>NW_028288781.1:4483125-5977500 GCF_059628265.1 Tinamus guttatus | reverse complement strand
AAATGAAATACTTTAACAGTTCATTTAAAAAAAATTAATATAAGGCTTCATTTCTATAATTTTCAAAAGAAGAATACAATACATTTAAATGTAAAAACTAAAACCAAGTACCAAAAAAAAGGAAAATAAATAGTATTTTAAGCATGCAAGGAAGTGCGTGAAGACGGTGGCCTTCCTGATGGTGCTTTAGGTGCAAGGTCATCAGCAGTAAAAATAAAAGCCCACAGTTCTGAGCAGTGGATGGGATAATCTAGGAAGTGCTTTACAGCTCCTTTGTTAAAAATATTTTGTTACTCTATGCTCATCTCCTAATGGTATTAAATAAATCTCTTACTGCTCTGTAAACCTCCCTTCCCCATCCTAATTAACAGAGTTAACTTATGTTTTTCAAACAGTGGTCTGTCTCTCCCAAGACTCTCTGTGTGCCCCTAGAACTCTTCTTTCCATGTTTGTCTGCTTTCCATTATCCTCGTGAGAGGAAGGAGTGAGGTTTGGACATTACTGCATTTGCAGGTAGTTTCCAGAGATGGGACTAACAAATGTGACTAACAGAGCCTGGGCATCGGAAGCAGACCTGCAGCTTGAGTGTTTCATTAGGAACAGTGTGTTGGTGGCTTGGCAGTGTTGCAGGAGGGCTCAGAGAAAGGCACGTGTGTCTCTGCTCACCCCATATGTGCATGGGGATGGTGCCACACATGAACTTTGGGGAAGTTTTGTCCCAGGCAAGGCCCTGGGCGCAGCAGCCTGGCCTTGCGCTGCGCCCCGTTCACACAGGGGAAAAGGGATGAGAAAGGTGGCGCTCCTCATGCCTGTGGCACCAAGCACATGGAGAGCAGGCCATCTTCTGCTGTGAGATTCCTTGCTGGGGCACAGAATAAATTCATGGCAGTATTCCCTAGATACAGAGGGCTGCCTGCTGGCAACAGATACAGGAGTTCAATGTGTAAACGCTGATAAGGCTGACGTAATTTGTGTTGCAGTTTGACTGTTAATTGTATATAAAGCAGCAGCCTTTACAGATCTTTCACTGAGAGTTGTTAATTGGGAGAGAAGTGAACGCACGTAATTACGAGCATACACATTTAGGTGAAAGGAGGTAAGTTTCTTAGAATTTAAGCATTCAAGGTGTTTTTAACTTTGGAATGCTTCCCATTTGTGCTGTGCAATCAGACCAGTAGCCTCACTGGATTTTATTAAAGACTTTTTTTTTTTCTAACATTGAGTGTAAAGTATCCATCTCATCTACTTTTATGCATTTCATTTTTTAGTTAAGTATGTTGAAGTATAACCAAAATTAATTGCCATTGCAGCTATTAAGGTATGGCAATTTTACATCAAGCTCTTCTACTAGCTTAGGTGAACTTTTAAAAATCTTTTTTAATATGAAAACAAGGCTAGTTACTCTATTTGTCTCTCAATTCTGTCAAAGAATAAGTGATACTCTGTACTCAGTATTTGGAGTTAATTTCCCAGTCTCTCTTTGTATACATTTTATCCTCAAATTTTTGCTCTTATTTTTAGCTACAGGACTGGGATTACCGTAAGCTTTATTTTTGCATTTTAAAATAGCTTCAAGATGAAAAAAAATGGGCACTTGGCCTATAGAATTAGCAGTTACTTATTTTGGTAGATTAACACTTGTTAAAAAAAAAAAAAAAAAAAAAGGCAATGAGTAGGCACTTGAATTTGCTATTTATTTTCTAATTGCTAGTAAAGAACACAACTGTGTTGGAATACAAATCTACATGATTTGGAGTATTTTTATATCCAGAAGATTTGTAATTATCTTTGAAACTGGCGATTTCATGGAAATTACTGTGGTGCTACATTCAAACAGGACCGAGCAACCAAGCTCGTTGCTGCTTCAGTGCCAGCGTTCGCGTAGTTAGCAGCACCAAGCAGTTGGAAGCCCTGCTGGAAGACACCTGTGGAGTTACACTGGCAAGGTGTATTCAAAAGCATGAAAATATTCAGATGTCACTGGAGCTGCAACCAGGGTTCCCTGGCCACTTTGATTTCTTGCCAGTGGGACCTGGCACAGAGAGAATCACTGGGGGCAATTCTTGGCTGCTTATTCCTTTCCGTCCGCTCTTAGTGCTGGTTTATCTATAGCCATAGTTATACTGATGCTATTTGGAGTCTGTTATTACCTGTGGACCAGGTAATTACATGTAACCAAATTGCTGATATGCCTTATATCACTTGCATTTAAACAGCGTACTTCTGTAGAGGTACTTATCCTTCCCTGTGGATAGTGTTCCTGACGAGTAGTGCTTGGATAGTGAGAGTTAATTTTGACTTTTTTTTTCTCTTTTTAAAGTTACAGCTGTATTTTTTTTTCTTGATAGATTTTCATTTTTAATTATTTTCAACCTTTAAGTCCAGCCTCTTAGACATTCTTTGGTTCTGCATTTTGAACCTAGATATAACTGGTTAGTCAGGACTGCTAGAAAATTCTCAAAAGATTAAAGGATTTTGATAAAGCAGTTATGACAGTAGTTAGGTCCATTTCTTCCTTTGCTCTCATTAGCGGCTGTGATGCTTCTTAGCATTGCGGAGTTGGGAAATCAGCAATAAGACCATTACCATTCAGTTAAAAGATAGAACTGAATCTTTTCTATTTAATTTTCAAGAGATAGCAATATTAATTTCCTGATTGTTTGAAAAGCTGAAGAGTATTTTGGTTTGGTTTATTTTTTATATGCTGCCAAATAGCATTTTCATGAAATGCAAAATCATACAGCCTGGTGTCTCTGGAAATTCTCTTGGCATACTCAGACTAAATTACTTTAGGCAACTCCCTATCTGAATGCATTTTTTCAAAAGAACTGATTTTATTTATTTATTTTTTACTAAACCTAACTGTGACAGTAGATATAAATTTGCTGGGAAGGCAAATAGATAAAACAAATGTTTACATGACTGACACAATAAGATGGTTTCCCATACAGCTTGCAAATAGTGATTATAATTTCATGTTAATAAGATGCAGAAAACGGTGCAGAAGAAAAAGTGCATTGCTGCTTTTGTCACAGTTTCATCAAACTGATTTTGTCAGCACTGGAGCATAACCCTTGCCACATCAGTTTGAGTGCTCATTAAGCAGCCGATTTGTCTGAATCCTCATTAAATTGATTAACTCATTTACTTATGGATGATGGCATGTTACGTGGTATAGGAATGGTGATTAGAGACCAGAATCAAGACTTGTGTTGACTTGCTTAGTGTTCTGTTATTCATATACTTCTCAAGAAATTGCTGCATCCAAGAACTAGAGCATCAGTAAATTACTTTTTGCAGGAGTGTGACATCAGCTGAAGGGTCAGACTTGAGTTGTGCAGCCTTCACCTCTATTATTAAACTACCGATGGCAATTTAAAAGTTTTTGTAGGTTTATGACTTCCTCCATTTCCCTATTTATTTCACTTGTATACTGGACTCTCTCATGACCATCTGTTTAATGTGAATTAAATAACAAAAAGAAAGCAATTAGAAAACATCCTTGATACATTTTGAGAAGGGGGAAATATTAAAAGAAGATACTTAAAGCAGTTTTCTGAAAGGTAGCTTTCAAAAATGTCATCAAATTGAAGGAAAAATCAGTGATTTAGATCAATTGCTGTGTGTGTACATTACCTGGAAAGTTTGCCTATATTTTTCAAATTTGCCATGTTGGTATGTGTCTAATACCGTTTTTAAGATGCTACCTAGTAGTGCTCTGTGTGTGCACCTCATGCTGACATATAAGCAAGCCTTGGATGCCAACAGCAATTTTGATGTTGTGAAAAAGGTGAAAACAGAAGCATATACGCTTTAGCAAATAATTGTTATTTTGTTCTAATTCTTTCCTTTTGCAATGAACAGATAGCAAGTGTGTTAACTGGCTTATCTATTTTTGAGTCAGGCTTACATGTGCCTTGGGATAACTCAAGCAGTAGCTGACTATTTCAAACTTCATGGAGATGAAGAAGCCTAATATTGTTGAGTGACTGAATTAGATATTTCAGTACGCAAATTGAATTTGCTTATTCCAGACCTGAATGGTGTCATGTACAGAGACAAAGTAGTATGAAGATGTCCTGTGCTTTGAAGAAGCAGAATGCTTTTTTATTTTATTGAGGTGTAATATAAGCCTTGATCATAGGCTGTGACAGCACTGGATGACCAGACATCATCCTTTCTAAATGTGAAACTGGAAGTAGCAGTAGGTGTGCTTTGCTTTAATGTAAAAGATGGTCATTATTTTATCTCCCTTTTTGAACTCTCTAGCATAGATATGCTGTGAGTATTTTAAGTATTTGTAGTAATAAAAAGAGACTGTCTGGCCAGCTCTGCCTTTGAATAAAGGCAGGAACTTTGGTGTTCCCCAACTGCTTGGAAGGTTAACTCTGAGCTTCTACAGAATAGAGAGCATGGGAAGATGTCTTTCTGCAGAAGTAGTTGCATGGTGTTCATGGTTCTGACATGCAGTTTTATTGAGGAGCCAGTGAACTCGTCTCCTTTCCTTGTGATAATAGCCAAAGTGCAAGTGAAAAGAAATAACGTGGAAGAAACAACTCAAATATGTTTTATTAGTTGTTAGTTTTTAGTACAACCTTTTTTTTTATTACTTTTTGAGAGAAAGAGAGAGAGGTACCATTTTCTTGTGGTTTGCTAGGATGTGTCCCAGTCAGGATAATGAGGAGAGTTCACAAAAAAAAGTGTTGAGAGCCCTATTGCTCTGTTTCTGTAGCATCATTTTCAGATCATAGAATTTTTGCACAGTGCATGTGGAACCCAATTAATATTCAACTAGGAAATTGGTGATTGGAGTTAAATTAGGGGGCTCTAAATTTTTCTACATCCACCTATTTTCCCTCTTCACTTGCTCTGACAGTTATAGACCGCTTCTCTAATGGGGCTTGCATTTGAAGATAAGCCTGCATGTAAACAAATTAACTTTTCTTAAATGGAGAGCCATTTCATCTGCAATAATGTACCAATTCATAAACTATCACAAGCATATTAAAAGAAAAAGAAAAGATGAATGACCCATTGTATAACACTTACTATTAGGCAGACTAGATGTCCCTGTGTTCTGGGAGATAAGGCTCTTGTATTATTACACCCTAATAAAATGAGTTAATGTTTTAGTATCAGAGATAAAAGGACAGTTGGATATATTTAATAACCAAACTGAGAAACACTTAATTTTAGTTGTCTGTAGCAATATAACACAAATTCCCCTGTAAAACAAATTGCACTTTTGGAATATACTTTAATGTGCATTCGACAAAGGAGAAAATGAGGTGATTGAAGTTCAATTTGTAGCATGTTATTAACCATTTCCGCTTGACTAGATGAGTAAAAGGATAATGGATGAGGGTTTTATTATTGCCTTTCTGCTAAAATGAAGTGGTGTAAAAGATAAGGTGATGAGATTAATGAACATAAGGAAAAGGCGTAATCAATCAAACTCCAACAGGGAGATGAAATGACAGTACTTAAGATTTGCAAGAATATATGGTTTAAAAAGTGGATTTTTTCATCTCCGACATTTGGCTGGGTGCAATGCAAAGAGGCCAGCACTTGCCAATTCCGGTTATTTTTTGTCAGTTCTTTATGCTGCTGCATAGCTGGAGCTTCAGCAGTCTCATGTTCTAAATTGAAGTGGATGTGTTTATTACACTTGTTAATTCAAAACCACTTTCTAAAAAGTATAATATAATTAAATGAGAACCCAACAAATGCAACTTTTGTCAAGCAGAAACAGTGTTTTATTGATCAGTTTATCAGTTCATTGCTGGCTGCACATTCTTGTACTTGTCTGAATGAGTTACCTTTCTTGCTTGTGCTAGGGCCTTGAGTTCTCTGGCCTTGTCATTTCAGCAGATAGTTTTCATGTACTCATGAAAGAAATCAGGACTGTTGCAATATATGCTTCTGGGTCAGCCATCAAGTTCCACAAGGTTCTGCCTTCAACCTTCTCCAGCTTCTTGAGAAGAAAACTGGTATCTGGTTGAGATTTGCAGAAGTTTCTAGCTGTGAACATGTTCCTTGTTGTGATATTTTTTGTATTCCAGATCTTAAACACAGTACCTCTGACATGTATCTTACAAGGTTAGCCTACCTGAATGTATATATTGCTAGTATGCTATGGAAATAAGTGTCCTCCTCTTCAGTAAACAAATCATTGCAGGTATTTTGCTGATGCTGGAGCTCAAATTGTTTAAATTACTTGCAAGTACTCCAGCAGTGGTTAGTTTGGAAGCAAACCTTCAGTGTCCCAAGGATAGGACTGACTTGACATTTTCTTCTGTCTTAAATTACACTTTTCTACAAGAGAACATTGAGTTACAAAGTAAATTATTTAAGTTACAAAGTGAAAATGCTTCTGTAAAACCAGTTTTTCCCAAGCCTTTAATTTTCTCCTCTTAAAAATCATACCTCTTCCAAAACATGGACCTGACTTGGAATGGAGCTGCTACACAGTTAGCATTTTTCTTTCTACTTACAAGGTTTGAGAGGGTCTCCCACATCATTCCTTCGAATGCAGTTAATGCACTTGATAAGAGTTGCCTTTTGAAAATGCTGCCTTAAGTTAGTTTTGTAAATGAAATATACACAGACGAGATAAATTACTGTATTGTCTCAGAGAACTGTTAGTTCTTGGCAGCAGTTTGGGCAGGATGGATAGGATATTGCTATGAGGTTAGGTTAGTCTATGAGCAGTTTATAGTATTTTTCCTCATTTGACTTCAACATTCATGAAACAGACTGTTAAACATTGGTTAGAAGCTGGTGCTTTGCAAATACTCCCACATTAGACCCGACTTTTTCTGGCTTTCAGGAAAATTTCCAGTTGTGCAGAACCGTACTGTGGATTTGAACGATAGATGCATAACACAGCTCAGATCACAGTTCTTCCCAAGAGCTGCTATTTTCATGCTGATGGCTTCCTGCCCCTCTTCTCCTCGCATTGCAGAATTCTTTGCTGGGCCCTTGTTTATGGGGCCCGCAGGAGTAGCGAGGTTCAGATTTAACACCCTGCAGGGAATGGCAAGGCAAATCATGCTGTTGGATCCATTGTTCATTTACCTCCAGACTGCTGTCTGTGTATCTGGGACACTTGCATCATGTTTCCAAGCCTTTCTTACCAGTCATTTGGACTAGAAGGGCAGTTGAATTTTCTGTTGTGGTTTTTAACAGAAATTGGAGTTATGTTCTTGTTTTGTAATCCAAGACGGGGGTTGTCGCCCTCACGTTAGCTGTGTCTGTGACTTAATTAACCTTGGGAAAGGGGTCCATACCGGTAGGAATGCTTGAAAGCTAAATTTCAAGTATTTTATTTTACCATCTACTAAGACAAAATCCAGCCCTTATTCTAAACATCCTCCTCTATATATTGCTTTTTGTTCTTTGCAAACATACAATATGCTTTAATTGGTCAAATTGTTTCTATGGTTAATCTTTAAAGAAGAAATTGTCTCAGTCACAGACATAGTAAACCCTTTGTCACTGTCCAGTTAGAGTCAGTTTCTTTGCCTGAGAGATTAATCTACTTTTACAGAAATATAAGATAAATTTAAGAACACAGATACAGAAGGAGACTTAGTCATTTTGCTCTTGATTATGCACAGTGCATATGGGGGAGACGTGTCTTTTGATAATTATAAGAACTATTTCTCTATCTTGCGGTGGTTTCTGAATTCTTTTTGGTTTACAGGGGAAATAAATGAGCTATTGGGGACTGCAGAAGTGCTTGAGTGGTAAAGGGTTGGTAAGCAGCACTGTGCCATGTTGCATCTCAACTTGTGAGAGCAAAAGGAGGGGGAAATACCAATAGCATTAAGTACTGCACAGTGCTGGGCTGCAGGACAGCTACCAGGTGCCACAAGTAAGTCAAATATATGTAACTGCACAGCACCCCCCACCGTTGGTTGCTCCAGTGTACTCAAAGATTTGGTTCCTGCAGAGCACAAAGGTGGCATTAAGCCATATTTGCATTCACATCCCTTTGCAAGCTGCACCTTCTGTGCCATCTCTCTCATAAAAACCTAGCATGGCTCTTTTAATGTAAATGACTAGATTGGCAGGTTTGGAGTCTGATTTTGCTGTTTGCCTTCAAGAGGCACATCTGTTCTTCCATGTATGGGCTTGGTTCCCATACACAAGCTGATCAGATGCAGTCTTTTATGATGACTGGTACTCTAGCTTCCTGCCAGATGCGTGGGGGTGTTTTTTGTTTTTGTTTTGTTTCTGGTGAAGGGATCTGAAGATCAGCCTACAGGTCATTGATTCGAAATATCCATCCTTTTGGCATTGAAATTTGTTTTTTCTGTGCTCTTTCCATTTCTTTTCCTTGCCTATCTTCTTCCAGCTCAGGTCAAAATGGCAGACGTTAGACAACTGCCAGCATCGCAGGTGCATTAGTTCCCTCTTTCCTGGTTGTAGTTGTTGCTTCTGCTTGTAGGTGTTCTGGCTGGATAGACATTTACTGGATAGAGACAGGAGCAGCCCATATGAGAAGTAATGTCCTGGAAGTGGTGAAACAGGCCCGTGCAGGGCATAGCAGTATCATAACATCAAACTGTTCTGATCTGCTGTTCAAAGCAGGAATTCAAAAAGATAGGTACAGCAGAAATGAACTTTGATTTCTTAAAGAAATCTCAATGGCTAACTACCTCTAAGAGACAGCAAAACGAACATAACTTTTCTTCCATCTTTTGTGATGCATCCTCTTGTGTACTACCTTTTACCATATTCAGCTGTACTGCTGTGTATAAGAACTGCTGTGAGTCAGGAGTCTGGCAATTCCTAGTTTTCAGACTCTGTACTACTTGGAGGTCAACCAATATAATCTGATAAAGGTTATCTCCAAGGCTTTTCTGCGTCAAGAATTCTGTAAAAGAAGAGACACCAAAAACCTTTAGACTTAGAAAAAACATGGTAATGCCTTCTTGTCATAAAAAATTTCTGTTCAATTCCCTATGGACTTTCATAGATATTTCATTCTTTTAAACAAAATAAAGTTTTTTTGAGTTTGTTTTGAAAACCCTTAAATAGTTTCCAAAGAGAGGTTTTTCACTGCAGTAGTATTACAACATCCTGGCATGGATTGGAGCTGCTAGTAGAAATAAGATGAGCAAAGCCCAATAGGCTTATCTTATCTGTTCACAATTGGAAAGGGACCAAGTCTTCTGCCCAGTGCTATAATTTGATTTGTTACAACTTTGTCAAATATCAAAAAAGAAAATACTTCTGCTAAGCCGGCAGTGTTCAGAAATTTGAAAAAAGAGCTTTTGTCTAAGAGATTCAGGGCTGACATCAGTGAGACTAAGATGATTATTCTCACAAATAACAGTCATCAGAAAAACAGACTGACTAAAAAATAAAACTGATCTCAGAAAGAGTGATTAATTGCAGATGATAAGGCCAACATCCTTCCCACTTACTTTTTCTTCAGTTTACTTCAGTTGTCTTATACAAGGTATAAAAAGAATTGATACCGTTGACTGAGTGAAATCTTTTCAGAATAAATTTGATTTTGAGACCCTTCAGAGATAGGCTGTACTGGAGAGTTCAGATGTAGAAATGTTAAAATTCTGATATTCTTCCAGAGGATTTTTAGTAACTCAAATTTTATCAGAGTGCCACACCTGGGAACTTTCCTCATAAGCAGCAGCTGAGGAAGCTCTATGTTTTCTTAATTCTGTTATAAAACCTTCTGTAGGGTCATGTTTTAAGCGTCTTTGATGGATCTTGGATCATGATCATATTCTCCTCAAAAACGTGCATCTGTATTTTGCTTAACAGTAATATTAATAAATGCTGGGGAATGTGCTGGTCCTTGGTCTTCTAGTTTTCTGTATTAATAAACTTGAAAGGGACCTAAGTAAAGACATAGCAAAATTTGTGCTGACACAAGGTCATTTTGTTAGCACCAAAGGAAGAGAATTGTGAGGAGCTTCCAGAGCTTCCACCCTCCCCTTGCTTGCATAGGCAGAACTACAGCAAGTAGAGTTTCCCTCTCCAATTTTCCAAAATTCCAGCTTGGATTAGGGTTGCTACTATGGAAACTGCCATTAAATATTAGCAGATACATGCATGACTGTACATGCATATATACCAAAGCACTTGGATAGGGACATCTAGATTTTTAAGTGCATCTAAATCTGCACAGCCCCATCCATGTATGGTAAATATACGAAGCATAAACAGAGGTGCACATTTCAATGTGGAAGGCACAATGCACAATTCAGAGGCTCTTTTATACAATTTATGCTTATGACTACTCTCAATTGTTGATGTATGATTAAAAGCTATCTTAGTTATGATTATGATTGTTATGTCTGTATCTTCTTGCTTACTAGGTGTATGAAGTAGAATAGAATTAGTATACACTATAGAATAAATATGATCACTATTCATCACTATTCTTCCCTGTTTGTATGGATTGTAAGAACTGCCAAAAAGGAGAACAAAAAGTTGCATTAGGGAATTCCACTTCTTTTTTCTTGAGGATCTTGGGATGATCTAAAGATGATATTAGGTGCGGGGTTTAATTTTTTTTTCTTTTTCTTTTCAAAAGTGCTTTGAAAATGTGCTATAGATAAAATGAAAAGCACTGTGGCCTATGAAAAGAGAATGATTGTCTAATGATCTTTCTCTCTAAAATACCATATCCAAAGAGAACTGTCATGAATTTCTGATTTCCTATATATCTTTTTACTGCTTGCAGGTGTTAATTGGTGTTTTAGGCAGTGAGGTGCTTGGTTTGTGGGCTGACTGTAGCCATATCTCTTGTTAGCGTGTCTGAGATATGTTGTGGGAGGCTGTTTTAGAAAGGCTTTAGAAAGCCTTTTGGTAAACTTGGTAATAAATTATTGCTAATTCTTACCTTGTACTCTTTTTACCTCAGGAATTGATAATTATAACTCGCACATGTTTTTTGGAAGTAGACTGAGACAACCAGTTTTTCACACATGTCAATAAACAACTTGTTGATCACTATTAACCTAGCCTGTTCTTCAGATAGTGATAGAAACCGAATGGAGAGTGAGGATAGTCCCAGAAGGTAAAATAATTGTTTTGGAAAGTGCTATCCAAACCGTTTCTAAACTGTTAGTGTTAATTTCTGATGGTAAACTCTGCCAGATGGTGTGCAAAGTTGCATGAGCCTTTTATGTCTCTCCCTTGATGAGCCGATCTAACTAACTCCTGATTCAGAATGTAATAGGCTTACTAAGTCAAGACATCGGCCAGCTCCTCTGAGAATCTGATTTCATGCAACTTTAGCTCCCTTTTACCGTAAATATGTCTGCCGTCTTACTCTCAAAAGAAAAGAACAATTTTATGTTCTAAACCATGCAAGGCTTGGGTGGCCAGCCAAGCTAGCAACCCAAATATTCAGATTTTTTTCTTGTTGAACTTCTGCTTTCCAGGATGGGTAGTTTAACTTACAAATCTTTAGCAGTTGCATTTTATTTGCGCCATCTATGTTTAACTTACAGGATCCTATGTATGAAATTATATACAATCCTGATTCCATGAGCACCCTAGGTCATTTCTGGAAGTTGAACAGTGGCAGATTTTATTAATATTCTTTGTCTGGATAACTAACATCCTGAAGCAAGGAAGTTTTTCCAGTACCAGTTGTATGAGACAGCTATATGTAGGATTTTGTGTTGTGTTGATTCAGCCATCTCAGAAAAATTATGAATACAGGTTCTTATGATAAATTTATTTTCAGTGATAAGTCTTTGTAATTCTGGAGAAGATTATCTGTAGCTGATGGAAGAGCATTATCAGAAAATCTGCATTGTGTATTTTTTTCACTTTGAAATATAACTTTAGTGTCAGAATAAAGACAGAAAATACAGTTGTGCATTTCCCTACTATTTTAACTATGAAAAATATTTTTCATGTCATCACGTGTGTACTGCTTCTGACAGACTTTATTAATTTCTAAACAAATGGTGTTTTTATTTGTACATAACTTACCAAGAAAATTTTTCAAAACTGAATAGATCTAGAAATAAAACCACATCTTAAGTAAAGATGAAACTATTTACAGGTCCAAAGGCCTTAAGGTGTATCGGGCTAGGGTAAATATTACTCTACAATATAGGAATTTCAGTTTCTGGTAGATCTGTCTCTCTACGGCAGGTTCAAATAAAATAATTTAAGCCTTTTAAGGCACATCAATTTGCTAGTTGGTAGTTCATGTATCAAAGAGCATTCTGTGAAAATATCAATATCATTGGTTAATATAAATGAAATTAATTTTTAAAGCTGGGCTAAAGGTTGACATCTGAAAAATTGCATTACTTTGCAGAAGAGAAATTTCTGTCTTCTACTGAAATTTCAGGTCATAAGGGCAAGTAATTTTCACAATCTTCAATGGGAACCAGTGAAATATGAACTTCATTGTCACCTAGCCCCAAAGCGATAAGATAAAATGAGCTGATACATCATTTGCTCCGGTTTTATCATCTCCTCCAGTAATTGGAAGAGAAAACATAAGAGTCCTTTACCACCCCCCTCCCCAAACCCACTGCCACCCACACCCAGGCATAAGCCATTTTGCTCTGATCGATACAAAGGTCACGTAGTATTTATTTATTTATTTATTTACATTTTTTATGCTGGGTAAAACTGCCTAGTGGAACATTAAAGTAATGAATATGCTTAATTGAGTTTGTCACCCATGAAAATGCTGAGCAGGACCGTAGAGCAGGTTGTGCATACACAGGAGGTACCGGATGGGAGACTGCTACTGTTTGCGTGTGGGTTTCAGTGGCTTTTTGTATAAATATTTAAAATAAGCACTTTTTTTTTTCCGTTCTCTGCTGTCCTGGTAGCTTGTTACTGCAAAATCCAAAATAAACTAATAAGCACTGTGATGGTCCTGGGGCGATAAAAGGTGCAGATGAGAAGCAGAACTGCATGGCTGAGGTAGCAGTGGGGCTCCAGGGTCCTGGCAAGTCGTGTACCAGACTTTTAGGCTTCTGAATGTTGTTATTTTGTCTCCTTTGTAAAAAAAAAAAAAAAAAAAAAAAAAAAGCCCCAGAAATAGTAAGAATGCCACTACTGTAAGTTCTTTCTCAATGGCAATCAAACTTGGTTGCAAATTAAATGTATTTTGCTTTGTCTGCCTGAGTGTACGCAACTTATTTTAAGAACAGCTGCAAGAAAAAAAAACCTTTATTGTGAAAAATTCAAATTTGCATCAGCTTTTTAAATAAGCTATTTAGTTTTTATTTTACTCACGGCACTTAAATTGCCTTGCACATTAAAGTAATATAATTATTCAATTATTGTTTCAGTTCCATAACCCATTTGCAGACTTAATTACTCCTAGGCTATTCACATTTCCAAGATCAATAGTGCTTTCCTCTAAACTAAAACACACAGTTGCCAATGGGTTTGCTGAAAATGTGAAGCAAAACGTTCATTTAGTCTTCAGTAAAACACCACTGCTCATGGCAGCAGCATACATGGCTTGTGACGCGTGCGGAAGCGGCGCCTGGAAGAAGAGCCAGGCTGGGACGCGCGCGCTTGAACATGTGCCATGGCGGGGCGGCCATTTTGTGTGAGTGGCTACGACACGGCTAGACCAGGCGCCATTTTAGATGATGATTGGGACTTGGCTGCTTGCGTTTTGAGGCCGCTCTGGTTTCAGCCTTGCTTCTGCTGCAAGGCTGGGGCCTCACTGCTGCCGTCTGAGGTAAAGTAGGGGCCTCACACGAAACTGGACGTAAATTTTTATTTTTAATAGTGTTGCCGTTGATTAATCGGGTGTTCCCCAGGTCTGCTTTTGCAGTGGTTCTTGTAACAAGACTTTTGGTGTAATGCAGCTTTCCGGTGGTCTCATCGGCATGTTTCCAGCAGTTTATTTCAAGTGTTCAACTCGATAAATTATTCTTCCTTCTGTGAGGCAAAGTACCTTTTGAAATAAATGAAAGGTGCCGTAGATTAAACTTCACCTTAGTGTGTTGACTCAACTGGAGCTGTATTTCATCAGCCCTACTTGTGTGGGTACTGGGATAGTTGCCGCGCTGGCTTGGTTAGATCGTACTCCGCTGTTTCACAGTTTTTGCCCAAGCTGTTACTAGTGGAGATGAATCACAGAAATAAATGGGAGTTGGTTTTAAAACTCAGCATATTGCAGGATGGGGCGAATAAGATGGCCAACCTTAAATTTGGAAGTGGATTTTGGTGTTGCAAGGCAGGTGGGTGAAAACCGGAGAATGCAGAAACCAGTTTTGAAAGTTGCAGTGCTTAAGCTGCAAGTGTCAGAAGCAGTGAAGCTCACAGAGAAAACCCTTCACCAGAATAAAATATCTGAATTTCTTTTAAAAATACTCTTTCTGCCTAGAGTCACTTCTACTAATTAGCTTGGGCATTTGAGAGGGAATGGCAAAGTCGAATTTGATTTTGTTTGGGCCCGCACGCTCGCTAGGAGCAGCGTGCCCAGCTCCTCCGCGCGGTGCCGTTAAGAGCAGTGGTAAGGATGCCGTCGCCAAGGCAACTGGCTGACTGGCGGCGAGCTCGACCTCCCTCTCGTCCCAGCGCTGCTGCGCTGCACTGACCGCCCCATAGAAACCCACTCCTGCCTAATCCCATTTTAATTGAATCCAAGGACTTTGAAGTGAAGCTGCCGAGCAGGCAGACCTCGTTGCAACTGGGAATGGGGACTGGGCACTGGCAGACCAAGCCACTGCTATTTACTCCCTCCTCAGGCCTTGTGCTCACTGGCGCTCTCACGAATGCTGTAACTTACCCTGTTACACTGGGTGCAATAGCTTTATTGAGCAGGGCCCACGGTGTGAACTGCCCACACCGTTGACATGTAAAAGCTCTTCCTTTCAGTTTGGAGTAAGTTGCTTGGCAAGGATTTGGCTGTTTGCAGTGTTTAAGCTGTAGGTGCGTTGTCCCACAAAATGCTATTCCCCAGGGCAAAAATAATGCTTAATTATTTTACCTTGTTCGTTTTTGCTCTCATGCAGTATAGGTGCTTAAGCTGGAGCTGCGAAGGCTCGTGGTGATGATCAGCCTGTTGTGCTCTCACTATTAGTGCAGAAGTGCTCAGGTTGTAGCCGTTCTCTGTGCCTTCCAAGAGATTCACTGGCATTGCATGCTCCCCTTTTAATGACATACTGTGGACGAATGCCAGCAAAGGCACTGGAGATTTTTTTCACGCAAGCATTGCAACTAGGACTCCTTTGGTACCTCTTTTATCGTGTGCTTTTTAAAAGGTATTTATGTATATGTGACATAAGTGAACCACAGCAGTTCTTGGTTGCCCCACAGATTTATTCAAATCTGCCTGTTTGCATGGCTCAGTTATGGATGTGGTGCAGGAAGGTGCTGTCATGGCCCAAGTCTGTTAGTTCCCCAGTTTCAAAATAGTTCAGCAGCCCTAAGTAATGATTATTCCTTTCATCGCATTGCAAGAAGTTTCCAGCAGAGTATTCATTTTTCCTTTTCTTTGCTACATGTGAGGCAAAATGCTCCCTTCTCTAATATCTAAAAACAAATAACTGTGTTCATTAAAAGTCTTGGTTATGTTAAAGGCTGGAAACTTTTTTTTTTTTTTTAAGACAATGTATTACTTCAGTGAAATGGCGATAGCAGTGACATAAATTAAGATCATATTTGAATTTTGTTTTCTGTAGTGTGTTTATGTTGAATATGTTTGTGTATGTTAAAATTGACAAATCTTGCTTTTTTTTTCCTTTGCCTGTGTTTTGCTAATCTAAAGCAGAGAGTCATCCAATCTTGTTGTCTCTTAATACTTACATAATTAAGCTTTGAAATGAAAAGAAAAAAAAAGAAACAAAGAAACAAAGTGGTTGTGCACTAAAAATGGGATTAGTTTGAATTGTGAAAGCAGACTAAGCATCTGTGTCTGTCAGATGGGATGACAGGAATTGTAACAAGTTACTTCCACAACTGCTTACTCCATAGAAAGATTATGTTGAGTTCATTTGCAGGTTTGTGTTTAACCTTAGCTGACAAAATGATACTTAACCTCTTATACAGCCAACCTTTATACTTGCAGAATTAATGAATAGTGCCTTAACGATAAATGCAAGGAACATTTTAAAGGTTTTTCCCCCCCATTTACTTGTTACAGTTCTATTATTACAACTCTAAAGTGAGTGCAGATACATCTATTGACACTAGAAATATATTTCAAAAATATAATTTTATATTTTGTCTAAGTGGTAAACACTTCATACAAGTTTCTGAGACTCCATTAGTTATATAAATTACATGCTTGTCTTTTAAAGAAACAATTTTTTAAATGGCCTTGACATGAATGGTTGAGTTTAAGACTTGGAAATATCCGTTACAAGTTCATAGCATTATTCCGAGTTTATTTTAAATTTGCTGCTGGATTTGCTGATAATTGGCCAAATTCTTATTTGTGAATCAAACACAGTTTCTATTTCACACGTTGTTATCTGTACTAGCAACATATTTAAAAAAATTTTTCTCTCTGCTTTTCCCTTTTACTAGATTCTAGCATATACAGAAGGACTGCATGGAAAATGGCTCTTTTCAGAGATTCGGTCTGTCTTTTCACGGCGTTATCTCTTGCAGAATACAGCATTAGAGATCTTCATGGCAAACAGAGGTACTGTTGAGTTTAAAGTAGTGACAAGTGTTAATTTGGGAAAGAGTGATCTCTGGCTGTTTAGTCATTCCTTTTTGTTATGAATAAAATGTCTTGGATTAAATGTCTCAATATTTAAGTTCAGCATGTTTTTATATATATATTTTTCCATTTCATCATTTTTTTCAGAAAAGAGTTTTATATGCAAATACGATAAATGAGAGTTAGCCATGCCTTTCTTCTGTTTATATCTGGATGTTTATTTGTCATCTTCTGAACGCTGTTGCTTAAGGCATGCCTACCTCTGACCCCCTGTGCTTAAAAAGTCTTTTTTGTCTCTTTGGAACGTTAGCAATTCTTCAGGCTATTGAGGTTAAATATTGTGCTTAAATCAGTAAATGTTTCTTAGGATAACATATGTTTTAGGCAGTTAGTATATTAGTAAAAAGATGATAAGGGAATTTGTTAGAATTTTAGTCTTCAAGATGGTTGGTGAGGATCTAGACACAGATCTTGCAGGCCTTTGTGTATCTGAAAAAGCATGTTCTTCAATAGCGTATTAATGGTTTGTTGAAATGCTTCCTATTTTGGAGAGTCTAGTTATACTCCATGAACTCATAAATGTCCACTGATTATATCATAATTTGCTTATTATTTAGATTTTTAGGTTCATGTTTCACATGAAATATGAAGGTAATATTTTAAGAATAAATATATCTTAGAATAAAAAATTCTAGCATTTGCAATGTGATGCATTTGATATACACACTTTTTTTTCTGGCTAGATATGTCAATGTATACATAAAGCTTTAGGTCTGTTCAAATACATGAACAACTGTAGGCCTTGTAAGTATTGTAAAAGTGGTAACTTACATTGAAATTCCACTTGGTGGTAACTTAAAGCACTTCTGGAAGTTATATAGTAAAGGTATTTGTAGTAGTCTGAATTAAATATATTTGTTTTATCTATTGGAGTTGAATTTTATTGGACCAGAAAAACAGTATATATGTGTGTGTGTTTAATAAAGCATTTAATATTTCAACAGTGTCTGTGATGTTCAACTTTCCTGACCAAGCAACAGTAAAGAAAGTGGTTAACTGTCTACCTCCGGTTGGCATTGGTACTAGTTTTGGACTACCTCAGACCAGGTATTTTATGATTTCAATTCATTTAGTTTCTGAGTTCTAAGACTTTATTCATCAAAGCAATGCACAAGGTTTAAATCACTTACAGCTGCTGCTCAGACCATCAGTTCTGCATAGTTTTGCAGTATATTTGTATAATAGAAATTTGGGGGTTTGAATGTTTGCAATTTCTGGATATTACAGAGAAAGTAGCATCTTTTTGGCAGTGATGCTTGATCACTTACCCTACTTAAGAAAAACAGGTTTCTTTATGCGTGCCAAATCACTGAAATTTAAGAGTCTAGTTGTTAGACTGATTTGCTTTTATGGCAGTTTTCAGTTTTATTAGCTTGAATGTAATATCCTTAAATACTTTACTGTATCTTTACCTAGAGGAAAATGACTTTTACCTTATCAAAAGGAAATCGTAGTAACGTATAAAACAATATACATGGAGGAGTGTATGCCATTGGTTTGGTGTGTTTGTCTTTTAGCCCTGGAAAAACAGAGTTCAAATGTTTCTTAGGGTAAGTGATAAACTAGCATTACAGGTCCAGGCTGTATGTTTGCATCCCAGAACTGAAGAGTATAGTTCACTTGGCTTCATGTTTTTAGCAGAAGATTAATCTTCAATTACTAGGTATGTTCTGGATGAAACACAGCAGTGCAGTCTACTGCTCACTGAGGCTGATGGATATCAAAGTCTGGGAAATGTGTATTGTCTCTAGATGGGTTGAATCTCTCTTGTATTTTAATGAGGCATGAACTATTTTTAAATAGATTCGGTTTTATTTTTTTAAAGAAACAGCCGTTTTTGAATAATGTGTTGAATGCTGTTCTTTAAATTCTTAATACTGTAGTGTGAAATTTCCCTGCATATGAATAATTAGAAATGGCATTAACATTTTTTGGGTTGTTTTCTGTTATATTTTGTGATTTGCATTTTTTGTGATGTCCAAAAAAATCTCTTGAATTGCTGATTGCTACTGTAGTCACTTATAAGAATGTAAAGATTTCAGTTTACAGAAGAAAATTGTAGGTGTAGATGTTTAAATGTATATAAAAGTATATGTAGATTTGTTCAAAATGTGATAACCTGTTTATATTGATACTCTATTAAAAAATTATTGCAGTTTACCAAAATACAAAATTCCTCAGGTACTATCATTGTTTTCTTTAATTGCTTACCAGTACCTGTAAAGATTTGTTAGCTAAAACATGTATCTATTTTTTTTTCCCTAAGTGATGTGTTGCTGGTATTTACAGATGTTTTCATTATGAACAAAACAGTTTTGGAAATTTTGTGATAATCTTTCCTCTGCTTGATTTATCATTCTGAGGAATGACTCTGTATTCTTATTTCACAAACATCAGGCAATCTGGCATCAAACTCCAAAAGTTTAATGGAGTTATTTATGACTAATTCCCCAACACTGCCCAGAATTTAAATCTGAAGAGGATGGATTTCATAATAAAAGTTCTATCATCTTATCACCGTTTCCATTGGTTCCTGAGAGATTTAAAAGCCCCTTCCAAAAGATGCCTTTACTTTAAGGTGAAATTTTAAGCCAAGTAATTTTCTTATTTAATGGTCCACCATGTTTCTAAATCACTAGCAACACGTTTCTGCAATACATTAATCCTTCATGGAACAACTGAATTTGCACAGCTGTAAAGGTTTCTTTTTGAAAATGCTAAATATTTGGATCTTGGCATATCCAACTGTCAGATGTTTTGAGTCTTTTGCTCTCATTAGATTCTAAAACTTGAAAAATGAGCTTCAACTATACAAAATAACAATCTAATCTCTGGAGAAATCCAGCAAAGAATTAGTAAAAAGAATGTGTACAAATGCCACAAAAAAAAAAATCAGGTAGATAATAAAGTGAATCCACCAGATTTCCCAACTGTCATTCTGTGTTTCTGGTTGTTTTTCAGGCGCATTTCTTTGGCAAGTCCACGACAGATTTTCAAAGCTTCCAATATGACCCAGCGTTGGCAGCACCGAGAGATTTCCAACTTTGAGTATCTGATGTTTCTAAACACTGTAGCAGGTAACACTGCTTCCTTATTTGGTTAATGTTGACAGAGCTTCAACAGACTAGGGAACTTCTAGATTTTGTCTTTTGAACAAATAACTTTTCCTATGTCAAATATTTTTCTGAAGAGCGTCACAAAATCCTTTTAAATACGCTTTATGCATAATTACTTTATGTTTATGTAAGAATAAATGTATATATATACATATATGTATATATATATATATATATATAAAAGTTATGCAAATACAAAATGTTATATTGAACTGCACCTAAAAGTATAGATAAAAAGTCAGAATATCTTGACTGTTGTGTTGAGAACAGGGTCTAGATAAGACCCACTATTATTTAGAAGAATCTCAGAAGTAACTTCCTTATCCGTGGTATTTGAAATAGTGATATCCATAAGTATTTTCCTGTGTAAATGCCTTTGATACAACAGAGTAACTTACTCTCATCCAGTCTCAGAAGTGCTGGGACCTTTTGGGAATGCTCACTTGGGGAGCAGGACGTTGCTGGAGGCAATAAATACTGTTGTTACAAGACAGTTTATCTGGGAAAAGAGTGTAATGCCTGGATCACCATCACTGCTGTGTCACATTGTTCATCCATTCCCAAATCCTGGTTCATTCCCTAGTATCAACGTCTATCCTGCAGCCGCTTTAGCTATATTTCATTTAACCCATCTGGCCCAATAGAC
Organism: Tinamus guttatus; assembly: GCF_059628265.1. Lineage (NCBI taxonomy): Eukaryota > Metazoa > Chordata > Aves > Tinamiformes > Tinamidae > Tinamus > Tinamus guttatus. The sequence continues at coordinate 5,957,033 of NW_028288781.1, read as the reverse complement.
TTCTTCTCTGTTTGAGTTCAGGTTAGTAAATGAAGTTAATTGTTAGGTCTCATAACTTATTTTTTATTTTCCAACATATTTTGTCCTCAGAGTAAATTTTCAAGTTTCTCAATTTTCATCTCTTTTCTGTAGCATGGACAGTATTTAAAGGTTCACTAATTTCCTTTCAGACTTGGTTCATGCTAACATGATTCATACGACAAATGCCTCTACTCACTCTAATAGCATTTTACACAAATGGTCAGTTATGCTAGTTTCTGTCATCAGTCACTAAGTCAGAAATGCCAGGATGCTGGCAGATTTTATAAAACTATGAGATGATTGTCTGCTTCCTGCCCAAGTGGAATGAGGCAAGATCATGACACTTTACATTCCTCTAGTGAATGATCCTTTTCAGCTTTATTGTCTTATTGAAATATAACATCTGCATGTATGTATGAGATAAGGAAAACTATTCTAATCAGATATCTACTGGAACAGGATATTATTTTCAACTTACAGGTGCACAAAGGTGCATACAAGAACCTGAAGCTAGAACGCTTTTGTACAGATTCCCAGCTCTGGTAAATTTGGGCATATCCAGAGATGATCAGTGCTCAAGGAAAAATTCCTCTTTTATGTGAATTCTCTAGATTAAGTGTTTTTACTTGCAAAATCTCTAAAATCCTGAAATGCTTCATACTGCTTTCAAATATTTAATTTGACTTAATCTGTAAAATATCTGTACTTAATCTGTAAATTTGACTAAATCTGTTTTAATTTTTAGTATCAACAAAAGTCTTTGGACTCTTTCATTTTTTAAAGAGGTTCACTTTAGAGAAACCCAGAAAACTGTCACCAAGACAGAGAATTAGATAGAAAATGAAGGGATTTAGATGTCACTTTTATAGCATGCAAGAGAATGTACAGCTAAAGTGAATTGGACTTCAGTGTTTTAAACAGAATACTAGCAGTTTAAAAATATTTTTCTTATCCTTTTTAATAAACCAGAGCATTGAAATGATAAGAGATGTAAAATGAATTGCATTCCTTCTGAGGAGCTTATAAAATTGTTTAGTATTTTCCTTAGAAGTTGATATTTTAGTTAAATTCAACTCCTTTTACTCAAGTATTGTTTTTGTTGTTCACCAGGTCGCACTTACAATGACTTAAATCAGTACCCTGTCTTCCCTTGGGTTATCACTAACTATGAATCAGAGGAGTTGGATCTTACACTTCCTAGCAACTTCAGGGACTTGTCAAAGGTATTTGTCATCAGATATGCCTTTTCTCTCTTCAGTAATCATTGCACTACTTTTCAGGCTTGCTCATATCTTCTGCCATATTTGATACATTAATAACATTAAATGCTCAACCATTAATAGTATTTTGTTTCTGTATGTATATACTGATAATTGAGAACAGATTTTAATGGGAAGATGAATTATTGATATGTGCTTATTGCTTCTGATTGTATCAATTTGCAAAGTTTTAATGGACAGTGCTTTCAGCTGAGGCATATGCATTACATTTAATTTCAAATTTTAAGAAAGATAGGAATGTCAAGGTAACTATAGGTTAAAAATTAACCCAATAGTTTCTAGTGTCTCTGATGCGAACACTTTTTTAGTTGTAAGGCTTGCAATATCATTATATTTTAAGTACTTAATTTGTTGTCCTTATTCCACTAAGTAGAAACAGTGTTTTCTCACTTCCTTTGTGTATCCCCTTTAGCCCTTTAGGTATACTTAAGCAGTGCAGTTGTCTTTTGTCAGACAGACACTGTCAGTTGCTTGCATCTTTTCCAAACAGCTTTTTCCTTCCTCACAGACAAGTCCTTTTTTTTTTTTTTTTTTTTTTTTTTTAATATTCTTTCCCAAATGCAATATGAAACAGCTTATTTAAAGCTTCATCAAATGGGATTATTCTCTTTCAAGCTTTTCCATTTCCTAATTTTTTCCAATGTAATTGTCGCCTGCTTCGTTTTCTAAGAGTGTAGTTCCACACCTCTGTTTAAATTTCTTATGATAGTTAGTTATCCAAAGCTAGTTTTCTGTGCAACTTTGCTTAAAAACAAAAGTCAAAATATAATTTAAACAAATTGATGCAGTGCATTGTTGGAGATCCTCTTCGGATTTATGTACATTTTCAACACCAAGCTAGCTCAGTTATTTGCTATTTAACTTCCTTATACTTAAATTTTAAAATCTTTTTGTATCATCTGAGAATTAACAGCAATTTAACAGCCAAAACCTTATAAATGTCCAGATATGAATATGAAAGAAAAAAAATCAAAGGTGCATCTGAAGTGTATCAGCATCCGTATTCACTAAGTTTAAGCCGAAAGTTCCTTCCAGTGAGTATAGTTGTGTTTAGTTCTCTTTTTTTCTCTAGGTAAGGAAAAAAGGGGTACAAGAAAGGAATGCTTCATTCTACAAAGTAAAAGCATCTCTTATTTCTCCACAAGCAGTAGGCGCAAGCAGGATATTTTTCTTATTTTACCCTGTGTGATATTTCACGTCATGCTTTCCTAAACCTAGCTATTATGGGAAAAGACTGGGGCATAGAACAAGGAAAATGGTTAATTAGTGGAAAAGATGAAGGAAATATTTTAATTATAACTTGTTTTTTTGAATCTGTCTTCACTACAAATTGGTAATAGGGTGGAAAAAAAAAGACAGATTTTTAAAATATCTTACTAGCAGTACACAATTTTTAAGGTAACTATAGGTCTATTTAAAAATTTCCAGACTTTTTTAATTACAGATTTAGAATTGTAACTTTGAAAAATGTACTGTATTCATATACCTGTATTAAGACTCTATTTATAAAACATTACATATATGTATATATGGATGTGCATGCACAAATATATATAATATTATCAAACAATTTTAAAGAACTATTAAGCATTGGACCTTAAGTGAGATTTCTCAAATGTGCTAAGTCTCCTTGATATGACTGAGCAGTTCAATTAATATTACTTTTCATGCAAATATTTATAGAGAGGAATTGGTGATTGGCTAAATTATATTTTAAGTGAAGATTGAAAAATTAAATAACATCATCAGCTCTGTGCAGCTTGAGTGAAAATATATATTATAGGTATTAATCATGAATAACTTCTTGCTTGTGACATGGTTTTTGCAAGTACTATTACCATAAATATTTATGAAGTAAAACTAAAAAAGGTATTATACTTTTGAGGGATCTCCTTTTAGTTGTATTTTAATTTGTAAATCAATCAGCACAAGCAGCTCTCTAGTGCCAGGTTGCTTGTCTTCTTGCCACCCTGCACTAGAACAGGGTGCACTATAGAGCAGTCTTTCCTCATTTAGGGCAGGCACTACTCTTGTGTCTATTAAGCAGTTAGATAGCAAAACTGCTGTTGCTCTTTTGATATGCAGTTATGTATTAACAGCAACTGATGTGCATCTCTGTGCTGATGAAAGTAGTCTTGGAGGACTACTAAGTGTGCTTTAAGTTCTGAGGGAATCTTTCCACTGGTATTGCTGGGAGAAGACAGCCAAATGGACACGACTCAGGTTGTATCTATACATGTACTTATCTGTCTCAATTATATGTTTGAAAGCTTAGAAATTAGTACATAAATATTACAGTACCAGATGACAGTCGGACTATATTATGCATAAATGGGATTTCATCCATACTATGTAAGCCTGTAACATGATGTTCTTCGGAGCTAGTTATCTTTAACTGATCAGTTGATGGTTGCCCTGTTGTTAAAGCATATGTATATGTAAATATACACATATGTATATTTAACATACATTTCTGTTATCCGTGCTTATCTGCTGTTGATCAGACAGTGCATCTTTATGACAACTGATGCAGCTAGTGCAGTTAAGGATGATTCTTGCCATATGCGCAATGAAAGTCTTGATGCCACATCTGTCTCAGACACAGTAGTTCAGGCGTTTCTAGCAGTATGAACTTCATGTAGCTTAAATGTTAAACTGTGTCACATGAGGAATTCATGGCAAATATCTGAAAATTAATCAGCAATGCCTTTGTAGTAACCAGTTCTGAGAATGTTTGTATGCTTTATTTTTTGTTGTTGTACCATCATCTCTAGGAATAATGCTTCAAAATAAATGTTAACGATATACTCTAGCATGTCTATACTTTCGGACTGTTCAAGGTTTTAAAAAAGGTAAAAGATATTTCACTTAAATAGCTATGTTGTTCTGACAGAAAGGGATGTCATGTCAATGTTTTTACTCCTTTTTGGCAACTAAAAATTAATAGTAAAGAGGTTTTTTCCCAGTTGCAAGTTAAAGTTACATAATGTGACAAGTATGAATAACAGGTTTGTTAATATATTAACTATAAGTCCACAGTTAGTGCAGATTTAAAGAACTGCGGTGTATAGGTTAAATCAACACTTTATTTAAGCAGCTTCTTATGGCATTATTTTGAACATCAGTCACACAATGATAAACCAAAGCAACTGAAATGGATTGTGGTTAATATTACTGTCAGTCTGACAAACACTCCTGACAAATTCCAGATGTACACTGCCAGTCAGTTACCCTGCTTTGACTCGAGTGTTTATTTCTTAAGAGGTGACTATGGTTTGGAGTGGGTATAACATATTATATTTATAGCTATATATATTTTATTTATACAATAGGCACCGTTTCCCAGCAGAGTGTTTCCCATTTTCTGCTTTACTTATGTCATTCAAAAGCACATTTTTTTCCTTTTCCTTATTCAGTGGAAGCAATAAATTATGATATGTTTCAGGGTTTGAGTATGGAAAAAATAGAAGTAAAAGTACTTGGAAAATATCAAACCATGATTTTACACTCACAGAAGTTTGTTATAAAATCTTGCTATATACAAATAACTTGATAATTTCTCTTCTGCGTGGCACAATTTTTTTGCAAGATTATAAACTCATGCTACTGGAAGAAAATTACACTGTACTTAAATCTTTGTCTTTAATAGAGGTACATAGATGTATATAATAATACTTTTATTCTCATTTTTATCATTTTCATGCCATATTTGCTAAATCATCATCAATTTTATAGTGGTTGTTATGTAAGTAATGACTTCTGTTCAAACCAAATGTACAAAGCAACAAATAGCTCTCACCTTCAGTGAAGTGGTATGTTTAATGGGTATGTGGGAGCATATGGGGAAATATCTGGTATTGATTTGATATCAAATATACTTTGACAGAATAGAAATTACAGATGTTTTTGCTATACCAAATTAGACCAGTTCTGTGCTTCTAGTGTAAACTTCAATCTTGACTGTTCTTCTTCAACATATCGGCCTGAATTCATTGCAAGGGTGGACAATTCAAGAACAAAAATTCACTGTGCCTATATGTAGTGTTGAATGTGTTTCCCTCTGAGTCTATAGAGTGGAACAGGCATTAAATCTGCTTACGCATCTCTTAATGTCTTTGGAAATGAAACAGAAAGTAATACGTGGCTGACTTTTTTTTTTATTATTTTTTTTTTAAGAAATCTCTTTGTCTAGAGAGCTGTAAAAAGCTGTCATGTACAGGGACATGTTTGGGGAAGGAACTGAGTTCCAAGCCGAGTTCATCACCTGTGAAATGCAGGTGGAGCTGGCTTGGATGGCTTCAGACAATGCATCACATGCTGGTTAAGTAACATCAGTGTAGTAGAAATGTTTGTGTCTATTTCTCAGCTCTGTTTATGTGAGGTGCTCTCATATAGAGTATCTCACATTCTCAGAAAGAGAGAGGTGTTTTTTTTTTACCAGTGATGTTGTCCAGTAAGCCAAAGGGAGATCTAGGGAATTTTCAGAAGCAAGAGGAACAGTGAGGTTTACTGCATGAGCCTCGACCCAAGGAGGCGGTGCGAGTATCTGGACGTCTTATTTGAGGAGAGGAATGCTCCAACCCCTCCAAATTACACAGGAAAAAAGGGACCAGTTGAGAAAAATCATTTGGGAAACTGGTTTATCATCTTACTGTAGCTGTACATGAGTCCCACAAGTGTGTGTGCAAAGGGGTTGAAAGAGGTAGATTCTGGACTTACCATATCACAAGAAGCTTTTAAGGGAAGGGAGACATTCAAACAGGGAACAATACCATGCAGTTTTTAGGGATGCACATATTGGTACCATCTAGAGGACTATAAAAGTGCAGAAGAGAGAAAGGATGATTATGTAGCTTTGTGGTTAGGGGCCTTGCTTATGTTATGGGAACTCAAGGCTCAAGCTCCACTTTGAAGAAAGCTGTGCAAGAACGTGAAGTTCTCTTGTTCACATTCTGTGACAACGCTACACCTTTTGGTTTATTGTGGTGTTTCTTCGTTTGGGACCAGCAAATCGAGTGTGAACTAAGAACTCACACAAATGAAGTGCTGTCAAGCCGCATATACTTCATATTCCTTATGTTCCATAAAAGTTTTGGTTTAATAATATTTCCCTACTTAGAAGCACAGGCGTAGGGAAAAAAAAAAAAAAAAGAGCGAGAGAGATTAAAGAGACTTTGGAGGGAGTCTTGATAGTCTCTAACTTTACAAAATTATTTTAAAGACTTTCCATGAATGATGCCATTGCTAATTTGTCCTTTCTGATGACTCAGTCAGTGTGTTGTGTCATTTTCCTTGTTTCTTTGGTGTAGCTGGCAACACTAGGAGACTGAGCTACTCAGGGTGCTGTGGCTGTGGCCTGCACTCGTGGCAGGGCCTCGCTGAACAGCTGCTGCTGCTGCCGCTTCCATGCATGGGCCTGGGCCTGATCCTGCAGCACCATGGCCAGGTACTCCACAGGCAGCGAGGCCTTGCCGGCCAGCACGGCGCAGGCCTAAGGACCATGGACAGGGCTGGCTCTGCACAAAAGTGAGCAATTCTGTTGAAAAGCAGCGATATACCCACGAGGAAGTCTTGTTTATTTAAATGAACTAGTAATTGAATTGACAAGTCTGGCATAGTCGTGGCCCTAGAGGGGTGTTAGCACTGCACTGTTTCCTGGATCTGAAGCAATTCCAGCCTTTGGAGGTTTAATAGCAACTGTCAATGGCTGCTTGACACCCGCTGGTGTAGCTGTTTAGCTGTTTCAGTTTCTGGCTTAGAATTTTGAAAAGTTAGGGAAACTTTTTGTGCTGCTCCATCAATTTCACCTTTGTGATATCTGCAGCATCTGTTTCTAGACCGTTTTCAGAATAAGTAAGTGACCTCCATGCACACCTAACTGTATTCCTCCACAAGTCTTACAGAGACCTGCTGAGACAGAAACTTCACCCAAATACATCTCCAAGATGATTTGTAATGATGCCCGTTCTGAAATCTTACTATTGGTTTAGATAGTTTAATATTATGGGAATTTCCAGTGTTCTGTTACTTTGACATAACCATCCTTTTATGTCTCTCTCTTTTTTCTTGTCATTACTTGATTACTCTCTGGGTCAAACTGTCTCTTCTATAGAATGTCCTAAGTAGATAGAGTGCATCTCACTGCCATTCTTCCTTTTCCCTTCCCCTGTCCTCTTCATTTCCTACCAGTGGCTTATGTTCTGAATTCACAAGAAGCATGCTCTTTGTGCTTCACATGCACAGAGCAGTTTTTTTGGATTAATTAGTTTGTTTCAAGCAAGCATCAATTCAAGCAAACATTCCTCCTTTCATTTAGGAATTGTAGCCAAAGCCACGCTTACAGGATCAATAAGAATCATTTTGATAACCAGACTAATAAACTTCATTGTCCCCTGCTATCAGGAGAAATATTGTTTTTAATGCACACATGCCCAAAGACAAGAAAAACAGTAACTCGGAGTTATCACTAAATATTCAAAATGCCATTCTTGGTTTGTATCTGAAGTTCTCATCGCTCCTGTCCTCTATTCAGTTTTAGGTGCCCTGAGCAGAAACAGGCTTTTAATTGAAAATGAATGGAGAGAGGCTTGTGACCTTTTAAATGATCCCAGGAAAACCATGAGGAACTTGCCAGGCCATAAAATGTAGCGGCTATCACAATAAAGTGATTTCACGTGCGTAGTATTAAGGTGGAATAACATCTCAAGTACACGTTAGACACAAATAAATGTGTGCTGGGCTTATGTGCAGAGCAGTTGGTTAAAGCTGATGTAAAAGCACTTGTGCTGAATTAGCGTGCAAGTTTGTAGTGCAGTAGTGCATTCTTTGTAGACAAAGTATCATTTAGAATCTGCTGTGAAGGACTGTGACAGTATATGATACCACAGTTAGCAATATTGAAGCAGAAAGTACAACATGGAGAATTTTCATTTTTTTCATTTACATTTACATTTTTTCCAAGATTTTAGGTGCTTGGAGAGGTGTGTCTTGATTCAAATTTATCAGTTGTTAAACACATTTTTTCTTCATTCTTTATACTTAAAGTTAGTTTATGATTCACTTATTAACTTCAGACATTGCAAAGCTTCTGTGTTTTGCACTGTTAAACATTATTTATATTGACACATTCAGATACTCTAGTTCTTAGCTCATCTTTAGATCAGTTTTTACTGCTGACTAATCCTGTTATGTGAAAGGCATACGTGCACTCATGTATTACATTAACAGTAATCTGTATTACATTGCATAGATTAACAGTAATCTATATGTACAATATACTTCAGTGAAGGTAGTTTAAAGAGTAGATATATATGCATATAAATATTTCTCATTTAATTTGCATACAACAATTTTCTACCTTTATTCAAGTCACTTTGAATTTTCAGTTTTGATTTTTCAGTTTGATAATGCCATGTAATCTACTATACTTTATGGAATAGAATCACTTCAAAAAAAACCTATGAGGACAGACAGCTATTTTCAAAAACATCTTTATTTGTAAAAACAAAACAAAAAGCACAGCAACAACAACAACGAATTGGTTGTTTTGGTATGTATAGATTATATTAAACTTATTCTAGCAAACACTGAGATAAGAGCATTGTGCTGTTTCATCCATATGCAGCACATAAGAAAATGTCCAAAGACTCGGTGTTTGATAAAAAAGCTGATCACAATCTGCTAGTTATACTTGTCACTTAGATAAAGGAGCTGCTGGGAAATAGTTGTCTGCACTCTAAGTAGTGCGTACAAGTATTAAATTATGTGGTTGGAGGCCATTTATCTGTGTTTCTTCACTAGCGTAAATAATAAAAGGGAGAAAAAAAAACAGCAAGAATTCATTTGCATCTCAGAATACCTGCAAGTTTGTTGTGCTGAAGTGACCATGGCTGTATTTTATTACTATCATGCACCCAAACCTGTATCTGCAGGAAAATGTTGAATGATTTGATATAAAGTTGTAAGAGAAGAGGCAATCTAGAAGCTCACCCAGCTTGTCTCTGCTAACAGCTGGTAGCCTAGTGAAAAAATATAAAAAAGAGGACAAGTATCATCCTTCCTTTCTGCCAGCTCTGGCAATCAGAATTTGAAACATTTCGTGAACTGGAAAAATAATCTAGATGGTCAATGTTTAATGGCCACAGATAGACCTATGGTCTATGAATAGTTTAGTTGTCTTTTTTTTTTCCTTTTCAATGCTTTCGCTTATTTGTTTGTTTTAGTGTTATTTGTTGAACATTGCCCCCTCTGGCAATGAATCTAGCAACTTAAATATGTGAGAAGGTATAATTTCTTTGCTGTGTAATTCAGTTTATTGGTGGCATTTTCTTTAGACTGTTCTCCGTGGATCATACGAGGTCTTATTTGTCCACATCTCTTACCTGTACTTGAAAGTAGTTTTAATTTCAGGTCTACGTAAAAAGAGCAGGAAGTACTTTTCAGAACTTCTTTCACATTAACAGCTGATAGTAAGTAGAGGATAACTGCTCAGCTAGACCTCCAAAGAGCTATGTTGTTTATTAAGGGCTCATTAGGACAGAGCATAGAAATTCTGTCCCTTTGACTTTAGCCACATTTTCACATGGACATTCATAATTCCTCTCTCCTGGCTGATGTTTAAGGTAGGATTTGGGCATTTGCTCTACAATCAGTGCTTTTGTGGCTGAATTGGTAAGGATTTTTTTTCTACTTGGTGGAAAATTGGTTTTGATTTTTCAAATCTTCCCCAGACTTGCTCAAGGATCTGTTTAGAGGGAAGTTCCAGCAGTTTAGCGGATGATTGTGCTTGTAATTTTCTCTTGGATTCAGTTCTTTGATGAATTTGAGTTGGAGATTAAGGGTAAAGACACACTCTAAAGCAGCTATAGGAGTTACAGGACCTAATTGTTAAGTATGCAGTTGTTTGAGGGTAAGGATGGTGAGTTCTAGCAGCGAATGAGATTAAGTTCAGAGGCATGATGTTTTGTGGCTCTTGAACATCTTGTGATGTTTTGTGTCTCTTGAACACAAAAATGACAGATGAAAGACAAGTGGTCTGCCTTACTGGAGTTTGTTTCTACATATTATGTAGTTATTGATGTTGATATTTAATCAGACCTTTGGATCTCATCATTATACCTCTGACTGGGAAGAGGAGGTTTTACTCAGATGGTCATGATGTGAGCCTGATAATATTACAAATATTGGCTACTTCTGGGGTTTATTATGTGCCGGTAATACGTAAAACAACAAAACAAGTGATCCTCTAAAAATGCAGTTAGATTGCAGTTAGACTGCTGTAGAGTATGCTGCACTTGGCACGTTTATGACATTGAGAAGGCTAACACTGAATTCATATTGAAAACATGTTGATAAACTGGTCAGGATACAGAGGAATTATTTTAAGGCGTAAGTAGAGGCTCTTTGATCTATCAGAGAGAGTGATATTACAAGATTTTTGATAATACACCAGTAAATTCATAGCTGAACTGAAGCACATATATTTAATAATGAGGATAACAATTGATAGAAAAAAACTTCCAAGAAAAATAGTAGATTCTCCATGTACTCAAGAGTCACATGCCTTCTGGAAAGCAGATTGGCCAAACACAGTTCATGTTATAGTCAAGTATAAATGGCTGGGCTCACAGTCACATAATGGAAAGGAATTTAATGGCTTGTCATACAAACACAAGGCTAGATGAGATGACCTAATGGTCCCCCTGGTCCTTAAAACTCAATGAATACATGAAAAATATCAGTAATGAAAACCGTATAGTCATCTTGAAAACAAAATGTATGAAAAATAAATATCATACTTGGCAAAAATGCTGCAAAGCGTAATTCGGTAATATAGACAGTTGTATTCACAGAAATCCAAATACCTAGTTGAATGTGGATAAGAAAGCAGAATAAGAAACCAGAAGAAAAAATATCCACTCTTTTCCATTCCAATTTCCACACCTTTTTTTCCCTCCCACCCCCTCCTTTTTCTCCCCTTTTCCCCTCTTCTCTTTCCCCCCTCTCCCTTTTCCTGTCTTCTCCCTCTTTTTCCTGCCCCCTCCTCTTTTTCGTCTTCCCTCAACTTTTGCCATTCCCCTCCTTCTTCCACAGAAGAGATTCATGCAAGTGGGTATCGTGAGCAAAGAGTCCCTGATGCTAACTATCGAGAAGAACAAAGATTAAGAATAGCTGGAAGATAAGGATTAGATATAGCATGTGTAATAAGATCAAAGAGATCTTATTTCTGTGCACAGAAATCTCTCAGCATATTTGAAAGCACAAACAGCAAAAACTAGGCAGATTTAGAATCATAGAATCATAGAATGCTTAAGGTTGGAAGGGACCTCTAGAGATCATCTAGTCCAAACCCCCTGCACACGCAGGGTCACCTAGAGCACATGGGACAGGACTGCATCCAAGTGGGTTTTGAAGATCTCCAGAGAAGGAGACTCCACAACCTCTCTGAGCAACCTGTTCCAATGCTCTGTCACCCTCACTGTTAAGAAATTTTTCCTTAGGTTCCTGTGGAACTTTTGGTGTTTCAGTTTGTGGCCATTACCTCTGGTTCTGTCTGTGGCCACCGCTGAAAAGAGACCAGCACCATCTTCTTCACTCCCTCCCTTGAGGTACTTATAGACACTGATCAGGTCCCCTCTCAGCCTTCTCTTCTCCAGGCTGAACAGGCCCAGCTCCCTCAGCCTCTCCTCGTAGGGCAGATGTTCCAGGCCCCTGATCATCCTTGTGGCCCTGCGCTGGACTCTCTCCAGCAGCTCCACATCCCTCAGTATAAACTGTGGAGCCCAGAACTGGACACAATACTCCAGATGTGGCCTCACCAGCGCTGAGTAGAGGGGCAGGATCCCCTCCCTCAACCTGCTGGAGACGCTCTTCTTAATGCACCCCAGGATCCCATTGGACTTCTTGGCCACGAGGGCACACTGCTGCCTCATGGTCAACTTGTCGTCCACCATGACACCCAGGTCCCTCTCTGCAGAGCTGCTCTCCAGAAGGTCAGTCCCCAGCCTGCACTGGTGTGTGGGGTTATTTCTTCCCAGGTGCAGAATCTTGCACTTGCCCTTGTTGAATTGCATGAGGTTTTTCACTGCCCAGTTGTCCAGTCTGTCCAGGTCCCCGTGTACAGTGTGTTACATAGGTTTGGATATTGTAACAGTACCTACACACCTCCTAACTACTGTGAGAAAAAACAAAATATTTTTTCTGGTCTTACTGCATAAGTAAGCTCTAAGAAATTAACTTAAAAATGTACCACTCAAAACAAAATATTAGTTCATAGTTTTCTGCCATAAAAGAAAAATATTTTTAAACATCTTTTCATGATAAATATCCAAAATACGTTTTTTAAAGAAAAGTATTTTTATCAATTTTTAGAATCTTTTGGTTTTGCTAGTGAACAGAGATTTTGTTCCTGGAACTGCTGCTTTTCAGACCTCACAGATACTCATGCGGAGCTCCTGATTTCCAATGCGATTAGATTGCTCTCTTCCCCGAAAACCAAAGTGGCAAAGACAAAACTAAGACACCTTGACCACTCTTGTTTGCAGGAATTAAAAGCTACTTACTGTCATAGTCTCCACTCTGGTCTTTTACAGATTTTAATATGAAAAAATAATAATGAAAAAACTCCAATATTATATGCATAAGGAGACTGCAACAGTAGCAGTGTTTGTTTTAATAACAAAAGTCTATGTAAAAAGGAGGTAAAGGTCACATGGGAGAGAACAGGGTATATCTGTTACTTTAGAGCAGGACTATTTTAAAATGAGATGTATTAAATAGGAATAAAACCTACCTTTTTTTCTCTTAGATATGTAAATAAATATACTGTAATTGCTTCCTTATAAGCCTTCAATTTGCTTATGTTAGATCATAAGCAATTTTCCAAAATGAACATAATCCCTTTTAGTGCATTCTTGAACATGTGTCTGTATTACAAAACCCAGGAAAGATTCTGCCATTTCTAAAAGAGCAGTGAACAGAGGCAAGTTTGGCTGCTGTTCCAATAAGTCTAGAACAGAATAGGGTTAAGAAGCAACACACCATAGTTTTGAAACATATTTGGCAGCAGTAAATGGTAAAAGATACTGTGATTTCTATTATTTTTCAACAAGCCATTCTTCTTTGATCTGTCTTCAAGAAAGAAAAAAAACACTTGGTCTTGAAAGACCAAGATTTACTACATTGAGTACTCAGCAAAATATGAGATTTGTTTATTTATTTATTTTGAGATACAGCTAGATTTGAGAACACTTAAAAAATATCAAATGACGTCCTTTTCTGAAATGACTTATAAATCTCATACTTATAACAATTATTTCAGATCAAAAACAAGGTGATCCCACCACCGTAAAACCAAAAATGTTCTTACTGCCTCCCCCCCTTTTTTTCTTTTCCCATTTTGGACCTTTTGAATGAACTTTGATATAAAAACTGTGTGTTTTATTCATCATTCTGTACAGCTGGAAAGCTTAGAACCCTTAAAGCAGCTCCTTCCTTTGTCTTGTGGACTGCTGTAATGTCATCTATTGGCTTGTTGGAACTGTTCTTTCCCTGCTTTTTATTTGTTTCCATCTTAACAAGTGTATTTCGTGGTTGGACTAGTATCTAATTCATCTCTCAGCAAAGAGTGACTGCAAAGGAAATATATTCTAGAATTCCTGGCCGCAAAAGCTTTCAGCATGGTCTACTCCAGTGATCTGTAGCAAGACAAAAACCATACTGAGTAGTGCCAATTTCATGTTGTACAGCTACATCCAGCCTAGCTTGGTTTGGGTTTACTCTTTTTCTCTTGGCATTTCGTCCCAGGGGAGAGAATCCAGTATGTAGTCATGATTCCCAGTTAATTTTGAAATATGAAATAACTGAGACATTTGGACTAACATTTTTACTAATGTTAATCAAAAGTCAGAGGGTATTTGACTCTTCCTCCTGCGAGCTTATTCTGTAGCTCAAGCTTGTTAACCATTTGCAGTGCAGCGTAACACACTAGAATCACCTCATCCTTAAAAGCAGTTGTCAGAAAAATATGGGCCTGCCTGGTAGAATGTATTAGCCCAATACATTGTCTCCATTTTATTATGAAGCTGCTGGGGAAGCTGTGATATACAGCACTGTCATTACAGATCTATTGTTAGAAGGATTCTACAGTCTTCTGTGCACTGCCATTAATTTATAGCAGTAAACAATATGTAGCCCTCCAACTGCAGCAAAGCAGAATCTTTTAATGAGGTGGATGTTATTACCACAATAAATCAGTGCATTCGTGTAATGTATAATTCAATGTGTGTATTCCCACTGTAACTTCTCTGAGTAAGCTGATAGTGTATCATTGTCATTGCACAGCTCCATGGTTCTTTTTTTTTCCTAAGCTTTCTTTCATTTGGGGACTTTTTTATTTCCTTGCAAATAAATGTGACATGTCTTGATAGTTGTCCTGTTGCAGGCTTCAGAAACCAACTGTAACAATAACAACCAAAATCAATACTGTGTATTCTGGCTATATGGATCTCTGCATGATACCTATTTTTTTCTTTTTTTGAAAAGGGAATGAAATCAATTCTAATTGGTTTAGCTTTATATTCAAGGAATGTAATTCTATAACTATTGATTTGGACCACACTCATTTGGAGAGTAATAAAAATAGGGATAGATAAAGTGAATATATAAAATGTTACAGAGCTATACAGCACAATGCTGTTTCTATTTTTAATTCGTATAATTTGTCTACCAGTGTCCTTCTTTCTTCTTTTTTTTTTTCCCCTCAAACATAGCTGAATCTTTAGGGAAAATCAGTACAGATGGAGATTCCAAAATGATTCTTGCAACAAAGAGACTTCTTGGAGTCAGTTTCATTCTTCCCTGGAATAAATTTGCTAAATCAGATAAAAATCCTATTATAAAGGAACCACTCTTGTAGAGGGTTATATTTCAAATTAGTAAACTGCAAAAATAGTAATTAACCTAAGATGTTTTCTTTCTCCTACTGCAATGTGAAAGCAGCTTTAAGTAAAAAATGTAAGGTTAGATCTTAGGTCATTCATAGATTGAATCCGTCCTGGCAGAGAAAATACTTTGAAGCTTGTATGTCAAATTTTGTGTGAGCTGCAGAGAAGTAGATACTTGAATAATAATATTCTCAATAACAGACAGAGTTTTTCACTTGAACTGTACTTGAGTTAGTAATCAGGTTATTGATTGTTACTTTTGCTCTGATACTTTTTTAAAAATCTTTATCAGGCCCTTGTGGGGTATTTTTATTTATATATATATATATATATATATGTAAAATATATACATGTATATTATAGATTTTATATATATATTATATACAGAAGTATATATAATAATATAAAAAGTATATTCTTGCAGGACAAGAACAAGAAAATATTTTCATTAATTTGTTCTTCAGTTACACTTGGATGCTTCCATTGTTTTTGCAGAAGGGCATTGCTTACATTAATAGCATACAAAGAGTGTGCTGCATATGTATGCAAAATTGTATTGCGTGTTTTTTGTAAACATATATACCAAGATATTTTCGACCTCTTACAGCATTAGATATGTGGAACTGCTAAAGTTCACCTTTGGGTTTCTCAGTGATTTATGTAGAGTATATTCATTTTTCCAAATCCTTTGTGTAAAAGCTAGTCTTCTGAAGAAATACATGGTTATATATACCAAAACATTGCATTTCTTACGTTTAAATAAAACCGAGGGTATTTATGTTACAGCTTAACAAAGGGCTTAACAAAGAATAAAAATGCTGGTGAAAATATGATAGACATTTTTTAGTCATACATATGTTATTTTTTTCTTCTTTTTAATCCATACTTTTTATACAGATATTCTGTCATATGTCTACTTTAACTTCTCCTATAATTCTTTCTGTTTTTTTCCTACGATAAATGCAACTATGTTAAGCATAACTTGTTTTGGGATGGTAAATAAAAAACATACAAAGAAGAACCGTGATATTGAGATTCCAAGTGCACTGTTGATATTCTTCCACCCTGCCAGTCTTTTTTTTTTTTTTTCCCCCACCAAGATACCCAAGATTTTCTTGGTTATTGCTTACAACTCGTTCAATTTTCTGTTCATACACATTCACATGTACCAGTTAATCAGTTAACTCTTCTTTGTGCAAGACTCACTGCTATGAAATAGTTTTGAATGATTAATTTGAATCAATAGTAAACAGAAATTAAACCTCTATGGATGAAAAAGAGACTTAGATCGCATCACCTGTGTGTGCATGTAAAATCCTGGTTTGAAATCCACAGGCCTATTCATCTGCTGAAATCCAGTGTCTGCCTTTTCATGTGTGCTGGTAGTTCTAGTTACTGAAAAGAGCAATTGGTGAATAGGTAATAGGTGTTTTTATCTTTATTTACTTACATATTTATTTTCACAACTCTTGCAGCCTATTGGAGCTTTGAACCCAAAGAGAGCAGCATTCTTTGCCGAGCGATATGAATCGTGGGAAGATGATCAAGTTCCAAAGTTTCACTATGGCACACATTACTCAACTGCAAGTTTTGCACTCACGTGGCTACTAAGAATTGTAAGTATATCTTTTAAAAATATTTTTCTTTTAAGTGATAATGAAATCCACAGACAGGAATAAATAAACTAAAACCCAATGACACTGATAATTTCTAGTAACTGTAATCAGTAACTTAGTTTGATTTTCAAAGATAAATCTATTCTAAAGTTTGAGCAGGAGCTTTTAATTTTTATGGTACAGCCTTTTCAAATAAGTAAAGCTTTTCCTCCTTAAGCTATGCTTTTTAGTCAATGTTCTTATGTTACTTTAAAGGTGCTTAACTTTCCTTCCTCGTGTATTTTCTGAAAGGACATACAGTGAACATTTGTTGTTCTTACTGAATGTATTTAGTTCTCACCTCTTAATGAGTTTAAACGAATTGTTTTCTGATGATCCTGAAATTCTATAATGTAAATAATTTATTTTTAAAGACCTGCTGCAGTTTATACTGAGGTAACACTGGACATATTTTGTATTGATAATATATTGGTTAAACAATGCCTTTTTCTATAAAATTGAAAGGCAATTTATCTCTTAGAAAGTAATTTCTTTGGGAAGGCCTTAGCAGCACATCATTAATTAAAGCTTGTTAGAACAGTACAAGCATACATAAATCCTTGAAGTAATTTATAGTGCTTAGCTAATTTCAAGCAATTACCCACTAATATGTTCTTAAGTGTTCTTTAACTAAGAGGAGGCTTTTAAATCTTTCAAATATTTTTCTTTTCTAAGTCATAAGTTACATATTAAACAATAACAATCATAAAGCTATCGATATCAAATACATTAATAGATTACCTTGACCAAAATAATATGCATATGTTATTTTTTGTAACATGTTTAAAAAATCCAACATAAAAACGTTGAACTTTTCCATAATGTTTTTGAAGGTAGTTTTTGCCTCAGTTGACTGTAGCTTCTCCATCCTGCAAATGTTTTCTTAAATTTCAATTTGCTTTTCTTTATCTGAGTATCTCTGCATGGAGTACAAATAAAATGCATTTCTCGAAAAACAAATCAAAAAACATATTATTTTGTATTCCTTATTCTTAGGTAATAGAATTAATCCTTTGCAGCTAACCATTTATCTGCCAGTAGAATAGCATCATTAATAATCAAAACAATAATAAATCTCTTTTTCCTGAAATTCCTAAATGAAAATACTTTTTTTTTTTTTTTTTTTAATAGGAGCCCTTTACAACGCTTTTCCTGAATCTGCAAGGTGGGAAGTTTGATCATGCAGATAGAACGTTTTCGTCTATTTCCAGAGCATGGCGCAATAGTCAGCGTGACACCTCTGATATCAAGGTAAAAACGTTCCTGAAAGCTGTTGGCATATTTTGTACTTTATGTGTCCATATTGTAGTTGTGATTGCAGGACTGCAGGTTGTGAGGAAGGGGAAGGAGGAGATTGGGAAATATCCTATCCTTTAGGAAAAGATTCAAGGAAGTCAAGGAAGATGACAAGTCAAGGAAGTCAAGGAAGATTTACTTCTGTAAGACTATTTCAGTGGTTTATCTTTTGCAAAATCCTAGCAAATCTTTTTAGCCCTGAGTCTTAAATAAGGCAATATTTGCTATAAAATGCTGTAGATATGCTTTAGTACCTATTCCTCTGCACGGGTTTTAATCCTTTGAAAAGTCAGAAGCAACTAGCATAGATTTTTAAATACCGAATTTCAAGAATGTTCTCTCCATGCTTGCATTTCATGTGTGCTTCTGCTCAGCTCAGAGCAGCTGACTGTATATCAGTGTATCAGCTGTATACAACTCACTGTATATCTTTGTTATGTTAGATCTGGGCATCTGACTTTATTTTTCTGTGCAGTCTGTGCATTGGCTTCTTTTTCCTTAATTTACTATGACAAATGGAAGGAGGAAGTTGTGCTAGTTCAAATGTAGAAGGGTTAAAATCTAGTCTTATGATGAGGAAAGAGTAAATAGGGGGATAAGGATGAGAGGGAGATCTGGAAGCAATTTCCAGAAAGTGTGTATATTAGGTAGAGAAATAATGGGCTATGGGAAGCCATTGATTGAGGAGACTAAGATGAGAGAGAATTTAGGATGAAATTGAAGCTGGTGAGTGAACGTGAGAAAGGTGGGAATAGAATGCAAATCAGTCTGGTAATGGAACACTGTAAGGAAGGACACCTAGAATTAGGTCTTGGGTCAAGAAGGTAAGATAGGTGCACAAAGCAAGTCTAAGGGCAGTAGATTAGTTAGGTAACCACTGAGGGAGAGAATGAGGTGGACCATTTAGAGGGAGGATTTGGGCATGTTGGAAGAGTTGGGAAAGGAGGAACTTTTTGTCGGAAATATCCGGTATGCCGAATATTTCCCTACACTTGTGAAAAGCAAGTTTGCTGATTTTGGCTGCCCTACCCTGCCTGGCAATTATTTGAGGAAATCCATGGCTAAAGTGCCTTCAGATGACTCCAAAATTTTGTACATGTGGAATTGCAACATGTTAGCTTACTATTCCTTTAATATGTTTAGCTGATACATGCATTAAATGGCCTGAATAAACCAGGCTTTTGCATGCTTCTAACATACTGCATACATGTTAGTAAAAAAGAGTTATTCAATAGAACCAAATTAGATCTTGTTATTATAATTAAACTCATGACAGAAGAGTGACCTAAATGGTATGTCCTGTATTACTTTGTTCATGACAAGAAAGAATATGTGCAACAGGAGCTTTACCTTCCATGGAAGAAAATTTGTGGCTTGCACGAATTTTCATTTAGTGGAGGGGAAAAAAAAAAAAAAAAAAAAAAAGCTTTCCTTACCTGTCTTGCAGGATGTATGTACATGTTCCCATATGTTTGTGGATTTGGGAAGGAAGAGGCAGAAGGGGAAAAGGGAGTGAACACCAATACCTCTGATCTAGATCCCTGATAAATGAAATGAAAGGTTTCCAATGTTTACTTTTCCTTTAGACTTCCTTTCTCACTGATGTTACAGCTATGAAATATTGGGAAACTAGTCTCCCAAGATTACAAGTCCTTGTAATCTAAGAGTCTCACTTGTAATCATTTAATGACAGTATTCTTATGGCCTATCTGGCAAGGATGGAGTGCATTGCATTTGCTGCCATCGTACTGTTACTGTATTGTAGTGAAGTGTATCTTGCATACCGCTTCATGTTCAAATGCTGACATTAATTCCTTATAATCCGCAATAAGAATTAATTCCAAGTCTTGACTGAAAAGCTGCTTGCTGTAACACTAGAATCAAAAGGGTGATCTCCATAAAATGAAGGAATTAATGTAAATGACTATGTAAATACCTAAGTAAATGACTAGGTTCAAACTTTATTTGAAATATTCCTCCGTTTTTTATTTGAACTTGGAATTTTTCTTGTGTGCTTGTTAAAAGATAGCCAACTCCTCCAAAGATAAATGGAGTCGTCGGTGTGATGGGCAGTCTGCCTCTTACCAAGATGCAAAAAACTCTTGTCCCTTTTAAAGACCACATAGCAGCCTGGACTGTTGAACAGCAGTTGGCTCTGGGAGTAGCCATATGAGAAGAAAATTATTTTAACAGTAGAAGATAACTTCAAAAGTGGGAGGTGGAGAATAAAAATGATTTCATGAGAGTCACAGAGTTGGGTAAGGACTTTGGACAAGTTCAATGACCTGAAGGAGAACTCTTTGGAAAGTGTAGGTCAGGATAGATACAGAAAAGACTTTGCTGTAGTATCTGACTGTTCATGCACTTCAATCCATTGCAAATGCAGGGTAAAATAAATCTATTTCTCAACAAGAAAAAGGTTTGCTTTAAGCTTTACATTGCATCTGTGAAGGGCTGAGAACATATATTGGCTAGCTGGCTACTAGTATGGCAACTATATTGACATGGTTGTCTACTATGATTAAGCGATATTATTTTTTTGACAATAAGATTTCTGGCTTCCCATCGATGAAATTGATGAACTTCTACAATTGATGAAAATCAGTTTACTACATTTAATTGTAGAAATACAAAGGATGTAAGAAGCCACATTAAAGACCTTGGAAGTAACAGGCCAAAGTAAATGCATTCTATTTTAATGCACTCGGGGAGAGGGGCAAAGGGAAAAAAAAAAAAAAAGGATTTGACTCCTATTCCAACTGAAAAGTTCCTGAATATTTAGAACTACTGAGCTGACTGGCAGGAAATGATTTCTTGTTCCTTCCCATATGAAGAGAACAAATAGAAGTTGTTGATGCTTGCTGTCCTAAGGATTGTTAATCTTAGTTGGAGGCATCAGACATTACAAGAAGGACTAACATAAGCCAGCTTTGGGAACAGCTCTTGTTCTTTGCTATCACACTTCAACAGAGAAAGCTAAAGCATATGTGTGGTCACAACCAATCTTTGTCAATATCTTGTGAAAGCCTTGGATCGATGATCAAAGCAGAAACCATGCTGCCCTGCAGCATAACCTTTGGTTGAACCTTTCAAATTTTGATTTTAAAAGGTGATATGTTGCATAAAATTGAATTTCCTAGTTCCCTCCTCTCCATTTATTTAAACAATGCAAATTAAAACTCTTCTGGAAGTTTGCTAGTGTCTCACTATTACTATGGGATTTTAATTTACTAATCGGCTCAGCACTGATGCCTTTAACATTTTAACCATGTGGTTTTAAGTTAAATTTTCAGTACTGAGGAATAGTAAACATATTTCAATTCTGTTAAACTATCATTTAATTCAGGACAGCTATGTCCTTTAACTCATTTAATAACTTTTTAAAAACATGGATAGCCTCTTTACTTTGGCGACCATACTCTGTTCCAGAATGCAGAAGTGAAGCCTGTTTGTTCTTTTGTGTTGCTCTTTTTCTTTGATGAATGATTGGGTAGGCGCATACCTGTTCAGATGCAGTTGGTTCTGGGTGGGGAGGTAATCTGTTGCAATAAATTGATTTGCCATTATAATTACAACAGCATGTAATTGTTATCTTCTTATCTCTTCACATTTATTTGCTCTTCCCTAAGTGCAGTACTTTATATATATATGTGTGTGTGTATATGTATATATATATTTCAATGCCATCAATGCAGTTTGTCAAGGTCATTTGGAATTTGTATCCTGTCCTCCATGCAACTATGTTCCCTTCTTAGTGTCATCTAGATTTTGCTACTTCACCTTCTATGCCAAGTCATTAATGAGATTATTGACTAGTATTAGAAGCAGGGCAGACCCCATTACCATGTTCTCCCAGTCTGACAGTGAGCTATTGATAAATGCTCTTGGAATATGGATTTCCAACCAGGGCACTCCCACATTATTGTAACCTAATCTAAGCTCCATTTCTCCACTTTGCTTGTAAGAATGTCATGGGAGATTGTCTCAGAGGTCTTTCTTGTAAGTCAGCTACATCATTTCTTTTGCTTTAACTATCCACTGGGGCAGTTATCTTTTGAGAAGAAAAGTAGATGGGCTTAGTAGGATTAATTCTTGACCAATTTGAGTTGTTAAGGTGACTAGTATAGTGTTTCTCTAGCCTTAACCCCTTTGTCTACATTTTCTTATTCCTGTATTTATGGTTTGTATGTGTATGTGACTGGTTCTGCTCAAAAGGAGTTGCCAGAACACCATAAATTTTTAGAAAAAAAAAATGACTTAAATCGTTGTCCAAAGTGTGGTCAGACAAGCTCCAGTATGGTGCTGCGTGGTGGTCGACCAGAAATGGGTACCAATTTATGAAAACCGATCTTGTGTTATGAAATACTTTAGCAATGGCTATTATAAGACTGGTATGATGGTACTGACTGACTGAATCTCTATATGATATGGGCATCATCTTTTATCCTCAGACTCTCTTATAGCTTAGTTTTTAAGTGCAGAAATACTTTTGTGGGGGGCAAATTATCTCTAATATAAAACCCATGATAACATTGTTCTGGTGAGCTTTGCCTTGAATCTAGTTTCAGGTCTGAAGTGTCTTTGAGTTGTAACAGTGTAAGACAATGTCTGCAATAATGTATGGGCTGTGTCTGGCTTCCAGGAGGGTACTTGGCGTGTATTGCTGTTATAAGCTAGTATCTACTGGGTATGAATATTAGCAGGAGTTGGGGAGAAAGATTTTGTCTAAGAGCTAATTGATGAAGAGCCTTCAGAAGCATCCCTGGAGGGCAGCATACTATTTCAATAGCTTGGGAAGCCACACAGTGCTGAAAAGACTTTGTGATTTTCTTATGAGTGGGATTTTGAGAATATAAATTAATTTATTAGTTAAATGATAACCATTTACCTACAGTGCAAGTTCAAATGGTAGACTGTAATAAATGCATGACTCTGAAAGTAGCCCTTTGTCTTCTCAGTTTTCATCCATTTTCTAATCTTTGTAAGTCAACTCTCTACTAATGACTACAGCTGACCCAGGACAAAAACTGTTTATAATTCAACATCAGCCAGGATGCTGCTGTGAAAACTGATAGTGCTACCTTGGAATCAGGTTTAGCTTGTGCTAAAACAAGGATTCTGGCAGCCATGGGATATTCCCAAAATCCATTTAAAGCTATTTGAAGTCTGCAGTTATTCTGTTACGTGTGGGGTTTTTTTAATAGATTGCTTTGAAGGGAATGAAAAAAACATCAGCTACTAATGTTTGACAAGGTTTGTTCTGTTTTGGTGCCATTGCTTCTTACTTACATAGTTGTCTTAAATTAGAACTAGTGCGTTTGATTAACATTACTGAAATATTTAAAAATAAAAGAATAGTCAGCAAAGTAAATGCAAAATTATTTAATTTAATGCATTGATCTTATTAGGCAGGGACTCAGATAATAAACCTCAGTCCTTTATTGGTTTCTCAACTTCTGATAAAGATATGATTTTCAGAAATAAATGTCCTGTAAGCACATGTCTTTTTCTCATTGCAAAGAAGCGCATTGAGAAACTTGAGCACCTAGGACACCTGCTAGATCCTCTTTCTATTTGTACATTAACCCTGTTCGTGTCTGTGGGCTCTGATATGTTTTATCCAAACCAGCAGAAACTGTATACAGAAAATATTTATGATAGACAAATTAGACTTGTAAATGTATACAAAATACATAACAAAACTGAAATACTGGTAATATTATCTGCAATCATGAATGTTGCTGGGTTTCTGTGCCTGATGTGTGGATCTCCAAGTCATTACCAGTTCATGTGGATTCAATGTGGATTTATTCTTTCAAGCATCTTTCTTTTTTGGAATCAAGAAAATTGGAGAATCTTGATTCCATCACTGAACTTTTTTGGCTGTAAACACTTAAGTTGGACATTCAGCCAATTCTATTTATCTAGTAATATCTCCAGTTTCATACTTTTGAAATAGAATATTAATACTTGCATGTGATATAAAGAGAAAAAAAGATGCTTCTCTGTGAGTATTGGATAATACTTTGTCTTTCTAATTGTTTGACTCTTGTCAAAGAAGTTGTAAGCCTCAACTGAAGCATTTCTCATAGACAGGATACTAGTTACAGTCCCATGTCTGTGTAGCTTCTGCAGAGGCTAATAAAATGTGAACTCATGCTGAACTTACTGGGTTCCTCAAGGCACGTATAATGGCTCTAGCTAACTCTTATTTTTAATGAACTTATAGGAGCTTAATTCTCTCCATAACCTTCTATAAAATTTGGTTGGAACTGACTACAGCCTTATTCTGGGGAGAAGTGGAGGTTGCCTCAGATAGGCCAGTGGACTTGCACACACAGCAGGACTGTATGTGACCAGTTCAAAGTTGTTGCGACTGGCTCGAACATTCAGAAACTGAAGGACAAATTTGAAAACTTTCTTTAAAAAAAAAAAAAAGTTGGAGGTTTAGAAAATGACAGCTCATCTTTATTGAAACAGGCTGCCTAACACCAGCATGCCTGAGACACTGTGTAACTTGATCAGCTTTTCTACATATGCTTTATATTGTTTTATACTTTTCTAATAGATGGAGTTTGAAAAATAACCAAGAGAAAAACTGCTGCCAAGCTTGCAATATTGCCTTTGTATGAGGTAAATTTTATGTCATATCTGTAGTAAGGTAAAGGAAGTTCAGGAGCAAAATTGAGAAATAGATGCTTAATAATTCAGATTTTTAACTGGAAACTGTATGTCTGAGGTATCAAAACTTGGAACATGTAGGATGCAGATTTTGATTTTCATGAAAGATATGAATCTTGGCATGATTATACAGAAAACCGTAACAGGAAAGTACTTGGAAAGTACTTGGCTGAGTAAAAAGATCCACATTCAGTCAAAGGAATTCAGTCAGATGTTCAGTAGTTTGTAGAAATGGCAACAGTTAAAAATATAGACGACTAAGCTCATGGATCAGAAATTTCCATCTAGTATCTGTGGTGTAACCATATTCATGCTGAAAACAAAGTCAAAAATTTGAATATCCACTCCAAGCTTTTCCTTGAGCTGTTGAAATAATGAACTTCAAGTAAGATATGCTCAATTTATTCAAGCCCAGAGGAGAATGACCATAAATCTATAAAATCAGACCAGTGATAAAAAGTCAAAGGTTTTACGTTGCTCGCTTTGGCAAAAAGTAGAAAGAGGGAAGGCATGAAAAGCTTTCACACTGACAGTTCCAATGCTTTTCACCTGGTGGGGATTTCAGCTGGCATTTCGCTTCATTTCTGGGGTCTACCTGTTGCAATGTCATGGTGCTGGGCCTGTGGGAGACTGTGTCATACCCATCCATAGGGCAGATGGGGAATAACAGGCAATGCTAGTGGGGTCAGACCCCAGTGTCCCCAGGGTAGAAGCTGCCTCTAGGCATTTGTGTATGCAAAAGAGTGAAGCCATATGTGAAGCTGCTTGCACTCTTGGGCTTCAACAAATTCTTCTGGAAATAATTTTAACTCATATGCTATGTATCTTCCTAATGAAGGAAAGTAAACATTACCTGAATTACCTAGTAAGGTACAGATTTTGTAGTTAAAAGTCAAAAAATTAACTTTATTTGCCTAGTGTTTCCCACTTCTACTCATGGTGTGATATCAATCCCACTTCTACTACTAAGAGAGGTTTTTTCTATTTCATCTTTTATGCTATCTTTTCTATTTTCTATAATTGTCCTTTTATTGGTTTTCAACCATCTTTCCTGTAGTTTGCACATATAAATCATTGCAAATGTTGAAGTAAATTGCCCATTTGTTTTCATCTAGAAAAATATTATGCAAAAATCGACATACACGATTCATTTAAATAATTTTGAGAAAAGAAATGCAGTTATATATGCAACCTGTATTTTTCCTCTTTCTCTGTCAAATTAAGCTGAACTACCTGTTGCACAGTTTATAACTGAAATAAGATAGAATATTCTTATGTATATTCTATACATATTCCATGTATTGACCAGCAGATCTTAAATGATTTCAGTGATGCATTTTTAATACAATAATTATTGATTTACTAAAATCTACTTATTGATTAATAATAAATCAACTACTACTTGTGATATCAATGTTTCATCTGCTAGTTAAACATCTGGGTTTGTAACTGTGAATAATTGAAGATTTTGTTTCTTTTTAAACTAGGAGATATTATCTAGCACTCTTAGCAAAAAATTTAACAGGATCAGGCAGTGCCAATTTAATTTCTTCGTTAATTCAATTTAGAAGTTGAATGGACACCTACCAAAGTATTTTTTCTAAGCAGTAACACACACAGAGCAGGTAGGGGGAAACTTAGAGGTACTTAAAAATTGTGCTTCCCTACAATCAGGAAAGTTATTACATTGAATTGGAGTGAAAAAAAAATGAAGTTTGAACTAGTTTAATATATTAGTATGTATTTTGTGAATGCCATTTAAGACCTGTAACAGAGGAAATGAAGTGCAGCAATATGAATAAAGGGCTAGACTTCTAGCATACTTTTTTATTATGTTGTTTGACAGGTTATGTATAGGCTTAATATTGTTTAATGTGATTGTGAAATAATTTAGTTTGAAAATCTGATATAAATGTTTTAATATGGTTAGGGAATCTATCTCACTGATTCTAGACACCTTTGCAGATCATATAACTCTGCTTCAAAACGAATGTCTATTATCCTCAAGCTATAAGAAAAGAATAAAATAATATTTCATTACATTTAAGAGACAGACTCTCTTGTATAGATTTTTTATGCTTGATGACAAACACGAAAATAAATTACCAGTGCTAAATTGACGTTCTATTGACATAACTTTTTTAAAAATAATTTTTACTGATGTTTTCTTCAGAATCACTGCTTCTGTGTGGTATTGTACATTTCTCATTAAAGAAAAATTATATTCTAATTATATACAGAATTTTATAATGATTTAAATAAAAAATTCTGGCTTGGTGAGTTTTATCTTTTATATTTTAGAAGACAGGTCTAAATGCTGTACATTAGATTCATATTGATATTCAGCATGAGCTTTAACAATTCTGATGAAATCAAAAGCGTGGCAGGAGTGAAGTATTGCTCATCATAAGGATGTCTAGTTTTGCCCTAGACAAGAGCTGGATTCCAACAGAGAAATTTCTGAAACTAATTTTCAACAGGATTATGTTAAAGCAATAGGTTCAACAAATCATACAGATGTTTTCATTTTTCCATGAAATCTTATAAACAAAATAAATGTGAGCCAATTCTACAGTGTCTATACATGTGCTGAATACATAAAATGTCAGAAGAGATAGAGCAGTATTAGAAAGAGAATGAAGACAACCAAAAATGGTTTGTCAGAAGGGAAAGAATCTAAATTGACAATTTTTTTTTTTTAGCTTGCAAAAGAAGCAAGTGAGAATATAATATAGGCCTAGAATATCCTGAAGAGCCTATGGAAGAATTAATAGGAATTACTATTTATTGGTTTTCTCAATATGGGAACTAGAATCTCCACTGAAACCATTAGGAAGCAGGTTTAAAATAGCCAAAGGATAAAGAAAAAAGAAAGAAAGGGAAAAAAAAAAAAGCTTTTTTACATAAAGTAAAATTGTACTGTGAAACAACTCCTTCTTAATGATTAAAAAAAAAAACAGGAAAAAAAAGGACAAATTAATTCAAAATCCATTTAGTACAAGCAGCTGATTACATTCTATCCTTGTAAAGACTGTGCTGGTTATTTTGCCACCTCTTATCGCTGGTTTAGGCAAGACACTGGATGATCTTTTGTTCTGGCCCCTCAAGATCTTGCATTTTCATGTAATATTCTTGTGGAACCATAAGCAAGCCCTTCTTCCCACTTAGAAACAGATGTAAAAATCAATCTTTTTAATACTCTTGGGCTTTTCTGTAAAATGTCTCATCAGTGGAGCTCCCTGAGGAAGAGTTGAGAAAGACAGTTCTGCAGTCATCAGATATGTGAAGAAAATAGGTAAACTTCATAAAACTGTAAATATTTTATAATCAGTTTTGTTCATTGATTTTAAGAGAAACTGTTGGCCTTTAACTTATGTACTCATTTTCACCCATATAAAGGCACTCAAAATTGATGTTAAATGCTACTCACTTAGACTGGCGCAGCATATTTGCTTGCACCCCCTTTTCACTGCTGTAAATGGTAGCACATGGTCAACAACAGAATTGGATAGTAGAGGAGCTCATTTTGTAAAAAATATATCAACATAATGAGAATGGAAAGATTTCTGAAAGTTTCTCTAGTAATGAAGTAATGCTTTATGAAAGATTTCTAATGGAGAAGCTAACAGAAGTTACTGATGATTTTGAAATTCCTAGGTAACATACTGTTTCTGCATAATCTAATGAAAACAATGTGTGTTCCAGAAAGCCAAATGCTTTCTAAAGAAACTAATGAATAGCTGTACATATGTATAAATATATAAAGAAACATATCTAATGAGCTTATGTTTTAAGTATTCAGAACCATAGTATGGTTTCATATTTGTGGTGTAAGCTGCTATTGAATCGATAGTGCAGTGTCTCTGTTTCTTCTTGGTTAGTTTCTCCCTGTGATGATAAAAACTACTGAGACTTCTAAGTTAGAATACTTTCCTATAAACATTTCTCCTTTCTAGAGTATTTTTTTCCTTCTATCAAATTAAATATTTTTGAATCTCTTTTTATCAGATGTTTGTCAAGCATTTGGTTCAGAAGCCCTTTCTTACCCTGCCTAGTTAATTAAGGTGATTGTAAACAAAAAGATGTACAATTCAAAGCCAACCAGTGTTTCACACAAGGATGGAGGTGATAATAGCTTAATTCCTGCTTGATCTTTCCTGTCTTTGCCCTGGCTACTTCAGATTGACCTTGTCCGCAATCTGATGACCTCCCTGTTGCACTCAGCCGTTTGGAAAGCAGCTCATGCTGTAGCTGGCCCTGAGGGGATATCTGGGAGCCCACTGATCCATTGACCCATGTCAAGACTGGGTTGCGAGGCTGGGCTGCAGAGTTTCTGGACCAGCTCCATACTACTCCTGCTATAGACAAAGCCAGCCTGACTTTTTTATCCTACTTCTTAAGTGCCATGCAGCTTGCACTTGCTATATGGAAGACCAATTTTACACCAGTCACTTGCTATGAAATACACTTCCTGAAGCAATTACATGTATTGATCCTTTCTGTACAAAAGGAGTAAATTCGCTAATTTAGTGGCTCAGTTTTTCTAAATCTGTCAAATTGCCAGGTTTATTGGGCATATTTAAGTTTCAATACCAAGTTCCCCCCCCAAAAAAAATAAAGTCTTTCATGTATTTAATGACGATGAAGGTATGTGTATGTGTTATGTTTGTTTTTTTCCTGTGAAGTGTTTTTTGCCAGGGTTTTGCAGAACTGAATTTATAAAAGTTTGAAAATAAGGGTCTAATCACATTAATTTGGATATGTTTATGTATTTCTGCCTGTGTGTTCTACAGAGTGAACAACATAGGAAGTTTGCACTTGTTATTGCTTAAGGGGAAAACATCTCAAGCAACAGAGAATCCGTATTGCTTTGACCTTGCACAATTCTGCACTAGGCTGTACTGTTTTACGCTCTGGAAGTTATTTGTTTAGTTATTAATATTACTTGAAGTTTTCTTATTAGATTTGGAAGTAAAACTTCATTTACTAAATACACATTTTCATTTTTTCTTTAAAACTTTTGTAGCAAGCTCTGCCATTTGGCCTCTGCAGGCCAAATGTTTATATGCTAGAGTACTGTCTTTTATTCCTGCTCAAAACAGGCCTAGACAGCACAATTGTTTAAAGCAGTTATGGTGCTGACAAGGAATGCAGTGCACACAGAGCTTGCAACCATGTAAAATTGCTTTTTTGTTTGTTTATTTACATGTGTGTGTGTGAAATTATGCCTTATTCTTCTTCCTTCTATTTACAGACTGGACATAAAATTGACTTAGCAGCCTTTTAATCAAAGAAAGATATTGATCCAATTTGATTTTCTTGGGTTCTTTTGGAATACATGGTGTAACTACAGATACTTTAAACACAATAGAAAATTTATTTCTGAGCATTGACCAAACATAGATAATAGCTTAAACCAATGAGGTTGCGGGCTCTTTTATGCCAAAGAGGATAGGATAATAACTGGATTTTGCAACTTCATAATTAATACACATGGTGCTACTTTCACCTGAACTGCCCCTTGTGTAGCATTTAGGAATGTGGATTGCATTAAAATGTAAAAAGAAGTTTTTGTTTTGTTTTATTTGTTTTCTCCCAGCATCTTACTATTTTTGTCCATTGCTTTCCACTAAGGATAATTTGAATCATGTTATATTCATTAATATAGTTTTCTAAGTTTCTCTGTGCATGATACCAACCAAAAGCATTCTCTGACTTTTTTTTTAGCCTGTTGTAGCTTACATCATTTTTCATATTACAAAGATGATAAGTATATATCAAGTCTAAAGACTTGAATTGTAGGAGGTATGAAAGAGAGGATTGAACCGTTCTATGAGGGAAATATAAATAAAGGAATTTCAATGTTCTCTATTTTCTCACTTCCTAATAGCACTTCAGTAATTATATTTTAATATAGCAAAGTGCATGCAATGACAGGATTTGTAACATGGCACTGTTTTTCATTTCTATACAGGAATTGATTCCTGAATTCTATTACCTCCCAGAGATATTTGTCAATAGCAACAATTACAACCTAGGGATGATGGATGATGGAACTGTTGTGTCTGATGTTGAACTTCCACCATGGGCCAAAAGCCCTGAAGAATTTGTTCGCATAAACAGACTGGTAAGATGATTATCTTCTGTTGTCTGTCAAGTAATGCTTGTCTTGCAGTCTTTCTCTGAAATGCTTTGGCTCTTTGTAAAATACGTATTTAAAGTATTTATAATTTACATTGAGGTATGGTCGAAATGATAAGAAGGGATGCTAGGTGTACAAGTTTAAGAAAGAAAAAGGCATATAGTATATCTCTTTCTTAAGAAATCCTTAAAAAAGTGTGTCTTAAACATGCAGGAGATCTTATTTGCTTATTTTTATGTCAACTCTTGAGATTTTAAAGAAAGAATAAAACCATCATTTTACATAAAGCTAGGAAACTGTTTAAACATAAAAGTAATTTTCATTCTTTTTTTTTTTTAATTTTAGTATCCACTTAACTCCAAAAATAGTAAATGCTTCAGAAAGAGAAGGTCATATTTTAATTTTTCAAACCCTCTGCCATTTATGCGGTTATTTAAATCATTTTCAGAGCTGTTCTTACGTACAAATAAACCTGAATTTGCCTTCACTTGCCTCCTTTCCCCAACTAGTGTTAGCTTTTCCCTTCTGTGTTTCAGAAAATCCTGGTGTTAGCATTTTGTGTTTCACAGCAATCTTTGAGCATTTGCAGAACCTCTGAATGATTTACAGAAAATGTGTTGCCGTATCATCATCAGTGTCTCAGCACATTCTTAAAGCTGTTTTACTCTAGAAGTGAATAAACTAGAGAATCTCTTTTTTAGTGAATCTTGAAAATTGGGACTGCTGTTATCAAGTTCCATATAGTTGTTAAGAAGTGGCTAACTATGAAATACTGAATTAAGGCATGCAAAATTCACAAAAACTTTTCACAGAAACCAGATACATCCTTGATAATCTCCTGATATCCTCAGGGTAGAAAACAGGCATTTTAAAAATTCCTTTGTTGGCAGAACATCAAACCTACTGTTGGTAAAACTTGCGGGACAGTTGTATGAAAACAAAACTATCATCTATAAATTATCAGACTCCTTTATGCTGTGCAGTTACTGGTGACGTGATGCCATGCTCTTTTGATATGTTATTTGACCTACATTTCTGCAGGCCATTGAGCAAGATAATATTCGTAGCAGTTGTAGGTCCTTCTGTGATAACTACAAATAGTGTATGATGATTTGCTTCACATGTAAGTATGTGCAAATTTTATTTAAAAGGAGTATGAAACACACTAATATTTAGCAGGGCCATTTGAGAAACTGTGTTCAAATGCAACTTTTGATCTTGTCCTTGTGCTGATAGCTGTTATGTTTGGAGGCGGGGAGGCAGGGCTGGAAGGACACCCTTTTGAGTTGAGGATGCCTGGGTGACTCAGGCCGATCAGAGGGTTGAAAAGCCATGTTCTTAAGCAGACTCGTCAAAGGCAGCCTTGGGCCTTGATCACTCACAGCACTGGTATTTTAGCTTTTGCACAAAATGCAGCAAATTCAGTTGATTGTAGACCTGGCTTTCCCTGCTGTGGATTCAAGTTTTCCAGCTCGTGCCTCCTCCTTTTTTAAGATTTTGGCTCCATGTATGTGTGTGTATATACATATAAATGTATATTTACTTATTTCTAGCCTTGGTACCAGTTTTTTCTCACCCTCACCTCTCTGTACTTTCTGACCTATATTTTCCTTATCCTTCCTTCATTTTGACAGCTTTTCTTGCAGCTCTGCTTGAGGTCTCTCACATACACTATACTTTCAGGATGCAGTCCCTCTTTAGCAGGAAGCAGAAATTATTTAGCAGAATAAGAGAAGTTATCACCCTTAAGCTCAGGAGCAGAAAATATAACATCCCTTTAAAGTCATTTCTTATTGAAATGTGTCACCTTAGGAGTCACCTCATTCCAATTTCTGAATATAGCTTTTTCTTTTATGCAGGTTGAACAGTAAGTGCTTCTTCTTTTTTATTAGTTACCCAAAAAGCATTTTAGAAAATTCTAGAATAAAGGAGGTGCTTATTACATATCTAAGGCTTTCATTTAAAGATAAAATAATTTGAAAATCTAAAACATATTTGATTTGATACCGTTTCCATCAAATTTTAAGTGGAATAGAGGTGTTTAGTAAGAATGCTTGAAGCTTAGTGCTTTAGAAATACCAGAAAAGCAACGTGGCATGGACAGATTCATTCAGTTAGTATTTCCTCACAACTTCCTCGTTCAGACAAAATGCTGATTGTAGTATTTTGTGCTCATTTTGTAAGCTATCATATGCAGATATTTTTTCCCCTTTGCATTTCAGTTTCCCTCTTTAAGTCCGCAGATTTTATGCAATGATTGGAGCTCATGAAATGCATACTACTTTGATCTGTGACCTTTTTGTGGTGCTAATCGGGTTCCTGATATCATTATACCTTGCTCATTAATCATATTTCCTGCGGCCCGTCAGGCAGCCAGACAGCCCAAGCCCCTGTTTTCAGCCTTGTGTTGGCAGGTTTCTGCTTTTCCAGATTATTACAGTGTGATACTTTGGCTTCTCATAACCAGACCCACATCAAGCTGTGTGCTACAATTAAAGTCAGATGGTCCTCAGGTTGAACAGGGATATACTGTTGCAGCTGTCTGTCTTCCTGGAACAGAGCAGCATGGGGAACAGATGATATGTAGGAGAGTGCATAATAGCAGATTGTACAGTACCGGGTCAATAGCAGGGGTTCACAACATTAATTGACAGGCTCATTGCTGGTTTAAAACTAATTCCCAAACTATTCTTTAATTCTAAACACTCTGCATTTCAGCTGAGATGAGTTGTTGCATGTCTTCCATGCTCACTTTGAGAGGAGGAGAGCAGTGTGTAATTAAAACTAGTTTTTGATTGATGGAATGTCGTGGTCAGCTAAATGATGGTATTGGGTTATCATTCCAAGCAATACAAAGAAATGTAAAATACAGTATGACTTTTATGTATCCTGGGGACATTTTATTGGTTTATGAAAGCACAATATTTTAGAATGATGCAAACCGGTGTGTGTGGTAGTGGGGGGATTAAGAATTTTTTCTCTGAGAAAGTCAGCTTTGGGATGGAAAAATGATAATTTTTACTTCTATGGAACCTTATTGTATACCTCTGAAGCTCTGAATTATATTTACTGCTGTAGAATGACTCCTAAAGTAATCTGAAAATATTTTTCATTTTACGCAGATGCAGTTGACATTAATTATTGTATAATTGCATAGTAATTATTTACATATGTGTAGTAATAATCAGATAATTAATGTAACATATAATTAGCATAATTATTTGTTTTATAAAAGTACAAAAACACCTTAAATAAGATTAAATAGTAATCCTCAGAAATACAGAACAGAAAAATCCTAAACAAAATCTGCTATTACATCCTTACTTTGTTTCTGAGTAGCAGTAGCTATGGGGTATCTGAGCAAATTGGAGAATGCAAACTTCATTCACTATGTAATTATAAAAAAAAAAATGAAAGTAGTTTTGGATATTAAACCCAGAACTAAATCCTTACGAATTTTGTTTTTCTTCATTGCTCGTGAGAGTCTTAAAGGAAAGTGAAAAGTAAAGAAGGGAATAAGAGAAATCTTTGTCAAAATTATTGCAGTACTTGTCAGATTGTTTCTCAGTCAGTGAAACAGACAATATTATTTTAAATTCAGATTTTCTGATTTTGTTGCAGTTGTTTTTGTGACAGAGTCTTAGTTATATTGGCCTTGCTTCTTTAATTTTTTTTTTAATTTAAATTATAATTTCTTTTCCTTTTGGACTTAGTGATCACTCCATTGAAGCAGAACAAAATTTTGAAGATTGTTCTTATGCGAGGTAAAATAGACATTCACAAAGATCAGGTAGAACCCATAGAAAAGCCAGATGTTTCCCCATGATAGTCAGGAGGAGCTAAAAATCCAAATAGGGAAGTTACTTTTGTTCTCAATGGAAAAGTGATCTGTTTTATCCTGTATTCTAAATGGAAAAGTGATCTATTTTATCCTGTGTTTAGAGATCTATTTTATCCTGTATTTAGAGATCTATTTTATCCTTATTTAGAAATATTAATCAACTGATAATAACTAAATTTTCCACAACTTCCGTGAGCCTCAGCTTTTTGAGAATTGGATTGCTTCAGTGATAATAATGTTGTAGAGGTCTGTCAGAACAGCTCTGTACAATATATCTCAATTTAAATATTTTTAGTGCCTTATTGCAGAGTCAGTCCTTTCACGATAAGTGGTTTATCCCTTTTATTCAATATTGAGAAAAATGCAAGGCAAATTAGAAAAGTGATGAGATTACTGTGTAGGTTTGAAAGTTTTCAAATCTAATTTTCAGATAATTGAAAATGTAGTGATTGGAAGCTAGGACACTTTCTGAAAAAATGAAATATGTAAATGCATAAAGATATTATAAACAAAATTTATCCTGCAATGATAAGTAAATTGGAGAACAGGGATAGGTGAGCCACTCATCCAAATACAAATTCTAGAGCAAAATAAATCAGTATTACCAACCACCAGTTGGTAAGAAAGATCTGCAGCAAGAATTAGGGGATTGTTATCAGTCAATATGATGCATTATTTCTTAGCATAAAGCAATTCCACCTTATTCCAAAAAACATGGAAAAAGCAGCCCTGCCAGCCACCATGCAGCAGTACTGAGAAGTGCAGTTTTTGTGAGTCTCCAGTCTACAGTCCATAGAAAGTGAATTGAGGTGGAAAAAGAAAAAGTGGGTCTCAAAAACATCATGCTGCATGCAGTTTCTGAAAGCTGTTGCTGTTCATCAACTAAAGATACAGTTGAGACACTGGCTGCAACCTGGAAAGTCTAGTATTTTTTTCATTGCTTTGGAAAAGTCAGTGTGAGATATTTTTCCCCCGGTTGCCCCGCAGTGTTTTTACAAAGGAATGACAGCAGGTGCTATAACAAATTACTTGGATAGGTGCTGTATAAGTCAAGGCACATCAGTGCAGATTACTGGTGGTAGGGACAGATAGGTGAAATGCATTTGAGGGAGCAAGCTGAGCCTGAATGGAGAACTGAATTAGTGAACAGCATCAGATTTACTATCTGTGTGGCATGGACTTTAAAATTCCAG
Organism: Tinamus guttatus; assembly: GCF_059628265.1. NCBI lineage: Eukaryota > Metazoa > Chordata > Aves > Tinamiformes > Tinamidae > Tinamus > Tinamus guttatus. The sequence continues at coordinate 5,920,981 of NW_028288781.1, read as the reverse complement.
TTTCAACAATATTAGATGGAATCTTAGTAAGCCAGAATACAGACTGGTCTGTTTATATGGAGTAATGAGGATACTCGTGGCAATGAAAGCTGATCTGGAATTTTTACAAAACCAGTGTGTGGAATGAAAGAATGGGAAAAAGAATTAACAGCTTTATGAACTCTTCTTTCAAATCTGGCTCTTCCAAACAGTTCTCTTGGTATTTGAGACATCTGTTCATCTGGAAGAAAGGTGAGGGATCATGGTGACAAGGCAGAAGAGTTTTAATACCAGTTCTTTCAAATCCTTCACTTTATCAAATATACTTGTAGTTGAAGTGGTACTTCCATTTGTATTTCTGATTTTTGATGATTTCTGTGTCTTTTATGTAATTTATCATCTATATATAATGTAAGATTTATGGGATACAATATCTTCTGAAGGAGGATATCTGTTTATTCTACAAGCATATTTATTTTCTATCCAAAATAACTTCCATAGATTTATAGAAAAATATAAGTTGGAAAGTAACCCGTAACTTTGCTCTTCCTGGCAAATATTTGTATTCCTATGCCACATAGAGATATTTTATTTGTATCTGTTATGCATTAAAGATAAATAGATACATGTTTAAACACAACTGTTGACAATGAATCTTAAAACACTATGCTACATATATTTTGTCTCCTATCGGAGTGACAGATAGGGAGGAAGGGATAGTCAGCTGTATCTATGAAGAAAGTTTGTACAGGAGATAAGGTTCCTTATATGAGGCAAAATAAAGATTTACATTTATGGAAGTCACAGAAACTTAACAACTTGATCCAGAAAGTTGTCAAGAATATTATTCTTCAGTGAAATCGAGGATGTGAAAGTCTTGCCTGCCAGCATATTAGGCTCAACTTTCCCATGAATTCTTGTTGTGTTTACATTTGATACTGTTTTACACATAATTTTTCCTCATCTATAAAAGTAAGGCAATAGTGTAGTCCTGGGAAAGCGCTGGGCTGAAACATGTTAGGTACTTAACAGGCAAAGGAGGGCAGAAAGTCCTTAAAACAGTTAAAGAAATGTAGAAGAGGGTGTAATGTTAAATGAGAGGATTCCTTCTTTCCTCTGAGGATGTTTCCACAAATGCAATATATGGTACCAGTGGCAGGCCAGTTTTATATTTCCATTTGTCTCTGTGAAATACCAAAATTGGCTTAAACCTGTTTGTTTTGCACTTGAACTAAGTAGCAGACTGGTGTGACTGCGACAGTGTACCACTTGCGCTCTTTTCTTATCAGCTCAGCTAATGTGTAACAGCACTATCTGTGTTTGTGACAGCAGGATTTCTTGCATTCTTCGATTTACTTCCTGGGAGTAAAAGGTACCTACCTTTGTTATCTTTCACACAGAAATACTGGCATGCAGGCTAGAATCTAGAAATACTGGATACTTGTAGTAAGTCTTTTGATTTAATGATGTCATGTAGAGATGTAGCTATTATCATAGAATAGGTAGGGGAATAAGTATAGGAAATTAGATCTTGGTTTCATGTTTTTGAGCACTCTATTCTGATCTTATCTGAAGATAAATATGGAATATCTGTAGTGATATGACCCTCAGCTGTGCTTTTGAATAGAACTTGCTTTAGCAATGCCAAAAACATGGAGTTTTGATTTCACAACACATTAAGATATACTAATGTTGGAAGATGGACCATGGATAATATATATGATAGAATTTATTGAAAAGTTAAACCTGTGGGACAAAGTTAATATATGGCAAAAGCAAAAAAGTGGTGAGATGAAGAAACTTCTTTTTTTTTTTTTTTTTTTTTTTGGCCGTTTTAAAGAAAGTGGTAAGCTAGGATATCATCATTTGTTAGCCAAATAGCATTAATCTCATTTCATTTGAGAGATGGGGAGGGAAAACAGCGGAAGTAAAATATCTTCTTTTAAAAACTATCCCCAAATCTTAGCTTCTCTTAAAACTACATGCAAGTTACTGTACTGAAATTACAACTAACCTCTCGACATCAAAGTTGTAAGCTTGTAAAGAAAAAAAAAGTGTGTATCTTTGTAACACTGTATCATCTGTCTTAGTGAAGTAAGAAATTAAATGAGTAGGAGAAAAATAAGGTCATGAGGTTATTTAATAGATAACAGGTACGAGAATTTGCTTTAACCAAGATAAATATTAAAACATGGAGGAGGATATAGTTGAGAAAGATGATAAAAAGCTAAATGATACCCTTATTTGACCATATAAAGTTTTAAAAACATTTAAAGGAAAACTGAGGTAGATAAATACGTTTTTATCTAAAAAGCTGATTGGAAGCAATCTAGACAATTAAATTTGCTTTCAGCTCTTTTGTTATTCAGTGTGGTAGGACTGATGTTTGAAAGCGAGTGTGGGGAGGACATTAAAGTTATTACTGTGTGAAGTGAAGTGGGAAACAATTGCGCTGGAGCCATTGCCCTGTTGAGCAGGTGTTCACTAAATCTGTCTGTCTTCGGGTTGTCTGTTCTCTCAAGGCTGCGACTGAGCATTTCCCGTTAAACTGTATTGTGAGAGATCCCACTGAAAACATATTAAGAATTTCGATTAACACAGAAAAATTGCATCACAAACTCAGTATAGGTAATGGAAGAAAAAAAGTTGGAAAGTGATGACTGTTTCTTGCTTGATTTATTATGAGTCACAATCTGTGATTTGAAGTTGCTTTGCAGAAAAAATACTGAAACTTGTTCCTCCTCTAACATGAAGTCCTGATGGGCAAGACTTACACATAAAAGAATATACTGCTGAGAGATATGCAGTTGTTGCAGCATTTCTTTCGGATTATTTATTGATCATATGTGAAAATATGCTTTCAAATTTGAATCTGACAGGTAATTTGCTGTAAAGTATCTGTAATCTAGTCATAGCATATAGGAATTTCCATGCTAACGGTTGGAAAAGAAAGTGAGATTTTAATAACGTTTACATATGTGGAGCTAAGGAGAAATAAACTGAAAATTTGTGGACTACAACTGAAGTCGGGGAGGTGGCGAGGAAACATGGCCATCTGTGCCCTTCATGGAGGCATACAAAAAAAAGTCAGCTGAGGCTTTGCTTTCACTGCTTTTCCTTGGCAAGCCTCCACTTTTGGAAAGCCCAGGGTGAGGAGCAGTAATGTTGCTAAAGCCATCTGCGGTACAGAGGAAGCTTCTAACAATGATATGGAGATAGGAAATGCTCTCATGTGAAGGATCCCTGTGTGAGAGAGGTAAATAAGAAAAAACATCATAAAAGCATTCAAAATAGCAAATAGCACAGAGAAGATGGGTCAGGAGATGATACTCTGTCTTTCACAAGGATATAAAGGTTGCTCATTAAATTAAAAACTGGCATATTAAAACTTGCTACAACACAGTAGTTTTCAAATTGAACGTAATTATACTCAGAAACATATAGCCACATGGATGGCAGTAAGAGTAACAACAGAGACCAGAACAGAGGTCCAGAGACTATGGACATTTATATATAAGAAAAAAAAAAAAAAAAGATTAGGTTGTCAGGGAGTGCAAAATATGCGAGATGAGATGAAAAAAATCCCAATCAAAATTTGAGAAAAACTCTACAGAAGTATATGAGATTTTCATGAAGGAAGCAGTGTCGCACCTCTTCTTTGATTAGTCTTTTCCTTAGCATATCATATTAATATGAGCCCATTTACACCCTGTGCACAAACTGATGTGAAAAAGCAGTGCTTCTAACCTAGAAAGGACATGAGCAGTGAGGAGTTGCAGAGCTCGCCAGCTCTGGTGAGCTCTGATTCTGCTCTTAGTTTAACCGTAGCCCTCCAGAGCTCTGCAGGGGGTAACGTGCTGCTGCTGGGGCAGTGCAGTGTCTGGCTCGTGGCCGTTAACATGTTTTTGAAAAAGCAGCGGCTGGAAACTGGTGGAAAAGGTTGCTGTGCCCTGGCCCATCTGCTCAGCATCAGTCTCTTGCTAGAGGTTCCCGCACATCTGCCAGTTGTTACCCTGTATTTGGGAGTTCAGGTGTAGCCCTGCAGAGCGAGACCACAGCCCCTCAGCCAAGTAGGAGAGTGTGTTTAGCAAAACAAATGCAGCCTGCCAACAGTTGAGGTTGTGCACACCTGAGTAATAACTGCACGGGGCACTCAGTTTCCTAGTTCACATTTTTGGTCCACTCTTATGTAATCAAGGAAGGTGAGTTCTTCTTTCATTTGCTCTCTTGAAACAGTTCAAGTGAACCCAAATCCCTTAGGTTATAATTTTTATTTCCAGACCTTAGTAGTTAATGGGGTGCATATGCTGGCTGTTAGGTAGCATATGCACCCTTTAACTTATTTGCTCATCTACTTCACTGCATTAGTTCAATTTGCTGGGTATAGATTCAGCTACACAACCAAACCAAGTAAGACCTGTTTGATTCTCTAATAGCCATAAACAATATATCACCATTTCAAATCCAAACAACTTCTGCTTTTGAAGCATCAGAACTCTCAGAATTACAGAGGGCATTTAGTTAAAACACAGTTAAGAGGTACCCAGTGAACTTTTTTATGCTTACGTGACCCTTTCCAGGTTAGTTAAAGCAGTTGAAATGGGCTTTATATGTATAGTTTGGTTTACTTTGACTGAGATAGCGGTCTCATTTACTAGTATCTGGTAAATTTGAAGAGCAGTAGCTTTCTTTGGCAGAGAAACATTAATGAGCAATGGGAAACAGGAATATCTTCCTCTATTGTAGCTGGTTTATAAGAGGATCCTGGACATTATCCCTGTGGAGTGTAAGTTTAAACTGTCTCAGAGAAAGATCCAGAATGAAGCTATCCTCATTTTTTTTTGAAGCAATTTTCTCCATATTAATTTAGAAATTAGATTCAAAGCACTACAGTTTGAAAGTGAATCTATAAAATATGAATTACGTGACATCTCTGTAGACTTCTGCACTTTCTCTTATTTAGCTGGAATAAGATTACTAATAAGACATTATAATCAAGATTAAAAATATTAATAATGGCAGCAATATAATCAACATACAAATAGGTCTTATGCAGAAAAAAAGTTTACATAATCTATATTCTTCTGAGGTTCTTTGTGTTTGTCCAAATGGGCAGAATTTATTCTGTTTCTTCAAGCTACCATTTTAAAAAGACCTTTTGGGCCTAGTCCAAGTTAGTTGCTTTCAGTGAGGCTTGAACTAGGCTCATAAGAGCATGAAAGATTCAGTAGCATAGGAGTAGTTTAGAGGAAAAAAATGATTAAAACCCAAATTTCCAATGTGTACTACTAAAAGTAATGTTGCACATTTGATTTATAGTTTATTTTTTAAATAAATGTAGAAGTGCAGCATTCTGCACAGTAAAGCAAGCAAGCAAACAAAACCAAAACAAAGCTTGTATAATTGTGTTGGAGATGTTTAAAATAGTCTACGTAGAATAATATGGTACAAAATACTCTGTTTCCAAAATGTCTGAAGAAAAAAAAAATAACAAGTGTAAATCAGAAGAGTCCTTAAGGGCAGTGAAGCCTCCTAATTGCTACTGACATTATCTCTTGCCATCTGCTCTCTGAGGCAGAATAAAAACTTTGTAATGAGGATTAGGAATGGAAGATGGTGAGAGCACTCTCCAAGGGCTGGAGACTTCTCCGCTTTCATAGTAATTTACAGAATAACTATTTTTAATTACAGGCTTTTGATATATTGTGCCTCAACTACTGCAAATAAACCGTTTGCTCTGTTTTCGCGTAGGGCTATTAAGTTTATAAACAGCTTATTTATTAAGCTGTGTTTTAAGGTATTAATACCAATGAACTGTCCATAGTTGAGTGGACTGGGATGTTTGCACTGCCAATATCCTGTCTTCAGGCTGCTGCCAAGCACATCATGCAGGAACGCCCTCAGGCCCTCTCTGCACCGGAATTGAGCTATGCTTAAAACCCTTTTCCAAACTGTGTGCAAACGCAGTTCACACCCAGAGCTTTTTAAGCGTAGTTTTTCTGCTAGTGTGGGCAGATCCCAGCCATGCTCAAATTTTTAGCAGATTGTGTTCCTCTCTGGGTTTCCATGTGTTCACTGAGCTTTGTTCCTATTACAGTTTGCCCTGCGTGCATTAGTGGTTTAGAATAAGTTTAGAAGAGATCAGTTTTCAGATTAATTCTTCTGAGTTTGAATGTTTCTTTCCCAAATATAGAGAAAGCTTCAGATTTTATGGCCGTGACCGCAGGGGACTACTTACGGAGAATTTTCCTCTGAATTGAGATCTCTCTTATGGGATATGTCATCTAAGCAGATTAGCAAGCATTTACAGGCCCTGGTACTAAAGCAGCAACCAGGGAGCTGACTTGTGTTGTTTTAGCTACCACTCTGTCAATGTGGATGTCTAAGCTGTGCACTAGAATATGCAAATTCATATGTAAATATACAGGGGTCAGTTTTGTTTCTGACTAGATGAACACAGTAATGGCTGCGTAATTTCTACATCTGATATTATAAATTCTGCCAGCTTTGAGTTGATTTATACTCCTTTCTACAGTTTGGTTGATCTGATGTCTGGCAAAGCATCTTAAAGCATCAGATAAAACTTCCTGGCAATCTTGGTCTTGCCAAATGGCCATCTCTGTTACCTGCCAGTTTTCCCACTTCCCTAAGAGAAAATCTAAATTTAGGCAGAAGTTAATGAACTTGCTCCATTGGTATCCTATGAAAGGCGCCACCGAGTTTCCTAGAGATGAAAGCTTCCTTTGCCAGAAAAATGCCCCTTTTTCTTGCACGTCATAGCAGGAGGTTTAGTACATTCTGAGAAGCGAGAGGGAAGGTGAGGGAGAAATACAGCCAAAGTAGTCTCTAACATACCTACTTGCCAAGGGCCGGTTACATGCTGCAGTGGAGTCCTGCAGATCTGGAGTTTCTGGTGCTAACAGTTCTTTTTCCTCCTCCCTACAAAGAGCCTAGAAAAGGTGGCACACAGTGACAGAGAAGATAAGCCACCGAGAATTGTGATGAAAATAGAGGATTTCACAGGAAATTCATGAGTATATTTGGTGAGGAATCAGTAGAGTTGCTAGATTTGTTCAGTTGTTTTGCAGCTTTTTGTATTATTATATAAGTGATAGGAATGCAGGAAGAGGTGACAGATTTGAAGTCTCCATTGATTTCATGGAAGTTCTAATTGAGGAACCTAAATGAAATGTAGTCAGTAGCTTCTTGCAGTCTGTGATTCAGATATTCGGTGTAAAGTTTGAAGTGAGTTTGCCTCAGTCTCAACCAGATGATTACTCATCTTCAGAGATCTCCCACAAAGGATGCATCTTTGAAATATCTTCCCTGCAAAAACATGCATTTTTTTTCTAACAAATAAATATGGGGTAAATGGCATAAAAGACTGGGATTTTATTCAGAATAAGATTCTTCATGTAGTTTCACTAATAGAATGGCTTTTGCTGCCTCTTAAATGGTGTGAAAATGCCCATAGTAATTACATAGTTTAAAAGCTATGGGCACTCTGCCAAAATGTAGAACTTAATTTGTAGATCCCATGTTGTCTGATTATGCTAATAGTACCTTATTAAAGTTTATTTTTAGACAATACTTATTTTTAGACAATGGTTTTGCTTCTCCGATATTTTAATATAAAATGCAAACGGGCTGTTATTAACCAAAAAGGTAACACAGCATTTTTAATAATTGTTTGAGAAGAGACCTGCCCTTTTCACTATCTGATTATTTCATGCATGTTAGCTTTCTCTCTTTCAAGCACTGGAGTGTAAGCAACTTTCAGGAATTTTTAATGTTCTCGGGGTAGGCTGTACATTTGTGACCCAAGGATTAGTAGGTAGAGGGTAATACCTCTTAATTTGGGGTCATGAATGCTCAACAGTCATGTGCTGACCTTACAGTCATTACATGTCTGAATTCACATTATTCAGTTGTTTGCTTTGGTAGCTTGGAGGGCTGTTGCACAAAGTCTGCAATAGGAAAACTTTTTAAGAAAATGCATTTAGCTTGGGAATTCTTTCAGAACAGTGATTCTAGGAAGACCTTCCGCTGTGTGCCTTTTAATGAGCTTGAAAATGAGTTGCAGATTGCAGAGAGATGTGTTCGTGCACTTGAGTCTTATGACTAAAGCAGTCTTTTTTTTTTTAATTCTTACAGAATTTATGAATTAAGTTTATAGGCTTAAGAGTACTTGAAAAACAAAACCAAAACTATTCTTATACCGCATTATTCATTTCCCTTTAGCTTATGAGACAGCCTCTAACTAAATGATCATATGCTGTTATTTTTCTACTGACCATATTTAGTGTACAAGAACAGCAGGGCTCATTTGGTAAGTTATTTAGTATTTTTTTTCTTACTAGTGTTCTGTGTATAGGCTCCAATCCTATTTACACTATATGAACCCTGTGCTGAAAACAGAATTCTACCTGGTCTTTAATATTCACTGCTATAATTTCTGAATCATCTACAAACTTAAGTAGGTTTACCTTTACATGACCTTCATGTGATGAGGAAATTGTATTATGCCTATTTTATAAATGGAAAGGAGGCTAAAGATGGTCATCTGTCATTCTTACTAATTGTGGATGTCCTGTTTGAAAGGAGAAGACATTTTTCAGGGTTTTAAGCATTCTATGAAGACAGTGTTATTTTTTACTTGCGTCAGTTCTCATCTGCTTGTTCTTTCAGCTCAGCATGTTGTTGTGTTGGCATAATTAGAGTATTTAGAATAAGTGAAGTAGGGTGACAGTCCAAGAAAAGCTTAGGTCGTTATTGCAGCTGAAACCTCTGCACTGACAAATCTTCCCTGGAGTATAAAGTATGGTAAACATAATAATGAACCTGTGCTTGGGAAAGTTGTATCAAGTCAAACACACCCAAAGATACAGATTATCCAGCTAATCAGTACTTGCAAAGAAGCTGGTATGAGCGACTTAGAATTAAGTGAAAGCCTTGTAGCAGAGATGAAATACAGCTTCCCAGGGAGGCATTGAGTTACTTTAACCCAAGAGTCTTTTCTCCTTTACAAACTCTGGCCCACTTCAGCGCATACTGTCTGACTACATGCCGTTCACGTTTTGCAACAAATGAGACTGCAGGCTTACAAAGCTTCTTTAGGTATTTGTGATCCACTTTTGGCACATGCTGTCCTGTGTGCTGGAGGAAGCACAGCAATCTTGTACGAAATTCTGTGATCAGGTCTTTGTGCCCTAGTGGTGGTAGGGAACAAGGACAAGGAGGACATGGAGGTTTGCACAGGCTACCCAAATTGTGTTTCTTTTCCTAATTTTTGTGCTTTTGACAGCATAAGCTTAATGATATTTTAAAGAAAACTCACGCATATAGCAGCGTACACATTTCTGTATTACACAGAAAAGAAAATAGAATTATTGTTTACAAATTATCTGGAAACTTTCGATTGCCAATTTACTCCATGGTGTCTGTGAATGCTTTCTAGTATTTGTACTACTTTGCTTGCTTTTAATGGTGGCACTGGTCTTCATTCACATTCATGAAAAAGAAGGTGATAACCTGAAAAAGCAGTCAAAATTTTCAGAGAGGGCCGGTGGCTTTTTGTCTCCAAAATCAAGAGCTGCTTTTGGTCACAAAAGATGGTATATTTCGTTCTACATCTATTTGAACAAGGTCTTCAGAACTTTAAACTAAGAATTATAGTATCTTGTAAAAGAATCACAAGCACACACTAAGGTGGGAAAAATTGGTTGCATGTTTTCAGAGATTTCAGCAGAGAGTAGAAGTTCATGGAAATTCCCTGGAGAATGTATAGCTGTTTTTTAGCATTTTATGTTAAAGGATTTTTATTGTCCAAAAAAAATCTGCAAATTTATCACGTGGTGGAAGAGGGTACTCAGGGACTTATACTGTCAGCTTATCTGTTTTCTTGGATGACATCTATTTTATTGGGCTGAAGTATTCTGTAGACTGTTATTAACAGCCACAAGCACTGCCAGAGCAAATGAATTGAGTAAAGATAATGAATCTACTAGATCCTTGTGACAAAGGTGAATCTCCCATCAGAAATCACATTACCCAGAAATTCCTGAAGTTTCCAGACTTTCAGTTTTGTTGGAAAAATCTTCACCTGCAGTAGCTGAGAGGTCAAAACTATTGTAAAAATTCCAAGGTCTGTTTCTGCCGCATAGAGAGAGATCTATAGCAGTGACTTTCAACCATTTTTTTTTCCCAGGACCCCATAAAATTTTCCACTGAAGGTGCATTTTTCTAGATAGCAAATTTAAGGCGACTGCCAGTGAGCTGCCTTTGCTTAATTACCCTTTGTGGTCTCTTAGAAGTCCTCCATGGACCTCAAGGCATGTGCAAACCACAGGTTGAGAGTCACTGATTTAGGGCAGTGGCAATGGTTAATTGCTCGGGTGTCACTGTTAAAAGGAGCATCACTTCAGTCTGGTGAGGAACTCTGTTTTTTGCTGGGACTGGTGATTATGGTTTTGTAGGGGTGTAATTGTTAGTCTAATGGAGGTAACTAAGGTTAACAACAGAGATAAGTAAATATTATAGAATGATTTCCAGTCTTTGTCCTGGAGACATAGTGAATTTATTAACAAATCCCAACAAATCTCCAAATTTATTATGCCCTCAAGGAGGATACTTGAGCTTTACTAATATGGGACAGATTCCATGCCAGATAAGCCCTGCTGAACATAACTTTAGGTGATAGTTTGTTTTTGAAGGATTGTCTCATTATTGCTTGTGCGGGGCATGTAAAGAGACATGTAAAGAGCTATAAAAGCTTTTATTAACCATAGTAATTCTAAAGGTTTTATTCATTGATACTGAATGTAGATCTGGGTGACATAGTTGCTCTTGTCTGCTTGAAAAAGAGCAAAGATTGTAAATTGTGAAGGAGTCTGTGGTCAGCAGAGATAACTATAATAAATTATAATGTGTGTGCTGTGTGTATTTCAAATGTTCATCTTGCAAAGAGTGGTTTTTTTCAGCTTAGAAGTGAGGGCTCTGTTTTAAAAAAAAGAGTTGATCGAATTAGAGAGGAAGGTGCAGTTACATCTAAGATTGTTACCTTTACTCTGTCAGCAACTGCTGAAATTGATCTTAAAAATGCCGAAGGGAAGGTAGCTATAAAGTGCTATTAACTACATCACTATTTGTAGTGAGGCCTCCTGCAGATTTCACCTTCACACACCTGACAGGAGAACTCTCTTCAGCAACTTTTCACTTGATAATATTCTGAAATTGGTTGTACGTGCTGGCAACACTTTCAGACAAAGAATAAAGTTAATTTATTTGGGGCAAGTAAACCAAAGGAGGAAAAGAACATTACACTGTCCTCCCCGGTCAGGCAGTCAGCATGGCAGACACTGAGCCACTAGACATTAATATAATAAATGTCTAATTGATTTGATTAGTACAGCCTGAGAAATAATTTATTTCATGGGTGATTATTTACAGCAGTTGTGTCAATGCTTGTTGGTACAACAAAAAAAAAAAAAAAAAAGTGGTTGTTCCTCTCCTCAGAATGAGATTCAGCTGCTAGGGAGACTGCTGATCCCCCAGCCTTTCGGTGGTGGGTATGGCCATTTTTAGTGCTTCTCCAGACATTGAGGAGGATAATCAAAACAGTGGTGGCATATAATTTACTCAAGGCATTTCATTATTTAGGCAGTTGTAGAATGACCAAATCCAACTGGTATGCAGGTGGTGATCTGGTATTTCTGAAGCAGATGCAGTTTTATAATGCAGGTTTCAGTTCATATACTGGACTGACTTAAAACAGCTATATTTTTTTTCCTAGCAAGCTATAAATGAGGCCTTGGTTTGCAGTTGTATTCAATTATTTTAAACCTATTTACAATGTATTCTATTGTAAAGCTCTGACCTTTGATCTCCAGAATGGGTGCATGTCTTTTGTGGGAAGCAGGAAGTCTTGGGGCAAGTGACACTTGCAATGCAGTTTATTTTACTTAAAGACTTTGATTCTCCCCCTCCCCCCTGTTTCTAGAACTGAAGACAAATTTCTGTTTCTATTGGATTATAAACAGGTTCTGGATAGCTTCAGCTGCTGCATAGTGCAGTGATATTTTAATTTGCTGGGTAGACATGTTTACTGTGTACTGTGTAGTTTATGAGTGTTACCATAAATGAGGTAATCTTGCATCCTGGTTTCCATGTGTGAAACATTACATGAGCTAATGCAGCTGCACCACTGCTTGCTAGATATTAGTAGACTTTATTTGGACATAAAGTTTATACCTAGCTGCTTTAAATATTTGTGCTTAAAACTGGTAGTGCTGCTTTTTTAATGTGTTTTATGTGACACTGATGGATGCCAAATTTCACAATCCGGTATAAGACCGTATGGTAGGTTTGGGTTTTGTACTCCATTGTTCCCAGTAATGGCGATTCCAGAGTGAAATAAAATTAATGACCAAATTTTTAATTTATGTTCAGTTAGTGTTTCGGGGACTGGTTTGTATTAACTATATGTAGAAACAGTAGCTTCACAGCATACTGTAGCAGCCCTAAAAACACGCATGTTCTCTCCAAAACCTGGATTTGGAATTTGAAGTGACACATGTGGCTCGTGAGTATATGGAGAGAGAAAGTTAATATTTGCTCGATGTTTGAAGAAACATGTAAAGATTTTTTTCATGGTCTAGTTTTACCCAGCAAAAATCCTTGAATCCTTGTCTTTTTATTTTATTCTTTGATTTTAGCATCTATTGCTAAATTAAGGTATGGCATATTTTCAGTTTATGTAGCTACTTATGAAGATGAAAGATGTAACACCCAGTAAACTGTAAAGAATGTTGTTGTATTTTACTAACTGCGAACACTTATGTGTAATTTCTCAGGTAGAACTTACGTGATTTTTTTCGTAAGTAATAATTAACGGACATCTGTATAAAGTAAATTTTAAAAGATGCTAAAATTGTTTTATATAATTAAGCACTTAAAATTAAATGCTGAACAATAAGGTATATATTTCTATAAGCAGCCTTAAAAGTGCTTCTTGTTTAGTATGTATTCTAAATATCTCCAACATTATCTCATACTATTTCTCAAAATACAATTGGAAATTGCTTCTTTTTAAGATAACCTTTGTTTCATTATAGGAAGTTCACCTTTGAACACTTAATCTGGAAAACGTAAGCAGTTTTTTGATGAGCAGCAGAATTGCTGCAACTTAGTGTCCCAGGTATCCTGCCTGCCCGGCCCTTAGGGACTCCTGCCTGCAACCAGCCATGGCTTTCCCCAAAGCTGTGCCTGTGGAAAGAGGAGAGGGCAAGGAACCTAAAGCTGATTTCCTTTGAAAACATAGTTAGAAAACAAGTCTGAATTCAGTATGTTAAAGCCATTATTGTTCCTACGTAAACTGAACTGGGCACACGCTCTTTAAAGCAATGAAACATTCTCATTAATCTTATGTCTGAGTTTGTACCAGCTCTTGAATCTTCTTTTACTGTGGCTTTTGTCTTTTCTTTTTTTTTTCACTTTTATGAGTAGTATTATAGATACATTTTTGCTTTGTGGGTAAATTGATATTATTTATTTTCTTAAGATAATTTTGTGCCTTGCCTATCTATAATACTCATTATGACATGTCTGAATAGGGGGACATGGAATTATTTTGTGCAGCTGAAAAAAAAAAAAAGACTGTATGGTTTTAATTTTGTTTTGCCAAAGTCCAAAGGGGAAGTCCTGGTGGGTTAGATATTAAAAACGGAAAGACTCACTATTGAATTAATGAATTTTGTTATTACAGAAATAACTTGTTGATGTCTAATCATTCGTAAAATAGTTCCATTTAGTACTCTGTGTTTAGAGATTAGCATAAGACTCATGAAAACAAACAAAAAGTTTTTATATAAACATAAAGATTATGGGATTTTTTAGTAGCTGTATTAAGAGTTTGTTTCTTTTCGTGTTCTGACAGCTGTAAGGCCTTTGAAAATGTTCATTAGTACTCCTTGCACCCCATATAATGAGAACCTCCCACCACTTTCTGCAGAAGGGTCTGGGTTATGCAGTATTGTCTACCACCACTTTGCACTTGTAGTTCCAGTTACTTCTCTTGCTGAGGTTTTGTCATATTTTGTCATATTTGCTAATTACCTTAAGCTATTGCTCTTGAAATTAGCTTGAGGGAGACTGAGCTTTTGTAATTTATTAATTTCTAAAGCAGTTTTCTAACAAAGGTGGATAAAAGGTTGCAAATGTGAACTCTGAAATCTCAAAGCTTCCTAGGCGACTTAAAACAATACCACAGTTTGAGATGTGCAATTTTTAATAATGATTTTTAATTAACTGTAAAGAATCATGGGCTTCTAGGGCTGGCAGTGTAGCTCCTCTCCTTCCTTTTCCTGCTTTCCTTGTGCAGAGAATGACGGTCTCTTTCTTCTGTGCCTCCTCATCCTTCTCTGCTGTGCAGCCCCGCACTCCCTTGGCACCCAGCACCGTCACAGTGGCTGGTTGAGCAGGATTTGTACCTCGTGAGGCACAAGGGTGCTTCTTGGTACCCTGGATTTGCACGGGGAGGCAGCTCCCAGAGCTTTCTGCTTGCTGCACTTAGGTGCTCTCCTAGTCCTTGGCCCGTGTCAAGGATTTTCACTACCGGCTTGCTTACTGCCCACATACGCCTGCATCAGATCTAAACACTGCATGTTGTGTTGCACCAAATCACCTAGTGGCAATGAAATGGCTGCGATACAAGCGCTGAAATGGCAGGCAGCTGATTAAGATTTCGACCATAACTGAGTCCTAAGCTTTTAAAGAATATCTTTTCTTCAGATGCCTCTGGTTTTGCTACACACAGACTGTGCGTAGTCTGTGATATTTAATTTCTTACATTTTTCCTTTGCTCAGGAAAAATAAGATAATTGTAGTGCTTCAAAAGCTTAACACACTTTGTTTTTAAGAACCTTTACTAAATACACTTTTTAAAGAAACTTTTACTTTACTTACAGAATATTTCTGATTTTTATCTGTTAAGGAAATTATTTTATTAACATTTTAGCTCTATCAATTTGGGTCAGAAAACAATGTCAAATATGAAATTTTACAATTTTAACTACCATTGTGCCTTGATAATTACAATTTTTCCGATAGAGATGCTTCTGTTTTTGCAGCTATGAAGTTTTTTATCTTCCTCTCCTCTACATTTTCACTGAAAGTTTTTAGTGTTACTAATAATCCTACACTAAACTTTTCAATTCAACTTGCAACAGTACTATTTTTTTTTAACATAGAGCCTGAAGGGCAGTCATTTAATTGGCTAATTATTGTAAACGTGTTTCTTATTATCTGCAGTGCTATGCTAAAGCCATATAGTGTGATCTATTGTGTTTTTGTATAAAAGAAAACTAAACAGGTTATGTTTAGCATATGTACAGTGCGTAAGTGCTATAAATATGTAAATATTACTACAGTATTTGCTGTAATATGTGAGAAATTCTTGTTAATATGATTAGAGATTTAAATAAAATGAGTGTGCTTTTTAAATGAGGTATATTTTCTTCTGTACCATTTATATATTTGGTACATAGATATCAACACATGGCAACTTTTTTATTTGTAGCTCACTGGAATTTTGTGAAATATAGGCATTTATGAGTTTGATAGCTACTGTGTGTGTATGTGTGTGTATATAGTACTAATAATAATAACTTTCAAACTATTCAGTTGTGAATATTTTATTTCCAGGACAGGGAATTTGTTTATATACATTAAAACTTGAGAAAGACTTTAGCTAGTGAAATCTCTACATGTCATTTCTGCCAACAATGCAGTTCACAGTGCTTCAGTATTTCATTACAGATCAGTTTTCGTTTCCTTATTAGCTGGGGTGTAGGGAAATTCAGTATGGTTGTTCTCATTTAGAAATAGAAATTGCCCCCCAAATTTTGTGAATAGCAGAACATAAACAGTATCACAGTAGTAAGATCAATAAATGCTGGGTTAGTTACAAAAGACTGTCCTTTGCAACACCGTACAGGCCTTTTTGAGAGTCATGGTAGATTTACATTAAAATCAAATTTTCAAACAGTTTTTACTGTGTGTGCATAAATGCTAAAGGAAGTAACAGAGCACACTCAAGTACTATATTTCATTTAAAAAATCCACTGTATGGAGTGGTTACACATATGTGTGTGTCCATTACTTTGATATGTTTTGTTTAATTATAAAATACTGTTGTGTTGTAATTAATAAAAATTCTAAGTATTCTGTATTAAGGCTGATGTACTTGACCAGCCTCTGCTTCCTTTCTGCAGCTTTCTGCATTAAATACAGCATTTACTCTCTAAGTCCAGTTAGGGAAAAAGTTCGTTTCACTTCAGATCATTTGTTTGTAATGGGCAAACATTGCCTATCTAATCCTTGCATGTTATGACTTCTCTTACAAGTTGTCACAGATAAAAATATTTTTCAAATGTGGATCTTCAGTTGTGATGAGCCTAGGTATTTTTTGTAACAATAATTAGGTGTAGAAAAAGACTAAGGTAAAGAACTTTCTAAGGAGCACTAGCTGTTTTTTTTACTTTGATCTTTACAGTTTCCTTAAACATTTATTTCAAAAGCCACTGTAATTGGACATGTAAACCTGGGATTGAAAACTAAACATTTGGTTAAGCAAAAGGGTGACTTCTTGAATCTTCTTCTTGGAATGTATGTGGCCTCCATAACTTTTAAGCGATTTCTGTTGAGTGCAGTCCACTTCGATCATAAGTAACCAAGTTGTAAAATCCTCCTAACAAACTGAGTGATGAATAACTGTGCTTCTCTTTGCCCACCGTACCAGTCCTGAAATTGTCCTATCACCTCCTATTTCTTTTCTATAGACATAATACTATATTGTGTTGTATTTTCTTACAGTGCAGTGGTCGAGAAGTGTGAAGAAAGTGTAATCAATCATTAACATACATGTTCTAAGCAAAGATTAAGTCTGTTCGTTC
The DNA here is from genome assembly GCF_059628265.1 of Tinamus guttatus. Taxonomy (NCBI): domain Eukaryota; kingdom Metazoa; phylum Chordata; class Aves; order Tinamiformes; family Tinamidae; genus Tinamus; species Tinamus guttatus. Next base: position 5,904,053 of record NW_028288781.1, on the reverse strand, counting down.
ATTAATAAGACACAAGAAGAATTACAGATAATATATTCTTATATTTTTACTGTATTTCTGGTTCCTTAACTTGCAAGCTAGAGATCCTTGGCAGAGGTAAATATACAAATTAAATATAAACTGCACTGCAAGGATGGGTCCCTTGCAGAAAGAAAGAGGAGAAAATGATTTAATGCAATAATGATTTTAGTTATATACAGGCATCCCCTTTTTTGCCTGGATTTGTTAAATTACCTGACATCTGCATGTGTAATTTAAACAAAATTTTGTTCTCTAGTCTTTCTTCCTTTTGAGCTATCTTCTCAAGGAGAAGGATGATAAATGGAAACATAAACAGAGCATGAGAATGTGAACTAGTTCCCAAACATTTCAGTGCTTTTTATAAACAACTGGTCATTGTTACCTTTTGCTGGATTACAGTTTCCTATGGAACAACAGGGCTCTTCAGCTGCATTACAAAGTTGATTCTAAATGTTTTAGCCTGGTTGCTTAAAGGCTTTAATGTTTAAATTATGGTTATATAATTATATACTGTTTAAACCATTAGCTTTTAGGTCTAGCAATAAGCTCAAATTTTAAACACATACTATCAAAAATGATAATGAAACTGTGTTTTTAAGTCATAAAGTGACCTTCCTGTGAGTAATCTTAGTTTAGGAGCATTTTTTTGTATTTGAAATTTTTATTTTTAGCAGTCTTATTTTCATTTTGAACAACAATAGCAATTTTCCCTCCACACACCCGTGCTCCTCGGTCATCCTGTGAGCGCAGAAGGGATGAGCTGCTGCTTTTCCTCCTCCGGGCGCCCATTTGCAGCGTCCCTCGCGCAGTGCGCGCCCGCCTCCCCTCCTGCCGCAGGGCCAGCTTGCGCCTGGCTGCTCCGCGCCGCCACAAAGGCTCGTCCGGGGCTCCGGCTGCCGTGTCGCGGAGGACAGGGATTAGCATCGCGGCACCTTCCTTGTCCGCGAAGCCACCATGGCAGCTGCGGATTTATATTTTGAAATAATAGAAATATCAAAAAGGGACACAATAAATTAAAAGGCTGCCGAGTATTTTGGTTTAGTTTTTCAAGAGTCCCCTAATATTTTAGGTCCGCTGGGTTTTGTTAAGTCAGGATTTGATTGCCTTTTCAAAAATAACTTAAAATCCAATTTTAGTATTTTTGAATGGCGTTTACAGTGATTATGTGAAAAAATGTTTTTATGTGCAATATTTTAATACAGTAACAGAAAGTCTAAGATAAAAATTCATGCTATAAAAGTCAAATACATTTTATCTATTTTATAGCGGCATTTCAGAAATCATGTTTTATACCTGTGCTACATTTTAATTTTAGATCCAGTACTTCTTTAACGACTTTCTAATTTATACAGTTTTTGTTTCATTGTCAAAACATTTAATTATATCATGTCTTGAAGGTGTAAAGCTGTCAAATAAATCAGGGCCTCAGTATAAACATTTGGTGAATTGCTTTTGCTACCATACTGTAGTTGTTACTGGGCAGTTAGTGGAACTTTTTTAAGGCATTTACTCAGCAGGTACAGGACAACAGTGGTACAATGAATTGCGGATTGCTTGTAAAACAGCAGGTAGTAATGCCCTCGCTCTTTGTAATGCCGCTTTGTAAAATAAAGTGGCGAGATAGCACGGTGGAGAAAGTGCCTGTGCGCTGAATATGTTCGGTGCCTGAGGGCTGCTGGTGACTGCCAGTCCCGTCTCGGAACGGGGAAAATCGCTGCTGCTTCCATCGCGCAAGCACTGACGATCTCCTACCAGAGGGGAGGGACCACTCTTGGGCTTTAAACGTTTTGGCAGTGTGCGCATGAAAAATAGAAAATGCAAAGGTTGGCGTTCTTTAGCAAGGTCTTATGTTTTATTGAAAAGAAATTAAAGGCATCACTAAAATGTTTAAACTTCATATGAAGAGAGAAAAGTATTCTAAAGTATATTTTTACTAATATTTTCTCCTGTACCACAGTACAAACTGCAGGCTCACCAAAGAGGGGCTTGGATGAAGTAAATTAGTTCTACTTTGAAGCTTTTATTTTCTCCTCCTTTCAGAATGAATGGGGAGGCCCTTGAATGAAAGCTGCTTTTCATTAGTGCCACCAAATACCTATTTGAAAGGAAGAGCTCTTTTGACACATACAAACACTGGAGTAAAGGAAAGCTTCCTTTTTCTACCACGAGACCATCAGCTAAACAGCTCCTAGCTTCTCTTTCCAGTCAGGTGGTTTCAAATCAGAGTTAATTACTCCAGTCATTTATTCTAATCACCCTCCTCGTATGGCCAGCAGTATTCTGTCATGGGGTGGCATCCTTTGAAGCCAGTTAGGTTTGAAAGCCACTGCAGGGTACTTGAGGCTCATTAGTGAGGCCTATCCATGCCTGGTTCTGGATATGCTCCCTGATTAACTCCCTGCTCTCCTCTCCCGGCCTCCCCTCCCATTAACTCTTGCCTTGCTGCTTGCCTTTTGCTTGTGGAGCGAAGCATTAAGGTACACGGCTGCCAGGCTGCTTTGTTTCGAAACAGGCTTGCATTTACGACTGAATATAAAGCCTGTTGTGCTCTTGAAATACAGATTGCTTCCCATCTGGGCAGAGCCGCTGCTCTGCTCGCAAGGCACCGTGCCCGCGGCAGAGCTGCCCGCAGCTCTCCGGAGCGCAGGACTGCGAGGGCGCAAACCTCCCTCCACAGCCTGCGTGCGGCCGGGCAGCGTCGCTGCGAGGTCCCAGCTCCGGCCATCACCAAAGAGGAGTGGTGGACCTGTCCCCTGCCAGTCGAGCTGCTGCCCTGTCCTGTCTTTGTGGAGTTCTGATTCAGGCTAGTTGCAAATCTGAGGCATCTTATTTTTTCCAAATGTTACAAAAAGAGTTGTTTTTTTGCTATTTTACTTGGCTTCCCTCACCTCCAAAAGCCTGCCCTCCAAAGTGAAGGGTAACTTCTCATATGAAAGTACTGACCTGTACCAGATTTTTTTTTTTTTTTTTAAATAGTATAAATTGCCGGTGAGTTAAACTTTAGACTTAAAATATGTTAAGGAGGTTGGACTAGGTATCCAAAACACTTGCAGCAACTCTTCTGTTACATGAATATACTGGTTAGGAGCTACAGGGATCTTCAGCTTTCTGTAGTAAAGTCTCACAGTTAGTGATGACTCTGAAAGACACTGAACTTGAGACAAGGACTTGATGTTATCTCTATCCTGCATTCCTCCAGGTAGTAAAGCTTGCGTAGCAGAGGTGTGGGATTTCATTTCAAAAATTTCATATATTAGTGTTACCTTAAGTCAGAATATGTAGTTTTAGTACAATGATCATTGATTAAAATCTTACAACTTTGTTATTGCTACTTAAAACCATTATGGGATTTTAGAAGTTGTTTCTTGCTCCATACAAGGAAGTAAAGTCTTAGATCAGCTGCTTGCTTGCTTGCCTGGTTTAAAAAAAAAAAAAAAGAAAAAGTCTTGAGACATCTCTAGGAGTTCAGCCTCTGAACTAAATTATTAATAGGAGAATGCAAAAAAAAATACTGACTTTTTCAGTATATTTTAATGTTGTTTTTAGTGACTGCTGCTCTTTTAGGCTCCTTCTGTGAAGAAATATTGTTGGTAGAATTGAAAATTCTAGATTCATCTAGCATCTTACTCAGTTTATAACTTGAAGACTTCAGTTTATTTAAAATGATAGCTTTGACCATATACTTTTTCAATATATAATTGAAAATTTTAATAATATTCATCTACTCCCTTCCCACTAACCCCATTCATGTAAGTGTTAAAAGCTTATGAAAAGTTTGCTGTCAACTGGCTGCAGAATGTCTATTGCAGTTTGAGGTGTTTACACTTTGATTTTTTTGTGAGCGTGTTCAATACAGCAAATAAATTGCTTGTCTTTGTGCGTACTGCTCTCAAAGTAAAGGAGAGGAATAAAATATGAAAGATAGAAGGAACCACAAGAAAGCACTATGAGTTTATCTGGTTGAAGCTCACTGTACACTGCATGATGAAATTAGAATAAGAGTGAGAGGTTTGACTTTTCCTAAGGATGCGAATTTTAAAAAGGGATTTGCGAAAATGGTCCATTTTCTGTTTGATTCCTCCCCAGTGTCTAACCGACTCCTCACAGCTCCTGGTTCTGTCATGAATTCCAGCACTAGGTGACCTGCTCCTAGGGAGTCGGAGACAGCCCAGGGAATCCTCTGGGATGCAGCTTGTCAAACTATCAGGAAATGCTGGGTCAGGGCCCTTCTTGATGAGGAGACTGTGGGAAGTGCTCATCATGGGCTGTTTGACATAACGTGAGCTGCCCTCGATCCAGACTTGCTTAGCAAATGTGCCAAAACAAGATGTTCCATGAAAAGCTATTTGCATTTGGGCAGACTTGAAAAAAGATTTTCTTTTTCAAATGGTATTTCCTCTTCCACAGAGCTGATTTTTTTCTCTTAAATGCTGAATGTAGAAGCTCTGCTGTGAGGGGAGAGAGTGAAAGAGAGAAAAGCCAGCCCTAGCAGGACTCCCTTCCCTTTTTATTTCTTGTGCTGGGGAAAAAAAAAATGTTCTCTAAAAACAAATGGAAAAGTCTTGAGAACGGTAGTTTGATACTTGCGTCCTTGACGCACATGTTCTCTCTCTGTTGTTGTTAAATAATTATTCTCTCTCCTGTATTGTTCAAGTTAAATGCCAACTTTAAGAAGCCAGGTGACTACCAAAAATGCTTTGTGTTGTTGTCATGCTAAGCACCTAGACAAAGTATCTTCATAGAAGGTTAGAACTTGTATGTTCGTAATGATTGCAAGGTAGCAAATCCCATGCTTATCTATGCATGTTAGCCCCTGAATGCATTGCACAGTTGTGCTACGTGAGGATATAGTGTTGTTTCCTATTTTTCGTGTAACTGATTTATTCAGATGCGGTACCCTTAACTGCCTTTGTAAATCTATGTTCTGTTCTCCAAAAGCTCTTGAACGCTTCCTGTTTTGTGAATTAGCAGACAAGTCAAATGACAAGGTTGAATTGACTTGTCTGCCTGGTTTGCATCTAACCTGTGTTTTAAATTTTAAATTCTTTGACCTTTTGTCATACTGATTCTTAAACAAGTTTTTCTAGAACGTTTTTTCCCGGAACTGACTTCAAAGACAAATCAGATTAGTCTCTGCATCTATTCTGTTTGCTTGCGCTCTAGCAGTGATCTGAAGACCATGTGTTTGCAAACGTTTCTGTCTCTCCTTATATGTGTACTAATAGGTGTTGATCATCACATTTCACATGAATTGCATATACAACCGACTCATCAAAGAACCCACTAAACATTGCAAGCTGTTGAAATAGAGTGCAAAAACAAAGCAGCAGTTGAGTTTAGGATAGCAAAATTAAATCAGGAGGGTGAAGTGTAGGAGGAAGTTTTGTTGTAGAATACATGCATTAAAAATCACATTTTCTCCCAATGTAAAGCATGATGCGCTGTTGTTAATTGGACTGTATGAGTACATTTAAACTTTAATTTGGGAGTTTAATGAGATCATACATGCAGCAACCATTCTAACACATGAACGGTTTTCCCAGCGTTGTTCAGCTTGTATTCATGTAAACTTCTTTTGCATTTTGGTCATGTAAATTTAATACTTGTTTTGACTTATCAGGACATTTTCTATTTCTAAAAACTTAATGACTTTCTCCACTTTCACTATGTTACACCATGTATGTTAAAATTACACTGGCAATGTATGTGTTTAGTGGTATGTATCTAAAACGCGGACACTGAGTACGCTGGCGCTGCCTCTAGCAGTTTTCAGAATTTCTCTTCAGCCTGTTTCAGGTCAAAGTTTCAGTACAAAAGCAAGGTGAGATGTGCTTAGCCTTAAAGGCAAGCACATTTTATACGGTTTATATGGCTTTATGTAGTGTGCATCTTGCAGACTTCTTGTAATTTGTAGCCTTAAAGGGTGAATTGCTGTTTGCCGTGGCAAATGCCCTTTCAGAAGTGCACAGTACTGTGACCTTCCAGTTTATCTTTGACTATTGCTTGGCATGTTGGCAAGGTGCAAGTCAATGCCACACAGCATCTCTGGGTTCAAAGCATTCAAGTTAGTTGACGCGTTAGGAACGGTACGTGTGTGAGGTCTGCGAGCAGAGAGGGATGTTGGCTTGGCACGCTGCGCGGGTGCCGCTGCGCAGCTCCACCCGCTCTGTCAGCGCACAGGCCGTGTTGTGAAATATGGTCCTATCTTGTGGGATTTTGTTGTTTGTTTTTTTAATGCAAAACTTCATTTAAGCTAATGTGACTGAGCCAACTGTCAGCTGTGTAGTTAACAGCCTGCGCTTCCATGGGTAATAGGTTCCAGATCCAGGCTGGCAGTCTCCAAGCACGGAAGTGCTGGGGAGAGGAACTGCTGGATTTTGAGGTGGAGGGAGCTTCCTGCCCCATTTTGATGCTGTGTAGGGAAGAGAGAGGCCTAAATGGATTTTCATCCAGACAGGTATCCTGGTCTTATAGATGGCTATTCTGAGAAGAGAATGCTCTGATAATGTAGCAGGCTTTTAAACGTGGACAAAAAGTTGGGAGCGGAAAGGGAACAAGAGCATTTCTTGGTATTACAGATACCTGCTTTTAACTGTATTTGCTGTAAGAAATGGTTATGGTCTGGCCAGTCATGGTTAGATTTTCAGAGTGTCTCAGGGGAAGGAGAAATGCAAGCCATATACATCAGTATTATCATGTTTATGAATAATGATAGCCATTTGTATGACTCCACAACTGTAATTAATTACAGCTTTTATATATTATTTTTCATGTAGAGGAATTTATTAAAGCCACGCTGGTCAGGTTTTGCTCCTACCACAATCCTTCTGTATCTTTTTCTATCTTTGCCCTTAGAAAAAATGAAACAATCCAGAAGGGACTCTTTGAGCATTTCCTTGGAAAGCATCTGTTGTTTGGTGGAGCCAGTTGGCTGAGGCAGGTTTTGCCCTCTCTTGTTTCAGCGTAACATTGTCACAGCTATGGCTGTGGCTACGTGAACAAGTGAGGAAAGCAACCATGAATTTATAGTTTTATCTGTTCTGAGTGCTTGTGTGCATGCTCAGAGTAAAGAATACACTGACAGGCTGCCCAGACAGGTTGTGAACACCTTCAAAACGCATCTGGATGCCACCCTGTGGCATGTGCTCTAGGTGTCCCTGCTGGAGCTGGGTTGGACTACATGACCTCTAGAGGTCCCTTCCAACCTTAAGCATTCTGTGATTCTGTGATTACGTTTTCTGAGGGCAAACGAGCCCTTGTTCAGCACACGGATATTATAAGTGCACTGTTCTAGCACCCATCTTGGCATTCTTAAACCTATTTTCAGTTTCTTTACACTATACTGTCATCTTTGAAAATTTGTGTTTTTAAGTCTGACTTTTTAAATATTCAGATAGCTCTCATGCTTTGTGTCTTCTTATGACCTTGTAATAAAACTTAAAGAGAAGCTGCGAACAAGGATGCTTAACTTCACCCATGTAAGCTGTTTTTCTGTGAGACAGTGGGATTGTTCACTAGGAAGTTTAAGCATCTGGGTGAAGGTTTTCCCTACTGGCACCAAAAGTTAGGTGCCTAAACTTGGGAACTTAACAATAAAAGTGTAGCATTTGGTGTGTTTACCTATTTACGCTTCATGATATGCTGTAGCAATCTTGTCTTAAAATATTGCTTTCAAATTTCCAGATTACCATCGATATACTTAGCATATTGCATATACTGAAAAATATGTTTTAACAGTGATCTCTGTCCTTTATAAAGAGTCTGTATGTAAGTGTTTGAGGCCAAGTTTTCATGTTTACCTCAGTGTTATGTTCTTGGCACCTAATGGTAGACAATTCAGCTGAGATTAAAGCTGAATTTCAAAGGAATGTGGTTTTCATTTTATAAAATAGGCAGCAGCTGTCTGATCTGCATTTAAAACTGCAACATAACAACTTTAGACTAAATATCTTGGCAAAATCTTGGCAAAAGAGACACAAGTGCTGGAGATCTTCTGCTAAACATTCTCCTAACTTTTGTTTTGGTAACTTCAGGTAGGATCTTGAGTCGCTAGCTTGCCACATTTCTGGGAGGTTAAGTGATACTTGCACAGAATTTACCTTGCCACAAAATTTTGTTTCATTTTATTTCAGTTTCTCTTTTGTCATTGCTTAGTACTTTATTGATAAATAAACAGAAGTAGAGGAGGTGGAGAAAGGGAAGTTTATCTTCCAGACATCTCTGAAGCATAAGCTTCTCCTATAGTTATTGACATACTTTGTCCTATAAGATCAGTCATATTGTGTAAAGCATGGGTGTTAACTTTCTCTATTAAGATTGTATTTTCCAGAACTCTTTTTCTGTTTTCTCACACTGTTGGTAAACAGACTAGCAAAGTAAAATAAAATTCTAACTTAAAATAGCAGAGAAGAATATGTTGGCAATATGCTTCTGGGAAGCATTTTAAAATAAAGAGAGTGGAAAAAAAAAGGAAAGAAAAAGATAATCCATATAACTTAAGCTGTAAAATAATTGCTTATTGTCTGAGGTATTTTGTATTTAACACAAACTGCACAATGCAGTAAATAAAACTATATGTATTTTCTGTGTACATATCAGCTTGGAACTGTTATCTTGCGGCAAGTTAGAAACCACCAATTGTGTAAAAAGTTTCGAGATCTGTTTTATCCTTTCAAAATGTATATTACCTCATAAAAATGCTGAGTTTTCTCCTTAGTATCTTGACCCATCTTAAATGGTTGCCTCTTCTTCCTCCTGATATCCTCAAGGCAAGTTTGAGTTCTGTATGTTTCCAATAGTATTCTCTACTTTTCAGATGCCTACCCATGTGGTCAAGTAGTGTTTCGGATGAAAGCATATTTGGTGATATACTTTTAAATACTGTCAGGTACTGAGAAACCTCAAAAGATACAGTCAGCACTTCAAGAGTTAATATGTTATTAGGAGGACAGGAAATCTGGCAACTATTGCAGAAACTAGACCTAATGGTGCACACAAACAATTTGTCAGTCTTGGTAAACGTGAATAGCTTTCCGCAAAGTGGCTGCTCTTGCTTTGTTTGAACAGCACTAAACTTTTCCTTTTTGGACTTTAAATCTTAGAAATGAAATGTGATCCACATATTGAATCAAAATCATTTAATTCAAAACATATTTTGATTGGAACAAAGTTGACATAGAAAGAAACTCTAGAATAAAAAAAAGTTGAAAGGACCTTCTATCATATATTGAGCAGGAAAATTTGAAACAGTTCTAATTAGGCTGAAAAAAGCAGCCTTCTTCATTGCAGCTTGCAAGGGTCATATATCAATGTAAAGGCAGCATTAGCAGCTCGTGTCTGAAAGCCTGCACATGCAAACATGACTGCAGTTGTCTGGGGGTTTTGTAGCATGTGGGCATGCGCATGCTTAGCCAGGGCGCACACGCAGCGAGCTTCAACTCTGCAATTCAAAGTGGAATTTAATCTTTTAGCCCATTGGAGAGTATAGGCAATTATTTGTACTTGAGACTTGTGATTTCCTACTCGCCAGTTTGGTATATTTCTATTATTTTTTTCTTTTCTTATCTTTTTTTTATTGCACAAATAGGAGAGATTTGTTATGCATGAGAAACAGTTTTGTTAGCTCAACAAAAAATTCTCCTTTCATTCTAGATATGTAAAACACATTTTGTAGAGGTTGGACTTGTATTCTCTCTTTCGAAATAAGAGTTTATAGCTTTACGCCATAATTAAGAATTATTTTGCTTTGAGCAGCATAGGAGTAAGGCAAGCCAAGACTGTGGCCTTATATTTCAGAGTATCTTCATTATGAAACAATATCTACACTGGTGAAAAGAAATACACTTGCCATCTTTACCTGATTTCAGCATTGGAATATTTTAATCTCTAGCACATTATATATTTATTTTTAATAGGCATAATTTCATATACTATAATCTGTTAAATAAGCTAAATCAGAAAAAAAAGAAAGCAGAAGGCAAAACCCTGTGGTAGTTACATTTTGCTCGGTCTTGATTCTGAGGGTATAGGGTGACGATTGTTTGGGAAGCTTATCGCAATGGATAGCAAGAGTGTTTATAAGGGGAAAAAAAGGAAAAATCTTTCAAACCTGGCTGGTTTTATATTTCCATCATTCTCCCCATGTTTTACCAAATGAATTGTGTTCTGGACTTACGGTCCTCATTTCCTAGCAGAAAATTATTCTCTGTTCATTCCTTTTGGAAAAGATTAAATTAAAAGAAGGACATTAAACAATAAATTTCAGAATTATTCTTGAAGAAGTAGTTTTAATTGTATTTTTTAATGACATCAGGGTGTACGTTTGAAAAAAAATATTGATTTATAAACCAAAATTTGCTTCTAAGATCAAAGCTGCAGTTTGTTGATGTTTCTGCAGCATTTCTACCTTGGGAATGGTGAAATGAAAGTTACTAATAGGTGTTTGTGTTTGACATCTGTATACTGTACTTTTTAGCATATCTCAAGTGTTTTAGTCTCTGCCTAATAGATCTCATTAAAGAAACAGATATCAGCCGCAGGAAGGTTTGTCAAAGTTAATATGAGTCCCTGTGGACGGGTTTGACAATTTGTGTGTGGCTTCACATGACAGTCTTTCCAGGGTCTTATTTGCTCCTTAACAATTGGGCATTAGTCACTGATTTACTTTACAATAACTCAATAGGATTCGATATTACTGTATTATGCTGGACATTTTAGTGGATTTTCATGTTATACTCGTTTTGCTGAGTGCACGCAGGGGGTGTAAATGATGCAGGCAGGCTGCTGGGGGAGCACTAATGGTTCACTGGGTGGTTTTAAGAGCGGCATGGGAAGAGGGTTAGTGTCCCCGAGCTGCAGGCCATATTTAATGGGAGCCTTAATGAGCACTGCCTGCCCGAAATGCTTAAGTAATCCTAAATGCTTGGCATTCAGCACCCTCGTTTTAGTTTTGCAATGAGCAAATGCTGGCAGTAATAATTAAAAAAAAGGAAAACCTTCTTAAAAGAGGATTATTTCTAGAACTGTAATAGATTTGCTTTGTGGGTTTATGCAAATCGGGACCTTGTTTGTTTTTACAGATATTTTTAGTGGTGCCCGTCTTAAACAATATGTACCAGTGTGGCTCTACGGTGTTCATAACACATCCTAGAACATTGCATTGTTTGCCATGAAAAAATACCTTTTTTTTTAAGCCTTATGTGGCCTATTAATTATTGATCCTACACCAGTGGTGTCACAGCATAAACACCTCCCTCCAGTGAAGAACTTAGCTGTGAACCTGCAGTGACAGGCCAGCTTATTTATTGTTTGAATTGGCATTTGCAGCGTTAGGCCTGTTCTTCAGGGTCCTGAGTATTAACGTTGACCCTAGGCATTTCTTTTAGCCCTTAGATTTGTGGTTTAGCAAATAAGAAGGTTTACAATTGCTTAATGTAGGAAAAAACCAAAACCAGAATCCAAATAACTACTACTGAAGTCATACTAGTTGCAAGTGTAAATTAATTTTGAACTTGAAGAAGGGAAGTAAATTGGCTAGCAACTGCTCCGCGAACAGACGTGGGGTGTATGTTTTGGTTTTGTGTTTTCAAGATAGTCAGGTTGATTTGTCTGTTGATCTGAGAAGACTGCAGAGTGGTATTTCTCCAGTTATTCTTTTCCAGGTGTTTTGTAAGTGTGCTATGACCATTATGAATTCAGTTTTGAAAACAAGGCAAAGTATCAAAAAATGTGAGATATTTAATATACGTTTAATATGTACAGACAAGTCCCTAACATTGTTTTTTCCTGAGAGAAATACTATAATGTGTAATGTCCCACTGTGTAGCCTGCTACGCAATGATAATAGTATGTTTTAGGGTTAAAACATTTTAGCTGGATAGCAAGAAAATTAATCCCTATCATTGTCATTTGCTGAGCCCCGTAGAATTTTATGGCTGCAAATTGTAGTGGTATGGGCACTCATGAGTCTCCTGACTGGTTTTATCTTATTAAACAATTTTGAAATCATTAATTTTTAATTGACCTGCTTGTGTTTTTTATAGCTTTAATTGTGAATCTCTGTTTTTTTTATTTAAAAAAGAAAATAAAACAAGTTAAAAAAAATTCTCTCTAAGCGCATATGTTGTAAGATACTTCCACATGATCATCCAAAGAGATAGTATACCGTGTAGTAATTCACTTTAAAGAATGCTTTCAGCAATTCAGTAGCTGGGAATCCTAATAAAAATAATAATAAAAAGAGAATGATATGAAGTAGAAGATATGTACAGGTCTTTTCTTGATTGAAAGTTCTAATTAAGTGAATCGAGGAAAATTAACTGAAATTAGCTGTCAGAAAGTCACATTTAAATGAGTGATGATCTGGTTTGGCAGTAAACATTTAAATGATATAAATTGCCATTTAAGTGTATGGTTTAATGTTTGTCATGCATTAATATGGCATGAGACTGCAGTGACAATCAAGCAGCTTGCTCTAATTTGAACATATTTAGGGCTTTTGTGTGGAGTGCACCACACAAATTAAGACAATTGCTGCTTTTATGTGTCAATTTAAATGTTGTTTCCAGGCATCGGTTAATGAAACAAACCCATCATTTTTGTGTGCAAATTGCATAGTGGTTTCCTTGGGTTTCAGATTAATTTAACTTCCTCTGCTCAAAATTGGTAATTTCTTTTACAAGGAAGATGCTGTTAGTTTCTTTTGATGAAATGAATGTCAGACTTTGTTACATTGTCCCATCTTCTCTTTAAAATAGGAAGTATATTGAATTTTCTTTGTAAAAGAGAGGAAGCAAATACTGCTAGTGATTTACTCTAGATGAATTAACTCTTTAGATTACAATGATTTTTAAGTCATATTTGAATATTTTAGAATCATAGAATCATAGAACGCTTAAGGTTGGAAGGGACCTCTAGAGATCATTTAGTACAACCCCCCTGCACGTGCAGGGTCATCTGGAGCACATGGCACAGGGTGGCATCCAAGCGGGTTTTGAAGATCTCCACAACCTCTCTGGGCAGCCTGTTCCAGTGCTCTGTCACCCTCACTGTTAAGAAATTTTTCCTTAAGTTCCTGTGGAACTTTTGGTGTTTCAGTTTGTGGCCATTACCTCTAGTTCTGTCAGTGGCCACCAGTGAAAAGAGGCCAGCACCATCCTCCTCACTCCCTCCCTTGAGGTACTTATAGACACAGATCAGGTCCCCTCTCAGCCTTCTCTTCTCCAGGCTGAACAGGCCCAGCTCCCTCAGCCTCTCCTCATAGGGCAGATGTTCCAGGCCCCTGATCATCCTTGTGGTCCTGTGCTGGACTCTCTCCAGCAGCTCCACATCCCTCTTGTACTGTGGGGCCCAGAACTGGACACATACTCCAGATGCGGCCTCACCAGGGCTGAGTAGAGGGGCAGGATCACCTCCCTCGACCTGCTGGAGACGCTCTTCTTAATACACCCCGGGATCCCACTGGCCTTCTTGGCCACGAGAGCACACTGCTGCCTCATGGTCAACTTGTCGTCCACCATGACACCCAGGTCCCTCTCTGCAGAGCTGCTCTCCAGAAGGTCAGTCCCCAGCCTGTACTGGTGTCTGGGGTTATTCCTCCCCAGGTGCAGGACCTTGCACTTGGCCTTGTTGAATTGCACGAGGTTTTTCACTGCCCAGTTGTCCAGTCTGTCCAGGTCCCTCTGGATGGCAGCGCAGCCCTCAGGGGTATCGGCTACTCCTCCCAGTTTGGTATCATCAGCAAACTTGCTGAGGGAGCACTCTGTGCCTTCATCCAGGTCATTGATGAATAAATTGAACAGGACTGGACCAAGGACTGACCCCTGGGGGACACAGCTACTGACAGGCCTCCAACTAGACTCTGCACTGTTGATCACCACCCTCTGAGCTCTGCCATCCAGCCACTTCCTAATCCACCTCACCGTGCACTCATCTATCCCATTCTTCTGGAGCTGGCCCAGGAGGATGTTGTGAGGGACGGTGTCAAAAGCCTTGGTGAAGTTGAGATAGACGACATCCACCGCTCTCCCCTCATCTATCCAGCTGGTCATTCCATCATAATAGGGATGTATCTAATACCATTGTGGAAAGATTAATTATTGGTTGGTACTTTTGTCTTGGGGTTTGGATTGTTACTAGATAATGTGATCAGAAAAATAATTTAATCATTCAGCACCATGCAGTTTCTGTAAAAGTCAGTATCCCAGGATATACACCAGAAATGCATAAAAGAAAGAGCAAGCTGCTATTCCTGTGTGCAGACCATTTTCCACTGTAACCGTTTGAATACTCCTGGTTTGTTTGGTATCCCAAAATCCATCAGCTAGCTGTCTGCTGGATGCAAAGAGATTGCCCTGCATGTCATGCGCTGGGCAAATCACATGTAGCAAAACACGGTTTTGTCCTGAGAGCATGTAAAACCACAACCTGCTGCCCATAAATGTATAAATGCTTTCCATGTATTGCTTGTTTCTTATTCCCATGATTAAGAAGGGTCTTGCAGGCAAGCAGGAAATAGAACAGGGCTGGACATGAGACCCTGGCCTCTATCACAGGGGCTACCTGTTCTTTTTCTGCTATAATTTCATAAAATGCTGTTATCAGTTTTGCAGTAAGACATGTTAGGGTAATTCTGTATGCTTCTCAGAATATACTGCTACTACTTAGTGATGAAGACTGCTTGGAAACTCAAGATGGTATATTTTGCATTTTTTTACAGGCATTAGAAAGCGAATTTGTCTCCTGCCAGCTGCACCAATGGATTGATCTGATTTTTGGCTACAAACAGCAAGGGCCAGAGGCTGTTAGATCCCTGAATGTTTTCTACTATTTGACTTATGAAGGAGCAGTAAATTTAAGTTCAATAACAGATCCTGTATTAAGAGAGGTAAGTTTGTGTTTAAATAGTGTGCTGTTGAAAATCTAAAGAGTCTGTATTGTTTAAGGCAACCAGTGAACGTTCAAAACTTTGCTTTCTTTTGTGGTTTGACTAAAGGCCATTCAAATACAAGGTAGTTAGGTCACAGACAAGAAAATTGGAGAACAAGCATGCAAGTTGTCCTTAAACTTTTTGCACCTAGGTTTAGCACATGCTGGATGCCTATATAGAAACAGATGTTCAAAGACTGCTTTTGTTGCTAAGGGTAGTCATTTTACTCACTATTAGTGTCTCCTAATGGAAAAGGAAGCCTTGATTTGGCTGAATAACTTTGAAAGTATTTTCTAATCTCATGCTGCATAGCTAGAACACATCAAACATTGTAATTTTGTAGTGTTTAATATTTTTCTTTGGTTTGTAAGATATCCAGGTAATACTAACTTGTCCTGAATTTCTGTTCATATGCAAAAGCAAATAGCAAATCATTGGGAAGATCAAAAATCTTTTAGTCAAACTCAACACTGTTCAGACAAAAATCTCCCTGGAAAAAAAAATATCCCTGAGGATATTTTAGAAATATATGTATCCCCTACCCTGCCTATATAGCTGTATTACAAAAATTAAAAAAAAGGAGGTGGAGGAGGGGAGTGGTTAAGGGCGAGTTTTGGTAGCTGTCACTTCCTCTGTTCAGAGCAATTCACTGGAACCAATTATAAATGTAAGTGTATTAGTTATAGACTAAAAGTAACTGGTACTTAGTTATCAAATATTCTGAGTCACTGAGAACAAAGATATGAGTGTTTTAGATAACTATATCTAAAAGCATGGCTAGGTGTGGCTAAAAGCAGGGAATGTGTGTGTGAAATGGATGAAAGCAACAATGACGACACGTATATTTTTACAAACATTGTATGTGTACACAGGGCTGGATTTACTAACCAGAGTGATGGCTGAATGCCACATAGGCTGTAGTTTGCAGTAAACCTGCCGATTTCATGTTGATTCACTAAAGCTAATTAACAATGAGCCAAAATAGACGTGCTGCATTTAGCTACTTTTAATTGGAGCCTAGAGGAGAGATACTGGAATGCTTGGCCTGTAAAAGTTGTCATCACCTGCATCTGAAACAGTTACTGGCCCAGGGTATTGGCTCTTACTGGCCACCCTGTCATTTTTTCATTTTTTTGATAATGTTTGTCCACTGTATGCTGACAAGGAAACAGCCCTTACACTCTTCAAGTGCTAGGTTTAAGTGTGAACTGAAAAAAAAGTCCAGGAATTGGGTATAATTAATTTTGGTTCTGTCTTCAGTGTTAATTTCAACATACTCTTAATGTGAAATAGAGCTGTGACTGTATGTCTTTACACATCCTCTTACATTAAGATTTTCTTTTCATTTGTGATTCACCTACCATTATATAAATGCTACTATTTACCAAGGTATTGCTTTTTAAAATTCCACTGCTCCTATAAAAGACTGGCTTCTCAAATGGTTAATGTGTAGCAGTAGAGAAAGCATAAAAATAGTCTCTCTGTAAATGATGAAACTAATATTTGGAAATAATACTAACCAAAATAACAGCCACCATATGTAGCATTTTTATATAATTTTTAAAAAACAGTTATATTATCATTAGAACTGTGACCTGTTTTACTTACGCAAAGTAAAAAACTTGAAAAAGGTAATATAAGACTAAAGAAGTTAAAAGACATTCTTGAAGTGTGGGTTGTTTAAAAAGAGGCATTCGCTTTGAACTTCTATATGTATTTTTATATATATATATATTTTTACCAAACCTTTTGAGTTCATCATATCTTGTTATGTTTTATACTATAACATTTTGGGTTTGGGGTGGCTCTGTACATTTTTGAGATGAGTGACATAAAAACAAAAATGGGAGGGGGAGAAAAGCTGGTGCCATTGAATTTCTACCTAAGGAGCAGCTTATCAGCAGAAGAATTTTGAAACACTACTGATGTCAAGAATTGACAAATGCAGCGAGCAGAATGTATGTTTTCTGTAGCTTTTTGTGTGTGTGTGTGTAATTTGAGGATTGGTCCAATCTAATATTTTTATTTAGTATTTTTTCAGCCTTATTTTTAAGCAGGTCAAAAGGGTATTCTAGCAGTAAAAACATTTGAGCAAGGTATCCCTTCCGATTTACATTCATTTTGTAACAGCATATTTTTGCGTTCTGTACATGTGTATATGTAATTTAAAATGTTACACTTGATCAGCTCCTCTGTGTTATTGAGAACAGTTCAAAGAGATTTAATGAGTGTCATCACCAATGGTGAGTTATTCTGGTTTTACTCATGAGTAAAGATGAAAGTAATAAAAAATCTGGTTGTGTGTATATCTTTGTACATAATCCTTCAATATCTATGTGCTAAATGAATTTATCATGAACCTTGACAGCCTCACCTTCTTCCTGCTTACTAATCCATCTCCCCGAGGACCTGCACTAGCATTCTGTACTGCTGAGCAGCTTCAATCAGCGTTTATTTTTCTCCTTAAGTCAGCTTGCCAGAAAATATTTCTTCATTTCTCTCCCAAAGTCCTGGTTAGAGGCCAAATGAGTTTCTGATCTGGGCAATTAATAGTATTTTTAGACAGGCATGACACCACAGATTTAATGTCTGTTTATGACGGAAGAATTAAACTGAGAATTTTATCCTAGATTTCTGGGTTGTGAGAAGGATGCTTTCACCTTTCGTTCCTCCTCTCAGTAGGGTACCAGGTTTGGGGATTTAAATCCTGTCAGCTGTAGTAGAAAATACAGTTTTATTTGGAAACCTCAGACAACCGGAAGCTTGTGTGTACTCTGAGTGCACATTACTAGGGCTTGTGCATCATATGAAAATAATAGCATGTGGTTAAGCCATGGTTCTCTCTCTGAGAGAACATCCATCGGCTGCAAAGCCGGGACCGTGTTTCTGTGGGGAGCCCATGGTGCCTGTGTTTCTGCTGGAGCTTCACGGAGACAGCGTGCAGGCGCTGGTGACCTCAGCCACCAGCCTAAGGAGAGGCCACACACAGAACAGGAGTGGAAGGAACTGAGGAGTGGAGGAGTTTAGGTTAATGCAGAATTTCCTTAGGTCTCCTAAACAGCTCCAACTGGCACCTTTATTTTTATAGGCAGTCAGGTTATATATATTACAAGAAGGAAACACTCGTCTAGGAAGGAAAACTGCTTGATTAAAACCATATCCTAGCTTACTCTTTTTTATTTTTTTTTTAAGCCGAAAATGTAGAACTTTTACATCCTTTCATACTGCTGTGAACAATCTTTTCCTGCCATTCTTTCTGCCTATGGGAATAAAGGAAGGAAAGTATTTTGAAAGGATCTGACTGCTGTAATAGAAAATCTTAAACTAAAATGCAAACCATGGGCCACATGCTACCTTTTGGCAGATAAGCCCTGGGGAGTGCAAAGCTTGCATAATTCAAAGGCAGATCTCAGGGGGAGGGGAGCAGATCAAGAGAGCAGGGCTTGAGCTGGAGCCGGCAGGGAAGGGAGCCCCATCCAGGGAAACGAGGCCAGAGAGCCAGTCCCTCCGCTGGCGTGTGCCCTGTGCACAGCTCAGCCCTGCCGAGACCGGCCCTTCATCCTCCTCTGTTTCCTTTTGGATACTTTAGTGGTGGTGTCAGTGGCTCTGATCTTTGAGCTTCCGTATGTTGTTGAAGGAGGTTACAACTGTGGAGGGAAGTTACCGTTCAGCTGAAGAGCAGTAAATATCCTTTCTCCTTCCTATGGAGAATGGGGATTGTGCTAGGGATGCTGTTTTGCAGCCTGCCGTTGGCTCCACCATAAGCAGCATGTTTTGAGCTAGAAAGTCCTGCAGCCAGCAGCTGCCCTAGGTGGCCTTCCTTGCTGTCCCCAGGGGAGAGGAAAGTAGGTGCAGTCAGCAGATAAGCATCTGCCAGCCCTCCCCCAACTGGAGGGTCACAAATTCTGCTCTCTTTTGGAAAGAAAAAAAAATAGAATTAGTTCTAAGCCATTGAGACAGTAATGGATTAGTAGGTGAAGCATGATCTGAAGAAAATAATTTGGATATTTAGACATAATTTGGCTGATATTTGGATACTGCATTATTGCGATAGTTACTTCTTGGTCAGAAGAACAGAAATTGCTATTTTCTCTGGCAATATAGCAAAGGATGGTGATGAATCTAGGTCGTCCTAGTTATTTATTACAAGCCTACTACCCCACTGATATACCTGTGTGGCTAGAATAAATCCTGGCCTAAACTACAGGAAAGAGCATGAAGCTAGCAGTGAGAGGGCAAAATACTACTTAGAGAACAAGTCATCAGTCTGCTCCAAGAGCCCCCGAGCCCCAGGAAATCCACTAGATTTTTTAATATATTTATCAAAAAGCACCTGAGCATATTCCTTTTTTTTTTTTTTTTTTTTTTGTTTATATCATATGCTATGACCAGTGTAGTCTATAATTAAGGAAGAAAGGAAGAGCGATGATTTGAAAATTGGCAACAATTCTTGCAGTGGTTTGCAAAAAAAAAAAAAAAAAAGACAAAAAGTCCCATTGCTACATACTGTCATTGAGAAGTCCTTTACTTTTAGCCTAAAATGTTTCGGTTGTTAAGACTTCCTCTTCTGAAGACAAGGCACCATTTTGTTACACGAAAGTGGCCTGGTTAACATTAGGAAGCACAGCTTGCTCCGTTCTATCGTCACCTTTCTTTCTACTGTATTGTTGGTACTGTATTTCCATATGAACCAAGGAGTTTCAAAAATAAGAATGGTGAAGAATCAACTTGGACACAGCATTTGGTATGTTATTTGAATGTGTCACTACTGATTATACAAAGAGAGGAAATAATTCTTTCATTTTCTATCATAAGGCATATGGCATAAATTATTTCATGGATAATAGCTTTTAAATGTTGCCCCAGATTAATATCTTCGGGTAAGTTTTATGCATCTTAGACCTAGCTCTTATGGGTCTAATTTTATTTTTAAATATTTATAGTTTGAGAGACTTCTGTGCTTTCCAAAAGAAGCTACAAGGATGTTTAGTTTACATGACCCCGGTTTCATGACAGCAGTAGCAGATCTGATATCTTATCCCAGAGAAAGCATTTTTGGCCTCTCTTTTAGCTGTGTTCCTGGTGGGAGTTAATAGCATATTTAAGCTCTAACTCAGCTGGAGAACTCTGACAGCAGTGAATCTTTCACAAAATATAAACACAATTTGTATTTATAGCATAGTTAACATTTACTAAATGGTTGGGAAAATGATCGGTCTGTTTTTAGCAGGTTGGGCACGATCTTTGTTGTGGCTGCAGTGAGTTTTAGAAAGCCAGATAAAGTGATTACAAAATACTGTCACAGAACAGTAAATTTACAAGTGTTGAATTCAGTAAGTAAAGAATTCATGCAGGGAAAATTCAAAGTATTGTAGGAACAATCTCTGAATCATCTCTGGCCAGAAGTGTGCTGCACAGATGGCACGCCTCATGTTGTGCAGTGTACGGACAGTGTGAAAAGCCCAATAAACGTTAGTTTTAATTGAAAACCTGTATGAAAATATCATTATATGGAACCAAACTTGTGAAGACAACATTCAAAGCAAGCAAAGCAAGCATGAAGGTGCCTGGGGAAGAACTCTTACTGCTGCGCGTGGGGCCTCTCCTGCGAAGGGGCAATGCAAGGAACACTGAAATAGCAGGGGCATAATTAACACCGCTGCTTCAGATCATTTACTCACGCTGGGGTCTATCTGTGGTGTTTGGGTAAACAGGCAGAGTGAGTATAGGCAAGGATTTACTGTGGTATCTGGGAGGTGCAGCGCTGCTTTGGTTCCATTTTACCCACTGCTTGACATAATGGATGGCACTTTATTGCCCTTTGTCTTCAATTACACCTTTACTTCAGTGTTTAGAAACAGACATAAAAGTATTCAGCTAAATTTCAATCTCCCAAGATATTTGACTGGAATGTTCTCTTTGTGCTCATTACAGAGTGGATTTGAATTTTATATGGTGTTTCTGCCATTCTATCTAGTAGAAAAAAAGGGTAATATTTTAGAGTTAGTAAAGGTAGGACTGAGATGCCTGGTGTGTAAGTATTAAAGAAATAAAAATTGGGGCAGCTGCTCTGAGAATTGCAAAGCATTTTAGAAGGAGGTAACTCATGTAAATTAGTTCTTCAACTCTGTGTACTTGTTTTCTCAGCCCTTGATTGAAATTCAAAGGGTAGAAATTTTCCATGCAGTCAGTTCCCTCACTTCTTCTTGCTTGACCTGTCTTGTGGATCTATCAGAGCCAGAGAGGGCTTGAGACCCCCTGAGCTCTTTGCATTTTCATTCCTGCCTGGCTACTCACTCTTAGAAATCTATATGACATATTTGGCCGATGTTAAATGAGAAAGTGTAATCAAAAAGATAAACAAGGGCTCAGACAGAGTGATATTTTGATTCTTTGAGAATGTGACTTCTTAAAAAGAAAAAAAGTTTTTCTACTTTTTTTTTTTTTTAATCTTCTACTATATGTGGAAAGGATGAGAAATAGAAACCTTCGATAACTACAGTTATCATGTACCAAATCAGTTAGCCTTGACTCAGAGGCAAATTGCCTACAGGCATTTCATGACTTTGTATCATCAGTGTGCTTAGATCATTTTCAGTTTCTTTACAGAGTCACCAATATCTGTCTTGACTTTTACCGTAATTGGGAAAATGGTTCAGATTTTTTTCTTTTCTTTTTTTATATTTGTTCATTGTAATCTAAGGTGCCTAGCTCCTGAGTGTTCCCACTCTGTCTGCAGATGTGGTGTTTATTGTGGTGTTTTATTTGTTTGTTGAGGTCATGCTGGACATAATATTCCTTATTCAGTATCCAAAAATCATGAGCCAACTAGACATTAGAGGTTATTAGATGATAAAGAAAAAAAGTTAATGCTTTGCAGTACAAGAGAGGGATTAATATTTATCCCTTCTTTGGAAACAAGTAGTTTGAACTTCTAGATGGTAGTTATGACTTAGTCTAAATATCTTTCTTAGCTTAGCAAAATGAATTATTTAGTTTTTTTACAGTTATTACAGAACCATCAGATCATGCAAGACTCTCTTAAAAATACTAGGTGCTGGGTTTTTATACCAGTATATTAACTTACCTTAAATTGATTTTTTAAAATTCATTTAAAGGGCAGAAATGTTGTTAGTAGTGCTGCATTTCCATGAAATGGAAACAGATTGGAATGAATTGCTTTTTTCCAAAGAAAAAAAAAATAGATCATAAAATTTGGAGTCAGCAGAGTAACATCTAGACTCTGTGAAAGAAGTCACTTTTAAGAATTATATTTAGCTATTTAAAGAAGTGATATTGTTGAAAGTGAATGAATAACAGTGGAAGATAGTGAGGTTTCAAGATACTGCATATGGGAATGACACTCTTCTATGTGATGTTATGGATTTTAAATGGCAGCTGTGAGATTTTGCTTTGAAACTTTCAGTAGCTGTACAGAATAGAGAAACAAATCAGTTTTGTTCTTTATGCTCAAATAAAATTTAAAATTAGAGTGGCTTATAGTTTTTTACTTGTACCAAAGTTTTATTTGCAGGTCTTTAAATTTGGCTTACTGTCTTTTTAGACTCTTTTTTTTTTTTTCTTGTCAGTCTCTTTGAAGTAGTACCAGACCTGTTTTTGTAGCTCTCTTTTTTTTTATCTGCCCCTATCCAGTAGCCAGAGATTTAGGTGTTTTGAATGAGCACATCAGTGCTCCAGACAGAGATACTGTTTGAAATTATCCATGAACCCAGTGCCTCTGAACATTATTGAGTGACATTTGTTTCTGTTGGTTGTGTCTGCTCTGACTAACTGGTTTCTTTCAGATTGGCAGCTGGGATTACGCTGTGCTGGATGGACAGCCACACGGCCCGGAGCTTGCAGGCAGGCCGGCCTCGGCCTCCGTTTAATATGCCTGGAATGCATGTAGTCAGATCGGAGCAGCTCCGATGGCCCTGAGGGGGAGGCTCCTCATGTTTTCACAAACTGTGATTACTTCCCGTTTCGCTTTAATGACTGCCATGTAATTGCCATACTAATTTGTCTGGGTAAAAAAAATGCTTAATCTTCTTGTTTCTCACAGAAAATTTCTTCATGTCGTTTGGGAGCTGGGTTCGTGCTTTGTTTTTAGAGGCAAGGTGGAATGCGTCCACTTTCTCTCTCTTGCAGGCTTTTCTGTGATGTGGGCAGAAGTACCACTGCTCATATATTGAATCCCAAATAGCCATGAGGAAAAAGTCCGGTGTTTGGTGCCCACCAATCTCTGTAGTAGTTTGGATTTGAAAAATAATGAGTGGTTAGACTAGTAACCAGCTTCCAAACAGGCAACTGGAGTACCTTGAGCAGACACACAGAAGGAGTCTAACCAAGAAAATAAAGGCGGTATTTCTTGGAAGGAACCTACGTGGAGAGAGAGAAAAAATATGCTTCATTTATATTTGATTCCTCTCACTTCTACATTTTTGTGTCATTTTCTTGGGTAATGTGGCATGCTCAGTTTTGTTACATGTCTCCCTCATGTAACCACAGCAGGCAGGGGTTGTGCACTTTTTACTTGCTAGCAAGCTGCTAGCGAGCATTAGTAATGTCACCCTCTGCAGGTTGCTGACAGTATTTCTGCCCACACTTCAGCTCTGAAACCATACACCTATGCCCCCTGAACATAGGTGCCTGCAATAGTAATATGCTTAGTTAACAGAGGTTATATAATAAATATTTTGCAGGAATGTTTAACAACCATAGAGAATAATATGTGACTCTTGTAATCTCTTTTCTTTAGTCTTTCTTCCCTCCTTGCTCCCTTCTCTCTCCAGCCATTCATTAGGCTTTCAGAGCTTTTGTAGGCACACTGTCTTTAAAGCAGTACATTAAGGGAATAGTTAAATTGATAAAACAAAAAGGGTTGGTTTGTGAAGATAAAAAAAGCAGAACAACTTCTCTTTTTGGCATGAAGAAATTAGACTGTTCGTTTTATTCTTAAAACAGCAGATGCAAGTGTGTGAATTTATGGTACTAACATTTGAGTGCTGTATTTTTCCCTGGGTCAAGTGTAGTGCAATATCCCCAGGGCAGGTGTACAGTCAGCAAGCGTATACATTGTTTCTGAAAAGTGCCATTTTTCACAATCTTGATCTAATGGGAATTGTGATAAAACAAGAGGAGATGGTACTACAAAGAGCTTCTCTTCTGCAATCTTTAGCTGCTTTTCAGCATTTTTATCTAATTGTTAAGAATCCTGCCTGTTCTCTGGCTACTGTTATCTGGACTGTAGTCCTCGAGGAATTTAACAGCCTTACGTAGCATTGTATAGAACTATCTAGTCAGAAGAGGTTTTCTGATCACTTGTTATCAAAGCTTGATTTTAATCACTGTCCCCTGGGAAAAGGAGCTAGTCGGTTATCCCCTAAGCCATTTAGCTTCACTGTCTGAAGAGAAACCTGTCACATGTTCTGTTCTCTGGTGCTGTAAAGCAACATCTCAGTGGAAGGAAAGGGAAAGCAAGTAATCATAATCGCATATCACTCAAGCCAATAGAAATCACTGAGGAACATATGTGTAAACCTTTTTGAATATTGAAAAGTGAGGTAGGAGCAGCAGAGAGCCAAGGTAATTATTTTTGCGAGGGCTGTTATTTTCTGGACATAAATGCAGGGCAGAAAGAGGAAGGATGAACCCAAAACCTTTGCTGTCCTTAACACACATGCTGAAAGTGTATATATTACATTGCATGATGTTACTTCATCTGGGTTTCAGATGTTTGGCATTTAACTCTTGCTTGTTTGAGTATTACTGGCAATATTTGCATACAGATTTGTAAAGGCAGAGACTAGCCTCCAGTTGTCCAGATGAGTTCAGTAGCACGAGGTAGGAACGACTGGAGAGGAACTGCTGTAGCTGTTCAGACTGTGGCATGCACTTTGACGTGGCTGTGGGACTCTTCAGACAATTCAGTGTTTTGTGTCTGAGCATGCAAGGTGAAAGCAGCTCTTAACTCGTCTCTTTAAGGATCTTTAAATCTGGAGTTAAGTAGCGTGTGTCGCCTTTTCATTCTGTAGGCCTTCGTTTTCAGGATTTTAGTTCAAAACATAGAGACTATTTCATTCTTTCTCTGTGACACTCACTGCACTCCCTCCCTTCACCCTCCCTCCCTCATATTTAATTTTATAGTTCTTTCAGACATAAACATGAAAAAAAAAGCAATTTTGACTTAGTTTCTGAGTGTTGCTGCAAAGAAAAGTAACAAACATCTGTTTTTACCTTAACTGCATCCATATGTTCAACCTCCCCATCACCCTCCTTCCCCAAAAATTTACAGCCGTATTTGGTGGGTACTGCATGCTGTTGAATTAACTTTCTTCACAGTTAGATTAGAGGGTAAATTCAGAGACCGAAAATGCCTGTGCTAAGCAGTGGCCAAAAGCTACCTTATAGCTAAGCCAAGTTTGCATTTGTTTCTCACTCTTCCTCTGTTAATTTGCTTCCCCATTTCTCTTCTCTCCCTTCTAACCCCTGAAAAAGGAGGTGATCAGGAGCAGGACAAGGTGGTAATCAGAAAACTTTTAACTTGTAAAGTTTTCTTGATACTTTAATGTTTGAAAATTAATTAACATGTAAGAAACCATATTTATCATAAATATGTGGTTTGTGGTGTATATTGTGCAGATTGCTGTAAAGGATTAGTTAGCTTGTTTCATTTTATTACTTCTGGTTATAGTATCTGGAACAACTCTGGCCTTACCAAAGTTTTGTTGTTGTGGGGGGTTAACAGGAAGGATGCCTTAGTGAGGTGTTTGAGAAGCAGTGACACAGAATGTTGAATGATACTATCTTTTACTTCGTGGTATGCAGCATGCTTTCAGAGATAAGAGTGTGTGATACTAAACTTTCAAACAAAGGTTTTTCCTTTCTAGTTACCTGGTGTCTTTAAGAAGAGTTATACTAGTTATGCAAATTTCCCACTTATTTGTGCCTACAATAATTTACATTCTTAATGGCTCCAAGGAGATTCAGCAGTGTGAGAATACATAGCCCTCCTCTGCCACTGGATGTGCTGGCCCTCTCTTACTAATACTGACGAATACTGTTAGGAAGTTTTCAGGAATATGCAGTTAGAAGCTGGGCTATAATTTATCAGAAAGGGAGTTGATGACTTGTTGACTGATGGTCAATTTATTATATGTTCTCAGGTAAATGGTAGGGTTTTTTTTCTTCAAAGGAAGTATTAATTATCTCTCTAAGGACAGAATTGTCTGCTCCTAGCTGATTTCCTTTGACAGGTTGAACAAAAGTCTGAATGACATGTGGTGGCTAAAAATGCCCTGTATTTCTCTTTCTCTTGTTATGCAAATCGGAAGAGAAAGGATGATTCTGGCCCTGCCATCACATCCTTCTGCTGATGGAGGCAGGTCCTCTTGTGTCTTTCTCTCTGGAAGAGACTGAGAGCTCATCCAAAAGTGTACTCTTGATGCCTGGATGGATTTTGAGTTCTAGTGCAATGTCTTGGTCATAACAAAGAAGTCTTGAATCCTAAGGAAAAAAAAATCTTTATTTTTCTCTTCGTAATTAAAAGGAATGTAAGAAGAAGTTGTTATGCTGAAGTCTAGCTGCTCTGTGTACATGTAATTCTCCAAGTGTTAGTGCCTTAATTTGTACTCAACAGTTTTAAAAATTTCTGTTGGCTTGCTGAAACCGTGCAGTAAGGAAAGCCAGTGCATATTCTGTGCATAGTTTTGTTGTTTTATGAAGCCTTTACTACCCTTCGTAGCACGCAATTGGAGTTTTCCTTTTCCTAGTTCCAGTGGCTAAGTGGGAAGGATGTGTCAGTGAGCTATTGCTGTCTTGGAAGCATAGGTAGGCTCTCACGTTTCTGGGAGAACCAAATGGAATCTAATGAGTCTAAAAAAATTGTCTGTGCCTGAACTGCAAATCCAGAATTCTAGTTTGGCATCTGCTAGATCATAAGCTTGGATGCAGACAGTCTCTGATAAGACTGAAAATCAAGTTTGAAAAGGGGTTTTCAGCAGGAGCACGAGGGGTCTGTGTGTGGTCTGCATAGAGTTTGTGGTCCCTCCCCTAGGACCAACTTTGGCAAGATCATGGTCAACATTTGACCAATTCCTACAAAAAGCCAGTTGAAAATGGGCACATTGGAGCAATGTCTATATATTTGTAGGTTGAATGGATTAGTTTATATTTGTTTTTAATATCCCAGAGGGTTTCTTTTCTGCACTGAGGTTGGGTGAGAGAAGAATAACTGCTCGTCTGCAGCTGTTGTGTGGTCTAGGAGTGTGATAATGTCTGGCCTCGTGCGTGCTGAGCAGTGGGAGCGTAACCACGACTCTTCCGATTTTTATGTTGCTGAATCGGTGAGCTTCTCCGAGATCTGCACTGTAGAAAATAGCTTTATGACCACTGATCTTTCAGCGGTTAAAGTAATTATAGCCTCTGATTATAGCTTCTGATTTTTCTTCAAAGTAGGTGTGTGTGCTTGTTACAGTGATTGTATTTAAAGTGCTCTGCACTAATATAGCATATCTTGAGTTTAGTATTTCCTTTCGTATTACTGACACTGAATAAGGGAGTATAATTTATAGAGGTAGCATCCCGTTAATAGAAGTGGGAATTAAAGAATATACCAAATTTCACAAGCAAGACCAAATCCCTTTAAATGCTGAACTCAGAAATGGATACTTCTATATTGACTGTAGGGAAAATAAAAGGAGGCTTACAAGCCTGGAGCTTATTATTTCCTATTCTTATCCATAGTATTTTTCTAGAAGGCATGCATGGAGACATGCAGGCATGCAAGAATATTTTACTCATTTGGGGTAGTAATTAGGGAATGTATTTGCAGGAAGTAATTGGTGGATCCTGTAGACTCTTTAGTAGAATTTTATCTTGAATCCAGGGTTGTTTTAGCACTGGCCCTCCGTGTTCTTCTGGTCTGCTCTCAGTGAAAAGCAGAATTCCTGTCTGCTGCTAAAAGTAAGTAAACCCTTTTAATCTGGTCATTTTGAGATGAGTACTTTCTTATGGAGACAGTAGAGTTGCTGAACAATATGATGATGTTTTGCCTTATCTCTTGAGGGACCTCAAATTTTGTGCCCTTGAAGTCTCTAGCCACAAGATCAAGCATTGAATTTCAGTGGAGCTTCTCTAGTCACTGGGAAGGGGGCTCGGCTGGGGTGATTGAGTTTAGCTGTTTTGTGAACCTGCTATTCCTCAAAAAGTTCTCACTGAATCACAGCATTTGCATGACAAATTAGGATCAGGTTTTTGATACAGTTGCTTATTCAGTAGTTCCAGTACCATAGGACTACTTGAAGATTGTCAAATTATGGCCAGGTTTTTGATGATTCAGCAATTCCAGTGTCATAGGACTGCTTGAAGATTAAGGTGCTGCTCAGCATGAGGAAGAGTGTTAGAATTTGCCCATAGAGTCATTGAAGCTCTTATTCTGGAGAGTTAGGTATTTCAAAAAATTTTCCAAATGTAGTAAGCTCAAGTGTTTTGGGTGGCGTTCTTCCTACCTCAGAGCACGATTATTCTGATGACCTAAAAGCTTCAGTGCATTCTACTTGTGGTTTTGTTCTTTTTGCAGCAGGTGTGTTTTATGCGTGCTCATAATCATCTTTATTGTTATCTAAAAATAATTGTTTTAAAGAATAAAATCGGTGTGTTCATGGTTTTCTCAAAATCATCATTTTCTTGAAAATTTTAATGGGCAGTAAAGGCAAACAGGACATGTATGTAGAAGGACACTTGAGGTAGTTGAAATTGCTGCACCATAAAAAAAGAAGAATCTCAGAGAGAGCAAACATGATATTCTAAAAGCTAAAGAAGTGATGAGTGTTTTTTTCTTTTTGTGTTTAAGTGTTCCCCTTGAAACACTTGACAGGGGCCTGATTTTCTGGAGACTTCCTTTGAAAGTAAGACTTGCTGATGCCTCACCTTAGGTACTCAACATCACTAGACACTTTTGAGAAGTAGGGCTCAAAATGCTGTCATACGACAGCAAAAGCAAATATATCTGTGCATATGCAAGCTGTTAGCCCCCAGTAAGGGTATTTGACTTACTTTAGCTCACAGTGAAAGATTTAAACTAAGCTGAATCACTTCAGATTTTCTAAAGGATTAGCGTGATCCTTTAAATACTGCAGGGCCTTGACTGATAATAAATAACTCATTAATTTTTGGTTGTTTAAGTTTT
Source organism: Tinamus guttatus (assembly GCF_059628265.1). Lineage (NCBI taxonomy): Eukaryota > Metazoa > Chordata > Aves > Tinamiformes > Tinamidae > Tinamus > Tinamus guttatus. The sequence goes on along the minus strand of NW_028288781.1, from coordinate 5,874,918 downwards.
GTATTTAAGTTACCACTTAAACTTCAAAAAAAAAAAAAAAAAAGAAAAACTTAAAAATGTGCTACATCGTCAATTTCTTCTTTAGTTGTATTTAATACCACTCTTTCTGGCGATAGTTCAGTACATCCTAAAATGTTTCATCTCTCTGAATAGAGATAAAAATAAGGAATATCTCAGTGTTGCTTTCATTGTGATTATTGAGAAGAAACTAGGAAATAGAGTTAAATAAAAGGTAGAACACTTTCTCGGTACCTATAGGAACTTCTCAAAAATTAGCTTTTGTTTCTAAGTTATGATGCAAACAGGATAAGCCAGTGTTAGAAAGGAAAAATGGAGCCAATAAAGAGGGTTTCTGATTATAATAGCTGGTTTCTGTTTAATATCATTGAGCAGGATGAGGTTTTGCAGAGTTTCTCATGGAAATAGCATCCACAGTACTAAAATGATTACCTCATTCTTAGTACCAGTGCCAAGCACTTAGCCCCGTAGTGAACACACGGGGTTGATTTTCAACATGAAACAAGCCAGAAGGGTGGTATGACATTTTCAGGTGACAGTTATGGTTCTATTGCCTGTAATTAGCACCTCTTAACATGCAAACCTGCCTGTGCCCTCTCCAGGCTGTCGAGGCTCAAATACGAAGTTTTGGACAGACCCCTTCTCAACTGCTCATAGAACCACATCCTCCGAGAAGTTCGGCAATGCAGGTGGTGAGTGCCCTGTTAAGTCTTTGTGACCAACCATTTAGCTCACTTTCTTTGCTGTTTTCAAGTTATCTTATCTGCAACTTTGTCTGTCTCTTTTGTAGTCATGGAGCTGTGTTATTAAGCGTAGCAGATGAGTTACGAGTTTGCGGGGCTGGTAGTGTATGCAGTCCTTTACTGTTATAATATTTATTGCTAAAATGATTGTTTTGATTCCTAGTACAGCCATTTTTTTTGTCAGTATATTCTAAGAACACTTCATCAGTTTATTTTGTTAATGCCATACCTGTACAGGTGAGAGCCAGTCTTCGTGGACACAATTTAGTTAATCTTTGGCAGATTCCTTGAGAAGCATGGATTTAGGAGGTGGAACTTCCTTGTCTTTTCCCCCAGGCATAGGTTTTCCCCTAAACCCAGGATTACTAGGAATTCATGAGCTGAAACTTGCACAGCAAAGAATGTGACTAAATGTGTTTTGCAGTAAAGCTAGGGTGATAAAATCCAGGCAGTGAGCATTAACATGCTTTCCCTTTTACCTCTACTCGTATCTAATATAATTTTATTATACAAACTATTATTTTATTACTGATTACTTTCCATATCACGTTGTGTGCAGTCCCGGGTCTAAAATATCATTTGTGTTGTCACAGATCCAGAACTAAGTATGTTAAGTGATACTGTGACAAGTGGAGCAAATGGTTTGCTAATTCACAACTTTTTCCAAAGGTTACATTCCCGTGCTGCTAAGACAGGCATTTTAGAATGAAATATAGAAGAGGAGATTTTCCTCTTGTTTATTCTGTAAACTGGATATCCTGCTCTGTCGAACTAGGGTTATTAGATTAAAAATGTACCTGAAAAGCAAGATCCTTTAGAGAAGATCTACAGAAACGGGAAAATGTTTGCAGGGTAGCCTCCAAAGCATGAACCACAGGGGTCTAAGCAGTGTAAGCTTCCTTGTCAGAGCTGCTAGCTGGTCTCCAATGTGAACATGCCAGGCATCATACATGGGGCTCGCTCTGCCGAACGTCTGTGATGTTCCCTCGTTCAACAGAACTTGTTCCCAAGTTCTGTGATGTTCCCTCGTTCTAGCTCCCATGGTTATTTGGGCTGATGTGCACACAGAAACAAAACCATAGTCCTTCACTTACTTTAACCATTTCTGCAGTTATTAATGCGTAAAACTTTTATAGTAGCGGTATTTAAAGCTTTTTTAAAGTAGTTTTGGGCTTGCCTGAGGCTGAAATATAACTAGGATGTTTTCTCATTGCCTGTCTGAATGCTTTTTAGTTGCTTTATTTACTAAGTTTTTTGTTTTCATGTTTGTGTGCCTGTACGCATGAATACAACCGAATGGAAAGCTACCACGTGCTGTGTTAAGTGCACAAGCCATAATATACACCAGGTGTAGTAATTAGCAGTCACACGAAGGCTGCCTATTTGTCTGGTTTTGCTGCTGTTGCTGTATCCCCCTGTGTTTTCCACCATCAGATAGCTGAATTTAATTGAGGCCACATCAGATGAGGCATTACTGACACCTTTAATTGAATGAGCATCCAGGGAGGATTAACTCATAATATTGATTGGCTTTTAGCCACTTGCTCAGAAGGGTGTCTGGGTAGCTTATTAGTTGCTTTTATTTACACCTTTATGCAAAGACTGTAAATAGGAATTCATAGAGCAATATGTTTTTTTAAGTACTCTTAATAACTTTTTAAAAAGGAGTGATAATAAAAATGCAAATGTATTTAATTTTTTTATTAGTTCTGTATAAATATACATTAAATGTATGCACTTACATACACATATATGTAATGAAATATTGCAGATGGAAAGTAGCCAAGAACACTTCATTAGAGCACTAATTCAGTTATTAGAAAAATACAAATACGAGGGGAATATGGCGAACAGAAGCTAGCATGATTATAGTTCTACATCTTAATGGATTTGTCTTTTTTTGCTATGCAGCACAGTCACAAACTCACTAAATTCTGATTCTCTTTCTAGTATTTGACATCCAGATCCAAGATCCTTAACTTTTTGTTTCAACATTTGCGGTGTTGCTAGCGATCCTACTTTTAAAGCTATTATTCCTATCTATTAAATTCGAAAACTAAAACCTAAAAACACAGTGCTGAGAATGAGAGTCGAGATTCATTCCTTCCCTTAAATATTTCTAGAAACAGCATAGTAGAGTGTCTGTGATCACGTCCACTTTATATTCTTTACAACTGTATTTAATTATGTTTGTCCTTTGAAACACATTTCAGTGAAGTCTTCTGCTTTGCATTCATAAATCTTATTTTTGTACACCAGAAGTATATACAGAACATATATCTGGTGTATGTGTGTATCTGTTTATTTTAATGTGCTTTTATGTTCTCATCTGGCTTGTAAAGAATTGTAGTCTGCCAATTTAGTGCAACTTGAGACAATCTCTGGGAGCAGGAATTTCTTTCACTCACTTTTTTTCTTTCTCTGTTCCCTCCTATTTTGGCACCACTTTTCTTGACAGGCTATCTCTGTAGATATGAAGGAGAACTCTTTTGGCAGAGACAGGCGGTTGGAAAGTTTTAGTGTGATCTGCAGTGATCTGCAGCAAAGTTGGAGTGTAGATACCCCATATTCAGCAAGGCTCTCAATTGTATACGGGAAGATGGTCTCCCCAAAATGGTTGTTTCCACTAGCCTGTCTACTGTTACTGCATTTGCTTTCACTGCAGCTGCTACTGGAGCATGTGTATTTTAATCCAATCTTCCTTCTCTTGTCCCGTCCTGTCTTTTTTTCTCTCCTCCCCATGTCTTCTCTTCCCATGTATTTGGGTTCTTGTTGTGTGCACTCAACAGTATCTCCTCCTGCAGAGCCCGTTGATGTTCACAGACCAAGCTCAACAGGATGTTATAATGGTTCTCAAGTTCCCATCCAACTCCCCTGTCACTCATGTAGCTGCCAACACCCAACCTGGCCTGGCCACTCCTGCTGTGATCACGGTTACTGCAAATAGGTTATTTGCTGTAAACAAGTGGCATAATCTTCCTGGTAAGTAAATTCAAGTAAGTAGCATAAGAAATCCCTACCACCAAGTAGCATTTCTGTTACCTGTTTCAGAATTTGCTGTATAGAAAGAGTTACATTTTAAGTGTGAATTGCTAGTCCAGTTCATTGACACAACATGCTTTTCATGTGTAGACTTTGAAATAAGGTCACCCAAACCATTGTGTGGTGAGGTATGTAGTACACAAAAGGAATGTAACAACAGGCCTCTATTCAGAAAAATACTACTTTACAGGCCATAAAGCAATATGCAAGAGGACAAAAATAATATATCACTATTTTATTATAATAAACAGTCACACTTGTCCTCTTAAATTTGTTTTCTAATCAGATGTCCAGATAATGGAAGCCTGAACAATATCATGTCTAGAGCAGATTTTAAAGTACACACAACTTCCCTGAAATCTGTTCTGCTAGCTTTTTCTTGTTGATTATGAATACCATGACCTAATCTTAAAGCCATTCAATCTGTATTGGAAGATAAAAATACATGGGAAGTCTGCATCTTCTGCAAGTTAAACATCCCAAAGTTATTAGATGCTCATATATTTGCCAGTATGAAAGGGAAACAACATATTCATATGCATAGCAACCAATCAAATTAATTACCTTTAAAAAAATGTGTTGGACTTGAGAATATAGCTGTTCTGTTTTCAATTCCAATATCCTGTAATCCTTAAGGGACTCATCCTCTTTTTCTAAATATGACAGCTTCAAGCCCGAGCCCTGAAAGGTAGTTTGTTTCTTGTGCTCTGCAGTAAATTCCTGTCTGGTCAAAGGCCTTTCAACAAAGGGTGGAAAAAAAAAAAGGCTTAAATAACTTAAATAGAAGATATTTGCACCAGAGAAATTCTTGCTAAGAAATTTGATACCCATTTGATACCCATGATCCTTGATTACATTAAAAAAAAAAGCCAAGTGACTCCCACACTTTTTTGCTAACTGTTACAAATCACCTCTCAACATTGTGCAAATAGAAACATCTATGTATTACTTCGCACACCCAAGAAATGTTTAAAAAGAGAGGTGGGAAGGAAGTGGGAAGGGGAGGCAAGTCTCGTTAACAAGTCATGAGCAGAAGCTACTGACGATGGTCTTGTCTTTGGCTGGAAGGAGAATGACAATATCCTCTCATGCCTTGGATGTATGACCTTGTGCAGATAGTCCGCAGACTGTTAAAAAAAGAAAAAAAAAAATCAGATGATCCTCTACAGGGATATCTAACAATCATGGGAACAGAAGAGGTCTTACAGTGTTAGGAGTTATATTGGATTTCCTCATGGGCCTATTGACTGATGATCTGTAAGCAAGCAACCAATTGTTGTGAATAGCAACCTTCAGGGTATTTTTTTTCTCACTTCTGACAGGCAGGATGGTAAGCTCTACTTTTGCATCACTATTTCATAGTTTAGAGCTGTTTTAATAGTTGTTCTCCATTTACAAAAAGCTCAATAAAGCAAATAAGGAAAACCCAAGCAGACTCAAAAAACCTCCCCCCACACCTTTCTGAGAGCAAACGGATCATAGCTGCTGGCTGTTAAAAGGACAGCCCTTAAGAGATCTGGATATGGATTCCTGAAACTAGCTTGCATTATTATTGCCTACACCAAAATGGTGTTTTGCTGGAGTTAGAGGGCAGGTATCATTACTACTGTGCATCCTGCTGGGCACTTAGCATTCTCTTTACTAATGAGGCATCATGATAAGAAAGTTAAGTTGCCAAGTGACCAGTTGTCACTGATGTGTAATTAAAAATCCCATTCCTGCTTTCGTATGCGAGTTTGGTGACTTTAATAACAGCTAATGGCACCGATACCCAACAGAGTAGCTCTTTTTTGGCATGAGGACTTCATAGTGTTTTGTTACGCGTTAGCGTTTCATTACAGCAGAACTCTGACTTCTGTATTACTCCTGAAACCTATTTCTATTGAGCTACGCCTTGAGGGGTGGGTGTGGAAATCTTGGGCGTTAGAATTTAACCATTATTTTTACTGCTTCCAAGAAAGTCTTGTGGACTTCGGGGTTTTTTGTTTGTTTGCTTGGGTTTCTTGTTGTTTCTTTTCAGGGAAGCTGTGACAAAAAGACTCTTTTTAACACCAAAGAAAAATTCAGAATGTAAACATTTCACTGGCATGCCAGTGCCCAGATGAAATATGGGTCTACAGAATTATATATTAACTTTAATCCAAACTTGCAAATAAATGAATTGTGGTGATGGATGAAACATTAAATACTGCATGACTAGGAGATTTCCCTATCTCCATCATAAACTGACATTTTTTTTCAAGTCCTTTGTGCTTCATTTGTTCAAAGCAGTGCTTTAAAAAGCAAAGGGGAAAACAGTATTTGCTACAGTCAGCAGATGGTTGTCACATTTTGTTTTCAGTGCTCTTTACCACTTAATTTTGTTTTGCTGCGACAGGAGAGGTTGCCAGTAAAGCATCTGCTAGAGCTTATGGCTGAGGAGCTGCTGCTGATGGCATACATTCAGAATAGCACTAATCCAAAATAAATGTTTAATAAGCAGCCTGTGAAAGCACCTGGATTTATTTATTTATTTATTTTTAATTCCATTGATGCAGAAGAATCTCGGATGGTTAGAAAAATGGATGTAGCTTTGATTTATACAATTTATATGCTCTGAGTACTAAAAAACAGCAGAGTTTTAAAATCTTCTCTCCTGAATTCCAGCTCATCAAGGTGCTGTACAAGACCAGCCTTACCAGCTGCCAGTGGAAATCGATCCTCTCATAGGTCTGTCACTTCCTTCTCTCTTTGCGATTCATTAAGCTCTGTATGGTGGCCCTGAAGTGTAGATTACGGTTGTTTTTCACTTGCTGGTTGCTGGGAATGGAATTTTCCTGATAAACCATTTGCATGCAAATTGGAATGCAATGAGCTGTGGCTATGCTGGTATTTCATCAACTCCCCCTCGTTGGTTTGCCTAATTTGAACAGGCCTAGGACGCGTGTCAGTGAAAATTAATATGGATGCTGTAATAATGTGTGATTGAGAATGTGCATGAAGTACTGTCAGGATAATATTGGATCTTTTCATCACTCAGACTTGTTGATGAGCAGGAGCGAGGCACGTTATGATGAATTGGTGCGCTGGTAATGTGATGGGGCTCCTTTGCTGAGGAAATTTTCATAATAACAGTGGGGTTCTTAACTGCACCGTCTTGTGAAAAATAAAACCATGGTGCCAGGGTTTCATCATTAAAGGAGATCAATCCTTTCTTCATAGACCTGCTGTTCAGGCTGAGGGGATTAATGTGTAATTGCAAAGCAGCTTCAGAGCTGAAATATATTGCCCACTCAGTTCTAGTATTAAGATATTAGTATTCGTTTTTCAAGGATACTGCATCTTTTGATCACCATCACTGGTTACATTTGTATATGTTTTTCCTTTATTAAAAAAGGGTGGAGGCTGTCTCACTTGTATTTAATGACTCAGTGTAACAGATTCAATTTATGACTTTTTATTATAGAGGTTTATTAGTTTATACAGAGCTGTAATTTCTATTAGCATGATAGAGGTTGGTCAGTTGTTTCATTATAGACCCATATTTTGGGGAGTGCAAATGTTGCCTATAATTTAGGGATGCATGACATGGCAAGTGGAACCCTAAATGCGATTAAAAAAGAAAAAGGAAAAAAAAAAAAACAGAACTGCAAACATGTCATATGGCAGTCCACAGGAAGTGACCAATTATTCAAGCATGCAAAAAATCAGAGCAAAAATGAACTTGTCCAGATAGGCTGGAATGACAGAACTGTCAGCCATCGAGAATTAAATTTCAAAACTAATATGCACCTCACAGCAGGAACTGTATAGTATCTGTCTATAGATATAGACTGTTGCTATGTAGCCATTTTGCTGGGTAAACTCTTGTGAAATTAATTCAGTAATAGTATGAGTGTGTTAAACCATTTTCTAGAGCTGATAAAATGCTTTTTTTCTGAAGTTTTTGAAATCAGTTCCCTCTGAATAATACAATACCTACAACTAATAGATAGGAGGACATATGCTGTAACTCTCCCTTTCTTCTGGAAGTGCATTTGGTCCAAATAATGTTTGATCAGAAAATGCATATTCTACTTTAAAACCCAGCAGTCTTAAAAATAGAGATAAATATCACAGCAAAACATAAATCACAAGGGCCTGTCTGGGCACATTCCCTACACATTGCAAAGGATATTAGAAAAGAAGCATAACTTTCATTTTCATTTGTATTTTTCATAATTTTCAGAGTTATAGTTCCATTTACAACCATGCAACAATTAACTTAAAAATATATTTTTTTGTTCAGTATAAACACATTTAAAATGAAATAATAAATAACAATTCACAGTTCTGAATAATGGTTTAATATTCTTTTTATCAGATCTCAAATCAGCCCTGTGATTACATTGGGCATAGCTAAAAAGGTTTAAGTGTTTCTCTGTCACTGTTAAGTAGCATCATTGGGTACAAGCAAGTAATTATGTACTTAATATTAAAGGTTCTTAATTGTGGCTAGACACATTTACCTAGAAATGGCACCTAAGAGGACCACAAAATTACACTTTTATGGTTATGGCAGGAATCTTGTTGCTGCCTTAGTCGTAAGGAGGGATTCATGCTGTCGTCATTTCCCAGTTGCACAAGAAAATATAAAACAACACTGTCTGATATGACATAGATTCTGGACGTCTTTTTTTAGGCAAAGCTTTTTCAAGGCCTCACTCACACTAATTTTGTCACTCCAAAGGTTTCTTTGCTTGTATTTGCCATTATTTTGCCATGGTAATGCAATATGCTTCATGGCGCATTTATAAAGCATCACTGTTATCATTTAAGTGGCCCCAGTGGTGATCAAGGCCCCTTTATGTGTTTACTTCAAGAACATGTGGCAGGGCCTTGCTAAATTATTTGCCACCCATGTGGACAAGACAGCATCAACTAACTAAAGCATAAATAAGTTAAGCATTTAGGAGCTGGTTAACCTATGCAAAGGGAAGGAAGATAAAGAACAAGGAATAAAGAAGAGGACTAGGAAGACCGGGACAGGGAAGGGTGCGGGGATTGGCAGGAATGGAAATAATAGGGCTTGTAAGCAGTGGGCAGAAAGGCTCAGAAGCACTTACGCTCCTAGAGCAGGGTTTCCATTAGGAGAAGGGATGCTAAAGTTCTCCTGAGCTATAGGATTTTCATGATATTATCTGTATGGACCCATGTATGTACATTAGTTAGTAATGACAATATAATAGGAAACCGTGCTCATTTATTCAGTACAAGTGCAAGGTTATAGGGAGAAAAAAAAGGGATAACTATTTTTTTTTCTCAAATCTGAAGATTCTGGAAATAAGCTAGCTAATTTTTGCGCAGTGCTCGAAGAATGTGAAGTGCTCCACAAGTCCTGATGGTAATATTTACTGTAGTCATTATTTTTAAATTACAGTGCTTGTAATGAGACCCAAGCTCTACAATTTTCTGTGCAGACACAGTTTCTCTACAATGTCTTCTGTTATGAAATCATAATTTTGTTGTCTGCTACATATAAGCCACTGTATAACACCGTACTTGTACATATATTTATAGATGCTGCCTTACTGTTAAATTTCTTCTTTTGTTTATTAATTTTTATTTTTCTTGACTGGAAGAACTTTGGAGGGAAGGAAGCAGTTTACATTTTTATATATCCTTCAGTTTTGCTACTTTTTCTTTATATTTGTCAATCATATTTTATTTGAAGGGATTTCTTCTGTTTTAAAGTATATCTTATGAGGAATTATCATTGTTCCCAGAAGTGTAATGAGTGTTTTGTAGTAAAAGCAGAAAGAAAATGTGACTGCCACAGAAAACAAGTAACAGCAGTAAGGAATAGTTCTGTTGCGAAAATACGGGTTGTAATATGTGGTTTTAATTTGTGCATATGGATGCTAAATATCTTCATTTATGTGTCTTCCTCTTCAGCCAGCAATACAGGTATGCACAGAAGGCAAATCACTGACCTTTTAGACCAAAGCATTCAGGTGCATTCCCAGTGTTTCGTCATCACCTCTGACAATCGTTACATCTTGGTCTGTGGCTTCTGGGACAAGAGTTTCCGAGTTTATTCTACTGATTCGGGTAAATGCATGTTTAAAATAGCCTAATTCATAGAAATAGAATAAAAATTAAAATAGAATAGCCTAAAGAATTCTCTGTTTATCATAAGCCTCTATTTTCAAATAAGGAAAAATCACGAGATGGGCAGTAGAAAGTGGAGTATGTATTTATTCCATATTAATAATGTTTGCCAAATCTTTTTCTCTCTATTGGTATTGTATGCCATCAGTTCTGTGGAAAAAATGTAAGACAAGGAGCTGTTGTGTAGACACAACATCATCTTGAGAAACCATATGATTTTGAGAGGCATGCTGGTTCTTACACTGCAGTTTCACAAGTACATTTGTCAAAAGAGTTTTTGTGAAACTTTGTGTACTAGGCGAATTAATTATTCTTCATGCACTTACTAAAATTTAACCCTGTCAACTTTGAGCACTGGGGGAAAGAAAATCTGTTTAAAGTAGTACAGGCAAGCATAATAGAAAGTAGAAAAGCTGATACCTTCAGTTAAAAAAAAAAAAAAAAGCGAGGTCTTGAAATCAGGTGAAAGAATACTTACAAAGGTCTTTGAAAACTATGGCATAATATCCAAATTGAACTACTGAATTATATCATACAACATAAGTTGATCAATATAATGGGCAACAGTTAAATTACTCTGTCAGCTTGCATGTATTCAAACAGTTGATGTCATGCATGTGTCATGCTAAATAGAAAAGAATCTTTCAAAATAAATGCTGTGGGGATATAAAAACTATGGAACCTCAGACAAAAATAGGTATGATTTTTCCCTTTCATTATCTTATAATGGGAATAGCAACCTCAATGCAAAGTATTTCTTTGGGATTAATGACCCAGTATGGTTAATGTGTGTGTGTGTGTGTGCGCCATCAAGCTTTCCAGTAGGTTATTAATTCCTAGGGAATATGCTACATGTTTGTCATCATTTCTTAAATATATTAGTTAATAGTGTTTTTCAAACTCGGCAAACCAAAATATATTATAAAACAGAATAGTCTTTAATGAAAATCTGTTAAGACTAGACCACATGGCATATTTTGGCAGTACAATATATTTGTAATTTTTTGCAATTTTAGAAGCTCTTCTGCAAATGAAGTTCCACTTTATGTTGGCTGATTACAATTAATTTTACAGGCATCTTTTTAGACTCTTCTTAGCTTAATTTTCTTGCTGATGCAAATAAACTCACGTGAAAGCTGTCAATTAAAAGAAGATCTTTAAAGAGTAGACTAGCAGTGATGAAAAATCATAGTATATTCCTGATTTATGCAAATAGTTAACTTTTCAATAATAGAAGCAGCATTTTATTTATATCTATGGTAGGAAGCTGGTATTATATTGCTAGCTTTGTCCTGGTTCGGTCTTAACTTCAGAGATTTCATTAAGTTACTTACTCTGCGTGTAAATCAGAGACCATCAGGCATCTTAATTCTAGTATACCTAAATGTGATCTAAAGCAAAATATATTTGTGAAAAAGTTGCTATGAGTCTTCATGTACCTCTTGTTTGGCAATATTAAGTATTAGCAACTCAACTGTAGTTTAATTCAAGTAAATTGCCTTTTATTTTGTTCGGAATTAACCTGAGAATATAGCAGCAAAATACTTAGAAATGGGGAAAACAGCAAGGGAAAAATGATATGATCAGTAATGCATAATGGCAAGTTATCACAAGTGTTGAATTCAATTATATTTTAGCACTCACACACAAAAAAAGGAACCTTTTTCTTATTAGATTTTGGGTTGCCTTTTTTTTAACAGGAAATACTTTAAACATAAATCATAGGTTCTCAGCACAACTAGTACAGCAGAAGCACAATAAACCTTCCTTCAGCACTGGGAATGATTTTCAGACAGCTTTTGAGATTCAGTAGTGCAGAAACTTGAGTCTGATTTTTCTCTTAATTATTTGTAGCACAGCTGTCAAATAAAACATTAACTAGAAAATTTGTTCCATCAGAAGGGGATATCTGAGTGCATATGGTAATGGTTGATATTGCTGCATAAAGACGACCGCTCATATTAAAAGAAACAAATGAAAAAAAGTTGAGGAATGCTTATGAGTTCAGCAAGAATATACATATACTTGCAAATATAAAAGGGCAAAATTTTATTTCTTGTTTTGATGAAATTGCATGAACCTTAGCTCTGTGACAATGAAGTAGAATTAAAAGGCCGTGCAACTACATTAATAACTGCCATACAAATAGCTTTGGAAAATGTTTTCTTTCTAGAATAGAATCTATAGGCATAGACTGTAATTGAAAGAAATAAATGAGATATGTATAGCATAAACTTGTGTTCTAACAGGATAACTCACCTCAGGTAGTTGAACACCGAGGGGCACATAACTGAAAGATAGATCACGTGGTTAAATTCTTTTTCAGATCTAAACTTAATAATTGACAACTTAAAAAAGTCTCACAAAAAAAGCATATACTTGATTGGCACGTTTTTAAACACGTAGCCAAAGTTGAATTTTTCTGAACGTTCCTTTCATTTTAGCATTTATGGGTCTGTCAGGAATCCAGGTGTTTGTGCTGTATGCGATAGATAAGAATTTCTTCTGCCAGGTCTGTGTCTGAGCTCTTTGGGCATTATAGAAATTCTTAAAAAAAAAAAAAGGATGCTGGTTGAAATGTGTGCACTTTCTCTGTTTAAGGAGATTATCAGACATCTGGATAAGTTTCATTTTCTAGGCTTCTCTTGTATGATCATACATCTCATATTATCTGTATCCTAATTATTTGGGTGCATCTTCTGATTCTGATTGCGTCTTTTTCGTATCGTCAGACTTGCATTTTACTGTTTCTTTCCTCCTTAAACTGCCATAAAAGCAAATCCCATCATGTTTCCCTGACTAAAATGAATGTAAATATATAGAATAAAAACAAATCTTTTGGCTTTGTTGCAGTTTGAGTTAACATACAGTCTTTACTTCTGTATGGATTACTGCATTTTCAAAAAAGTTTGCACAAAATCAAGAAAAAAAAAAAGAGTACTCTTCTGTAGTTCCTTAACTATTCAACTGTAGCTCCACTTTGAACATTCTTTTAGAAATAAAATATATTTAGAATACCTTATAATGTATTTAATATGCCTTAATAAAAGCAGTACTGTTAAAGCATAATCAATTTTATGTGTTTTAGGTAAACTGATGCAAGTAGTATTTGGACACTGGGATGTTGTAACCTGCCTTGCTCGCTCTGAGTCCTATATTGGAGGAAATTGTTACATTCTCTCAGGATCACGTGATGCAACATTGCTGCTCTGGTATTGGAATGGCAAAACCAATATCATCGGTGACAATACGAGTGGTAAGCAAAACCTCTTTTATTAGGAAGTTGCCTAAAATGGCTTGGATCTTGCATGAAGAAATATTAATACTAATATACATTAATATACATTAATATAAAAGTACAACATTTCTGTAGTTATTTTCAGTTCTAGTTTAAATAACTGAATGAATACAGTGCTTGTTCTTCAACACAAGTGGAACTCATTCATAAAGTTATAAGATAGTACTATGATTACATTTTTTCTTGACAATCTCCCTCAGCTGAAAGGAGACTGGATTAGTGAGAGAATTCCCACGCATCACTTAAAGCAGACTGTATCCTATGCCACTATAATCTTATGTGTATAGCTCCTGACACTTCACTCACAGCACTATCCTACCTAGCAATAAAGTTACTCCAGTACTGCATTTTAATGTAGACTAAGGCCACTGTAATGAGATGTGTAATGACTTGAGCAGGACATTTAGGTGAAAGAAGGACAGACACATGGGACGAATTAAAGAAGCAGGCTACAACTTTATTAATTTAACACTTTGGTAGGGTGCTATGTGCCTAATCCTTGCTCCCCCATACTAGGCATTTTAATTGGTTCCAGTGCAAGCGACAGGGCTTAAACCATATAACAGACTAATAACTCTGAATAGCCCTGCTTCGGCCTAATTCAGTGTTAACCCCTCCACACCCAAATTCACATCCCAGTCCTCATCTCTTTTGTCTTACGTGTCTCTCCAGTGAATCCCAAATTTTTTTACTCATCACTTCCTGAGAAAAACAGTGAAGCTCTATGTCTGTTGAACCCAACTAAGTCTATATTATAGAACAGGAAAAGCAGAAAGTGCTCTTGATATCCTTCTAGTTTCACACCACATAAGAAATCAATTTCTGATCCCCAGAACAAGGAAGAAAGCAGCCATGCAGCTTCACCAAAAGCGTGGATGAGACAGCTCACAAGAGTAAGAGACTTCTGAGGAAGCTGGTGAAAGCATAAATAGGTGAACAGAGGGGCACATCACGGCCAAATAGTGCTCCCCTTCTCCTGTATCAGCCAAAATGCCCTGAAGAGGAGTGAGGAGCAGTATATTCTGTCAACTAAAGTTGCTTCTATAGGACTCTTAAAGAAGCATAACTGCATGAATATTAGCATGAAAATCTGTATTGAGCTGAAAAAATCATTTATGGTGGCCGTGCGTTTCAAAATTGTTCAGTGATACTGTTCAGTGATAAATCACAGGGCTGTAGAGACTGCAGGTAGGTGATGTGAGCAAACTGTCAGCATTTGAACTGGCTGATTCAGAGAAAGGAATTGCTAGCAGAATTTTATGAGCATCTTTAAAAAAAGATTGCTTTGGTCGAGGGTCAAAATCCTTGTGGATACTTTATACATATTTTGCAGCCTATCAGTTTAAAGAAAATGCAAACTCTGTACTACTTCTGCAGAGCTTGTAAATGCAGAAACTCCAAAAAGCCTGCGAGAGAAGCAAGACAGATCACTCGGGCAGAGCCTGTAAATTCTGAAGAGCAAAGCTCTCCTTTCGAGGCCAAAAGCCCTACATACCTTACTGCTGTGAAGCAGCCAACATTCGTAGGTGCCTTCTTACACTGGTTTCACAGCCTGCAAGTGCAGCCCATCTTTGCAGCTCTGTAGGCATGTCCTGAGGAGTTCTTCCTGACGAATATTTGCCAGCCTTGCCTGCATGGTGAACAAGACCTTGAGGCTATGGGCTGCTTTATGAGCAGCCGATCACATGCTAAGATTTTGTAGCTTTATTGGCTAGAATGAATCTATGTTTTTTTGTTATAAACCATTGTCCTCCTTCATAAAAGCAAATTTCTAACACACTAAAATTTTGTATTTTTTCAAAGTTAATACTGGCTTATTTTAAGTACTGTTTTCCTTGATTGCAATATTAATAGAACTTATATTAGTGCTTACAGGAAAGTGTTGTGGCTCCTTTCTCTTTTACGATTTGCCATTATTTAGATTTGTGTGTGTGTGTGATCTAGCCTTCCTTGGAGAACTTTGTGTTGAATTGGAATCTCATGGCACTATACATAGACCTATACATGTCTGTTGTAAAGAGACAGTTTCTGCTTCAAAGAGATGGTAGTCTGGGGTTTTAATTTCTCCCAGAAATAGCTTAATAGCTTTCTGTAGGCATCTCTGTTCAATCACTTTTTTTTTTTTTTTTTTTGAAAAGGCAAATAAAAATAGCTGTTTCTGCTTAGTTCTGATTTTGTCAGAAATAGAAGTCACCAGCATGTTTTTGAATATTTGAGCCCTGTTACTGCAATATCCTTTGGGAGTGTGAGCCCTCTTGCTGCAACTCTAACTTCCATCGATTTGTGGGATGTTAGGTATTTAATTTGCATAATGTTATCCCTTTGTAATTAAAGGTTATGATTTGTAAGTAAAAATATAGTACAACTTTATATGTGCTTTTAATAAACAGTATTAATTGAAATTTTAGATACTCAGGGATCTTTTCTATTTTTTTCTTTAATTAACTACCTGTAATTTCCACTTTAAATATGATTGTATAGCAACAGACATGCTATGGCACTGTGCAAAAATCATGATGCTACAGAAGTTTCAACTGAAATAATCTAAAACAGGAGCATTTCTTTTCTTCTTTCATAGTACCTGATGCCTCTGATAGCCACCAGTCAGCAGAGCTCTGTGACCAAGCTACCCTAAACACTCTCCCACTGGGCACCCACTACCCCAACAGTTACGTTTTATTTAAGTTCCATAATCTGGTTTCATTACTTTAGGAAGCACTGAGCTCTTGATCTCTTGCTGCATATATTCGTGTTTTATAATGGTACTTAACTCAAGCTGACAAGCCAGGTGGGCAGTGGCATACTTGATAAATAAGTGGTTTGTCTGATACTTTTTATCAAAGACAAATCTCTGACCAACTGTAGGAAAAATTCTTTACATTTTTGATTTAACAGAAGAAATATGTTACTGCAATAGTCATTATTTAAACTCTTACATTTTTAAATTTTACGCTGATTCCTTAGAGAGGTCTCTCTTTTGCAGTCTCCCTGTTTACTTTTCAATAACTCTTGAATACATTGGTCAATTTAGACCAAATTCGATGATTTTAAATCTCAAAGATATGAAATTCCTACACGGACACATCTGCCGGAAAGTGCCTTTATTCTTTACAAAACAGCTTGATTAAATTTACGTGAAGTCTTTTTCCTTCTTCTCAAATTAAAACCTGAAATTCAAAAAATATTTCACCATGCTCTTTGATCAAATGAAGGGTTTTTTTCTTCCTAAATTAATTGTTCTTGAAAGTATATAACATAGCAGCATTTTACTTTGAGGAACAGGCATTTTGCAATGCAGAAATGTTTCTGTGGACAATTTCTGGCGAAGCCCAGAAATAATTAAGAACAGAGCAAGGGGTCTGAAATAGCTGCATGCTGTAGAAGAGCCCAGAGCCATGTTGAGTTCGTATTAATTAGTGTAATTTACTGTGGAGGTGTATGGAATAAAAAGTCACTTAGGACAGTGTTGAGGGCTTTTATTTTCCTCTCTTTGGCAAGTGGCTTGTGGAGGTGCTGCCCCTTGAAGCTCACGTGTGCCCTGCCTCATCAGGTTGGCTGTTGTGTATTTAAGGACTCCAGTCTAATAGCAAAGTATCTCTTGGGTCCATGTACTTCCAGCCTTGCAGTGGTCACAGCTGTGGTGGTGCTGCATGTCAGGGTTGTTTGGAGAACTGGTCTTGCAGAGAGCTGCTGTCTTTTGCCCTTGCCCAGTGTGAGGCAGTGGGCGGCGAGGAGCCAAAGCGGGGAGAGGAACACGAGTGGAAGCTGGAAAAAAGGGGTGAGCAGCTGTGTTTGCATGCGCATGGCGTGCATGCCTTTCAGCCCCTGCTCTCACTTTGAACGTGAAGTGGCAACTCTTCAGTGTGTGGACAGTTCCTAGGTTGAGGGATTGCATTTTACTTTGTAATGACAGAAACAGAAAAAGTAGGGCCGGAGGGAGTATTGGCAGATCACCTAATCTAGTTTATTTTTTTTTTCTCCAGAAAGATTTAACCACTCCAAAAGCATTTTGGACTGATGTTTGTCCAACCTGTCCTTTACAAATTTAGGCAGATCTGCTACTGGGACTCATAAGCCTTATCGTCAGAATTCTTTTCTTAGCATTTAACTTACTTCTTTTTTGCTGCAATCACTCCTTACATATTTATTCTTATTCATATAGAGAAAATACTTCTTGCAAGAACTTCTACCTATTCAGACTATCATTCAGACTGCAAATCTTTTTTTTTTTCTTTTCCTAGACTTAGTAATACAACTATTTCAGGCTTTTGCTGTACGTCTTGTTTATTCTGAACCTCTGACTTTATTGTTGCTCTCCTATCTGTCTTCCTCAAAGTGGACCCAGCATCACAGTTGAGACTCTTCTAGTAACGGGCAGAAAAGAACTTGGTCTTAGGAGCTGTTCTTCTGTTTGCATGTGGGATACCTGATTGTTTTCAAAGAGGAGGACAGCATTAGCTCTTTAAGTGTATAAGCCACTATACATATGTGTGTGTGTGTGCGCGCGCATATATATGTATGTATATGCATTTCAGTCTTTTCTGAAGAATTGCTATCTAGTCAGTTGTTTCTCATCCTCTGCTTTATTTGACTAAAGGACCTTGTCTTTAAACTTACTGGACTGCATCCTTTTAAATTGTTTCTTTGATTTGTCAGGCTCCTTTTGAATTGTCATCCTGTGCTCCAATAGCATCTCATAGCCACAAATGTAATTTGTAGTATTATTCTATCAAATTGATCATTAAAAAAAGAGACAGCACATGTCCCAGGAAGGCCTATTCATACATTTATCCATTTTGACAATGAATAGCTGAAATCAGCTCAGTGAATATAGCTTGCCAGCTGTTTTTTTTATCTGACCTATAGTAGCATCTTCTAAACATGTGTTTTCATGTTTTCTTTATGCGTGTGCCCGTGTGAAACGGTGCCAGAGTCCTTACTAAAGTCAAAATACGCGACATCTCCCCAAACATGAGCCCTGTTATTCAGTCTTTGCAGGAAATTAGATTGCTTTGACAAGATTTATCCTTGTCAAATTCAAATCAGCTGTTACTCATCTTCTTGTTTTCTTCTAGCAAGTTGTATACACATAAAAAAGTTGTTCTGCCAGTATGTTTCTGCTTGTTGGAATTAAGCTGATTGCTGTCAAGTTTCAGTTCTTCCTACTACTACTTGAAGATAAACAGTGCAATCCTCCTAGTCTTGTAGAGCCTCTCCCAGGCTCTGTAAAATAACAGCTACAGCTCTGGGGTTATTTAGTTTTCATTTTCGAAGTACCATCAGATCAGTGTTAACAGGCCAGCTGAGTTTGATGTGAGTAGCTCATTTAGTTATTTTCTAATTTCTTGTCTTTCTAGTTTTGTCTAGGATGACACTCATCCATTGCTGCTCTTACTTAGGTTTGTTGTCTGACTTCAGTTGGTCTTTTTATTGAAATGCTTTGAAATGTCTGGCATCATGAGTTGATACTGCTTGCTGCTCGCTTAACAGACCGACTCCTCCTCTCCTTGCGTAGGAGTGTGTGTGTTGCAGAAAGGCTCAGTGTCTTTGCCAGTTACATCTCACCCATGCTCGGCTATCTGGTTTTTCTCCCTGTGTTCTCATGCCCTGTCTCTTATCATGGCCCAGAAAAATCTCACCTATTTTGAGCTTTCTGTCTGATTTTTGACCTCTGTGTTTACAGTTGCTGGAGAGATTTCAGTCAGGCCAGCTAGTTTCTTTCTGCAGCGTTAGGGCCTTTGGTGCCCCTCTCCTTATTACTTCTTTTCTTTGTTTTTCTAAAGGCTTGTTTCCTATGAGATTTTACAGGAAAATGTTCTGTATCTATTGAAACCTGTCTTCCCGAAATACTTAAAGAACAAACAAACAAAATGCTCTGTCATTTTTGTTCCTTCCCTTACAAAGCATCCATCTCATATCTTCTCCACTTCATGTTTTGTTTTGCTGTGTTGATCATAAGCTAGAAGCTCATCTCTAGCTGCTTATACATTAAAAATTGCCACCAAGCACTTGCTAGGCAGACTTTGCTGTTGGATTCCTTTACCAAAACCTGTCTTTCTAGATGCATTTTCCCTTTCATCCAATCCTTCCTCTTAGGATTTCTCCCTTCTGCAACCATGTAGGGACTAATTTGCTTAATGAATTTCAGTCTGTGACTACAAAGTGGTTGTTTTTTTTTTTTGTTACAGTTTTTTTGTCTTGCAGGATAGACATGTAGTGGTGAATTTAATAATTTTAGTATTGCTTGTGTTTATAGGATGGCAGGCTTTTCCATATGTTGAGGGCAAGATAAACAAGTATCGTTATGTTATTTTTGCCCTATATTCAACAAATTTGAAGAGACTGTTCTGTTGCTTTCAGAAGTCCTACAGACTCTATGATTGTTTTTCAGTTTTCATATTTTGAAAAATAAAAATATCTAACTTAGAAATATGATTTCCTCAATGAAATTAAGGCTTAGCCAATAAAAGTATCCAGTACTAATGAAATATATAGAGTCTATGCATTACCTTATTACCACCACTAATGCTAATATGGTCTCTTCTGATTTATTGCATTGATCTTCCACACATATGTGAATAAAACAAATTATATTACCTTTTTTATGTTAGCACATAAACCGAGAAAATGTTACTATGGGTATGTATCATATTCATGTCATGAGGATCATGGTCCCTTCATCGCATAGCTCTGTATTTTTTGAGGGTGCTGTATTCAGGCTGAAGCATGTAGAGAAATTAGAGGCATTTTTTACCAGTGCAGTATATATCAGGATACATCTTTGTAAACAAATAATTTAATGCCCCAAATGAATGACCTAATATAATTGAGAAGATTTTTTTTTGCTATTGCTAATATGTACAGTACCATACTCAGATTGAAATAATAAAATACGTATTTTGAAAAATTATAAAATACAAAATCTCCAGAGTTTCCTGTCTTGTACTTAAATATCTGAAAGTCTATTTTTCAATTAATGTGATTATAAAAGTAAAGCTATTTTCTTGAGACTGCAGAATTTCTTAATTTAAATTAGTTAGAACAAAATAAACAAAATATCCTGTATTTAATCAGCTGCTACATCCATTTTTCAGTTTGAAAATTTAAACTGTTTATAACTGATTGCCTGATAATTATTTTTTAAGTGGAGAATGCAGGTGATTTAAACTCTGAAAATACAACCCAATGAGCATCTCTGCATTGGTTGATTACAAAGAAATGTCTTGGGTAATAATTTCGTAGAATTCAAGCACACGAATCCTGTATACCCGATTTTGTTGAAGCTTTACAGATGTGACTGCCTTTGTACGCAATGAATAGTTGCACTGATTTCAGGGAGGTAATATTTCTGACATTGAATCAGTAGCAAAACCCACCTTCTTACTTGCTTCCCCCATCCTTTTCCTCATCTTGAATTACCTACATATTGATCCCCAACTTTCTGCATAATGTGCACCTTTGCTTTCAGTGTCAAAACCCATGATAGTACAGCAGATAAGATTCCACGATTGCAAAGAATGTTTACAGCATAAACAGTTATTTAGTTTTAACTATTATTTTCTAAAGTGTTTTACAAAGTGGTGTACACGGAAGCTTTTCTTCTTAAAAGTTGGGAAGTAGTTATAAAAACTGTATTTGTCAATATTTGCCTTTGCATTGTCATACCCGTAGTATGGTGTCAGGATGATTATAAATCAGAAATCAGTTATTAATGGAAATTCTGCTATTAGTGTTGTTAATTTCTATCAAATGATGGTTTCCTGTAACAACTACAAATTTTCAGAGGCTCCAGATATTAAAATGTTTGAAATCCCTGCAGATAAATAATCTATAAATGCTATTCACTGTAGTCAGGCTTGTTAGAAGAGTTGCTCTATGATAGTGCTGTGCTGAGAGTTAAAAATCGCTGTGCATGTGCTCATTTTCTGTGCTCAACAGCACATTATTTTTCCTCCATACATTATGTTCCTGTGCATGTCCTTTCTCCAAAAAAGCCAGTGAATAATTCAATATTAACATTGTTTAACTGCAGACATAACAGATATTCTTTGTTTCTCAAAAATGGCTGGAGGGAGTAGCAGGGCAGTGTGAGGGAAGCAGGAATCCTGTAGCACCATCTGCTGGCAATTGAGCTGAAAGTTGGTGTGGCGACAGCTCCAAAACTCTGCTTGGTAAAATATTAAAAATATATTTATTCTGACATATTTGGTGCAAAAAACATTTGGATTTCATTTGTAGCGTAATTTTTCTCATTTTTATTAACCTTGTAATGAGAAAATACAAAGTGAATTTAAGACTGATATACGAACTGAAACGGAAATATGTCAGGAGTGTTTTGTTAAGTGTGATTGTAAAAAGAAATGGAATACTTTTTTTTTTTCCTAGAACTTTACAAAGTTCAATATTACATTTTTCTGTTCCTGTAAATCAAATTCAGTAAACTTTATTTCATAGCAAAGACCCACAAGGCATGCAAAAATAGCTGTAAAAGTGTTTTGAAAAGGGTAACAAGTATTAAATATTCTCCTGCCGAGCATGGGTTGTGTTGCTCTGTGCTGGCCACTAAAGCCCCTGAAGGCTTCGTGGGTGCAGGGCCCGACGCCCCGCGCCCGAGCCTGGCGTTCCCAGCGTGGTGCCGGTGTCCCACGGACGCCTGCGCTGCGAGTGCTGCGGACGCCCGTGCGAATCTGGAGCCAGGGAGGCTGTAAAAGGCCCCGCTCGCTCCTTCTTCTAAACCAGGACCTCAAAGAGATGGAGGCCTCATTCCTCCAGGTACTCTGTAAATCACGTACAAGTGATGGTTCGAGCTTCCAAATGTTTGAATTGAAAAAAGAAGAGATCTAACACATGGGTGAATTCTGGTATATCTGGAAATCTCCAGGGATGCTGTATAAGCAATATAATTCCATATTTATATGATGCCAAGAAAGTCACCTTATAGGTAGATATGAGGACACAGTCTTCATCCAAAAGAACATTCAATTGCAGTGGCTAATGGTTCAGAATATATTTTAGTAGGCATCGTAATTTGCTGTTGATGGTCTTGTAATTTTTGTGTCAATCAAGTATATATTTTGTAAAGTAAAAGTATGTCTTCCAGGGTTATTAACAACATCTACAGTATCCTTATTTTCAACTGACTGAGGGAAAATGTGTTTCAGGAATTGTGAATCAGAAGAAGTAATTACAATTTATTGTAGTAGCAAGTTTTGTGGCACTGTCCGGATACAAGTGAAGGCAGCATGTATTTGGAGACCAGAAACCTAGAGAAAGAGTTTTGATGTTGGTTTGTTGGCAGTATCCAACTTCAGGTGTCACTAAAACTATATGCATGAAATTCTCCAGAAGGATAGGTGTATTTAGTGCTTCATGATGTAATGCAGGCCTTCAAGTTCCAGGAAAAACAATGCTATATTTACAACTTGTAACTAGTAGTTGATGTGGTAAAAGGAATTATATTCATATGGTAAATGAATACAACCTTAATGTGCACCATATGCATAGTGGTGGAATGATGTACTTAATATATCACATTTATTTACCTTGTTTGGTCACTGGGAAAAAAATGACTCTACCATTCAATTTTAAGGCTATAATGCATAGGGCAGAACAGAATAATTCAGAATGGGCAATAATTTGCAATGTAGAACTGATAATCTGAGGATCTTCATGACTGCCTTTAATGTAAGAATTGTTTGGTTGGGACGATAGTTCTGACTCAGGCAGGAAATTAACTTGGAAGAATTTCTGGAATTAATTTCCATTAATGGTAGCATTGCAGAGGTAAATACTACTCCCCTGAGTGCAGGAATATGGTATATAATCAAAAGTATTCCTAGTATACTCCTAGTTATGTCAATAAAAAAGAAAGAAAGCATCTATCTAATAAAATCTACAAGTGATGCATTGATTTGAAATTAATTTTACAAAAGCAAACATATAGCTAAAGCACAGACTACATGCTATTATGGGACAGTATTATTTTGAAGTGATACATGTTTATTATTTTTAACTGATATAAATTGTTTTAATAGGGGTAAAAATCAGAAACTGCTAAATTGTGCTAAGTTGTCACATAAAGCCTCTCATCACAGACTCCTCTTTGCCGTGGGTGTAAAATAGTCTATCAGTTCCAAATTAAAGTCAGGTTCCAAATTAAAGGCAGGTTCAGTGAATTGTTACATAGATGTATTATTTCTTACTGCCGTTCTGCAGTAGATGCTATTTCTGACTGAAATAATTGCTTAATTATTTTTTTTTCCTTGTTGGGATTTAGTTTCTTCAGCTCACTAGGAATGGAGTAGTTATAATTTCAGACCACAAGGGATAAATATGAAGAAAAAAAAAATTTTAAAAACATAAGTAAAACAAAACCCCCTCCATAAGCTCTTTTTAGAAGATTTTCAAACAAAAATGACCGTGTTTTAAAACTTCAAAGCTGGTTGCAGCTTATGGAGTTGGGATGGTGCAAATATTACAATGTTAGCGTACATGGACCCAGAATTCACCTGCAGGTACTTTCAAGGGGCTTCAAAAAGATTGCTGTTGGTGAGGGTGGGCCTCTGAGTGACTTCCAGGACTCCCAGCAGATCAATCCCAAGCCAGGGCAAACTGGTCCAAGAGACCCTCCCATCACACGTGGTGTGGGAATTCAGAGCCTGGGGATTATGGACTGTTTGAAATTTGAATGGCGATATTCCCTTCATGAACGGCTGCTAAATCTCTTTCTTTGCTTTATTGTGTTTGTTTGGGAAACAGTCAACCTGTCCTCTTGAGAAAATATGTGCGAAAAATAGGCTGCTCTTGTGTTAGTACTGAATAAATGCGAATCACTTCTCGTGTAACGTGACTGTGGAGAGGAGTACAGCAAAGATTTCCTGCCTCAGAGTCACTACAGTGAATTCTACAAGATAAATTCTTCACTTTGCTAAAAATTATGCATTATAGCGCTTTCAGTAGTTATATTTTTAGGTTTGGGAATAGAATGTTTTACTCAGAGGTGTTCTGCCCTTTGCAGAAAATGTATAGCGATGGCAAGGGTGTAAGGGTTTTTTGTTTCTGTTTTTTTCATAAACAAAGCTTGCATCCAAGTGTGAGGTTGTGCTTCTTGTTTTTAAAAGTTCGAACAGATGGAAAGTGGATGGAAAAAGATTGAAAGGATTAGAGGAAAAGCTGATGGGGTGTCACATGACAACCAGGACAACAATAAAGTTCCTATATAATATGAAATATTCACTTAAGTATATAAAAATGCTTGCTACAAAGGAGAGATTATTCAAACTGAAGTTCTAGGAAGATTCCTTCAGTAGTACTATATAGCTTCACTTCAGTAAGATTTTGCCTGCATCGAAGAGCAGCCCTTTCTCTAGCAGTGAAATGGGTTTTAACGAATACTGCTATTTATGAAATGTCTAATCTGATATATAAAAATTATTTTAATATAGAGACTTTGAAGTAATTAAACTGTGAAACAGGGAAGCCTACCAGTAAATTAGATAGCTTTGCTGAAAGAATACCTGTGTTCCTATGTAATATATTCTGTAAGTACATTTCTACTCCTTAAATCTATTTAAAATCTAATATTATTTTCCTCAACTTCAAAAACTGGGAAATTTATAAAATGACTTTAGAAGACTTTTCTCATACCCACCATTTTGTTTGGTTTATGTATCTTTTGAGAAAATATTCAATCATTTATTTGAGCATAAAGCAGGTAAAAAGATAGTTAACTGATGCTTCATTTAATTAGAATTTTATATTGACATAAAATCACATAATTAGTTTTTTATTTAAAAGTGCCCTATAGCTGTGACAATCATGGAATAATAATTTTTAAATTACTGTTTAGCTGTCTAACTTATAATTAACTGTCTTCTCAGCATAAAATATTAAAACATTAAAAAAATGACTATTCTCCTCTTTATGTGTTGCATAATATTATCTCATGCAGAAATAGTATGAAGAGTGTCTTATATTTCACTGTGAAATAAGTTTTCACTCAATCTCTAGTTTGATTGCTTATTAGAGGGACACTTTCTTTCCCTATTTTTGGTTTAGCTCCTAGAGCATAGCAATGAGGGTATTACTAGTCATAATTAATATAGAAAATGGTCTTTTTAGGAATTTATTGATGGATTATTTGGGGGAGGGGGGCTGGGTTTTGTTTTATTTAGCAAAACCAAAAAATTAGAGATGGACTGAGCAGTACTAAGCAATTTCATATTATCCAGTAAGGCGTATTGTCTAGAATACTAGAAGAGAAGTAATAGGAAAAAGTTTCGACTTTCTGATAATCTCACTGTTCCTTTTAAAATGTAGTTTCCAAACACCTAATTTTTTTCACTGAAATATCACCACAAGCTGACATAATTTCATATGCTCTTCTTTTATCTTCCAAAGCTTCAGTTTTATGATTTAAAATGTACTTTAGTTACTTAAGGAAGAGTGGTATTTTATTCTGTTTTCTATGGGAAAAGATCTTTGCAGGATTATTTACTGTGCTTTAGGAGAACTCTTTTGAAATAATTTGAATGGTTATTGTGAAGGTGTTCTGTCCATTACTGGGAAATAACTTTACATATCCTTCCTATGACTTGCATAAATCATGGGCACATTTGTTGCCTGTGAATGTGGCATTAAGGTGGTTCTTAGAGCGTTCAGCTTCAAGTAGCAATGCAGCAATGGTCTAGATTAAGGATATTATTGTAGCCTGCACATATATAGGTGCCGAGAAAAGCACATCTGTAAAACTGTTGTGTCCGGGTTATTAGAGCTAGGATTTGAACTATCTTTAATCTCATTCGACTTGTTCATCTTCCTTAAGGAGCCCCATAAAGATGCGCTGAGTATTCTTTTCAGTCCTTAGTTAGGGTTTGCATCAGTGGTCGTAAACCTACTTAAGGGACAAAGACTTGCTTCCCTTTGAAGTCACTTCCCCAGGTTTTCAAAAGGTCTGCAAGCCTCTTCCCCTAAAACAATTCAGAAAGGTTTGAAGTGGTGCCCCTTAAACCAGCAACAAACTAAAATTTTCTCTTTGCATTATTGAAAACCATGACAATCTTCTGAAGCAATAACAGTTTAAAAGCTTTTAAAGAAATCTGTTCTTCTCTACGATCTGCTTTTGAGTTGACCTCATTATTTGGCAAATCAGAGGCTTGGCAACCCCTAAATACTTGACGTTCTTATCAAAGGAGTGAGCCTGACTTTTCACAGGACTTTTGTTTTACAGTATTTATTCAATGCTAATTTCCTAATTCCTAATTTCTTTAAAGATACTATTCAGATTTCTTTTTTTCCTATTTTTGCTTTGAAATATTTCTTTTATAATAAAAATAATTTAGTAAACAGATGAATTTAAGAAACGTAGACCTGATCACCTCTAGACTTATTCTATTTGAAATCTCATATGAATTAAAAAATACACACTGTTTACAAAAGTCCCATTTTCTGCAAAAGTCCAATTTTCTGTGGATTGGGATCAATATACATGCTCATTTTCTTTTTTTTTTTCTTTTTTTTTTAAAACAAGTAACACATTGTGTGTGTATCGTTACTTACAGCCTAAAGTAGGGAAAGCCCGTAGGAATTTAGTTGCTGTAAAGAAGTAAGTAT
This sequence comes from Tinamus guttatus, assembly GCF_059628265.1. Lineage (NCBI taxonomy): Eukaryota > Metazoa > Chordata > Aves > Tinamiformes > Tinamidae > Tinamus > Tinamus guttatus. The sequence goes on along the minus strand of NW_028288781.1, from coordinate 5,848,077 downwards.
GATACAAGAATTTTATTTATGCGCACCTCCTAACAATGCTTATAGGCACTTCAAGCTTAAACATCTTATATTACTTACCTTCAAGGCATTGTCTATTTGAAACAGCTTTGATTTCTAAAGTTTGAAAAGGATACTTTTTCATTAACATGTGCAGAATATAATTAGATAAATTCCTTGCTGATCTGTGCAGCAGAGATCTGAATGCTAAATGCAATTTTTGGAAGCAAAACAAATAATAAAACCAGAATTCTAGACTCTCGCTCCAAGTGGCCATTTGAACACAACAGCTACATTGACATTCTGGGAGTTATTGCAAATGATTTGAGTAAAAATGTAAATTATTGTGAGTAAGCCCAATTCCGCATTTCTTCTTCCTGAAAGTTTCTCGCTGCACCTATGCCTGATCTGGGAAGTTAATTGTGTTAATATTTTACAAAATTTCTAATCAGACACAGTATTAATGTTGCTAGTACTGATATGACTCCACACAGATAAATTAGTGTGGTTGCGCTAATTTTAGCTTTTAAAAAGTTACAACTTAAAATGTAATTTGAAAAATGCTACCTTAGTAGCATATGGAGTCAGTTGGCCCTATTATTGCTATGTCTTATCAAAGACCTTCTCCTGTTTTTGAAGTGAAATAATAAGTGATTTTACCACTACTTTGCTGCCTTTTTGACATCTCACAGAAGTCTCAGCATCATTTATTTTTAAGTGAAAGTGTTTTCTCCTGCTTACAAATTTGTCTAATCCTTTTTGCAGCTACATAACATTGCTGAAGATGCATTCTTCAGAATTCTAGTGCTTCATAAAATGTTATGAATAAAATAAGTATATGGCAATACAGAAACAACATTGCGCTGTCCATTAAATGCTAGCACTTGCAAAATGGGTGATCCAGGGAATGATGCATTGAAGGTATAAAAAAATCTAAAAAGATTCATAGCATATGTTTGCCCTTTCTGTATCTTTGTCTTGAAGAATAATAAAAAAAGAAATGGTTTATTCAGATGTGCCAGTTGCATAATTTCTCTTTCATTGTGGTATCCATATATGTTTTTTGGCAATCTTTGGAAAATACTCTTTGATAGTTTGATAGTTCTTGTTCAGGGAACTGTCTAACAGGAACAGCAGTAATTAATATCGGGTTATTTTGATTTTGCAAATTCCTCCAAAATTTATATTGACTGTGTTCCAAACTTCACTTTTTAGAAGTGACATCATAGTGAAGTTTTATCACTGTCGCTAGATTAAAATGAAATCACACAGCTGATATTTTACTTCATCTTGGGGCTTTGTAGTTTCTTCTCAGTATTTCTCATGGAGAGGTTTGTGTTTAGTTATGCTTCTTACAGAAAAAGGTAGTAACTGAATTAACCTCTTCCTCCATCCCTGCCACCCACTTCTACTCCCCTTCCCCCCCCCCCCCCAAAAAAAAGGAAAAATAACTTGTCCTTGTTTTTACTATACACCACTTTTATATGAATGCTTGTTAGTAAATGCACAGGCTGAATTTCTATAGCCTACTGCTGCTGTACTATACAGATAAGAGTGCAGCCTGACCGTATGCAAACAGGAGCATAGAAATGATTTGCAGAGACTGTAAGGTCCAAGAGCAAGGAAACTAAGGATGCTTAAGTGATGGAAAACATGTTTTTTGAAGTGGATTGTACCCAAGGATTGCTTTTATTGTTTTTTCATTGAAGGTGATTTTGCAACTCCTCGAGCTATTTTGACAGGACATGACTATGAAATCACCTGTGCTACCGTTTGTGCTGAACTTGGCTTGGTAATAAGTGGTTCAAAAGGTGAGAAAGCTGTTGTCTTATTTTTACTCATAAAGCCATAGAACTAATGCAAAATGAATATAGTCTTAGGTGGTAGAATGTATTTACTTTGGTTATATTTTTAAATTTTCTTTTAGTTGCTGCAGAACTTGAGTGAATTTGAAACCTCTTTTTAAACATGTTAGAACTGAGGGTTATTCAGTCATCCAGGAGAAAGAACAGATCATTACGCAACCACATCAATTTCCCTATTTTAGCTTTTGTTTGCTTATGCAGCCTAATTGCATGTAGCATACAGTTGGATCCAACTCTTGACTGCCAGTATGGTCAGGAATGTACTTCTGCAGTCAGGTTTGTTTTTGTTATAGATAACTCCTCAGAAAGAAAAGCAAGAATTAGTTTCAAGAGAAAGTGCTGTTTAGTTTGTTTGATGAAAGGCATATATATGCTCCCCACTAAATTTGGTAGGAATTCTGCTTAGGGTTTTTGAGTTTAGCTACAGAGCTATACGACAGTTGTATTCTCCTTAAAGACCTGCTTTTCCCAGGCAGCCTAGAAAGAATGGCTTTGATTGCACAGATACTGTTTATTTTATTTCCTTCTTTGCTGACCTTCAATTATTTTTAATTGGAAGTTTATTAGAGTTAGGATCTTTCTCCCTCAGTGTTTCCAAGGTTCCTACTTTGGGACCTTTCCAAAGAGGGGTGTACTTAGTGTATTCAGCCATGTCTATTTCTATTTGATATACGTGAGCATTTGTGGCTTACACAGAAATCAGGTATTTGTCCAAATTTATTAAGAAGCAACTGCTTAGTTGATCATATATGGATTAAAATCTTTATTAAGAATATGTGTGAAAGCTAACACTTTCAGAGTACACACATAAATTAATTATACTTACATCTGTGAGTCTTCATATTCTGAAATCTTATTTAAGAATTCAAAACAGTAAATACACTTATTTTTCTGCACTCAAAATTAACTACTACCAATTTTAAAAGGAAATCCACAAAAGAAAAAAATTAAAAGGAAATCCACAAATCTTTATTAGATCTCTAATTCTGTTAGGTGCTCTAAAATGCCTTTAATACAAAACATTTAAGGAATAAGCTGTTCTCATTATTCTGACCCTCATAAGCTTTCCACTTAAAGATGGTAAAAGGGAGTATAATGTACTATAATAGTGATTACTTAAGGAGAAACTATTGCTTATTATTTGTTATAGGATGCCTTTAAATGAACTTGTAAGTCAATAATTAAACTTAGTACCTTCACTTAGCAACTGTTATTCTGTCTCTTTAGAAGGACCATGTCTCATACATTCTATGAATGGAGATCTACTGAGGACATTAGAAGGTCCTGAAAATTGCCGGAGACCAAAACTTATTCAGGCTTCAAGAGAAGGTCACTGTGTCATATATTATGAAAATGGCCTCTTCTGTGTATTCAGTGTGAATGGGAAGCTTCAAGCCACCATGGAAACAGGGGACAACATAAAGGTGAGTGCATGAAAATGTGTGCTAAGGACTGTAAGCTTCAATATCAGGAAAAGCCCCCTGCTTTGGAGTTGCGTCAAGCATCTTTCTGTAGCCAGGCTATAGATATATGTGGTACTAGACCACAAGAGTGGCAGTTTGGGGGCGGGGAGTGAGCGGGTATTCTTAATAAGGTTACTTTAGTTTTGGAATAACTCTCCATAGGCAGGAATATCATGTAGGCGTTTGCTTGAGATGAAGGATGCAAATATTACAAACTATTCTTCTGGAGCATTCAACAAGCAAGACCAAATTTAGTAGAAACTTAGCAGAAACATGAAACAAGATCCCACTATGGGGCTGGCAGTGGCAGTCCCGTCTCGGCAGGACTCTTGGTCTGAGGAGCATCTTTAACATCAGCCAAAGGAAAATGTTGTTTGTTTGCTTTTGTTACTTTATTGCCACGTTACATTACCAAACCTGCATGCTGACTTTCGTAGTCTGATGGCAAAACCCAGTAACTCAGCTGCTGGGGTTTCCAGTCATGTCTTGAAAACTTCCAAAGGTTTCTCCTTTATTTGAATTTCCTGTTTCATGAGGAAAAATGTCTCTTCCTCTTCCTGCACGTTTAATATAATTATTGATTTTTTTTGAAATTCTTTCATATTTCACAGAACTTCTTCTGTGAGAAGTGTTCACATACATATTTTTAAGATGGAATTTTGTCCCCAGAGAGGCAGAAATATGGAAGTATTAGAGAATGTCAGCTTCATTATTTCCATAAGGGGAGCTAGCTTTGTATAGCTCATATTGAACAGTAGACGCTGCTTTACCAATGACAACTGCAGTGTAGTTCTCTATATTCTACTTAAAGCCTTCTAAAACTTCGGCACATACTATAGTCTGTTAATCCAGCATCCTTATGTTTTCAAAAGGTCAGATAACGGGGTTGTGGTGGATGCAGAAATCACTGTATGTGCAAGTCTGATAGTGATAAAGCACAGAGATGAGTTGACAAAATCTTTGAATGTTACGGCAGCTGTAAATACAGATTTAAGGAAAATGATGTACATATTTCTGTCCCAAGACATTTTTCCAAATGAATGTAGATTCTTGTTTCAATTTTTAATCTTCCTTCAATTCTCTGAAACTGCCCCTTTGTCTGCCCTTGTCCAAAAGTTTCAGAGATTTTCAGCCTACCCTTCATCCCAGCTCCTACTTGCTTCCTGTAAAGCAAGTACACATCATAGTGGTTTCTCTCTCTTCTCTTTTTGCAATAATAACCTTGATAATCTGTCATTTTGAGTTGTGATTATGTTGTCAGCTCGGCCAGCAAATCTATAAAATATCTAGAAATCTTTCGCTGGTGAAAACAATTTCTGTACTGTTTCAGTCAGTACCCCCCACTCAGGGAACGTTGCCCGCAGCAAGGCAAGTCCCAGTCTCTGCAGACCTGGATTAAAATCCAAGGGTTTGTTTTTGGTTTGCTTTGCTTTGCTTCTGTCCTTCCCAGTGGTCCCAGTTGGGCTTTAGGCTTGAACAAGCTACCACTTTTTTTCCCAGAGCTTCTGTACTGTGTCGTGCTAGAAGGCGAGTGGCAACTGCCTGATTAAAGTAGGAGTATTTAAAATGAATAGTACCTACTCACAGGCTGTGCTGGCAAAAGCTTTTCTTTGGTTTTGGTCATGGAAGATAGAAAAGGGAAGGAATAGGCTGAAAGTGTTGGGTGTTTTCACATGTTGTTACAAATGGGTATTTCAGAACGTTACTGACAAAACTAGCAGTTTACCGTAATGAAGTTTGGAAAAAAACTCTTTTTCTTTCTTGTAGTCTTGGGCAAGAAAGCTGCTAAAAAGATTTCTGAATGTCTGGACAAATATGAAGTCTGCTGCATGCTTTCCACCTGTTTTTGTTTTAAATACTGTACTGCTCAGTGGAGTTTAGGCATATCACAGTACATCTACCATGTAATGTTTAGATATCTTAATGAATAACTTAACTCTAAGTAGTCTGCTTGTTCTGAGAAGTAAAGTTATTTTAGCCTAAACAAAGACTGTATGCTGTTTCACCCAGAGGAACCAATTTATTTTCTTTTCCTGAGTTTGTTTTGAAATGTGGAAGTGCCCACAAGCCCCTTGTTGCTGTGAGCCAGAGCTGTCACAGTGTCAGCTCTGCCTTTTTACCAAGCACTGCCTTTCAAAGCTCTGAGATGTTATAAGATTTGTGCAAAGATTTCCAAGGAAATATGAGTCAGTAATGCAGCTTTTAGAGCTTTGCTGAAGTTGGGTGCTTTGGGGATCGTTTGCGGATCTGAGCCTTACATTGTGAGAAAGATTAGCTGTGGAGTTGTTTCAGCTTCCGACCCAGTAGAATCCTGGATAAATTATGTTGGGGAAAAGCAGAACAGAAAATTTATTCATGTCTTCTTCTATAGCAGTTGGAGTACAAGCATCTTTTAGTTTGGTAAGGCTTGAAGGGCATGCCATAAAACTGAAATTGTGACAGGGTGACCTTTTTATTTGAATCATTCATTCTTTCATATATAGAGGAAGGCAAATGGTGAGATATTTATTTATAAACAATAAAAGAAACATATCAACATCTAATCTTCTTGACAAGCCAATGACTTTGTAACATTTCATAGGTATTAGCAAAGATTCAAAGCCTATTTAATTAAGAGATCACAAAAATCATTGAATTTTACAGGTAGTGAAAGAGTTAAAGATTAATGGCTTTAATTTGCCTTTTAATATAGCATTTCTCCAGCAAAAGCCTCAAGTATAAAACTGAAGTGAACCATGACCGTAAGGTTAATGGATTTTCATCAGCTGAATTTTATAAGTGTAACAAATAATTATTTGTCATGGTCTTCACTGCAATTTGAAAATACCCTTAGGAGACTGCCATTTCTGTAGAGAAAAAATTTATATTGATTTTGCTTCTAATGAATAATCTTTTTAGTAATTGCATGTGGTATATTATATCTTATGATCATCTACTCAGTGCATACATAGTTTTAGATAATTTTCACTGTCTTAGTCTGTTTTCTACCACCTACATAGTGACTGTTGTTAGAGAGTCCCTAAATTAGTCTTCAGGCTACTTGGGGTTGTGATTTGGGTGGTGCTTAGTATGTTTTGGTGGGACGATAAAAACAGTTTATGGTTGGAACATTTTTCTTGTTGTGGAGGAGCTTCAAGCCAGAATACTCAAGTCCAGCCTTGGTTGGTATTTAGCTTTCCATAGTCACATTGATTGAAAAAGACATATTCTGCATTAATGTTTCTAAAATTGTGTCTATCTGTTGTTGTCTTCATTCAAAACACAGCTGAAATAGGTTTATCATGTTTTTTTCAGTGTCACCACACTATTTTGTTTATAGTGATTTTCATATTTCAGTTATATTCAGTTATTGGATGGTGTACAATTTTAGCAATGTGTTTCATTCTGGGAACTAGGGAGTTTTTCCAGTAAACACTCAAAACTGATAAGTCGCCTATAGAAAATCTATCTTAATGTATGTGTTGTATATCATAATTTTTAAAGTATATATTTAGCATTGTAGTAGTAGGGTGCAGCAATACAAAAATGCAGATTTGCAGTGTGGCTGACTTAATTATGGCTGTTCATAAGGTAGTATCTATGTGGGCTGTATATTTTGGTTTCTAAACTTGTCAGTAGTCTGTATAAATACTTCAATGTTGTGCAAAAAAAAATTGTGTTGTGCAAATGTAACATTTTGTATTTTAATTTCCCCCTATTTTTGTGATGCATGCTGTATAAATTCTGTATATTAAAAAAGCAACTACTTCTTCATGAGAAATTTAAAAGCAGAGCATGTTACAAGTTCTGCATATTAAAAAATGGTAGAAGCAGATACTTAAGTGCCACACCATTTGCAGACTTCAGCACAGAGGGCTGTGTATGCAAGGCCAGTCCTCATTTACTTCTACTGTTTCCTAAATTTAAATCTTTGAGCTGGTATCCACCTTCTTGAGGAATATAATCCTAAGGCAATTGCCAGTGTTCCACTTGCAGCAGATTGCATGCAAAATGGAGGGCAGAGAAGGGAAAAAGCCGAGGTAAGCAGAAGAGCTTGAGTCAGGGAGAGAACTGGAGAGAGGCATCTGCCAAGAGGTAGGTTTGAGTTTACAGGATCTTGTAATAAGGGTCTTTCTGGCAGTTTTGATGGTCTCCACCGTGCTGATGGCTCAGGCTGGTGTCATTACATGTGGTGGAATTTGTTTTACTTTTTCAATTTAGAAAAGACAGAAACTGAAAATAACCCTTTAAAATAAACAGCAAGAGCAAGAAGAACAGAATGTGCATTTGTCTCAGATTAGTAATGTTCAAGTTCCCAGGATGAGACTCACAGGCATGAAAAAGCAAATTAAGGTGCATGATCAGGATGTATGGACTAGAGACACAGAAATATATGCTGCTCAGTGAGATGTACTAACAATAGTAAAGCCTCCTACCCCCTGGAAGTATAGGTTTGATATATATATATATATATGACCTATTGTAGGATAAATATGAATTTAAAGGACTCATTTGCTACAGACAGAGAAGCTACATGTTTCTGAAGTTCAGCATAGTTAAAACAAGTAAAGGGCTGGAGCAACCAGATAGAGTTGGGGGTTCTGAGGCGATGAGGAAGGTTTATGCACTAACGAAGGCAGTGGATAAGGTGAATACACTGTTGCTCACAAAAATGGTAGTTTTTATAACATTTCGGTTCCTGACATCATTCAACCCCAGCCAGAGAGAAGCAAGAGGAGAGATTCTGCTACACTGATACTGAAAGACATTTAGGAGAATGTAATGTGCTATGTTTTAATGCTAGCACTGCTGACTGTCGTAAATCCAGAGACTCAGAAGAGTGCATTTCTTTAGCTGACCTCATATTAGATATTTGGAATATATAGGTGAGGTGATATTTAGTAGGTGAGGTACAACTTAACTAGTGCCATCTAACTGAGCATGACCACATTAATTCTATTGCTTTACAGACTAACAGCTATTTTTCAAAAGCTTGTATTGGTGCTGCTGTCAATATTTTATGACCGTGGAAGAGGAGGAACCAAAGGAATGCATATTTTTCTGATATAAATGTCCCTGTGATTTCACTGTAGGCGATCCAGCTGAGTCGAGACGGGCAGTACCTGCTAACAGGAGGGGACAACGGGGTTGTCATGGTCTGGCAGCTGTGGGACCTCAAGCAGCTTTTTGCTTACCCAGGGTGCGATGCTGGGATCCGATCAATGGCCCTGTCATATGACCAAAGGTGAGAGCAAAGTCTTCCCAAGACTTTCATAGACAATTAAATTGTACTTTTCTTTTCCTTATGATTTTGATTTTTTCATGGATCACGAGGTTCTGGTGATAAGAATTCTGGGCTTACATACTTTCTAACATCATATTTAGACAGAAACTTGGTTGATGCCTCAGATTCTTGTGGCTATATTGATGCAACTTTTCAGTGCTGCAACTCATGTATGTGTACATGACGTGTGTTACTAACTAATCCAGTGTCGTACTTTCCGTAGGTGTATAATGACTGGCATGGCATCTGGGAGCATAGTGGTTTTCTACAATGATTTCAATCGCTGGCATCATGAATATCAAACCAGATACTGATCTTGAGACAGACCAAGGTCAGCACTGATGTGGGTAGCTGCTGTCAGAGCGCAACTGAAGATGGCAAGCCTCCCTTGGTAGCTTGCCACAGCGTTTTTCCTTATACATAGCTGTATTACATCTGAATGTAACTTAAATTTGCTGGGAGAAGCAACCTATTTTTTAAAGTTAATTGCTATTTTTGTAGACCTTGCTTGACTTTTTTGGGGGAAGGGCAAAGAAGCAGAAAATGGCTGCTGGGTTCTGTAGTTAAAAAAATCTATATTTTTAGTCATAATGAGAAGTCTATTTTGATCCACATATGAAAAGAAACGTAAAATAACAATGGTTAAAACTCACATTCTAGCTATATTATGAAGAAACAGTTTTTCCATCTGAAGCTTTATGCATAACCTTGAATAATATATGATTTTAATGTAATGGAAATAAATTATGATGTTTCGGGGGGGTTTAACCTGTACTGTCTGTATTAGTTTGTCTCGTACTTTTCCAAATGATTGTACTACTTAAGTGCTGAAGTTTCTGGGAATCAGTAGTAATATTTAAATTATGGTTAATGTAATTTTACACATTACAAAGAGTTGTTTCCATCAATGTTACTATTCAAGCATGTTTCTAGACCTAGGCAATTAGTTCCTTTTTAGTTGAACATTTTGTGCAGTTGAGAGAGAGGAATCAGCAGTGGAGCTTGTGTTATATCAAGTGTGAATCCCTCTAGTTTTTGCTGGGTATCTCCTCCAAAGCACACCAAAATGTGGATTGTTCCTCAGAGTCAGAAAGGCTATTCGAAGAGTATGAACGTGAATTAGCAGCCCCTACAGGCACATATTTTTAATAGGTGCAAGTACCAAAGCACATGGCTGTGAAGGCCTGGAGAGGCGGAGGGAGCAGCCTGGGCACCGCAGCAGAAGCACCAGACTTGCAGGCTGCTTTTCTGGTTTCTCCCTCAGACTCACCCCCACCACACTGTACGTAGCACATACATACTTCTTTTCTGTGTGTGGCAACAAAATCTTTTATATTTTGCTATCACCAAATCCCGTCCAATCATGTTAAATGATTTTTCTCTTAGGAATTGAAAACTAATTTATACTAAGGAACAATAAGTTATTTTGGTGTTGCACAAATCTACTTTTCTACGAGATTGCTGTGCAGAATTCTGTGAAAATATTTGTGAAAAGAACTGTTATTGTTTTGTAAGTCTGTATTGCATAAAAACCTTCTTTGTAGGTTGTGATGTCTCTGAGTTGAACTTTACATTCCATATCTGTATTGATACCTATGTTTCTGGAGCTGCCCCCTGCAGCAGTTCCTGATTTTCTAAGCATTTAATTACTATCTCTTTAAGTAAAAGATTTGGAATGAGAAAATCCAGTTTAAGTGAAGAAATTAAATAAAATGGCATTTGTAATTGAGAGCTTCCATGGAGTGTAGTGGGTTCTTGTGATTCAAAGTACCTGCAGCGTGGCGGAAGCAGCGGCTCCCTGAGGCACTTGGAGGTGCTTGTGCCGTGGGGGCTGAGCTGTGTGTGCTCTGCACGCCCCCTCGGTGCCGACACGGCCGTGGGGGCATCCGTGCTCACACCAGTACATCCAGGCTGTGCAGCAGCAGGATGGTGATGCGGTAGGTGAGGGCCGTAGCTGCTAGGTCTGTGATAAAGCACCCGGATCACGCGGCACCGTGTGTCGCGCAGAGCCACACGTCCACAAGCGCAGCAGCAGCCGTCTGCTTTTGGAAGAGACTTTTGTGGTGAGCGGCTCCAGGGAGCCGAGTGTTTCCTCTCTGGCAGACAGGTGTTTCGCATGTTGGGGGTGCAGCAACCTGCTGTGAGAAGCGAAGCTTTTGCCTGCTGTCCCTCTGAGAAGACCCCTGTTGCTGGACTGCGCGGCACGGTGAGTAGGGCGCTCCCCTGCTCCAGGGGGCCTGGCGACACCCATGGGCATGGGGAGGGCAGCTCCTTTCCCCAGGACATCTCAGATGTGGTTGCTGGGCCTGCTGCTTGTGATAAAGTAGCAAAAAAAGGGGTCATTTTCCAAGTGTGCCAAAAGGTTCCTTCTGCGGTGCCAGTGGCCCCAGGTGTTATTAGCAGCAGGTGCCACTCGTTAAGGCACTAACTGCCCAGGGCCCCTTTTGCTTGAGGAGCGGCAGCTGCTCTCTTTTCCAGGGCCTTGTTTCCTCACAGCTTGGAGGGAGAGGTTATGGACGGTGTTCTTGTACGTCGCCATGTGGACCTGCTGACTTGGTGAGTTCTAAGCGCCATTCTGCTGCTGGGGGTTCTGTGGTGCAGGGTGCTGCTGGGGATTTCTGTGGTGCAGGGTGCTGCTGAGGGTTTCTGTGGTGCGCGGTGCTGCTGTGCAGTGCTGCTGCGAGCAAGGCCGGTGGGATGGTGAAGCGCTCGGCACGGCTGCCGCGGAAGCAGCTGGTGTGTGCAGCGGCTGCGAGCGCTGCAGGGCCGGGGGCAGGGGCTGCGTGCAGAGCGGCACTTTCCCTGTGGGACTGGGTGCAGCGTGCTCGTGTTGCACAGCTTCTGGGGGCTTGCTGCCGCCCAAGGAGCTTGCTTGGCCTTTCGGGATTACCCTGGGCCTGTTGGGGGTCTCTGGCCCTGCTTGCATAGCGCTTGGCAGAGGGAGGGTCTGGAAGAGCCTGTGCAATGTGAGGACAACATCAAGGGTCACTACTGTGCTCTGCTGGAGGAGGCTGGTGGGTGCTGCGTGTGTTATGTCCTGCCAAAGTGTCTGCTCGCAGTGGCTGCCCGTTGATCTTTCTTTCATGTTAAGGTAGGTCAAAAGAAATAAAAGATAAACAAGAAAACAGCTGCGTGGTAGCTAAATAAAACCAGAGTTGGGCCGTCCTGTGGGTGCTGGTCTAGATCAGTGCAGTGTTTCCCAGATAGGGTTAGGGACACTGGTGTAAATCCAGAGATGAGTCACCCCCAGGCTTCCTGCATGACACAAAGTTATCCAAAATCCAAGGGAGTCTGTATTTTTGTAGATCCAACCTAAGGTCTTTGGTAAGGCGATACATTTAATGATGCACGTCAGTGTTTAGGCATCGTAATTTGAGGCTGCTCTGCAAAAGCTCTGAATGAAAAACTGTAGGAAATTGTTTCTGATTTTGTTTAGTTTACTGAAATCCAACTGGATGTAACCTAAGGCCCTGCAATTGTAAGGTAGGCGGCCTTATGCAGGAGGAGGGGGGTAGGAAACATGCAACAGATGTCGAAGGAGCAAATTTTAACCTGTATTTGTAAATGATTTGTTTTAGGGAAGTTTTGTTATGTGTGTATAAAAACACTCTGTGGCTTTTTATGAGAAGATTTTTCATGACTTCTTACAAAATGAAATTAGGGGAAGCGCAGCTGTGTTCTGCTGTGTGCTCTTCTGCTGCTTTCTGTGATTCTTGCGAGATAAAGGCAGGCCCAATGTCAGGTATGCAAAGAGAAGTGTGTACATAGTAAAGTATGAGGTTATATGGAAAACCATACCTTGAATTGCATCAATAGTCACCTAATAAAGGCTTTTAGCTGCGCCCTGGAAGTAACACTGTATTACACGCGAGCAGGAGCACAAGGAGAAGGCTGCTGTTCCCTGAATGGGTGAAGTTTGAGATACGATCAGTTTCTATTTTCACTTCTGATTTCTTCCCCCAGGTGTTGCTTTGTTTGCTGCTTCCTCAGCTCTGGACCACGAAATACAGGAGCGCAACCTGGTCCTGCCTGTACCTGCTGCTGTTTGCGGCGGTTGGCAACGCGCTGCGGGGTCAGCCCCGGCAGGCCGCCCATAGTGCAGGATGGACGCAAGTGCATTAAAGGTTGGAAAGTTGTGGGTTCATTTTTCCTTTTCTCTTCACAGAACAAATAGGATAAAACATAACTTTGGGGCTTGTGGTGCTGAATTTTATGCTTCTAAGAGATCAGGCCTTATTCAAGATAGCATCTTTTGGAGGGCAGTTGAGGCCGCAGGGGGATGATGCCTAGCGTGACAGTACAGCAGTTAGGTAAGCCTAGTATAGCTGTGTCTGCCGGCCCTTCTGTGTTTTTGCCTCGTGTCTGGTGTACCCTGAGTGCTGCTGATCCTCCTTCACGCAAGCCCTGGTAGCTGCAAAAGCGACTTCTGAACTGTGGTCTAAACACCAGGTGGAACACTAGAACCAGTGTCTTTATAAGGGAATTGTTTGTTTACTAAATTGTAAACTTTATTAATTTAAATCAATTGAGAGATATTTTGGAGAGACAGGAATAAATGCAGGTAGTTCCTGATGAAGTTTTGCTTCTCTGAAGAGCATATTCTGCATCAGCCTTGCTCTGTGGCCCCTGCTTCCGAAGGAGAGACTTATGCTCAGAAGTTGAAATTATGTCTGAAAAACATCAAGATGCAGCAAAAAAGATCCTATCCTCCCCCCGCCAGTATAGAAATGTGTTTGGTTTGGTTTGCAAGTCCCAAATGGGTTACTGTCCGCTGTTAGTGTGGGACTCCTCCTGGCCGAGCTTTTTGGTTTTAAAATGAAGCAAAAAGCCCAAGAGAGACCTTTGTGTGCGTCTTCAGCAGAATCCCTCCCATAATGACTGGAAATAATCCATCAATTTGCTGATGAGTTTATAGTAGAATTAGGTATTGAAACAGCTTTCGGTAGCAATGTGTGCTTATTCTTGTTACGTTATTGGTTTTGTACATTTCTGTTGCTTTACAGTTGCCACTTGAATGTAGCTTGAAAGAAGGCATGAGTACACAAGAAATACACTTTCCTCTTTTCAAACAGCTAAAAGAGGATAATTGGTAAATATGTATGTTTGCATAAAAGTAAATAACTACTTCAGTAAATTTACATAGTTATAATGCAGACTCTAAGGTATTAAATTACCAAACTTGGTGTTAGTGCACTAATAATTAGATGAGTGCTGGGAGGGAAGGTATGAAGATCAAGATTAAATAAGTTTTCTTATATCAAAATCTCCTGCTTACCGAGTAAACGGACTGGTTCATCCTAACTGAAGCCACTAAGACTGTCTCTGTGAATGGGAAGCTTTCAGTACGTGAGACCTTGAGCCCCTTTCTGCTGAGTGTGTGGGTATCAGAATGTCAAGTTCCTGCTTTTCTAGCTGGCAGGGGTTTTTTGTTGTTTTGTTTGTTTGTTTGTTTCAGGTAGATTAGGAAAACAGCTATATTCTCATGGAGCCCAAAGTTGTGTGATTTCCATTTGAGATCAAAAGGTACCACTGGTGAGGGATGCGTGGGTGCTGGAGTTTTCCCATCGAGGCAGTGGGAGGATGTGTCTTGTACCAAGAGATGCCCAGTCATTTTTCCTGGTTTATTTGCTAGAATGTTTCATACCGTTGTCATGAGCTTTAAACATGAAGTAAGGGAGCGGCTGTGCATATTGCTGCTGTTACTGCAGTCTCCCTGCATGCCTGAACCCCAAAGTCTGTTTTTACGTAAATGAGTAACGCGCTGGAGGACCTATTTCCTTGGCTTAGAAAAGCCATCTTCCCTGGCTCATTCCCACCATGTGCTTCCCGCTTCCATGTTAAGCTCTGGAGCAGCACTGAGAGCTGCAGCTCTTGGCCGGCATCAGTCCCTCCAGGTGCAGCAGATCCGTGCGCAAACCTGCGTGTCAGGCCCGCTGCCCTCCCCTTCACTTTGCACCTTGTGTCACTGCCTTGAGAATACTGGGTGGTAAGTGCGTGTATTTCTGTGCAGACTCTTGGATACTCTTGCAAGGCGGGCCGGCTGCAAAGGGCAGGATGAGACTTTGCTTTACGAGGGAGCCCTAAAGGAGGGCGTTCCCCTGGATAATGGAACAAAAGATCCTTCCTTTCATTATGTCCCAGTTCTAAGCACATGAAGTTATGTAAGATGTATTTATCTACTGAAGGAACCTCAGCAATTGTAGATGGCTCTGGCCATTCATGTTCTAGAAATACTACCTTTTCTGGTATTATAGAGGTACTGTACCTGCGGTGCTCGCTTCCTTGGTTTCTACACTTCTGGTGGTGGTAGGTTTTATTCTTTTTCTATTTCTGCACATAAGAACAGTAAATGTTAGTCTCTTCACTCTGTGACCGCAGCTTCTTGTTGATACTGTTATTATCACCGGGGTACGTGTTTCTTTTAGTTGCTCCGTGCTTAACTGGAAGAGTTACTGGACAACTTTTATAACCAGGACAGAGATACTTCTGGGATCTCTAATTAGAAAAATGTGGTCACTAGGTGATAGAACACTGCTGCTGTAAAATGACGTTCTTGGAATGTGAATTGCAACGGAGGGGCTCCGTAAGGGTACAGCTGCTTCAGAGACTGCAGATGAAAAATACTCTCCCTCTATCTTACAGATATAATTATGCAATAGAAAGATATACCCTAGAATCTTTCATTTTAGTCAGACTCTCTTGATTTTAGTGACTGCTTCACCCTCGCTTCCTTTCCTCAAGTCCACAGTGAGAGGGAAGCGAAACCAAAGGGCTCTGCCTAGGGCAGTTGTCACAAGTAGCATTTCCTGCTCTCACTGATGGGCTGCAAGCCAGGGAGCTGCGGCCACACGACCGCAACACCACGATGGGAACCGGCTTCTGTCTCAGTCCAGATTGACACCTGCTGTAAGTAAGTACTCCTGAGAGCCCAAGAGCGGGCAAAAGTCGTAATGTGAATTTCAGTGACCTCAGCATGACACTCATTTACAGCAGGAGAAGATTCAGCTCTGACTGAAGGGCAGAGATTTCATATATAGAAATGTGTGAACTTGACCCATGTAAATATATTAACAACTAGCGAAGCTAAAAAAAAGCAGGAGAGTTATTTTTTTTAATAGGCATGGTAGCAGTTGCACTGTAACTGTTGAAAAATTAGCATCTCATGAACACTTATCAAAATAGTATTTTTGAGCTATTTTTATATAATGTAAAAGTTGACAGTCCCTTCTAGACGAACTAGAAGTGGAGTTCCGTTTTAATGGCTGTTTCTTTTCCCTTTATATCAGATAGCTGTAATTCTTGCAACTTCTACCTTCCTCTAGCAAACAATAGCACTACAAAGAGAGAAGGATGACAGGAAAGTGCAATAGATCAGCAAACTAAACATCCCTTATGAGCCTTCATTAGGTAAGTGTTCTATTTTTAACCAACACATCTTTTATGTTAAATTGTGGCACTTTCTGTGCAGCACAAAGGTAAGGTGCTACTTTTGCTGTGCAGCACCATAGAAGGTGCCTGTTTGTTTAACAATATTTGGAGTTAAAGTGTCTCTCTCTCTCTCTCCTGTTTCTTGCTGCAAGGGAGAGACAGGAAGGGCCTAGAATAATAATCTATTTTCTGAGAGTGGAAGGGATTAAATATGGCATTCCAGGCTCAGGTTGGATTAACAGAAATAGGACATTGTCAGGTGTTTCTCAACAAACCACCCTGGCACCTACAGAATTAATGTGTATAGAATTATATTATAGGTATAGAGAAATGATATAGCTTTTTAAAGGCCAAGCCCAGTTAGAAGGTGGCCTTGATATCCCAGGTTTCATATTGCCAGCTGTTGTGTTTTCATGGAGCCAGTTTGGCACTGTCCACCATGTACTTCTGCTCCATGACTGGAGCAGTTGTCTGTCACAGCCCTCTCTGGCAGGGGCTTCTTTTCTATACTCTACGTTTAGGCCATTTCCTCTAAATTATGTGTCTTTTCTTCAGCTTGGGCCCAAGCTCTGGAATTTACCCCTTGCAGACACGGGGCTAGCTAGTGCAGTCTCACTAGTTTTTCTTCTGGAGCATTATCCTTGTGTTTTTGCACTGTGCAACCATAAATGTACATAAGCTCTCGTGCAGTGGTCATCCCCGTACTTTGTAAACCCCTTGAACACAGTCCAATGAACATGTATCAGCATTTAATGGGGACTAGTTCTAACCCCAATCTTTGTTCTTGATCTAGCTCTCACTGATAAAATTTTAAAACCTCTGATGTTTTTATATGTTTACTGCTGGGTTTTTTTTTGGGTCAGTTGTACCTTGACCTCAAGTTACCAAGTAGCAGTTCATGCTCTTTAATTCCATCTTCAAAAGTTGAGCACTACTTATGTTCAGTCCTGAACATAGTATTTACGTTTCCTATAGAGATCCTATAGCTCTCTACAGATTATAGGGATATCAGATTGTTCCCGTATGAAATGTTTTTTCTAGCCACCTTTCTGTTCTGTCTTTCAAAAGAAAATAATGAAACGCTTTCACTGACAAAATAACTGAGTCCTTAGGGAAATAAATGACATTTCTTTTAAAGCAGAAAGTTTATTGCGGGTCTTTCTTTTACAATTCTAGTAGAAAGTATAGCTAAGAAAGACGATGAACTATGACAACTTCGTAAGAATGAGCAAAGGAAATGAGCAGGCTGAATACATACAATCTTGAACTAAGCAATATAGTAAAGGTAAAAACCTCGCCTATCCTCGACTGCAGATTAAGGGTGACTGTTCCCCAGTCCTTGTTTCCAGTGCCCGCACCAGGTGAAGAGGGGAGAGCTCTGGCACCTTGGACAGCTGGTGACGGTGGCCAGGGGTAGCAGCTCCTCCGTGAGCCCGCAGCGGAGCCGCTCCAGCCACCTGCGCGGCCCAGGAGAGATGATCCACAGCAGGCTTCCCATCCGCAGCCCTGGGACGTGCCTCTAACAGGTAGTCTAGCTCTGGAAAAAGCTCTGGAGGGGACAGTTGTGGGAAGGACAGAAAAGGGCTAAGAAAAAAAATGCTTCCCTGACTGCAGTCCTCTTTAGAAAGAAGTTTCCAGTGTTCATGTTTGCATCCCAAGTCAGTTTATTTAAATCATATTATCTATGCTACCCTGTTCTGATAACAAACGTGATACAAAAAGGACTATCCCTCCCTCTAGCTTGTCCCATGGTATTTTACAGTTAGTCCGTTAGGACGATCCTTCACAAAAACTTGTCTCTCTGGGTTCAGTAGAAATGCGACTAAAAACAGAGGCAGTGGGAGAGCGCGTGAAGGCTGGTTCTCTTCCCTTGTCTTCCTCTTCTCCGTTGCTGAGAATCCTCGCCAGGAGAGCGTGGCAGGGGCCGTCTGCAGTAGCGAGGCCTGGCACCTGCTCCCCCTTCTCAGTCAAGTACGTCTATAAAGCATGGTTAGCTACACAGTACATTAGTCTACCTAGAACCCAAGTCTGTGGGAAATGCAGGAAATTAAACTAACACAGATAGCTTTGAAAAACAAAAGTCATCTAAAAATACCAGAATCTTTCCCCTATTGCTGATGTCAAGACGAGGGTGAGGAGCACTCACTTAAGCCCAGGGTCACTCGCCCGCTCTTGCAAGTTCACGACATGGCGCTGGCCTCGCCGCCAGAGGGTGCAAGCGAACGGAACACAAACCGAGTGGTGCGATGAGAGCGACGGTGCGGAGGGCGCGGGGAGCTTCAGCGGCGCCTTTGGCTGGGTCAGTCCCCCGGGACAGGCCGAGCGCCAGGGCCCTCGCACTGCACCGAGGCCGGGCGCGCGGGGCAGCCGAGCGGCTCCGCGGCGGCCGGGGCCGCAGCTGCAGCAGCCGGCTCTGGCGCTGGCCCAGCTCCACCAGGGCCCTGGCAGCGCTTGCTGCAGAAAATCTGACTCTCTTTATCTAGAGCTGTGTTCTACAAACAGAAAACAAGGCAAAACATTAGAAGAACAGTTAAATCACAGCCATGTGTACTTCAGGCATAAACCAATCTACAAGACATGGAGTGCATGCATTAGAACCAGGAAAAAGGAGAAATAGTATTAGAAATCTTACATAACACTAGATCTTTTTGGTGCTGATTTTTGAGTATCTAAGGAAAACTTAGCTTCCAGATGTACTTTAGCCATGCTGATGTAAATAAAAAATTTTGCCTCGCAAGTCTGATGTGGAAAGGAGATGACAGAAATGGCTACAATGTGGTCTAAACTGTTCATATTTGCTATGGCAAAAGTTTATATTCCTCTGTAGTTGTAAGCAAAGAAAAGCAACACTTTGGCAGGTCACACTGAACACGATACTTCCTCATGGCAGTCTCTGTTTGTACTCATTCATGCCGTGTTCCAAGACAACCCATGTAATGCAATTTAGATTTTTTTTTTCTTTTAAAGAATCAGGAGGTGTAGTCACCTGTTTAACTGTTCCTATGAAGGAACATGTTTTATTAATTTAGGATTAATTATCTTTTGACTCTCTGAACTCTCACATATAAGCTGAAGCCAAAATTAAATTTTACGTCTTAAAATAATTACTGTGACAATGTTGAAGCACTTTCTTCTTTATAAAAAGAAGTCCATCTTTTCACCTGTCCTACAATTCTATGTTTTGTTAGTTTGGGCTATTACCTCTGTGACCTTCCCGAGGAAGGGTTGTACAGCAGTTGTCTGATGTCTCTCTGAGCTTACAAAGATGCCAAATGTTTTAGCTTTGCAGAATGAACAGTAGCAGATGTGAACTTCTTCCAGTTCCTTTCAGAGTTTGCTAGATACACATATGCACAAAATAATTATTCTTGTGCAAGTAGACCAAAATATGCTTGGGGAAGCAAAAAATAACCAGCATGCTAATTAGAAAGTAAGTTTCAAAAAATATGCATCACTAGTAGAGGGAACTTTTTTGCAAGTGTTTTTAACATATTTGTTTTTCATGTGGCTGTAAAGCTCTTTCCATTTCAGACTGGCCAAGTTATTTCTCCTTTCTCCCTGTGACACACAGAACTTTGCTTTATGCAGCAGAACAAAGCGTTGCAGTTAGTACATACCAGTGCCTTGGACCTACTCAGAGGAAAGCAATGCAGGCATTGGGAAAGGAGGAAGAAGAAGGAAGCAAGGGACAGAAACTAGACTTACTTTAAGCAGAACCAACACAATTGCAGCAAATTTAAATTTACAGAACATTTTGAAATTCACACACACACACACACACACACAAAAAAAAAAATCAGTAATGACTTTACAGCAACATGCTTTCAGCAGCACTAGTTTCCTGTGCAAAAACACTGAAGTAGGTATGTGCAGTTTTACCTATTTGCCACAGGGTGGCATTATCTGCATTAGCCAGATCAGAATATTTGAACGAATTAATGCCCAAAGTAATTTACATTAGAAATATTCCTCCTTCAGTAAAAATGCAGGTGAAATGATAGAGCAATGCACTCCAATACATGGGAATTACGACACTGTCCTTCTCTGAATCTGATCTTTTTAAAGCAATGAGCTCTGCTACAAGTGAGGAACTTCTTAACATAAAGATAAGCAAATTTCAATGCCTTCAATAAACCAGGGCAAGAATAACAATCTGGGGGGGCTGTCGTCATCTTTAATTTACACTGCTTTGAACAAGGAGTTGTTTTTGCCTTCTACAGTAATTGGAAGCTGCATTCAGAACCAAATAACTGCTCATTTTTCAACTTTCTATACCTTTCAGAAAGAAGTAAGGCAGGAAAAGGAAAACAAAACAAAAACAAAAACTTAGTTTTAATGAGATGCACTTTACTGACTGAAGGGATGGCAGTAGCTAACAGGAAAAAAAAACCCACACCAGTAAGAAGGCAGAAGCTTTACTGTGTCAGAGATTTGAGATAAGCTTAAGTGGCATGCAAGTTGGAGAGGGGCCGAGAGTTAGAATTAAAATTGCTCTTATTACATCATATACTGTATTTGATACCAGGTTTCAGTTTCAGGCTTATCCATAGTCTCAACAGTATAAAGAATGAAGCTCTGAAGTCCCTCTCAAACTGTCAAGTCAAACTGTCAAATGAAATGTAAACAACAGCATCAACCTGAAATCAGTTTTCTGACTCCTTTTTGCTATCATTCCTTCAACTTGTAAATCTTGTCCCTATTTAATTCACATGCACTGTTCACCTAAATGTGTTTGCTAAAGCATATGTACATATGCAGAACATTATTTACATTTGCCCCCTTATAGACAATGATAACAATTCCGTGTTTACACTAGTGCGATGAACTTGGATAGTACCTAGTGCTGCATGAGCCAAGCGGGGTGGCTGGATCTCTAGAGCTGTTGCATATTCTGTGCACAAGTGAGTGCTCGGTTAAAGGGGCATTGCTGAGTATTACTGTTCATGCAAGTAAGTTCAACGGGATCCCTTTTCATGTTTTGTAGGAAGTTTTCCATCAGTAAACAAACAGCACCTAGCAGAAGCTAGATTGGGACCAAAGTAACTAGGTAAGCAATGCTATTAAAAAAAAAAAAAAAAAAAGTCAGAATATGAGCCTGTTTGCCCATAAGCACTGTGTTAGACAACAGATCAAATGAACCAGATCGAGTAATGTGGGCGAGAAGGGAAGTTCCTACAAGTAGGTGGTCATTACCATTCAAATAAGTTTTTATAATAAAAGATACCACATGGTAAACAAGCTTCATTTCAACATACAGCTACTTAGTGTTTCTAGGTATCCAAAAGCTTGTTTTATGGCTTAGCTAGCACACCGTGAGCACCCTGGCTGCTCCTCAGCAATGATGCCACAACGTGCACTATACACAGATACACACTCAAACTAGACACTATTCTAGCTTCGCTTTTGCTATTCTTGCACCACAGCTGCTCATATAGCACTGTTAGAAAAATACACACAGTATAAGACCAGTATCTAAAAATGCTGCTTTCTCTTACCATGATGACAGACACTCCAGCAGATGTGTTGTTTTGCTTGGGCAGGGTATTATTAAAGTGCTGCTTCAGTTTACCTGTTACTTCAGCTTGCATATTATTCTCCTGGGATGCATCATCCTATGTAAGAAGACAGGCAATACTCAGGTAAGGAGGAAAAGAAACCCTGTGCTTGAAAATAACCAAGCAAAGGAAAAGTTTTCAGTGATTCTGTGGTACTTCTGCTTTTTAATGTTAATTAAGTGTTCAGATAAGCAGCTCAAAACTGAATGCCCTCTCATAAGTGAGATGCAGTTCAGATGGGTTAAGACAAGTTACAGATGAAAGAAGCAGGGCAACCATAGTTTTCTGCATGAAAATTATGGTTTCTGCATGAAAGTTTACTTATAATGCCACATAACCATGTAAAATCCCAATGTGTTTGATCCAGGCAAAACTATCATGTTGCAAACAAAAAGCATAATTGTTATTTGGCTTTACTTACTTATATCAGCATTTTAAATGGCCCACCATGTCCCAGAGCTGTGGAAACAGTGCACAGCACCATAAATACGTTCGAGAGGAGCGTGGAAACCCACTTGTTACAGCTGTCTTCTCTTACTGAAGAGAACGCCACAGATCTTATTCATTCCCTCTCTTAAAACGTGTGTGGAAATAAATTTTGACTATTTACATGTAAACCTAGTATCAATTAACAATAAACTGTTTTTAAATCAATAGGCAATCATGCACTTCAGCTTTTGCCATTGCTAGTGTCAGAAAAGATGAAGTATCTGTAAGGCAACAGCTTAATATTCATGACAAAACCACCATGTTAAGTTATATACTTTATTGGGCTATTTTGTTCTTCTTGTGAAGGTTGGGGTACTTCAGAATAACAGGCCCCTGTAGTGTCTTTGAAGTAGCATTGCAGCAAGATGCCAACATGCACAACAGTCCTTCTGCACATGTATTCTGAGATGAGTGTTTGCTGGGCTGAACTTGAAATAATAAAAATGGTGCCCAACTTTTTACTAGAGTGTTTTTTTTGGTTGTTATTGTTTGTTGTTGTTGTTGTTTTAACGTTTACTCACTGACACCCAGGGATGGCTTAGGATCTGGGCTGCTGTATATCGGGCTTCAGCGTTCACATGTAGCATCAAGCTAATTAACTCCTTAAAAAAAAAGAAAAAAAAAAGTATTTGAGGAGAGTGGAGAAAGACATTCAAATGGATTTTATTTTTATTTTTCCCCCTTTACTGAGCTCCTCTAGCAGCCACTGCAGAATTTTTCTATAACCTTGGTGGAAAATGAGCCCACCCTGACAGCAGAACTCCAGTGTGACTTTGGGAGGACCAAGTGTTTGCCTTCTAGGTTTTTTGATACGATGGACAGTATTTGCCTTAGAGTTCCTTCCTATACTCATGTTTCACCAGGTGCTCGGAAACACCAAGAGGAGAGGGTGTCAGGAAAAGCCGCTGCGGGAGCTGAGCTGCTCTCCGTGCAGGCGCGCGGCTGCGCGGGACTCTGATGGAGCCAGGCCGGCCGAGCTCCTCCCCAGGCAGCCAAGAGGCAGGTGATCGCGGCGCATTAAAGGCGCAAGAGGTAAAGGAGCTCTTGCAGTTTTAGAAAGTCAAGAAACTGCTTAAAAATTAAAAAAAAACCATCTTCCTTGCAGTGTTGCTCCAGATAAATAAAGAGTCTGACTTCACTAGCTAAGGATTGACTGGTCTAGGAAAAAACAGATAGGAAAAAGTGCTTAATTTCAAGTACATGTTTAAATCCCAACCATGTTTAACTGGATTGTGCCTTTTGTCACATTTTGGACACATTTGAGCTATGTCCTTCCCTTCACCGAATGCTTCCTTGGCCCTTCGGGTAACGGCAGGCCCAGGCTGCCCAGGTGAGGGGTAAACGTGGTCATTGCTGCTAATTAGTCAGTGCAGTTTGGATTATAATGCCTCTGTGTGTTTGTTCTTTCAGACTCCTTGCCCTTACAGCAGCAAACCTGCCTATGACTGGCAACTGATTTATTGAGGTAGCTCCTGCTCTTACAGGCCTGTAAAGATAAACATTTTTCTGTGCCAAATGAACAAGTTGTTACTACAGCTGAATCCCTCCAGTTGAAAATCTTGTCATCACTCCCAAATTGTCAGTTTTCATATTGAGTATTCATGTCACTAGTCATAATCAAAGGTATTTCATGATGGCCTCTGGAAAATAGTTTTTTTTTTCAACTGGATAATTGCATTGATAACTCAGAGGTTTCTAGGCCAGCTAAATTATAGCCTGTGCAAGTTTGAAGCGAGAGGTTACCTCTCATATCAAAAATGAGATATTTCCTCTCTTCTGAGACAGGACTCCTCTGTCTCTTCAGAACACAAGTTTGAGGAGTGCAAGATGGCCTGTGCCTGGGAAAGACAGATGGCTGCCCAACAGATCAATAATGCTCAGAAAAAAAACATTCAGAGAACCTGACTCAGTTAACTTGAGAAGTAGGGCTTAAAATTTGGAATCTTCATCCCTACACGACCATTTTAAACAGAAAGGGAGTTGATGCTAATACCAGTCAGAACCAAGTCAAGTTGGCTGCACTTCGTGGAAAGTTCTAATAACAACTAGCTCATATGTGAAATTATAACAAATAAGGTTCATTACATTCAGTCCACATGGCAATAATTTTTCTTTTTAAAGACTGATAGGAGGGATAATGTAGAGACACACTTATTTTACTGCTGAAGCACTGAACTTATTGTAACAGTCCATCACAAAGTAAACCAAACAGTGTGTGCTGTTCTCTGGCTGCTACACTTACTCATTCAGACAACAGCATGACAGGAGTGTTGCAAAAACCTGTACTCAAGCACAGTTCAGGTAATTTAAAAGGCAAATTGAAAAAGTGCGTCTCCAGTAGTGCACAGCCTTTTCAGTGGCTTGTCAGAAACACTTTTCCAAACTAGACAATATCTGTACCTTAGCTGAATCAGTGATATTATCCCAGTATGGAGAAGGAAATTCCAGCTTCCCAACAAGTATTTGATCAAAGAGGTCTTCCTGAAGGTTGTTTTCACTGTAGAACAACAGCAATGAGAAAAAAAAAAGCCCGTCACACAAATATTAAATTTAATTTTGAGATGGAGCAAAAATGATGCCCTCATGTCAGCCACTGTAGATGCATAATTTGCAAGCTTATATAATGGCAGTCCTTTTGAGACATCTGCTGTAGTTGTGCTGTCAGCAGAGATGAGACCAGGCAGATAACACTGAGGTGAAAGGCCTCCCTCTGGAACAGAGGCTGCACAGCCTCTGGATAGGAAAAAAGAGATTCATAGTCAGTGAGTCACTCGCCTGCAAAGGATCAACCATGAGAACAAATGATAGGTGGGGAAATGTAGCGAAATGATACTCTCTAATGAAGTTACTTCTGTAATGAATAATTTGCCTCTTAGGTTAATTAATATTTGCTGCAAAACTAAGCTTAGTTAAAGGCTTGATCCTGATTAGTATCACATAGTGATCACCTCTCCCCCATTCAAAGGAATTGCAAGTGGTATAATGTAGCCTTTGAAACATATTTTTAGTAGTGATCGTGAATTAACTACATCCAGAAAAGAGATACCACAACTATGGTACCTCTTCCACTGATGATCTTTATATTGTATTTTCCTCAGACTATTTTTATTCAGTTTCATGATTTTTATTGAAAAAACAACTCCCTTGTAATTATACCTGCTGCATTTAATACCACTAATAAAACCAGACAAACAGCATATGCCTGCATGCCTTAGAAATTAAGGTGAGAATGCCTGAAAGAAGTTGCTATTGGTTCTTACTCCCAAGCAGAGAAACTTCTGAAGAGCAAGGCGTATCGCTGCTGGCACTGAGCAGCCACAGGGATCATATGCTGCTGCCAGCAAGTCTAGAGGACTACGCATGCATCAAGCACATTCTGTGTGCGGGGGTTAGCTCTGCCAGCCGGGGGTGCCGTGTCTGCCCGGCAGCGCTGGAGGGCAGCGCGCGCACGTGTGTGCGACTGAGTCGCTCCCACGAGACAATGGGAGGGCAGGAGCGCGCGGGCCCAGCGCGTGGCCCTGTGCGCTGCAGCAAGGCCCCTGCTCCCGTAGGAGGGAACCGCCGCACCTGATGAGAGGGACAGCGGAGGTGAGGTAAAAGAGAACGATAAAGGGCAAGGCAAAAACACGTCTGTCTATTTTGGCTCTGCACTATTTTGCCTTTGTTGTACGGGGACACGCACCTGCGAAACGGTGGAAAGCCGCAGAGCAGAATGTAGGTGATGACACCGGCAGCCCAGATGTCCACCTTTAAGCCATAGCTGCAGAAAGGAGACAACGTGTTACTCGTGCTGTGCAGCGCCCAGAATTCATGACTAAGTACTGGCAATCTGCTCTCCCCAGTCTTCTGAACTGGCTCAGATTCAAACGGGCATCAAGGGTTCCTAACACATGCAGAGTCCCGGCAAGGGCAGGAGGACGAGGCTGCCTTTCACTCCCCGCTGGACATGGCTTTCGCTGTCTCTGACCTTACCGTGGACTGCCAGCAACACAAGAGACACCCCAGCAGCCTCCAGGTGAGCAAGCCGAGACCTGCACCATCCTCTGGGAAGCGGGGAAAGGAAGGAGGAAGTGGTCTTCTCCTCCCCATAGTTTTTCCCATCCCACAGATGCAGACGTTTTATCCAATTCAGAAGAGACCCAGCTAAAGTCCCCTCTGCTGTCTGAGCTTGCTGCAGCTCTGAAATGCACCAAAGCAGGGTGGAAACAATGCAAGAAGCCCCCTCGCTCGGGAGGACCAAACTAGGGACAGCCCCTGCAAGGACAAGAGTCAATGGCCATGGAGCAGATGGAGATCTAACTGCCTGAACGCAAAGGAGATGGGTCAAGTTTTATCTTTTTATAAAATCTCCTGTATTTATGCAATCACCTGATAAATACAGACTTTTTTAATTGGTAAATTGTAAAATATTTAATTAAAAGAGCAGTACCTGCTAAACATAACTGGTCACAAGAGCTATGTCTTAGGTACTCATCCTCACCCTGTCTCTGCGATGATTTCTGGAGCCACATATGTGGGTGTCCCACAGACAGTGTAGAGAGGTCCTTCAACCACAGTTGCCAGTCCAAAGTCTCCCAGCTTCAAAGACTTGGTTCCATCTGAGTATTCACAGACCTGCAAGCAGCAAAATCCAATTAAAACAGAACAGTCAGAAGGGCTGCAAAATAGTCACAGAGACTGAGTCTGTCTCCATAGAGGCACCTGTGCTGGAAGGGGAGTGGCAGGCTGCAGTCACAGACTGCAGTGGCTTTTGGCTGTAATACTCATGTTAAAAGTTACACTGTTCGCTTCCAGCCAAATTCTTTCATTTAGCAATATTTACACTTGCTAATAAATTCTGTGCATGGAGATATGGGTATCCAATGTATCTTCCACTTCTATGTAGTATGTTTTCCAGAGGCCAAGATAGCATTATAATGCCCAAGATATTTAACTACTTTGTGATCTCTGTATCTGTCGTACCTAAATAAAAATATCTGCTGTGGACTTATAGCACAAGCTTCTAGAGTGTGTATAGCTGCTGGACAGACTGCTTCTCCCTTTCGAACATCAGGACCATTTTTGAAGGCTGAAATAGTTGCGCATCATTTGATGAAGGCAATTTATGGAAGTTTCTTCATAATTTTCCTCTTTTTATAAGCTAAGATGAAGTTGCTACAGAAAGCCCACTTCCCTCCCCTGCAGTGGGCTTCTGTGACTGCTTACCAGTGAATCCTCATGGGCTTGTTTTTAGTTAGGCAATTAAATACAAGGATATTTATAAGTGTAAGAGCTACCAAAAGAAAAACTTTACAACAGGCTAAAACTGAGTGCATTTGTTCTGGACAATATCTATGGATAAAATATTTTCCTGCTTTTTTGTACTATATACTTTCTTACTAAGCACATAAAACTCTGAGAAAAACGTTTGCTGTGTGTGCTACTTGTAAGTACAATGAGGAATCGGGGAATCTTGTTACATCATTGATTTCCCCAAAGAAGTAAGAGCCCAGATACCACATCTATCTGCATCATTTTGCAGAGTAGTTTGAAAATATGCATTTGAAGAAATAATATTGGGAACGAAGCTGTCCCTTGCTGACTCACCTTTTCTGATCCTCATATTTCACAACAGGCTGATGTTCAGTCCTTGTAGACAGCTTCCTGAACCTAATACACCTTTACTCCCAGTCTTATGCCATAGAAATAAATAAAAAGCTGGAGTGTGTGCCACTGAGAGCAGCAGGCTACCTGCACAAAGCCTGAAGCTCGCACCGAGCGGGTGCGAGGAGCAACTAAAACCTCACTCCTGTCCACAAACCTCATATGCGCTGGCCCAGCTCACTTACCTCTACCTTGAGGACTAAAGATGTGACTCTGAAATACCTGCCTTGGTATAACTTACTCTAGTTAGTAATATGCATGAGTCAATATTTACATATTATCTGATAGTGGCACGTTCTCCTTCTGCTTATTCTCTTCAACCCTAATTCACTAAATGAATGAGCATGAATGAATACTCACACACAAGAACAAACAGCAGAGACAAAAGTAACACTAGCTTTCAAAACTAAACAGCACACCACTTCTGAAGGAGGAGAATCAGTAAAATATCAGTAACTATCTTCCTAAAAACATCCCCCCAAAAAAGGAAAGCTGATAAATACACTCCCAGGCTAAAGACTCTTGCAGATGCCCTTAAATAAGTGACTGCAGCCATAAAACCTGCGCTGAGAGGCCATACTGTCAGATGAGCACAGCAGAGATGATTCTTCCCAGTTTGTTCCGTGAGTTGGCAACAGGTTATTCCCTCTGTGAGGGCGTGGCTACGCTGGCTGTTAAATTATGGATTGGGGTTAAGTTTCTGCTTGCTTGCTCTAAGGAAAGAGAAAACTGGTGTGGCAATTGCTTGCCAGAGTGCAGCTGGAGCCAGTGTTCAACTGGCTGCTGGCTCTGTAGATTATTAATGGAAAATAAATACACACTTTCAGACAAACTTCCCCCATAACCTCAAAAACAATCTAAACTATTAAAGGGCTTAGTTAAACTGTTAAAGGTTCTCTGCAGAATTAGTTATGAAAGAATTTGACCATTCTTTGGAAAATATTTTCAGCTTATAACTGCTATCTTTGTAATAGTTCAAAATCTAGGATAAGCCATTACTCCCACTCTCGATACAACCTCATTAAGCCATTAACAGGATTGACAAACACCAGAGGGCTTTAGGAAAAGCCCATCAAGTGGTGATGAAAGCTGCTAGTGCTCCTGATGACAGCAGCCCTGGAGAGGCAGATTATGTCCCAGCTCGTTGCTCAGTGCACTGTGCAGCGCCCCCCAGCATGTAACATCTAGGTGCCACCTCTATGCAGAGGCGAGACAAGTTCCCTGGTGTGCGTGCTGTACTCGCAGCAATTCCCAAACCAGACTTCACAATAATTCTTGCCAGCAGACACACAGTTGCTTCATGTCTCTGCTAAGAACAAAGCCTAGTCCCTCAGAATGGAATGAATGTATGTATGGAGTTCATGGCTAGGATACTGGAAAGCCAGCAGGAAGATAACCTGCTATTAGGGTGAAAGGGGAAAAGAAAGCTTCTCACGACACTCATTGAGATAACTGTTACGTATGTATCTTTAAAGCACTTGGCACGCAGCCTACCTTCTCTCCCACCTGCCAACTAGAATAAGTAATTGAGGTAGCTTTAAAATTCATTGTTTTGTGAGATAATATTCCTGCTTATCTGAGTGATAATCAAAATGTTAATAAAGATGAGTCTAAGGGTAGGTTTGAGCACTGCTCATTTGGGCTACGGTGATTGCTATCTCATGGAAGATTTATTTTGCACATACTTACTCTCAATTAATATTCCTGCTGGTCCCTGCTCAGGTCCTTGACATTTATATATAAGCATTTGCATTAATGGAAACAAAGAAAGGAAAAAAACATGAGAAAGCAAGTGGCACGTACCAGGAGATTTTCCGGCTTGATGTCTCTGTGCACGATGTTGAGGCTGTGAAGGTATTTCAGTGCACTGGCCAGATTGTAGACCATTGCACTCCCATCTCGCTCTGTGTATTTTGTAGAAGAAGTGATGGCATCAAAGAGATCTCCTCCCTAAAGTAATGAGATGGTGATAAATCATTACAACAAAAAATAATTAATACGCTTAAGATGTTTTACCAAAAGTCACATAAACAACAGGCGTGCTCGAAAGCCCGTTAAGCACCTGGAAAGAAATAGAGCACTTGCTTTGAAACAACAGCTGTATTTGGCAAGGGTGACCTTGTCAGCAAGATACTAGATTAGGAATTGGGTCAACTACGTTAAATTCTCAACTGCACTCCAGGCTTCTTGTGACTGAGTTTGTGCAATCACAGATGATTCCTGGCCTCGATTTCATTCTGTTGATTGGGAACACTCAGCTATTCCACCTCTCGTTTTTGTGATATTCAGGCATATGCAAATCGTTTCCCTTTTCCTCTTCTTATCAGTACAGTACCTTTGTATAGCATGAAGCAGGCCCTGATTTCAAGTAAATCCTAATGTAAAATAAATCAGTTTAAATGAAAATCCTGATGTATCATAAATATTTTGTAATTGAAACAAACTGTAAATTGTAAACATTGCAAATATAGCAAAAATAGCAAATATATACAGTTGAGTGGGACCACCAAAGCATCACAGTTCTGAGTGTGACAGTAATGTGGTATCTGTTTGGGACGCTCTATGCTCCTGGGATACGTAATAGCATCTAAACTAATTTCTGATGCAGCATTTCCTGTCATTGCAGCAAATTATAAAACATGGGTGTCTCTGTGGTGGTTTCCCTGGATACATCTGTAGGAGGGATTTTCCTGGGCTGTGGATGGTATTCCAAGCATTTTGGTATACATGGAAGAGAGGCAGCGATTTAGGAAGTATGTGCCAAAAGGTGCCTTAGGATGCCCACTAAGATAAGGAGCATGCATTAAGGAGCTTGTGTCTTAACCATGCCAACGATTAAGCAAAGACATTAGTGAAATAAATGCAAGTGTTCTCTTCATACATTCATGTAAATATTAGACCTCCCAAATGTAAGTATGATACAAAAAAAACCCTATCTCCTTTGTACACTGTACAAACACTTAACAAAATTACCTAAAATCCATATGTGAATAGTCTAATTACAGAGGAGAGGCATGAATGATGTTAATGCTATCATTAATTGACAATTGTATTTGCATGATTAAAACCAGACTGACCCTGAACTTTACCAGATCATAGCTCCCACAGCCTTAATATTCCTACATTTTTCTCAGATTTCAAACCAACACAGAGAGAACCTCCTTCCCCTTACCTTGACCAGCTCCATCACCAGGTACAGTTCTGTTGGGGTGTCCATCTCCTCTATCAGCATAATGATATTTGGGTGCTTCACTCTACGCAGAATAGACACTTCATTTTCAATAAGGTGTTCCTGCCCAGTTAAGAGAGGAAGCTTATTTGAATGCACTTTGAATATATATGAAATTTCCAATTAATCTTGCCATTGGTCAGCCTTTTATTGCGCACACTTTTTGTTGTGTTATTTACACAGTGGAGAGCTACAGTGAAATGATACATTTTAATTTGTATTTTAGCCCAATTGTACTACTTTACTGACCAAATTTAATTTAAAATACCACACACACATACAACCCATGAACTTTCTCCAAAGAAACCCTCAAACAAGAGAGCAATTCAGGAAGTACAGATTTTATTTTTATATGGGTAATACATGAGGAAAATTACCTCAGAACCTGGATTACTGTGACCTACCACCCCCGCCAAAAATTAACACGTTCTTGATCCTCTCCAACCTCTCATTTAATTTAGGTTACTTAAGGATGCAGATTACCTAGGATTTATTTCTAATGACTTTTAAAAAAGAATGTGGATTATATGCAGGAAAAGTAGAGATTATAATGTAGGAAAAGTTTTCTTTATGTATTTTATTGTTTTTATATACCTATGCAAACACAGATATTATATACACACACACACATGTGTTTGTGTGTGTGTATATATATATATATATATATATATAAAAATTCAAATTTACTGCTTAACATGGGAGAGCAAAGAAAATTATATGCCTCTTTTATAAAATAGCTGAATAGAAATATTGCATTTAGGTTCACCGCAAAGTAAGCAACAGTCCCTGCATAAAGTACAGCCTCCTTACATTTTGCAGATATTAAATCACCTCGCTGGAGTCCGAACTTTAATACATAATTAGTAGCATGCAATTCATGCATTTGTGAGCACAGCACCAGAAGGAAGCGTGATTTACCCTACATAGGCAAGGTTTTTAGAGTTGCTTTTTATTTTTATTTTTTGGTCAAAAGCTTACTTTGTGAGGTATGCAGTGGTAGGTAACTCAGAAATCACATGCCATGTGTGCATCTAATTTTGTGACAGTACTGTAGTACGGTGCGCCATATACTGGTTAAATAGTCACACCTTGAAATTCAATCTGAAAGAGCATCAATTGTCATTCTGAACAAACACACGTCTGCTCCAAGCAAACATGCTCTGGAGAAAAGGAAAAAAACAAACATGAAGCAGTTTTGTTAAGCACAATGCTGAATATCATCTACAGACAAAGGTGAACAGCCACAACGTACTAAGCCTTATGACAGGCTTATTCCTCTAAATGCAAAGAGTAAAGAGCCCAAGCAGAAACTAGAATCTCGCTATAGCCTTTTCTGCCTGAAGAGATAAAATATTCCATTTAATACACCCATTAATTTTGACCAAGGCACAATTGCTATACTGGCACTTTCCTCATTTCCCTCAAATACCAAATTGTTAATTGTTTTAAATAAAATTCAGACTTAAGTAATGCTTATTTAAAATAACAACAATATTTATTTAAAATAGTTTCCAAAATGATGTCGAGCTTCTGTTTTGATATCTGTCCTCAAACTGCTGACTGGTGCATAGTTAGTTCTTTTCAGTCATCCCACCATTCCTGCTATATATTATCATTTAAAAATATATATTTTTTTCAAACTTACTATAACAGTCCTCCTGGATAGTGCAACATAGCTTTTTGTGTACACTCATATGATTTATTTACACAAAAAATTAATGTAGAATTAACCCTCATGCTGGTTGTTGGAAATATATTAGCCAACTGGATTGACATTTTAGGGCATCCAATAGAAATGGCTAGGTAGCAGTGAGCATATGCAACACACAAGCCATGCATATTTTAGCCAGATGGTTGCTTTTAAGATGGGGCTTATGTTGGCATGTGAAAAGGGGTGAGAGAGGAATAAGCTGCAGCAAATTCCCAAGTTTAGTGACTTTTTTTGTTGGATGGATTCCCGGACGGTTCTGCCGCTGCCCTACGAGGGTGAACACAGTCGCAGCAGCTCGTGCGCTCACGGGCACCCACACAGAGCCACCCAGACACAGGGCCTTGCAAGCAGACTACCAGGCATCTAGGGGGTTTTATGGGTTGTTTGTTTGTTTGTTTTTTAAAGCACCAATAATGATAAGTAGCAAATATGTCTAAATTCTGATGTATAAAATGGATTGTGGCCACCGACAGAACTAGAGGTAATGGCCACAAACTGAAGCACCAAAAGTTCCACATGAACTTAAGGAAAAATTTCTTAACAGTGAGGGTGACAGAGCCTTGGAACAGGCTGCCCAGAGAGGTTGTGGAGTCTCCTTCTCTGGAGATCTTCAAAACCCGCTTGGACGCAGTCCTGTGCCACGTGCTCTAGGTGACCCTGTGTGTGCAGGGGGGTTGGACTACATGACCTGTACAGGTCCCTTCCAACCCTAAGCATTCTATGATTCTGTGATTCTATGCTTAAAGAAGCTGCCTCAGACAAGTAATACAAAGGCATTTAAAGTGACAAGCAGTACAAACTACGCAGAAGTTTTGTTTAGGGGGAATCATACCAGCTAATTCATCCTGCAGACAAAGAAATTGCAACACTTCAATGTCAAAAAGGCAATTCTAGCACTGTTTTTCTTGCATTTTTAAGATTCCTCTCTAAATTCTCCCTTAAATAAACCCAGAAAATGTAAGATATGGGGAGGCAAAGGGGTGTAGAACACTCATTTCCTAGCACTAATGCACATCTTAATCTACAGAGATTAATATTCTTCTTGTTTTAGGGTCTCTACTTAAAGCCAGTCATTACAGCAGGCAGTTCATTAGTCCATTACTGTATAGTAATATGCAGCTCCTTACCATACAGAGAAAGTCATTCAGACCACTCATGTCTTCCTACAACTTCACATCTAGCATCTTGACCTCTGAACTACACTGCACTAATTCCATTTCACCGATAAAAACAGTATCTTTGAATTAAAACCCTGATTCAGTCTCAGAGATGCCTCCAAAATCATTTCAGAGCAATCATTTGCATATAAAAAATGGGGTGTCGGCATCAAAAGGAGTCATCATTTTTTGCCCTCTTTGAGGGACTGGCCTGTATTTCCTACTTTCATAGGAGAGGGTCCTCAAAGCCAAATTTTGATGGCTACTGAATGCAGCGTCCTCAGTGTTCCTTTAGCTAACCCTACACCACAATACACTGTTTCCCAAGTCCCTCAAGTCCACTTTGTTTTAAGGTATTTATAAACCAGTGAAAATAAATCTTCTATTTGTTGCTAGCTATTCCAGATGCTTCTAAGCACTTTGCCTATTTTTTGTTGCTTTGTTTTGTTTGTGTCTTTGTTTTGAGGAGGAGAGGGAGGAGTTCTGTGATGCACTAGGACATGCGCTTCAATTATTTGGTATGTTTGACTGAAAGAACTAAATGAGATAATTTCTTTCCAACCAAATCTGTGTTTGGTGTGTCAGAGGATCATACACACTCATAAAAAGATAAAAATTAGAGGCAGAAAGGGATGGATTTACATATATACATGGAATTATATCCACTCACCCATTTCTTCAAATTTCCTCTCTCATGTGTTACAAATGAAAATCATTGTATTAGTCTATGGCAATTTCCACTTTGTTTGGACAGTCTTAGCATTTTATTTGTTAGTCCAACAAAGTAGATGACATTTTTTTTTCTCTGATATCTAGCAGCAGGCTAACACAACTTTTATTATTTGCTTTTGGAATGGAAAATTACCCTGTTGAAACAGATATTTGAAAACAATCCAAAAACCCAAACACACCCACCACTTACGACTAATCAGCCATTACTAGTTCTGTTTCTACTATTTTTCTGATGGTTGCATATTGGTGTACATTACCTTTCCACAGCATTTAGCCTTGTCTATGATCTTCAGAGCAAACTCCTTTCCTGTGGATCTAATAAGAAAAATGTGAGAATCGTTAATTAATCAAAAGCCAATCAAATATTTGTGGCACTATGTCTAAAAATATATGTCACCATAAGAGAATGCCTTGACCCATGGGGACTGCTGACAGAAAGCTCTGACTTGGTTTTGTTTTCGCTTTTCTCAGCAACATTGGTGCCTGCTGTTGCCCTGACTACCACAGCTCGCTCACTTGGGGTGTTAATTCCCAGCTCCAGCTGCAATTCATGCTTCTGTGACCGAACTCCAGCTCTCTGCCGCTTCTTTGGTATGAGATGCAAAATTGGTCTTGAGAGTTGCACTTGGCTTTGTTCAACTACTAGGCTCTAAAGACAAGGTCATATACAGTATGTATGTAAGTCCACAGCAAAAGAAAGACTGATACCAGAGTGGAAAAATTCAGCAGGGTTCAGCAGAGGTAAAACCAAATCAGAGACTAGTCTAAAAATTCTACAAAATGTATTAGGGTACTGATGCCCCCTTTTTTTTTTTTTAAACTGACCAATGGAACTTACAGCAGTATCTGAAGTACTATGATGTTTAAAAGAGTAGTTATACAAAATAAAATAGGAGGATTGCTTCCAATAAATGCTGTAAGACTTTGCCAGAAAGAGCTCACGTGTTTTTTGTCCCTTTAAGCAATATAAATGGGGAAAGGGAGCCTAAGAGGGAGGGAAATGCAATACAAA
The DNA here is from genome assembly GCF_059628265.1 of Tinamus guttatus. Taxonomy (NCBI): domain Eukaryota; kingdom Metazoa; phylum Chordata; class Aves; order Tinamiformes; family Tinamidae; genus Tinamus; species Tinamus guttatus. Next base: position 5,812,533 of record NW_028288781.1, on the reverse strand, counting down.
TGAATTACCTTTACATAAAAATGTATCTTTTCTTATATTAATGACAAGAACAACAAGATGTCATAAACTGCTATTGCTACTGTCATTTTGTATTGTGTTAGTACTTAAGTGACTCCACTGCGCATCGTAGTACCACTACTGTATGTAAAAGAAAAACACCAGAAGGTTTTACAAAAGCAAAAAATTGGATATGTTATTAAACTTGAAGGTTAATTTTGACTATTCCTTTTTTTTTTCTTTTTTTTTTTGCATTAGATGCAGCTAATCAAAATTAACATCTCACAAAAAGGTTCTGAATCAAAGCCTCATATTAAAACTCTCATTACTGAAACCCTGCTCGGCGAGCGCAGCTGTGTCTGGTGGGTTGTCATAGTTACAGCCCAATCCAGCCTGCAGATTGACATGTTATCTAAACGGTAGCTGTACAATTCTAGACCTGATAAAAAATCTGCTATGACCATGCTGTAAAATTCAGAATTGCCATTTATGTCTTACATTAAGTGCATTACCTGAAAGCCTGCAAATAACTAATCAGCAAAACCTACTCAGGGAACCTTCAGCCTTTGTGCCATGCAGAAAGGAGTCAGCATTCACCAAGCTAACTCATTAACCACCCTCAAATCCCTCCTGCAAATCTCCTCTACTATAGCACCTAACAAAAAGCTGGAGAGCAGCCACGCCGTTTGTGTACCCATAGCACTGCCCATCACACTGGCCTGCACTGTCGCACCGTTTCTGGGGGTTCCGTTGAGGTGTTTGTGCCCATCTGTTGAATCAGGTCTCTCCATAGAGTCATTTGGGCACCCTTTGCTAGAGAAATCACCCTATTCTTTTGGATACATAATGGGGCCCTGGCTCCACCACTAGGGCTTCTAAGCACTACAGTAATAGAAATGACATATATTAATTAGAGAAATTAAAAGACAAGTCTCTCATTGTTACTATTAGCAATTACTGCTGTACATTTATTTTACATCATATCCATTTAGTAAAGCTTCACTAGATGCGAAGATGGCACCACATGTACGGGTAGGTATTTGAATTTCAATTTGGTTTCCTGAGGTCTTATATGAATTCTGTTTATACACAACAAATGACATGTGGGCCAGGTTTAGGCGGTGTGTGAGGACATCAGTTACATTGTTTCACTCAAGTCACTAATAAAAAACAAAACCAAGATCTTGGAATCTATACTGATGAGAAGCACCTGTACCTGAAACAGAAACTTGTCTGGAGAAGTAACAGTAACATACTCAGAATACTTGGAAACTTTTTTCTTTAATGGTAATGTGCTCATCTATTAACTTTAGGAGATGTCCCCTCAGTCTTTATTCCTTAGAATATCAACTATAGATACTTCTACATCACATTCTCAGAAAGATTTTATCAAAAATTATCCTCACTAGTCACAAGCCAGAAAGAATATTAGGTGAGACCGTCCCAAGTTGTTTTATACACCACCTGCCAATATAATTCTCGGTAACGAAGACAAAGTGCATCAAGAAATGATTCTCTTGAGAAAGCCCAGTAACGGCTGCAGAAAGTTACGGAGCATAAAATCCATGGATTTTACCCAGATGCTTCAGTATAGGGGCCAGCAGGCTCTGCTTCACTTCCCAACCCTTTTGGACCTTTGTCTAGATAACTCTGGAAAAGTATTTTATGAAAGACAGCTGATCTAGTAAGATTGTAATGAGAGGTTGCTGTTCATAACTATCTTTCTTTTAATGAAAACTTTAGGAGTCAAACTGTTCCTCTACAGTTTTTACAGACATTTGCTGAATTTGCCTCAGTCATTGATTACAAGTCAGAGATTCCTCATGGTATTTAGGACATAACTTAGTTTGACAAGGGTAGCACAAGGTGGTTCTGAGAAATACACTGACAAAGTGAAAGCCAAATCATCTGTTATGCTTGCACCAGCAGCCAGGTGTGACCGAGCTTGCATAGGATGAGCAGTAATACAGCACAGGCCTATCCTGCCTTTCCCCTGGGAAGTCGTGTCCAAGAATAATTCACAGTTTGGAACACTGAAGGGCTGATCAGAGACGTCTCTGGCTGCTCACTGCACACTGTCACGGAACAAGCAAAGGCGAGTTCATGTCACTGGGGCTAAGTGCCACAGCCTCGGTGCCCTTATGGACGCTCTGCTCGCTGCCTACCAAACACTGCGTGAAAAGCAGCAGGCAGCAAGAGCTCCCGCAGCAGCACAACTGCCAAGCAGCAGGGGCTCTCCGAGAGGTAACAGCTGCCTTAAAAAAATTCCTTGCCAATCATACATGTCTCCCTTGAGGTATGAGAGGATTTCTTGAAGAGTTGTGGGGTTTTTTGTTTTCTCTCTCCTCGAGAGCCTCTATTCCTCTAGAGGGAGGTGATATCTCCTTTTTTTGTGGGGGGATAAAAAGCCATATTCCTCTGCTACTCTTGTATTCCTGCAGAAACTCACAGGAGTGTTTCACCTCGCTTAGTTCTCACAAAATATAGGCCTATCTTTGCAACTGTTCTTTGTTTTTTATCCTAATGCATAGGATTTTATCCAGGAAAATAGATAAATATAATTACTGAACATTTTCATTGCTCACCGTTCTACGCACTCCTTTACTACGGCAAAATTGCCATCACCGATCACCTTTCCCACTTTGTATTTCTCAAGAATGGTAGATGACCCCAAGCACTTGTTTCCATTCAAACCTGTGGAAAAAAAGTAAGATCAATAATTTGACCTGAAGAGAAGCATCAGCAGCATATAACGTATCCTCCACAGACTCCACAGATACAAAACAAACAGTCCTAAATACAAAACAGAGTTTAAAAGTAAGTTGGTTTCTTCACAGGTTATTCTCTTCTTGTTACCTCAAACATAGGAGAGAACAAGATACAACTAATCAGAGTGGTTCACCTTCTAACATACAGGTCAAACATTACTAGTTTTGTGTTTACATCTTCTAAAAGTAATAAATGCAGAAATCCTTAGTCCAAATATTCCTAACCTCAAAACATCTTTTTTTGGAATATCCTGTGGATGCTTTTTCCATACTCAACAAAGCAAAAATACAAATAAGATTAATTTGCAACACCTGTAAGAGCAACAAGTCATCATGTAAAATAAATTTTTCTTTGTCAGCAAACAAAATTCAGTCCAATTGTTTTTTCCTCTTCACTTAGGCTCTACAACCTCTATGTCCAATCGGTTTCCAGATGTTTTCTATTGCTTCCCATGAAGCAGTAAAAACATTCACCAAGGAATCAAGAAACATTGTTCCTATACCATATATTCCACAAGCAGTCAGTATGTCGAAATATGATACAAAACAAAAAACAAAAAAGACCAATCTGATACAAGGAGAATTTAAGAGTGATTCAGAGGCATCTAGTCTTTAAGATTTGTTTCTGAAAAGCATCAAATATTTTATCTGCTGAGTTTCTTTAAGCTCCACTAGCTGCTGCTGAAATTGCGAAATACAAGTTTGACAGCTACTTATTTTAGTATTCTTAAAATATAAAACACACTTAAAATCAATAAATCAATTGAAAAATAACATCGCTTCAATGAACTAAGGAATGAAAAAATATGATTAAGTAAGATCAGTTCATTGTCCTATAGGTTCTATTTGAAGTCTAAGAGGAAGACTCCACTTCCACTCCAGTCACATCCATTTCTGCTGCTACTGTGCAGGTCAAGTTCATAAACACCCAAATTCCCAATGGCTATTACTGAAGAGCAAGGTCAACTAATGGGCAAGCAATTAACAAAAACAAACAGAAAACAAAAATCATTTCTTAGCTTTAACACCTCAATATAGCAAATAAAATAATGGCCAATAAAGCATCAGTCATTGCAGAATTGGGGTTGTTTTGAGGTTGTAAAATGATAAAGCTTTTTGTGAGGGCTCATGTCCTACCTTCAGGACTCTGGCAATGCAGCAACTCAGGTACTCCGTTCACATTGGAGGAAGATCCACCATGTGCAGGGAGCTATGGAAGGACATAAGATCTTGTTATTTCTGATGACAAAGTAACTGCAAGAAAGCCAAACAAAAACAAAACAAAACAAAAAACAGGGAACTACTGGGAGAAAGTAACGTTACAAACAACAACAAAAAAAGAACAAAAAGCCCCCAATCCCCGACCCTAAAAACTCATACAGGGAGTCAGTTTGCTTTTCCTCTCCCTTCTTTTTCTCGTTCTCTCAGTTTACCATCATTATACCATACCACTGTCATTTACACCAACTCAAAATGTAGCCTTGTTATTTCTATTTACATATGTGGTTCAGCAGATTTCAGCAAGCCTGTTAACAGCAAAGAAAATTCCCTCCAGCTGCAAAAAGTCCAATCTGAAAACTAAAGAACCAGTGTATGTGATGGTAACATTTCTTCTTCCTCCTATGTAACAAAGCCATTACTCTATGTACTGGATCATATATTTTTATCCCACACCCCTGATTAGACTCAGAGACAGTCACCACCAGGCACCCATTTGAGGGCCAATGCAGCAAACAAGCGGTCTTGTGCTTTATTCTGAAACATCTATTTCACAGCTGGTGCTGTCTGATCTTTCCTTTGCTGAACCCAGTCAACATATTGCTCTCTTCAGATTAGCATGGAAGCATGACAGAAAGGTAGCATTGAAATGTCTACAAGGCTTTTCTAGTTATAAGTAAAAATAATAAGTAATAAAAAAGAATATGGCTATAGATGTACTGGTCATCCCTCCTTCCCCTAGCCCCCCCAAATCCACCTTTGCCTATGTACAGGTTTCTAAAGGTTATTACGGATTTGAGGATTTAGGACATCCACAAGTACTTTCAAGTCAGATACCTGATATGCATCTAGACATAGAACAAATTTTAGTAACTGTATCACTGCATAAAAATTAAATATTTAGATAATTTTGGCGGATGAAGTTGGAAGAAGATTCCTTCACCTTCATTGGTGCGTGTTCTTTTGTCACACTGTCCAGGGCACATACCCAGCAATTCTTTCTTATTTTAGGAGAGGTGGAGATGTATGGGTGAATGCAACAAACAGTAAATGGACATGATCTATGCACCAGAGTACTGTGTTTTATAAGCTAATCCACTGGAACACAGAGATGCTCTATTAAATAAAAATATATTTTAGATCATCCCCTTCCCTCTACACAATACTTCTGGCTGTTCCACATCTTGTTTTCTTCATTGGCTATTACTGCAGTTCTCGCCACATAAAGGATTAAAAAGCTTTTCTGCCTTAAGCTCAGTATCTGCTGAGATGGCTTTGCATGACACCAGGAATGCAAATGCAGCATTTTTCATTTTAGCTGACATTGTCTGGTTACACTGCAGAATATTTTAAATCATTAACACTATTGTCAAGGAAAGAACTGAACTGACAGATAGGGATATTGTCTAAAGGCTCATGAAATGCTAATGAATGCTTAAGTTTCTAGTAGCAGCTGAGCGGCCAGATCAGCTAGAGGTATAGTAACTAAAAGCCATACAACTTAATTTTGGAGAGCAACAAAACTGATGCTGTTTACCAGCACTTGCCATAGAAGTCACATCAAGGCAGCTACAACATTCTGCTAATCACTTAAAACTAGGCTATGCTGTCTGAGCAATCTCTTTATTTAACAAGGATCAAGAATAAGAACATCTGGATTAAGAGACACTGAAGTAAAACTGTGAGCCACTTTTAACCTGTCAGTCACATATTCTTCAAGCATAAAGTGAGGATAGCAGAGCTGACCTGCTATGTCAGTGGGTGGGAATCCTAGGAATAAATCACTGCAAAGTATTAGTCATCAGCCAGAAATATTAGTCATGTGTTTCCGGTTCTGAGCAAGTGACAATACATGGGAATATCCAGCCAACATTTCCAATTTCCGTTATCCTTGTAATCAGGTCACAGCGTGACTGGACAAATTCCTTCCTACCATAATACTTACACAGAGGAACAAACAGGAACCAGGAAAAGAAAATGAAGTAAAAATTTTGGATGCGCAAGCAGAGCAACTGGTTCAGTAGTCATTCTGTGGGTATTGAGGAGAAAAGAATACATACTGCTTCGATACTACTCCAGTAAATGCAAAGCGGAAATCAGATTTTTCAATAATTCCTCCTCATCTATTCAAGTCCACACACTCTCTTTCAATACTTAAACTCCACTGCTCTCTTCCAACATACATTCCTTATACATGACAAACTCAAAGTGCAGAGGACTTAAATCCACCCTCTGGCATCTCTATGTAACTCCTAAGAAACTCAAGCCCGAGGCAGAACTTCACTCCCCATTTCTGAAAACAAATTCAGAGCAGCAGTGTCTCTTCTGCCTTTTAAATGAACTAGTCACCTCAGCACATAGATGCTGCTGGCGCAGACCATCTTACACCAAGAGTCACTCCTGCTGCATTTCAACAATATGCAGTACACAGTATTGCAATCACTGCCTTTTTCTCCCTCAGGTTGTTTCCCCACAGATAATTTGTGTTTTGACAGCACATCCAGAGCCAAAAGCGCACCGCAACAGAGGTCTTGGAGATCCTGAGAAAATCACAGTGAAGACCTTAAAGCAGATGCTTAAAGTTAGCCCCAAAACATTTTATATCTTGATTAAAAATGTAAAACTTCTCAAGCCTTGAATAGAAAAACAACTATTTCAAGCTTCTTCAGACAGCAGTGATTTTTCTGTGGAAGAGTAATCATTTTTCCAAGTTCACAAAAAATATTCAACATGGTTTTGTACATGACGTTATTTTATAAATAGTGACTCCACCTTGAGCACTAGGTTCACCAAGATCACAGGTAGTGACAAACACTCACACTAGGTATGCCATCCTCACAAGTTTAAAAATTATTTCCCAGTGTTCTACCTGGACCTTGACATATTAACTTAGGCAAAAGTACTCAGCATTTTCCCCTTCCTTCCTGCCTAAAGTCATACCTACTAAAAACTCTTATTCTAATGAGCTCTGGTTCCTAAACGTGCAAAACTATTTTCAAACTTATGTTTAAACACCAGGGAGAGATTGGCCCAAGTGTCACTTAAAATGTGGTTCAGAACTTGAGTCTCTGATTTGGGAGTGAAAAAGCAGAGTTTAGCAGTCTTCATTTATGACGTATGAGCAATAAAGGTCCTGAATTGTAAATTACTGAGGGCAAGAAGAATAAAGAATTCCTCTGTTCACTAGGTTGAATAATTCCATACAAATATCTTTAATATCCAACCTAACAGGAGTGTATGTGCACAAAATTGAAGACAAAGCCTTGATGAAGATCTCTAAGCCATCAAATGACTTAGGCACATATTTAGCTTCAAGTACATTAACAGTCTCACTGAAGTAAAAAGGGCTACTCAATAGCTTAAAGTTAATCAAGCACTTAAGTGATTTGTTGGATCAGTTTTTAATGCCCTTTCATTTTGGTCATTTGGCCAATCAATTAAAAAAGTATTACTGCGACAAATTCAGACCCAATGCTATTTAGCACAACTGGGATTTCCAGAAATGCCTGAATTGTGAAGCTCCTTTATTTAGAGGTTTTTTTAGAGTTTTTTTTTTTTTTAAATTGTCTAGACTTCATTGTACTTAATTTCAAGAGGGGGCAGCAAAACACATCCAAGTGGGCAAAAGGAAATTACATCACCACTTTTTAAGGTCTCATATTTTCCTCATCATTTCTTCCTAGAATGCCCTGGGTCATTTGACTAACACTTTCAAAGTGGGAATTACAGTACAACTGATACTTACAAGGAGAGTTACTAGCCAAAGTACCCCTAACAGGATTACACTTGTATTTCTATAAACACTGCCTTAGTGACAAAAAAGGGCTACACTTTTCAACTCGCACTTGCCTAGAAGAGCAAAAAATCTCTTCTCGATCATTTGTCCTGTGTCACCTATCTTACTGCTGCTTTTCTTAATCTATGAACAAATTTTACTCTCTGTGGGAGCTAAAAGAAATATCAAAAGCACAGCCCGCTCATCCAAAAGAGCTTATTGTATATAGTAGCCATTTATGTTCTTTTTCTCTTTCATATTTAAATACTCTTCTTGAAATAAACCCTCTGTTAAATGCTTAATAAAGGGCTAAAATTGTGAAGTTAAAAATAAACAGCCTTCAGTAAAAATAACTGGTAGTGTGTGACTGTGCTGCTTTAAGGTTTCTTTATTTACTCAGCTATACTAAAGAGGCAGGACCATGTCATCTGTACTTGGTCTTTACTGGAATGAAAGAGGTTGTAGGAAGATCTTATAGCCTTTGTTGAGGTTAGATTCCTATGATTTCAATGTCATCTCAGACTCCAATACATTTTTTTTAAATGCCTCTGCAAGATAAGGATTTTGGACAGGCCTAATTTGGCACACTGGCTTACAATACTGAACAATTAATAGCACAAAGAGATTCTGGATAGAAGAGCTGGAAAGAGCAGGAGGAAAGAGCTTATCTTAAAAGATAAGCTGTTCTTCAGGACTATTTCCTGCAAGGAGTTTTCGATCTCTGAGTGTACCACTGCTACTGATCTAGCGCTGTGAAGGAGGAGGAATTCCTGGGGGAATGAAAGGGCTTCACTTTAAAAGTGGCATGCAGAGAATATGATGGAAGACTCAATGTGTGAGACTGAGAAAAAGATTAGCATCGCCTTTGATATCTTTTGCTAGTTTACTGCCTTGATGACAAGGATTATCACTCAAATTCCATGTTCATCTTCACTTTTATTAGTCAGTGTCCAACCTACAGTCACACATATTTTGCTCTGGTAATCAGAAGAACACAGGTTTTTAAGGAATTTTGTGTGCAGCTGCTCTGTTGGTCTGCTCTTCGCAGCAAACACTAAAATCAACCTTGACTTTTTCCCTTTTCCCAACAGAAAAAAACACATAGTAATTAGGCAAGACCAGATTCTCCTATAGGACATTTCAACCATTTTAACAACAAAGTAACAGGAAATTCATTCTCTACATAGAACAAGATTAGGTTTTTTAAAGATTCTGGTTTCCCTTAAAACCATGCCTCTCTGTTATTGGTTTCGTGTTGGTTTCCTTGATTTTACTCATACTTAGCAGAATTCTGCCCCCACACAGCCATCCCTGTTAGAACATAATCAAGGAAAAAAGGGTCACTACGAAGTGCATTCATTCCTTTTGGAACCTGTTCTGACATTCACCAGCTAACTCTGTCTCAGAAACACAACTGGGATTCTCCTACTTAGTATGCGAGTGGGATAAAACCAGAAGTAGCCACTACTTCAGCAACACACATTAGGGATGAGGTGCTTAATTTTTCTGCTGTTTTCCAGCTCTTTGGTCATATAGGATGACTTATTTGACATGAAAACCCACTAGTACCCAGCATCAATTAATTCCAAAATGAAAAAGTACAACAGCCTACTTCAGTGAAACTGACAGTGAAGGGGAAAAAGGTCTGCTTCCCTGAAAATGGCTTGTTACTATCAGAATTATCTCTGTCTTAGTAGAGCTTTAATCTGCTAAAAGCAGATTGGAAAGCATGGGAAAAAAATGAAACAAATTTTCTAGTTCCTAAACTTATAATTTCATTAAAGAAAGAGTAAAAGAGCATCTGTTAAGTATAGCTGCGGTCAGACAAGAAGGGAGCCCCAAGTCCAATGATTTTGGTGTCCTCTACAGTAAATTTTATTGGAAAGCTATTCAGACAAATTCTAAAAAACTTAACTCTAGCTTTCAATGTCAGCAATGTTGTTGTTGCTCTTGAATATGCATTACAGAAGATAGTTATCAAGGCAGAGAATACAGCAAAACACCAGTCTTTTGACAGAAAGAACCTGTAGGATGGTTGAACTCAGTGTCATATGGCAGAGATTGACGACATAAACCAAACAACTAAAAATATTCTAGAATTCATCAAACACCAAAATCTTTTTATCAGGTTTATCACAGAAGCCTGCAGAAATACATGCAATACTCCAGGCAAAACGGACAAAGACTCAGTAACAATTAGCATGTCAAAACCCAAATCTAAATACTATTCTAATCACGTCCTTTTGCTGGTCTCTTAATTGAGATAAGAGTTTTCCATAAAATTATGCAGCCTCTTCACAACTGCTTTGTTCACCAAGGGGAGCTATTACTTGATCAGAATAATTGGAGAGAAAATCCTCCAGTGTGCTTCCAGAAAGGCTGCAGTTGATGATATCATAAGAAAATTCTCCTTTGAAGGACAGCTGCAGGAATGGAGCAGTAAAATGCTCTTTTCTGCTCCAAACCTTTCCTTTTGTTTTACCAAGCAAAAGGCATGAAACAGCCTTTAAGAACTGTAAATGCTACCATTTCTTAAGTGAGAAAGGATGAGAAATCCCCTGGTACACCACAGAGTAAAATCTCAGCCAGATGTCAGGTTCCTCACAAAGGAGCCTCTCACGTGCTCACTGCTTTCAGTCAGTAAATTGCATGAAGTGGTGTGCCACGATATGAAGAGCAGTGCTTCCAAAGAAATTTGGGGCAATGCTGCAGAGCGTAAGGCATACAGAAGAGGATATAACATTTATAATATACTAAAAGAGCATAAATCACTCAAGGGTTTTCTAAACAAAAATTTAAAGGACAATTTGGCAAATTCAAGCTACCATCACTGTAAACCGCTAAGGTGAGAGTCCGATCCTGCAATCCAAACAAATAAAAATCTCATTTTGGATGTCTTTACCATTTTGACTCAATAAACTTGCTAGCAAGCTGCCCTACATATTTAGAACCTCATTTACTCAATTAGTTATTAACTCTGTAGCACCTCTGTAATACTTCATTCAGTGAAAAACAAGTTCAGTTCTTTAATGTTCTGGTACTAACCTTGAGTCCACGAAAGCTGCCTGGGCTGGTTGGTGAAGAACTGGAGGACTTGGTAGACTTTGGAGTGGATAACTGACTGCTTGGTGTTCCGTTAACTGCGCAAGGCAACAAAGCGAACAAAGGAAAGAAATGATGAGTGAAATAAAAATCTCCTAACTTGCCTCTCTAAGTAGCACTAAAGTCTGCATTTAAAATAAATTTTATGTTTTCGTACAACACAGCTGCTCAAAACTTATGTGGCTGGATAGAGGATCAAGATGACACACATCTCTCATTGCTATTCTAAGGCTTTAAAGGGCCTACTTTCTCTTTCTCCATTGCAAGAGATTTGCACAAATAAAGACCACAGTCCCTTTTAATTCCGTCATTTAATACAAATATCACCTAACTTTATACTTTTATACCAACACACTACTTGTTATGTAGAATGTTCCCTAAAATACAAGTAATTTTTCTACAAAAACAACAACAACAAAATTATATATATATATATGTATATATACAGGGGAACCCACTTGACAGTTACAAGTTAGTAGGTCATTTCAGAACTTCCCAGAAGTCAGAATGTCTGTGAAAACATACAATACTCTCCCTTCTGATTTCAAGAGTTCATTCATCTTAACTCCAGTTTTTCATTGACCTGACACAACCTCTGTTACATTTCTGATGACTTGAATAACACTTAGGCCAGTCCATGTATTTTTCTTAAAAAAAATAAAAAAAATAAAAAATATATAGATTTATTATGCAGATGGGATAAGAAAAGTCTGTACTAAATGAACTAATTTATATTTTCTCCTGTCAAACCTCTTTTTTTCCAGAAGAGTAAAACACTGGGCAGAAATTTAAGAGCTAAAAAGGGTTTCACAGCTGATTCACAATGAAGAACTCTTTTTAGAAAGAAAATAAAAAGCAACCTGCAAAATGGAAATTTAGCTTCCAAGTAAACAGTGGCTACACCTCCACATCTCCTTTACACATTCAGAAGTCTGTCACAAATTATGCCTCACTTCTTAACCAGTGCTAGTGAATTTATTTTTACAAGTGTCTGTTAAATTAAAACCCTAAAATTCTTGGTGCTAAACACTCCACGTTACTACTATTTTTACAGTTAAGTAGTCAATCTGTCAGTAGGCCAGGCTGACTGCTTTGCAGCTTCCACACATCTCTGTTGTTCTCAACACTCTCTCCTCCTTACGTGTGATGTTAAGATACAATTAGTGAGCATTTAGCTACAAAGTAAAATCTATCATAAAATCTGATGGCTTCGATTTATATTCTCAGATCTTTTTCTGGAGCAAGAGCTTACTCTTTTCTACTGAAGTTATTGTGATTTTTTTGTTTGGTTTTTAAATTTAACAAGGGTTGCCATTCAGAACAATGGGCCACTTTGGTTTAAGTTTTTTTAAGATGCTGAAAGGGTTTAGGGAGCATGAGTTCTTTCTGCTGGCTCTATTAACTGCTTCTCATTACTTTGCTTTAGATATATCATTCTTTAAACTCGGCAAAACAATTTTTCCTTATTTTATAAAGATCTTGTTGGTATGAAGATGAAAAGGATTATTGAATGCTCACTTACTGTTTTTTGCTTCTTGAAAGGTCACACACATTTTACTTGAGACATCAGAAACAGTTGAAATGTAAAGTAGCTAGTTCATGAACAAAAATCAGGCGTTTCATTAGAATAACCTGCCTCCAAATGACCAATTACTACTACAGGAGCAAAAACCCAATTATTCACAAATTCACTTTATACAGCTCATAGAAAGGTCATTCTTTCCTGAACATGACCATTAAGGCCCATACTATGACATATCCTTAGTTACTATCTCTATGTCAGTAGCACCTTTTTAAGCATGGACAGAACCACTAAACTATGTTTTTTGTATAATCCTCTTCCCTCTGATAACTGCATAGGGAAGAGCTCCCCAGCACACCCTAAGAGTAACTCTTTATTAAGATTCTTAGATGTGCTTGATGAGCAAGCACAGTGCTCCAAGCCAGAGCTTCCACTCTATGACCTCCAGAGGTCCCTTCCAGTTTGAATCCCTCTATGATTTTATGCCAAGTGGCACATTTTGCTGGGGAGCCTATTTAAAAGAGCCGTCCATAGATATGGTTTGACCTATGATTCTATGATTGATTGCATATGAGATAGCTGCTATTTGAGCAGAAGTTCATTTTTAAACTCAAAACACACACCATCAATCTGTACTTATTTTTTGGCACTTAAGCTTGTTCATTGCTATTGATGTGTAGCCATTTTTTTTTCTTCTAGTTTATTTTCTAAATGTAAGTTCTTTTTAGGCAGCCCCTACTTCTTTCTACATGTATGACAGGCTGAATATATAGATTTTTTTTTTCTCTGTAGTTCCTTAAGGAGGACATACTAGCCTATAATTCTTTGGCATATGTAAACCTGAAAAATTTGTGAGTACCTTTTAATAAGATGATTTCAAATATGGTCCAAAGTCAACTTATTTGCTACTGAATGTGCGTATGTTTCTTAAAAGAGACTTCGTGTTTTAGAGCAATGCCAGAGATAACTTTTTTGAAGGTTTAAATGAGCCTCTTGGGCCCATGGGATGAAATAACACAATTAAAGAACAGAACGTAAGAAATTACAAATAAAATTAAAAACTAGGGTACACATTCTTGTGCTGCTTTTTTTCTAGCAGGTCTTACCCTTATTTGCCTTTGTTGAAATTTTCTACGACCACATGCTTTAGAATAATGCTCTTCAGGGTGTTCCTCTGCTTGTGGTAACATTGTATCTTTACAATTCTAACTTTGACACCATTAGCCAATGTCCAACAACTATACAGCATCATTTATCTTACCTCATTCAGAACATCTGTTTTAACAGTAAAGCTAAACCCATAATATCTCTGTTTTATAGAGCACAAAATCTATGTTTCAAGTTTTGAAAACACTGACAAATACAGAGAAAAGGGTAAATGAACAGAAGAACACACACTGGTGATATACAGCCATAATAGTAATGGCTCACCTGGGGATTTTGCTGTAGAATAAGCACTGGACTGGCCACCCCTCTTTACTGTACTCATATATTTGACACAAAGGAAAAAGACATTAAGGAGAGAGGTTATTAAACAGCTCTGAACATGCATGATAGGTAGAAGGATAATAAAGATAACTAAAAACTACATGAGGAAAAAATGACAAGTAAATAGAAGAACAAATATATGACACTTTATACAAAATTGTCATATTAGACTAGTCAATGGAGGTACCCAAGTAGAAATAAGTAAGGAAATGACAGCACTGATTTTAAGTACTCTGGACAAAAGTCATCGTTGGCAGATGTCCCATGCAATCTCGGAGTTCACAGGATGGCATGAAGCTTAGATCATTTGTGAAACTTGCACTTCACGCTACATTTCTCTTTTTGCAGTTACTGCAAACCTTCCTTGAAGCCTTTCAATTTCAGTTAAAAAGTCAATCTTTATAAACAGATGATAAATATTCCACTTTTAAAGAGCTCAAGGACATAAAATGACTTTAACTAGCTTCAATTAAGCAAAGCAAATATTGATGTGGATATGAAAATATGAAGCATGTTGCAGTTTTGAATACACGCACAGGAGCTTGCATGCATAGTCACAACTAGAACAGAGCATTGTATATTTACATATTCAGTGTTTGATTTCAGGGCTACTTTTCCTGGTCTGAGGGAAAAAGAATCAATTAAGTTTTATTATATTTAGAAAATAAATGAGTTAAAAAAGGAAAATAAAGCTTTGCCTTTCTATTTATTTGCATAAACACAGGGTTTTCAGGCAAACCAGAGGAGAATATACAATATGAACACTTCTACGAAATGATAGGAAAGAAGAAAGAGTTTCTTTTCATAGGCAGTAACATTGCAGACCATCCCTAAAATTATTGGAAACATCAAAATCCTGTATTTGATATATGTGGCTTTTACAGCAAAGATCTTTCAAACTCAAAACTTAGGGGTATACTTTAGTTCAATGAATATCTGTTTAAGCAGCTAGCCATGCTGTAGTTAATAAAGAGTATAATAAAGAAAAATAAGTGCCATGCTTAAAACGTATCCCAAGTGTACAACTAGCACAAGTTATTCTAGAGTTTACAAAATGATTTTTTGTGTTAATTAAAAGAAAAAGAGAAAGCCCCTCTTCTCAGGATTCAAAACTAAATACATATTCTATTACACACTAATGGATACTAAGTCTAGAAGACAAACTGTTTAAGTATTTTTCCCCTCAAAAAACAAAGTATTGCATTTGTATTTCGCACAGAGGCAAGAGTTTCTTTACACAATTAAGCAAATTGTAAGTCGTGTATATTTTATGTGCTCAGTCCCATACTACAAGTTGTACCTGAGGCAGGTGACTTGCTCCGACGAGAAGGTCCTGGACTTTTGGATCCACAATGCTTTAGGCCAGATGATCGGGAATAAGATGATTTCATAACACGGCATTCTACGAGCAGATAGATGGCGTTTAGAAAACAATTCTGCATACAGGTTTCCTCCAAACCCTACTCTTGCTGTTTATTGTCCAGAAAATAAATCTCAGGATTTTCTAAACATGCTTGCCTACCTGAACGAAACAAATTTATAGAAGAATCTCCAAACTTGAAGCCCCATACCACTCAAAACTTTGAGCTGGCCAAATGCTGCAATACTCTGATCATAGTATTTCCTCATCCCTTAAAACTGGATTATGATTACAATTCAAATTTGTACCTAGGCACAGCTGAAAGGGTAAAGGAGTCAGCTGATGCCCAGGTTCCTCTAATAGCTTAGAAGTCTTGCATGCTGTAATGAGCGCCTCACATAGGGCACGGCAAGATCACCTCATCTTCTTTTGCAAGAAACTGACATTCTGACCAGTTTTTAGAGGTGAAAATTGCCTATTGTTTCTAAAAGGTGAGACAACAAGCCATTTACCACCAGCTATATATCATTAAATAAAGCACAGACTAAACAGGAAAGGAATAGTCATACATGTATCGACATTTTAGAAACGTTTTAATTCCTACAGTTAGCATCCACTGCAAATCTCATCCAATCAGATCGTAACAATTTCTCTTCTAACTTTCCCTGTTATTCATCACTATGATGTCAATGTAACCCAGGTCAAAATTAGAACGAGTGAAGCAGAGCCGCCTCCCCTGCCAGTCAAATCATATCCACATCTTTCTTTAAACTCTTCCCCATTAAGACGTCCAAAAGTGTCACAGTAAGCAGGGACAAAAGCATATGAAGACAGAAAGGAAGAAAAGCACCTTCAGTCACCGGGTTCTTAGTAAGAAGATGAACCCAATTAATCTCTGTGTAGTGTAATGCGAAAAGCAAACATACGGCCTTAAGATCTGCAAGGGAAATTATGATTTTTTTCCTCAGGCTGGGAATTGTAGTGCAACCTAATACAATCACTTTCTCCCACGACGTTATGAGAATAAAATTATATCTTAGCAAGCTTAAAATTATGTTAAAAAGATGCCATTCTCATCACAATTACACTATTTGAACCAACATCATCAGCAATAGTAGAATGGCAACTAGCTGAATCCAACCATCCAAGTACATGGATCAGCATAAATAAATATATACTTAAATGTTTTGATGAAACAGAAGATTTTCTGATGAAACTGTCATTTCTGTAAAAGTTACAGAAATAGTGCATGCTTTTGCTTTCAGTTACCTAAGAGCAAGGCAAAAAACTCTTATTCACAACCCAAAGCTCTCCACAAATATTTAGCTGATTCTTGTCAGGGCAAGTTTTCATTACCACAGATTCATTTTTCATAAAAGAAAGTCAGTGTGATTCTACAGCTGAACCAATATGGACAGAAAAAAAAAACAAGGAGAAAAAGAGTATTTTACACAATTTGATATTCCAAGCCAATTCTAAAGCTCCCTGGTAGAGTTCAGAGTGTTTTCTTGACTTTACGCTACAAGTTTTCTCTTTATGGATCAATAGCTTTCTCAAACAAGTTAAATCCATCATCTGTCAATGGAAGACAGCATGGACAAAACCCTTTGTCTCACATCCTCCCCTATTGCCCCCAAGCCTCCCCAACAATCTTCTAATATAAACTGGATCAAAATGTGGCCTATAGCAGAGAAGGCTGGAATTTGTGAAATAAGTAAAACAATTCTTCAAGACCTGAAAAGAGCAGCTGCCTCTATGATTTTTGAAATTTCTCAGAGAAAGAGAGCAATATGAGAGCCTCTCAAGAGTCCACAGATATCAAAAGAAAAAGTTGTAAATGGATTTTAGATCTATTTAGATACATTACTGAATTCTAAAATTCAATTCTTCTTCATAGTACATTAGGGACAGAAAATAAATGAAGTTTGTTAGTGCACTTTTTCCAACATGCAGGAGTTGAGAGTTGACTAGTTGGGTGGGTTCAGGATGTACAGTCTTACCACTATGATCCAACACGAAGTCATCCTGAGCGTACCGGTACTTCTCGGGTCCACAGGCAATGAAGACATCATCATCTCCAAAAAAGTCCTGCAAGCATGTCACCTTGACAGCAAAATATACAAAGCAAAATAAATATATGCATTATTTTCAAACACTTAATTTTCAATTAGTCAGCAACACTTACCAAGTTTGTGCTTTCACAGTGGCACCATAATGTTCTTTTATAATGTCTGAAACATTCCAGTTCTCAAGTGCTTTATTTATCCCCCCAAGAACAATGGCAGGGAACCTCAGCTTCAGAAACATAAAAACTACTGCCACTCACCTGAAAAAGTATCTTCTATTTACTACTTGTATTATTTTGTAAAAAAGAGAAAAAAAAAGAAAAAAGAAAAAAACACACACCACAAACAAACCTCAAAAGCTTAAAAACAAAGAGGTCAGCTTGTCCTACAATACATATATGCTTTAAAAAACAAACAAAACTAAAAAATTTCACAAGAAATCCTACCAAACTCCTCCTTCCAAGTACTTTTTTTCTTATAGGGACCTAGTAGTAAAACATTTTTTAAATGTAAGCTGATTAAATTTTTCCTATAGAATGTATTCTACAAGTCCTTTCCTTATCCTGAGTCCTTTCTAAAATCTCATATCCTGAACAAGATCTGGAAATAAAACCTGTGTAGAATCTAACAAAATCATAATCACCCGATAAGACCATATAACCGAAGAAGGAAAAGAAACAACAGCTTCTAGGTAAATAGGCTTCTTTTCCTTTCCCGATACCTGTCAACAACATTTGCATGTTTTACTCACTGTGATAATAGTAAACACTGGCAGATACCCAGGAAGGGTCCACTACTGCAGGCAGTAGAAAGATACCCAGAATATCAATGACTGCTGCTCTCTGCAAGAGCCCTCCAGCCGGGCATTCACACGCCAGGCAGGCGCCAGGGCAGCTCATGCAGAACAGTAGCAGCCACCCTGACAGCGAGATCCTCACCAGAGTGCAAGTGCAGTAAAGACTAAAAGTAAAAGCATGAATGTCTGTACGTATTTTCCCCACATACCCATTAGAGATGTTATATTAGATAACCCCAGGACACACCCAAGCCCACATAACCACATCATGTCTTAAGGGCAGTATTTTTAAAAGCAAGATCACGTAAATTTCCTGTTTACCTGGAAATACAACCTAATAGTTAATTTTGTAGACTTTTAATATAGGGGCAGTTCCCATGGTGCAAATAAATGCTAAAATAAACGTCCTTCTATATAATTAAAAATGAATATATAAATTGGAGCTAACAATAACAGTGTGCACTTTGTTTGGGTGCAATAAAAGCATCAAGTTTAAGCTAAACTGAATAAATTGTCTGTACTGGCTTCTGAATGCTGTTGGTCCACTGTGGTCTGACTTGCAAACCACAGAATTTCCAGTGTGATCCAGTCAAAGAACATCTGTATTTAGGTTATATAGCAATTGTTTCTTGCTTTGAAAAAAAATCAGCCAGTCTACAGATTTATAAACAAAATATTTTTAAAGTCTATTGATTTTTAAGTGTTTATTTAGTAGTACAACTTGTGCTTTTCCTAGGAAAGTGAACAAAATTGTTTTGTGGATAGTCCTTCATGAAAAGTATGTCAGTCTTTCCAGTAACTTAGGGATCAACATTTTTTTGTGAAACTAGCAGGTGACTCTCTTCACTAAATACCTACTTACTGCATCTTACCCATTCTGTGCCTGTCCCTCTGTGCATGCTGCTGAGAAAAACTGCTCAGTGCTTCAAAATTTGCCCTAAAATGCTTTTCAGAGGAACAGAGATGGTATTAGTTAAGCTGCGCATAAGCATATCATAACAATAACAATCAAATCTGTGGTCTTTTTTTTTTTTTTTTTCTTCAAGAAACAACTCTCTTGCTAGTCCTGAAGCTGTAAGCTTCTATGTACGAAGTCTACAATCAGAATAGCTTCAGACACCTGAAAGAGGTTAAGCACCAGGAAAAGATCAAGCAGATCAGCATTGAGACCTTTTTAAAAGTCACAGCCCTGCGGTCATTTTTCAGATTTAGATTGGATCATTTCTTAGTTCATATGAATAAAGCTCCAGACAGCACTTGGAACACACACTTTCCATCTGTGGCCTTGCAGGAGAGCTGTATCAGAATGTCTTTCTCCTTTTTGTGGCTGCAGTTACCACAGATGATGTTTTTTTAATAGGAGCAAGAGAACTTGCTTGCATAGAGAAAAAAAATTAAAAAGAATTAAGTATTTTTTTAATGAAGACATACAAAAGAGCATGAGAGAGTTGTTTAGGGTTTATCATAGACAGGCTTACACCAAAGGACTTTGATGCTTCCTTTATCTTCTCTTTTTTATTTTCAGAAATACAGAATTAAAACATACTTAGAAAAGCTACTTTAGAAAGGCTTTTAAAAATGTTAATTTGTTAAGTATGGATGTTTTAGTTAACATCTTTTAAATGTGTGAAATCTTATTTATACTTCTTGGGATCCTTTCCTAGTCATTGCCCATATTTTACTGACAATTCCACTATCTTCTCCACATTTAACACAAAAAAATAGGCCTACTGGCATTCTTTTGGCTACCTACCTGAGCAGTGCATACATGGATACTACAGTTTGGACTTGTGTTCCATCCTTTAAAAGTAGTTCTGAAGGCTTAGCATTACAAGCAGAAATGCAAAGAAATACACAGAAGCAAAAATGTTGTGTGAGAAATCTAAGTACAAACACAACTGGAAGTCAATATTACTTCTTCTATTTTAGAACCACGGCATCTTCTATTTTGCGCATCTGTTTCAAAAGAATCTGTCCCTGAGGATTCTCACCAGAATTTTCTGTGAGAATGTACAAATAACTTTGGGTATCCCTGATTTTTGATAATCACAAAAAGTCAATTTTCATCATTAGAGTCAGATCAGAGGGCAACATGATTTAAGTGATAGGAACAAGAGAATTAAACTATAATTAACTTCAACTGTAAGAATAACAGTAAAAACATAACAAACTCAGTGATCTGCTGAACCAAAACTTGAACTGCTTGTTACAAAATCACAGTTACTTCTCATGTAACGTTCCCTCCCCCAGACTCCCCAACTGGGAAATTCTTGGGACATTAATTGGAAGAAGCTTTCTATGAAACGCAGAAACCTTTCTAAAGAGTGTCATAATAGTAAATATACATTATGCTACAGAAGCAGAAGAGTTCACATCATTAATTGTAAAAGTACTTTGAAAGCACAAATGTGATTTACAAACAGGGAAAAAAAACACAAATCTACAGGATTGGGCCAAAAAAATCAATCAGAATGCAAAAACTGTAGTTGGGGAGTTGGCTGGAAAAGAAATACATCCATTTGAAAACCAATTCCCTGATTCACTGTTGTCTAGCACAATGATATATTCATAAATTAATTCATATTCATAAATTAAATTTGGTTCTTAAAGAGGTTTATACTTCTGACAAATGTTTATAACCAATCTAAGAAGTCACTGCTTCAGACAGATCAAGCTACAGGACTAGACTACAAACTATTAGCTTACTGACAGCCCTTTCCTAGTACTATTACATATGCCTAAAAAATGTAATTTGCACCAACCCCTACTGCTAGCTCTGAATTCACGAGGCAAAAGACACACTGCCATCAGAAAACACAATAACAGCAGTCCATTTTTATAGACAGATTTCAACAGGAATTTAGTAAAAATTCTTCATGATTAAGCTACAATTAGAAGAGCTGAATGATATGAATGAACCTTTACCTACAAGATACTAGTCCTTCATTCTTCTGTGAAAAGAAGGTCTACAGATTTTTGAAAACCGAACTCACAATTTTATAAATGCATTAGAAAATCAAATATTCTAATTCCCATCAAATCTTATGTAACCAACCATAATTAATATCTAGCAGAAAAAAGAAATAAGCAACTATTTCATGAAAAAATAGCATTTGTTTCCCCCCAGGAAAATGTCTAAGTCGTAGCAGTCTTTCTGCTTCAAAGCAAGTCAGACCAGTGCAGCTTTTGCATGGTACTCAGAGGAAGGAAAAGTAAGAGGCAGGACGCAATGAGCAACAGAGTACGAAGCCAAGCAAATCGTAATTCTCTTGACACAGCAGAATTGGAAGCGTATTAATATCTCACCTCTTGAGTATGAGATATAATTCTTAGTCTCATTTACTAACTGTGGAACAGTCAACATAAAGAGAAGGCAGCTTTAAAACATCAATTTATACCCTAATGTGATTTTATGGAATAAAACTAAATTGACATAGAAAAGTAAACTATATTCTATTTTTAAATGTTTTCTCAGGATTTTATCTACCTCAAACTTTTAGTAAAAAGGAGTAAGGTTTTTGAAAAATTAAGTCATAAGTGCCTGTGCTGGAATTGCATATATTTTTTTCAGCTCAGCAGGAGTTACAACAGGCAGTCAAAACAGAAACTCTTAAGAGCTTTTTTTCCCATGTAGTGTTGCAACAAAATGCCAATAGCTTGTTCAGTGCCAGCATGACAAATTTAGATAGAACCTCTCTGCTAATATCTTCAAACAGAGATGTCTCAACAACCCTCCTGGGAAGCGCTTCTTCTGCCTGACTGGGTCAGGCTGCAACTCCGTTACCCTAAAGGCCACTACCTTTGCCCTGTACACATCAAGTCTTTATTTCTGAGCAATAAGAAGTCAATTACTGGCCTATTTTCCCAGACAAGTCACATTGGTAACCATCATGTTTGCTTTCTCTTTTCAAATAAAGTTAATTTAGCGTTTCCACTTCTTCACTGCAATATGAACTGTTCCCTTTAATTTCCTGCAGGGTTTTCTGAAGCTGCCTGTCAGGCTTACAGCTCGAGGGTTTAGACCAATATATATATTTTTAAATACATGTACAGCATATTGAGTTTCCTTGGATAAGGGCAGCTTGTTGTCATATTTAGGAAAGTAAAAAAAAGCAACATTGAAGTGAAGATCATAATAAGAATTATGCTCCCAGGTCAGCTTCATCAATGACTATGTAATTAATGGCAGCATCACATTATTACTGTCAGCATTAGAAAATGAAGCTTCTCTCACTGACATCTATAAGGAGGCAGAGCAGTGGATGAGAGGTAGACAGCCCCTCCTGTTCCACAGGGAATCTAGAAAGTAAGGAAGTAAAAAGAAATCTTAAATATTTGCCTGCTGCCTCCTAAGCAGAAAAAGCTTGGCCATAAGCCCAGGCACCGCCTAATACAGTATGACAGTGCAGAACTGCTGCATAAACAGATGGGTCAGGACACCAGTACTCACACAGCAGCTACTTAGCCCTTTGGAACAGATGACAGAACGCAGAACGTACCACGTTTTTAAGTTTTTGGTTCAGATTTTAAACAATGATTTGTATTTTTCAGCAGCTCGAAGCTAATTTCAGAAAATGACCACGCATGTGGGAACAGAAGACTGCATTTGGGTGCATTTAAAATAGACACATCATCCTTATTGTAAGGGGCAAAACTGATCTCTTTCTGCAAAAGCATATGCACAAGTGTTCAACTGATTATGTTCTGCTGTTTAGAAATTGTAACAATTAGAATTAAAGAATAAAACATTCTCTATTTTTTAAATCGTGAAATTTAACATCATGCATCGCAATTTCCAGTGTTACATAGGAAAACAGCAGTCCTACTAAACATGGAAATAAGTGGAAATTAGAAACAGAGAATTAACAAATGCAGCTCATATAATCCAATTTGTCCAAACAGAAAAAACACAATCCTTGTCTTGTAACCTAACGTACCATGTCCTTGCCCACAGATGTATTAATCACAGCAACCCAAAAAAGTCAGCCTAACATGTTCTTTCCTTAAGCACTGTAACTGGGAAGCCTAATACAGAACCAAAAATAGCACCTGACTTCATACAGCTAACCTTCCATCTTACCACAGAACAGCTAGTCTAAAAATAAAAGCTACTTGTATCAAGAAGGAACATTAAAAGAAAAAGCATACATGTAAGGACAGACAGCTGGCTCATCAAGTTCAGTAAAGCAGCACAGATATAATTTTTGGGACAATCTGTCAATATATAAATGCAATTAGAATATAAGCTATATCTATTTTTTTTGTACACTGTTACCCATTTTGCACTATTACAGAAATCCATGCCCTTAGAAGCCCCTTACTTGAAAGTCACAGTATTCACATGGAGGCCTTAGACGAATGGAAACATATGTCCAAGCCCTCAATCAATTTCATTTTTGTCATAGATTCTTTAGATGAGAAGAGTTGCTGGTGAACGCAACCAAAATCTGCTGCAATCCAAGACTTTCAGTCCTTGTGAGAAGACACTGTTTCCTGGAGAGATTCCAGGGGCAACAGCAGTTTTCTGATTTCCTGATAGAATGTTTTAATTTTGTACTATTCAAAGCTGCTTCTCAAAGCACTACAATAGGGTGGGAAGAAAATGCAGATGCTCTAGTAATTCAGGTCTCTTCATCTCAGTTCTATCCCATTCATATACACCACTTCACATAAAATGGAAGTTTTCAGCCACAAATTCAAATGGTATATTGACCATTTAAAGGCATTTGATTACCTAAATACCCCCATAATTGTAAACTGTGAACATAGAAAGAAAAAAGAAGATTAAGCCGGTATATGCTCTTTATTCACTGTCTCAAGAAATGATATTTCACAGGCAACAGAAATCCAATGGCAAAACATTGTCATAAAACATGAAAGTTTTTACAGCTCAGCAAACTGGCTTCTATGCTTACTTTTGTTTTGCCCACAGCAAGCCATCCAGGGCTGTTAAATCTGCATATAACTTTTGTAACTGGTATGTTGGTTTAGGAGCATCAAGTAAAAAAAAATGAGAATAGAATAGACTGAGCAAGAGATTAGACCCATCAGAAATGCACAGAAAAACTACAATAATATGGGGCAGAGGGAAAAGAAACAGTACTTAATAACCAGGCTTCAGAGATCCAGATCAATTCTACTAGCTCCCCTTCTACTTTGACTGACCTTGTTTCAAATCCTACTCCTGCCCTTTCTGAATTGCTTTACTAAGGAGGCAGAAGCAGATGTAAAGCACATTTTAAGATGTAGAAACATTTTTATTTCACTTTCAGACAACAGAAGGACTACAGAGACAGTGGAAAAGTAGCATTTTTAGATACTGACGAAATAACAGATCTGCCAGTATTGTTACACTAAGACTAAGTCCTGCCAGAAAAAGTTATTTCTATTAGGTCTTCCCTAAACAAAGCCAGCAAAATTGCACACAAATTTCTTCCTTCAGGCTTGAACATGTCAGTCCATTCTTTGAACAAACACCCACAGGTCTCAGAAACACAAAACAAAATGCACAGAAACCCAGAAGAACACACAGCAAAGCAACCCTTATTCCCAATAACTCTATAGGCTACAAAAAGGTACAGGGAAAAAAAAAAAAAAAAAAAAAAAAGCTAAGCATCATTTCTCAGCCACATAATCTTTATGACACTTAATATAAGGCTTGGAGGAAGGTTTTTTTAGCTCTCTTAATTGGAAATCACACTGGATTTAAGTTTTATTGACACATTACTAATAATAGCTTCAATCATTTTTTTGGTTAGTTAGGCATAGGATTTAGGTGACTACATTTTCCGGGTGAAGCGAAGACTGACTCAATCTGTCTTTTATTTGCATGGGTGTTTGTTTACTTGTTTTTAAATAACGTGCAAGTAAATTGGAAGGTGCAAAAGATGTACACAGGATTGTAACTCAGTCATCAGTCACTGAAAATTCAAAATCTGAGAACTGTCAGGACAGTTGTTTCTGCTCAGCCACAACAGCAGAGACAATGTACAAAACAGATTTCAGGATGCAAAGATTGCTGAACTTCAGATGCATCTGACAATATTATACTGCTTTGTTGACCTCTGAGCCAATTATATCATAGTCACTGGAAATGAGTTAGAAACATAACCGGGTGAATTAACTTAGAGTTCACTACTGGTACCTGAAAATAAACTTTAAGAGAGCAAGGACAACTGATCCAGTACAAATCATTAATGAGCATCCATTTCCACCCACAAAGGAACTTTTTTTTTTCCCCAAAAAATCTTGCAATAATAATACAAACCACAATGAAACTCAATACTAACATCCATGTGTTAGTCATGTATTAGCTGTTCTACCCTCAAAAGGCAACACAGGCGCTCTAAAAGATTTTTTTTTTTTTAAACCTTCCCCACCCTACCCGCAATTATGTTTCCCAGTACTGGATTCAGCTCTTTTTTTCCCCAGACTCCTATCAACCATCAAAGAACAAATATATAGCTACTTACAGTCACATATAGGCAGTAGTAGCTGTGAGATGTTGTCCCTGATGCTGCCACTGAATACCATAAATAATATTACTTTACTATCTTGTGCTTGTTTTCACTTAGTTGGATAAATACTAATAAAGCAAGAATAAAGCCAGATAAAACTATCTTTCTTGATATTTTTATCAACAATAAAAATACCAAATAAAACTATAAAAGCAGAGTAAACTAGCTTTCTTTTTTTCAAATTTGATGAAAGAAGATATTTTAAAGAATTAGTCAAGCTACAAATATCTGTTAGAATGTAAACTGTTAGAGATAATTGATAAATAATCAAAACCAGAACTGGGAAGAGACCAGGGTCCCCAGCGCAATCCACGCACTGCTAGTCCCACAGAGATATCTCAAAAGGTGCTAGGACCCCTCTCTCTGTGAGCCCTGCTCTGGTGGCAGTTCCTGAACAGAAGCTAGACAGGGACAGATGACAACAGCAAATACTGCCCCAATAGGTGAATTTAGACTATTTTATTCCACATAGAACTGCGAGTTGCTATAACTACACCACCCCTCTGGCCTCTCTCCTGTGGTTCCTACTGCAACTGCCAACATATGAAAATAATCAAATTCCAGTTCAGTTTGACTGCAGGGTGGGAAGGCTCTGCTCTTTTCTGGTTTAAAGAGAGAGGAATCAGGATCCTCAGTCCACCCAGACCTGTTGCTGCAGCTGATGGAAATACCTATTCAAACAAGACTGGGAATCCCTGGATCACACAATTTATTTTCATTACCACTAAGAGGATTAATTTGCAAGACAGTACAGCTAACTCCTCCCTCCTTCCCCTTAAAAAAGAGGAAACAAAATCCTACCCAAGACTATACAGACATACAATCATGGCATAAGGAGTTAAAAATTATACTTTACTATAGGTTTTAATCTTATAATAAAAATAACATTAAAATAGTATCTTATTTGGAGACAATGGTAAAAAGCTGTAATTCCAGCAGCTCATACCAATCCAAAATATTACATCAAAATACCACACTCCAACAATGTTTAAGAAATTGAAAATCACAAATATGCATGTAAGTATACCATTCAACTCTGGAAAAAACAATATTCTAATATTAAATAAATCATCTAAGGCAACAGAAAGTTTATAAAACAAAAGCCATGCTTACTTCATCAGCAAGGCTGATGATGATCAGTTGGTTTTTAATCCTCCACAGGCATCACTTTAGAGAAAAACACAGCAGCATTCTAGACACCACAAATGTAATACAAAAACACACTCTCACTCCCAAGAGACATAAACAAATATTATGATCCATAAACAAATATCATGATCCAAGTACACTATCCTAACAAAGCAATACATAATTCCTGTGCACGTTAGTTAACCCCAGTGAAGATTCAGAACAGTGCCACTCACAGCTTCCTTCTTTCCCTGTCCCCCGAGGGTATTCTCCATCGCAGTAAGAAGGCATAAAAAGTAACGTTCCATAGGGGCATCAGTTACTAGTGTGAGGAAAGGAATTAAACAGTTCTAGAAAGCTCTGTTTTCAAATTCAGAAATATGTTTGACTCATGTTTCACTTGAAATAAATATTTACTATCCAGAAATATATGCAAGGTCTAAACTTGTTTCTGCTAATATCGTTCCAAATTTTTTGGAGACAGTCCCAGGTAGCTTTAAAAAAAAAAGCTATAATAATAGTTAGCTTTAATCTAGCTATATTCAGTACTGACAATTGCAATACTCTGGCATAAAATTCTGCGTAGATCAGTCCAGCACTCTGGGTATTAACACAGTGGCTGAGACCTGGGGCACTGGAATCACAGTGCCAGTTCACTGTTAGTTTGCAAAGCCCACCAACTTCAGGCCCTGCTGCAATCGTACCTCTTCGCTGTGGGATGACCCTTCTGGACCTGAACATAATCCAATGCCTGCTCCATGGAGGAGGGAGCTCTGTAATAGAGACAGCTTCACAGCTTGCATTTCAATATGATACACAGGCAACTGCACAGAAACATCCATTGTACCCATAACTGCAATGGCAGTGGGCGCCTGAAGTTGGCTGGGGCACACAGCAGTTCTTCTCATAAGAAGAAACACTCAGCTTTTCCAAATCAAAGTACAATGTGGCATTCACTCAATTTCCCTAGTTTTCTGCAGTCAGGTCAAGGTTTTATTTGTGCCATCTCCAAAAGGTATGTCTTGAATGACATTCTGATTTAAGCAGCACACTGCCTCATTAGCCTTTTCTTCTTTCTATGTTTCCATTACGTGTATGGTTTATTCTGATCCAGAATAAACCTTAAAAAAGGTAGATAAACTGTCTTTTCACTGGTACTTTTGCAGGTACCTTGTGTCAGACAGAAGTACTGTGAATTTTGTCATTTTCTTCTTCCTCTGGCCACAACAACTTGATACTCTCTAAGTACAGCAAATGCTCCCTTGGTGACAATTTCTGATATTCTCTTCAGACATGGAAATACCTCCATTGTCTTAATATAATGCAGACCATCATAAAGGTAAATCAGGCATTTATATGAAAACGTCTCAGGATATCAATGAAGCTCAAGTTATAATTATACTAACAGATTCATTTACACTTCCTTCTCTTACAGTTCCTTCCAGTGAGGAGAGGAAATTTCTCTTTTTATGGAAGTCCTGGTTAGAATTTCAACTGCTACTGTGCTTGGATACAGCAATATTAGCCTTAATCCATGTAACTATTGCTAAAGCAGGGGTCTAAGTTCTGGCATCTTCCTTCATTAGGAGGTTACCAGTGTTTCCCTTTGCAGTGTTTAAGGCTTTTACAGATATTTCCCAGTGCTTAAAAACCTTCCTAAGCAGCTTCTGGGTAGAACGACATATGTTGTTTTTAGTAGCTTTGGGTAGAATTTCACTGCATGTGCCAAGAGATCTCCTTTGGGCCCTGTAGTGATGAAATGATTGATCTGTTTCAAAATTAGAATCCAAACCTAGCTACTTTTGACAGACTCACCATAAGAGTCTCAAGTTTTACCTAGATTCAGGATACTCAGCCATAATTCTTTGTTGTCCTTACTGTGACCTTTTCTATATGCAGTGTCTTGAAATGGGCTAGCAAGTACCTGTCCAGCTCCCAAAGCCTCCTCCCTAAACAAGAACCTCTCCTATTACAGTCTTAAAATACAATATGTATTGATGCAAACTGTCCCTTTATTTTTTTTTATATATATATACACACATATATATTTCATTTAGTTGTAGGTGGAAGACTAGAGACAATTTTCAGTGTGGTTTATTTATTCCTCAGACAAGAGCACAATTCTAAAATGTTTTATAGAAAGCATTTACTGGATCCGTGGAAAATTTTTTGAGGTCTCACAGAAATACGTCGAGGGGAGATACAGATCCCTCAGCAGAGAATTTAAAATGTCAGCTATTACTTTATTATTCTTAATTAACTTCTATAAAACATCTTCTGTGAACTGATGTTAAAATTGTTGCTGAAAATGCTCTATGGAAAAGTTATCTGCAACTCCTCAGGAATCCTGCAAATATTCAGGAATGGTTTGCTCTGCATCTGTTAAGATAGACTTTTCCTTAGTTGAGAGGACTGTAGCAGTATTTTTTGTTCTAAAACTCTTGTTACTGCATTGCTACCTAGACCAAAGAAAATACTGCAGCTCAGAGCCCACAAATGAGTAATGCTCAAATATCTGGACCTGTGCAGAACTTCCTCAACTCAGTATCTATCTGTATGGATATTCCTGAAGGTCTATCTGGAAAGTTACCTGAAGAAACAGTAAAAGCACTTCAGAGTACAAAAATAAGTTCCTAGTGCTCCTGGCAAGACTGTTTTCTCCAATTTGGTTTATTTACTTGTAAAACTTAGGATTACCATAAAACCAGTAGGCTGCAATAAATAAATAAAATTTAAAAATCCACCACAGCAGAAGTGCTACTCCCTGCCAACATAGACACACTTTTCTCTTAACGTGTTCCACCTATAATTAAGTACTGTCACCAAAATTTACAACTGCACACCGACTTAAAAATTTCAAGTGCTGCTCTGTGCATCAGCAAAATAGTACTGCCAGAAGTATATGCAGGGAAGTGACAAGCAGGAGACTCAACAAATACAAATAGGAAAGAAATATAATAATTACAAAAATTTAATTACAAAAAAAAAATCACATGATTTAAAACATACATGTATTATTTCATTAACCTCCAAGCTTACATTGAGAAGGGAAGGAGAAAAAAAACATTTTAATAGAGCTGAGGTATTTCATAGCTCTTTCAAGAAGTAAAGAAATTAGAGAAACAAATATACTAACTTCAGTGTAAATACTGAATTTTTCTGTCAAAGTTTTCAAATTTTACAGATATTTCTGTTCTTCAGTCAAAAAATGTATAAACTTAAGTAAAATTAATATTTATTGTGTCAAATTAGTGTGAGCGCCTTACACCCAAGGCAAACAAAATTATGGACTATATAAATCTTATAGTACAGAAAGATTTTTGTTGAACCTGGTATTCTTGTGTTCTTTGTGCTTCTGATCTGCAGCTCACCAAGGTTTCCTATTCACTTTGTCCCGCTCTCATCAGACCCTGGGAAGCCTCCTTTCATAACACTGAGGAATACTTTAGTGGAGTGCCTCAGCTCAGCCTCAACAATTGCAGCTCTTATGTTATTTCCAATCATTTAGGGACCATTCCAGCAACCAAGCATTTATGACTTCAGTATGAACCACCTTCATTCTCAAGTGAATCCACTATTCCACTCCTTGTTACATGTGCCCTGTAGCAAAAAGGCTAACCAGGAAGAAGGTGGGACAAGGCATTAAAATGTACTAAATATATCCAGCTTTGTATAACAGTACACAGTATGCAAAAGTAGCAGAACAATTAGTTTCATTTTCTTGAGGGAGGAAGCAAGGGCTCAGCTCAGATTCCAAAAACTTGGAAAGCCTAATTATCTAATGAATGTCCTTTTCAAAGAAATATTATCCCTCCTCCAACTACTTCTTAGACAAAAGAAAGAATAAAGCCTAATAATAAATCAGTGCAGCAAGATTTTGTGGTCAAGATGATAGGTTTTCTCAACTGGATCTAGAGTAGTAAAATTGCCCACAGCAGGGGCCTCCATGTTTATCTACATTTTCACAGAGATCTGTAAGTCAGAAAAATGAAAGAAAATTATAGACTAAGCAAAATCAATCCTAGCAAATATATGCAAGGTCAGCTTTAAAATTATCCTCTTCTGCTCTCAAGAATCAATATAAACTAAAATTAGCTTTAACTGCATAAGAACAGTCCTGTCAGGCTGGTCAGAGACAAGTAAGCTAGACAGATATCTTTTGAGGATGTATCTGCAAACACAGAAATAATTATTGCAACTATTAACTCAAAATAAAGACTAATTATTAGCAAAGGTTTTACAACGCTTCTAGGATACAGAAATAAATGCTAGTTTGCTACCGTAATAATAGACCTGCATAATAACATTCATCATCTCACACTCCACAAAGGAGAGTGGAGAAGATGACTACATAATTTTATCCTCTACACAGATCTATTGTCTGTCAACATGAAGAGGTGGATGCTGCCTCAGATTTGTCAAGTGACATGCTTTTAAACAAAATAGTCCCCCAAATAGGTATTTTATTTACTTTGTGATGATCTACCCAATCTACCATCTTGCATGCTGTCTGGAGTTCACAATTCCTGGGAAACACAATTAGTCATTCTTTGCCTGTGATGAACTCAGCCAAAAGGAAGTAAAACTTTACTCCACTAAACTGAGTTCAAGAGTCAGTCTTTACTTAATTTCCTTCCTGTATAGCAACATGATGCTTACTTAATTGGAGTGCTCTGAAACTACAGTATTTCATTTCAAAATATGAAATATTTTTAAAGTGCATGAGTAATACTCTTTCAGTTCAGTGTTTTAAACAATTTTACTACATATTGAGACACGGCATTTAGGATTATGTTGATGCAGTTTTAGAAATATTGAAATATTGGATCCATCTTTCACTAGAAACTGTTTACTAAGACCAAGAACCAAACACAGAACATTGCTAAAATATATCATTTGTGCTGAATACACAAAGAAACCTCACAAGTTGTAGACATTCTCTTTAAAATGCTTTAAACAGATGGTAAAGAGAGTGAACATGTAAGCATGTAAAGCATTCAAGTTTCCTCTTCAACTTTATACAACTAAAAACTCGCTCAAGGATGTATTCATGCAGGCATCTTCTCTAGCACATGCTAACATGTTTAAAATAATAATAAAAAGACTTCCGTCAGAAATTACCCAAGAGTTTTCTGAGATTATTTCAATACAACACCATAGTAAGAGTAAACGTGAATCAAAGATCAAAGCACATTCCAGAGATGATAGAGGAGTGTACAAAGTGAATTACTGGAAGATATAATGTCAAGTTCATACTGCAGAAGTAAAGCAGAACCAGTGCATTTGCAACCTGTGATTTTATAATCACAGATTTATGAATGAATAGTTTGTCAAGTATTACATATGTATATTAGATACACCTTCTGGCTATTTCTTTGAACAACCCAGTGGGAGTCAAATCAGACAAATACTGAAAGCTTCAAGCAAACCTCTGTAAAAAGGAAAACATGCTTGTATTTCCTAAAAGAGTTTCTCGAAACTCAGTTTTTGATTTAAAAACTTAAATAGTTGGAAATGCATTCATTCAAAAGTTTCAGAATTTAAGTACAATATATCTAATTCTAAGAAAGGGCAGATAGCTTTAATCATCAAAGAATACACTTTAGGATACTAAAATTGACACCAACTTAAACTATACTTTCAATACGGAAGAAAAAAAAGGAATTGTCGTTAGATTTGCTGCTGTTTTGAGTACACAGATTTGCTAAAACAACTTTATGTATTTAATAAAGGTACACAAACTCAACTGTATAAAGCAATGTTGCTGAAAAAAAGCGACTTCTCTCCTACTGAAACCTGGCAATGGATGATTAGAGTAAGATTTTCCTTGCTAATATTCCATCTCAGAACCAATTTAATTATCAAAGAAATCCTGTGGTTTCCATTATGGCAAATGATAATTAAAAATGAACTTTTATAAAATGAGACAAAATTATAATTGGTTCCCTGCCAACTGAGGACAGATGATAGATAAGGTTCTCTCACAAATATCTGGGTTTTATGTAGTCAATATCTATCCTTTTGCATAAAATATTTTCAAGTATGCTAGTTCACTATAAACAGGATGGGAGAGGATGAATCACCTAAAACCTTTTGAGATTATATATGGATATTTAAAACAGTCAGAAAAAAATAAGGTCAGAGAGAGCCTCTGCTTTCAGTCTCATCCCTAGCAAAATCAATCTACACAAGGGGGATTAATATTTATTTCCCACAGCACACCTGACAAAGCTTTTTTACTTCAGTCTGAAGTCAATTTGAACCTCACATGATACAAAAGAAGTGTTGCAGTTCTTGTCTATTACACTAACAAAGCTTAAAAGCTGGGTTTTCCTGTGAAAATACTGGACCCAGCTTTCCTTTGCCCTATCCCAAATATTTATGGCAACAAAGGTTTTATGTTCAGAGCAATGAAAAATTCTTTCCAGGACCTGTATCAACTCCCTCATTGGCTTTGAAAAGAAGGAAACAAAGACTGCAGTTTGGGAAACATTCCAGGAAAAGGTCCCAGTCTAAAGACACATTCTCTTCTAACTCCATTGTACAAAAGTGTCAGAAGACAAATGTGTTTTTCCTTTAATGCAGAGGTGATTTTTGGGGGGGATTTCACTATCAGTAAACTTTTACAGATGAAGGGAAAAAAGTGACATGAAAAGATCTGGAACTAGTTTCAAATATATGCTGCATATTTGACAGCACTCAAACACTGGGGAGTTACATTTAACAGAAATATCCTAAGCCCTACTCTCCCAGTTTTCCCTTTGGCCAGAAAGCACACAATTGATGCCAACCACTTGGGAACAGCCGCAGTTGTTATGCATCTCATTTTCTTCAGCCTAGCACTTGACATTTTTATTCTCACTTATCCTGTGTAACCAGGAGAGCAAGGAGAAAGGATCTGTACATGAGAGCACAATTCCCCATGTGAACAGTACCACAGACTTCCTGCCTCCTAAGGGATTCTTTGTATATATATTATAATAATAATAAATAATAAAAAAGTACCCTCCTTCCCCCAAACCATCAAATCAAGTTACTGGTAATATGACCAGCTCCACAAATGCTGCTCAGACAAAAATTCTACTCAAGCAAAGTGGATAACCTAGTATTTTCAACTCCAGTTAAGCATTTAGGCACTACTGGGCCTACACGCATTCACCTTGCAAGAGATGGAGAAAGAAGGCCTAGGATACCACAACATTACTTTCTCTCAGCATGTTAGAAACCTCAGGGGCCTGGCTATTAAGTCGGCCTAGCATCCCTCTTTATTCTTGATCCAGATAAATTCTTAGTGGGTAAAAATCTCTGCTGTGGCTTTTGCCACTATACAAGTAAAGTAGTTCTGCATAGCTCAACTTAGCAGTATTTATGCAGGAAAGGCATTAAATAAGGTGGAGAGAAGAAAGAGGGTAAAGAAAGAAGTGTGACTGGACTACAGCATGCTCTGCCTGTTCACACCTTTCCACAAACCATAGGAAGTTCAGTAAAGTTCAAATAGCTTAAAGTTCAATCTTTAAGCCTGCAGCTAGTACAGGAATGAAAAAGTAAGACCTGGTTAAGAAACTGGCATTGTTTCTAGCAGGTTTTTGAAGAAAGAAATAACTAAAGTTTTCAGAAATCACTAAATGTTTCAGAAGCCTTTTCCTATTCCTAAACAGCATTACTCATTGAGGAGACCTGCGTTATTTCCCTTGAAATTCACCAAAAATACTGGGTACCTTACTGCTATTCCTAAACTTTTTCCCTGGTCTCACAAAATTAACAGAGAGCAGCTTCTTACTGCTTTCTGCCAAGCTGGCACAGCAGACCATGGAGCTTGCATTTCCCTGGCCTACTTACCCACTCGTGCCTTTCTTGACTTAGGCTTCTGTTTTTCTACAGCCAGGTAACCCGCCCGCCCTTCGTCTATTAGTCTCTAATCCACCAGATGGAGAAGGAGCAATGCACAAAAAGAAAAGCAGGAAGGAAAAACTCCTCATCCTAACAGTTTACATGTCCAACATAATAATTTTAAAGGAATAATTTCCCTCTCACACCTCAAGGCAACTAAACAGCAACCCTATAAACTAAATTCACCATTCTGCTTGTCTTTATTAGAAAACTGTATTTCTTAAATTAGGTCACTAAAGTGATTTAAATGTCTCTGATCTGGCCTGTGGATTTTGTTTGGATAATAACCTAATAGCTTTAAAACTAGAGAGGGCTGGCTTTGAATTAGGCTCAATTTTCAGGCAGGCCCATCTCTTCCCTTCCTCACACACACTTGATAATTTACATTAATTTTTACCTCCCAAATCCCTCTGTAAGTCTTACTTCTTGCTCAAGATTGGGAGACCTACTGAAAGGCTGAGGAAAGTGCTGAATTCCTTAACATTTTTACTGGTACCTAATTCCTTACTCTGTGTTTCTGCTGGTTTTCTACTCATGTCTCTTGATTTTGAACAAGCTAAAACTCTATTTGGATAGGTCTTTATATTGCCAATCATACTAATACTTTAATAATACATAGGTGTTAAATGAGGATGTCAAACTTCCTTACAAGAAAAACAGACATTAAAATGCATAATCCATCTGATCTGCATTTGCCTTAATGAGGTTATGGGCAAGAAAGTGTTAGAGAATGTTAAGACCACTGAAGACTCCAAAAACATCAGGTACTCAGAGATAGTCAATAAAGTTCTAAAATACAAGTTCAAAGAACAGAAACTCTCACCTCAGATCATTTTCAAAATACACAAGCAAGCCATTAAAATTACATTGGAAATTTTAGCTGGTGTCTAAGAAACAGAAAATCAGCATCAAGCACCTTCATCAACCCATTTACTATAGTGCTGTACTACATTTTGTATGTTTAGTGACATATAAATAGGAAAATAAATGTTGCTTAGATATAGCTATCATAAATAGAGGGTTTCCATGACAAATATTTGAGAAGGAGGTCTATATATATATATATATATGTAAAAGATGAAGCTTGGTGAAAGCAATCAATATACATTCATGCATCAAAAACAAAGTCTGTTTCATAACTAGTTCAAGTAGAATTTGAAGCCATCTAAAATCCTAAGAGCTTCTTGGCATCACCTTTGCATCTTAGATTGCACCTTGAATTGTACCATTGCCCATGAGCCCCTGGCAGCAGTGTGTGATAGAGCTGCAGACATGAGGTTCTTAGTCTTCAAATCAGAGAATCTGGTCCAAAAGTGTTAGTGTAGTTACAAGTTAATGTTTAACCTAGAAGAACATCCTTAGGCAGGCACTAGACTTCAAAGACCACAGGTGCTAATAGATCCATCCTTATACCAACAGCCATTCCAATGCTAAACTGCATGGAATTGCATATTTTCTGTGTGCAAACAAAGGACTGCTGTAGCAAAGCTGCACATGCCCAAGAGACAATTTCCCTACATATCCCCTCAGCTCCACAGAAGTGGAGGAATTCCTTCTATCTTTGAGGCAAAAAAAAAAAAAAAAGTAGCTGTAATTGAAATTGGTCATAATACTGAAAAGTGAAGGTACCAGATCCAAGGTGCCATATTTCCACATATGCTCATATTAAGCCAACTGCAGTTACTGGGTTTTGTTGGGATAACAAGTTTTTCTGAGCCAAATGTCAGATATGCTGTGATACTTTTTTGCCCAGTAATCCAAAACATGGACCGCTTTCTAAAATTATTTTGGAATAGCTTATATAAAATTACTTGCCAGTGTAGCTGCTGAAGATACAATCAACACTTTTTCTTTCATTCTTTCCCTGTAATACACAAACACCAAACCTCAAAGTCTCACAGATTAAGAGTCTTCAGGTCTTGGTGATATATTTGTGACAAGCAGGCTGGTCAGACTGGACATTCTTGTGGATATTCTCAATATAAAGCATAGTAGACTGCCAATTCCAGTGCAGGCAAATGGATATGCTCACCCAGACTGTGACTTGCAGTCCTATACCCTGACAAGACTGTTCACCTCTCATTCTTGAACTGCTTAGAATGAGGATGGCAGTTAGTAGACAGTACTCAGTAATCAAACAGCCAATATATACGTGTGTCTATAGCAGAGTATATCAGAACCATGTTATATGTATGTTACAAATATAAAGAAATAGATTTAGTACAGCTAATTGCTCAGAAACAAAGAAGTTGTATAGATGAATCTCAGTTTGAATTAGAATTAGACCCCAACTAGTTAGCTGAAATACGAATTCAAGTCACTCACCATTTCTACAGGATAATGAGAAGCAAAAATACGAAACCCATGAATAAAACAAACATATCAGAGGAAAAACAGCTTTTTATAGGCTTCTCTGTACCATCTAATGCTCTGTAGGAAGGAAGACTTATGCGAAGAAAGATTTGAGAGAAAGAAAGGGAAAATGAATTGCTTCTCTACTACCCCATAGAAGTCTGCAGACAAAATTATCACCAAGCTCATATATTTCACTCTGATCTTTCTCACAAAATAGATAATTAACACTCCCTGCCTCAAAAAGGATTATATACTTGACTAAAAATACATTGCTGGCAGCAACTACATGCAGGTCTGCAGTCTGACCTGACCAGATATCAACTACCTCCAGGACCATAAGTTTTACGCATCAAAGCAAGCTAGCGTCAGGAAATGGTCTGCCTGCATGTAGGCATATTCTATCCCTCTGCATTATTGGGTCCTACAGAGGAAAAAAAAAAAGTGATTGCTCTCTACACAATATGCTGTTTCTGTGCTGCACCTCAGTAAATGAAACACCAAATATAATAAACAATTATTTAAGAACATAGCATGAATAGCATACTTGCACAACAGGAGGAAATAGTTGCTGACTTTGTAAATGAGAAGTGCTAGAGGAACACTGAATTTCATTGCCTATGACAACGTTGAATATCACACTTTTCTATGCAAAGCTTAATGACTTTTCTTGCTGCTTTACATTCATATTTCATGCAAGTGTTGAGAGGCTCTCTGCTTTTAAAAATTGGCTTGCATTGTTATTACTCCAGCATTGCTTTCCTTTTAAGTCTTTGGACTACCATGTTTAAAGGTTCACTGCATATCAATCCTCTAGTAATATTGTAAACATTAAGAATGAACTTTCACTCTCCTATCTCTGACAAATTGTTTTATGTTTCCCAACATGAATTTATTATGGAAAAGTGCCATTTTCTCTTAATGGCACAATTGTACATGAAACATTCATATTTGAAGATTACAATATTCCTGCTTGAATAGATTTAAGAAACACTGACGACCTGATTAGAGTCAACCAAGAAACAATATTACAGATCGATCAACCACAAAGACACTTAAAAGTTGCAAGTTTCTGTACAGACTGTACTATGAACAGGAATGGAACAAATTCAACCTTGAAATGGTTTTGTACTGAACTATACCTGTTTTTCTTAAAGTTTATATATTTAAAAGTGATAATGTTTAAAAAAAAAAAAAACTATGTACTGAAGAAATATAGGATAATTTAATTGCAAGAACCAAATCCAAGATCTCAAAGTAAGAGAAAACCTGTAACACAAATTCTAATCTGGCATATGACAGCTGCAGAATGAACTCAAAAGGTTTTTACCAGAATAATTATCTGTTAATAGCCAGGCTCAGCGGGACACAACAAATTCCCAAGATTTAGCTTCCAAGTCATGTGATTTGATCTTAGCATGGCAGATGGCACACAATGACTGCACACCATTCATTTATTTTAAGAGCTATGCACACCATCTTTGTAACCTGGTACTAAAATTATTATAATCACACATCAACAGAGATACAGCGTTACCACTGGTGACACTACTATTTTCCCAGTGATTGTTTCCTGTTCTGCACAGCACGTCGTTTTTATTAAGTCCTGTCAGCTCTTGGAATGCACAGACAAAAAATGAAAACCCCGTAGGATTTTTCTTCTCTGTCGAACCACAAAGACTCCAGCAAGTTGGATATCACTTTTAACAGGACAGGCATGCTTGCTTTCAGTCAAAATGTCAGCATGTTTTTTCAGTTGTCATTCTCTGGTCTATCTGGATTGCATTTTATACCACTGATCTCCAAAAAGCAACACACAGGGGTGCCCCTCCAAATGAAAACACCTTTACACTAATTAAGTAGTTTTTCAGTGCTAAAACTGTGGCTGTTTCACGCATCATGACCTTTACTTCTTGCATGTGCAAAGTAAAGAGCTTCCCCAGCACTATTGTTCACTGCCAGTTTAAGACACTCTCCTTAGATGGCTCATTAGATTAAAAAAAAAAAAAAAAGACTTTCTGCTGCACTACATACCATTGTATTTTTATCAAAAGCTCTAGAAAACACTCCCTACCTAAATTAGTAGCCAGAAAAAATATCTCTGCGTACTTATTTTTAGGGTATTTTTTCAGATCATTGAAGCAATGATAGCACAGTTAATTTGGGGTTGGTTTGAAATACCACTACCTTCCATAACTACAGATGGGGAAAATTTCAATGTTCATGGATAGAGGCCAAAATTATCTCCTTTGTTTGAATGCAACATTTCCTCCTGCCCTGTTGCAATTAATAACCAGGCTTTCCAGTTTTAAACATACTGATATAAAGGGCTGAACAAGAAATATTCTGCAATAGGTTGTTGTTTTATTTCCTGTCATACTTCCTGAATATTAGTGCTCCTTTAATTCTTTTGTTTCTCTTAAACTTACAAGATTTGTATTCCACACCCAATAGACAGACATCTCTCAGCAGTTGTTCTCTGAAATAATTCTAACCCCTAGCTGAGACCCAAGTTTCCCTGAATCAGGTCTCATTTCAAATATTGGGACAGGCTTGTTAGTATCACGTTCAAATTCCCTAACTGTAAGCCTTGCTATGTAAATTTCTCTGTGGGTTGCACATATGTTTGCATGCACTTTTTAATTCAAATGGCATTCAGACATTTGTTATTTTGCCTCTAGTTGAATAACTCTTCAAAAGTTGCGCATAGCTTATAGTTACAAAAAACACCCACCAAAAATTATGCCCTTGGGAATCTTTAATAGTTTATAAAACCCCATTCACCTACCTTGCAGTAGAACCAACTAAACTTAAATCACACCAACATAAAGATTGTACTGAATTAAATTCCAATGAACGTAATTGTGTTATTTGCTACATAACTTGAAGGTTAATATGTTTTTTTTCCTGTGGACAGCAAGCATGAATTCTGAAAAACCTTTCTACTCAGGATTTCTACTATTTTAATAATGATATCGTCAATCAATGTCAAATTACTGGGTACTCTGGTATTTTTGTTTTTGGAAATTTTTCATTGCTTTATGAAGGTTCCTTTTCAGATACTTCAGCTATTTCCTCAGTCAGCTCAAGTTTGTGGAGCCACATCCAGAGAACATCTGGATGCAAAAATCTTCATTTTGGTGCACTGGTTGTAACTGGTGGCCATTGCTCAGCTAGATCTGCTGCACTTAGCTTAGCTATGGAAATTGCAATTATTTATGGCCGTTATATGAAGTTGACAATGAAAAAAGTGGATACCCTTCTTCACTGAATTCAGG
This sequence comes from Tinamus guttatus, assembly GCF_059628265.1. NCBI lineage: Eukaryota > Metazoa > Chordata > Aves > Tinamiformes > Tinamidae > Tinamus > Tinamus guttatus. Next base: position 5,772,276 of record NW_028288781.1, on the reverse strand, counting down.
GACTTTCATTTCCCGTTACCAAAGTCCTGAAGTCAGGTGACCTTTGCTTTGCTCACAAATGTCATATTTTTGTGTGATCTGCAAATCTCTTTTTGTGAGTCTGCTAATATAGAAGCAAGTCTCCCTCAGAGTCATTTTGAACACCTGCAGTGAGTGGCAGACAGCAGTATAACAGTACAATTAAATTACACTAAAAATAAAGAATGAGATATTCACAACACCTGGTTCCTACTGCCTAGCTTCTCAAAAAAGAAAGTGTAGTGCTGATAAAACATGTTTATAAAGTTGCCTTTGCACATTAGGTGGAAAAACTGAACTAAATGCAAATTATAACTATTTAGTTGACTGCGCAAAATTTAAGAGCATTTCACTCCAATATGACTTCAAATATAAATGGGGATTTTCAGATCTGAATGACAAACCTATAACCCAGAAGTGAAACGAGAGGTCAGGGAACATCAGTCATATTAATAAACAAGATCTCTCCTGCTTATTCCTAGCTTCGGCTGCTAGAAATTACTGCCATCTATGATGGGTACTTGAACAGTTGCAGTTGGCCTCCTTAGTATTTCCAGTACTAAAAATAAATAAATAAATAAATAAAGAATTCAGAAGCTATAAACTTGTAAGCTATCCTCTTTCTGCTAAGAATGTTCAAAACATTCCAACTTCTTTAAAAAACACAAAAATACTGATAAAGTACAAGTTTCATGAATACCTCCAAATAGAATATCTGTTTTCCTCATTTACTCATCTAACTTCTAATGGAAATGAGTACCCTATGAGAAAACCTCACTAACACAAAATAACAGAGTTTTTAGTTCAAGTTTAGAGATAGCCACTAATATACTATGGCCTATCAAAAATGATCTTTGGGGTACGATTTATCCCTGGTATGTTGTAACTATTTTGGAACTCAGCATAGAAAAGATGAGTCATCCCCCTTTTCAATCACATTATGGATTTCTATCAGGAAGTCTCATCAGGATGTAAGCTTGAAAAGCTACCATCTTCCAAAATATTTAATTTTCCCTGTATTGGGAGAATGATATATACAAATAATACAGTTTGCAGTTCTGCGGTGTTTTTTTTATTTTATTTTTTTAAGGGAGAGGAGAGAGGGAGAGGAGAGAGGGAGAGGAGAGAGGGAGAGGAGAGAGGGAGAGGAGAGAGGGAGAGGAGAGAGGGAGAGGAGAGAGGGAGAGGAGAGAGGGAGAGGAGAGAGGGAGAGGAGAGAGGGAGAGGAGAGAGGGAGAGGAGAGAGGGAGAGGAGAGAGGGAGAGGAGAGAGGGAGAGGAGAGAGGGAGAGGAGAGAGGGAGAGGAGAGAGGGAGAGGAGAGAGGGAGAGGAGAGAGGGAGAGGAGAGAGGGAGAGGAGGAGTTTCTCCCAGGAAATACATTTCTTCCCCTGCCAACCATACACTTCACTCTTGAAGAAACAGCAAAGTCAATTTTCCATTAAGTTGCTATCCCACAGTTTACAATAATTGTTATTTGACATTTGTTTAGAAAAACAGAGAAACTCTCTTTGGAGAAAATGAAAGGGTAACTTTCCAACTGGAGATGCTCCAATTTGACCACACTTGCTTCACAGTAGGAAAGTGACAGATTCCAGCAAAGAAGAGACAGAAACAAATGTAGCCAAGTACGGAAAACACTTTGGTCAGGCAAATATATTAGGCAAACTTCAATGTCAGAAGCAAAGACCCTGGAACAGCAGAAGCCTAAATTGCAAAATTAAAGCTTAGTTAGTTTTATAGGAGTGCTTTTCCTCATGCTTACTCTTGGTGAGGGGGAAAAAAAAAATGTTTATCTGCTTAAAAGCAAAAAAAGTCAGCCTTGCACCATGTAAAAGAAAATGTTAAAAAAAAAAAAAGTACCTAGTCCCTAATATTCAAGTAGCACCATCCATATCAAAACTGAAGATAAAAAGAAGCCTTGCACATATTACAAAATCTTACAATTTAAAACTAAATATTTTCCTTTACACACAACATTCAGGGAAAATAACTGATGCAGCCATTACTTGCTGTAATGCTATGTACCAGCCATTACTATGCTGTAATGCTAATGTACCCTTGCTATTATCACGATTCTGCTTTAGTCAAGACTAATGGAGCCAGAAGAGCAGTCAAAAACTGTTCTGAGGACATTCCCTTTACTGTACAGCTCAAAATTAAAAAGATGATTTCAGAATCACTGGTTTCACAAACATTCCCCCCAGCATCCACTATTACGTACCTCTACAGAAAACAACAAAAATCATCCTACAAGCTAGCAAGAGAATCACATACTCTACCCTCCCCCCTCCCCCCCCCAAAAAAAAAAAGAAAACTATATATGCACCTTTTTAACACAAGAATTCTGGCATCAATTATATATTGTAAGAACGTGTAACTTTTTTCCTCTCAAAAATAGCAAAAAATGCATTTCCTGTGAAAAAACCTGAGAAACAAGAATTACATTTATAATAACACAGACATTTACAAAATGCCTTTTTCCCAAAAAAAAATGCTTTCCTTTTAAGCTGTGCCAACAATAAGACAAACATAAAAGATCTGCCTCACTAGCAGATTTAGAAGAATAAGCAATTACCACATTAGGGAAAACAGTTCAGAAATTTCCACCAATTGGTAATTGGCAGCAAAGCAGCTCTTCATTTATCCAACCCCACAATGCCCTTAGGCACCAACCCCTACATATACCAGCAAAGAACAAACAAACAAAAACACAATTCCCATAGCCTCAAGCCGAGGTCAGCCCTTTACTTTGGGAAAAAGCGGAAGCCTCTTTCCTCCCAGATATCCAGGAGGAAGCTTTTTTCATTCAGGATATCTAATGTCAGAGCCCCTATATCTGGCTAGCTATGTCTCTAGGACCACAAAAAAAAAAAAAAATCAACAAGATGGCATTACGGTAGTACAGGAGAATGCTCTTTCCCAAATTCTTTTTGGAAAAGCAAACAGCTGGAGGCCTTTCTTCCAAATGAAAGGGATGACACCCTGGTTAGGCACTGCCACAACTGAAATAATTTACACATAGATGATATAGCTAAGATCTGCAGGATGTTAGCTGGGAAAACTTCCTAGAAATTTTCCTACTGCACTTGAAAACACTTATCTCTACACCTGCAATCCCAGACTGACCAAGCCCATTGCCATGCAAGTGCAGGAGGATCTGATGCAGCAACTACAAGTCTTCACCTAATTCAGAGCACTCTCACCAGCTGGGCAGCCCACAGTGAGGATGACAACAGCCATCATCCACCACGAGTGACGTTAATATGGAAGCAACATATGTGACATTTAATGTACAATTGAGGATTAATTAATTTTATTGATCCCAGATGCACCACTGCATGTTCCACACCAGTGGAAATAAGTGAGTTTAATGATTTGATAGCAGAGGGGAATCTGAACTGTGCTTCCTCTTTGCAGCAGTTTCCTTTCCTGACTCCTCTGAAATCTGTTTCAATCTACTTGCTTGAGGAGATTAAATTCCTCTTATCTGGGACAGTAACAGAAGACTTTATGGGTAGGAGAGACTAATTACTCTATAATAAATGTCCTCAAAGCTGCCGTATAATGAATTAAATTAAGCATGACTAAATCACATTGGAGGACTTTTTAAAAGAAAAGGACCTTCGTAAAAATGATTCTCTCCTAACAAATCTCATTGACAAATCTAATGAAAAAATCAAAATTATTAAGAGAACCAAAAAGCATGTTACAATCCACCAATTATTGCAAATCAAGAGTGTCAATGATGCACTTGCTTCTCTATACTTAATACCAGAGAACAAAAGTTGTTCTAAGTATTTAATCACTAAAGTGTACCCGAAGCATGGAAAAACTAACACGGAGACACATCACATACCAAGAGATGCTCTAAAAAGGTTCATTTCTTTCTCTTGATACATTCGCTGGTAACTCTCAACACAAAAAACTGTTTAAGTGATGATCACAACCATTATAAGAGACTTGACATTAAAAATCCCCAGATGTACAGAAACAAAAGAGAATCTTTTACAAATAATGCATAGGAGGATATAGATACACAGGTGTGTAAAAATAACTTTTGAAAGGGTGTGGATCCTAATATTGAGTCAATACTACACTAGTCCATATATCTGACATTGAATGTGGTCTATTGTGCAGCCTACCTTGCTCTGTACTGCTAGAAACACAATGCTGTCAAAGTTATAGACTACTGTAAAATAAAAATATCAAAGTCCAGTTCTGTGAAGGGCTAAGTCATTAAACCATGATCACAGTAAATGTACAGAGAGTTGATCAACTGTAGTAGAAAATTTTGTGGCTCACTCTGCTATAATTCTGCATTATTTTCAGAATTATAGGAAGTGAAATAGAAGGAAACAGTAATATTATATCAGACGCTACCTAGCAGCCACGTTGACATCTGAAAACATGACTGTGCTTCTGTTAACTGTTAACTTTCATAGAATCATAGAATGCTTAAGGTTGAAAGCGACCTCTAGAGAACATCTAGTCCAACCCCCCTGCACACGCAGGGTCACCTAGAGCACGTGGCACAGGACTGCAGCCAAGCGGGTTTTGAAGACCTCCAGAGAAGGAGACTCCACAACCTCTCTGGGCAGCCTGTTCCAGTGCTCTGTCACCCTCACTGTTAAGAATTTTTTCCTTAAGTTCCTGGGGAACTTTTGGTGTTTCAGTTTGTGGCCATTACCTCTAGTTCTGTTGGTGGCCACCACTGAAAAGAGGCAGGCCCCATCCTCTACACTCCCCTCCCTTGAGGTACTTACAGACACTGATCAAGTCTCCTCTCAGCCTTCTCTTCTCCAGGCTGAACAGGCCAAGCTCCCTCAGCCTCTCCTCATAGGGCAGATGTTCCAGGCCCCTGATCATCCTTGTGGTCCTGCGCTGGACTCTCTCCAGCAGCTCCACATCCCTCTTGTACTGTGGGGCCCCAGAACTGGACACAGTACTCCAGATGAGGCCTCACCAGGGCTGAGTAGAGGGGCAGGATCACCTCCCTCGACCTGCTGGAGACGCTCTTCTTAATGCACCCCAGGATCCCACTGGCCTTCTTGGCCACAAGATCAACTTGTCGTCCACCATGACACCCAGGTCCTTCTCTGCAGAGCTGCTCTCCAGAAGGTTGGTCCCTAACCTGTACTGGTGTCTGGGGTTATTCCTCCCTAAGTGCAGACCTTGCACTTGGCCTTGTTGAATTTCATAAGACTTCTCACTGCCCAGTTATCCAGTCTGTCCAGGTCCCTTTGGATGGCAGCACCTCTGGGCTATCAGATACTCCTCCCAGATTGGTATCATCAGCAAACTTGCTGAGGCAGCACTCCGTCCCTTCATCCAGGTCATTGATGGATAAATTGAACAGGACTGGACCGAGGACTGACCCTTGGGGGACATCGCTAACCACAGGCCTCTGCACCTCTGATCACCACCCTCTGAGATCTCCCATCCAGTCAGTTCCTAATCCACCTCACTGTGCACTCATCTATCCCACACTTCCGGAGCTTGCCCAGGAGGCTGTTGTGAGGGACGGTGTCAAAAGCCTTGGTGAAGTCGAGACAGATAAGGGGAGAGCAGTGGATGTCATCTATCCAGCTCATTCCATCACAGAAGGCTATCAGGTTAGTCAAGCATGATTTCCCCTTGGGAAATCACTTTCAAAATACTTTCAAGTGTTTCAAGTGAACTGTATTACTAAATATAGTCAACATGTGTTTTTGTCTAGCAATACGAAATCGTTTAAACTTTTCTTAAAATGTAAAGCAGTCAACTTCTTTTGCATTACATACAACTTACAATTTTTGTACATATACATATTTAAATATTGACAGTATTTCATTATTGACAGTATTTCATTAGCCTACCTGTTTTCCATCCAGCGTACAAAGTCTCTTGACTACACCGGAATCTAATTTAATGGCTTCTGTGATGTCAGTCAGGACCTGCTCAAAAGAATGAGCAGTCTTCTTATTCAGCAGAATTCTCACAGCTTTTCGGGGTTTCACTCCACTCCTAATAACGGTCACTAATTTGGGCTTAATGAAATCTTTACTCTCCTTCACTTCACTCTTTGCAGATGTCAAAGATGTTAAGGATCGAGTGGAACCCGTCCTTACGTTCACACACCAGTTTGGATTGACATTCTTGGTATAATCAACTTTGCGATATGGTTCGTTGGATGCACATACATAGCTTTCACCTGAAAAGAAGACATAACCATAATTTAACAAATTCTGCTATATTTTTGACAATTTAAAAAAATGAAAAATTTCTTGCCAGAAAAAAGAAAAATTGCTTCCCGTAAAGAAACATGAGTGGAAAACAAGAGACCCTTTTGCTAGAGGATTTACCATAGAAGAGTCTCAAAATGCTATTCTAACTTTGTCCTTTATAGACACATATTGAAACAGATTATCTTCTTCTTACTCTCACTCAGTATGACCTCTGTCTGCCAGGGTTTTATTGCAATACTTATCAGAAGAGCAGAAATGGTCCTAAGATTTTCAGTCAATATTAATCCAAAGCATTATTTATTTACAACAGCAGTGTAAAATAGCAGTGTAAAACTCTTCTCATTCCTCCTGTTTCCTCACTTAAGAAGGAATAAAATAAAATTTCTTGTGCATCTGAACAGACTGCAAATCCTGTTTATTACCAACTTATTGTATTTATTTGCCTTTGAAAAGGGGTCTCATTAATTTTTCTTTTTGAAAACTTTAAGTAGATTGTGCTTGACATTAAGGCTTGGTGAAAATGCAGTTCAAACAGATTGTTTCCAATTCATCCTTTTAACTTATTATACTGTTTTTAATTAAAAGCACTTATTATTTTTATTAAAAATAAGAAAACTATCTGGAAACTGATAATTTCTATAATTGGCAGATGCATAGAGAAAAAAATAGACTAATTATCAAGAATCATAGTGTATTACCTATTATCTAGCAATTCTTAAATTCCATGTCTGCTCTCTTACAACTGCCATTCAAAGTACACTTAGTAATACAGGTATAAACATTGGAAACATATATTACATCTGTAAGGCAGGCACATAGGGCAGGAGTGGAGAAAGTGGTTTAAGTCAGAGGTGAAAGCATTGGCTGCCTAACACATAACTTGAAAGGAGATGAAACTTTTGCTCAGATGATGTCAGTACCAAAACTCCTAATGATTTCACTACAAAAAACGTCTTTACCCAGTTTCTAAATTCTATGGAGAACCTTGCAAGGTAGCCAGAAAATTGCTATATATAGAACATAGAAAGAAAGAAATCACTTGTTGCTTTCTGCATAAGGAATAGTTTCTAGAAGAACAAAAATAATTGCACTGGTAAGCCAAATCCTAGCTGCAAAGTTTACTACAAGAGACATTCCTAGAGAATGGTGTATTCAAAAAGCAAGCACAAAAACAAACAAAAACCACCACGCTTTCATGAGCAAGCAGAACACTCTGGAACAACACAAGTTATGTTAGTCACCCCTCTAAGTAAAAAAATACATTTGTATGTTGCTGCTTGGAAGATGTGCCAGAGTCCCTTGCAAGGATGCTACCTCTTCTTTATGTTACACTTCGCAGATAGAAAAAGTGAGAATTTAATGTTTCATAATATATTTACCCACAGCGTTAATATATGACCCAATTTTATATATGCTTGAGATTAATATAAGTATTTTGATCTCCAGGGACACCCATCTGATAATCTCCACACTGTCTGAGAACACCAACAGTTGTAAAATGTAAAATATAGTTTTCTTTCTTTTTTTTTTTGTTTAAGCCAATCAAATATATTTCAAACATTATGGCAAAGCAACAGATAACTCTACAGTTTAAAACACATGTATAACTAAATTTGTCTGCTTCACTTTCTTACATGAGATTTGCACATTTAAATGACTTATACACCAATTCCATTAGTATGAAAATCTCTTTCAAGACGTTAATGATATTTGGATAGAGCTGTAGCTTTCTAGGCTGTCAGCACATCTACCAGTCCCTCGCACTTGTCACAGCTCCACAAATAAGCACAAACAATACTTCTAAGTATTTATATTACTGACTTCAATGCAGTCAATTTTATGGTTTGAAGTTCTCTTTTCCAGTTACAACTTTAAACATTTTAAAGTTAATGAAAACCAGCCTTAACAAGCACATACTCAAAACAGTTGCATTACTGGAAGTAAGTAGCAAGTCTTTAGCCTACAGCATTGGCACTAATATGGTAGCTTTTATACCAGAACATGAAGTTAGTCACTAATACTATACAGGATTTTGCAGACACAAATGCAAACTACAGACTGGTGAAGCAAGAATATATACTAAGCAATAAGGGTTTTTAAATGCAGAAATAATTCAAGAATTACAGACTTAGATTACAGTTGGAGCTCTGACTCCAGCCAAACTATTCTATGACAGGAAGGTCAGCAAAGCTCCAGAGCAGTTTTGGCAGAAGTTTCAACCTCCTCCTACTATTGGCATTATATTATCAAAAGGGCATACGGGAATCCTTCCAATGCTTCAAGACAACATTTTAGATTGTTCTCAGGACTATCTCTTCGGCAAAGCAATCCTAGTATCGCCAAAAATCCCCCAAATTAAGCATATACTCTCTCAAAAAGCAGTAATATCTACTGATATTGTGGGTCACAATATAAACAATACAAAGAGAATTAGTTAACTTCTGGTTCTGTGCATCTTAGTAACTTTAAAAAAAAAAAAAAAAGAAAAAAAAAAAGGATGACATGCAATGCTGCCTATTTTCAAGGAAACCTTACCTACTGCTAAATAATTCACCTTTACTGCTTTAATAACCCAGAGAGCTAGTCCTGAAATAGGACCTGTTTGTTTGTGTGTGTATATGCACTTTAAGTATACTGTAAGAGAAGAATTCCAGACATGGAGAGCAAATAGCTTAAATATAACATTCACCTACCCTATTCCACTATCCCAGTAATGAAAGATGATGAACAGAGAGTATTGAACAGTTGTCAATCTGACTGATAAATAGATAAAGACCATCTGTGGCCTAAACATTGCACTGCTTACTTAAGTACTTGTCTATGTAAGTTGCCTTTTGGCAACTGTTTCTTCAACACTCCATTCACAGGAAATGTATCTATCTCATCATTCAAGACAGGCATGCAGGCATAAAGAGTTAGAGTGCAAGTGAACTTTCCAAAACTAAGAGACACAATTTTAAACACAGACAGGAAGACAGGGATTCTATCTCTGCAGTCTAATAAATAGCCAGCTTACATTACCTAAAACTACAGAGTTTTGAAGAAACACTGTCGCCTTACCACTTTCGGTCTCTCATTGCCCAAGTTTTGTAAGTTAACATCAACTACTAAGCATTTAACAAAGTCTAGAAGCATTCAGACATGTTACACTTAAAAGAAAGTCAAAGGCTTATAGATATTTAGTTTTCCTTAACATTAGCTAAGCATTAGCATCTTTCCTTAGTAGATCCCGACTCAGACAAGGTATCTTAAACAGAACACTTTGAACAAGATTTCTATTTTCCTTTTTGCAAGGTGCTAACAAACACTAATTACTATCTCCTGAGATTCACATAAAGCATTCCATTTTTCAACAACACACTGAACAGAAGATATAGCTGAAATTAATACCTTCTTATAGAAAAATCATTCATCTCCATGTTTTTTCTATGAGCATTCCACTTCTTTCCTTTCTTTCTTTGAACTTCCTTCCACAACAATTTCTTAGGATTCCTTCACTTTCATATCACATACAATAACACTGTACAAGTCCTCACATTTTCTCACCTGTACAATTTAAGTTCCCCATATATTTTCCAAAACTTGGGATGATGATCAGGATTTTAGCTAGGTCTTTTTTGACTTTATTTACTCAGAAGATTTAGAACTTACATTTAGTGCTTTCTAGAAGGTGTTAGAAGACAAGTAGGGGCATGTGCAATCCACCTTACCTAACACCGTATGCCTCCTCCACAATAAGGGGGTAACTCTTCTTTCCTATCCCTGAAACTAGGAGATGCATAGTGGTGGGGTTGATTTGTTGTTTTTAGTTACCTTCCCACACAAATAAAACAATTTTATCAGTATTTCATAACCATACTCCATTGCTTCAACAGAGTGCAACCTACAGGGGTTTGCACACACATTTGGAAGTAATTTTTTTTAAAGAAAAAAAGAAAAAAAAACACTTTGCCCTGTTTTACCCACTCCATTACTTTTTTAATAATGTCTGAAGCATTGCAGCTTTTCAACTTTAGCTCTGAAAGTGCCCATACCTTCTGCAAGAAAGAAAAATACAAATCCCTACTTGGTGTTATCATCTGCTTGTCCTAACAAGAAAATAGATTTTCTTGACCTACTAGTTGCTAATAGCGTGCAAATATGTAAGTAAATAGGATTAAAATGTAATATGCAGGAATAATAATAATCTAAGGTGGAAAATATTTCATTAGTCCAATATGTGATTTCAAAACAGTCCTCCTCTCCCTATTGACACAGCAGACCCATTTCCTTAAAGCAGATGGCATCCTGCAGTGCATGTCCTTGCCATGAATAACTGCCCTGCCCAGAACTTTCCACCTCCTCCCCAAAGATGCTTGTTGATGCCAACTCTGCAGACAAAACTACCGACACTTGAGCTCTACAGATCTACTGACTTTGCAGTAGACATTAACAACCAGGACATTCAGTGTTTTTCACCACAAATACAATTAAAGTATAGATTTTGCATTACTGATACCTGTGTAAAACAAAATCATCAGCCCTAAAAAAACCTGTGGAGCTCCTATTAATAACATTGCATCATGTATAAAGGGCTTAATTTTTTAAAGAATTTTGAAGGATTTAAATCAGTTAACTTTTGTGGAGAATAGAAACAAAACTATTATTCCATTATTTTTAATGAAGTGAAATGCACATGGAATCTATGATATAAAACCAGAGTAAGGTGCAATAGTAAAGTTGCGTTAGGCAGTAGAAGAAAGTCACAATATTCCTAATCCGAACCCCCTGCATGGATCTCTCTGCTTCAGCAAGATCAAATAGCAGGGAAATCGCACACCAATGTGAAAGAGGGAACCCCAAAGGAACCATATCCCAAATTCTATATGCCTATTTCTACAGAGTTATACTGAAAACTCTGACTTTGAATTTCTAAACTGTATTTGGATCCTTAACAAATATTTCTGAGGAGAAGACTTAGAATGGGAGGAACGAGAAATTTCTAAGTAAGCATTAAAGCTGTCAGAAAGACAATCCATAATGTTCCATAATCTACAGGGGGTGGAAACATAAATGCTATTTGTCTAAGGCTGGTCCAGGAGAGTATGCTTTTTTAACTGACAGATCTTATTTAAAATGGAGGTTGTTAATTTTTGTTTAAAATGTCATTAGATTGAGTTTATTATTGTGACCCGATCTATGACAATAATGCTTGGAATAGTATGCCTGTGTATTATCTATTTGCCTTTTAAAAAAGTTAACAGTAAAACAGACTGCCAAATAGACTCAAATTCCAAAGCCTGCATCAGTGAGTCAAGTCAGCTAAACTGGACTACTGTAATACAGAATTTGGTACTGCCATCCCTTATATCCCAGACTGGTATTAACCTAACAAACAACAAGCAGGCCTCAGAGAGCCTGTCTGCACCAGCGCTGCCAAAGAGCTGCACACACAGGCACTGAGTAGAGGGAGGCTGATGCAGATCTTAGCATGGTGAAGGTGGCTGCACCTTTGGCTCACTTTATGGCACTGCTGCTACTGCAATTCAACTGCTGCAATTCCATGTACTAGTTCTTAGAACACTGAGGATGTGCAAACAGTCTATACAAATAATTAGGTTTTGCATCAAGTAGATGCGGGGTTTAGAGTTTAGCCTCTAACTGTTATGCTTAAGAGTAATGTTATTTTATTTTCCTTCCTGAAAATTAAAAGGCGACACAACAAAACACCATTCAAAACTACTTCTAGCAGTACTGCATTTCAAGTCTTAGCATATTATCTCATTCAAATTCTCATCATTGTAGAGCAGAAATTCAAACCTGCTGTGCTTACAAAAAAGTTAAGCAAAAGTGGAAAAATAATCAAAACAAAACAAAAGAAATCCTCATCCAGCATCTCAATAATAGAACTGTTGCCAAAGAGGGGTCTTCCTAGACTCCAGGAATTATGGTTCCCCTACTTTTTGGTTTCTCCCATTCCCGTACAATCATACTCTCTTCCTTTCTCTGTACGGTAGTTAAACTGTTGAAGTTTTCTGGCATGCTAATAAAAGCCCATTATAATTCATTTATGATGCTACAGGATTTTCTTAAGATTCTTGAAAGTTGTATTGGTCATGGATAGATGACTAAGTAATCAGTTTTTTGTTTGTTTGTTTGTTTGTTTTTGAGAAAGCATGGAAGTGGAATTTAAATTGAGACATTTGTTTTGCTTTATTCTTCCAACAAAAAGCAATAACAGAGGTCACCTTTTCAGTGTGCATATGAATAGAAATTAAAACACTTTTTGCTTTATTAATTATCTTTCATGGACTTGTAAGACTATAGAATGTCAGCTATACAGCTGTCCAGCAAGACATTTGCCTTTGCACTTCTAAGCAACTTTGAGACTTTCTTTTGAGCCCTGGCATGTATATCCTGAATCCCTGTACACTATGGATTGTCCTTTTGAGCTTTAATTGCTTTAAAATTTCTGGTTTCTCCAAACTTCAACATTTCAAAAGTCACTTCAAGTCGTTATCACTAAAGTGTTGCTAAATCTTCTTTCCTCACTAATCTAGCATCTCACTTTCCTAGTTTTCTCTGAATAACTGGACCCTAAAAGAGATTTTGGTTGATTTCACATTTGCGTTGTTACCATAGTCAACATTTCACTGGGCAACCCTCTCATACCTCCTGTTATTAGATCAGGGGATGGGGAAATTCCTGAAGTAGTATGTTATGATTATGAAGTACATTTTATTGCATATGTTTATGAGCAAGACTTCTTCATGCAGCAAATACTGCAACATTTCCTTTCCTCTTGCATGAGCTGCAAGGTTGATTAACAGATTAAAAGACTGCAAATCTGGCACCTGCATTTGAACTCACTGGGTGGAAAATTACAGCAATATATACAATGGATGCCTGAAAAAAGCATCAAATAGAAATTGATTAAAAAAAAAAAAAACACACACACACTGTGCAAGACTTGAAAGACTGATTTATGTAATGCTGAGTTTAAGTTTTAAGACATCATAAGAGTACCTGGGGCAAGATTCAATTAAAATATATGTCAAACTTCTGAAAATAGAGTTTACGCAAGTGTGTATGCAGACACTCAACAAGCAAATACACCTGTATGCCTACCTTCTGATTTGTCTTCTCTCATTCCCAAAAACAAGGTTAAAATATGATATACCTGAAAATATTATACCTGAATCAGATTTATAAGAAATTGTGGATGAAAATGGGAGCCGAAAACAGGCTTGCAAATGCAGTCATTTAAATCACCAAAAGCACTCAAAGACCTATCTGCTGCTTGTCTAGGCCATTACCATTTCCATAAAAACAAGAGATTCTGTTCAGAGAAAAAACACCACTTTGGCCCTGTTTGGAGAAGTAGTCAAGTACTGCTTGGACTTGCAAGCTCTGAGTAACCTGGACAGGTAAGTCCCATTATCAAAAACAACTTAGGGGCAATTTTGTAAAGTACTTACCTCTATAAAGTGCTTTCAGAAATCAGACTTGGTACCCAATTCCCTCTTGTCACGTTTGAAAATGGGACTTTACACCTGTTAGTTTTAACATGCATTGGGGTATAGACACATCCTTTCACAGAGCTGGGGCTTTCTCTGGGAAAGCCTGAGCCACTGTCAGATATCAGTGGGAGTGTAATAACGGTTAGGGAACCAAGCGCTAACATTTCCCTGGTGAATCAGTGGCAGCAGCTGGAACCCTGCCAAAAACCTTACTCTTGCTGGGGTAGACAGCAAAAGGGCCTGCTGTTGAACCCTCACCACAAAGTCAGTACCTGCATGTTCAGCCCACACACCTCAGGGTGCCTGGGCAAATGGCCAGGAGCTAATGCTGAGGAAACGAGGCCTATCCTGGCAGGTGACCACAGCTCACTGTGGCCTTAGGGCCTCCAGGGCAGCCCGTTTCCAGCATGACCGGTTCTCTGGTATGAAAATGCACCCCGGTGGAGAGCGGAGGGCCCTGCAGCCCACCACCCGGCCCCACATCGCAGGCCCCTCACCTTCCACCAGCTCGTCCAGGCTGGTGAGCTTCTTGCTGCCATCGATCGTGTAGATGGTGCGGACGCCCTGGGGCAGGTTCACATTGTCCGACAGAGAGCGGGTGAGCTCGACGAGGAGGGCGTCGAAGGAACGGAAGCGGTCGGTGGAGATGGCGTAGACCAAGCCCTTGAAGTACCTGTCGCCGTTGCGGTAGAAGCGGGCTTTCCGCGCCTTCTTCTCCGAGCTCAGCGCCTGCAGGGTCCGCGTCCGGTAGAGGCTGCAGTGGGCGCTGTGCGCCGGGCTGGGGATGAGCCCGTTGCCCCGCGGGCCGCCGGCGCCGCCGCCGGAGCCCGGGGCGCCGCGGCGCGGCCCAGCGCGCTGCTGCCTCTTGTCGCGCTCCTCGAAGTGCTCCAGCTCGATGCTCCGCTTGCTCGCCATGTCGCGCTGCCCGCTCGCCCTGCTGCCGGCTCCGCCGCCTGCTCCTGAGGGCGCCTAGTTCGGCATCGTGCCCAGCTGCCCCCGCGGGCGGGTTGCGGGGAACCGCAGCGCCCAAGCCGCCCCGCAGCGGCCACTAGCCCTGCCCGCACCCCGCCGCTAGGCCCGCGGCGGCGCACAAAAGCATCCCCCGTGCCTCCCGCCTAACTGCAGCGGCTAAAATAACCCGGGGGTGGGCACCGCCGCCCCCGCGCCGCTGCAGGCTCGCACAATGCGGAGGATGCCGTGCGCGCAGCTCCCGCCTCAGCCTATTCTCTGCGAGCTCCGCCGGAGAGGGCGTGGGGACGGCTTGCCCATCCCGCCGCCCCCTCCCGGCCAGCGGGCGCCGCTCGGGCCCGATTCCGGCGCGGGCTCCCAGCTCCGCCACTGCCCGGAGAGAACGAGGGCGCTGCCGGCTGCCGCCTCGCAAAGAAAGCGACCCCGGCGCGGCAGCGGCGGCGGGAGGAGCGAGCCGCGGTGCGGCCACTGCAGCGCAGGCGGCCGCCGGGCCTTAGAGCCGGCGGGCGGCACGGCCGTTGTTTGGGAGCGCGCGGCCGTTAGGAAGGCGCGCGCAGCCGTTGGGGGCGGGGCGGGGCACGCGGCCGTTGGAAGGCACGCGCGCGACCGTTAGGGAGGGCGTGGGGGAGAGGGAGGGTGCGGGAGGTTGGCGCCTTCGCCCGCTGAGGTCGCGGCGTGACCTGCTGTCCCCAGTGGCGGCGAGGGCAGGAGTCAGGCGGGACGTGCGGCTGCGATGGTGACACGGCCACACTCTCCACAGGGCTCAGGTGATGGAGTGGAAAGGGGAAGCGGGGCCTTGCAGAAACTAAAAATGGCTTTAGGAATGCAGGTTGCTCTGTGGGGGCAGCCCTGTGCCACTCGCGGTCCTTCTGACAGGATTTGCCTGTCTGAATCTTGCCATCTGTTAGCCTTTACCTGGTGTTACTCTCTGCTCTTACTAGGCTGAAATGCTCAATTCATTGACCACAGGCCTGAGCCTCTCCTACTGAATACCATTCTGGACAGAGAACTATATATGTCCCTGTAATTTCCCCCTTTTTGCTGGTGAATACCACAAATATAGTTCGGCTGGCCACCATGTTCCCCACTCTTTCATAGGGACCACATAATGGTGGCCCAGCTCCCATTTTCACAGCCTTCCTACATTTATTTTAGCCTACAGTTCATTTACCTAAATAGTTTTAAAATTCTCCCAAGGTTGCTTAGGTCAAATTCCCTTTTGGTAGAATTGCTCAATGGGCGCACTGAAATCAATGCCATTTCAACTTATTAATACACAGTACACTGTCTTGACATGGTTAGTCTTTTAAACACTTAAGAGGCACTTAAAAATGGATATAGTCTTTCCCTTTGTGTCATGTCTCATCTTGAGATATTTCAAGTTTTGTACATTATTAGGGCTATGTTTCTGTGTTTTAGGTTTTTGTCCATAAAAACCTTATTCCATGCTTTACTACAACACTTCTTTGCTAGGTGTGAGAGAGGGGCACTCAGTTTGGTATTCTGCATTGCCAGTACAACTGCTGCAGGTGGACCTTCTCTCTAGGGAAATTAAACTGGTGACTGAAAGATGCATTCAGAAGAAGACAGGTTCATGAAAGTCCCCTTCCCATTAAAATTGTAATCATACTGTTCAGTAGAGAGGCATGTTCTGCCAAGTTTGGGACATGATGGTGGCATCTCTCTGCACATAATAGAAAATGGAAGCCATTTAAGCAATTTGATTAAGAACATATATCTGTGTTTGTTCTCATGTTTCAGCAGTTTTTAAAAATACTAATTGTCACACTTCATAAGGATATGTTATTTTTCACTATTCACATCTTGAAGTGCCAGTAAAGTCAAGCATTATCTCACCATGCTGGATGTATTACAGAGGAGATTAAACAACTAGCTACAATAATTTCATAGCCAACACATACAAAAATCGCCTCTTTCTAAAATACCCAATTCTGTGAAGGTATAGCAAACAAAAACACTTGAGCTGATTCGATAGGGCTGGTTTGCCCCCTCTGGTGGGGAAAAGAGGGGAAAGGCATGATGAAGGAGTTTTGGAGGCACATGCACAGCAAATAAGCATGGAGATACATGTTTTCCCTAAGAACCGGGACCTAGAACCTGCAAAGCAGTGAGAAAAAACTTTTAGAGTGATTTTCTTATGTAGTTTCTAGCCCTGTTTTCCAGGTGAAGTTACACAGATGAGTTTGAAGTACTTAAGTTTGCTTAAGTTCAAACTCACCTGTGTAACATTGCTCCAAAATGGATTGGTCCCAGCTGTGAAGCTACATTGCATAGGCAAGCCTTGTTTTCAGGACAAGTGAAATTACTTAGCTTAAACTTCAGCTGAAGGTAATTCAGACTAATCTCTTTCAATTTGCCATGGAGCACACCACAAATGCTCACAAATATTTAACCATTCTCTCCCATTCCTACCATTCTTTTGCCTATTCTTTTAGTGATTAAAATCTGTGGTAGGTACAGTGCATGCCTGTGTATAAAGAATTGATGCAGGTTAGTATTTAAAATGTTGATATGAATTTAATACTTTAGCAAGCATACTGTGACTGAAATTAGGTTGGGGAATTTGGTCTTGGGATAGTTTTTTTTGGTTTCAAGTTATTTTGCTGGGTGGTAGGGTATGCTATGGGTAGGACTTGTTCCAAGCTAGGTAGGTGGATGAGAGACAGAGGCTAAAGGTTTTTTTAATGCATTATCTACAGTAAAAACTAAGAGAATTACAACCTTGTCTTACCAAGAAGACTTTTTTCTCTTCCTCAAATGGAAGTTTTTGTGTTTTTTTTTTTTTTTTCAGTCTGTATAGCCATGAGCAGTGTTTTTATAGGGTATATTGCTATAAAATTGACTTCTGGCTTGTAAAAACTAAAATGCTTATGTATTTAGAGGCTATTAACTGAGATATTGCAATTAGACCTGCTATTTTAGATGTATAACTACTTAGCAAATTCCTGGTGAGTCCTCAAACATATCTTTCCCACAATCTGTGCTATTCTTTTTTGTTTCACTTCAGATTCTACTCTTATTCTATAAGCCCCTATTGGGAATGATTCATGATATTTCTTTCTATATGTATTGCTTTACCTTTTTTTTTTTTTTTTTTGCTATTTTATTCCCCTAAAATGTCTTCTGTAGCCTAGTAAAGATGTCTTAAAAGGTTTTCAGACATGAGCAACAGAACTGCAAAACCAACCCCAGATGCAGCTGAATTGCTGTTACATTGCTGTCATGTGTGGAGAAAATGAGTGCAAAAAATAGGTAATTTTGTACATTCTTGAACTATGTAATCCTGTTATCTTCATTATCTTTTCAGAGAGGCTAGATAAATTAGCAAATCAATTAACAGCATGAAATGCTATATATATTATTTTATTTGTGCATCTAGATCTCCTGACATTATACAAATATAATTATTAGTTGTTCTTGGGTGTACTAAGGATCTACAAATGAATATTCATTTCCTATTTGTGATGAAAAGAGCTTCCAATTTTCATGTCTGTGTAGTTAATCAGTTCTCCTTCCTATTTTTTCTGCTTTGTTATGATATGCATAACCAGTTCTTTGTCTAAATCTCCTTTTTTTAAAAAAGAAAAACTATTATTTAAAAAAAAAAAAGTGACCCCTCCAAAATAGAGCACTAAAGGAAAAATGAAGAAAGTGCCATCAGGCATAATATCTCTTCAAATTATATTTGCTGAACTCCTTACCCTTCTGAATTAGGGGAGTTCAAGTCATTTAGCACCATTAAAGGGGAGATGGTCAAAATTCACTTTAAGACCACAATTTGCAGTGGATAATATTAGAAAAATATTTTTCTATCTGACCTTTGCATTTATTTAACTCATTAACTTTACCTTCAAGATGAAAATATATAATGTTGCTAAAGAAGAAAAGATAACTATATGCTTGAGGTCTGTTAGCTCAAGATTTAGTACATGCAAAATATTCTTCAGGTATTTCAGTGACTAAATATTATCTTGTAGCACAAGTGATGTCATAAATAAGGGTTTAAACAACAAAGTGGTTATTTGCAATGTTTTATTTTCAACTAAGAATGTTGATATGTTTTTAGTATATTCATATATATATATATATGAATATATATATATTCATATTCACTTCACAGCATCCCTGTGAGACGCTATGCCTTACTTCTTAGTTCTATGAAATGGGAAACCAGAAGTTTAATGGACTTGCCCATGCAGCACACAAGTCAGACCTGGACTAACAACTTGTTCTGTGAATCCCAGAACTGCTTTGAAAATGGCTGACATATATTGAGAGCTCTGCAGAACTGAACATAGAAGGCATAAGAAAAGAAACTTTAGACCTTAGTCAGGACAAATTTCCTTATGTTACATCTTCTTTTCACATGAACAATTGATAATTACTGGAAGTGTGTCTCTGAGCTCATTAAATATTGAACTATCATAGTACATCTTGATGTATTATAATTAGAGAAATGTCCAAATCTACAAACTTCAATGAATCAGTGTAAATGTCTATTCAAGAGCCCTCAGAATTTTTTATGTTCCAATATACCAGATGGAAAGGCTGTAGTGCTTGTGTTCGTAAAATGGTAGTAGCACAGTCTGCAGTTACTTGTTAGACAACTTTGCATGTTGCCCGTAGGAGTCCTTTGTCCTTAAAATCATCTAAAAGAGTATTATCTCTGAACACCTATTTAACAATCTTGAAGGTCAAAATGAATGAATGAAAGCCTTATTTGTCCAGCATCAAACCTAAAACACAGAAATGTAGAGCTGGGCAGGTACTCATAGTATGTACTATTTCAGGTGACTGTACTAAGACAGACTCAGATATATATCAGACATTGCTAGGCAGAGTTTTTCTATCCTGGCCTTAAAGCTTCCTCTTGTGTGAGATTTTTTTTCAGCAGCCAGCAGTTTGTTCCCAGGAATGTTTCTTTTAATATTCACTTACAATCTTTCTTCCTGATTAGTATCTTCCTGTAGAACTTCTGTCACTTCCTTTTTTTTTTTTAAACAAAAACACGTTTGCCCCCTTTTGCTGTCCTTGATATAAGGTATGATATGACAAGTAGGCTTCTACCTCCAGAACAATGTGATTGTTGTAAAGTGCCTTCAAAAGATGTAAAAACTTCATGTAAACCTATTTTTGTGAGTAGATGGGTATCTTTTAAAGAGCTGTCATATCCTCCTGACAGGTTCCAACTGAAGTCATCTGGCATCTTGACCTTTTTGCACTTCAGTAAAAATCAGTTCCCTGTTGTCATTAATTGTTCAGTGCAATGGAGTCATAATTCTTATCCATGTTCCATTGAAAGGGTGTTCAAACTAGAACAGCCTGCCGCATTAAATAGATTATGCATGTGTATCTGGGTAGATATAAATGCCTGGCTCCCAGTGCCTTTAGTGGTTTATATAATACTATAACATTATGCAGAGGTTTCCTCACTTATCAAGTCTTCCAGGTGTGATTGCTGTAAAAGGAAGAGTTTCAAAATCTTAGCTTAAGAAACATTGCTGAAATGCTAAAAGAAGAAAAAGGCATCAGAAGTTCTATAAATCATGCTTCTTAATCAGTGAATATAGATTACAAAATATTTGTAAAGTTTTCCTTGGCAGGTGTTTAGACTGCTGTGTTTGTAATGTACTTGACTCTTTCAGGTTTTGCATATGACAGAACAACAAACTGTATCAGGAATCTTGACTATCTAATACCACTATATGAAAATAGAAATAAATTATTAGCGTTATAAAAAAAGGTCTGTTATCAGATTATATATTCTGTAGTACCTGAGAAATTTGACAGCAAATATTGCATTTCACTTCATTCAACTTCTATAAGTCAACAAAATGTTAAAGACATTTTGCATATAGGAGTCAGCAAGATTGCTTAGTATGTTTTACATAAATTACATTATATGTTTTAAGATTAGGATCTCAGTATAATTTTATCTGTAAAAATCAACCAAATGATAGTTTCACCGTGATGAAAATGGTTTGAAGTTTTTCAAAGGCATAAGTAATACAATAGAGAATGATGATATTTACAGGAAGAAAAAAAATTAAGTCTGGAGAGATGGGTTAAGATGTAGGCATAAAATATAGATTGTTATTCTTAGGGGTTATTTTCTGCTATAAATTCTGGACTTGCCATTTGCAAACAACAGAAAGGAAGAGTGAGTGGAATGTACTATTGGTCAAACTTTTTCTCTGAGCTGCCAAAATGATTCAGTTGTGAGGAAAAACAAGTGATCTGAAGAATATCAGGTAAAATACTTTTTATTATAGAAAGAGACTCAAGTAACTTATTTCTGAATGAGCAGTGAGTGAAAGTAACATCCATGGAGACTGGTTTCAGCTGGTTAGACAAGTCTCACATAAGAGTAGAAGTATTATTTCGGAGCTGAGGGATGAAACCCAATCCTGACCTTTTAGGTAGGTATGATTTATTTAGTAATTGTGGTGTCAGATTTATTGGAGAATTGCATGCTGCTATTTTTCTCCTAAGTGTGAGTGAACATTTTAGTTAACTTTAAATTAGCAATATTATTCTGTCTATTCAGTGGTATGATGCAAAATGAACTTCAGTCAGTGGGGTGAGTTCCTATAAAGAAAAGAGAAAGGCATTTGGCTTTTATTTAATATGAATCTTCTTTTAATTTTTAAAAGGAAATCAGATACCATTCAGTGAAATATTCCTTTAATCTTCACATTCTCTTTCTCTATCAATGATATTTTAGCTTGCGTTTGAATACTTCTTGCATCTTTGACAAGAAGTCCATACATCTGACTGCTTACTGCCAGCAAAACCATTTACATCAGTAGGAGAATGATGGTGCTCAACTGCTGCAGCTGGCCTGGTCAAAACTTATGCTGGAGTTTTGCCAAATTGAACTTTTGGCCTTAGTAAAACAAGAGCGCTGCTCTGGGGCACAACTGTTGGCAGTAACATTGAGGAACATTGTGAATATCACATTACTCCTCTACAAATGACTTGGATTGAGACTATTGCTATCTCATGGCTTTTCATTTTACTGTTTCCTTTAGAATCACTCATCCTGACAGATCTGAAGGGAGGAAAAGAATCTGATTTATCAATAAAGAAAGAAATGATGAGAGGTAAATGTGGAGATGTGGTGAATTTCTGGGGCTGGTGGTGTGAATGGTCGAGAAAATGAGAAAATCACTGCAAAAACAGTCATGTTTCTTCCATAAGTAAGTGAGTAGTGGTCTATCATGTTGCTTTGCAAAGAGCTGTAAGTAATATGGAATTAAGGTGTTTATGTAGGAGATTCTCAAGTGCAGCCCCAATCTTGTTGAGAAATCAAAATGTTAAGCTAAACTTTAAGATTGGCTAAAGTGAATTGACCTGGGATAACGTGCAGTCATATCTCTAGCTGAAGGGCTCAGGAGATCATGAGAGTCTAGCAAAAGAACAAATATGATTATAGGCATGAAGTAACTTCTGGCTACTTCAGAGTCTTCAATGCATTTTTCTGAGTTTCAGAATGAAAATAATTCTGGCTTTTGTAAGAAGGACAGATAGGAAAGCACACAATGCTATGGTTTAACTCTAAATCCAGCCTTTCTAGTGATGCAAAACTCACAGTCTGAATTCCACTTTGGTGATGAATTTTTTCAGGGGTCACATATGGGAAATTTTAATTGTCATTGTTTCTGTAGAACTAAGGATGAGGAAACTCTTTTTGAAGTATTCAGTTCTATCCCTTTATTTGTTCTTCTAGTGACCACAGCAGGTTAAGTGCCACATGAACCTTAAATGGACTTAAACTCAGAGAGATTACAGGACTTATCTTGAAATTGTGTGCATGCAAATGGTCATTGACTCCAAAGCAGCTCCATGTGTTTGCAGAACAGGAGCCAAATAAAACTGGCAATCTCAGAAGTGTCCTTGGGAAGCTTTTTCCTTATCAATGAATGTCTGATACTTTCCCAGTACTAGAAATGGAAAGTTGTTTAGTCAAGTCCTTTCTGCATTCCTCTATTGCCATACCTACCACCAAATAATTAGTGTACAGGAAAATGGAAAACATTCACTGCTACTCTTGGCCCTGTCGCTCAATCCCTGTCATAGCACTTTGCCTCAGTGCTCTGAAACTCACTGTATGGAGACTATACTGGACAAGTTATGGATGAATTTTAAGGTGGGGTGGGTGGGGGCTTGGAACTCCTACTTTTTTTCTAGTGGAAAACTGTTCTTATGAATATAGTTTTAGTGTGTGTACTGCTTTATAGGACAGAAACCAAAACACCTGGAAAATAGTAGCTAACCAGAACTGATAACAAAGCATTAGGCTATTAATCTGCTTAACAAGAACATGTGGCAAAGGAGTTTAAATAGTGCTGGTTTTAAAATCTGTTCTTATATAAGAGGAATTCGAACTCTGTAAGACCTATAGAGCTGAAAAAATATATAATATGCAAATTTTTCAAAGTCTGAATTGAATGCAGTAACTGTCCTGTTTTAGTTGCTTAGTCATTTATATAAAGGCTTAAGAACAAATGTGTCCTGAGTTACTGTCTTGAGTGATGTATACTTGAATGCAAACCTGCACGCTACAACTAATATTCTAGCTGGTCTTCTGCACTGTTGTCTGACTCTTGTCAGAGCAAGTAACTCTGCAGTTACACTGTGAAAATACTACATTTTTTATTAAAAAACCCCAAACATTTAACACTTGTGTTGTCTACTGACATTTCTTTTTATTTTGCTCTTGAATAGTAGGAAAGCAATTGTAGTGAGGACAGGCTGCTTGTTTACTGTAGAGTGGGAAGACTCTTGAAGACTTACTAATTCTTTAAAATTTTAGGTTAACACTACTCAGCTTTAGAATGTCCACTGCAAGAATATGCTGTGAATGAAAAGATGAGAATAGGGGCTTAATGCTTAGCTTGTAAAATATGACTGTTGTGAAAACTTTCTGTGGGTAAAGGGTCATATTTTCATTCTTATTTGTCTGAGACTTGATTTTTTTTTAAAGAAGATATTTTCTTTTTTAATTGGTGAAAAAAGGTGGTGCCAGTTTTGCATCAGTACAGTAGTAATAATTTCACAATAGCAGAAATGTTCTCCCTACTTTTGGTCCTTTATCTAAAACAATGAGTTCTTTGCTTTTCAAGTAAAACATGCTTTAATCTGGACAGTGGGAATAGAGAGGTAAATGAAACATAGTCCATGCTGATACTTGTTTAAGTTTAGTCTTGTTGGCATGTCTGACAGCAGCAAGGTTAGTGAGTATTAAGGCCTTGTAAGAAATCTGTAATTCAGTTGACAGCATACCCCGTTTTGTATTGACTATTACTGATCACTGAAATAGCTGAATTAAGCTAGCACAGGCATTGTAGCACATGCACAGTAATGCCTTTATTTTACTGTGTAGGCAGACACAGGATGATAACAGATTGAGTTCATCCTCAGCATGAACTAAGCTGTTGAGCTGGTCTGGAATAACTAGCCAGCTGGCTGGAAGAGAGAACCTGACAAGTTTAATCGACCTTATAGCAGACCTCCAGACCTGACACTGGAGAATATTTTTTTGTTTGTTTTCTTTCTTTTTTTCTTGTTTTTTGGAGAGTTTGTGTAGGTGCAGTACATTGACTGAAGTCAACCCCCAATTCCCTTTTCCAAGCTGGCTGCCAAATGGCTTTCAGTTGGTAAAATCGATTATTAGTTTTTACCTCAATGTGCTAAATACTGATGAATGATGAAGGATTTGTATGGATATAAGGAAAATAATCTCTTCAGAGAGCCAAATTTGTGGTCAGGAAGAGGCAGTTTGTATTGTCTTAGTTCAGATTATGCTGTATGATGCAAGCACTGCCATCTTGTGGATAATTAGAGGATGTGGATAATTTTTATTTATTTTAGAAAAGCAAGTTTTATGTTTGTATATATTATTTACAAGAAGCATATAGTATTGTTGTAGGCAAGGAACAAATGTGAAAAGAATATAATATCCAGTAATGCAAATGAAATGCATCTTGGTACTTTAGCTATTTGTATGCTCATATCATGTTTATACACGGCTTTAATTGTTTTGTTCTTCTATGTTGCTTTTCTTAAATTGAGAAATGCATTCACTACCTATGGGATTTAACTTTTTTTTTTTTAAGGAGGACTTAAATCTCATTTGCTGTGATACAATTCTTTGCATAACAACAACAAAAAAAAAACACCCAAAACATTGTTTTTAAAATCCTTTTAGAATATGTTGCTCAATTGTTGTTTTGTTTAATCTGTATTACTTAGGAATACTATGTGGCCTATTGCTGTCATGCTTTTCAACCCTCCTGAGCGCTAGGCTGGTTCATAATGCATTATTGGACATTACTGAGAGCTGGGAAGTGTTGCAAGAGGCATTTATGCACTGCTCAGGGACTCTCTACCACACAGATTTCTGCGAGCAGCTACATAGATCTAGCAATTTGTATCTTAGGCTGTTTGCTCTTCTGTACTCAAAATAAACATTTCTTGTGTTGACTACATCTCTGGTCAAAAAAAGAGAAAGGATAGGGAAAGGATTTTTGTGAATGTAGACACAACTTGATAAACGTGATAATCTAGCCCTGTTTATTTGTGCAGCTTGGAAAAATAATGCTTCTAAGATGGCAGGAAACTTCTTATTGCTTTATTAATATTACTAGTTGCTTTGTTTTGCATGTACAATGACCCTAGTGAGAATAATGAGTTGTAATAGGTGCTCACCAAACATAATACCTTACAGTACCCAAAGAATTCCTACCTAATGCAGGATAGGCAGAAGGGAGGAAGAAAGGGCACCCCATCTCCCTCCTAGCTCTTGGGATATTTTTAATGTAATGTAAAACAGAGATGTAAATAAATATTACAGAAATCAATTCTTTCCCTGAATGGCATTCTAGAAACAATGGCATAAGATAGTTGCTTCTGCAAAGAAACCATAGGTAGGTTGCCTGAGAAAGATCTCTTGTGTATCTTGTTTCTCAAAGGAAACACAACTTTGTGTTTTGTAAAAATGCTGCCTCTTCTCCCAGCCCAAGCCGAGGTATTGTCCTCACTGCTAGATTCATCAGTTATATCAAGCCCAGAGCTGTGACACATGTATGAGCAGCTTTATATATGTATGCTCTTCTTGACTGTTACAAGGGCAATAGCTTCTGGTAGATGGGAAGACTGTAGGTGATGGTAACCAGGTACAAGCAAGTTCAAAAGATCATACACTAAAATGTGTCATAACCTGTAATTGATTTCAGTTGTAAAGGGGGAAGTACTCCACACATCCCAAATTTCACTTAATCAAAAGTGGTTGGTTTAGTTTTGGAGTTAAATATTTTATATTAGATTTTCAACAAATTATGTCTGTGAGAAATAAGAATTACTGAAATAGAAGATAGAGAAACAAAGACACCCCCCCCCCACCCCCCCCCAAACAATTATAGAAATGTGTCTCTCTTTGGTAATGGTATGGTAGTTAGCAGTCAGAAATGACAGTTTACATTAGCTGTTATCAAAATACCTTTGGATGAAGGTGAAACACCTAAAATAAAGATGGCTATAATCTCAAGGATTTGAGGATGTTAAGGAGAAGGCAGCAACAAAACAAAAATGTTGATCTTACAAAATGATCAGCAAAACCCCTGACTTTAAGGTTTTTCTAAAGGCATGTTATCCTTGCTAGAAGACAAATGAGCTAATTACGAAAACACAGCTACATCAACAGAAATCAGAAGACTTGCAAGGTAATTGGTCAGAGTTGATGCAAAGAAGGTCATTATTTTATGGAGCTAGAGTCAAAATCACTTACTCGTAGCAATATGATATCATAAAAACACTAGTGTGAGCCATCCTGTGTGTAGACTTGTAAAATATTGGTTGAATCAAAAGCAATTTTATTCTTGAATTTTTGTAACACAGATGGTTGCCTATTGTGGTTTTCAGTTGTCTTAGGCAAGCTACCTCATGCAAGGTCATCCCTCTCTTTGCTTTAAAACCTATCCCATTCCATGCTGCTTCTCAACTAATATTTTCTATGCTTTCAGATTGTTTCCCCAGAGGTTAGAAAACAAACCACTTAATGACAGGATGCTGACAGGCATCCAAACAAAACTGCAGCACAGCAGGCATTGTCAGCACAGCAGACATCGCCACCTTTCAGTCCCAGTGAAGAAGTCTGGATTAATATGAAATTAATATTTTAAAACTAATTTGTGACCTTTACTGTTAAATCAGTATTGTTCTTTAGAACTCAGATTCCTCCATTTACATTTAGTAAAGTCAAAGAGTGTTTCCTTCTAATGGAGAGCAGCTGAGGACCTTCTGCTATAGAGGAAGGTGATATACTTGTGAGTGTGTGGGGTTTTTTTTTTTTAAGCAATGATATTCAGTTGCCATTTCAGAGGTATTATGATACTTAAGTGCTAAGGTACAGATTCTGAAATTTCAAATGCTGTGTTTCATTAGATTCCTGATTAACCATTGAATTTGGGAGAAGTCTAGTAATAAGCTGTATCTGGCACTTAAAGTCCCTAAAGCAATTTGTACGTTTAGTCTGGAGAACTGAAAAACAGATATGAAGTAACTTGGAATTATAGAATACTATCAAATTGGAAGAAATTTCTGGCGGTCATCTGGTCCAGCCTTCTCCACAGAGCAAGGCCAGCTTCAAAGCTAGAGACAACTTGGGCAAGATCATGTAGCAGAGAAAGGTACAGTCAAAATTAGAACTCTAGCATCCTTTGATTATTAAGCTCCTCATCAAAGCACCAAAGTGCATCTGCAAAGTAGAGATAATACTTCCATAAATACCAATAAAGTATTTTGATCTATCTGAAGAAAGTTAAAAACACTAGAGAGGAGTTGCTTACATTGGGACCATGGTAAAATGATTTTTTCTACTGCTATTTAAGATAATGAAGGAAGAGAAAGAGAAATCTTACATTTCCAGACAGTATCAATAAGAATAAGTGTTGGTAATACCCTTTTCATAAAGTAAATAAGTCAGATTTGCTTTTATAAGCTTTCTTTATATTTGAATGTTGAATTGCCCTTTTTGCTGTTTAGCCACTTAGGGGAGATGCTGTGTTTGTGACTGCAAAAGTTTTGAAAGCCTCTATTTGTTTGGTTCATGAAACTATTAACCAGGGAGAGCAGATATATAATCTCATGATGTTATTTATATGAACTAAACCAGAAAGGTCATATTCTGACTGTGCTGATTTTGCTCTTCTCTAAACACTGATGAATAAATAAGAAGACTTGAACAGTGTGCGTTAGTGACAATGGCTGAGCAGACCACTAAATCCGAACAAGAATCTCTGAGCTGAAAGCAGAGTTGCCTGGACAAAAGGCTGTAGTTCTCTGCAGTTTTCAGCCCACTCTCTGGAGGGAAGAGATGTGGAACAAGTTGTGCTTTGTCAAATGTATGGCAACTATAACTAGTCAAATGTTGAAGGGTGAATATATAGACCTTGCATTTCTTGATACATCTGCTCAGCTCAATAAAAAGAAGTTTTATCAATATTCTTATTCTCTACAATCCATTGACCTTGGAAAGGCAAAAAGAGTGCAAATTCCTAATGAAATATGACCACTAATCTTCGTCTCTTCGTCTCTTTGCCTCATCTGAGTTTTTGTTTTCTGGCAACTTGTACAACTGTGCACAAGTAAATTGAAAGACTAAGAGATTCCATTAAATAATTTGCCAGAATTCTAATATTCCTTTTTCTATTTTCCACTATTTTTAACAGTATGCTTAAAACAATGAGTTGGTAAAAATTTATTAGCTATAGTGTTTCTAGATCATAGTTTACTTGCCAGCTGTATAAGAATGGTTTTATTCCATTACTTTGCTAGTAATTGTAGTTAGATTTTCTGATGATAATCGCATCATATTTGCCCCCCCCCCCCCTTTTTTTCTTCTATAGTTTGGTATATTTCAAGGCATGTGTGCCTTGAAAAAGAAATCTCTTGTGTTCAGAAGTTCTCAGGTATACGTGGTCATGTTTGGATTACTGTCTTACATACAGTTGATGCAAGGCATTACATATTTTCATGAGTTGATAACTTGCCAGTTCTCTGTTCTCAACTTCCCTTGCAAAAGACATTTTTTATTAAGCAGTATAGTATCTCAACAATTTGATGTACCTCATTAATTTCAGGAGCCTCCTCATTTATTAAAAGTCCTACTTTGTCCCCAGTATTACTTTTTTCATGATTTGTTATAACCCATCCAATTTTCTGTAACTGATCTGACTGCACTAATTCATTCTGCATTTTGGCTGTTCTTCTCTTTGCTGCAGTAGCACACTCAGGATATTTGTATTCTGTTGCCTCCATTGCTCCTTCTTTTGCTCTTAGATTCATGAATAACTGATAATATCTTGGCTTGTAAAGGAACGTCTACAAAAATCCATTTCATTTTTGCCGAATTTGAATGAGGAGTTGCTGAAATGAATATTTTTACCAGTCAAAGGAAGACAGTAATTTCAAATGGCTGGCGTACTGAGTAGAGGTTACTTTACTTGGTTCGAATAGAGGTTAGTAATGTTGGTATTTTGTGCTTAAAACTCAAATGAACGATGCTGATGATTGATGACTCCCTGACTGCAGCACAGTTAGTCTGTTAATTATGGATCTGTATTGTATTTCCTTGAAATGGATTCCAATATACTTGCCATTTCTAAGTATAATTTGCCACTTTCTGCTCCAGGTGCTTTATAATCCCTGATACTGAACAGGTTTTCTATCACTACATGCTATTGTGATATAGATGGTAATAAAGGAGCAGATGGACAGCTATTTTACTAGAAGTGCTTACCCCAGGGGACGACAAAAGGTCAAAAATCTATTCTATTGGTTTCACATGTTTTATAATTTAGAGAAGTTTTCATGCCACCTTTTAAAAGGAGGGGAGTTAAACAGGAACTCTTTTGACCAAGGTTCCTTGCCTTGAAAGAATTAGTTTTTCTTTTACATGCGTTGTGTGCTGTGCTCGCTTCTGGAGCTGACACTAAAACCTGATAAAGAGCTGTATGTTGGCTTTTACTATATTGACAGAACAAATGTTCGTTATCAGAGATGCACTGTCAAGGGTTCAAATGAACCCTGGTGAGTCTGGCTTCTGGTGTTCTCTACTCCTTCTATATTTGTCTTTTTTCTCCTTTCCCTTCTTTGTCTCCTTCTTCATTTTTTTCTTATCTGTTTACTACAGGCAGCGGTCAAGCAAACGAGGACAGCATGTTTCTCTAGCTGCAGGAAGAATGTAGTGAATGGCTGAAGGATCTTTGTACTTTTCAAGGCATTTTCAATTTGAGCATGTCCTCACCATTTTGGTGATGCACTCTGTCCAGACTGCTGTCAGTCAGTACCATGGTGAGAGAAATCTAGGCTATATGCTGATAGGAGAGGTGTGACCATTTTTACATTTTACAAATTTAAATTTGCAGTATCTATGTAAAGATCACATAAAGCTTGGCAGGGAGGGATGAAACCACGGCAGAACTGAAGGGTAAAAAGAACTATCCCAAGCATGTGAATCCCTAAACTCAAGAAAGCCTCTTCTGGAAAACTGGTGTGGCTTGGGAACTGGTTTCAGAATGAACATGAGTAGACCAGCTTATTGAAATACATAGAAAAACAAGTTTATCATGAAGATCTTCTGCCTAACGTTGATGTTTGTCCATGACAGACACTTACAGTATGTCATGAACCACTCTGCTAGATTTGTCTTAACGTGTATAAATCCCTTATTGCTGAGAGGATTGTGCTCAATGGGAAAGGACTCAATTTATAGTTTAGGAAACTGATGACATTGTAGCTACTCGAAAAGGTTGATACTTTTTTTTTTTTCTCCCCAAAGAATGAATTGTTTTTGTGTTTGAAGAGTGAAGTACATTTCATATGAATTATATGAAGAGACTCATTTTTCATCTATTCTGATATAAGCCAAATAAGCAAGCTAAAGCTTAAAATTTCTTTTGTTTCATTTTATGAAACTTCTGATTAACTGGAATATTGTTGGCACCAATTAATGATTTTGAATGAGCGCATCTCAGCATCTCTGCCCTGTACACCATTTACTTTTTCTGTCTGGCAATTTGCCAACAATTTTCTATTATATTTTAAACATATTCATTAAAAATCCATCAGGTAATTTCTTTAATGTATAAAACTGTTATATAGGTAGCCTGACTTCATAAAACTCTTCTTTGAATTTATATGAACAGTTTTATCACTTAGTGTGTTAATGCAGATTTTTAGTCTCCCATTCAAACTAGTTGGAGTTTAGTTTAATCCGGTTACCAATTCTATAATTGAATCTTCTTTTTATAGTTTCCCTTTCACTTTACTGTAGAGCAAAAATATCTCAGACTTCAGAAGTTGACCGTGTGAAAAGTCAGACTTTTAAAATACCATAATTATACTGTCTGAAAACTGTCTCTAAACACAGTCTTTCTTGCAACACACACACATATTACAGATTCGGTGTCCAGTTAATTGAAAAAAAAGGTCACTTGCAAGATGCCCCTGGTAAGGATGGAAACAGTTTGCTTAGGCTCGTAGAAGGAAGGCCTTCTTATCTTTGCAATGTAGTGCAATTCTCATTTCCTCTTCCCAGAGTACTGTTATATTTCGGCTTGTTACTCATCCCATATTGCTTAGCATAATTTATGTAGCTAAGACAAAAGTTGGGAGGAAGCATCATGAGAGAGAAGCTGAAAACACTTTGCTGGCAGGCTGTGTGGATCAAACTGTTAAAGTCACAATAGAGTTAGGTTAGTTGGCAAAGACTACTGCAGGATGGGGGAGAGGGAAATCATACCTAATCATTCTAAGAACTGCACGGATATTATCTGTATTTGTCTATAACAAACATGAATCATAATCACTTGCCACAGAGCAGGGAGCAGTCAGTCTAATCCTCTGTGTTTTAAAAACAAGTTCTTGATAGAACTACACTGGATTCTTAACAGAAGATAGTTATTTAACTTGTGATTTGGCTGGAATACAACAGCCCACATCTCTAAATGTTTATGAGCTGCCATGTTGTCTTGCAGAACATATAAGTACAACTTTACTTCTGGCACAACTGCTTCCTTGGACTCAGGCCTGAGTCTGCCATAAAAGCGAATCAACACTGGAACTTTGAAAGGAAGTTCCTCTTCCTGTTGCACCAGTTTCCTTGGAGATACCCAAGTGAAATAATGAGTTGGGTTACTTTAAATAGAGCATGAATTTTATGGCATATATTTTAATTATTTTAAAGTATGAATGGTTATTTTAAAGTATGACTTTTAAAGTATGAAACCTATTCCAAGTAATGCTATATTGCAGAAGAATCTAAAAGGTCATTATGACTGTTTTTGATATGTCTTGCATTGATAAGGTTTTGAAAATTCATATTTCTCTCTGTGTTTATGGTATTCAGAAAGTCGGTTACTTATGGGCAGTTAACTCAGTGATAGCACAGAAGAACTAAATCCGTCATTCAGCCTGTCCTGGAATTTCTAACCTTTTTGTGTCATTTTAAATCCCTTGCTTATGTTCACTGACTGTATATAAACCTTGTAAAGAAAATGAAAGCAATAGAAAGAAATATATAAGTAATTACTTACGTAAATGCCCTTTTGTTTATATTGTGTGCAGAACTGAAAATTACTTGTGTTTTCAAGAGCCCAAAATAGCACTAGAAGGGTAAGCATCACTGAAAGTAATAACTGCTGAAAATTTTCCTTTCTCCTTCCTCATATTTCTTAAAGAAATTTGAATGACAGTTAATATTAGGACTTACACTTTATGGCTGGTTAGGCCTGTAACTGCTAGTAGTTATTTGTGTTTTTATCCTTGCTAAGTTATCTCTATGCACACTTCCCAGCAGACAGATACCGATCACTGTTTCTGTGTTGTTTATCACTGAAAATATTGTTGTTAGTGTTCAGCACCATCCTTTAGTTGAGGACAAGATTTGAATGAACACTGAAAAGGTTGATGTTGCTATATGTAATGTACCTGCAACTTTGGTCAGCAGCCCCTCTTCATAAAGAGCTGAAGAAGACACGTGACATTCCACTAAATGCCACTAAAATTCAGAACAGAGAAGGGTAAACAACAGATGAAGAAAATAATCTTCATTCTATATATATGCTGATATGTTCTGAATTAGCTGTTAGAAGTCAGAAAACTGATGCGGCAGTTATGAATAGTTCTGTGACTATAGATCAGTGAAAATCAGCTCAGTGCTTTGCAGAGATCATAAAAACGCAAATCAGTGTTAGGAACGATTAAGATGGAATTGAGAACAAAACAAATACAACAATTTTACTGCTACATCGAACTGTTATATGTTCATATCTTGAATACAACATCAATGTTGGTGTTCTGATATCAAAAATTCTTAGGAAAAAAAGTAGCAAGGAAGATCAAAGATGCAGAATGACTTCCATATGAGAAGCGACTATAGATGATTCTCCAGGCTGTTAAAAAGCCAGCTGATGGAGCACATAAAAGGATCTATCCAGTGATGAGTGACAGACTGATTCTGAGACACAAGTGTCCAACTGGTTATTGTCTTTTCCAGTAAGTAAAAGCAGGGCATCAAATGAAACTATCAGATAAGAGATTCAAAACAAACAAAAGAAGAAATGTTATCTTGTAGTGTGTATCTGAACTGCAGAGTTCACTGCCAAAGGATGTTGTGTTGTGGTAGCCAAAATATTTGGACAAGTTCAAAGCCATGGAATAAAACTCATATACGCTTATAAAACAGAATGATAACACTTCTAGTTAAGAAGTTGCCGAATTCTCCAAACCACTGGAAGAAGGAGGGGCAATGGGGGCATAAAGCTGCTTGCTCTGCTCTTTTCCCCAGGCATTTAGTATCGTGCCAGTACTACAGACCATAAACTGGACTGGTTTTATAATGAAGATAGCAGCTTATAAAAAATTACCCTGTAAATTTATGTTTGTACAGTATATAACTAGCTAGAACCAAAGCAAGCTCCTCTGTGTAAACTAGCATTTGGTGACATTAAGATACAGAAACACACAGATGCTATGTTGTGGGACATGGACAAACAAGAACATGACACAGTAGGATGCAGTAGACTTGTCAAGAATGGTGAGACTGTGACTTGAGGTGGTTAAAGGATTGTATCAATATCAATGGGGACTTGCATGAGCTAAAAACTGAACTGAGAGCAGTTAAAGGAGGAAGTTAGAGCAAGTTACGTTTTGTTTTCTAGCTTCTGGCAAACGTATTGATTTCCTTTCCCAGTATAGTTTTCTACTCCAGGTGACAGCATCTTTGGGTGCTGAATGAGTCTAATGTGGGGCCCCACTGGTGAGCAGCTTTGGGGACCAGCACATTACTGTGAGAAGGATGCTGCTGAGGAAGTGCTGGGCAGCAGTGCCATAGGACAGCACAATGGAAAAGAAACCTATTCCCTCCTAGCACCTAGGTTGTCTAGAGGATGTTTGGAAAAATAATTTCTGCACAG
Organism: Tinamus guttatus; assembly: GCF_059628265.1. Classification (NCBI taxonomy): domain Eukaryota; kingdom Metazoa; phylum Chordata; class Aves; order Tinamiformes; family Tinamidae; genus Tinamus; species Tinamus guttatus. The sequence continues at coordinate 5,738,066 of NW_028288781.1, read as the reverse complement.
AGACTTAAGCTGTTTGGCCTTTTTGGAAGAGGTGCTTTTGTTGTGGAGTTGTTATCTATATGGGTATGGCAAGTATAAAAATAGAGAGTAATTTTCTAAATAAGAAATAAAAGGTCTGAAAGAAATGAAGAAAGCACTTGAGTTACTTCTGTGTTCTAGACGTTGAAAACTTTACTTGGATAGCAGTGGGTTTTGAAACTCTACATGGAGGTCAAAGAAGGATGAAGTTTTGGTAGGTGATAATGAAAGCAGCTGTTCTGGACTTCTGGCTACCCAGTGATGATACTTCTAATTACTAAAGTTTTTACTGCATGGTTTCCAGTGTTGGGCAGGCAACCTTATAGACAGCTTGCTCTTTTACAGCTGCTTTCTCCTGAGAATCTCAAAAGTAATTTTGAGAGGACTTGGATAGCTGTTTTCTTCTATTTTCATGTGTGTTTATCCCCATTGGGGAATGTTCATTCCTTCCCTTAGGTGTCACTGTTTGCTGCTATTGCTGCTAGACTTTCACAGGCTCCATCTTTGGCTGTATGGCAGTTTTGCTCTATACCTCGGGCTTCTTGGCAAGCATGCTGTGTATAGCCTGCGCTGCCAGTCTGTGCTGCCTCACATACTTGTCTCCCTCCTACATCAGAGAATAGCAGTGACAGCCTGTGTAAGGCTATTACCAGAGATCTATATTAGTACAATGTTAAAAAAGATACCTTGCCAGTAATTTCTCAGGGAGGGTTATGTTTTAAAATGGGCTTAAAAATTATATACACTTATTTTCTTTAAAAAGAGTGATAAGGCTTGTAAGCTTGACAGTTTGCAGGAAGCTAATTTGTGTGCCCTTTGAATTTTCTAATGGATTTTTTGCCTTTAGCTTGAGAAACATTTCTGACTGAAATTTTCCCTTTGTAGGTCAACCTTTATTTCATATTAGTATTTTTCAGAAAAAAGACGGGTTTATATTTACTAGTGAATGACAATTTTTTTAATGCACCTAACATCTTAACTCATCTGTCCAGACCAGGAAAAATGATTTGTATTTCTTCCATGTGGTAACTAGAACCTTTCCCCTCTTCCTCCTAATCCTTTGCACCCCAAAGGCAAGTCACACAACCTGTACAGTTGTGGAATGCATACAATTGCAATGAACTTAGAAGGATGATTTGAGTGGTCAGAGCATAAGGGTTTTGCTGTACTTGAATGCATCATAAGATGTTAGAACATAATTATGGCATGGAGAACTGCAACTTTTAAAGCAAGATCTGTTAAGTTGGGCATCCCGGTAATAACCTTTGTTTTGAGACAACAAATAAATCTTTTAAGTATCTGCTACATTTTAAGATGGAGAGGCATTGCAGAGGGCAGAAGAGGCTACAGCTGTGTGCTGAATGACAACCTTTACCTGAGTCTTATGGTGGAGCCTGTGGCAACCAAAAGTCCTTTTCATGTGAGTACCACTGGCTCCTCAGTATTCACAAAGCACTGGAGAGCCTTTGTCCCTTTGCCTAGTTTCTGGCCATTGAGTTTATGCTTGCAGAAGCCTTGATTATCTGGGCAGGGAACACAAAAAATCTAATAATGCTGCTTGAAAAACTTGAAAACCTTATTGAACATTTCAATATCATCTATCATCTAAAAACTAATGAAAGAAAAAAAGTGAATGAGTTGTAATATTCCAGGTGACTGTTCTGAATTTTTGTTTGTTTGCTTTATAGTGCGTTTTCATTACTATAGAGAGTTCGGTTAGGGTGAAGTTTTTCTTGTTTTTAATCCAGGGATGACCTAGAGTTGTGGGGGAAACAGAGTAGACCAGACTGGCTAGTGGATTACCCAGGGAAAACTCTGCAAATAGCTGTTTCATCTGTTTTGAAATAAAGAGGATTACTTTTGCTTGATAGCTCTGTGTTATGTTTTCATGCTGTCCGGAGTATGAACTCTGCAGTTTCCAAAAAAGGAAAACATGGCTGTAGATCACATCTTAGCTCTAGCTCTAGGAGGAGGATGCCACGGTCATTTACAATGTTTAATCTAGATCCTGACAACTGTGTGCATTTTATATCATTGATGACTGCATAGGCAGGAATCACAGCATGGACATACACCTAATTCCTTATGTAGGAGCTTTCATCTTTACTGAGCGGAAAAACAGAGCAAACCCCACTTTTCTGCCCATAGGCAGAATTTCTCTTCATTCTACTAGCAGCTAAATCGAAGAGCCATCTGCATCTCCTGTGGGGTTCAGCTCACAGCTAGTTTCTTTGTGAGCTGGCAAGAACATGCATATGCAAGGAGAAGTTCAGCGGCAGAATTGCTAGCACCGTGTGCGTGTGTAGGGGGGTATTGCAAAAGGAAATATTGCCTTGTTGCTAAGATATGTTTCTTGTTGGTAATTCCCTAACAATGCTGCATTAGAAGACTTGCTGGTTTGGCAAACACGAGATTCTAAGAAGTACATATGGCAAAGAGCAAATTCTGCCCTTTCTTGAACAATCCGTGAGGCCTGCAAGCTATCTGCTATCTGTATTTGCCCTACTTGCCAGCCTGATCTTAGTATCAGTAAAACTTTCAATGTTATTTACTGATGAGATAATTGGTTTAGTGAGGCTAACTGGATGTTATTTTTGCTGGTGGTTTTGTTACTTGTCCTTCAACACAAAGAAAGACCAAGATCTGTGTTGCCTCCAATATGTATATGATGGAATTCAAGAATATCAGAGTAGTATCATCTTCATATCTTGTATATCTGTATGGTGTTTCCCTCAAGGTGCATGTTTCAAAATGTGTATGATGATAAACATAGAAGTAGAAAGTATATTTTGAAGCTGTCTCTATTAGTTTGTTGACTGCATTTAAATAATAAAGACATCTGGCCAATTTTCATGTTATTTAGCTTGTGTTGAATATTGAGTTTTGAAATATTCTGAGAAAGGTATGAAGCTTTATGTCCTGTCTTTGGGCATGAGATGCTCTGAAGAAGCAGTCTCAAAATATCTGAGGTCTCTTCAAAGCACTCCCAGAAACTAAGTAATTATGGACAATACTTGCCATTCATTTAAAAGTAAATTAAAAGAAACATTTTTTAAAAATATATTAAAAGAAATATTGCTTTTTGTTTGAGAGAGAGCTTGGAAAGATGCACTGTAAAAGCTGAATAGCAAGAAACATATCCCCGTACTGTACACTTCTCTGTGTGTTGTTTTTTAATCTTGCTCTTATGAAGCCATTCTTATTGCTTTAGAGGGACCTGGTTTATGATTACCTTTAGAAACTTGAGTTTCATATTACTGGATGGACAGGAAAGAAATTAGTGTGCTGAAATGGCAGTTATGCCCTCATCCTCCCCTACTCATTTGGACTTTCTATTTCAATGAATCAGGCAGAGCTATGAACTCTTCTGCACTAGCAGTGCAGGGGCAAAGAGCAGGCTGGTCTGCATGAGACTGACTGACTGCTGTCTGCTCTCAGACATGCATAGCAAGCCAGAGTCTAGCCTTGTGATAATGAGCTTGTCAGTTTGATCCAAGGATCTGCTTTTAATAACTTAAGAAACCATTTTCATTTAATAGCAAAGCCTGTGCCTTCCTACTCAGGATAATCCAACGATCACCTTTGACAGACGCATGTTTTTCCTCTTGTCTGTAAGTTCAGTTACAATTAATTTTGTGTCAGTATCTGTAGACTGAACTTCTTTCCCTCCCCCCTAGTCATGAATTTAGTTGCTAGTAATTACTTGCTGTCTTTAATTAAAATAAAACTGCAAGCTGTCTGTCTGCCCCAGCATCTTCAGTCCTAAAAAATATTCTCTAGTGGTAGGATTCTTCAGGGACTCTATTTTCTTCAAAATAAAAATTCAGTGATATTGCATTGTGGCAATCATCTTTTACCCATGATCCAGCATCTGCTTAGTCTATTGTGGCCCTCGGCCCTGCTGATTAGACCTGGGTACCCTGCTTCCATTATGCTGTTATTGTAGCAATTACAGGCTGATTCTGTTGGCTGACTAGTCACCCTGGCAAGGCAGGAAGGAGACAGAGGACTGTTGTGTTGGCAGAAGTGGGGAACTTGGCTCAGGAGTCAGCTGACTTTGGAGATACTGTCTTGGCTTCCTTGCTTCTACTGCATCATCTGCTCAGCGAAGAAGAGTTTGACATGGCTGCTGAACAGGAAAAAGGCCGCTCGAGAGAAGCCAAGAGCATCCAAAGGATATGTTCTGTTTGGGGCAAGTCTTTAAATATCTAGGAGGAATACCTACTGAACAGGAGGAGATGAATCTCACCTCTTTGGCAAAATGAGAATCCCTCTTTGAAAGACTTCTATTGCACCTAATGAGAACCATAACTGGTATGAAATAAGAGTTTGGGATATGGTGAGTAGAGTCCTAAGTAAGTCTCACTAAAGCAAGTTTTGTCAGTTCCTTTTTCTCTCATTTTTTTAGCTTGTAGGTTAGAATTTCCTGAATTCCTGCTCAAAATCTGCTTCTGTTACTGGGGAAAAAAGAAGGCTGTAGGGAAATTATCCTTCTTTCGGATCTTTCAAGCCAAGTGTGTTGTGTAGTTTCATATTTGCACAGACAGAAAGGTCAGATGAAGCAGCCTGCTATTTGCTATTTCAGCAGCTGGTTTGATAATATTATTCATTTTCTTTTCATAGCTCGGAGTGCGAGTACCTCCTTCCAAACCAGATCTTCTCCTTGGGGTAATGCCATACTCTATCAACACTTTAAGAACTTTAATATTCTCCCTGTGATTGTCTCTCCTAACAGTTTTCAAGGCAAAGATCATTTATTCAGTGATCCTATTGCCTTCATTTGCCTGAAACAGTGTTTAAAGAGAATGTGCAATCTCTTTTGCTGCCTTATGTAGGTATTCCTTGTCTTCTGTCTCTAATCAGAAAGAAATCTCCTGTCTCTTTCTATATTCTTCACTGCCAAAGAAGAGGCATGTAACAGTCTTGCTGCCCACAAATCATAGTAGGAAGTTAAAACTCTTAACAGAGCATAGCTAGAAACCCCTTTGAACAGTAGTGGAGGAATACAAATACAAGAGAAGATGAACCAGAAAGTGCTCCAACAACTCCATGAGCAGTAGGCAATTACTATATGCTTTATTCTTTCTCCCTCAACACCCTATAAAATGTGTTTTCTCATCTGAAAGTGATGAGCTTTATTGTTGATTCAATTATATTTTACAAGTCTCTCCAGGATTAGAGCCATGGCTAAGCAAGCTGGTACCTACAGTAGCTTTAACCCTTGCAAGACAGATAAACTGATGCCACAGTTAGGTGTTAAGACCCTGTGGGCTGAACCCATTAATCCTTCTCCTTTCTTCTCACCAACCCACATCTGGAAAAGAGAATATAATTCCAGCGTGGCTAATGTAGAAGCTAACAGTAAGGAAAGCTTTCTCCACACTGAGGCACATTAGTGTCACTGTCCTAATGACACTAATTACTCTGTGTTTCATCTTTCAAATACGCCACTAAGCCTGCTAGCATGAGATTCCTATACCTCTTAAAAGGAAGGGACTGGGCACTGACCACTTCTGACACCTCATTTAAAGCTGAGGAAATTAGCTGTACTATTTTAAGCACTGACTGCATGACAGCCTGAACATAGGGCTAGATGTGCACTACAGTACATCCATGATTGGCAAAAATTGAAGATTTGGCCACAATATAGCACAGCCCTCTTCCACCCTTTGTGTCTGATTTTCCCACCATGGGAAATAAGGTGTGGGGAATAGTATGGAAGGAGCCAGAGAAGTTGTGAGATCTGGTGCTGACATGGGGTCAGGCTGTAGATAGAGCCAGACCTAAGGGCTGGGAAGGGCTCCCAGATTTTGCAGTTTAGACAGGAAATGCTGAATGAGAGGATATTAACTAAGTTGCTACCAGAAGAACATACAAGGCATGTGGCAGTCTGGAGTCCTTTCTAACAGATGCAGAAGCTTATGGAATTTTAGCAGAAATAGTAGAAGTCACTATTTTAGTTTGTCCATGACTTACCATTTAAAATTATCTCAGTAATTTGAGATTGCTTAGCGGAAAAGTTGTTGGGTACCTTCCACAGATCCTCTGATTTAGCACAGGCATTTACTACAGGATTCCTGTATGGAAACTGGAATTTGACAGAAAATAAGAGGGTCAGCAGGAAAAAGAGGAGATCTAACAATGGGAAGTAGCAGTGCAAAGTTGGGAAGTAACCAGTGAAAAGCTTCAAAGTTTTAAGTTATTAAATTCATTTACTATGAATAAATAGTTTTTTGTTTTTTTTTTCTGCATAATAAATGAAATCCCCTGACACAGTTTCTCTCTATTCATTCTAGGTCACACCAAACACAAAGCAGCATGAGAGTCTTTGTTAATCACCTGAATCCTATTTCATTCTCTATTCTGTTGCACAGATAACAAAGAGAAAGCCTTTAGCTGTGGATTTCCTTTTGCTGTTAGCTACATTAAATATTTTAGAAGTAATGGGTAGAGAATTTAGAAGCAAATGCAAGGATTGCAGAGCTATACTTTCAAAATTCATCTAGTACTAAATTCTGTTGTAGCATGAATGTTTGGCTCTCTTGTAGGCCTGACTTCTCAGTAAGAATAGTGGTTTCAAAACAATTTTAAAATTTGAAAGCTATAAAGAATCACTTCTCCCCCTTGCCTCATTTCTCCTTCCTTGGTGTTTCATGCTGTTCTTATTCCTGGTGTCTGACCAGTGTCAACACCTGAGTATCTCATGTTTATTCACCAGGCTGCTGCTGATAATCACAAAGAAATCCCAGTAGCTTTCAGCTTATTTTTTAGAAGGCATTTCTATTACAAGTTATTGCCTAGGGTATCTTAAGCCTTGATCTTAGGAATGTTATACTCAATGACAGGAGTAGTCAGACTGCTGAAGTCAAGGACATCTGCATTAATGCTGGCAGGATTTGTTCTTTCCTAAGTTTAACAGCGCAGTAATTCAATAAAGTATGTTGTACGTGCACAAGAATATTTATCAGGCCTACAGAGATCAGCTGTTGGTTCTTCAGGACTATGACAGGTAAAATGTATCTATGTCAATGCATGTGCTTAAGTGTGGCAGTATACTGCAGGTGAAGACTTTAATAAGCCATCATGTGTTGTAAAACTGTCAAATTAGCTATAATGTACTGCTGATTTTTAGGCCAGGTTAAAGTTTGGTGATTTTAGGATTGCATCTTGCCTTGGCTACAGAAATGGAAAGTTTGAGTTTTATTATTGTAAAAGGAGCTCCTCTCTGCCCCCTTGTGTAACAATGCCTAAAATGCAAAATAGGATATTTAGGGGAAAGATGGAAAAAGTGCTTGCCTGATTTTTTTAAATAAATGCTGGTATTACTATTGAGATATGGATTCCCTTGGGCGGGGGGGAACAGCAGTAACAGGAAACTTAGGGAGAGATGGGCATGCACAGATATTGTGAATCCACATTAATTAGGAAAATTGGACAAAAACATTTCTATGCAGTGAAGCAATAAATGAAATCTAGGTACCTATAGTGCCAACACATCACAGTCATGCTCCTAAATGAAGGCAAATAAAAACCTTTTGCCTGCAAAGGAGATAAGAACTCCCTATCTATTTTCTCTAAATTCACTACTAGTCTTGTATCCTTAGTTTCTTATTTTCATAGTGGTATGAATATGCTACTGTCTGCCCTATTAGTTTTAACTCTGTGGTTGGTTACTTGTGGCTTTTTACTTGGGGTGTGTGTGTGTATATCAGAAATGTTCCCTTTTTTGCCTTTGTACTGTAAACTTTCAATGATAATTTCTATGCACATGGTGCCACAATGAGCTGCTGCTGCTCTGTTCTTCCTTGTACCTTGCTTCCAAAGTGCTCTAGATGATATCAGCTGAGATTTCTTTTCTTGCCCCAAGACTTAGTTCCTGCTTCCCCTGACATAATTTAGGTGAGCTCTGCACCACTTTACCCAGCTGTGCTTGCAGCTCTAAGTTAGTGCCTGCTTTTAATGCAGCTCAGCCTGCAGGCTGAGACATGAGGTGCTGAGCAACCTCTGCTCACACTGAAGTCAGTAAGGGTAGAATAGGCTCTGCACCTGGAGGCCAGCTCCATGAAGGTATTTATTTGTCCAGGTTTAAGCCCTTGATTCTGTGTAGATGTCAATGGCAAGTTAACCATCTAATTAAGACTTGCTGCAGCCAACTTCCCCTCATTTTACTTGCATAAGGAATCTAGCAACGGCAGTAACATTACTTGAATAAATAAGGTGAAGTGTTTGGCTGTAGAATGATAACAAAATTATACAAACAAACAAGTTTTCTAAATTATTTAACCAAGCTGCCTTTGTTCAGAATTTAAAATCTTGCCAATACTTAGCAAAAGTTAATAATATAAATGCAACTAAACAAATGTGAAACCAAAACCAAGATATACAAATCTAAAATTAGAAAGCTAATTAGTGCTGTGTTTCCTAGTTCTAAAGGGGAAAAACTTGCCACCAGATTGAAAGAACCATGAAAACTTTCTGCTCTCTAAGATATTATTATAAAAATAATCTTGAAAATTTGTGTATTTATCCAGTGTACTTATTCTTTATAATGGTGATAAGAAATGCGAATGCACATTCCTACATAATGTAGATATACAGAGGTATATCCTTGTATGCAGGAAATTTTCAGGGTGGAGCTTGTCCCGTGCTCTAACTTTAAAAGTTCAACTCTCTAGATGTCTACTGCAATGGGCTTATCCTGATTCCCTCATTAATCAATGGGAGAGAGATAAGCAACTCTAAAATGTGTTTCTTTCTGTCTTATGAAAGAAGGAATGAGCCATTATTTTCTTCTCTTGTTACCGAGGGCAGAAGGAAGTCTGGTAACCTTGGCTGCTATTCTTGATGCCTAGAGAGAGGAAGTTCACCATTTTCCATGAAATTAAATCGCTATTTTTAATGGACAAAACAATTTATACTGTTAGACTGAAACAGTAAGTTATGAGGATTCTAAAAACAACCTACCACTAGTTTCAGCGCAAATTTTGGGGAAGTTCCCTTTGTTTCTCGGTGAACTCCCACCAATAAATTAAAAATAAAAGACTATATTAGCTAGAATTCCTGCCATGAGGGTCTGAATGTTTACTGCAAGCTTTGAGAAATGCTGGGAGATGGGAGACTGAGAAAAAGCATTTCATTTGCTCAAAAACATTAGTGCAGCTTCAAAATAACTAGTGCCTCGTAGAATCAGGCCCCATAACACCTGCTTACCGAGCATTATCCCTGAACTGATCTAGTCCTTCCTTCTGATGGAAATTTTGTGCTTGTGGTATGTATACTGCCAGACATCCTCCTCCCCCAGAGTCGCCCTGTGCTATCATCCTACATTGAAAGTTTATGCTTCCTCGGTCTGCTCTAGTTTATATCAAATGGAGATTATTAAGTTATACACAGGGGAACAGGTGGGTGGAGCAGCTGGCATGAGAAGTGAGCAGCCTGACAACAGAAAAAAAAATAGGGGTAGATTGCAGCATAAAAATTTTCCTAGGAAATTGCAAATTTCACAATCTGTTCGTGAGAACTGATGGTATAGCTTGTGTGCCAGGTAACAAGTCTGGGAGACTCTAGACTTCACTGGAAGCAGACTATTCAAGACCTTCAAAGATCTTGTTAGTTTTGGCTTCAGTCTACTACAATATATCATGCAATCCCACTCATTCTGGAAAGCAATTCTTTATGAATTTCATAAGTAGATTGAAAAGGTCACAGTAGTTTTCAGTCTTAATTAACGGAATGACTGATTTAGTACATTTCTTATTACAGATGAAATTTTACAGGCATTTCAGTGAACTCCAAAGTCATGCAGAATTTGAGGGGTTTGTCTTTAGCTTCATTCTGTGGTATTAAGAAAACTTCAGTTTGACCTGGTTATGACAAATGCTGTTTAGAAACGGCTAACCAACTAAATACACCCTCTCTTAATACCTCTGGAGGGTAACCTAGTGGTATGGAATGTTAATGAATCAGAAATATTCTAAATTTAGTCTATCATAAGGTGAGAGAGTCAAGAATGTAGTGGCAGTCTGGATGACCTGATAAGGCCAAACCTGCAAGCCTTTAGCAATAAGAAAACATGTAGATGGCTGTGGAGGGAGCAGGAATGACGGTCAGGTGCAGAATAAGGGAAAAAAGAAAAAGTGAGGCATCTGTCAATGCCAAATACCATCGCAGTTTATTCTTAATCATTTACTAGGGAACCCAGACCAAAACCACCTCTTGGTTAGGCTGCTATTTCAAGATACAGCAGAACAAGGTCTGACCCATTGAAATGCCTATTGTTGTGCCTATCTCCCGTTTTGACTTGAGAAACTTTTCTGATGAAAGTTTCATTTAAACTCATGTATTTCCAAAAAGTGTCACTTCTAACAAATCAGCATTTTTCAAATGAAAAGTGTTCAATCAAGACATTTCTAGCCAAGCCTAATTATAGCATCCTTCTTAAACGTTCCAGGGTTTCAGACAGCAGTTCAAAAAGAAACACAATGAAACATCCATCATTACTAATGTCTTTTATGCTACTTAAATTATAAGAAACAATTAAATGTCATAAATGATATTCTGATAAGCTTTCGACATACTACTAAATAACATTTGGTGGCTTGAGTTTCTAATTTGGCTTCTTTAAAATCAAACTTCCTTCTAGTTCTTATCTGTTTTACTGTTGAATGCAAGCCAAAGTTCCCTCAGCCTTTCTTTCTACACAAATTCAATTAAGACATGTAAACATTTGGAGTCTCTCTTTGAACAAAGAGGAAGGGAGAGAGAGTTGTCAGTGCGGGAGAGGCATGGAGTCGAAAAGGAAAGAGCTGTTTTTTATGTGGAGAAGAGTAGTGGCTTTTGGCATGGGTAAAGTAAAGAGGCTGCAGTTCTTTTGTGTATGACAAAAGAGTGAGTTGTACAAGAGAGAAACCTAACTCAGACATTTGTAGATAGTGAATAGTATGTGGTTGATACCAGGACAGCACACTTAGCTTTTGGAAATTTTCTGGCTATTAGCGTGATTGTTCATAGGAAACCAGAATCATAGAGTTATTAAGATTGGAAGGGACCTTTAGAGATCATCTAGTACAACCCCCTGCACACGTGAGGTCACCTAGAACATGTTACACAGGATTGCATCAAAGCAGGTTTTGAAGATCTCCAGAGGAGGAGATTCCACAAGGTCTCTTGGCAGTGCTCTGTTACCCATGCTGTCAAGAAACTTTTTAAGTTCCTGAGGAACTTTTGGTACTTCAGTTTGTGGCCATTTCCTGTTTTCCTATCGCTATTTTGTTGTTGTTGTTATGCTGCTTCTATAAGACTCTTGTTGCTTGCAAACTCCTGGTATAAGCTAAAATATTATGGTAAAAATTCCAGCATCAAAGGTAATGAGAATAAAGTGATGGTCAATTCCCAGAATTTAGGAGGAAAGGCTCAGTAGAGAGTGGATGGAAGGCAGAAGAATGATGATTTATAGAGTCATTATCAAGAAATTTAAGTGTTTGGCAAGAAGTAATGAGAAAGAGAAGAATAATAAAGAAGGTAACAGAACATAAACTGATATAGTCCAAGATGGATTAGCTCATCTGCATGTCATCTTAAAGCAGCCTTAACCTATTGGCATGGAAATAGTCAATGTAGGTCTGAGACCATTGCGTGGTCAAAAGCATGCGGAGGCCAAGGCATTTCTGACCCATTGTCTAGAGTCTGGAAAAGTGAACGACAGCTGGTGATGTTCTTAATATCAACATCAGATCCAAGGAAACCAGCTGACCCATGTAGCTGAGAAAATTTGTTAACGTTTTAAAAGCTCAAAGGCTATACGAGGAAAGTTAGAAAAAGACTTTGGCTTTTGAACACTCAGCATTTTCACACGAGCTTCATGAGTTATATAAGCTCATGTATAGGAACGCATGCTGAGAATATTTAGAGCTATTGGCTCTAAATGTCTGGCTTAGACAAAGTATGAATTTTACGTAAATTCTCAAAATTCTTATTGAGATGGACAAAGCAAAAATTGATTGAAAGGAATATTGAAAATATCTGCAGCACCCAGTGACTGAGAATGTTTTAAAGCTTGCGACCCCAAAGTCCTAGTTAGGGATGGATGTTGATCTGAGTGTATAACATGGTAAAACAATGTTATAGCCCTGTTGTGAAAGAGGAGAGTCATTCCAATCAGGCCTTGGAATAGAAGCTTTGCTCCTTCTGCGCTCCCTCCTCACTCCCCATTTTAAAAGGATGGCCTGGTAGTTCTGAGAAACCTCAGCTTTTCCAGAGTGTCCAGCTGGAAGATAGCTATAGGCTCAATAATTTGGTGTTGGGATAGTAACAATTAAAACGTCATTTTAGGCTAAAAAAAGGCTTTGTGGCTCTATGTACTTCCCAGATCTTCATTGAAGCTAAAGTGGTTTTTGAACAATTCATAATGTTTACAGGGATACAGTTGGATATTGTCAGCCAAATGTCAGATGGATTCAGAAGATACTGATAAATGGAAGGTATCTGTTTTGTAGCATTAGTACTGTGTTAACAAGAAATATTTTCCACCTGCTTTAAAATATCGTGTAACCAGAAAAACGTAATATGAATCTAGATATGCATATTTTAGCACATGTCTAACCTCAGTGAAATTGTGCAGAAACAGCTGAACCAAATCTCTGATAGCTCAGAGGTTTATTCTTAGGTTTTAAAAGAGCAGGGCTGGCTCATCTCTCAGGAATTTATTGTGGACTTATTCTTACGGATCCAAAAGCAAACTGACTTCTGATTGCTTTGCTGTCCCTCCTCTTTGTGCTTTTTAGTACTTAATCCTAGGCATTCCTATGTTTTTGCTCCAAGGAATTACTGCTCTGAGACCTTCTCCTTGAGAAACTGAACCAGTTAGGGTCTACTGTGGTAACAGGGGAAGAGCACGTATTTTGGAGAGAATCCAAATGGTCTTTACAAACAAGGCAGCTTGTTATAGTTCACTGCAACTTAGCATTTCAAAGTCCTTAACCTAGTCTTCGAAATCGAAGCTTATATGCACATCCATATTGGCAAGGTGATAACTCCACAACATTAGCAGTTCTTGATGGTTCATTCACACCAACCAATGCTTATTTTCTACATGTTCTCTAGCCAGCTCCCTATTTCAGTAGGCACAGAATCCTTCAGATCCATCCTTCAATGAAGTCTTACCATCTTCACTTTGTAAATAGTTTTTTAGATTAGATTTAGATTTTTAAGAATCTATTTTTCAGTAGGAACGCTTCTATGAATTGAGTATGTACTACTGATGGGAGATGGTGTCCCATCTTTCTTCAGTACTAACAAGGTCTCATTCTCTTCCTAGATTGTGGCCTTTGCTGTTACTGGTATGCATAATAGTTATTTGATTATTTTAGTATGCATTTTTCATGTACATGCTTTGATTCTTTTATATATTCTATAAGACAGTCAACATCTATTGCTAGTTGACCAGACATTATCAGAGTGTAGTTATATCCTGTCAGTTTGGCAAATCAGAAGCTGAAGCATCAACAGGAAGAGAGATTTGTCTATAGTGTCAGAAGAAGTTATCAGTCACCTACAAAAATAGAAATCAGGCTTGTGTCTAATCTGACATTATTATGTGTATTATGTGCTAAATGGAAATGACAGTGAGTTTTTTTTCTGTCTCTCTCTCTCCCCCATCCCCCCAAAATAAAAGCAGGAGCCTTATTTTTTTTTCTTGAGTAACACTTTATTTTTGGCATATGTGACTGTCTAATGATTGAAACCTGCAGACGCAGATTAGTGCAGCATCATCTTCGGTCTGTCTTTGGCCATGATATTGTGGCTGATTTTACTATCCCATGCATCTTTTAGAAATATATTTGCTTTTTTAGGTTTTCAATGTTGGAAACAGGCATAGTATGGATGAAAATTGGCAGAAAAATGTGAAAAGCTTCAGGATTTTAAGTCAGGTGGCAGAACATTCTGGAAGCTTCTGGCATGCCACAGATGGTATGTATAAACTGTTGTGGCAGGAAATCTCTGCCAGGAATCCCATGGAGTTTATTTCTAAAGTAAACTTTTTAAAAATAGGCAGAATATTAAAAGAGGAAAATAATCAATATAATATGAAAGCATTTTAATATGTGTTTGGTTATGTAGCTCCATATAGCTCCCTCCTGTTCTAGTTATTTCAGATTAGTATCCTGATTGGCCTAATTCCACCCTGTGAGTTTCATACTCTCCGAAACACAAATCAGGTTCTGGTCTGGGGGAAACAGCATGCTATGAAGAGGTGAACTAAATAGCAAAGTCGTAGATACTTGCATTTTGGCAAAAGAACCATGGATAGGATTAAAGAGCAGGATTATAGTTTTACATTTTTCTATTTTATAGTCTTATGAATGAAATTAGAGATTTTTAGAAAATTTTAATAAGTGTGTTAATATGGTTATTTTTTGTAAGAATATTTGTGTAGAAATTAAAATATATTTCTTAGTAATATATGAGGGTAAGGATATTCTTATATATAATGGCATGTCCTCTATTAAATTATATTGTTCCTTGTATTATGCTACACAGTATAAACATGGTTTAAATTGCATGGGCAGAAGGATTAGGAATTAGATAAGAATACCCATTCATCTAATATCAACATTGCAGCAGGAATATTTTTCCCTCATCTTTAACTTTTTTAATGAAGGAACAAATGTGTTTTAGAGAATAATCTTGAGCTGAAAAATTCCCATGCACACAGAACAAACTGGGTTCATGCAGAGACTATGTGAAATATTGGCAAACATGGTTACGTGAGTTTGGGGAATACTGCCCATATTTCAGAATCCCTTGGAACTATAATCCATGGTGCTTTGCAAATCTCAGCTAACAATTGATATTTCGAGAGGAATCCTGTATCAATAAAATTAGTTAGATATTTAGACACTTTTAATTTTATTAGCTGGAGAAGTAAACTTTATAAATGTCAATCAAAATGTCTATTTTTAAAGCCATAAAGGGATTCCAAGCAGTGATTCATCTCTTCATAATGATTCCATTGTATGCTATTGCAAAAATGTAAATCCTGTTTTATCTAGTTTAAAAAGTAGCTAAAGTAGTCTATCTCCAAACAGGTCTAAATAACAAGTTTAAAAAAACTTAGTTCCCAAAACTAGGAGAGTCACCTTTTGTACTAGTATTAGTAAAATGCATCCTTTGAGATACATCCTCTCCCCCTTACAGTCCCATTAGATGCATCTGTATTTTCTGCAGCATTTTGAAGGGAAGTTTTGCTCAGGATTTCATTAATCATAAAGGAGGGCAAAGTGAGGTCATCTGGGCTAATTTGATTGTCTCTAAAAGCAATGCATCTGTTGAATTTTCAATGAGTTTTTTTTTTTTGCCCTCTAAACTTCAAACATTCAATTTGATGAAAGAACTTGCTATTATTATTTCTTTAAGGTCAAATCACAGTGAAGTCAGTACCAAAATTCAATGGGGCACGGGTGGGATTTTTTGTGAGTATTTATGGATCTGTGCTGAGAATTAAATTATAGGCTGAATAGAATAGTTTCTGATATTGGACAATGTAATACCTGTGGAATTAATTCTGTAGGAAAAAAATTGCATATGAAAGAAGGCAAGTAAAATTTTCTAGGCTGTGTTTGAGAGCATAACCTGTAATTCCTTTAAAAATGGACACAAGAAAGGCAGTTAAAGAGTTTTGAGTGTGTAAAATATGCATTAATGAGATAACATATGGAGTTAAGATAGTGGAACAACTTGACTAGTTACTAATAACATACAATTACCAGCAATCACATATTGTTTACATGGTGTATGAGTGTTATGCCCTGCATAGTTTGCCATTGTTGGTGTTGCAGAATGGAATGGAGTAGCAAAAAAAAGTTGCCTAGTTGCATCGTCGTAGTAACCTATAGTCATTATATAATTAGATGTAGTCACCCTATGATTTACTCTAATATGTCATTTGAGGTAAGGCTATAAGTGAAGCCATGTATTTTTTGTTGTTGTTGTTTTAGCCTCAAGACTGTTAGAGTTCTATGTGATTTTGTTGTTGTACCTTTCCACTTCCATAGCAACAATTTAGATATTCTCAGCTCGTAGTAATTGTGAGAAAATCAAATTCTGTTTCTGTCAAATGAAAGAAACAGAATGAAGATCTGAATAAAACTTCACTTGTTAAACATCACTTGTTTCCATTCCTAGGTTGGTTAAGCAAATTGATGTCTAGTTGTGTTGCACAAAGTAAATAAACTGCCCTGCTAGCAAGAAGTATGCATGGTGGCTCAGCAAACTAGGGCTACAAAGCTGGGGACAATATAAACTTTTTTTAACACAACATGGATTTTTGCAGGTTGTTCAACTGTTTTTCTTCTGACATGACAAACGAGAACTTTATTTTAAGAATGCAACAATTACATTTGCTGGCAAGAAACTAGTCAAGTCCTCTTCAGTTATCCTGGGGAAAAAGCTGTCAATCTTACATGAGAGGACACGGAATGAGCTGCTGTAAAGGCTCATATGTATATTAAAGACAGAAAAAAAGGAGGGAAAAATCCCTTGGATATATTGTATGCTTATGTGTAGAGCACCGCGGTGAGTTCAAGTTCTCTGAAAAGGGAATATCTTTAAAAATTCACCATGGAAAAAAGACATCTTACTATCAAAGCAATAGTGTAAATAGAATAAAAAGACTGGCTTTTGCTTGCCCTTCAAGAAATGTGGTGTGTGTTTTTTAGTTTGAGACATACAGAATAGATCGTGGTAGCAATCAAGCAGATTTTGCACAGTGAAATCAATATTTTACTTGCAGAAGCTATTCTGCCCATTAATATTTCTTAAAACCAATTTATGGCCAGTGCTAACAGAATCAGCTGTTAACCCTCACATTACACAGTAAGAATGCTGCGTAGGAACTAAAGTCTCAGTTTGAGTAAATTTGAGTAATATTTAAAGAATACATCAGAGTAAGTTTTATTATGACAAAAATTGGCAAAATGTATTGCCAGCATCTCTCTGTGCTCTCATCTCCCTGAACTCTTCCTTTTTCTCTTTTCTCTGTTTGTTTTTCCATAGCATATTGTTATTGAGTGTTTTTGGTTTCCACTGCTAAGACTTCAGAGAAGATTTTATATCTTTCTATTTGCTATGAAATAATCAAGATGACATGGTCTAAATTCTCTTGTCCGGAGGAATGACGAAGGCTGGTCTGTAATATAAGTGTTTCTTCAGGCAATTTTTAGGGCATCTCATGCTGTCAGCACCCTCTGCTGCTTCATGGGCATTTTTTTCAGTAAGTCCTCAGTAGCCCTGTGATATTGTTATGGGATGGTCTTTGTCATTTCACCAACTTTTTCATTATTTTCAACATCAGGAAGCTAGACCACAAATTCTGTTTCTTTTATATGTTTAGGAAACTGCCCCTGAATTCAGTGAGAGCTGTGAAAACTACCTTCCTCCAAGACCCTGACAGAACAAGAATTTTGGATATGACCTGCAGGGAACTCTGCAGTGTCCTGATGAAAGAAGCAAAGGAAATTTGGGAAATTCAGATAAAATTTAGGATGGACCCACTCATCTCTCTTTGCTGGCCATTTGGTACCTCTGCTCTCTGCCAGTGGTAAGCATGGGAAATCAAGACTTAACACACTCTTATCTCCAAGCCATTTCAGCAGGCCCATCCGAATTCCTGCAGCTGCTCTCCATTCAGGGCTGATCAAACACCTCTCCTTTCACAGTTTCTCAAATGCCTCCACTTCAGCATTTCAAGTAACTCAAACTGCTTCCTTTCTTGCATGCTTGCCTGCCAAAACCAGAAAACCTTTATTAAGGACTTCCCAGTCAATCCTCCTGCCTCTTTGGAGGTCTGATTAGTATTTGCAACCTATGTTCAGGAGCAGGCTGAGTCTGGTGCAATTTATACAAAGAGGGATGAGGGAAAGGAATAATTTAACAGGAGTCGTCTTGTTTCTGTGCTGCAAGATACGTTATCATCTCTGTGAACAGTGAAATATTTTCAGATTGTAAAGAGTTTTTCACCCAGGAACTTGAGATATACCATGTCATTGAGATGGTTATGGCTTGCCTTCCTTGCAGTGCCTGAGAAACTGGGTAAATTAGCCTGCAGTGGAGCTGGAGACTGCTATGCTGAAACTGCTGCTCTGATGCTGATAGTTTATGGAGAGCTCAGACATACCTGCAGCCTGTTCAGACGTATCAGTTTAGGCATGCACTTCCATCTTTCTAATCCCATACAGCACAGACAAAGTGTTTTGGAGGAAGGCAAAAGTCTTCTGTAACTGGTGCTTTGGGACTTGTGTCTTTATAATTCCAAAGACAAATCAAACAATTCTGTTCATGTACAAGTTTGACCAAGAGACCTTGGGCTGAATTGCTGTTCCCCAGGCAATGCCAGAGGCTTGAGATGTTCTGCATCTGTACTGGTTGTGCACCAGGGATGGAGAGACTGACTATAAACTGCTTCTGGGTAGAGTAAGGCCTGTCCAGCCTTACCTGCTGGACTCTTGTTGAACAGGAAGTGAGCAACAAGGCACCTAGCTTTATTTAAAAAAAAAAAAAAAAAAAAAAAAAGGTGTGTGGGGGGGGAAGGGGTGAGGCAGGGGAGAGAGGTTTAGCTTTGGTGCCTAGAGTGATCAGCTTGCCTACTGAGAGATGAGATTTTATTTACTTTATTGATGTAATTCTGGTTTATCTAATAACCCTACTAAAATTATACTTCAATCATCTAAATGCTTTGTCTAGCCTGGTTTTAGTGGATTTTTTTCTTAGAAATCAGACTACAGAAAGTTGGTACTATCTGATTTAGCTCTAAGACAGCTATCAGCAAGGTACGCAGACCTGCTGCTGCCTGTGGCAGTTTCAGGTGCTGCTCAGTGAACTCCAGAGAGGAGCAGCTGTGGCAGTGGTACTGCACCTAGTCACAACCACATGTAGCAGAACCTGGCTGTTGCCTGGTAACAGGGGCTGTTGGTTTTTTATTTTTTCCAGAGGTTTAGCAAACAGCTGAGGCAACCAATTTGAGCAGCACATGATTTGAGAGGTGCAAGCAATTGTTGAGGGGAGAAAGAAAGAAAAAAAAAAAAACACACACACACACAGGATTTGTTACTTGGATGCAGCAAAAGCCGATGCAAGAGAATGAACAAATAGTAGACTTATTAATTAAAGGCTGGACGCATCCATTTTTTAGTGCTTATGAGCAATGCTGTTTGATTACATTTGCTGATCCAGAAGCACTTTCAGAAAATTATTTGTATGAATATTTTTACTTACTTCACAATCATTTCCTCTTGTTTGGATTTTCAGGTTTCTCTTCCAGCCTATTTTTTTTCTCTTTTTGCTCTTCAGAGAGTTTCTTTTGTTATGCCTTGTACAAAGTACCGGCACTATTGATTTTCAATAAATGGCTTGAGATGGTTCCCTTGAGACAACAGGGGAACTTGCTACATATGAGTTTACTGCTAGTGAGCCTGTCTGCTTGTTGCCTTGCTCCTTGCAGTTTCAGGTAGTGGACACCACCTTATCTACTCATCTAGAAGATATTTCTTCATGATAACAAAAACCACAGATATAACATACAGAAGTTCCCTCCCTCACATGAGCATAAGAAAGCCTTCACTGGCACATACTTAATCATTGAACACAGAAACAAGGGTAAATATTTCACAGACTGCTTGTGCTGATATGAATTCTCTTTTACAGGTGGAGAGATGTAATTAGATCGCTTAGTGCAAATTTGCCCTGTGGCAAATGTACCTAGCTTAATTGTTTCAATGGATCTAATCACAGAAACAAATGATTGTGTGAATGTAAAGCATTCAGGTGTGCTTGTGGTCTCTTTTCTAGAGAAGAGGATAGCTTAGGTAACTACACAAGCTTACAGGTGACTATATGAGTTATTCTGGAGAAGATTGGCTAGGGAGGATACTAGAGAAAATCTGTAGTTAGAGGTTGCCTATATTATATGGATTAAAATTGCATCTATAAGTGCTACCTTTGTATTTACGTTTTCACTTATATTTGCAGATTATATTCCAACTCCACAACACGTGCTGCTTCCTCTTTGGTTCCATAACACATTTCTAATGGAGATTTCCTAAAGTATACTGCTAGGAGGGAAATAGAGCCTAGGGAGCTAGGCATGAATACAGTCACTAGTACAGCAGGCTTGTCTGAGTAGTTCCCTCTTACAGCTGTCTTATGTCGTTATTTACACAGATATATAGCAAAATGTAGCTATTCCCACAGATAATCTAGTAGGTTTTCTTTCTCTGAGGTGATACCTACCAGCACCAGGTTTGTTTCTAAAACCTCCAGTTTATCTCTTATGTTTATTTCCTCATCCTCTATGTTTTTTCTTAACTTCCACTTTACATGCCTTTTTTTTTTCATGTATAAAATCCTACTTCTGCAAATTCTTCTCTGGAAAACTGATTAGGGGTGAAAAGAGAAATCAAATCTGTAAGGCTTGGAAGACTCTAACCCATTTTCTGCATCAGCAATATTTAGGTTCATTGCCTTGCTGCCACATTTATTCATCACTTTCCTAGAGCTATTTTAGTTAAAGATAATTTTTATAAAGATGTTTTAGAAATTATTATTTTGTTACTTGAAGCAAAAGAATTGTGAAGTGCCCAAAAGTATTATTACAGGACACAACTGATGTATTTTTAAATACTATCAAAGTAAATACATGCATTTTTTTCAATGTGTCTCTATAACTTCAAATATTAGTAGAGCTAATTCTTTTTACTGCACAATAATAGATATCTTACAGTATCAATTGTATTTACTGTTTCTGATAATTAAAAACGTGCATCTTCAGAGAATAATGCAAGTGAGAGTATCAAAAATACTAATACTGTTAGGGAAAATGAAGGAGAATTTGCTCTCAAGAATGGAGTTATAACTCTCAGCTTTCCTTTATTTGACATATTTTAGACCTAATTCAGTACTCATTGACATCTGTGGGTCAGACTTTTTTATATGCCATGGCACACCATGAACATATTGTACATACATCTTTTAACTGTTTGTCCTAATCTTGGTCCAATGAGATGATATGTTTGCTTTTGTTCTTTATGTCTGGAACTATTATTCTGTAACTGTTGTTGTAGTAACAGAATATCTTTCTCAGCGAATATTTCAGCGAACTTATTTGAATAGAAAGGCTTTATGGAAGAGCAGAGTCTGTCATTTGTAAATAGTTTTAAAATGAATAAAATAGGTTGGACAATAATTTAACTACCCAGGGTTAAATTATGGCATTGGCTGTTACACAGATTGTTCAAAAATGTCTATGCAAACTTCTCTTAAAAACAATATTTCTTCCCAATTTCTAGAGGAATGTTACTAATCTTGAAAGTTTATTACAATATAAGCATTTCTAGCAGAAACATTCACATCTTTATTTTCTATCAAAGAAATTTTGGTTATGTAGGAAAATTCAGGGTTGCACTCAGACTATGTCTTAAAATGACCTAAAAATCCATAGAGGTTTTATATTTCATATCTCACTATGATGAGCCATCTGGCACAACTGATAGGCCGTTTATGTTGAGTTGTGTCTTTTCCACAACATTTCCACAAGATTCAGTGAGTACTGAGCTGTACCCAACTAAGATGGTATCTATTTCACAAACCGCTTTCAGTATTTGGTATTAAGAGCTTACATGGTGTTTTCAACTTGCTAAATGTTGAGATTATTTAATGACCTACAACCCAACATTCCTGTTTCTGATGAATCCGCAGCAACCTTTTTGTCCACCAGTCTTGTAAAATATTAGGAGGCAGCAGAGTGCGCTTTTCTCTTGGGCTGCTGAAATAATTAATCAGAATAGCAAGTGTTAGGGACTATCACATTGTTGTGCATTATAGCTGCATATGTGTGCCATGAAATATGTGGACCACGCTATACTGCTGAGCCCCAGGCAAACATATTCTTAGTAATAAAATGGATCAAAAGGGGGAATAACTATACAACGGAATGACTATATTCTATCATGTATATCAAGTAAAATGGTCACTAAAAAGATACCCCCTATATAATAGAGTCTCCATTTTGTGATATGTGGGGTTGTCCAAAGCATATATATAACCATAACACAATAAGGGCTAGATTCAGAGGAAGATGTTTTGGATGAGTAGTAGTGAGTAGTAGTGCAGTAGTGTTACTTCCTTTCAGCAGTCCTCCCTCGGGTGAAGTGCTGCCAGGGAGGGTTATGCTGATTCTGGACCTGCAGATGGCACATAAGGGCCTTCTTTACATTGCACTCTGTTTTACCAGCATGTCAATTTTGCTACTTTTGCTACCATGTGCTCTTAACCAGCACATTAGTCAGAAATGTAGCTGTACAAGTAAATTGGCCAATACCAGGACTACTTAAACTTCTGTCAATAGAGGGCCTTGGCCACGTACACTTTTACTTCTGAACCTGCCTTCTGATACAGAGGCATTCAGACCAGTTCCACTTTGCATTAAACATTCATTAGGCCTGTAGGTGACGAAGAGAGCAAACAACTTGATTCTACTTCAGGAGGCCAGAGGCTGGCACATTTAATTGTGATATGAGAAAGTTAATATCTGATAAAGCCTGTGATATGCTCAGGCTCTTATTCCAGTGACAGAACTTAGGGTAACATCATTTTAAGTTTCTAGGAGTTATTTGTGTGTAGTATGCACTCTGTCAGTGCTAGGCTTGGAATTTACGCTTGCTACTTCATGTGCACAGCCTGTTCTTGCCTGTGGTTGTGGGAGCCTGCATCAGACAATGTGCCTATGAAATTTGTTTTCTTGCTCTGGATGTGGAGAATTCTTTGTCTTTAATACCGATCAAAAATTCTAGATTGTTTTTCTTAACTTTTAATTAAATACTGCTATCCTAATTACTGTCCACATATTCCGTAGATTATATCCTGTAGGGTAAAAGCTCAGTGAAAATGGATTTCTGGAGATTTTCTCTAGATTGACAGACACTCTTTCATCAAACTGGTGGTGCAGTGACTCTTGTGAATTTGTTGAATGAAGTGAGTTTTGTTGAACATCTTTAAGGCTGTGAGAGCATATTAAATTGGCAGTTTTTTTCCCAGAGGACGGTTCAGTTCAAGGCTGTAGGTCAGTACTTAATATGCTTCAGTTAAATGAATTTGCCTGTATTCTGCCATTGCCTTTTTCTAGGTAGTCTTTACCTTAGCAGAAGCAGCAGTTGACCAAATTGGAATGGCTTGACAATAATGAGATAGGGCATTTACAGGAGCTTACACTAGAAAACTAACTTGACTTGACACACACACACACACACACATCCATCCAAACCCAAAATAGTAAATATGAACCAAAACTCATAGCACCAAGAATTTACTTCACTAGTTGTTCTAGGAGAGGGAGGAAAAAAGAAAAAAAGTGCAATTTCCAATCCTTTTTAAATAGCTGGAATTTGGTTGTGTGATGGCAGGGGAGGGCAAGCACTTTAGAACTAGACTGATGAATGAATGTTATTTCCTGCATTTTGGGGGAGCCAGTCTCATAACTGCTTACAGTGTTACAATTGTGGACACTTTTCCTGCAAATGCCACATTATGTCCAACCGCCACTGAAGTCGGCGGGCTGCTCAGTCGGAAGGCAGTGCACACTGCCAGTAGGCCTCCTTGTCATCCACAAAGCTGGGACCGGAACACTGCATTCAGGTGATGCTAAGTGAAACTTCTGACTGCCAGGAGGTGGCAGCATTGATGAAGAAAACGAGTATAAAATATAAATTATAGTAAATATTGACACACACACATATATAGTCACCTACTTTTTTTTTTCTCTCTTTGATAAAGCAGTATGGTAGCAAGTTAATGGCATGGCACTAATTGAATCAAAATTCTTATCCTGTCTTTTTTGATAAGCAAATCATTGTGTTTCACATTGCATTATTGTGAAGTGAGGTAGGATTTTTCTAAGATGATCATAAAGAAGGTGGTCATTCAAACATGTAGCATTTATACCAAGTTGAAAGTTTATTTTTAATAAATGCAGTTATTAAAATGGCATGTCTATTGCAAGCAGACCTTTTTCCTTTTGAATTAAAGTTTATGTTCTCCAGAATGTATGTTGTGTTTAGATCTGCTAGTCCAACAGCAGACTTAATCCTGTGGTCTTTTTTCACAGCAGTGGCTCTTAGATTCATGGTAGCCCAGGCTCAGTGTGCACATACTGCACACAGCAAGCTCTCCGTTGGGCATGACCGATATGTCTGCCTGGACTGTGATGTGTTTGGCCTTGTCAATTCATGACCTGTCAAAACTGAATGTTGAAAACCTGAAGTTTGCTCTGAGAAATTCTGCAGGAGAGATCCCTGTGCAGATTTGTGCTATAGTTCACCCTCAATCTACCAAATGTAGTTTTGTGTGTGAACAACATGCAGGTAAACAGAGTTTACATTATTCTGCTGTGCAGAATATATCTATTTGAAGATCTTGAAGCATCAAACCTTCATATTTTTGACTGAAGTGGATGATACGTATGTTGAGCCTAACTTTTCTCTTAAAGAAAAAAACAGTATCCATATGACGGTTTGCCAGAAATACATATAAAAAATGAGTAGCACAATTCCTGTGTCCTCCCCAATTTGCAGAGTCTTATTTACACTTCAGAGTTTATAGTATGGCCTATTCTCTGCATTTGCAAGCTACAGAATAACTGGCTGTGCTGGGGCATTACCCTTGTGGTACCTGTCATTTGTTATTCCCTGATTCCTTTTTATGCCATTTATTTCAGCATTGCTAAGAAAGGAGATGCTTATTTACCTTAGAGCTATAATGTCATTTTTTCCTTGTATACAAAAGATATATTATGCAGGAATTTCCTTAATTTTTCATTGCATCACTACTCTATTTTCATGATTCAGACCATGTATTTTTTGGTGCAGCTTTTTACAAAGCTGAAGTTGTCTTTCATTGGAAAACAATTTTTCAACAAAAGTTCACCTGCAAATTCACTGTGTTGCAGACTGCTTGGAAGAAGCTGAAGAGTTTAAATTCAAAAAAATAACTAAATGCACATGTCTTTTTAATATTTTAATATTTTTTATCTGTCTGCTTTATTTGCTTATATTAGTTGGTAAAGAAATATATGTTATTGTCTTCTCTTTCCTTTCTTTGGATCGTGTGTGTCTTTTTTTTTTTTTTTTTTTGTAAAGCTGACCTTAGGTCTCCAGTCACATCTTTTCTGTGAATTTTGTTATCTCTGGAAGAAATTACTTTTTTTCTCCCCCAAACTTTTTTGTGTTTTGCTTTTCTCCTTTCTGTCAGAAGAAATTAAGAACTCTTTTTTTTTCATCTTTGTCTTGCTTCTTCTCCCTGCATAGTTTCAGTCTTGGACGTCACAGATGACAGGCTACATTCTTTACACGATTTCATTCTGGTAATCCCAAAAGTTCACAATAGTGTAATTAGAGAGCTGGACTTCATGTCTGTGTGACAGCTAGTTCTTCCTTGCCTTCTCTCTGATATCTCTGTTGTATTTTGACTCTTCATATTGCTTGAGTAATATACCAAAAATTCCTAAATGCTAGTCTCATAAACATCTACAATTGTGTGAGAAGTGATAAAGGGTGATAGGTAAGAATAATCAAGAACTTATATTATGACAGAGGGGCCTCAATCTTTTAAATGAAACGTAAACTATTGATAACATTTTTTTCATCTCTTTGCAGATATTTGTATGACCAAGAATGCAGTCAGATTTCGTCCTCACTCTTTCTCAAGTCCGGTGCCAGTTCCCATCCTAAGAACTCCTGTTTTTATTAGTTTTTCAGAAAACTCTTTCTTAAAACTAAAGAATCCTGTGAACACATTTTGTTCATATCATCCATTAGTTCTGCAGGGTATTTTTCCTGCCTGAAACTTTTTAAAGCATTATACTCTGGATTTATCAGCATTTGCAGAGGACTTTGCCCCTTTTTCTATTTTGTATCTCTATCGTTTTTTCTCTCTCTTTTTTTTTTGGGGGGGGGGGGCGGGGGGGTGTTGTGGGCTTTTTTTTTTTTTTCCCCCATTTTCTGCTCAAATCTTGGCATCCTCTCCTGATACTTCCATGTCATTGCATTGTTTCTTATTATTGGGATGTACATATATTGAAGGTGTCCATGGAGAAGAAAGATTTGGATTTTTTTCATTTGTGTATTGTTGAGATTTTTTATGCTCTATCTTATCAGGGCGGATCTTTAATAACATTATAACTATCAAGTTCAACTTCGTTTGACTCTGGAGTTTAAAACTTCACCAACCTGCACCCTGGCAAGAAGAACATTTCTTTTCCTTCATGGGTTCTATCTTCTGAATTGCTGATGGAAAGGGGAGGAGTATCAAATAATTATTTCGTATCAAAAACCTTCTACCCAAGGTTAAAATGTTTTATTTCTCCATGGCTACTGCAGTAGCAACTGAACAGAGGAAGACATAATCAGCTGATCTGCACCTTGAAAAATTTATTTAATGATCTTTGTTCTGTATTGTATTTAGCTTTTTAATCGTTACTCATGTGAGGTCATGGTCATGATAGAGTTGACATTCCAGTGGCAGCTGAATAAAGTACACTTCAGGTCCTTCATGATAATAAGGGCATAAGTAGGTGATTGTGGAAATCTGGATAGAGCTCCCGAGTTGCGTGGTTATGTCAGCGTGCGTGACAAGTCTACCATCAGTTAGGCAGCTCGGATTCTGAACTCTTCTTTGAACTTTCTTTTTTTCCCAACTTTAAAATGGTGGTAGTTCAAAGGCTATTTGCAGACTGAATACAGAATTCCATTACAGGTGGCTTTCTAACAATAAGCTCTACCTTCCCTATTTCTGCTAACTGAGCTGGGTTTATATTAGATGTCTTAACCTATTAAAAATGATACTAAAACCCTGTTGGCCTTGGAACTCTATTCTAATCAGCATATAGTAGTAAAGCTTTAAAATTAAATTCCTGCTGGAATTAAGTCCATCAGTAGTGTTATGTTTAAAATTAATTAACATTTCAAGCCATCAGTCCAAATGTTTCAGTGAGCTTTTCATGCTCTAACTATTGTGTGTGCCTGATTAGATTTTTATGGATTTCCTTCTCATATTGTGTTTATAATCTTATCAAAGCTATATATTGTGTCCTTGTAAGGACTTATTCAGCATTATAAGTCATGAACCAGGCTTCTTTTTAATAGGCTACTTGTATGGTAGTCAACGTGTATTGAATTGCATGCAGTACATAGCTAAGAAATCCAGTTTTTAGGTTATAAAATCAGTATTTTTAGAACTTAGATTACAGGATATGAACAATTATTTGAAAATTCCTTGAACATAAAATTATTTTTAATGAACATTTCATATCAGATTATTCACAATTTGAGTAATTTTGGAAATAAACTAATGTGATGAAGAAATAGGAATAGACACTTCATAATAAAAGTCTTACAATTTTCAGGTTATCAACATATGTTCACCAGTCGAAACTTTAGTTTGGACAGTGTGAGCAGAAATATTCTATATTGGTCACTGTGCCCATTTTTAGATGCCCATTTCTAGATGGTGCTGGGACTGTCATAATTGCTGCAAAAGTTAGAGCAACAGTGAGAAAATCTTATAAAGCTGTGTCCTGTGTAAAATAAATAGCCTTATTATGGTACAGAAATTACATGGTTTCTTCTATTGGCATAATGTTGATTATTTTTTCTTATAGAAGTGGTATGTGACCATGTTTCATACAAAAATCAGTTTTGTGTAGACTTTTTGGGAGATGGATTATGGTTGAGCACTAAATCTGAGCTGTTCTATGATTTCTTTTTCTGATGAGTTACAGGGTGAAGAGGAATGCATGTTTTCTATTCTTGTTGAGCAAGTTACAGATGAAATATTTTGATTTTAAGTTATGACATCCCCCTCTCTTATCCCTGTACTTATACCCTGGGGCAGTGAATCATGGGTATCTGCATTTTTGTTTAATGGCCGCTCTCTTATTTTTTTCATTCAAGATGATATATGAGATTCTTGTTTTTGTGAAAAATCTTTACCCCAGTGTTGCATAGTAGCTCTCCTAAAGAGGGATGTGTCCTTTCTCTCTGGCTGTTGGCTCCACTGTGATGCTGTGTAGCTAAAGATCAAATCTCCAGAGCTCTGGGATCACAGTCTAGAAATGGCTCAGATGTTGTAATACTAAAGGAATTGATCAGCCATTTGTGGAGGTGTAAAAACTGTTGTAATGGAATATGTTTGTAAGTAGGTTAGTTTGGTTTATGGTTTCCATCCTTGCTTCCCATCTACTCCATTTCCACCTGCAGGGTTAACCAGTTCTCTGTGTGCGTGTGTCTGCTCCAGCTATTTGTTGTGGTTGTCATGTCAGAAATGCTTGGAGGCTGCAAGAAGCACACAGGCAGAGACATGCTATGGAAATGAATACAGGAATACATGGGCTTTGCTGAGCTGCTTATAAAGCTTGTGGGTCAGAGGTTCAGTGGTAGAAAGTTTGCCAGCAATGTAGGGTGGTTTGGACAGCAAGTAAAGTGACTCCAATGCCCTTTTATCTTGACCCACATGAGTTCTGATCTTGGGGCCAGCTGGGGTAAAAACAGTGCTAAGCCATGTAGAATAGCCACCCATCTTCTCTAAAACTCGTCAGAAGCAGCAGTGATTTCTACTTAGTTGGGTGGAGAGCTTTTCTTAACACCATTCCTCAGTAGCAGGGGTGTAAGCAGCATTTGGTTTATGTACTAGACTTACAGGCCTCCCAAAGTTGGCATATGTTTATTCTGCTAGGCTTTGGCAGATGTAGACATAAATGTTATTAGGAACAAATATCAGGACTGTGTTTTCTGGTTTGCTTTGTGGTTTTTGCAGCTCCATATTTTCTGCATTTCTCCCTTTGTCCTCCACCGGTGGTTTTAGGCTTTCCCTACTACTTGCTGGCAGCAGCAGCTTTTAAAATAATACCTTGCTATCTTGCAGAGAAGTGGGAGAGATATAATGCTCAGACTGCAAAATTTATCCTCTCTTGGAATGGGTGCTGCCTGAAGCTAGACATGTTACCAGAATAACCAGATCTTGACATTTTATGAGCCTTCAGATGTTTTGTGCTTCTACACAAGATGCTAAACTCAAGGTATTCGTTTTTCTTACTGGAAGCTAAGGTTCAAGCTTCTATGGTTTTGCCAAGAAAAACCTGAAAATACCACTTAAAGTCTCAAAGATCATAAGGCAACTGTGAGAATCCTTAGCTGTTTTCTAACACTCAGGACACTGGACCATGGTTTGAAGACTTGAGAAAGACGAACTTGGTTCTGTCTTGCTTCTCTCAGCTGTTAGCTGCTTTCCAGCAGGTATGTCAAGCTTGAGAACTGCATGGCAGGAGTCACTAAGCTTTTCCTAGGGCTGTAGGCAGTGAGGAGTAATGCTATGCTCGGTGGCAGTCAGATTTTGAAGGGAATCTGCAACACGCTGCTACCCTTCCAAACAGTGTTGTTGTGACCATATGATAAATTGTGGTGACTTGTGGTAACTGCATGTCTTCTGCATCTCTGATTTCCTTCTAGCTACCTTCAAGCTCTACTCAGAAAATATTTTGTTTTTCATTAAGGATACTGAGCACAATCAGTAATTCCTGTTTAGCTTAAAACAAAGCTTTTATTTGACTTAGAAGTGTCAAAGAAATGAAAAAAAAAAAAAAAACCCAAAACTCTTCCATTAAGCTTCTTATTGAATTTCACACCACAGTGATGCTTCTGCAACTTTTTTTTTTTTTTTTTTTTTTTTAACATAACATTCAAGGAGAAAATTTTATACTGGTTTTAGCCATCTAGTTTGTGGGTTAGTAGAGAGGGTAGATTGTTTTTGAAAGTCTGAGCCTCCAAAACAGAACAGTGGAACTATGTGCAAAGATGGAAAGACAGGCCTGAATTTTCTAATCTAGTGAATGGGTTCTTGGATAGGTATCTAACTGTCAGGTTTAATGCTTTTTTGTACATCCTGACTGATTTTTTTTTTTTTTTAAACAAAGCTTTTTTGTTATAGTTCTGACTGTTTTCCAGACAGAACCCCCATATTTTATTATGCCTTGTCAGTAATACTGTTACTAGAGTGACAGGTGGCAAACTGGTACCTCCATATAGATATAACCCAGTGCCTGGGTTGCAGACTCTTGAAAATAAAGTATATTTTGTTTTGCAAAGAGGATGCAGCCTTCCTTAATAACTTATTTTAATTATGTGATCTATATATACCTTAGTCATTTTAAAATAGGATTCTTCACTATTTATAATGTATTATTTGGTATTAATCATCTATGGCATAGACTTCCTGTTTCAATCTAACCCATTTTGGTTAATTATTATCAGATATTCTCATAGAACTGGCAAGATGATACAGGACAAATTAATATTGTGTACTTTTTTTTACTATGGTGTATTTCTTAGAAAGCACAGACTGTAAAAAGGCATCTATCGGAAGCATAAAAACAGTGCCTTAGAAACTATACTGAATCTGCTCACTTATCCATTTTTGGCCCTGAGTGTTACCAGATAAGATTATATCAAGTTTAACAGCTACCCTTTCTCATTCCTCCTTCCATCTCAGAATATCACTCTGAGCAAGCTACAAAGATGTTACTTAACATTCCCAGTCATGTCAGGCCTCTTTGTAGGATAGCGCCAGGATTATTTTCTAAGAAAAATATTTAGGTTAAATGCTTAAAATTTACCTTGGCTGTATGCACCTTCTTTTGATCAGGGATCACCTTGTGTGCAGGCTGACATCTAAACACCTTTTGCATCACAGTGGAAAAAGAAATCCTTGATCTGCCTTTGATTTATTGCTTTCCAGAGTTTTCACCAAGCATCCCTGTCATTCCCTCTTGTGCATACTTCTCTGCAGTAAGCAGCTGAATTAAGGTTCAGCTGCTCTGTTTTTGCCTTAAGCAGTAAAAGTGTCTGCCATGTCTTATTGGCTGTAGAGCCTTTATGGATAACTGGATGTGGAGAACTGAATCTGGAAGGAAAGCAATAAATGAATATGATGAGAATACTGTTAAGAGGGTTGTTGAAAAGATAAATTAGTCTTAGACTGGGGGGGGGGGGGAATGAAAAGACACTGATATTGAGGAATAGCCTTGAAACCAGGACAGATGAGAAAATGTTTGAAGGGTAATAAATGGCAAGGAGTGCTTCTTAAAAATAACTTCTTATCTTTAAAGAAATATTGACTCACATGCACATAGAAGTAATGAGAACTTCATAAAAAAGAGCAAGGACAGGACAGATGTAAATTTAAGTATCTGAAATAATTTATCTGGCTAAATACTTCTAGTAACCTTTGCAAAATCTGAAAGTATTATTCACATACTAAAAGGAAATCAATCTCTCAGTTTGAAAACTTTTAGGCTTATTGTGCCTCACCGATTAGCTGAAGAATAACTAAAAATCTTGTGGCATAAGCTCAGAGAATCTCCTATGAAAATTATTGCAGAACAACTATTAATGAGATCAGTAAGTTGGGAGAAAGCTTTACTTACTCTATTTCACTCTGTATCACAAAAAATCTTCCCAATAGCCAACTTTATTATGTCGCCATGCCAGTATAGCCCAGTTTTCACACTTGATTGGTCTAAAAATAGAACCCTCATTAGTTTTTCTTGCAAGATCAGATATGATGAGCTGGAATATAATCTTGTGCCCACAGCCAGGAAGATTCCCTCTAGCATCTTGAGAGCCAAGAGAAAAATGTTAACTTAAAAAGTGATACATAAGTGAGTTTTGAAATGTCTTTGTATTTTGTATTTGTCATTTATGTCTCTGTCCCTGTCATGGAAGCTGCTGTTGAAATCTTTCAACATCAACACTCTGCCATTTAAAACTTACCCTGCCAGCATGCCATCTGTTTTGATCAGGGAACCACTTTCTACGTGAGCTGACTCCTACACACATTGCACTTTACAAGAGAAAAATGCGTTTGCTGAAAAGTAAAAAATCTAACCCTCTTTGAAAAGCAATGCTCCTTGACTCATTTAAAAAAAATCATCTTAAAATTAGGTAAGTATGCTTTTTGCCCTTTCTACCCTCATTTTTGATTTCTAGACAATGGAAAAAAATCAATGAAGTGAGTCAAACTTTTTGTAATTGTGTTCTGCACCCTGAAAACTGGTTGCACATGTTGGTATGGTTCTAGACAGGGCAGGGATATGTTCTTTTGATGACTTTCCTTCTGTGAAGTTAGAAAAACATGATTCTTCTCTGCATTTCTCTTAGAGTTCACTGGAGATTCATTTTCAACATATTTCTAGTTTTGTGAAATAAGTTCTAATCTAATGCCACTTGCTATTGTTTATGGTTATTATTAACAACAGTTGCCATTATGGTAGGGACATCTGGTTGAGATACTGGTGCTGATGGGCTTTTCAGTTAAGAGCACAGCATGTTTAGTTATGTTTCGCAGTCTGAAGCGACACCATAATGGAGCTCAGGCCTTTGTGGGTGGAGGAAAACAACGAGGGAGAAGAGATGTACATCTATGCTCTACTTGAGTCAACATGTTAATAATCAATGCTACAGCTAGTTCTCAGCATCCTGTCCCGTTTGAGGAGTGCCAGGTTTCTTCTACCTGTGGCAGAAGAAGCTGAAGTGATGTGGTCCATCTCATTGATCACTTGATGATTTTTATTTTAGGTCATTTTGGGGTGCTGAATGCAGATTCTGGGAACAATCCTGTGACAAGATGCTTCACTACAAATATCACTTGGCAACAGAGGATCACAGAAAGAAAAGTAAGCACACAGCAAGCAGTGTAAATGGTAGTGGCACTGGCAGTTGCCGTTTTGTGGGGTGGAAGGCCTGTCTACAAGTGTCTGCATGTTTTTAATTGATTTTAAAAAGAACAATAAATAAAGAAAAACTATATTTATGAAAGCAAAGTAGTCCCTCTTTAACCCTGATAAGCCCCAAAGAGTATGCATAGATACTCCATATTTCTCTTATCCCTTCTTTAAAACTCACATTAGAAACAGAGTAAAATCCTCCAGAAATAACAGGTTCAGCCTCTTGCCTTTTCTGAGATTCCATCATGTAATTCTTTCCTTGAAGTTATCACATTCCATCTTAAAACTGTTTAAGTTCCTTGTAAAGCAACTATACTCTTCTAATGGCAAGAAACATTGTTCTAATTTTAATTCTTTTCATCACTGGTTTATAACAAACTGTTCTTGTGCCAACATTGTCCTTTAGCTTTCGTAGTTCATCTTCCTCTCTGGAATTTACTATCTAATGGAGTAATAGAGAGCATATCCCATCATTTCAGTAATCTTAAAAATGAAAAACATGTTATTTAGTCTCCTCTCATTGAAGCCCCTCTTCTTTGAGGTTAATCCCAGTCGGATTCACCACAGTATGCAATAGGAGCAAGGTGTTTTCTCCTTACAGACTCAGCAGCAGTCCTACTCATTGCCAGTTTTAGGGACTGACTGATGGGAGGGAAACTCAGCCTGTGCTTGCTTTATGTTCGTGTGGAATGCTACCACAAGACCCTTAGATTAGTTCTCCAGTACTCTTTATTAACACCTTCCCCCAAGCCAAAAAAAAACCAAAGCAAAAAAACCAAAAACAAACAAACAAAAAAAACAAAAAAACCTAATAGAGTGCTAATGATGCAGATGAAACTCTTCATCCACAAAAATATAAACACTTTTTAGATAGCCTCTGAAGAGTGGCTCAATGTTAGGAAAATTGTAAGGGGAGCTGTTAGTGAATCATTGTCAAGGTCAGAGAATGCACATTTATTTTTCTGGAAGTTGTATTATTATCAGTCTCTTATGATAGATCCACTTGTACTGAAAACGTAGCTAACTTACCTTGGTGAGTTTGATTTATTAACATTGCACTTGACAAGGTTGCCCATTTGTTAGTACTTATTTTATATTTGAATAGCTTTTGGCACATAAATTTGAGGAATTGCTTTAAGTTATTTTAGCTGTTCCATATTTCATGGAGAAAGTTAAACCAGAAGAGTGCTGCTGTTGATATTTCTATTTTGATACTGTCCACTTTTTATAAATTAATACAGTGCTTCTGTGTGTAGTTTGTTGTGCCACATGACTGGATCTTGTTGCAAATAGTATAGCTGCAATCTGAAAACTCAGTAACTTTATCCTGTAAGTGACGTAACCTTGAAAAACAATTTATTTTAATCTCAGTCTATATCATAACTGGGCTTCAAAAAAAAAAGAAAGAAAAAGGACATTGCATTCGAAAGTAACTAATTAACCTGAAGAACTCATTTAATTAGTTAAGATGGTTAAGCTTTAGTAAAAGAATGGTGGGAAAAGGAGATATAAGTAAGTATATGGTGCAGATGTATGGTGCAGTTCTTAAATGGGGTTAGAAATAAGGCTTTTGACTTTTTCACTGACTTCCATGGTATTACATGAGACAGAGGAGCACAGCTTAATTATAGCCAGTATTAGCCAATATTGACTTATCCTCTTTACAGAGGTATGTACTTTTAATGAAATGCAATTCTATAAAGAACCAAATAAAGAAAAAGCAAAATCAAGCAAAGTGAATTAGTTTGTGTGGAGGAAGCAACCACCAAAAATATCTGCAGGAAAAACAGGGATCCAAAGGGAAATAATGGGGATCACACATACAGGATCGTTTCGGTGTTACTTGCTAGGAAAAGAACAACATGAAAAAAAAACATTCCTCCTGAACCTAAGAGTAATGCTATGATTGGTGACTGTTGAATTAGTCTATATACAGAACTTTATGAAAATTAGAACTAAGCTATTTTAATTAGAAAATATTCACTGTATAATTAGCATTGCTTAATACAAAATATGTCCAGTATATTTTATATGTAATTGAACTTCTGTAAAATTAAACTGTAATAGTATAAATAATTTTCCAGGATGAAAAGTAGGTTAAGATAAGCAAATGTCATGCTTTAAACATTGAGATAAATATTCCTTAGTGAATTAAAATATTGTGTTTTAGGCTGTTAATCTTTTCATTGAATAATAAATATGAGCTTCCCTTTTATGTAATTAATGCAGCCCATATTATTCAGTAGAGAAATGAAATGTTGAATCATACATAGAAAGTAGCTGTGAGTATTTCATTACCAAACTTAATTCAGTCATTTCTACAGACTTATGGAAAATGTTATTCACCTCTTGGGGAAAACTTTTGGCAGTGGAATGTAGTTTTGTTTGGCATATATTTTTGAATTGCTTGAATCTCTGGTTAGTTAGTCCCTTCTGGGGGGCTATTGTGCACAGACTGGTTGAAAACAGTAGTTAGCTCTTAACAGTATTTTGCATCTTCAAAAGCATAGTACTAACATTGAATAACTAAATAACTCATCCTTAATATACTTTCAGAAATAGTGCTTGAGGGTAAGCTGTATTTTCTAATATTATAGTTTTCACTAGAATGTATTTCTAAAAATGTGCAATCTAATGTTATTTTATGAAATATGTATGCAAGTATGACGATTTTCAAGGGATCCCAGGAGATCACAAGTTTTATTTCATAGGCTTTTACTATATTTTCATGCAGCTATTCCTGTGGTGTAAAATAAGGACATCTCTTGAAGTATGATTATGCTTTGGATGCCCAGTGAAGCTTTTAAAATGATACCTGACATGCAGTTGCATAGATATAGATAGACATTGATTTTTATTCATTTTTCACAAAGAAAGTCCATTAGAATCGGAGAAAGAAATGGTGAATAGCATTATTTCCCTACCTTAAAGGTCACTGTACCTAAGAAAAACTGTTACCAAAGATAATTTGGTTATTCCTGCTTGAATCTGATTTGGCTGTTGTAAGTAAAGCCCTAAGGATTAGTTGGACAAAGTTCTTTTTATTAAAATTATTTTTGTGTATTAAAACTATGGGAACTGATGTCTGACATCCTTAGGCAGTTTGGAAGACCGGAGGCTTTGTGTTATTATTACAGCATATACTCGTCAGAATAATATAGATCTACATTGCAGTTTTAAGTGGTCTAGGTTGGGTTGTGCTAACAGAGTAGCTGCAGCAACAGAATACAGTGTGGACTACAAAAACTCTGCTAAGGAGAGCAGTAAATATTTTAGGTGGTAGTCTTTTCCGAGCAATCCAATACTCAAGCTAGCTTGTGTAAAGCTAATTTAGATACATGGATGCTAACAGCTGCCACCCCCAGCGCATGTGTATTTCAGGGGAATCTGTTGTGTTTTTCTCCAGAGAGATGATGTTATAGGATCAGGCAGTAATTATTTTATAATTGTGCAAGGCTTTAGTTATAAGACCTTAATGACTAGCCTCCTTTCAATACTTCAGGGATGTTGACTTAAATAGAATGCTGTTACTGAATTATTTTTTTCCCAGCAGTATGAGCTGGGAAAATCTCTTTTAGGGATCTCCTATGCCTGACAAAGGAATCATCTGTGCAATTAAGAGATTCTGAGAACAGGTCTCCTGATTATCCATACAAGTGCTCACTGAGTAGCCTTGTCCAGGGCACGCAGTTTTCAACATCGTCCAATATGTTCCAACTTTTCTCCTTACAGAGTTCAATATATTCCATGTTCTTCACTGTAGCTAAGTACAGTAAATGGAGATGAAATGACACTTACAGCCAATTATTTCCAAACTGGGAAAAGAGAAGGGAGGGAGTGGTAAGGAAATACTAGTGAAATTTTGGTCAAGGTCACCAGTCATGGAGAAGTGGTAGCCTACCTCAGTTAACCTGCATGCAGAGCACAGAATTCTCTTTCTTAAAGATGCTGTCAGAAATAAAGATCCCAATATAGCCTCTCTTTTAAAATTGGTCTCGTGCTTGGGTAAATATTGCTTCTTCAAATGGGAAGTATGCACAGAAAGTTTTGGAGCTGAAGTGAAAATAGTATAAATGAAACACCACTGCAAAATAATATCAGCATGGGCTAGGGAAAGCTTATGAGCCTTTGCAGATGCTTTGATTGGCCCTTACGGTTTTGAGGTTAAATTCCAAGCTGAAATGCAAAATAGCTGAAAAAATCTGCTTTAAGAAAAAGCTGATTTCGATAAGCTGAGATTTATGTCAGTAAGTGTGGAATAAGGTAGAAAGTAAAATGGTATTAATAAGGTTGCTAGCACTCAAGCCACCAAACCTGTAAAGATAAAGTGGTTGCAATACTTAGTTATACGAAAGGCTATATTTTAAGCTGGTCAAAATTGAGAATTTCTGTCCTGCCTTTCTGTCCTGAATCATAATAATAATAATAATAAATCTTAATAAAAAGATTCTTGAAAGTTTTATTTAGGGGATACTGAAAGCATTTTATGGAAATGTTTAGTTTCAGTAATCCTTTGAGGCATTTTTATTGACCAGATGCATTCACCTAAAATGTTTTGATTTCATCTAGTAATGATGTTCCATTGAGTAATGGCAAAAAATACATCACTGTTTTTTGGTTGGGCAAGTGTTGTAACATCCTGTGTTTATACGGAGTAAAACCTCTCTCTGGGAAGGATATGAATGCTGGCTGCTGCTCCAGGTGATAACCTGCCTTTGGGCACTTGGAGCCTTCACACTTGCAGGTTAAGCAGCTGAGCTGCCTGTAGGCTTTGGGTCCCACTGCTGCTCCCTGTAAGTAATTAATATTTGAGAAACAAGAGACAAATTAAAGATTTAGATCAGTTTGGATTGGCTGATAAAGGACTACATATTTCTATGAAAAAAAATATGTAGAATCAATTTTTGTAGAAATGCTTAAACTCATCAAAATATTATCTATATAATTAATACTAGGGTGTTGGAGTTATTGAGTAATATAAATAATCTCATGAAAATGTATTTCAAAAACTACTGATGTAATGCAAACCTGATGTAATGCAAAAGTAGGAATGAGGAAAACAACTATAAAATCAAAATCAAGCTGCCAAATAGATTCAGTATCAAATGGGAATCAATCTGCCAGTCACCCCAATAATGCTTAAAATGTCAAAGCCTTTTCAATTTCTCAGGTGGATATAGAAACTCATTTGGTCATAGAACCCCAAAATTATCAGTCATTGGAATGAATATATATATATCTGTGTACATAGGAAGTAGATTTCTTTATTTGCATCTGAAATGCTGAATTTTTCTCTTGGTTCTTGTGCCAAGTCCAGCCTTTTTTCTGCCTCAAAGAGGTTTTATAATGTTGACTTTAACAGAACACCCTTGACAAATGGAATTTCTTTAACTCTTATTTATTAGGAATTATATCTCTGAAAAGCTAAAATCCCCAAACAATTTTCAGCTCAGTTTAGAGCAGCCTAGTATGCGAATGCCGACAATTATGCATATGTTTTTGTACATGCTTGCTACCTAGCTTGACCTGAATTTTATTTATTATCTTTGCTCTTTCATTCTAATGTTGGTATCTAATCCTGAGATTTTCTATGGATTCAATGTGACTCTGCCATTTATGGGGACAGAGAGAAATGAAAAAGACACCTAATAAATGCCAACTTTTTTATTTTTTTTTGATAGCAGATTCTCTGGAATGTAGGCTTTCATAACATTTCATAACATTTCTTCAAGTCTAATACTCCTAGATTGACCCAGCGCAAGGGAGCAGCCTGAGTCATTCTCAGCAGTTCAGAAGCTTTTCAAATAACATGGAAATTAGTCACTTAGCTTTCTGTGGTAGTAAAAATATAAGTCATCTTGTTGCAGAGCTTACTGAAATGAGTATAGAATGCAGAATCAGCTGTTCATCTGTGCTCCGAGATAGAGGGCAATTCGTGAAAAGAGATGATCTTTTGTTTTGATGGAAACATGGAAAGGAAATCAGGCAGACTTTAATTACTTACAATGCATTCTCAGGCTGTTGTTAGGACATGTCTGATACAGTACTGTGTTTTCTTACAGAAAACCAATTTATAAGAGGTTTCTCAGACTGAATTCTGAATGTCATGTTTGTTGGAGACAAGGTCTTCTGTTGTAGGTAGGAAAAAAAAACTCTTGTGTGCTGTCAGTCTGCATATGTTCAGGTAGACCTAGACTGGCATCCCATAATGGGGAGAAAGGAGCTCTTGAAGGAGCTGACTCTCTTCTTTTCCTTTCTGTCTCTTTGTGTTCCATATGGTTTGTGGTTCCATATGGTTCCTGTGGTTTGGAGGAATCCTGTTTTTTATAGATTTTTATAAAATGACAAATACTAAGAGTGAGGACTAGTATGTTGACCTGCTAGCAAAATATCAAATCATGGAAATTTCTCCACTTATTTTTGTACTTATTTGTTTGAAACAGGTCCATTTATTCAGTTGTGAGCCAACAATTTTCCATCTCATGGTGGTGTTTTTTTTTTCCTCCTTTTTTATTGGAGGGAGAAACTGGTGATACAAAGCAGAATTTCTTAAATGCCACTTTGCTTGTTTGCTAATATAAGATGTAAGAAACTGCTACTTGAAACATAACAAGAATGAGAGATGGCAGTTTATTTTTTCAGTGTTGCATTCTGATTTCCAAACAGCACAGCCTGTCTGATGGTGAGATGGCAAGTTATTCCCCTAGATTTTCTGACTCTTTCTTTGTGGATGCTTCTGTTCATATATCTAAGGATCTTCATCAAATAATAATCGGGTCCGTGTCTTCGGTCCACAGTAAAAGCCTCCCGAACATACAGTCCTATTACTGGGCGGATTTGTGCGAATGCTGTGTTTTAGGAGGAAAATCTTATGGTTTCAGTTTTTATTAACCCTTAAAAAGGAGCTGAACTGCATTTTAAATGTACTCTGGAAAAGGATGTTATTGTGTTGTGTGGTTTCAATGAAACTTCAACTCTCTTTAACAATTGCTTCTGAAAGGATGTATTTTCTTGAGGAATCTCCAATTTCTTTATCAGGAAAATAACGTTTAGCCCAGTAAGTGATGATCTTATTATAAACTATGCCTTATTTTTATTTCTTCTGAATCTCATATAGAAAGCCCATAAAGCTGTGATGTGAAGTCTGTGCTTGTGCCAGTATCTTATCAGGAGACTCATCTTTTTAGAAGAGGAATTGATTCTCGTATCAAAATGTGACAAACAAACAAAAGCTATGTAAACTGGATTTTTATTAGAGCCAAACCATTTCTTTTGTGAGACCGAAACTTGGGGCATGAGAGTCTGGAAGGAAGATTCCATATAGGAAATGATTGATTTTTCATAAATGTTTACTTTAAAGGAAGTAAACTTGGGATTCAAGGAGCCAGGAAGATGAAGTGGCCACTGCCTTTCAAATCTATGTTCTCAGTGTAATTTTGCTTTCTGAAGAAATTAGTTTTGACTTCTAATGTCTCATGTTTTGGCTTAGTTTGGAGATGAATCTTTCTGTGTATGGCTGTGGGGGGGGGGGGGTTGTATATGTATGTACATGTCTGTGTTTATTTAAGACTTGAAAAATGCAAAGTCTGGATCCAAAAACCATGGATGTTAATATATTTTTGTTTTAAATCCATCATTATCTAGAACATGATTAAGTCTCATTTACTTCACTGGACCTAAAGCATGTGCTGAAAGTCAAACATGTGCTTAATTGTTTTCCCAAGTAAGGATGAACAAGCATTTAAAGTGAATTCACTCCTTCTGAATAGTAAACATCTTCCATGTAATTGTTCATCATCTTACCAAAGTCTGAGCTTCTCTTTGTTAGTATATTTATATTTCTAGTTGATATAGAAAGAAACATTGGATCATACTGATGTAGCTCTCTTTTTGTCTGCATATTTTCTATGTGGTTTTAGGATATTACTCTTGGAGTAAACTTCTAATGCAAGGCTACAGCAATTTCAAAGGAATGAAGAGATATTATTTAAAATGAACTAGCTTCTTCTCAGTCTACAGATTTATTAATCATCCATGAATATAAGAGGTTTAGCTCAGAGGGAGTATTGCCTATCTTTGGTTATTTTCTGGAGAAGCCTCTTTAATTTGTCAGCTGTGCAGCTGTCAGTGAAAGAGTGGTTTGATTTTTGTATGCAATTTTTAAAGCTAGCAGGTTTGAACCTTATTATTATTTCCATAAATGACTTCTGGGGGATTGACTACTTGTTTTTCTCGGCTAACAATGACTTTATTTATCTGTTTTTAATGAAGGAATATATTTGTTACATGAAAAATGATTTTTTTTTTTTTTTTTTTTTTAGAAATCTTAGCAGCTAGTTTTAACCTGCTAATATTTTGTGGTTGTGATCTAAAAAGCTACCAATTATAAGTTATCAATTATAAGTTACTTCTATCAGGTAATTGAGTAAAGTGCATTGTCTTATTAATAATAGTAATTAAAAAAAAATCATGACTGTCATATTTCTGCTGAGGAGCAATAGGAATAGCTTCTTAAAAAATCCCCCTGGTTGCAGCCAACCTCAACAGGAAGAGGAGTGCAGTGAATCTCAGTCAGCGTTTATATAAGGAATTCTAGTTTGCATCTGATTTAGAAAACAAGCAAAAAACAATTGAGAAATAATTGCATTTTAAATCTATACGTTAAATTGAGACTTTGAATTTAATGTTGTCTCAAATTTGTCTTATTTTTCTTTCAGAAATTGTCGTGTTAGCTTTTAGTGTGAATACTCACTGTATCTACTTTGCCCCTCACAGTCATTTCCTGGAATGACAACGGGAGTATTTCGGAATACACAGCAAGCGGGATATTTTGAAGGGTGCAGACTGCCTTTCCGTAGTTTGAAAAGTGTCTTCTGCCTCTCAGATCTGATTCAAATACCTGTTGTAAATTTAAAGCACCCGCAGTAAAAGCTTTCATTTTTACATCTTCTCTTTTTGGTTTGCCATTTCCCCAGTTTGCTTGTTAGCTAGCATTTTGGCATATATGTGTGTTCGATGTTTTCAGGTGTCATTAATACAAGGTGCAAAG
Organism: Tinamus guttatus; assembly: GCF_059628265.1. Lineage (NCBI taxonomy): Eukaryota > Metazoa > Chordata > Aves > Tinamiformes > Tinamidae > Tinamus > Tinamus guttatus. The sequence continues at coordinate 5,696,181 of NW_028288781.1, read as the reverse complement.
TGCAACTGTACTTGAACTGCTGAGCAGTTATGGGAGCATTACTTATGACAACAAATAAATGGAAAAGGAAGACATGTTTAAAGGGATATTGTGAGCCTTTTGATGCCTTTATAGAGCATCCATCATAATATCTTCTGAAACTTTCGGAGGCTACTACAACAGAAGTAGTAAAAGTAAATTCAATAAACAGTATTTTTGACAATTCTTCCAAAAATGGCTAAATGATAAAGATTTTATTTAAATTTTAAGGACCTTAAAGTAGATATTTTTTCTATGTGTAATGGATCACCAAACTAACTTAAGAGCTGTCTCAGTATCTTGACAGAAGTTAAATGTAGATGTTAACTATTTACTCTTCTAGATGGACTGATTGAGTTCTATGCAACTGCCCATGAAAATAAAAAAAAGTGAGGCTAACTTGAACCCAGAGCAGATAGTTTGTTCAGGCTCTCCTTACTGTAAGTGGAGGAGAAGGGCTCCTTCAGAAGGCTGTTCAAAGAGTCTCCTCTCAATATTTCTCCAGAGGAACCTCTGTCTCTTCATTTACTGGAGAGCAAAACTAGGAGATTAGCCTCCTTAGGTGAATGTTACCCCTTGGGAACATAACGAACAGCTACATAATGGATTGCATTTTTGCCTTGATGTGCAATGCTTTGGCATCCATTAATTCTATTCCTTCTTTTGCTGATTATTTGCCACTGCATCTTCTTGTTGCTGTTCTATTTATACACTGTTCATTTTACTGAGGACAAGGTTATACCCAGAACACTCAGCAGCTCTGCAAGTGTATTCTTTGTGGAGGTACTAGGGATAGCAGTTGATCTTAATAAGAAATGTGCAGATGGGGGCTGTTCTGGAGTCTACTGAGTCAGTAGAAAGACTTCAGCTGAGTTCCATGTATTTTGGATCAGGCTGATAATTGGTAAATTTCAGCATAAAAAATACTAGTCATAGGTTTCACTATTTAGGAAGATCAATTTAAGTCAATTCAGAGGTTTTAAAAATAGGCCATGTCTTACAATTTATGATGAAATGTTTTAACTAATTTTTTTATAGTTGTTTGCTATTATATGAATGTAATTTATTGTCCCTGCAGCAACCCGAGGACATGCTGGAAAATGAGATGATTCATTTCAAGTGTTTTATCCTAGTGAGCAAAATTTTAATCAGTGAGTTTTCTAATCCCAGCTCAGTTATTGGCACACTCTGTAAACTTGGCAAGGTCACAGAAGGACTCTATTGTAGACATGATGTTGCATCTCAGCTAAGTCATTACCGCATATGTTTTAATTTATAGGTATTAAATATAGAATTTTTAAAGAAGTAGAACTGTAGAAAGGTACTTTGATAAGCTACGCTAATAGTAATCTAATTAAAAAATATGATGATGATAAATCTTACTTTGGGTAACAGTACATATACTATGAAAAATTTTTACAAATTCACCTTTAAAAAAACTTCTAATTTACTATGAAAGAAAGTGAAAACCTTTAACACAGAGTACTGTCTTTTGTCATGCTTACAAATTTGTCACTACATTGTTCAATGAGCACTGAACAGTGAATTGTAGCATGCAGTGATCAAGAGCTGTGTTAGCTGTCTGCTGTGACTAAAAGCATGCTGTTTGCTTTTATCATACTACTTTTAAAGGTATAGATATTCATAAGGTAATCCAATATCCAAACAATAGTTGAGTATGTACAATGGATGATGATAGTAATGTAGAAGATATTCTAATGAAAATGAACTGTCACACACTAGGGTAAAATTTTCAGAAGTATCTAATGCTTTTATTAAAAAAAGAGATCAGAAGCCTAAAAAACACAGAAAGTCAATAGAATTGGACCTCCAAATTTATGCTTGACTTCTGAAAATGTGACCTAGACTCCTAATGAACGATCAAATTTCTATTCTGAGATGAATGTGAAAAACAAAACACCTAAATTGCTTAGAGGAAAACTTACGCAAAACCAACACAGGCTTTTCGGAATGACAAGCTGATACAGTCCCCTACCAGCCCACTCCCAATATTATGCTGAGGATAGGATCAGGAAACGTAGTGTTACATGCTGTCTTTTTTGAAGTAGAAATTCAATTTCTTTATTATGCAGAAATACGAAATTTCCCTCAGATATCAGAAGCAGGATGCATTTCAGATTAACCATCCCACTGCAAAAAAAATAGATATTATTAGCATTTTACAGAAGAAGAAAGGAATAATTAAAAAAGAAAAAAAGAAATTGTCCTTTTTGGGATGGATAACTTCTTGTGAACACTGATGAATGTTTAGTGGGGCCTCAGATTAGGTAGACATGTAAATCAGTCTTTACAGCATTTATCTGAAAAAGGTTCAAGCCATTTTCTTCTGAGCAGAGTGAGAAAGTAGTACTGTATGTATTATAATAATATATACATGAATTGTATGGATGGATATATTTGGATGTATGTATGGATATATGTATCCACATATAAACCAAATAATCAGACTAGTTTTTGACTGATTTTTACATTATCTCATATTATCCTATGCTATTTTCTCTATTCTCATGATATTTTCTCTTATCTATTCTGTTCTCTTCAAAAAGTTTAAAATAATATCTATCTTTTTTTTGTTTGTCTGTTTTTTGCTGTACTTGCTGTACAGGTACTGCTATTGCAGCCTTTTGTACTCTTTATCAGCCTCCCTTTCAGACAAGGTGGCAAACTGATTGCAGGGAGTCCTGTGCTGGCAGTACCATTTTACACATGCAGAAATGACAAAACCTGGCAAGTAGGCCAGAGTCATTAAGAAAACTTTGGAACATAATGTAATTAAGATACCAGCAATATTGATCCCTTATCATATGAAAATGTATTCAAAGAGTAATTTTTGAAGGACATATACTGATAACTATAATTATTTCGGCCTAAGCGTTTCTGTTTTCTCACTTTGCTGCCGTCCCACACAGCCATTTAGAGATTATCATCTTGCTATTATTTTCTGAGATAGTTTCAACAATAAATGTGTGGGAAAAGGTATTAACTAAAGTGAGAGCCATTTCAAGCTAACTACATTTTACAATGCACATTAGCTTCTTAAATCCTGTGCTGGACTTCAAGAGCTGCAAAACAAAACAAAAATCTCTTGGGTCATCTTGGCAGCTAAAAATACTCAGACATGGAAAACTACTGAGAATCCAGCAATATGAGAATGAATGTTTTCTAATAGAGACTGCTTCATTTTAAGAGATAGCACAGAAATTGTAGAAATGTGGAAGATAAATTCAAACACATGGGATCCACAAATTCATTCAGCATTTTTGGCAGTTGGGAGGAATAACTGGCCCTATCTTTCATCTTTCTGTTGTCTTTCACAGTGTTCTTAGTACTTTAGAGAAGATTAAAAACCAGATTTTTTAGGTGTTGAAACCACCAAAATAGTTGTTGTTCTGCCTTATCACCTATTTATAACACTGTAATCTGTGGCAGTCTGCTTACCATTTTCAGTAGCAAAAATCTTTGCACAGACACATATGTGAACACAGGAAAAGATTAAATTACTTTAGCAAGGCTCTCTTGCATGTCCTTACCAGTAAGCATACAAATATTCTCCTGAGCTTTTGGGACAGGCAATACAGGCACAGCGGATTTTTACCTATCTCTGCTATCCTGCCAGCAGGCGCCTTCATCCCTGCAGGCCCAGGGTACAGCCCTGGGCTGTGGCTACCTGCAGCCTGGGCCTGTGTTGCACAGGGGTTGTGCTTGCGCCCTAGCAGAGCTTTGGGTCACCTCCACCATTGTAACGCTGCAGGCAGCACTTGGAGCCCCTGGGACAACACACATTAGAAGACCCAAGGGGATTGAGGGAGCCGGAGCTGCGGTGTTGCTTCCCTCTGACTTCAGCCTCGCTTGTAGGCAGGCCCAGCTCCTTGTGCTTGTGCTGCTGTGACCAGCGCAGCAGCCTGTGCCAGGATGACCATCCGCTGGAAGGTAAGTGGATGAGGACCTGAGTGTGAAGGCAGACGTGCTGCAGGATGACGGCAAAGATACGCTATGCTATTCTGCACAAGGGAAGTCGTGTTTGCTGAGTGATGCTTCCATTTTTAAATACTTTTTTTAGGGCTCTGGGGTCTATAAATGTGAGGCAAATTATGCCTGATCATTTATAGAATGCTGCAAATGTTGGAGGTTCCAGGAGACAGAAAAAGTGGCAGGCCTTTTTACAGACCACAGGTTTGTGATACACTAGGCCAATATACAGCTCCCAAGTGGGATTACTTTTAGAGTAGGTGTTTACTAGTGCACTTAGAGGTGCCCTGTGCTGGACAGTAAGGCTAACTGGCCAACCTCAGTACATAGCAGCCCTCTTACATGTGCCCTGATTTTATTCTGCAAGGGAGTTGGGTCTTTCTGGAAAAGTAGGCCCTGTCTTGGCTATGCAACCGGACCAGGTTCAACTATGTTTCTGGTCCTTGCATTTGTGGCTTAAAGTAGGTAGCTAGTTTTTATTTAGATTAAAGGGATGTCTTTAGAAGATCTTCATGAATTTATTTTGTATTTAAAGAACAGAAAAGAGGACTGTGGCTGAGAAGCAGAAGCCCCTGGGCTTGTCTCTGATGCATTGTATGAACCAGCCCCACCTCAGCATGCATTTAGAAACATAATCTGGAAAATGCAGTGTTGGGAGTGTTATCCATGTTAATATTTTTGAATGCTTTCATTTATATGGCTAAGATAACTCATCAGAACTATAATGTCTGGCAGTATTTTACGGGTTTCTGCCAAGTTGCTCGCTCATAAGCATCTATTTGCCTGTTTTTGTAATTCAGTAGGTAAATAACATTTCAGGTGTGTAAATTGGACCATTTACTCTGGCAGAGGGTTCACTTTAATCCTCACAAAAGTGATGAAAAAAGGATGCCAAGGAAACTAACATTCCAGAGGTATTACAGATTTGACCTTTCCCAGGAAAATTAAGTGTGAATTTAAAAAAAAAAAAAAAAAAAAAAAAGGGGGATTCTATTAGACTCCAGAGAAAATGAAGCATATCATGTGATTTGACCCAAAATGATTTCAATCCTTTACAGGTCGCAGCTCGCAGATTAGGTGGTTCTGTGACCCTAATCGTGGTCACTTGCTCCGTTATCTAGCTGTTTTTAAATTTTGCTTAATTTTGAGCTTGTTCATATCAATTTCATGGGTATTTTCCTTGTTCTTCTGCAACCATGAAGGAATTCGATCCACATCTTATCCTTTTGTTTTGTTTTTGTTCACATTTCAAAAATGGGGAGACTACTTTGCTCTTCTGGCATGATAGCAAGCTACTTGTCATTACTGAACAGCTTAGAGGACATGTCTTCTTAGATCTTTCCTGGAATAGGTATTTTGGAAGTAGAGAGATATAGATTTTTTTTGTGATAGGCTCTTTTAGGTGGTAACTTCATTTTAGAGTTTTTAGAGTATTGGTAGTAATACTGATTACCTTGTTGAACAGGTTATACGATATTAACATAGACAGAAATGAAATATGCACAGATAGGCTTATGTTGCCATATTTGTATCTTCCTGAATGTGTATACTTATATTTCTCAGCATTTCACTAAGGCCATTTTTCTTCCCATTTTTAGTTGTTTGCAGGTTTGTTTGCCATTTTTGTCTTTTTTTCCTTCCTTTTTTTGTCTCTCTCTTTTTTTTTTTTTTCTCTTTTCCAGTGTAAAATCGCAGAAGAGTTACTGGTGGAATAGCTGCATCTCTTTACAAGTCCTAGTGAGCCCCCTCCTCCAAACAAAAAACATGCAATAACTTGTTCCATAGCGATACACAGAGATGACTGTTTTCTAGGCTATTTTTACCTGCGTCTTTTGCCCTTCTCCAAAATCCCTACAATTTCAAAGAATTCTTCAAAATTTAATATATTAAGTTCTGGGAAATGAAATGAGTCAGTGATCCATTTTATTAAATACTGTATTGTCATGTATTTGCTATCTAATATATTCAATGATTAATCAGTTTAGGTTTCAGTATGCATAATACCGCTACGATTTAGTAGATCACACATTCAATTCCAAAGTTATAGTATATTTGGGAGATCTTGACATCAGTTCAATGTAAGATGCCTTTATGTGACTTAGGAAAATAAATGTGATTTCCAAAAGCAGTGTATATGTTTTTGATAAATTCTCTATTGAAAAGTGCAGAAATTAATTCATTGGAAGAGGTGAAACATTCATTTCAGGGATCTAAATATAGAAGTTACCTATTATTTATATTTGTATTTCATAGCTGAGCTATATACTGTGCATGTCTTTACTTTTCACGTACTGAAAGTAATATTTTCATCATGATCACTTCATATATTGCTGAGTTCTCAACTGAAAAGCACTTTATTGTGTAGAATAGAAAAATCAATTTAGCAGAAGCGGATCTCATTAAATTCTATTTATCCAAGATATTGCAACAATTTAGAAGAAATTGAGAGTGAAAGTAATTGTTCTTTTATTAATCTGAGTAGCTTGTTAAAAGAAATCTACTGATTAGGAAGCTATGGCCTCTTGACTTCTAACTTACACCTGCCAGCACTTGTTCTAGGAGGTTCTGATTTCAGTGCTGCATTCTCATGATGTCATAAGGATTTGTGGCCATGCCTTGCTGAAGTCACCCAGATGGAGTCACAGATTACCCTAAACTGTTAGTAGATTTCTGTATTAATTTGCCATCAGAATGTTAATATTTTTCAAGCTTTTAGGCATTTATGTGCTGTGGCGGACTGGAGGTTTAAAAGCTGAAGCTTTAGTTAACCCTTTCCTTTTTATGGTTATTGGTTTCTACTTTTAGTTTGAAAAATTGAAATAATACTTAGAAGAGACATTGAAGTTCCCATGACATAAAAAATACTATTTTGAAAGTCTTCTCTTAGCCAGCTGTGTGTGTCAAGGTTACTTTGCTGATCCTTATGAGTGCTATGTTCCTGCCTCTTAGTCTTTTACATGTAATGGTGTAATACTTCCTATTAAGAAGAAAAGAGAGAAAGGACATGATACTTACTGCCGGGAGGCCAGAGATTCACATTACCCTTCCAGCACCAACATCTATGAAAAAATCTCTGATTTTGATTGGAATCAGAATTTTCTCCCTGGTTTCTAGGATTTCAGAACCATGATTTTGGTCTGGATCTCTCTTGAATAAGTGTAATTGGTAAGAATGACAAACTACAATATACTGGGAGTGATTATTAAATACAACATTTAACAATTGTTCATAAAACATGCTTATAGAAGTGATCATGTCTTCACTTTGCAGGTACTGGATCGGTACACGTTCAGGGGCATCCGACATACAACTCCATTGAATCCAATAATGTAGCTGCTGCATAAGCTGAGGTTAGTCATTCAGTCTCTACAGGTGTGTTAATCATTGAACTTTTTACTCTCTAAATTTTTTTTAAAAAAAACCCTTAGACTCTTACACAAAATTCATCTTCTTCAAAGCAAAGAAATGTCAAAGGAGACAAAAGTAGTAATCAAATTACACATTTTCTTACATGGTAAGAATGGTATGCAGAATGTCCAAGGATAGGAGTAATTGAATTGCTGAGTTATGGTGTAAGCCAAAGATATGTTTGTTTGTTTCTGTGTTATTGATCAAGCCTTTTTTGTTTGTGCCCCAGATCCTGGACTCCCTTGGATTGCAATTTGTCCTCTCTGCCTCTTTGCAGGTCCAGTTTTGTTCAGCCATGTTCCAGTGTTGAGGATCTGTGACTGCTCAGCCAGCAGAACATGTGTACTCAGTGATATCAGGTGTCCTAGTTGCTAGATCAGCAGCTAGATCTGATAGATCAGAATCTTTCTCGTGCATTTTATTTTTTGATGTTAACAGAGAAAATTTAGCAAAAACTTACTTCCTGTGTTCCACTATCTGAGTAGTCACACACTTAAGTGACACCTGGAATAAATGTAGAAAAGGCTTAAAAGGACTGGTAAAATGGCCTAATGCTTTAGACATATCTTGTTTTCTGAGGAGGTCTCAGACTGAAAAACATACCTTGCAAGTAGTTACACAGTCTTGTATATAAGGTACTTGCCAGTGCTAGGAAAATTTCTTTTTATTATGGGAAGCTATAACACTGTTGTATCAAGACCTCCCGAAGATTAGTGACTATGACTATAATAAGTTATATCTATTGTGCTTTTTAAAATTTCTATTGCTAAAGTTATTTTAGTGATGTTTTAGATCAAGGATGGAATTCCAGTAATGACACTTCATTGGACAGACCATGCAGTTCCCGGTTGTACTAAGGATTCTGTGAAGAGGCTCCAAGAAAAAGAAATCTTATTGTATTTAAACCATTTTTAAAATTTTCACACTTTAATAACATTTGGCAGGTTGATTGGAAAAATCGTCCGAGCAAATTTTTTCTGAATAATTCTAAATGAAAAGCTCCCAATGAGTACAACTGGAAGAGATGAGCATTTAGCAAATATAATATTTTAAAATCCTTTCTCTTTTCTTTCCAGAACTAGACAGATGTTTGTGTGCTGCTGCAGTATCCCACTTTCATGGAAATGCTCTCCAAAGAGGTAATTGATCTGATATTACAACCCTTGTTTGTTGTTGTTGCTATTTTCATTTTATTAAACTTTTGATACAAGGTATGGAGGAAAGTAAAAAGTTGGGCAAAATTTGCAGAAGAGTCAAGTTTTACTGAATTAAGTAACGTAAAGAGAACCACAGAACCCAGAACAACAATAGATTCATGTCTGTAAATGGTTTTGAGCTGGAGGAATTTCTGAGCAAAAAACTGAGGTAGTTTCAGAATGAATGAGTAGCTAGTGTGGCTTCAAAGGGATGTTTTGATTACCACAGAGTTGATCCAAAAATGAAATGTGATCTATCGGTTTGGGTGGTAGAACAGATTGTGCAGTGTGTGGTACAATGATTACTGAAAGTTGTGTGACCAGTTGGCCAAAAAGAGCTAGACTTGTGTTTTTCTTTATGCGTTATTTTACAATCAGATTTTAGCATACCCATATGTCCTTGGCAGGGCTGAATAAGTACTCTGTGGATGATAATTACTACATCCCACAACAAAATGTTTAGGAAGTCCCCTGCCTTGACAACATTGCAAGTGATTTCTCTGCTAATAAGATATTCTGTCCTAGTTTCTTGTACCATTTACCCAGTGATGGAAGTGGTATCTTTAAATATCTCTTTAAATATCATCTTTAAATATTTGTTAGTATAATCTTTAAATCTCAACCATGTTTCTTAAAACTTTGTTTGGAACTAGCTTAAAAAAATGTATCAAAACAGCAGGATTCATGAGGAGAAGGTATGTGGTTAGGAGTGCTGTGTCCTTCATTACTGCTGGTCAAAGTAGCTCATATTTTGGAACGTGACGGATGTGGTGGCTATACAGCCTCCACACAGGCAGACTGTATGGCCTTATACCAGAATCCAAACAAAAAGTTTCTGCAACACTGAAGTATCTCCGTATTGTGATTCCAAAGGGAAGGTACTCAATACTTCTGAATATTAAAACTTCTGCTGTTGGAAGGTTGTCAGTGTGCAGATTGTTTGTGAAAAAAATAAAAGTAAGGTGTTTGTTGTCTTGAATTTGGGTTTTGCTTATGAAGGGCCACTCTGCATGGCACAGACCTGAACCTACTCACTGTAAAATGGAAGAATTGCTCTGAATAGCAATGATCATGTAAACCTGCCCTGGAGAAAACTTCTGAAGTTCTGTTTTGAAGGGCCAAACCAGAGTTTCTAGAGCTCATACTAAAATCTTTTGAGGCTTTATTTTTGGTTCAGAGTACCTTTGCTTTTTTCCCATTTTTATTACATTTAATATTTTATTGCCTTTTCCTAGATGCATGTCTTGTTACTAATACCACTCTTATCTCAAATCTGTGTTGTAGTAAACAAACTGTTGCAGTATTTTTGCTCAGTACTGCTTATTATCTTATACTTTCTTTTCCGTATATATTTGTGTCTTTAGACTGATAAAAACTCTCAAAAAACTCTCAAAAACTCTCAAAACTCTCAAAACTGTAACAAGTAACAGCATGTTACTTGTTTTGACCAGTTATTTACACTAGGGAGAGTTAGGGACCAATTACAGTACTCTTTTGTGGATAACTCTGCATCAGCATCTTGAAACTAAGCAGAAAAGCAAAGTAGGTTCATTCCACTGTTGGGAAACTGTCAGTCTGTTATCTCAAAGCCAAGGAAAAGGTAACATGGGATTTCAAAGGCCTCGAGCTTCCCTGAAAATAAATCATCAGAGAGCAGAGAATAGATAGCATCCTATGGCATGTTCCTTCAACTCAAAATTCAGTGCTTATTGCTGTCTCAGTACCTATGTTATGAATGCTACACACTAAAGGAGACGGTTTCAGAAGTTACAGCTCTCTTTCAAAGCGTAAATATATTTCTTCTTTGCTCATTGCTAGTCATAATAATAAATGAGGCAGAGAGGTCTTTGGCAATCAAAGAGAAACTTCTCTTACCTGTTAATTTCTCTTACTGGAAAGGAGCCACTTGATCCCGCTGACCTGTGCAATATTTAATTCACCAGCATTTTTTTCTGATATGCAGTATTTTTGTGTTGCTTTTCTCTCTCCAGTAGATCCAGATATTTGCAACCCCCCTATAGCTTTCCATTTTTTTTTTCTGAACCCTTAACATTTGCAGTTACGAGTCATCCTGATACTTTTATTTCCCAAGTGACTGCTAGAGCTAAAACCATTTTGGGTTTGATCTGCAACTTTGCAGAGGGGAGCCTTGCCATGATGTCACTGGTGTAATTCTCTGCAGCTGCCACTGAGTTTTCTCCTCTCTGCTTCCTAATAAAAAAGTGCTGAGCACAGGTCTTAAAAGAGCAGCCAAGAGGAAATGCTTATTAAAAAAACTATTGTTTGTGTAAATAAACCATAATAGGCTTATTTTGTGTATATGGAGAGAAAAAAAAGTGCAGACACCAAAGAAGTGAGGAGGACTATGAGTACTGTTAAAATGATACTAGCTTTGCAACAGCTCCAGCGGTTGGGTGGTTGTCCATAGCACCACTGTATAGGTGAGGAAAAACAAAATAGACCATGTTTGTCATAAAACTCAAGACACAAGCTTGCCTGCTCTACCATCAGGAAAAAAATCTGCTCTACCATCAGGAAAAAAAAAAAAACCACTCTCCCTGAGGCGAATCTTCTTTTTGGGGGGTCAGTCAATCGCAGTGAATTACCTGAGCAAAAATGTAAAGGAGCTTCAGAAGGAAGACAGGTTCACTTTGCAAGGTGCCTGACCCACCTATTACTCCGAATCTTGCTGCTTGTTCTTAGAGCAACTGCTTTTGTCCAGTTAGTCCCTTCAGCTTTGACTTGTGGAAGAAAAACTTACCACAATTGGGCGTATTTCTTTGCGTCTCTGTGTACTGCCAACTAAATGAGGTCAAATGGCATGGATTGGCCTTGTCTACACTCTGGGCCCTCGGCTCCAGTCTCTCCTGAGCCCGTGCTTATATCTACTGTGAAATAAAAGAGGTCGAGACGATGAGCTCAAGCATTTTACACCTGTTGATTGAAGTTTGTATTATTCAAGTAGCTTTCTCCAGGAGATTTCTCCTCTATTCCTTAGTCTGGAAACTGGGGCTTGATCCTGGATTGCCTTTCTCTTACTTGCGTAGATACAGCTACCTACGCAGACAGTTCTTTTCCTGCATAGTGAGTATTGAAGACCCACCTAAAGAAGTGTCAGAGTTCAGATGGAAACTTCAGAAAGGGCACCTGGTAGGCCTGTGTTAGGACACATTATTCACTTGTACCATACAATGTAACAAAGTTTTAACAAGGAATGCTAACAGCAAGTGTGTTATTCACCTCCCAAGAGGTTTCAAGTCATACAGTTCCCAAGCAGCTTTTTTATTTATTTTTTAATAAAGCTGTATGAAAATACTACTGCAAAGAGCATCGGGAGGTCTTCTAGTGCAAAATTATTCAACCTCCAATGTACCAACCTGTGGTAGTCCAAAAATCACCTTACATGGTGATCTCCAAAATCTGAAAATCCTGCACTGAAATGCAAACTCAAGTATCACCATTTAAAAAGAGAAAAGATCAGAATTTTCCATTAAGCAACTTACTATTATTTTGCAAAGCAATTGCATTCTCTTACCCAAAGTTAGGTATTTCATTTATCATATTTCCTGTATGTGCCAGGTAAGTCATATACAAGATGAACCCTTTTTTCTTTTTTGTCCCCTTTCTTTTTTCAAATCTGTCATCACTGATTAGTTAGACAAGTAGTTAAATATCTATCTGTTCATCCACAAGCAGGGAGAACTGTAGTTATACCATCCTTGGGTATACTTGCCTGACCTCCAGCAGTGTTTTTCAGAAGGTTCCTATAACAATCTAGTTCTGTGCTTTCTCAGTGCTTTTCCTCATATTTAACCTAAATCTCCCTTGCTACAAATTCAGCAGGCTTTTTTTCTTGCCCTGCCTATTGTGGATAGAGAATACCATTCACTGATAACTATGAACTGAAAGCCCTTGTTTTTCCTATTCAATCTTTTTGTTAATCATCCATGTGATGAGGGAAATGGAATCCCTGCCTCAAATGGAGGGAGAAAGAATAATAATCCCTCTTTCCAAAGCCTGTTTTTTGCTTTCATCCTGTGTGTTGGGTACCTTCCCAATAGCTAACTTGTAAATGCAGTGTGAGAAGCATTATTCTTAGTAAGTGCACTTCAAGGTTATTCCCTGCTATTAATAACAGGTAAGAATGCAGTAGGGAGCCTAGTTAGAATGAGTTTACTCTGTGTTAGAAATAATACTTTAGAGGTAAAAACAGTGTAGTAGATTTGTGAAGTGCAGATTCATTTCAAAGAGACACCTCAGAAAAATAAGACCCTTGCCTGTTCTTTGACTGAACTTACCTACTTCAACACCGTAATTTTCAAAAATCAGATCAGGAATTCCAGGATCATTTTGATGAAGGAGAAGTATGTTCAGTGATTAGAATTAAGAGGATCCTCGCAGAGTCTCCTGCTGCTGCTCTAGTCATTGTTTCAATAACATGGAGTTACCCTGCAGTGATGGTATCAAACTTTGCTGCTTCCTGTGGTGCATGCAGAGGTCAGCTGCAATGAGAATACAAAAGCCCGTTTGACAGAATAAAAGGAAAACTGCAACCTTATAAATCACCATGAAATTGATGTCTTAAGAAAATGGGATTACTTTTTTGTTCAGATAGGAGGATAAGGGAATAGGTCGTATTTCTGGACATCTTTGAGAAAAGAGAAGTAAAGGCCCTTCAGAATTTACAGTCACATAATGTAGTCTTGGTTTTAGCTGGAATTGCCACAATGTGATAGGTTGAAGGTGACCTTTCTCTGCATTCCTCTGTACTTTTTGAGAATTATTTTTACCTGTGCTGTAATTCTAAGCTGATTTTTGAGAAAAAGAACCCATGGAGTTTTACATTTGGGAAAAAGAATTTTCTTATTTTCAAATATGACAGTAGTTCATACTCGGGAAGAGAATGCTTGTATTGTACATATAAGCACTTTGACAGTTTTTCTCTCAATTCCTTTGATTCCCTGCACTTTGTCTCCTATAGGTCATTTTTCATGAAACCTACTGTGGTGAAAATATTATATTTTGTGTTTTACATACTTACAGGTTTCTTCTGCATATATTTAGTTTTATTCTGCAGAAACAATTATTGTTATTGTCAGCATTATCATTATTATTTAATTAAAATACATACTATTTACTAAATAATGATAATGCTGGCAGTTTTTAAAATATATACTATTTAAAAATAAATGCATGATAATCTCATATACCTTACTGCCACTTAATATTGTATGCTGTTCTCTATAGCTTTTTTTTAATGCAGAAGTATTATTTGGGAACTTAGTGAAGAGCTGAAGGTTTTTATCTTCAAACTTACAAACCTTGAGTGGGATTCAGGAATTCCTCTGTTCTTCATGGTTTCAATGAATTCAAAACTGGAAGGACCCATTAAAATCATCTAGACTATCATCCTACATAACACAGCTGAGGAAATATCTCTCCGTAATTCTTGCATGACTCGGTAACTTTGGAATTATCTCACTAGGATAGACATCTGATTGATAAACATTTCAGAATTTGTAAATCTACTACATCTCTAGCATTATCTTTCAACGGCTACCTTCACTGTTAGAGTGCACTCTAATTCTAAGCACTGGATTTTGTTACACCTCTCTAAGCCTGATTAAAAAGCCAATTTCCATTTGGAATCTGCATGCTGTGTAGGCACGTGTGGACTGTGATTTGTTGCACAAACCTTCCTCTGTTATTATATAAGTCTTTTCCTCTCACAAAAAATAGGCAAATGAAAGGCTGATACTTGACACACAAGTTTATTCTTTGAATCTTGGCTTTTTTGGAGCAACATGCTAAGTGTTCTTGGTTTAGAGAAGCAAGTAATTCATTCACTGGTTTTTTTTTTTTTTTTTTAATATATTTTCTGTATTTAATGAGGAGGGTCTAAAGGAATCCTTGTCCTTTCAACTCTTTCTGCTGTAGTTGTTTAAAAACAACCCAAGCCTCTCAGAAGCATAAGATAACTTCTCTCTAGACTCCATTTAATGTTTCATATACCATTTCATCTTCTGGTCTTAAGGTTTCAGGTGTCAAGTGATCCTTTAATTCACTTCTGAATCCCTTCCAGGTTTTTAATGTTTTTAAAAATGCAAATGCTAGTCAGACATATTGTTCCAGCAGTGGTGACAGCAGTTTTTTATACAAAAATAATGCAAAGCTCTTTTCAGTATTCCCTTATATATGCAATGATCAAATTAGGTCGTTTAGCGATAACATTGCTCTGAGATCACAGTCTGTTACTCACCTGCAGTTACAGAACAACTTTTTTTTTTTTTCTTCCCAGTTCCACATCCTGTAAATGTGACCTGCTTTCCGTGTGCCTAGATTTATGACTTTGCATTTGGCTTTATTAAAATTTATCTTGTTCGAATGAAGCCTCCTAACCAATTGAGGTAGATCATTCTATAGAACATTTGCCTTATTACTTGCCACTCCAGTAGTTTTTGCATGTTCTGCAAGTTTTGCCAGTAATCACTTTGTATTTTCTTCCAGATCATTGAAAAAGATACTGAGGATTTGAGATTTAGATTATGGATAGACCATATTTGAAATACTGTGCTTAGATAGACATTCCTCATTCGTGACTGATAAGGAATATTTAATATAACAAGTACATCTAAAAATACCTAAAATACCTTAGTTATACCTAAATAATAATATATTTTAAGAATAAGCAGTAATAACTTTAAGTAATTGTATTGAATACTATCAACCCCTCACCCCAAAAATCAGCAAGGATGTGGTAGTTCAAAATGTGGAAATAACTGCAAAGCATTTGACTAATGTAACTAGAGTATTTTGACTAATTTTCTTCTTTTAAGAAAAATGCTAAAGTTTGCAGCAGGAGTGCTCAAGGTATATTCTCCCATTTCCATAAAATCAATTAAACTTTTGGGGGAGATAAGAAAGCTGCATTCCAGAGCCTTTTCAAAAAATTTATTTATAGAATATAAACTCCATATATTCTTTAGATTTAAAAAATGGTAATTCAGCCTAAACTTACAGAAGGTTAGTGCTTCCTGATGTCCCTGCTTGGCCATAAGGAATGAAAGCTGATGCCAGCAAATGGTGTCAGGTGTCTTGATTACGGGACTGGAAACATGGATCTGTCTCTGTGGATGTGCTCTGAAATGGTGTAAGCTGGTCTAAGTCAGAACAACTGTAGTCCTTTGTCCCCACTGCCTAAAGCCTCATGTTTAGTGTGAATATTGGTGTCCATTTGGCTCTTGTGGTGAGCTGACTCAGGGATTTTAAACTATCTCAAAACTCTGAGGATGGTGCTAGTGATGAAGAATTGGTTTTAGAATGGCTTTTCTCCTTGAACCAGTTCAGAGCAGGAACCTGGCTAGCTTAGCAGTGCTGTAGGGATTTGAGAGCATGAGGAAGGCCAGTGCCAATATAAATTGGGTTTAGCAGCATGTGTAAATAAAAATAAAAGTTATCTATTCAACTACATTTCTCTAAGGAGTTGTAGCTCCATAGCCTTGTTCAAATGTTGAAGGGGCTGGAAGGAGAATGGGTAAGTCATTGTTTGTCACAGTGCACATCAATTTTTCTTAGGCAGGAGCTGTCTTGATGATAATTAATATTTTAATTGAAGTGTGATATATCACTCAAGTACAGGGCAAAGAGGCATTCAGTGAGAAATTTTTGGACAGGTAAATGATTTGCAATGAAATGTATGGCACTGTTTCCACAGAGGAAAATTGTCATAGAGTTTTTCAATTTTTACCTCACTTGTTTACTTCCCCTTCCTTTATCTGTGACTGTTAAAGTATTAAAGGAAGTATTAATTTATTTGGATTCTCAGGTGGGGTGCAGGCGCGTGAGGGGTGTCTGCCCTCAGGCCTGGCCCTGGGGGCACCTGCTGATGAGGTGCCCTGGCTGCGGTGGGAGTGTGCATGTTGTCTGCTTCATTGCCACCCCAGCCGGGCACCCAGGGAGGCACTGCAGGCCATTTCAAGAGGCCATGCATAAAGTGGAGAGGATGTGAGAAGGGATGCTGGGCACGTGTTTTTACTTGAGGACCTTTCATTTTAAGGAGCATGAGAGAGAGGGAGAGCTGTAGTGTCATTTATATTGGAGGTTTGTTGTGCCGTTGGCTGAAGCTAGAAGTTCTGAGACACCGAATCATTTCTGACAAGCTTCTTAAGGTGCCGGATGGTTTCCAAGACAGATCTCTCAAACCAGAATGAAACTACAGAATTTGCTTATCTGACTGGGCACTGTGCAGAAATTTCTTGCTGAAACTCGTTGCCTAGTGTGAGGGTGTGTTAAGCCTAGTGAATGCGCTCCTCATTTGCCATGGCAGCATTACAGTCTGTGGAAAAATCAAAGCTTGGGTCAGAGTATAGATGGAAGAGGGACTTGATAAAATCCAGTGTAAATATTGCTGTAATTCACCTCTGCAGAAGAAGGTGTGCAAAGTGAATATCAGTTAAAGCAGTCCAAGGGATGCATTTGGTATCAGACATAAAGAATTCTAAGGCGAACGTGCACATAATGGTAGCCACGTTGGGTC
The DNA here is from genome assembly GCF_059628265.1 of Tinamus guttatus. Classification (NCBI taxonomy): domain Eukaryota; kingdom Metazoa; phylum Chordata; class Aves; order Tinamiformes; family Tinamidae; genus Tinamus; species Tinamus guttatus. Next base: position 5,679,033 of record NW_028288781.1, on the reverse strand, counting down.
AAGCAGGCAAAATTAGATATTATATAGGAGGTTATAGCTATTAAAAATATTTTATGGAACTGTGTCTCCATCTGCCAGTAACTTTTCCTGAATAAAGCGCTAGTAATTCTTCCTGTGTGAGTATGAAAAACTGCACTAATATAGTGGTCCCTGTTAAAACGGGTATCTAAAATAATGTTCTGCCTTCTTTATGTCTGTGAGCTACCTGCCATGCTGCAGATGTGACAGAATACCAAACAGCAGTAACATATTTAAAATATGATTACAATGTTAGACTACATTCATCCATCACATAATGGGGCAGCTGTATTATTAGACTGTCCTTAGGAAATTGAATTACTCTGATAACAAATGGAAATGACTGTTATTTAAATGGGAGTCTATTTGCATAAAATAGGCAAATGGTAAGTGACCAGCTGCTAAATAGGTGTGAAAGACTAATCACAAAATTTTGGATCAAGGATGGAGGAATTCCTGACAGAGATTTTCATATTATGACACTTAACCTAGATGTAAAAATTTCAGTCAGAAGAGCTTTGAAGTTATGAAAACTACATCTCAAATTATTCATTTTCCTCTTTCATATTTTTATTTAAGACCAAACTAGTGATTTTCATTCAACAAACTCAACATTTTCTCTTAGATGGAAATAAAGAACAGTGAGTTAGATGATAGAGTTTCATGCTGTTGGATTTTTTGACATTTCTGAAAAGCTATATATTCATTTCCTTGTTATTTTGTATTAGTGGTCTGGGGATAATTCAATGCAGAAGAAATAATTCAAACTATGATCACCTTAGTAACATTTATATTCACTTTATTAACAGAAATACGTTGGCCTTGAATCCTCCCAGCACCTTTCTGTACCTTATTCCAAGCGGAGCTCAACTCAGAATCCTATGAATGCCCCTTCTATTTCTGAAAAAAACACCAGCACTTATGGCACCAAATCTTTTGGTATGGCAAGCTCAAAAAGAACTTTTCCACAAGTCTCTTGGTTAGAAGAAAGGTTGTACAAGCTACCTGGAAGTCCATATCCTGTAAGGTTCATCCCTATATCTCCTGAGAAGGCTGTCAAAAGCTGTAAGACGTACATCTACGCATCTCCACAGTATAATATGGAGCAAGAAGGTGAGAAATGTTTCCTGTTGTGTAATTCTTGAAATAGGAAGAAAATCAGTATTTTGGTGTTTGCCCATTGCTGTTTTTTCTGTCATGTGGGCCACACTGTCTTGTGACTTTACACTGGTACTTTTACATTTAAATCAATAGGGTTTTGCAGTTTATGAGCTATATTATAGTCTTTTGAATGTCTCCAAGCATAGAATAACTTGGTTTATGAATAATGGACACTACCAAAGCTGCACAATGAAAAAACACTCGAATACAGTCTTGGATGTTTTAAAAAGTATTTTCTGTGTTTCTCACAAAAAGTTGGTTTTTCTGTAGAAAGCAAATAACCTGGATGCAGAACATTAATTTGCCAAAAGCTCTGCTTTCCATCAAAGCAGATTGTCATGTCATTTGGATTACTGTCATCCAAAATTTTCTATATCAGAAATGACCCTTACGTTTTATTTCTGCAATTTCTTTGAGTCACTCTGATGTGCAGGTTAATGAGGAGGTAAGCTAGCGTGGGAATCATGTGACTGTCCTGTGACTTTCACATGATATCATGTGAATGACTGTGATTTGGATTTGCTTTATTTAATTCCCTGGTGTTCTTGTTGTGAAGTTAAGAGATTTTTTTTTTCACTTCAGGTTATAAATGTTCAATTTCAGAAGACGGCACATTTTCCATACATCTCTGTATTTTGTTTTGAAGACTGGAGTTTAGTACCCTTTTAAACATGAATGACCTGGCTTTTTATATTCTACTGCAATTTTCTGAAGAACACCCCCATGATATTGGGCATTTGTAGAAATATTGCTGGCATCTGTAGAAATATTGCCCACATTTTCAAACCTGGCCTGCTGATAAGTTTAACAAGTGTCAGACATTCTACTTCAAGACAGACAAAAACATCATAAAAGTCTGCAGAGTGCATATTTCTGAAGGAAAAAAAAATGTAAATTTGATAAGTAAAGTTTGGAGCTATTTAGCACTGAGAAAACTGCTGTTTAAGCATTACTCTTTTGCCTTTGTTTAGAGATAAGAGGAATAAAATCACTAAATATTTCAAGGTATAAACTGAATCCAGTTTTCTGTCATTGTTAACCTATAGACTTTTATTCTGCACAGTTGACCGAAGTCCCACGGTACTGTGGCATTTGGCAAGATCTGAGGGAAAATTGATCAACAGTTCCCCAAGAACTTCAGGAAAAATTTCTTGACAGTAAGAGTGACAGAGCCCTGGAACAGGCTGCCCAGAGAGGTTGTGGAGTCTCCTTCTCTGGAGGTCTTCAAAACCCGCTTGGCTGCAGTCCTGTGCCACGTGCTCTAGGTGACCCTGCATGTGCAGGGGGGTTGGACTAGATGACCTCTAGAGGTCCCTTCCAACCTTAAGCATTCTATGATTTCCTTTCCATTTTAATAGGAATGTTGAAAAAGTCTACCCAGGAATTCTGAAGCTCCAAAGATCCATTTTTACATTCAGATTTTTTTTTTTTACTTTCTTTTTCATTGTGAGGGAGTGCATCTACCTTTGCTGGATGACATTTCCATGTGTTTTGAATACTCTGAATCAAAGAGCCTCTCTGTAAATATCTGTATAGATTTCCAAGGAGTTAAGCTGCAGCTAACAGGAATAGGTAGAGGACACTGATAGTGTGATACGTAAGTGAATATGCACATGAGCACACTGGAGAAAGATGATATGGTTCTTGCACTATCTCACCTTATTAGCTAAAGTTAGCCCAGCAAGAAGATGCTAACTGATACCTGCTGTCAAGTTGGAGTATGTGTGCTTCGTTGGGTCTCTTCAGCCAAGAGAGAAAATAAGTGTGTTTCTGCAGAGAGAAATTGTCTAGAGCAAAGTTATATCTACAGGGAGAATCTCAGAGCAACAAAGAAAAAGAAAAGAATTATCTGAAATTTATATTTTCATGAACTCTCATTTTGTTTCAGTTTTACTATCTTTTTTCTTGAGCTACCGGTACTGTTATAGGTTGAATTATCTCCTTTTCTGTTTATTCTTGTGTTGGTAAAAGTGAAAAATGGATGTTAGTTCTATTGCTCCATTAAAATTCTGATTCTCAAAGAGATAGTGAGCCAGCCACCTCCCCAAGATTTCACCTTCACCCTTAAAGAAAGATTTGTAACATCTTGGATTGTAATTGTCTGTAATTGAACAGAGATATTGGGTTGCATCTCTTCTATAATTTTCTTGATTTTGGAGCTCTTTAGTGAGGATATAGGATAAAATAGCTGCAAAGAAGGCAGCATAAGCTTTACCACACTGAAGTAGACGTGAGCAGCTGAAGCAAACTCATCAAGGATACAGGACCTTCTTCCTAGCAAATAAGACCTCACTCACCTAAGTCACTGATGTTCCAGTGCTCTTCAATGCAGTTACTCTTTGGAGCAGAGATTTCAGGACTGGCTCAGAACATGTCAATAGCCCCACTTCCTATGCTATGTTAATAAAATCACACACATTCCATAAAATAAACTCTTCCCTAAAATAATCAGTCTTCTAATTTCCTGTATACTTCAGTGCTGACCTTTTTTAGATAATAGTGAAATTAGATATCCTTTGCCTTCCCTGATATCATCAGAAATGCATAATATATTAGCACTGTATTTGTTTCACTGCCTAAGTGCAGGCAAGCAGATTTATTCATTTTAGTCCTTCGTAACTGCAGCCTTTGAGTGCTCTCCTCCCCATTACATACGCTGTTGTTTTTTTCTAAATATAAGTGGCAAAGAAAAGTGTCCCAGGCATGTAATTTCAGTAGGATCTTCTTCCCTTATGACTCATTACTGCTGAAATCAACACAACTTGGGATGTGCTCAGGAACTTCAGTACTTCTTTAATGTTTTCAAATAGTAACATCTGTGCATGTTTATGACTTCATGCTCTGCCTTAGAGTTTGTCCTAGCAAGTGTTTCTAGCTGTTAAATGATTGTGCTTTGGAACAAATAAGGTCCTTGCGCTTTATAAAAAGCAAGAGAATTTTTGAGTATTTACTTGAGCTTAACAGCTGCACTGCTGCAAAAACAGACCCCTTTTATCAGGCGATGTTTGTTTTTAACATGCAAGTTTGTTTAGGTTTTGTAGCATATATCCAAAAGCAGCTGATGAGGTATTTTTTGTTTTGTTTTCCTTCAGGACATGACCAAATCCTTCCTTTCATTTTCTTCTTTCATTCAGAGACATTATGCCTCTGGCTTTGAACCTCTCTGGATACTCTTGCAGCCTGCTGTCCACCATGATAAGTAGCTTTGGATATAGAGAGAGAGGAGAAAGTGGTGAAGAAAGACTGGCTTAAGGGTGGATACCCAGGAAAGAACAGAGTATTTTCAGGGAATAGCAGTGACCTAAAGGACTCTCCCTTAAGAGGTGGCTGAAGAAAGAAGGCTAGGAAGGAATCAGTAGCAGAGGAAGGACACAACCATTCTTTGTCATGCTTACACACGCGCGTTTGTGTAGAGGCTATATAAGAGAGGGATCTTACAGGAAAAATACACTGAATCATGACGGAATTTTTGTCACCACATGATGCTGCCCTTTGTGCATTGGTATCAGAATGGCTGATGTTTGAAGGAAGCTTCATGAATTTGCAGTTTGGCAGTACTGCTGGTTTTGGTACTCTACTCAAAGGGCAATTTTTTGAATCAATTTCTGGAATGTTAGCAGGAAAACTATGTGTAACTTCATCACTATTGCTCTACATCTCTGTGTAGTGTATTCAAAGTTTTGTGGCATCTAAGTATAGCAATTAAATGAGCTGTCCTTCAAAGCTCAAAGTGCCAATAAAACTGTGAAGTATGAGATGAAAGTGCCAAAATATGAGAGAGATGTTGCAAACTGGCATGCAAAGAGGAAAGAATATCAGCAAGAAAAGCCATGTAATTTATACTAATACTAAGTCTTCTCATAGAAGATGCCCACCTGGCATTCAGAGCAGTAGTGCCATGTGCTAGGGGGAGTTTAAAGATGTCCTGTGAAGCCCTTTTGTGTGCTTGATGATACCTAAAGAAAGCTTGAAAGGTTTATGTCAAAGAGAGAATTTTTTCTGCTTGGCTTCTGCATTTGAAATTCAAATTTTCTGTGTTGATTGGGGAGCTAATGAAATGTTAATAATCACAAGAAGCAAGAGATTGAAAGTTGTGCAACATGGAAGATAAAGGATTTAGGGTCAGTCTGCTTAAAACAGAGTTTGCAAAAATTTATAAACTTACTGAACACAAAATGGAAGATATACCACAAAATAGAAGGCCAGTCTGCCTTGTATCTTGAATGTGGGATGAATAATACTCTCCTGATGAAGCTTGTGAACTTGCCCATGACACAGAACATGAAAAAAAAACTGTGATACCTATGTTGAATCAACATGTACATATTTTAAACAGTAGGGGAGTGATCCCTGAAAGCAAAATGATGTATCATAAAGTAAAAAGATTCATGGGGAACTTTATATTTTGGAGCTGGTATGTAGCAGCTTTGCTGCTCCAGATTGGCACTCCATCTACTGGAGATCATGTTTTGATGGTAATTTTTTTCTTTTTCATACTCAAATGCCATTGGAGTTTGCATGGTTCTTTTGCCAGGCTTTTTATGGATGTTTTCCTAGGGAGAGAGCCGCTGTGAGTGGATACAGGTTGCATTTGCTGGAGTGTGGTTAGAGAAGCTCACTTCATCAGTCATAGAAAGCCTGTATCTCACTATGTATTTTTTTGCTTTTGAACTAGAACTCAAACTCTTCTATATTCTATTTCGTTTTGTGAAATTGGGAGTCTTCCTTTATTTTCACCCCTTTGCTTTTTCTCTTGGAAAAGTGTGTGTGTGTAAGACACACAGAAGCAAGGATGCATTTGCCAGTGTGCTGAAGCAGAGTGGGTGCTGCTTAGAGGAACGAGCTTCTGCAGTTCTGCCTGGTCCCTTCAGTTCTACCCTTGCACTGTGTTGTGATTACAAAGGTACTAAAATAAAAAGGAAGCTTCTAAACTTACCTGTTTGTAAGTGAATACAATATAAAATATAAAACATAAATATGATGTGTGCTAAGCAATGACGCAACATAGAGAACCAGAATCTGTTAATTCTGGGAAGCAAGTGGAGAGGCCATATTCTTATGTTGTAAGAAAAGCTTGTGGAAGGATAAGACAAGTTAGGGGAAAGGAAGCAGTTTTTAGAGTGTACCCATATTTGAAGTCTACTGAGTGTTTTTGCTATCTTTGGATCTTCTAAAACAATTGCTGCATGTGTACGTTCCTAATGAGATCTATTCTAAAGCAATTTTTAATGCTTAGAAGTGTTTTGGTTTTCTCTATGCTTGTGAATATAAAGCATAGCTCTGTGGAGTGTGTGGTCCACTTGCATAATGATTTGAAGTTCAAAATTAATTGCAGAGTGACATTGGAGAAAATGTTTGCAGTATGTGCATATGTTTGTCGTTTCCCAGAGAAGTTTCTTGTACTCTTTCTTGCAGAAAAACATAATGACTTAGTGTCTCTCTTGGGCTGACTGTGTTTATGCATGTGAAACAATATATTTTAAATCTCTCTAACATTGCTTTTTTTTTTTTTTTTTCTTTTAAGAGAGAATAAGTGTAACTGAGTTGTTGTCCAAGATTGAGTCGGTGAGTAGAGCTTTGGAAAATGAGAAAAAAGCGAACTTTTCATCTTTCAGGTAAGACCTGAAATAATTGGCTAGATTTAATTATTTTACCTCTGAGAGATAGATAAGAAGTTGACCGTGCCTTTTTATAGAATTTTTGCATTATTATACTTGTAAATTCTTTGTGAAATTTTAAAATCTGTGCAATCTAAGTCATCAAGTTCTATGAAATTGAGGAATAAAAGTTCTGTGTGATTGCTTGTGGAGTTAATATTGCCTTTTGAATATATAGATTATTTCCAAAATCTCGCTGAAGAATGCAGGATAAGCAATCTTTCCAGTAATATACTTAAACTCTGGTGTTAGGGTAGACCTGAACTAGAGTAGGTCTGAGCAGACCTCTGTATATGCATGCAACTGTTCTCATTGTTTTTAGAGGTCAAACTGCTATTTACATGATTCTGTAATCCACGATGAGGCCCTATGCCAATGCTAGAACACTACTGAGAAATAGAAAAAAAGACGCATTGTATTATTTTTAAGAGTACCCCTTTTCTTTTTGAAAACATTAGTTACTCAAATGCTTATCATACCTGCAGGCTTTTTTTAGAAAGTTCGTAACTGAGTTATTTTAAAAGTTGTTTCTTGGTCAAAGGGACTGACAAGAGAGTCCTGCCTGTGTGAACTTTCTCTTCCCCAGTGGCTACTGGGGCCTGCTGGGAGAGGGGTAAAATCAGGGAGAAATGTAATGGAGTCCCTTAGTTTTAATGTTAGTGAGAGAGCAGAGTTAGATGATGTTGGTGTGAGAGGTATTTGTGAGCAGTGCTGGCTTTTGCTGATACAGGATGAGCACGCTACACCCAGCTGTCTCTGCTCTCTATGTTTCTCCCCTCATGGACTGGGTCCAAACAGTGAAAAATCTAGCTACTAATATTCCGAACTGCTCTCCTGTTCACTCCATAAATAATAGGGGAAAAACCAAGACTTTTGTTGGATGAAAATCACTGAGCTGCAGCAGGTGAGGATATAACGTAAATCTGCTAACAAAGATCAGTTTTTCCCTTCTTTCTATTCAAGTATGGCCAAATCGTTTCATGGCACATGGGAGTGTGCGGGCGAGCCCCTGCGCGCTGACCCACGCGAGTAGCGGAGAGCGCTCTGGCCCGTGCTGTGTATTTATATGCAGCCTTGGTAGATACTTCGTGAGCTGAATCCTCACAAAAGTTGTTTTACGCTTTTGATAATTTTAAAGATTTCTCAAATATCTTTATCATCTCTTCAAACACCTTTCTTATATTAATGCCTCAAATTGAGATTGAAATATTGGTGGGAGAATACGGAGGCCTAAGTGTGCAATCTTAGAGATTTCCGGTTTTATCTGTTTAGTAGGGTAATTATATTTGTCTTGGAAGGAGCACAGTGGAAATGGCTGCTCATAGGATAGGTTTTAGATGTATCAGTGAGCTTTGCCTATTTCTTTCCACAAACTCTCAAAGGAAAACAAAATTGTAGTTTATGAAAGACTTTTTGCTCCTTCTTCCATCTTCCTAGACTGAATGGATACATCAGAAAAGAACAAACCTTCATATATTTATTAAAATGTTCATCTGTTGATTTTTGCAGGCTTTCCACTGCTTAGTCTCTTCTTTCCTTGCTCAAGTCCTTGTGTGCAGCTATATAGAAGAAGGAAGTATTGTCATAATGAGGAAAGGGATTAGGGAGGAACCACCACCAACAACAAAAGAACACTGTCGGGTAGAAAAGGGTAGAGTCAACCTGCTCCCAAACATCCAAAAGAGATGAAAAATTCACAGGACTTGTTCTCCTAGTCTTACTGCCACTTAATATTCACTTAACAGCTATAACTTAAGTTTAACTTAACAGCTATAGAGCGTCTGTAGGCAATACTACTAGCCCAGACTTTCTTCACACTTTGGAAAAATCTCTGTTTTCCAGCACCACCATAGATACTATTTTCATTCTTTCATTCACTGACTTCTGTTCTCAGAGTACCAACATAAGTGGCAGCTGATCACAGTTGAAATGACAAAAGTCTGTCTGTGAGGAATTAGACTGAAGCCATTAGTTTATTTCATATAATTACAAAGCAGTTTTTAGAGTGTAATCCCTTTTAGACCTATCTAATTAGAACAACTAATTTTAAAATTACAGATTGTCCGATTAGCAAATCCCCAATCTCAAATGTAGTGATTATTCTAAAGGTTCAGGAAGATTCCTATTTGAAGTGTTAAGAGTATATTTTAAAGTGATATTTTACACAGTGTGAGAGCTCAGTGTTTAATGAAATCCTGTAGAAATAGAGAGTAGATCAAATTTTCTTTTGTTTTTATTTTTGAAGCAGGGTCTTTGAATTACCCAGTGCTTCTTCTAGACCATATGGCATTCTTCAGTTTAAGATCATATACAAAGGTAAACGTTAAATCCTATTCCTGCTTACAGAGAAGATCTAATATGGATTGTCTATAAAGAGTATTAAAAACCAAAAGTTATCCTGAGTTTTTTGAGAACCTGAGGTATTTTAAAAAATACTTTAGTTTGATTTTTTTTATTTTTCTGCAAAACTTCAAAAACTTTGAAACTTGCTAAATTTGTTTTTTTTCTTGTAAATATTAGGTTTTTCTATATGTCCACATATCTCAGGAATGACATTCTGTATTTATCTCTAACTTGTCTCTCAAAGAACAGCCTTTGCAAGCTTACTCAAAACCCTTGTCCTTCAGCATTCAAATCCAAAGTGAAAGGTCACTTACTGTGTTTTGCTGACAGCCATTACACATATTACTTTGTGCACCTGAGCATGTACCAAGAACTTGGCTGATGGACACTACTACTGTCAAGTTCTGGTTTGTCACCCTGCTTCTAACTGTAGCTTTGATTCTTGATCCTGACTTTTGTATAAATAGCACTTTGTCCTGCCTGTTATCCCAACTGCTTCCAGTCTGCTTAATCCACGTCTTGCTGGATGCATCCCCTGACCCTCAGGTGGGTCTTGCCTTTTCTACCATTCCCTGCTTGAACCCTGATCTCAGCTTGTGCCAGGTCTTTGCCAGCCTGAGCTGCTGTTGTTGAAGACCCAGCTCATAGCCTGAACTCTTTTTCCTCTGTGGAAACTCACTAAAAATAATGCAAGTGAAGACAGATCTGTAGTAAAAGCTTCTGATGCAAAATTGAGTACTTAATGCTTTTGTAACCCAAGGAATTTACTTAATTTCATCTTTTTCAGTATAAGGGCACTGAGTGATAGATAGAAGATCTGATTCTTGTGAAAATAAGACACTTCTCTGACCTGATAAACAGAAATAATAACAAAGTTTTGCTTGTTATAAATGCCTCTTAGGACTTCCAAAAACTTAATTGGGCTCTGAATCATGATAGTTCCTAACCATTTTCTTAATTTAGTGAAGTTAAAGGTCCTCAGATTGGCTATTGCTAACAGCAAATTGGTCTGCCTTTTTTTTTTTTCCGCCCTCTCTGCACTGTATAGCCTTGGTGTAAGGAGGTGTAAGGCTTTGAAAGGCAGTGGATATTGAAACAATCAGGTTTTTAGAATGAGTTAACATCTGTTTTTCCTTCTGATGCAGGCAGTTTAAGGCTTTTACACATTATACACTATCCATGTTGATAAAAGCAAACAAGAAAGAACTGATTTAGGCTAGGGGGAGTTTCAGTTACATTTTGTGCTTTGGTCCCCCCGCAAAGGACAAGGAGGAAGCAACCTATCAGCCTACTCAGTACAGGGTGACTTTTACTTCTTGGGCTACTGGCAAACAAGGTGGAATGTCTGCTCCCACCATTCATGCTGTGCACTTCACTCTAAATGATGAAGTAGAAACCTCTGTGGTGTTACTGAGAGAGATGTAATGCTATTCGGTGGAACAGAATAGTATAGGGCAATTTTGTAACAGTTTGCAATTGTCATTTTTAAAACTAAATCAGCAATGTGTGTACCCAGTTAGTACATGGTGGTATTGGCCTGTTTGGGTCTGTTGATCAGAAGAGGCGGCTCTGGTTTTGTGAACTCATAAATGTGGGCAAGCCTTGGATGCAAATCTCTACTTTTCTTATGTGAATGGTTACAATGAAATGAATGAAAAGAGAGAGGGATATAGTTTAACAGCATAGTTTAAAACAAAATAGGTGATTATTGGTATTAGACATCCTGTACATATATGCTACTGGTGGTGGAAGTTCAATCAAAGCATGCTATGTGATTTAGTTTTACATCTGTACTGGGAACCTTATAATAACTCACAGTATCTGCAAAAGTGTTGTTTTCAAATAAAAGATTTTCAGAATTCTGTTATTTTGTGCTTTAAGTGCATTTGAGTACCTTTTTTTTTTTTTTTTTTAACTAAGCTACACAAATTGTAGGCTACCTATCAACAATCTAAAAGTGAATTTTTCCTTTTGCTTAGTGAATTTTATCATTCAGGAATAGGAACTGATAAGTAGTGATGGAAATGGCTAGGAATATCTGAGAAAAATGTTTTCTAATAACTTAGTAATTATTGCCAATGTTCTTCAAACTATATTCAAGCAACTGTCAAATTTGCTAAATACCTAAGCTAAAAAAAAAAAAAAAAAGACGCAGAAATGATTTGATGAAAAATGTCAGTATTAATTCTAAAATGTTTTTAATAAATTACTCTAGCCCAGCTGTCTTACAAAGTAAAAGGATCAGAACATTTCCCATATCTTCTGGAAATGAAAAAATTGTCATTCCTGTTTTAGAAGAGGCTGATGCACTGTTAAGAAAGCTAAATAATTCATTCTGTTAATTAAAATAAAAAAAAAAGGCAAGACCTGTAAGACTATAAGCAATGTAAGTTCTTATGCATTCATATCAGTGTTTGTGTTTTAAAAACTATGCATACATAGAAGTACATATGAATGCCTGAGATCTGCTGATCCACTTTGCCTGCTAAGAAACAGCTTAGGTTGATAGTACAGAGTGGATGTTATGCTTTTATTTGCTAATGCCAAATAAATATCAAGTTGCTCTTTGTCAAACATGAATAACAAGAAGAATAACATTTGGTCATGTTCTGGGAGATGATTAGTATAGCACCTTATAGTATTTCCATGACCTGTCAGGGATCATAACATCTTGTGCAACCGAGATTGCACACATTTTTTGTCAGCATTTCAGTCTTGTTCCAGGTCCCAGAAGAGAATTTTCACAAGTGCAAAAGCCTGCAGGTCAGGAAAAACTGAGAGAAGAGGAATTGAGGGGGTTCTTTTGCTCTCCTCTCAGGAGTTCATAGTGATAATAGGGCACAGGCAAACTAGATTAGTTTAAGGCAATGTAAACTGTGCAGCAGCCCTGGTTCTTTTCTTCTGGAGGACCCCTGTGGCCTGTAAAAGCCTGAGGAGCTTGCAAGTTGACCTGGAGCCTGTTTTTCATTCCTCCTCCCATCTTTATCTCCTGTGAAATATTTTGAACAGAACTTGGAGACAGTTTTTTTTTTTTTCTCTTTGTTTTCTGCTGTTATTCCTCATATAGAGGTGATTGCATGCTGAAGATTTTTCTTTCAATGAGCTAGATATTGAGACTGAATTAAATCAAGGCTCTAGCTTATCTCTATCAGCCGAAACCAATCCAAGCCAAAGGAGTTGATGACAAATATGTGAGAAATCAAACATATTTGATGATAGGGAAATAATGCCAGAAACCTTGCATTGACTTGGTTCATTCTTATTCATGAGCAGACATGAGTCATAATTGAGCATTGACTTGAAGTTAGTTCAGCTTTTTCATCTTGTTGCCTACCTCTATTTCTGTGATACAGAATAATAATTTTCTAGCATGAAAAAGGAGAAAAGTTGGAACTCAGCTTTTGTCTACACAACTTTATTTTAAAATGCATATGCTTCAATTGTTGAAGTTTGTATGAACAGCTGAAAACTGGACCTTGCAATGGGATAGTGATGACCAGTTTCGATGGGGAGGGCTGGCAGTAGCACTCACGGTGCGCTCGCATACACGAAGATATGGTTTAAGACAGACTCCGTGGACATTTTGGCAGTACTCTGAATGTTGAATCTTCATGTGAGCTCTCTGATTTGCACATTGAGAGACTAAAGCTATGTTTGGAGCACCTGCATCAACAAACAACTTTTATTCTTGGGTGCAGTCAGCTCATAGAACTGTCACCTCTGGAAAGGCTCATCCTGGCCGATAAGCCTCGACTCAGATGATTCACTGCTGTTCCTTTCCTGAGTTGAAGCAGTGTACGTTTCCCAAGTCCTTGTTACTTTGGTTATGACAGAGTCAGTAAGGGACAGAAGGTAGCATCACAGAAGCTATAAATCTATAAATATTTGCCAAACCTAATTTTCCTACAAATAGGTCCTATGTTGAGAGAAAAAAAAAGGATTAATTTTAACACTTTAGAGTGCCTTGTTTGAAAAAACTTTTACTGTGAAAATTAATTTTCCTGCTCTGTTTTAACAGATGATACTAACCAGAAATCTGTTTTCTGAATAAAGGGCTTATTGCAATAAAGACCAGAAACTGAAAGGCCAAGTGTTGGATGGTGCAGCTCTATCCGTGGCAGCTGAGCAGTTTTGAAAATCTGGTCTTCAGAACTGAAGGACTGTCAAAAGCTGGAGCCCTTAGCATGTGGCTCTGGCTCACATTTAATTAGAGGTTGCTGCAGAACCGCACTGCCTCCTGAGAGTGCAGTCAGTGTGAAGACGCCCACATCCCTTTTTATTCTCTAAAGGGGCATTGACTAGTTGCTGGGCTTAGGCAGAAGCATAGCCTTAGCTCTAATTCCTTTTTGGATCACCATTTTAGAAAATAAATTCCATTTTGAAATAAGAAAAGGACCTTTGTTCAGTGGCATTTGGGTAGAATGAGTGTGTGGAAAAAAATCAAGACTGAGATTCAATTTAAACACACAGAAATCGTTTTTTAAAAAACAATCAAATTGCTTTTGTCTGCTTCATGCACCTGTATTCTACTTACTGTGTTAAAGGAATGACCAATTTTTCTATCAAAAAGGGAAGAAAAAACAGTGTCAGATGAAGATATGCATTTTTAGATCACAATATAGATGCTTTGTCATTAAGTGCTTCTAAAACGGTGGAGTTACTGGTAATTAGCACTAGTACAAGTGTGCTTTCAAACTGTCTGCCACAAGAGCCTCTGGAAAGGATTATTTTTCTCGTTTGATTCCTCACCGGTTATGACCATACATCATTCAGGAAAAGAAAAAAAAAACACTAACAACATAAAAATACACAGCTGATGGGCTTTTTCATGGAAAGTATGTGAGACACTGTTTCATTTCATGGAGGAAATTATAAATTGGAAATAGGGTTTGGAGAAAAGAAAGGTGAAAAAAGAGCTGTAGTACTGCAAGTAAACTACATTTTCCAATATAACTTGCAGCATAAAATAAAGAGATAAAGAGATTTTGTATTACAAGTTGTGAAATGAATTTGGTCTTGATGAAAGATAGTCACTCGGTGTGTCGTTGAGGACTTTCGTGTTTTCTGTATCACTAAAATCAAAGGCTATTTAGAGTAAATTAGAGGTAGATGGATTTTGAATTGATTAAAAAAATATCAATTTGCAGCAGTGATAAAATAGGCTTTTGTTGTCCTGACAAAAGCCATGGCGATCTGAACTACAGTCTTAATTTTTTCCTCCACTTATTCTGTTCCAGTATTTTTGCAGTACAGCTTAACAGAAAAGTTTTGCTGGATGGAACAGAATTTGCTTTGGGGACTGCAGGATTTTTATGTATTTCTAGGGGGAGTTCTAGGCAATCTTCATGAGCGCTGCTGTATTTTTAGTAGTCCTCTCACTTGCCTATTAAATACAAGGCTGAACAATAGTAATTATTGCACAAATACCAAGGTCCCAAAGTAGTACCATTCATACCAGTGAAGAGCTGCTGTGAAAGCACATTTGAAAAATAACCCATGGTGACAAGTGATGGAGGAAGGAGGGAGACGGCAGTTCAAAGGGTTTTTTCTAACGGAATGTAATTCATATGAGATTCTTCTCCCTGTTGTTTGCATTTTCACTACGTAAAACAAGCCCATAGAAGTGCCTTCTGGGCAGAAAGTGAGTTCTTTAACTAATGGAAAGGTTTATACAACAGAGATAAATAAAGGCCATGAAATAAGGTCCCAGAGGGAGGTTGGGAATGAGCTGGATCAGCTTGGATGGGATCAACTGTATCAGGGGATGAAGTTGGGGAGATTAACTGTAGGATCAGACCTAGGGAAAAATCAGGGAACAGAGACCGGCAAGGGGTGGCCATAGGGATTATACTAAGTATGAATGGAGATGCAGTATCTTTGGTGACCCGGAGATTTTAGAGACATTTTCCATCAATATCCCCGTGCCTTTACAGTGCCAGCGAGGGAACCTCCAATGTATGTAGGTGTGTGCTGACTTTTCTTCTGCTTAGTTCACTGTGAATCTCTAAATCCAATATTGTTCTGGTGAAAGTGAGCTATTCTAGTGGTATAATATTTTCATTATTTGCAAGCACTAGTGGTACAGTTCTGTGCGGAGTCCAGTCATATATTTATGTGTGTGTATGTATATATGTATATATATGTATATAAAGGAATTGGGGAAGGAAATGAGGAAAGAGAAAACAGCATACTTTTCCGTTCCACAGAAATTACCAAGAATAAAATTGACAGGAATTTTCGCATTGATTTCAGTCATGCTGACATTTTGCATTTTGTCTTTTGGTCATACACTGTATAGTACAGATTTCTAACAAGCTTCTATACTTCTTTCTGTATACATGCTAATGCATTCACAGCCAGCCAGGGGCAAACTGCCCATCTCAGCTGGTGAAGTTAGCACCTTGCTCTGGCTTTAGAAAGGAATGGCCAGTGACTTTGCCCACCATTCCTTTTAAACAGGGTTGCTTTGTAGGTCTACCCTGCTCCGTGTTGACACAGTCCCTCATAACATCACCCTGGGCAAGCTCCGGAAGTGTGGGATAGATGAGTGCACAGTGAGGTGGATTAGGAACTGGCTGGATGTCAGAGCTCAGAGGGTGGTGATCAACAGTGCAGAGTCTAGTTGGAGGCCTCCACCTCTAGTTGGAGTCCCCCAGGGGTCAGTCCTTGGTCCAGTCCTGTTCAATTTATTCATCAATGACCTGGATGAAGGCACAGAGTGCTCCCTCAGCAAGTTTGCTTATGATACCAAACTGGGAGGAGTAGCCGATACCCCAGAGGGCTGCGCTGCCATGCAGATACCCCAGAGGGCTGCGCTGCCATGCAGATACCCCAGAGGGCTGCGCTGCCATGCAGAGGGACCTGGACAGACTGGACAACTGGGCGGTGAAAAACCTCATGCAATTCAACAAGGCCAAGTGCAAGGTCCTGCACCTGGGGAGGAATAACCCCAGACACCCGTACAGGCTGAGGACTGACCTTCTGGAGAGCAGCTCTGCAGAGAGGGACCTGGGTGTCATGGTGGACGACAAGTTGACCATGAGGCAGCAGTGTGCCCTCATGGCCAAGAAGGCCAATGGGATCCTGGGGTGCATTAAGAAGAGCGTCTCCAGCAGGTGGAGGGAGGTGATCCTGTCCCTCTACTCAGCCCTGGTGAGGCCACATCTGGAGTATTGTGTCCAGTTCTGGGCTCCACAGTACAAGAGGGATGTGGAACTGCTGGAGAGAGTCCAGTGCAGGGCTACAAGGATGATCAGGGGCCTGGAATATCTGCCCTACGAGGAGAGGCTGAGGGAGCTGGGCCTGTTAAGCCTGGAGAAGAGAAGGCAGAGGGGGGATCTAATCAGTGTCTATAAGTACCTCAAGGGAGGGAGTGAAGAGGATGGGGCCTGCCTCTTTTCAGTGGCAGCCACCAACAGAACTAGAGGTAATGGCCACAAACTGAAACACCAAAAGTTCCCCAGGAACTTAAGGAAAAATTTCTTGACAGTGAGGGTGATAGAGCCCTGGAAAAGGCTGCCCAGAGAGGCTGTGGAGTCTCCTTCTCTGGAGATCTTCAAAACCTGCTTGGACACAGTCCTGTGCCACGTTGCTCTAGGTTTGGGCTAGATGACCTTTAGAGGTCCCTTCCAACCTTAAGCATTCCATGATTCTATGATTCTGTGTTTAACCTAAGAAGTAAAATTCATTTTTTCTCTTTTTTTTTTTTTAAGCATGAATTTTGCAAATGTAACAATGGAAACCTGATTTTTTAGCTGCATTTCTGGCTGAAGACTCCCATTTTCTTACCTGGCAACTTAGGAAACCCCTGGTGGGTCTCAACAGCATGCCGGTGGGTGTGCTAACTGAGCAGCCAAACTGCATGAATGAGATTTTGAAATATATTCACTTGGAAGAAATTTCAACATTTCTAATGCTTGAAGATAAGGCTGATACAACCCTCATATACTCTAAGCAATTCATATCTTCCTAAACACAAGCAGGAAGTGCAACCAAATTTAAGAGGTATTTCTTGAGATTTTTTATGTATACTTCAAATGTGTTGCACATAAGCAAACTTCTTCAGGGTTGGAAAACTGGACCAAAGGGTACATTCTTGTTTCTTCAAAGCATTGTTGTTACTTAGCACTGTCAAGCTCCATTTTTACACCTAGAAAAAGTAAAGGAAGTACAGTTTAAACATAAATTCTCATACTTTCTTTGACCAAAATGTAAAGTGCAGACTGAGTTGTGTATGATTTGCAATATGCTTAGAACAAAGAACATGACTTTAAGGATTAATTTGTTGTAGCTCTAGGATGAGCTCACTCAACTGCAGTTTGTACCAGCTTTGCCACAAGACATTTTTTCAGAGTTTGTGCTAAGCAGAGAGCACCATAATAGAAACTTTAGTCTACACAGAGCATATTTATTTCAAGTATTTTGTGCATGTAAATGTTTTCAGCATTAGCTGGCAAAAGGACTTTGTATAAAATGTGCAACAATGCAACTACCTTTCTGAAACAAAGCAAGGTTGTTCTGTTTGCCTGTTAAGTCCATTTCAGCAGTTCTTAGAAATGTCATTTATTAAATGTCAAGCTAATTACTTGTAATATCAGTCCTGAAAAGCAAACCTTTGTGAGAGCACTTTCAGAAGCCTGATTCTTCTCCGTTCACAGACTGTCTGGTACATTTCCAGTAAACAAATTGATGTTTTCAGTTAGAGACTGAACTATTTGCTAAATATGTGTCTTTGTTTAGTATATAGAAGGATGTTTCATAATACTTCAATGGGAAGGAGTGCATAATATATCTTTATTTTTTTTTTTAAATATTTTTTTTAAAAAGAATGGCTGTGGTACCTGCCAGATAGTAAATTTCCTTGTGGCTCAGGGAACAAATTTACTTCTGTGGGGTAGTGGGGATTGGTTTTGTTCTGTACACTTGACCTCACTGCTGAACCTGACACTGAAAGTATATTTAGTGCCATTTCAATGTAATGTCAATCATTACATTGGCCATTTGGTACTGGAAATGATTTAGCAGAAATAACTGCATTCTTAGGAAGAGTAACATCTCTCTTCATTCCGAAAGAGGTCGGTAGAAAGAAAGCAGTTTTCAATATTTTTTTCTGCAAAAGCCTTATCTACATGGACTTTAGCATCAGGAAAAAAAAGAAAGTTCTGAATTAGTAGAAACGTTAGAAATGGACTAAGAATTTCTATTATGTCTAAGCTCCAAAAACAGAAACCCTATATCTGAAAACTCTTAAAAAGCTCTGAAGTAGTATAAGAATGTATCTGCATGGGAAAATGATGTTGTGCTCTCTCATTGTATCCTAGCTAAACCTCACTTAACCTATTACCCCTAAGGTAAAAATGCAGCAGTCTAAAAGGTGCATGTTCAGAATAAAAATGTCAAGGACTGAAGAAGACTGAAGACTGGAGATGATAGCCTGGGAACAGAAAGAGGATGCTTTTTGCATTATGTTAGTTGTTGCACCTACATGTGGGCCCAAGAAGTTTCTGTAAAGTTTGCATTCCACATGCAGAAGAGGCAAGTACGTGTAATGCATTTATAAAATAAATACAAAATTGAGATTATGAAGTCAGACTTTAGTTAATGTTAGGCATGTCAAGAGGGAGTCTGGCCCCTGGGCATTTTAGGAAATATCCCATCAGGTTTTTAATTCCAAGTGATCTGTATGAAGCTAGAAGAAGTTCTTAGACCACTCAAAAAAAACATTAGACAGATACCTGAGTCTTTGTATACCTTTAAAATTTGCTTCAAAGAAATGTGTCAAGGAGGAAAAAAAAAAAAAAAAAAAAAAAAAAAAGGCAAATATTTTCACCTGAAGTTTTGAAAAAACATTTTGTAGCAAGGAAATTTATTACCACAATATTTAAAATATATATATAAATTTATAGTGAGATCTTAAACTCTTGTATTACCTGAAAATCTCAAAGACTTCTTTTCCTTCTGGTGTGTTTAATGACTTCACTCTACTCAAGTTGTGTTTAGTAACTCTTATGTGTGTATATAGTTACATATTATGCATATACATAAATATATGTGAAACACATTTACATAATTTATATATAATTGCATTAAAATATTCTTATTTTGTTACAGCCTTGGCCATCTGAGACATACAGAAAAGAATGTTTTTTGTTGTGTAATTGCATTAAAAATAGATGGAAGTTGTAATAAAGACAGGGAGTACAGTTTTATATTTTGCTGGTCTAATGAGCCACATTCTTATTTATGATATCCTGGCACTGCAAAAGACACTAAACTTCAACCTCATGCACTTTATGACTACTACATATTTTCAAGCTATTTAAAGGGGAATGAATGTGAAGGGGATCCTGACCACCACATTTCCCGTTCACTGTTTCATTGTGCTCTTAAACAGACTTAATAGACAAAATCAACAAAATCTAAGTGGTCTAAATTAATCTTCCAAGAGTTAATAATTAAAATAGGATCCCCTCCATTTAAATTATACATATAATCAAATTATGAACTGCTAATTCTATCTTCTACTAATAATTGCTTCTAAGTGCTATAGATTAAAACTGAGTGTCCTATTTAAAAAGGCATTAGCCAGCTGTGAATTTTCATTAACTTTCTCCTCGCCCCTGTAACACACTCATGTTTTTGGAGCTGAATGGTCACTGGAAATAAAGAGTGCTTATGTGAGAAGTTTGATTTAAACTGTGACTTTTCTCACCTGTTTATTGGCTCACATAGATGTGAGATGAGCTTTCACAGAGTTCTCGTAACAATCTTTGACTTTAAAAAAGTCCATGAAGGTTAAAAGCACTTCTGGCTAATCTTACTGAAATGCTCTATGGAAAATGACTGGAGAAAGATGTCTTATATCAAAATGGAGCATGACAGAAATTTGGAGAAGAAGTTGTTATTTTGAGACATGATGAAGTTCAGCAAGTGTCAGAGAACCTGGGAAAGTATAAAGGACCAAGGTGATCTCTGTGCAAACCAAATACAAAATTGGATAAGAAGTATAACGTTTGTTGAATTGAGTTTTCACTCACTAGTCCCTGGAATCTGAGAAGTGATGTAAACTTCTTTTTTCCTCCTCACCTCTTCAATCTTTTTTGTTATTGCTGATATTTATTAAGTTCTTAGGATCCACGGTAAATGGTGGTGCATGTGATGGAAAAGTACTTTGCCAAGATGAGGGCACATACAGTGTAGTATAGACATTATACATTATTAGACACTTATAGCGTAAGTAGAGAGCCCCAGTGTATTCTAACTTGTCTGTCTTGCTCTTCATTAGGATATTTACCTGTGATCTTTACATGATCCCTTTATCTTCCATATCTAAGTATTTCAGATATTTTTTCAAATATGGCATCACTTCATAGAGGAGAAATTCATGGTGAGGGCAAGTAGACAGTATTTTCAAATATTTCAAGTCGACAAAGGTTTTTAGAAGTGACTCAAGTAACCATACATTCTAGTAGATTATGACTCAGTCATATATTCACAGAGTAAGGAATGTGTCTTTAAACCCTGTTCTCTTTGTCATGTAAATGCTTGACTCAGCATTGTACAGTTGCATGCTTCCTACTGGTATGCAGTGCTTGCTCCATCAAATAAAGAGCAGAATGGGCTGTGCTGTTTTATTTTGGTTTGTTTTTAAGTAATGTCTGCGAGGTCAATCAATCCTGAGTAATTTGGCAATTATGGACCTTAGAATTGTCCTGGCAGAAGCCAGGAGACTATCTTCAGCTCCCTGAAGGAATTCATCTTATGTTAGGTTACGAGGGGTGTTATATTATATTTTGTTATATTATAGAGTTTTCTGGATCTAGCTGGCAGCTATAGCAACTGCTAGGATGGCAGAAGAGATTAGCGAGGCTACCTGACAGAACAGGAAAATGAAATGAACGTGTTCTGAGCCTTAACCTTTGTGCCACAGCACCTTTTACATCCTTACTGTTTTCTTCTTTTTTTAATTGTAAATGAATCAATGATAGTTTTTTTGCTGTTGTTGGACGTAGTGTGTCTAGCTATCTTTTGTTCAGCTTAGATATTGTAATCAAAAATATAAAAGAAATCGTTGTTAAAGTTTAGTATGGTAAATAGAGTAAGAATAATATTTCTTCATAAACAATTGATGCAGCTTCAGCTGGAATCAGCGTTCAGTCCTGATTACTGCCTTCCAAAAAAGCACATGGCACCAGCAGAACTTACCAGTATAGCACCTTGACAAAATTTTTCTGGAAAGAACTTCAGAAAAGAGAGAGGACTGTATCATAGACAGGGAATAGTTAAAAAGGTACACATAGCTCAAATACATGAGTGAGAAGAAAAAGAAGAATCTGGAAATTCTATCTTTTACACATTGCCTTCTTCCTAACAGGAAAAACAAAAGGGATTAAAAAAAAAGAAGTTGCAGACAGTCCTTGATATTTATTGTAATTACATTTCAGAGCTCATTTGCTATTGAAATTATTAACACCAATTACCTCAGGTAACATAAGAATGGATAACATCTCTGCTTCTTCAGTAACATTTCACGTATCCGAAACTTTTATAACACTTCCCTCTATCTCTTCTCACGTAAGAAACCCTGGGATTTTTTTGGTCACTTCTTCCATGACAATCTCGACTTAAAATATGTATAAAGCAACGCATAAGAAATAAGTATAATGTCCTGAATATTCAGTTCAATATATTAAAGTTATTTCAGTGGTCTTGTATTATCATCTAACGTTAAAGCTAAGTAAAAATAGAGCCAAAAGAATAAGGAGTAAACTATCATTGAACCTTGATAGCTATATGTTATAGAGTAATGGTGGAATTAATGTAGGTAGCATAAGGTCTGTCTTTTTTGTAGAAGTAAAGGTTAGTAACATCTGAAATAGTTGACTGAAGCTGATGGAGAAGGCCTTTCGCAGAAGAGTAGTGTATGCATATTTTACGATTCAGGACATTGTAAATCTGGTATATTACCACCTTATAATGAGAACCAAATTGAGATTTAGCACACGGCACACTTTATACTGACTGTAGTGGAGCTGTAGTCATATGAGAGATCAAGCTGTTTCTTCAAAATAGCTTAAAAGCCAGTCACGTTCCTGATTTCAGACAGCTTTAGGCCCTATTATGGAAGATTATCTGGATAAAAATGAAACTTTCTATTTTTCAATTGAAAATATTTGTGAGAGCGCCTTAAATGTAATGCAATAAGAGGCAAATTCTGAGATTTTACTAGCTTTGTTGTCACGGATCCAGATGAGTTTGAGAATACATGAAGTGGAAGGCTGAAGTACGAAAACACCTGATTAACCTTGTAGAAAGCAGATGTCAACATCCCAGTTACAGTTCTGGGAAATGAAACTGCTAAGAGATAATTAAGTAACTTGAAGGCAAATAAATAATGTTAAGTAATCTGAATAAATGACATATTCTTAAAAAACACAATAATCTTCCCAACAGACAAAGTGTACCAAGACTGGAGAGGAGTAATTGCACCGAATGTTGTGAAGGACTCCAATCAAGTGAGGCACATAAAAATGAAGGCCAAGGAGGTATGTAAAATGATCGTGTCATCAAAAGTTCAAGTTCTATGTACATTAGAAATTCCTTCAGTTTAATAATGAACTTTACTCTCTATGGTAGGGATATATAAGCAGTGTTATTATCAGAACAGGAGAATTAATTCTAAAATTGGAAGAGGAACCAAGGTTTTGACCTCAGAGAAGAAATTGTAAATTCCAGGGTATCCAATACCCTGTGATTCTTGTGGACTCCAACTACTTTTGACAAAACCACAATGCTTCCCTCTTAATGCTTCACTCTTCTCATTTGAATGAGTAGAAATTCCATGAATGTAAGCTTATTATGCACCATACATATTACATGCAGACATGAAAAACAAACCCTTGTTTTCACTAAACCAAATGAGTACTTTTAGTACTGTTTTAAAATATGCATACTACAGATAAGATTTTAAAACATTATGGCTTTGGGGTATTAAGATTAAATGTTAAAAAATAATTTAAAGCAGAAAGCAGCTGTTGGAAGTCTTACTTAAAATTTTTGATTTGACATTGGATGTGAATGGATCCTACTACTTAATAAAATATTTTTAATATAGGTAAGTCCATAAGAAAATTCTTCTGAAGACTGAAAGTCATGCAAGAAATAATAGGGGAGTATTTCTTTTTTATTTGTTTCTTTTGTATTGTTCTTTAAAAGGAGCCTTTATCTGTGAATAAAGCAGAATATTAAATAATGGAGAAAGTTTGATAATGTAAATTGATTTGGACAGAATTTTGGCTAGTTGCAATTGAAAGATTCCACCTCTTCAGTGGAGATAGTCTCATTGAAATAGGTCATCCTCACATAGATACTGTCAGGTAATCATTCTACTCTCTTCTATAGACAACCCTGTGAACCCACCCTTTATACAAATAAGTATTTTTCTTGCTGTACGGTTATTTAGTCATATTTGTATATTGTCCTAAGAGTCCCTTAATTCATAAGGAGACAATGACTTTGGACAGAGAGGATTATTTTCACCTGATGAATCCAGTGCCTTCTTGCCATAGATAACTGTGCCATTTAAATATTTTACACATAGTTAACTATTATCCCATTTGTTGTTATGTTGTTTGTTTCTTTTGTTGTTTTTTTCCTTCACTCCTCCTGTTCCACTGGAAGACAGGTCTGGTCTCCTCTGCTGGTGAAAAATCTTCGTCGACTAGGCATGACCAGTTTATGCTTGCTCAATTTTTTGTCAGCATTGTCCTTTACTTTTAGAGATGTTTCTTCTTGACTTTTCACACCCACTGCTGCCTGAAACAGTTGGGTCCGCTGTCAGACTTTGTTCTTCTGGTATAAAAGAGGTCAAACTACTTTGTTTCCTCTCATCTAGGACAGTTCATTGCCCTAATTATCCTAGCAGTTATTTCCCGTCACATAATCTTGTCAGAAGTCATCTTGCTGGAATGCTGAGTGACCAGAGTGGTACAGAATATCACACTTCATAGATTGGCATTAAGATTTTTCTTACCTGAAATTTTTAGGGTGAAATTTCCTTCTCCCAGCCATGGGTTATTGTCACTGCTGTAAGTCTCTTAGGCATCCATGTCTTCCTCTTGTCATTATTTTAAACTAAGTAATTCTATCTCATTAGGCACTTAGTTTATAAACTTTGATTTGATGCTATTTAATTCATTTCTATAATGCTAGTTGACAATGTCATCCAATTATTCTTCTATTATATGACACTTAGTTCTTCCTGATTTCCTGATGGTGTGTCCCGTTGCATGCCAGTTCACTGCTGCTCTGTCAAACATGAAGGGAAATATTAATATGTTCACCAGTAACACACATCCCTGAGGAAATCCACCTGTGACCTTCTAGCCTTTCACATCCATGCCCTGCTGTCTCTCTCTTACCTATTTCCTTTTCCAGCTTACAAATAATGGGAAACCAGAGCTAGGATCCAATTTGGTGTTGTAACTGGTTTAGTGTAAAATATTGCATAGTAGACAGATTATTTTTAACAGTATTTAAAACAAAATAAGTTAAAGGTAAGTGCCTACATATCCTAGAGAAATAATCTATGCTTACTAAATATCTAATGGTTCTGTTTAGGGATTCCTTGTACTACATCTTAAACTTTGCATTTTACAAGGGGCCTCCCAGAAATGACCCACAAGTTGGTGTCATGTGTTGTCTTTACAGGGTTTGAAAATTGTAGTAGAGAAGTGTGGTTGTCTAAAGATCTCTTGGATGACATTGATCAGTAAAGGCACAGAATCTAAAATTTATTTTATAGCATAGTAGACTCTTCAGGTAGTTTGCTGAGACTATTTTGATAATAATTCATTAAATGTTTTATTAAGCAGTGCAAAACAGTCAAAATGCCAGAAGATTTCAGTTGTAGGGACAAAGGCAGCATATCTTTAGAGACAATCCAGGGAAGATCCTATATTCCTAGGTCTGTTGTCAATTCTAATGGCATGCCTAAAGTTGTCAAATTTAGTCTATGTTACAAGCTTAGATTGATGGTGGCTGTAGACTGACTGAAAGGTGTCCAAAGTGATATGTGGCTGTGGAGTGCTCTAATATGCAGCCTTAGGAGTGTTCTAACAATTGTAATGTCTTAGGAATTTGTGGTAAGAGCTTTTAAGGTGCAAGTAAGATGTTAACTGAAAATCTTATGGAGATATGAAGTGAGGTAACTCTTGCCACCTGAAGGCTTGCAAGCTTTTCTGAGTAAACAGTCCACAGGCTGCATCCATATCTAAATCATAATATGAAAGAAATGAGTATAAATGGGAAGAAATTAGTATAAGGGGAAGAATATGGAGGAAAAATCAAATGGGATAGGCTAGAAGTAGTATTCCTGCCTGGGTTTAGATCAAGAATAATGTCTGTAAGAAGAAGTATTGCCAAATGTAGTAAATTTCAACCTTTGTTGAGGCATCTGGTGGTCTTCCCGCATCTGGGTAAAAGAGATGTACCAGAGAGGCACCCGATCATTATGTTTCAGTTAGAATTATGTTGTATATTTTTCCTAATCTTGAATCAAAATTCTTGACCTTACCTTTTGTAAAATAAATATTTTCTTGATTAAGCTTGTCTGATTTAAGAGATGAGATAAGCCTGCTATGTTCTGTCTCCATGGAGGAAGTGAAACAGAACTCAGTGTCATGAGCTGACACTGCTGAGAAGCTATGTCCCAGGGTGAATTTATGGAATTCAGGGAGCATCTCATGCTGCACAGTAAACATTAGGAACAGAGACTGTTTTTACCATGTTAAGCTTAAATGGAAAGTGTTTATTTCAGCAAAGATAAGCCTACTTTTGCTCTACAAGGAGCAAACGACTAAGAAT
This sequence comes from Tinamus guttatus, assembly GCF_059628265.1. Lineage (NCBI taxonomy): Eukaryota > Metazoa > Chordata > Aves > Tinamiformes > Tinamidae > Tinamus > Tinamus guttatus. Next base: position 5,652,991 of record NW_028288781.1, on the reverse strand, counting down.
CCTGAAGCTTTACGACTGAAGTAATTTCCCCCAGAAATGTGTTAGTTTCAGTGGCATTTTTGTCAAGAAGAATTAGGCCTAGAATATCGGCTATAGAGAGAGAGAGAAGGAGAAAAACACAAACGCTAACTCTCATGAAGCCAAATATGCAAGGGGGTATTTGAGTATGTTGTGAAAACCTGATATAGAAGTCCTTGTGCTGATTCATTCAGGGCATTTTCTCCAAGATGAATTTTCTTCACCTTAAGTGCCCTAGCCAGTATGTACAATCCCTTGGTTTTGTTCTACAACAGAACAAATCTGAACTTGAAAATCATGACATCATGTGATGCTGACATAAATGAGTCTATCACATGAAGGACAGTGCCTTTCATTTGTATAGATAGCATGGCTGAGCTCCTTTTTTCAAAGATGCTTTGAAGACAAGTTTATCTTGTGAAGTGACATTGTTTTCACGATTCTGAAGAATATGCTTTGAATTATTTTCAACAACAGTTCAGCTTTTTATTTGCAATACCCATGTTCCTTGTAGGTGAGTTCCCGTGTAAAGATATACACCTGTTTTGTTTGTGTTGTACTTATTTGATGAAAAACGGGTAAAACATCTAATTTAGCAAGAAGAAAAACTAATCTGCATTAAAGTACAGACAGGAAGGTAGAGAAGAAGGAGTAGACAGCATGTTGGTCACAAAGACCTTGTTTCATGTGGAAAGGAAATCATCTTGCAGAATATTTCCATGTCTGATTGTACTGTCTTTAGTGAGAAGGCGCCAGAGATCACTGTAACCTATGAATCTTGATAAAGGAGAAAGTATGCTCAGAAAGTGCCTGCTGCTTTGCTTACATCTACACATAAGGGACATTGTTGCTTCTTAGAATGTATTCTCTGGAAAATTAACAGAAGCAAAAAAAGAAAAAAAAGTTCATTAAACTCTGGTAATATTTTAATATGCTTCATAAATCCTTTCACACATGAGAAGGAATATATTATAGACAAGGTGTGACATTACCAGAGTACCATTATTTTAAATTATTGATTTTTCTTCTCCTTTGGTAGGAACTAACTGTAGGGTTTTAGGAGCTGTGATAGCTTGGTTTTCCTTCAGTTTGTACTTTGGTAGAGTTTTGTGCTTGACCTAGAACAGGAGACGGTTATTGAGATCTAAAGCTCATTCAGAGCTAGCTGTGAATTGCCCTTTCCAGCATTATGATTCAAGACTGATAAAAAGTTCTACAGTTTATCATGCAAAATGGTTCCATGGTTTGATTTTTCCCAGTTTAAACAGAAAATCATCATAATCTGAATTGAACAAGATCTGAAACATTCTTTTCCGCTCTATCCCTCTGATTCACCATACAACGATCAGCTTCTATTCTTCCCGTTGATGAATGATCCCAGTTTTAATGTTCAGTGTGTAACTGTATGCATTTTCCCTGTGCTACCTTGAGCTTGGCAGAAGCTCCTTGTAGGTGGTCCAGACAACCTCTTCCGTCCAGCTTATGTTTATTCTTTTAACCATAAATAGTAACAAACTCAACATCCATGTAGTAATTTCACATCATGCTGATCAAAGACATTTCATTATTTACTTGTCCTGCTTCATCTGTCTGTATCCCTCTGAGGTGTCTTTTTTTTTTTTTTTTTTTTTTTTTTACAACTGTAATTGTGCATTATCTGGGCTAGTAATTATCCTGATACTATTGTATTTGGACAATCATGGGGGCCTTGGACCAAGATTATAGTCTTGAGGTGCTATGGCAGGATACCACTAACTATAATAGATGAGCTGAGTTCTCCCTCTGGTTGTACCCGAGTCACCTCTTCTGGGCTTTTAGATGACAAGTTCAATTTGTTCAGCGCCGCAGTGGGTTGTGTGGTTGCCTTGTAAGTTAATTTTAAAAAATGTGGAGGGAAGTCATAGCAGTTTTTTGAAATGTCAGAGTCCTGCATTTCAGTTACAGAAATGCTAGAAACGTGTATTTTCAGATGACTCTTTGAATCATTTTTCATTCCTTCTTCAGTTTATTACCATATATATCCTATATTCAAGGTATTCACAAACAGATCTTTGGCCCTGTGCACAAGAGTAAGTGCATTTAGAATGGAATAGAGCAATTTTCCATACTTAATTCTGAAACAGCTTTCCATGCAGGCATTATTCTTAAATAAAAGTTACTTTTATTTCAGAATAATTATTCTACTCACAAAGCAGCACCGGCTCTGAGACAAAGCTGAGACTTCTAACACTTTGTAAGTTTATCTCTGAATTCCTGCTGTGCAGATGGCACAGTGGGCTGGGGAGCAGCAGGACTGGGAAGCAATAGAGGAGTTGGCAGGTTGGTGAAGATGATAACAGGTGGCTTGTGAAGTGGAAGCAAGGTCTTTATTGCAGGCCACCCTTGTCTCAGGCAGAATAAAACTTAGAATTCTAGGGAGGAGGCTGCCTCAGATGAAAACATGCACAACTTGCTGGGCCACATACTGGAGACTTGAAAAGTAATTTGGGAAGCAAATGAAAGGAACTGTGAACTTTTGGATGTTCCTAGATACAAATGAGCTGAGGGTATGAGATATCTAGAGAGAGGAATAGCTGTTTGAAGGGTGGCTACATATTGAGATAGTGGACCAGCACAAATGGAAGAAACACACTGTATGTGATCTTCATAAGACATTTTTTTTCCTCTCAGCAACCTTATCAGAGTACAGATTGCTGTAATAGCCAATTAAATTTCTTTTGCAAGTGGGAAGCAGGAGACTGTACTCAATTGGCAAGTGGCTCATCATAGTGTGGAGTGGGAACAGCTCATTCTGAGTCAAACACATGCTTCACTGCACTGTTCCATGTGCAAGAGCTGGGGAGACAAAGCCATTTGACTCTTTTGTTATAGCAATATTTCACATAGCATGGCTAGTGAAACCTTCAAGCAAAACCTTTGTGTGTATTTCCCATCTCTTACTTTTCAGGAGGCAGTGATATGATTTCTCTTACCCTTAAAAGGGGACACACTTAAAGTTTTGTGGTTACCTTAAGAAGAACTGATTGTCCACCTGAAAAGTACTTCTGTTCTATGTGGTGTTAAGCTTTATGGATGGCGGTCTGCTGATCAATGGTTTATCAGCGTATAAAAGTGTTTAGTTTTCAAATGAACCTGAAAGACCCTGAAACCCTGACTTACAAAACTTGAAATTCAATTTACAAATATCAGAGAAAATGGTCTGGTTCTGGCAAAGCATGATCACAGGCACAATAGTGTATTAGTTTCCGTTCTCAGCTCAAAATCACCAATTGGTAAGCGTGGCAAGAGGACTCAAGAGTCATTTGGACAATGTCTTAATAGTATTTGAGAAATCTCACATTAAGATATATTTGGAGTAACTTAAAATAATTAAGTATTTATAATGCAGTATTTGTATTTATATAGTACTTGTATTGCAGTAAAATCATTCATTTATTCCCACAAATGTTCAAAGTCACCTACTATAGTGTCGGACCATTGTGGTTAGTTCTCTGGTATTGCTAACTCTACACCAAAGGGAGCGCAAAATGTAATTAGAAATTTAGGTATGGAAGAGTGCAGAACTAAGAAGAAAACATCAGCTTGTCTGTGTACTGTGAGGCAGGTCAGAAGACAAATCAGTGCAAGTGTCATTTCCATGTTGGGAGAATAGCATGGCTGGAAGCTGAGCTGAAATAGCAGGATATCCATAGAGCAAGATGAGACTGAAGGTAGTAGGTAGTAGGCAAGGCTGTATATAGTTGAGTATAAAAAGACAAGTCTACATGCTGAAGAATCCACCTGTCTTAGATTTTGCTAATTTAATATAATGTAATTTAATTTTTATCTTTCTTCTGTCTTTACAGCTTATGATAGATTTCCAGACCAACAAAATGAAGAGAGCTGTGTCTAGTGTTAAAGCAGAAAGGAAAAGCAGGTACTTCTTTCCTATTCCTTTTTTTTGTAACAATAACAGCAGATGAAACTAACTTTTTTATTTTCAGACCATGCTTTTTTCCTCGTAATTAATACTGAAAACAGTCAAAGGCATGAGGTAGTATGAATGTGCCTTAGTCTTGTATTTATGTTATTTACAAGCAGAATCCATAGATTTTATATGTCACTAAGTTGCAAAACTCCAGGATGAGGATTCTGAATTCTTTTCTGTGATGAGGCAGATTTATTTTGTGTGTCCTAACCTCTCAGTAACAGCACAGGGACTTCAGGACACTAAATTGTGATTTTATATCCTAAGGCAAACTACATTGGACCCATTGAAGCTGATTACTGAATTTAAAACTATTATTGTGTCTGCTGAATGGATGGTCTTTATGCGTCCATGTTGTTTCAGTGCTGTATTTTATCTTCTGTGTACATAGTGAGTAAATAATTTGAGATGCATCTTTGAGTTTAAACAGTGTTTCATCATCTTCTTAATGTACGTCTGCACTAATCCTAATTATCTGGTCATCAGAATTCTACTCAGCCATACATTGATTATGTCCATGCATATCTTAAGATTTTACTTATAAAGTGATAATTTTTGGATGGAGAATGTGCTGACACTTATGAGTAATCACTGAACTGTAGTTCAGCACTCTATTCAGTGAGACACTTAGACATCTGCTTAATTTTAACTTTACTGCAGGTAAGCATGAAGTTGCAGCCATCCTGACTCAGCATAGCATTTTAAGAGTGCTTGACTTTAAGCTTATCCTTATATCCCACAAAAGCTAAAATCAAACACATATTGAAGTAACTACATGAATATGGGTAACTGCTGAATTAAGTTTAATGAAATGAACTTTTTTGGCCATGAGGTAACAAGATATGCCTGGGCATGGTTTCCTACAAGCAGGGAAAACATGCCAGTGGCGGAGGGAGAAAAAAAAATCTGTGTGTGGAAATCTTAAAAGCTAAGCTGTGTAGTATAGCATTTTATAAACTGTGCTGGTCTTCCTGTATAGTAAAGCAAAAGACTGCATCAGTAAGAAATCCAGTCTTCCTTCTCAATGCTTCATTAGATTTAGAATGTTCTCTTTTTTCATTTTTTAAAGAAGATGTTTCACATAATGTATCTAGATGTGTTCAAAATTGAAAACCGAAGTTGCAAATCTGTTTGCAGAAACTTAATGAAAAAAGTGATTAACTGTGTATAGGTGGTAAGGGATATTATAGTTTCTAGTGCATTTTCCACAATTTGCTTTTCTTTTCAAAGCTGAATGGCTTAATTCAGATCAGTATTCTTTGTTTCAATCCATTTTTAGCTTTTTTTTCTTCTTCAACCTTTGCTTTCTTTCTGCACTATTTATATGGAAAGCTCTTTGCATTTTTTATTTCGGATCCTCTCCTTTTGCAGTTCATGAAGTCTTTCAACAGTATGCTGTTAATCCTTTGCAGATTAATATGATTTCAGTGATAATCCTTTCATTTTTGAGTTTTAAGACATATAATCATTAAGGAAAGTGCTTGACAGATTTTCCATTAAAGTAGTACAAAGCAGGTGGTATGTCTAATATATCTCGGTAGCACTATGTTGCTTATTTACAAAATTAAATTTGAAGATGAAGCAAGTAAGTCTAGGGTTAATTACTGGCCTTTTCCTTTTGGTATCACAGTCCAAATCCAGTCAAACAAAATATTCTGGGAGATACAGACAAACCAGGGTTAGAATATCTGTTTGAATATTCTTTTCATAACTCTGTTGCTACAAGGGTCAGCTTGGGTTCTATGCAGATACTATAAAATATCAAGGTAAGTGTATGGAGAAAAGGCAGGTTATAGTTGAGATTTGCCTGCATGCTGTGCCTTACATTTCACTTAGCCCCTCCAGCAAGACAGTAAATGGTGTTTAAGGTTTGTTTCTGCTCTCCAGCTCTCTGCACAAGACATATTTTCGATTAAGCTAAACCTATCACTCTTCCCCAGTTGGAATTGAAGTCTTTGAATTGTTTCACAATATGTGTCACACAAATCTTTTCCCATGAGGGCTTTTGGATTACTGATGATTCCCGGATCACTCTCCGTGATAGTCCTTCTCATCTTGTTCCTTACCTGTTTTTTTTTTTTTTTTTTGTCTTTTCCTCTGATGTTTCATGCATTGACTAATTTATCTTTTTTTTTTTCTTTTTCTGTTCTCTTATGCATGCTGATGAAATGATAGATAAGTAAAGGAGGATAGGTATTCAAATATTGTGATAATGAATACTCAGAAGAAATGCTTTAAAATTAGTGTACAAGCAGTAGAAAAGTTTTTATCTAGAAATCAGAAACACATTGAAAGCTTGTTAAAATTTATGCTTAAACAAATAGGTAATAGGTTTGACCTATCACAGCAGGTTGAATTTTTGCCTTTTATATAACTGAAAACTGATAGTTTCTTTGGGCAGGAGGGGAAGGAAGCAGATATCACAACTCTTTAGGAAGTTCAGGTCCTGAACTTGGCAAACCTTTAGCTGATTTTGTCACATATTTGCAGCTTTAAAATGATTTGGCCTTTACAACAGCCAAAATAAGTGTCCTTTAATCACATCCAACCTATTAACAGATGGGAAAACAGCTTTTATAAATGGGGCATACAAAATACTCCAGTATCAGCCAAAACTAATTAGTAGCAGTATCTGAACTAAAATTTAAAACTCATGGAATACATATTAATGCAGATAAACTGTTGATTTGATAGAAATTCCCTTCAGACATCGTACTTGGTGTTTGTTCGTCTCTAGTATGTTCTAAGCCCTCATTAAATAAGTTTTTTTTTTGTCTAGTTATTCTCCGAAAACTAATTTGCTTGTGAGCGGAGACTATTTGGAGATAGTATACACTGTTTGGAGATAGTGTAACTGATGACGGTCACATTCAGCAGAGGTAGATCAGTGTGGATTTTTTTGGCATATAAGAGAAATATCCTTGATAACAACATTAAAACTAGTTTAATCTTTAAGATTCACAACACAGAATATTAATATAAAAATTATCAGGTGGATTTTTTTTAGCATATAAGAGGCAGAACACTTATATACCAGTGCCAGATCACATTAAATATAGTTCTGCACTATTAATCAGCACGTGTAAATTGCATGAAATTCAAGTAAGAGATTATAAAAAAAATTGCAACACGTGTAACTGGGTAGGAAGACCCATTCAATGCATTAGTATCAGATCTGTGGCATGAATTTGGCTGTAGGAAGACAGCTGCAGCACAGACAGTGATTGTATATTCCATCTGTCAAACAGGCACTTGTCTGTGTCTTTGATATCATTTGCGTTACCATGGCTCTAACAAAGAACGAAAGTGGTTACAAACTCAGAATTGTTCAGAAACACATTTCCATACAAAAGCATTAACTTAGAATTGTTAATTTTAGGAAGACTTTCTTTCCTTCATTCCGAGAAGACTTTCCTTCACTCCAAGTGCCTTCCCTAGATAATCTGCCTCGAGCACAATTTATATGCTGATTTGGGGGTCTTGCTTGTAAAATCAAACTCTATCTGGAAGACTTCTAAATCTGAAAATTATGTTAAGCACTTAAAAGTCCTCTTCCTATTAGATAACCCAGTGGGACTCCTCAGCATAGATAGCTGCCTCTGATAAACATTTTCTCAAAGTTTGGAAAAAAATAAGAAAAGAAATACTGAATGCCGTGTATATTCATGTGCGCTTGTGTGTAGTAACTCCATAGTTCCCATTGTAGTCAATCTGACAATGATGTTCCCTGGTCTTCATAGGCACTGCCTGATCAGTCCAGAGCAGTATCACTTGGATGTTCTCTGGTGTCTTAGAATAGATGCCTCACCTGCAGACTCGCAAGAACTATAGGAAGGACTGTGGCAATGAGGCTGATCAAGGCATTCCTCATGTTACCCCTGAAACTGCAATTTCTGTGAAAACCCAACAAGCAGATTCAAAAGCTGTCCTCCTTTGATAGAAAAGTTGGAAAGAATAATGAATGCACAGCCTCTTCTGGTACTGAGCTGAACTAAGATGGCGGAGTGGTGAAATCTTTCTTCAGTACAAAGGGTTAGAGAGTATGTGAGCTTCTAAGTGAGCAGTGCAATTGTGGTCCCAAAGTGGGAGTTTGTATGAAATACCTGAAAGCTTTTTTTTTTAGTGGGCAGAGAGATGATGATTGATGGGGCAGATCTGTCTTTGTGGACAACACATAAGGATAACAGATGTATTTTTACTATAAGAAGCTAATCTGATGAGAAATCCTGCAGGCTCTTGACTGGAAGGAGAAAGTGTTATGGTAGACTAGAAAATAGCTAGTTTGAATTCCAAATTGTATTATTTTGTCTCTAAAAAATGATTGCAACCTCACAAAAAAGAAAAAAACAAGAAAAAGCAAAAATATGATTTTGAGAAATAATTCAGATTACCATTTCTCAAGCATTTTTATCTGACTAGCACCTTGCTTAATTAAGACCAGACATGAAAAAACATTTTCCTCTCAACATGATGATATTTCAAGCAGATTGGTTTAGTCTGGATGCTTACCACGTCCACAGTCTGGATCTAGCAAACAAATTTACAACTGACTTATAGCTACTTATGACCTTAACTAGAAAATGACTACTTCTGTTCATAATTATACCTTCAGGAAAAAAAAAAAAAAAAAAAAAAAAAAGGAAGGCTGACGATGTGGTATATGAAAAACTCCTCAGTTACAGTTTGGTTTACTGTTTGGTCAGTAACACAGTTTGAATGTAAAATGTAGCACTTTGAATTTCCAACCTATATACTTTGATCGTTTCCTCATTTGGAGCATAGTGAAGTCTGCATAGCAGACTACTGTAGAGATGAGACTTTGGTGTGTTCCTTCCTCCCCTCTTTATCCCCCCCCGCATTATGTAGTTAAGACAAAGTTGAGGACTTTCAGGGACTTATTAATTGTTTTTGTTAATTTTGCAGTGGCAAATAGACACACAATTCATGTTCTTGAATCTTGTTTCTGGGGTTTCTACTTTCTTTTTTGGCAAGTAAATCCGCAGTGCAGTGTTTCTGTGTGTTCTTATGAGAAAGAGTGCTTTCCATCTATTTCCATGTTCTAGTAAAAAATGTTTTTGTTGAAAATTTCTTAACAAGGTTAATGAATAGCAGTTAGTATTACCAGTTTTGCTCGGATAGCAGGTTTGTGAATTCTTTTTTTAGTTTGACTTGAATTCATTATTTGAAAACTTTTATTTTCATATAAAATATATCCTTTAATACCCTTTCATGTCCTCTATTTTGTAAAATCCAAAATAGATGGGAAAACTACACAGTTGGGTAGGGGCTTAAAATATTAGCCTTATTTAAATAATAATTTAATCCATGGGATTTACTAGGCCACGGTCTTTGTTCACATCCACAGGTCTTCAGCAAAACATTTGGCTAGTGAGTTTGGATACTGATTCTGTAATTATAGATAGTAATTGATCAAAAGTTTCTTTTCAACCTATTCATATAAGTAAATGGATTCTGTAGAATTTTCTAATTATTTTAGGTACGTTATAATTCGTCTACTAGACTTTTGATTCTTAGTTCAAGCATTTGTCTACCAAACTGAAAAACAAATCTCTGTATTTTAATTTCTAGTGACGGACACCTTGACCTTCAAACCCAGAAGAAGGTAAAGAAAAATGAAGCTCACTTGAAAGACTATAAAGCTTTTCATGATAGCAGAATGCATCCTAACAGTGGAGAAGTACTTAACGCAGTCATTTGCATTCAAAGATATGTGAGAGCATGGCTTGTATGCAGGACATTCAAAAGAATAAAGATCAAGGTAATGCCTCAGTTGTTTAATCCATGTATTGTTTAAATTCTACTAGTGTAAGAATTCCTGATTATTGCTGTTTTGATATGAAAAAAAAGATGCATAACTAGTTTGTCTTTCATCGCTGTTCTGCATTTTGAAGGTTAGAAAAAAATCACTGATAGTGAGTGCTCTGCTGGGACTTGATTTTCCATTTCCAGCACTTGTTCTTAAGTAGACTCTCCATTACTTTTTAGAAGTAATGGCCCATGTGACATTTGGTCGTTCTGCCTTCAGAGATTCTTGGTATATTTGCATATTGTAGTGTTAATTCTGGAGCTTGCAATTTTTCAGGTAGAAAACTGTGTTGTGTCTGTTCTTCTTCCATTCCATTTTAAATATCAACTGCCAAACAAAAAAATCAAGGATTCTATGTATTTCATCTAGTGTTCCTAAATGAAATGCCAGTTCCTGAAAAATAACATCCCAGAGAGCCATCATATGCACTTTGGCCAGTGTTTGTAATGAACTAAAATATATTACGAGTATTGTAGAATGGCTGCTAATGGAGACTGCATAATCTTAGTTAAGTTGTTACCATTTTCTGCTTAGTTGTAAGTCTTCTGTCTTAAAAATTGTACTATAACCAGACTTAAACCTAGTTCACATAAGTGAGTCTAGTATGTACTTGAGTAATACATGAAACTGTTTATTTTATTAGTTTTTCAGATTCTTAAAATGATTTTTTTTAAAAAAAAGGTTATGCTATTTGGTGACTTTGGCCTTTAAAAATATTCTCTTGCTTTGTATGCTGAAAGGGGGAATTTTTTCTGCTAGTATAACTAATGATGAGGTGAAATGGCATTTCTTGATATATACGCCTGGGCCACAGAAAACAACTTTTTTTTTTTTCCCTCATAACATATCTTTAATGAAAAATGAAGTCTTGATCACAAAGTTTCTGACCTTGTCGAGTCTCTCTGTTCTACCTGTCTTGTGCTGAGATGCAAACTTTGTCTTTCCCCACAGATCAGGTGCAGACAGTGTTTTCTGCTCCCTGTGGTTCCTGATCTACTTCTGTAGTTTTCACAGGCCTAGAATCTCCAAATAGTTTTATCCAATCACCTCCCCTCTCAGCACTATGGAGTAATTATTTTTAGTTGTTGGTCCATATGTGTGGGAATCATTGAAGGAGCAGGGGCCTAAGGTTTAGGACCAGAAGCCATTTTATTCAGCATCAGACCAAACATATATTCTCCGAGTATGTGAGCATGCACTGTCCACGTGCTGTCCACACGCTCCCTCGCCCTGCCTCCAGCCAGTTCCTTGACTCTATTGTTATCCGGGTCCAATCCTGCTACCGGCCAGCAGGTAGCCAAGCAGAGACCAGCGTGTCCAGCCTGTGTTTTAGGTTTCCCTATCTGCTAATCTGTTATTCCTAACTTTCACAGTTTCTCACTCCTAACTTTCACCATTCCTACAGTTTCTCGTGGTTTTCTCAGTTTCCTACACATATGTATTTGCTGCTATGGAGTTTGTTCTGTTTCCTTTTAAGACTTTCATATACACTTCTTACCTCACTTATTTCTTCTATCTTTAAATACAGGCTACAAGTCATGGACCATCCCTACCAACAGTTGTAAGGCAGTACCGGAAAATGATGGCCCGCATTAGATGTCGAGCTGGTGTTTTGAATCTATCCACACCCCTTCGATATTTTGAATTGGAAGAGTGGATGGACAAGAAAAAATGTTAGGTTTTTTTTTTTTTTTATAAAATGATATTTTGTTTCAATGTCAGAGTAATTTAATTCATAATTTAAATGATGGGCAGTGTGGTGCACTGTCAGAAAGAAGCATTTCTAATGCAACAGCAAGTGAGAAGGAGCAAAATGACGATCGTCTTAATTGTCTTAAAGCCTTACCCTTCATATTCATTCAGGCCGCAGTAATTTTTTTGCCAGGATTATTGTCCCATTGCTTGAAAAATGAGTTGCACTTATTTTTTGCAATTAGAATTAGAAAAATTGCAATTTTGCAACTTAGAATTGCAGTTAGTTTTTTACACTTGCTTTTGTCACCCCTGTTTCCTCACCAGTTTGAAGGCTCACTGTGTAGTCAAGCATGTGAGAAGATGTGTTGTTCAGCTGCGGGGTAGAAGACTCACAGACACTTAAAACAGAATAAACAGCAGTAGTCAAGAGAAAAGTACATGACAATAGCTTGAAAGCATAATTAACAAGGCACAGACAAGAAGGCTACTGCTACTGATGACTATACGGATACATAAGCAAAGCAGCTGAAGGAGAAGGAACTAGTTCATTTCTACGAAAACTGACTCTTCCTTAGCCCCAACTGCTGTGTTTGCTGCATTCTTTCCAGTATTGAAGTAATCCTTATTACACTAGAGATTATAGGAAGTTATAAAGGAAAAGACTGCAAAATATAACATACATTTTTATGTGATCAATTCAGATTAATCTTCCAGAGTAAAAGTAGCAGTTCTGTCACAGGCGATATTTAAAATTAAATGAAAATAAATAGAAAATACCCTGTTGGGAACAAATGCCGGAATGACTGTTTGGAATATTTGGGCATTATTAGAATGCTTTGGGTGATATGCAACCATGCTAGAAAAACACCTTAACTGGAAGTTCATTAGAAATAAGAAATTGCCTTTATTAAATCTTTTCACTATGTCTTTTTGTAATGTTAAAAGTGCAGTGCTGAAAGTTGAATTTGGATAATCTCCTTCATATGTAAGGGTTAGAACTGTGCTGCTGCTTTTTCTTCTTTAAGTATACATTAGCATGCCAGAGAGATAAGAATTTACCCATTAATTTTGGACATAGAATCCTAATCGATTTTCATATATTCTAAGTTTGGTAGGCATTAATTGTTTAGATCTTGATTCTCAGTCCTTTAATTCTGCATTGACAAAGCTTTAATTTCAGTACAGAGCAGGATGACTATAATACTTAATTTGAGCATATTTAGTGGGCATGCTTTGAATTCCTTCTAGACACCTCACAGATGAAGGCCCTGTAATAAATATATATGAAGCTTCTGAAGATTCATGGCATAGTTTTGACTTCTAAATTCCATGTTCATGTCTTATGTTCCTAACATTCATATAGGAAATATATGTAGAATTTGATCTCCCCCCACACAAACACACACACCAGAAAACAAATGCACTAATAAAAATAACTAATCCTTCAAGCATAAGCTGTATCCTCATGGAGCAGCAAATGTGAGTCCCAGGCTGAACAACTTATAACTTCCTTCTGATGTTGGGTGACTGAAAAGTTTGCACTACTCTTTCCATTGTGATGAAATGCTGGTTGATGGTTGAATCATTGATGCATTAATGAGCAGTCTTAAAAATTACACCTTTAAAGCTGCTTGGTGTATAGATGTGATAGCATGCTGCAGCCCTGTGTACTGTCTCTTGTTGTTGCTGCAGTCTTAAAGTACAAATTTGGACTTAAAAGGCAGATGTTGTTTTTCTGAAATGTTAAATTGACATTTATTTATTTTATTAAGGATAGAGGGACATGTTATAGATGCTTATGCATAATATAGGATGCAATTTGAGCTACTGCTGCTAACCCTTACAGGAAAGCTGATGGTTCCATTAATAAATAGTAAAACAGCTCGACTAATATCCTCTGTCAGAAGGGAGATTTCTGGCACTAATTCTGCAAGAATCTATGAGCTAGATAGATCAACTTAAAATGCTGCATGGGCATCAAAATATAGGAGAGTGTGAAGATTTTTATTTTTAATCTGTAATTTTGCTTTCTTGGACAGTTTAAAAATAAGTCACACAACACTTATCTCCGAGTTAATGTCTCTGAAGCCATGTCAATACATTGCATTTGTCAAGAAAACAATTCACCATTAGCCCACTAGTGTATGTCCTTCATGTTCTTTTTTAATTAGCCTTGGCAAGGCATCAACAGGCATCTATTAGAAGGTCTTGCATGATGTTTTCCTCATGCCTTTACCCTAAAGGGAAGCAGTCCAATATACTGTACTGCGTTTGATAGGTTAAGCACTCTGTCAAGTTAAAAACAAGGCATTCGCACTATAATTATCTACTCATCTAACCTGGTTTGGCAGGGACTAGATCGTTGCCTTTCCATACTGAGGAATCTTGACATGGGAAAGAAGTTTTTTTCAACCTGGATGTTCCCTTTCAGCTGCTCTAAGGATGACTGTTGAGTTGCACTTTTGTACAGGAGTAAGTCAGCAGCAACCTACGCATCCTCTGACCTCCACGTAGGTCTAGGTTTCCATGTCAAGTTTATTAAGCATATTAAACTGATTCAGAAGAAAATACTTCTAATAAAGTTAGGGCATAATAATACCTAGCAAGTTTCTCTCTAATGGAAGCTTCTGCTTTGGGCTTGTTTTTCAGTTTATGAAACAATGTTTGACAAGAGACAGTTCTGTGAAGAGATGGATAGAAACGACCTGCCTGGATTTTTCAAGGACTGTGGATATTTTATACCCACCAGTGGAATTCAGCGTGTCTTACAAATGGTCTGCCCAAGTAAGTGGTTTCTTAAAAATATTTTGCAATTGTACAAAAAGTTCCACTGTAGATGCTGCAGGCTTTGGGTATTTTTTGTTTCCGTGTGTGTGTGTGTGTGTGTGTGTGTGTTGAGACAAAACCTGTCCACCAGTGATCTTTTTTCAAAGTCGAGCAGTTTATCATTATACATGACATAAAGTATATTTTTTAGAACTGTATTGTGTCTAACAGTGCTGAAATATAATCCCATACCATCTTGGAATGTATTTAAAAGGGTACAGAGCAATTTTGTAGTGGGTATGCCTTTACGGGTGCTTCCAGCCAAAACATTTAGCTTGTTCCCTCCTTTATAACGTAGAGGTACTAGCCTTCCATCATCTGTGGACACTTCTGCCTGACAAGCTATTCCTCTCTCAAATCCTTCTCTCTCTCAGTAGCACACTTTCATTTTCTTCTGGTGTCTATAGGTGCTGTGAAAACAAAGCTGATTTAAGCATGGCTTTGTATTGCCCATGTGTCTTCCCGAGTCTTTGAGAGACATCACAGCTTTTGCAGACACTGATCTTATTTGAGGATAACAGTTAATTTCACATGGCAGCGACTTCCATGAATACTTTTAAAGTACATGTTTGTTCTGGTGAGATTAAATTCATGTTTAGTTGCTACCTTTGATTTGTTAATGACCTACATATATGCTTTTTTGAGCCCACTCTCTGTTCATATTGCATTTTTCGAGAAGAAGGTGGTCCTATAAGCGTCTGACAACACACGTATTTGCACATGATATTACATTTCAGTGCTGCCTCCTGGTAAATTCAATTAATTTCTCACAGAAAATCATATATTACATGTCATTTAGGTCGCATTCCTAAGACAGTGTGAATAAGACCAGGTATTTTTAGTGATTTACTCAATCCTCATCACTATGGTAACGGGAGATTTTGTGACTGTGAGGCAGATTTCTGTCTTATATCCTAGCTTTGAGAGACTATTGCTACTTTTCACTATGTTCACAGACAGACTAGAAAAAAAAATGCTTTCCCACTCATTATTTAATTTATTTAGTGTCTTTTAGGTATAAGGTGTTATCAAGACTGGTTCAACCTTCTGGCGTAAGACATAGGTCTTTTACTCAGAACTCTCCCAAATTATAAAAGTGCAAATGATGAATAATTGTAGAAACAGAGATGTCCTTCTGTCTGAAAGGTACCAATAAAATGACTTCTAACATGTAAGCATTTTGAATAAATGGCGCTTATCTGTCAAGTACCATCTCTTTCTCTATTTTGTAATTCACATGTCATTATTTCCAAAGATAAGTTATTAACAGAGTATAACCTTGCTAAATTGCCTGGGAGAGGCAATACACCTGTTTTACTATTTTGATTTGTTGAGTTGATGCAACCATCTCCTGTGCAGAGCACAGAGCATCCCATGCTTTGGACTACTGAACAAGAAGGGAAAAATGAGGTGGGTGAGAGGCAGGCAGGATGGTAGAGGAGGATCTTCTAGTAATTACTACATGCAATTTTTTGCATGAACATTGTATCCTATACAGCCATATGACTGATCCATGAAAGGTTGAAAACAAGAAATCGGTCACCTGACATGTGGCAGTTTACTCTGAATGACAGGGGAGAAAAAAAAAAAGATTCAGATTTTCTCTTGATCTTCAAGACTCATTTTACTCTTACTATGCTCTCTCTCCATCTCTTCCTCTCTTTCTCTCTCTTTTTTTTTTTTAATAAATCTAAATATTGCTGAAAGATCAAGTCCTGTTAAATAAGTATCCAGATGTTAAATGTCCTGCCACTTTTCCATTTCCAGGAATGAAATGATGAGCACTGTCTTTGGCTAACAATATTTTAGGCAGGAAAAGCTTGAAGGACTTTTATTCCATATATTCTTCTGGGAGTTTTAATTACATCAGTCCTGCATAACTACAAATCTCATTTCTAAGGGATGTGCTTATTTGAGGTAGTTTACTTTTCATAAAGGTAAGAAACTAAAGATCAGATAGTAAAAAATATCTGATCCAAATAAAGCAGAAACATGTAATATAAGCTAGTATTTATTGTTACACAAGAATGAACTTGCTGTCAAATGAGAAAAGTAGACTACCAGCTATAAAACCCCTCCCAAATGTGAATTGAAAATATGAATTTCTAATTAGAAATAGCAGGTAGAGTCAGAGAAAAAATGGAATATATGGAAGGCTGCTAAACATACTGTTCTGACTTGATGTGGTTATACAAGCAAAACAGTACTAACAAGCAATAATTTCACCAAATGAAATTATAGTGATAATGCTGTCAGGTAAAAAAGAAAGCATTGGTGCCTGGAGTGGGCTTGTGGGTGCTGAATGGCATCTCATATACGTATGTGTGTGACTTCCCTTGAAATCTGTTTTTTAACTTCTGGGGAATAAAGTGAGTTTTCCTTTTGTTCAAATGAATTCGACAACGTATTTGGTTATTTACATGCAGCTAAATATATTTTGTTCCCCACAGTATGAGGAAAAATAGGTGTGTTACTAGCTTACGTATAGCTCATAGAGGAGTTAGGAATGGACTTGAAATAATGGAATAGTTTTCTATCAATGATGAAGTTTACCTGCTGGTTTCAAGAAAAAGCCAAATAAGTATAAAGTCACAGTGTAGGGCTTTTTAGTTTTCATACACAAGTAATGATGCTATTTCATCAGATTTCATACCAATTTGTGCTGCTACTTCATTCTGCCATCAAAAAGCAGAATGTCTTGCAGTCAGGAAAAACTACTGTATTTCAAATTAAAAAAAAAAGTAGAGGTAACTAACCAATCTATTTTTGTCATTTATTGTAAAGTATCCATTGAAATTATACCTGATAGTACCAAAATACATCCTTAATATTTTTCATAGGATAGTAGACTATGTTTAAATATACTTCCCTGTTCGACTCTCAGTGGTATATTTAGGGAAGTATTTACATTGAGTTCAGTGGAACTGTGCATGCTTGTAGGCCAGGTACTAGAACTTGTAGCTATTTTGCTTCTGGATTTGCTTGAATTCGCATGGATGAGTGACCAGTGAGTTTTATAGGACCTTCTAAGCTGCAAACTGGTGTGGCTGAAACAACCAGTGAGAGCACGAAAAACTGAACTCTAGCAAACATGTAAAAGCAATATGTCTTCATTAGAGTCAGTGCCAATTCCCCTTCAAGCTGCAGACAGAGTGAAGAGATGCAGGAGATCCCCAGGGAATGCTTCCTTGTATAAAGCTAATAGCTTGTGCTTCGGAGCCTGATACATCGTGAGCCTTCACCATTTGTGATCCCACTGGACTCTTCCATGATGCTGAGTGCCTGTTACTGGGGCTTCTAGGAAACTCTCATACTTTTGGAGTCTCGCTCAGAAATAGCACTGTATCACTGCAGCTTTCCTCAGTGGACATGGCAGTTATTTCCTCTCTGAATTCTTCACTGCAGTGGTTCATATTTGTGACATCTTAGCGTAAATTGTTAAATATAGACAATGCCTAATAGCACTTTCCATTGCAGTCATGCCAGAAAAGCCTTATTTATAGAGCAAGACCCTTCTGTGTTGAGTACTGCACATATTTTGAAGAAAAATAGGCTTCCTGCATCACTGAGGTGAAATTGCCTCCTAAAAGTGTTTATTTTTTGTTAAATAAAATCTTACAGGAAAAGCCACAGGAACCTATGAATACCATAATAGGAACAAAGGTTTTAGAGCTTTCATGCATCTGGCAGAACCCGGTACTCTAGAGCTTTTGCTGTACTGTTACTTAATAGTGTTCTCCAAACCTATGTGGTAATGAGTGCTGAGGCAGACATAGCCTATCATTACAATCATTTAAGCCAAAACATAGCGTGGAGAAATGGAAATTTCAGAGGGAAAGAACTCTGCAAGCGAGTTGGTGAGAATGAATACATGCATTAATTAAATGTCCTGGTAGAGCTATGGAATGCTTTGCATGTTCTGCATAATGGCACTGGGTCAAGCCTATATTAACATCTGATCTAATGATCCCTTCAGCTCTTAAAGGCCCTGGGTCATTCACAATCAATTGCGATGAAAGGAAATAAAAACTATAGCCCTCTCCCCAGTGGCTGTTTTCCTCCCACACAAGTTGTAGGGCAATATTAATTTAAAAAGTTAAAGAACTCCTGCAACATCTGGAATGTTTGTCAACAGCAGGTGTATGGGTCCCTGCTGGATACCAGTGCTGTCTAATCAATGTTTGTTCACAAGCATTCTTTCTAATGTGTCACTATATGCAAACATAAGCCTGTTTTTCTCTCTTTTTTTTCTCTCTCTTTTTCTTTTTTTTCTTTTTAAAGGAAGGTAAATGTCATACTTAAGTTAATTTGCTTGAGTGTTTTGCTGTTAGCATATCATCAATATGCCCTTTCTGGGCTTGGCAAATCAGGACAGGAAATTCAATTTGGGTTACCCACATTGCCCAGAGTACTCTAGGCCAGCCACCAACCTTGTTTTAACATGATTAAAATATTATTTCTTTCTGACAGTGACACTGGTCCAAAACATCATTATGGGTTTATTAAAATGTCTTGATAATAAATTTAAGATCTGTAGAATGCAAATGATCTACTTAGTTGATGAAGAGAGTTTTTAGATAGCTGTTCACACTTCGCAACACACTTAGAAATATTCTAAAAAAAACTATATTTGAAAGATATTACAACAGTCAGAGAAGTAAATTTCCTCTTTAAAATTCTCCTGTGCTACAAGGTATACAGAATACTTGACAACTAGCAGTATGCTGACACTGCTGTCTGTCATCCAGACTGATGCTATCTGATTTATATTCTCCTGTCTGTCTCTTCTTCTTTTACATAAGCTGTAAAATCTTGGGACTACTGTTCTGTTCCATCTATGTTCTGAATCTGGCACTGAGGGTCTTGTTCTGCGCCTAGGGCTCTTGAACACTAAAACGAATAGGTCATACAAATAATGATGTGTTGTCAAATCTGCTGTAAAAAAAGCGATTTTTATTATTATTAAATGCTAAAATTTCTGTATGCCCATAGAGCCAGTATCAATCCTAAACTTTGTCGTTTTCTGTGTCAGCTGCCTTTCTGTGACCACAAGGATGTGAGGGCTGCTGTCTAACAGGATGAATCCAGTGACAGGTTATGAGTGGGAAGCACTGCTGGTTTGCGTCTCCTGCCCAGCAGTATGTGGTCAGTGGTGGAACACAGAGCACTGTCTGTGCTGGTTTGACTACTGCTGTGGCTGCTTCTGTGACAGTTTTGTGGGGGATTAGGTAGAAAGACCTTTCCATGGACCAGCACTTTTCATTGCAACTGCTAATTGCAACTCTGTGGCAGACTTTGTGCTGAATATCATGCAATGATATCAAGCACAATTCATTCCTTCGATATCATGCACTTAGTTTAACTACTGCACGTGCTGCGCTGAGTTGGTCTTCAGATATCCGTAATGCTGCTTTGTCTATTTTGCATTTGACATTTTATCCAGGAGAATTTCCAAATCACTGATGGCTACATATAAACTGTCCTTTGCCACTGTGGACAAACGTGAAGCAACTTCAGCAACGTTCACCCACTGATTTATCTCCAGCTCATCCCTGGCTGTCTCTAGTCTCATGTTTTCCGTTTGCACTGACTAGATCATCTTTGTATATTGAAATCTCTCACCACTCATGATAGTATTCATGTTAAATAAATAGCTGATGTCCTTTCCACTAAGAGGACTCATCAAGTTCACTTGTGTTTTAATGGCATTAATTTTTTAAACTTTCAGTATGCAGAATTTGTCTTTAGTTCCTCAATTGGATGCACTGCTTTTGAAGGCTTGACAATATTGATGGAGCAGAAACATTTCTCCCTCTGCCTGAACTCCAACACCAGTGATAGAACCTCTTAGGATGCTACTTACCTTTTTTGTACTTGCATTGTTAACTGTTACTCAATTTGTGGTCCTCTGTCCACAGAGGACAAAAATAGTTTCCCCTATTTTTGAGCTTTTGATTTTTTCCTTCCCAAGTTTAGTACTTTGCACTTGTCTCTCTTGAATTTTGTCTTAGTGATTTTGGGCCATCTCTCTAATTTATCAAGATCGTTTTAAATTTAAATGCTGTCTTTTCAAGTGCTTGTAACTCCTTCCAGCATGGTGTCATCTGCAAGCTTTGTAAGTGTCCTCTCTATTCCATTATCTTAGTGGTTGTTAATGGAAATATTGAATAGAACTGGACTCAGGGCAGACCTGTCTGAGACCTCACTTTATATTTCCATTCATGTTTGACAGCAAACGTTTTAACCACCCTTTAAGTAGTGTATTTTGATCCCTAATAAATAGATCGGCTGAAAATATGATCCTAAAAAGTAGGAAGCTATTAAGGGGTTCACAAATTCTAGCATATGATAGCAGTATGTGGAAGCAAAATCAAAAGTTCGCCATTATTGCTACAAATATGTCTTTTATGTGATTTAAGAAAGTTTCTTCTCCATTAATACATAAAAAGATTTATTGCTACAATATCCTTGGTCGGAAGGATAAATATTAGGTTTCAGAAGTTCAAAGAAGATCTTGTCATCTCTGAGGAAATGAACCATATAAAGTGTTTTATCTCCACCATTAAAATATACATCAAATATAAATATATTTTAGTATATGCACAGTGCAAAATGTCCATATATGGATAAGTATGTATACATGTAGAATATATAAAAATAAAGTGGAAGCTCAAAGAGATGTGTATCAACACAACAGTTTAATAAGTATGAAGAAAGAATCATTTAATATCCTGTTTATGGATTATAGTCTGCAGATTATATTAGAGTTTTATCTTCTTACTGTTTTTTATCTACTCTTTCAGTTTTTGTATTTTTTCTTACCTTTGCACAATTACTATTTGTTAGCTGTCACTGTAAATTATTAGAGAGTAGCAACATTTTATTATTTAAAATGTCCTGCCATATGTTCTTGTAATCTATTGTTGCATGTAAAACTTCCTGGTAAAATGGCTTAAGATGAATCAATGCTGTCTGATTGACATAGACATGGCTCCTTTGCTGAGGTATAACCCATACAAAACAATTGAGTAACTCTTCAAACCTGAAGGAAAAAAATAATCCTAAAGCAAGATGATAATGTGCAATATCATCACATAAACTATTTCCATCAGCTACGTGTTGATTCGAAACATTTCCATAAAGCTCATGACTAGACAAAGATCTTCACATTACACTTTCCTAAGATATTGCCCTTTTCAGGGCATGCATAACAATGACGTAACTCCAAAAGTTATCCAAAAAGATCTGAACGGTTTTGTGAATTTTATCATTTGAGCATATTGCATATGAAGGCTTATCAAATCCTTTTCTTTTTTTCCTATCAAATTATTATCTTCTGCCACTCTGTTTTGGTAATAATTCTATATTACATAGCAGTTTCCAACCTAGTGAGTGTTTTTTTTCTCTCTGAAAATAATCTCTCGCATTCTACGCAGTAGAATGATTAAATACTTGACTGTCAGTTGTTACATCTGCTTGATCAAAACCGACATAAAATTTCCTCTTTAACGACATGACTAAACTGATGGCTACCACTCCTTCTATCAGCATGTATCTCTGCTATTTGTGTTTCTGCTAAAGAAACCAAACTGGGGGCAGTTTTGATGGTGAGTAATTTTAGGTTTTCTGTTATTTGTCTTGCTGTGATTACACTGGTCTCAGTTCTGTTTAATCTGAAATAGAGTTTTAGGGTAGTATTGCTGTTGTTGTCTGTCACCCAGCAAGAAACTGTGTTTCTGCATCAGGGACATCTGTCATTGTTACCATCATTGTTGGAGTCTTCTGCTCGCATTCATGGCTTACTACTTACATTTTGTTAAGTCGTGCTGAAAGCTGTATCCTTGCAGTGATTTCTTTTCAATCCACTGTTTGAAATTGTACCCCTTGTGCTGGAAACCTTTATATCATGTTGTGATAACCATCAAACTTCTTGAAAACAAAAATTCTTTGGACCATATGTGGAAGATAAGATCCAAGATGTCTCTCCATTGTAGTTCGATTTGTGTTTGATAGATGACTGGATACTTTAGATGCCCTTCCACAGACTGCATTTATTAAAGAAGTCAGGACTGTTAGCTAAATACTGCACTTAATATATTTTTCTTATTTAGTGTATTTTTCTGCGTTCTGTATTGTTTCTTTTAAATAGAACTCCACACACATACACACACACACACCTATTACTAGATTTCCCAGTTTCCTACCCAAGCCCATGTTATCAGAATATATATAATTCAATAAAATGATGGATAAAATATTTGTAACACTTTTGTTATAAAACATTCCAGAATGAATTACTGTCTCAAATAGATACTTCGAGGTTTATTGTCTTCATAATATAAAGATCGGCCTTCACTCAGAGGATTTTAACCTAAAGACACCAACAGAAAAGCTAGCTCATCACTCCTAATAACTGGGCTTGGTCTTGGCTCAGAGAAATGTGGACATCCTCCATTTAAATATTGTCATAATTTTGTCACACTGAGTTAAATTTTTCTGTGACAGTAAATAATGACTTAAGTAACTTAATACCCCCTTTTTAAAAGCAGGCTGTGTTATCAATCAAAGTTAATCCCTATAAAGCTAATTTGAAAGTTTGTGCTAGTATATTGAATAAAATTCTGGCTATCTGAATTTAACAGAAATAGTCTAGATAAAAAACAAAGAATTGAAAATTAAGGTTTTTGTTAAGGTCTTTATTCTGAAAAAAAAAAAGTATGTTACATAGCTCTACTTATGGTCGATTCCATTAAATTCATTAGGACGTGGAAAACGCTGATAATTTCTTAAGATTTATCAGTTTATCCATATTTGTATATCAAGCTGAAAAGGGTACAGTCTATCACAAGAAGATAGTTTGGCAATATTCTGCTTCTTTGATGGTTTCAGGAATGTGTGTTTTAAAAACTTTGTTCCAATGGGGCATCATAAAAAAAATCTCATTGTAAAGGATGGGTGGAGAACCACACAGTTTTAGTTTGATGGATTCAACAGAGTTAACACTATGTTTTGTGTTAAAGATGTATGTGAGTGTTTGCAACTGTATGGTACAGAATAGAAATTACATCTTTACTAATTTTGCTGTCTAGAGAGGTGTAAAGGCTTTAGAATAAAATTACATTTGGATAATAATCATAAGTTATTTGGTCTTTCACAGCTTCACAGTGCTGTGTTGAAAGAAAATCCTCTACTGACTAGAATCATACAGAAAATTGAATTAGTGCTTTCAGAAATGACTAGAAAGTCTTTGCAATATATAAGGTAATATTTCCTAAATACAGACCACTGCTTTTGGACTGCCAAATTCACCTGGTACACAGAAGGAGTGAGATTTTCAGAAGCTTACAGAGCTTCATTTAAATAGATTATGGCATGGTATCCTCCAAGAAAGTTGTCCCCCACATAGCTAGAGCAGAATGAGGCCTAGTCAAAGTTCTAGGAGCAGAGGTGCTTATTACACCTGTTCTTCCTTTTCCTTAAATATGTAGTGTTCAAGAAATACCTAGTGCATGTTTTTTTGTTATTAAATACATTGATAGTGCTATCTTACCATAAGCTCATGAAATGACACACAGATACTGACTACAGATAAAATCATAGAAATGTCAAGGGATGGGGAGAACGCGGAAAACAGATCAGCACCCAAAATTCTTTAAGTTTAAATCCTAATAGGTAAATCATCCTTTTGGTATGAAAAGCACGAATTTCAATTTGTAAGCATTTTCTTCTTCTGAGTTCAGGAAAAGTTTTACAAGAACAATCATCTGTATTAAATTTTGGCTACATAGTGAAATATTTGGTAGTGTAGCTTATGTTCTGGTATCTGGAAAGGTAGAAATCTCATTAGGCCTTTGCTTGTGGCTTTTGGAAATAAGTCTAACCTGTGTTTCTTATATTCCCCACTCTGAAGCATGGCATCTCTGAGAAGGAATAAATCACAGCTTGCACAGGATTTGGAAAACATGAAGTATAAATATAACGCACTGGCACAACTACTGAAACCTAACCTTTTAGGCTATCGAACCTGCACTTTGCGGAAGATAGTGAGCTTTGGATGTTTTTACAAAATATTAAATACAAAACTACTTTTTAAATACAAGCCAGCGCTGGCATTAGGACCTGCCCTTGTTGAAAGCAGAGGCAAAATTCTCATTAATTTTAATGGTGAATGATTAGAGGCTAACATTGGAGATTCCAAATTAACTTCATTTTACCTTTTGCCTCCTGTCTCTTAATTTTTATGAGCACAGGAGAGGAGGTCAATTTGTATGACGCAGCAGCTGAAACTTTGAAATTCTGGTGTCTTTTGTTGGTTTGTGTCACAATCTAAGTGTTATTTAAACATCTTTTTTTCATATTAATACAGGATAATACTCTAGAGGTCTCTTTAAAACAGCTAATGTTCGCTTTGGCACTGAAATCCACTTACCTTAACTGACTTCTGTAATACTTCAACCTGATTCTCAGAGTCACAGTGGTAATATTCATTTTAATGTCCCAATAGCCTCTTAGTATTCATCAAATATTTGATTTACATTTTCTAATAAGACTTACGGAATGCAGGAACATGAAACCCATACTCTGCCATGATTCTTACTACTGTCTCTTTCATTAACATTGTGAATTATTTCTCCAAAATAATTAAAATCTATAATTGAATATACTAGAATATTTTTGGAGAATTAGTTTAATTATTCTAGTGCTTCTATTTAGAAAAATCGCATCATTTATAATAGCAGGGTAGGGAACAATGAATTTACTCACCCAGTGTCCTTTTTAAAAGTTATCTTTTAAGAAAACATATATACTTGAAATGCGTGCACTTATTATGTACAGCAGTTACAATATAGATGTTTTCTACTACAGAATTCTACTGAAAAAATAATCTTCCTCTTAGAATTATTTTAACAAGTAAGTGTTTTCTTCTTCCCTTTAGGCATTTATTGCATTTTTTTTTTCTACATGCATACTGTAATATAGAAAGTATATTTTTTTACTGAAGTAACTGCTGTGTTTTTTTAGCCACAATAAAATTGTCTATACAAATGAAACACATATACTATGTGAAGGATTATTTACAGAAGTCCTTAGGAAAGAAGTCACAAACCTCCCCAGGGAGGATTCACCAGGGGCATGACCAGGAGGTCTGAAAACTGTCTGTAAGCCAGAGAACAGCACTTTGCAACTGCTACTGCGATCTGTCGAGTAGCAGGACTGAGTGGCATTTTGACCATTACGAACATAGGTGGGAAGCGTACTGTAGTGGGAAGTGTACTGTACATACAGCTGTGGCAATACATGGCTTGCATATCTAACTCGAGTTAGAGAGAGAGGTTCAGGAAGAAAGGATTTCAGGCCCACAGTGTTATGGTATTTAAAACAAAGGCTCATGAGCTGCTCATTCCTGCTGCGATAATCCTTAGATGCCACATTTCTCTTGCAACGCACCTGCCATTCCTGTATTTTCCTGAAGGTGGGTTTAGTGTTAGTTTAAATTTACAAAATTGTAAATGTCATGTGTCTGGAATGGACGACTTCAGGGGTTGCTACAGCCCTGTAATGGAACATAGCTCATAAATCAGAGCTAACACTGCCCAAGCTGTGTTTGGAACCTGGACAATATCACTATGTCAGCAAAAGTGTGGAGCCTGGACTAATAGCCATGCTGAGAGACATGGCTAATTAGTCCAGACTTAATACAACTCTAACCGTACTTCTGGGACCTGAGCTCCTACTGCTGTGTGATGCTGTATCAACATGGTAATTCATTCAGAGTGGAATCTAAAACCCCAGTGGATAGTGTCATCAGCTTTGCCCCTGGAGTGCTCCCTTTATAGGAGGTCTTGTAGAGTGGAATTTCTTTGGCTATCACCATATTTAACCTTGAAGAGCACACAGAGGTTTCTGAGGTGGCTTCCTTCCTCTCACTTTTGTTTCCACGCTCAGGCTGCCAAAGTTTACATTTGCTGTTCTTCGGCTCATATTAGAGGTTCATTTGTTCATCCACACTCTCTTGCTTTCTGTTTTTTTTTTTTTTTTTTTTCTGTCTGGCTTTAGGAGATTCATTTTGATCTTCAGTGGCAGCTTCCCTTTTCCACTCTGACAGGACTTCAGGCTCTGTGCAGGCTGAAGTGGTTAATACTCATTAGTGTTCCCAGCTTTGATGTTTTGACTTAGTCATGGTGAAGCAGCTGAACGCTAGACAGTGCAGAGGGGCTACTGCTATATGGAGCATCCACAACAGATGTCCTTTGTAAATATCCTTCTCAAACACAGTATCAGGAAAACTGTGATCAGATTTTTTTTTTTTTTAGACAGTTACTTTCCATATGTTTGTTACTACCTTGTTTCAGTCTTCTTAAATCTCCGGCTGGTATTTTGCCACCTAACCTTGCTCAGTTTCCTGTTTAGCTCCTGCAGACTGCTTGGGGATGCTGCAGAATGCAGCCTGGGACAGACAAGTAAAAGCCATAGAAAGGCAAGAAGGGGAGCATAGCAGGAGAGAAATAGTAAACTCTTTCATTCCATTCTTCACTCCCAGCAAGAGTGTAAGTTGTTCCCTGATTAGTGAATGTTTCTTTTTTTCATTCAGTCTTTTTCCATACCTTTTACCAAATATAGAATAGTGATTATTAGTAGCAGGACTCTAATGTATCTTATAAAAATGCTAGCCTAGATGGAGTTTAACAATTTGCCCCAAAAGCTGATAAAACAGCTTTTTTTTTTTTTTTTTCTTCTTCCCTGAAAGAAATACTGGCGCTTGGATATCTGGGGCTGCATGTGGGCAATGGAGGCAGAATATGGCTTTTATTGCTATCCTATTATTGAAGACAGGAGACTATTGAGTAACCTAAGAACTCCTGGAACTGTTTAGCACTTTCCCTGTTCTTGCCAGAGAGAATCATACATTTACTACTAATGAGCAGAATGCAGCCTTATGAGTTTGAATATTTTCCCCGAGTCTTCTGCTACTGAAATCATTGGCAGAACCCCTTCTGTTGGTTTTAATGAGGGAGTATTGGACTTTTAATAAGCATCATAGTCACGTAAGCTTGGGGTTTGTTTTTTTAGCATCATGCTTTTTAAGTGTTTTTAGTTACTGCCTGCAGTGTATACAGCTGTGAACTTGGATAATAAATAAGGATTACTTCTGTGAAGAAACCTTTGGCAGCAATTTTTGCTTTGCTGAGGTAAGCTGTTAGTCATCTGCCACCAAAGGGTAATCAGCTAGATTTTAAATATTGCTGTGTCTTTCTCCTTTTACTGTATTTTTGATTAGTCAATAAATACATGTTCAGTCTATTTCCAAAGCCCAGCAATCAGTATAGAAGAAAGATATGTTGATAAAAAGAAACAAACCAACAGGAGCTAACTGATTTTTGGTGTTTGTTTTTTTTTTTTCCTCTTTTTTTTTTTTTTAAAAAAAAAAAAATTCCACTAATTTCCATAGAAATTAGTGGAAATGGTAAAGCTTCATTGTAAAAAAGATAGCAAGAAAAATATTGTATTGGCAGATGGTAAAGCACATTCTCAGGAATGAATAAACTTAGTCACTGATGCAAGAACTGGAGCCAGAGAAACTGTGCTCCTTGCTACTACTACTAAGAGTGAATTTGGGTTTGGGAACCACACAGGAAAATGCAACTGAGATTCAAAGGCTAAAATTTAGGCTTTTCAATTAAGAATTTGCCAGATTTTCAAAAGGTCTCAGTATCCAGTCCAGGAGGGTATCTTGTGTAATAAAATAAATATTGAGATAAGAGGTGAAAAAGTCAAAGGAAAAGCTGTAACTAAATGCACTGTGTGAATGGAATTATTAAGCATTTTGAGGAGACAAAAATGAGAATGGCCTGGCGTGGCTGGCAACCAATGTGGATAAATCCTGGGCAGCAGGTAGAGAGTAAAGAAATTAGATGTTTGGATTCTTATTCACTTAATGACAAAGGAGGAGAGTTACTTGTTGTGCAACAGTCAAACTGATCACTGATTAAAAAAGAAGAGTTTAGCCATATCTAAAGAAATTTCTGGTGAGTCAGAAGCATAGTTCATCTTTTTTTTTTTTCCCCCTGCCAACTTTGCTGTGCATAGAGACATTTGCCCCATGAGGATGGCTTTTGGATTGAAATCTGGTTTGAATAAAACTCCATTTGATATGTCTTCTAGTATTTTAACTTATGAAACCTATAGTTAATAACAAAAGGTTAGGATGCTTCACCCTAGAAAAGCAACTTTGCTTAAAGACACATAATTCTTTGGAGTAATTGGCATCCTATGTGTTAGTGTGTAGCCTTTTTCTCATCCACCAAGTTCTGGATGATGTATTTTCATTATAAAATACATGAATAAATTTCCAAAATTTATTTTTCCAAAATAAATTTTGTGCAAAATAGATTTGATTGTAGTATTACGAAAGATGTAAAACTGGGAGCTTTTTAAGGCACATGATAAAACTACCAAGAGAAACCAATTACATATTCCACTTCCCAAGATGTCAGTCAAATTTGTAATGTAGCTATTGGATGTTTACATATGTAGAAATACCGAGTTTCCAGTGATGTATCTTCATCCATGCATGCATATGCCATGAAAATTTAAGATGACAAATTTTACTTTATGCCACTGTCTTCAGCTTGTGCTGATTTTCAGGAGCAGGCTGTGCTGCAGCTCTTTGAGCCCACCCATCAAGTGGGTTGCAAAATCTAAGCATAGAAGATGCACTTATTAAAAGAATGTGCATCACAATGTTCAGTTTGCATATCCCCAGTTGTTCTTAATCTTTGGAATGTAATCTTTGGACGCCTTGGAGGACATCAGCAGATAACAGTATGCCAAACTGAATTTGAAAATTTACAGTAATGAAAAAAGGCAAATAAAAGAATCCCTAAAATTAAGCAGTATAGTTAATCCAGCAGCATAAATAATTCTGACATGCAGCAGTAGTCTAAGGAAATTTGAAGTATTTACAAAATTGCAAGATGTGTTGCAGACGACCAGCGCTTAGTTGTTGAAGGCAGCAGAATAATGCACAAGAGGATTAGTTCACAGTGGAGTTTGGGGAGCAGGGCACAAAAACAGAACTGCAGAAATTTGAGAATTATGGCCAGTGCTTCTACAGACTTGCTGAATAGTTGTTTCATATTTTATTTCTTCCCAGCACTCTATATTGTCTATTCCTGACCAAGTGTTGCAACAGGAAGCTAACTGGAGGTCAAGGTCTGGGCTGCAAATTCTGTGGGGTAGAACACCATCCTGTGTGCTTGTACAGTACCTGGCACAATAGGGTCTCTGTGGGGACTGAAGGCATTACTGTAATGTAAGTATCAGTATTTTAATCATCTGCTTTATTTCATATTACCTCACAATTGTTCAGAGTAATTTGGCCATTTGTTTCCTTTGCACATTTAAAATGGTCCCAGTGAGACTCTGTTGGATTGAGGTTCAGGGATTATTTGGACCTGATTATTCAAATTCCCTGCACCTGCGGGGTTTCTTCTGATATTGCATGTTTCAAACTGAATGTTCGCTAAATACAATGAATTTAAAATATGGAAAAAATGAATTAAATGAAAACATTAGAACTGCATTTAAGTTTATAATCAGTGCGATTTGGGGGATGGAAGTGAATGTGGAACCCAGCTGAACAGTGTGTTGGCATAAGAACTCTTGACTTACAGCTGTTCCTTTGTTCTTTTTTGTTAGTTTTACAGCATTTTATTTTCCCAGAAAACCTTACTTTGCATGAAAGACAAATTCATACAAGAAGATTGTCTAGCTTTGTGCATCATAATTTAAGCAGAATGAATTGAAATCTGTTAAAATTACACAGTATTCTGATGGAATGGGCAGTTTAACCTAATAGGTCATTTCTGTTCAAAATTAAAATGGAGTCCTTTTCCAAAGGTAAAAATCACCTTAGACATAAACATTTTCACTGTCTAGTAAGGCTAAAATGTATTTAATACTAGAATTACTGAGATAAAAGAAGAAAATACAAATCTGTTACAAGAATTATGCATGGAAATTGCCTATAGATAGCTTCTCCAGACACTGAAAGAATTAAACATATGGGTAATGGTGAAGGACTGTGTTTGTTAAGCATTCCTAGTGTACTGCAAGTAGTTCAGGGTTTCTCACAGGACAGAACGTGGTTCCAACTGTGCTTTTTCTGCGCTATAACCAACGGAGAATGACATCTTCTCATGTAGGAGCGTAGGATAATTCAGATTGGAAAGTCTCTGCTGTGGGAGATCTCTGGTCCTGCCTCTTGCTCCAAGGAGGCTGAGGCATGAGGTCAGACCAAGTTCCTTGGGGTTTTATTCAGTCAGGATGGAAACTGCGCAACCTTCCTGGGCTTCCTGTTCCAGTGGTTCACTCTTGTCCTTACAGTGCGTAAGTTTTTCCCTATATCCACTCAGAATATTTATTACAGCCTAGGAAATGATATTTCAAGTTTCAATGGTTTGTCTAGCATGAAAAGATCGAAATTCTGTTTCTAACCTCTCAAATGAATCTTTTAATCAATGTGATATAGGCTGTTAAGGTGGGCTGAATTGTATTTGCTGTTTAAATTGTTTTGCTGGGTAGAATGAACTCCAAGTGCATGAGAATGGACTCTTGGACAAGAGAATGAAAATTAGGGGGAACAGGAGACTGATTTCATGGTTAGTATATTCAGGGCCTTGAAGGAAGGGCTTTCCCTTTCTTGTCCATACTTTAAAAATATGCATTTTATTTTAAATTGTCACTGGGTAAAGTGTATAAATACAACTAGAAGCCCCATTTTGGGCCACCCAGGGAAGTATCTTATCTGGACTAAAAAGTCACGTCTTGGTTCTGAGATTTGTTTTTCCACAGTTTCATCTGCTGAAGCCTGAATATTTTCTGTGGAGTTTTTCCAGCTTAAAGAGGAAAGAACATCTCATGTATGGCTGGGTGGTGAGATATTTATTTAAGCAGATAAACTTTGAGCCTCCTCCCCCTAAGGTAACCGGTGCGTTAGCATTAGTGCTTTAATCACTTGCCTGTTACATGTTTACTCCCTGCCAGGCTTGGAGATTGAGATCAAGTTTGGGTATCCAATAAAAGCAGCCATTTGTTAGCTTCAGTGGCAGTGGAGTTAGATGAACAGAAGTGGCCTTCCCCTTACCAACTGCACCCAAGTGCTCTATTTTACAATGAAATTAGCAAATGCAGTAGAATAAATAGCTCTGTTTTTTCAGGTTATTATTATTTTTCTTTCTTCCTTTTCACTGTTCTTGGATGGTCTGTTATTTTGGTGTAGAAATTGCAGTGTACAAGGCCCAGAACTATATGGGTGAAGGAGATTGGCTCATGGTTCAAGTGCTTGAATACCACTGTAGAGAACTGGATTCCTCTTCTACCTTCATCCCCACGTCCTAGTGGGCTGCGGAGCACGGTATTTTCTGCTTCTAGACATGCTGAAAGCTCATACGTACTGCTCAAGAAATTACAGGCAATATTTTAAAAGCACCCTGCTAGATAAACAATGACTTTTTTTCCTACTAGAATACTTAGTTGTCAAAAAGGCACACAAATTAGTGAATATTTAGTAATGTGGCCTTCATTTCTCTGTGCTTCAGTTATACGACTTCTTAGAGGTGTTAGGGTAGCTGAATTGTAGTGAGAGCTGAGAGTACTACCAAAAAAAGAAAAAAAGAAAAAGGCAGAGAAAAAAAAATCTATGAAGAAATTGGTAATTTTGTATTCAGTGCAGGGTTTGAATGTTTTCTGATAAATAAGGTCTGGAACCAAACACAGAATGATGAAGATAAAAAGAAAAGCTAAACAGATACTCATTCAGTGAGCACAGTCCATTTTAAACACTGAAGAAGTCCTATGGGGGAAAAACCTGCAAAATCAGTTACAACTTTTGAGTTTTTGAATCTGTAAAATTAATATTTTTATAACATGAGATTACAAAAAATGCGTAGTAGAAATGGCACAAAAAACTGTTCTCCCAAGAGAATATCTCACAATTTCATTTAAGCAAGATGTAAGAGTGTGTGCAAATTTTTAAGTACAGAGAGCTTTTGTTGCTGTTAGTGCGGAAATGAAGCTGCTTGTTATCAGCAAACTTCTCAGCAGCTGCCTGGTCAACTGGATGCCCACACTTCCCTGGCCAACTAGAGTGCTGTGTCCTTCTGGGGGCAGCAAATACAGCTGGAAGAGGTTGAATATTCCTGACTAGTCCTGTTGGACCTGCCTAATTGTGAAAAGGAACTGAAATCTACAATTCAGGTGCATGGAAGCTTAATTTTTAAGCTTTATGAATAAAGTTAGAGTCTTCATTGCCCTCTTCTGTACTATTAACTGTTTCAGCCCCCTGTGTGAACTGCAGTTTTCTCTGGATCAAAAGGCAAAGGAAGCTTCAATTTTTAACTTCTGTCTGTTAGTCACCCTATCAGAGTAGATGACCCATCCTAGGGATTACTGGAGCTACACAGGCAGAAACCCATTTTACAGGTAAAGGAAAATTCCCTTTTGTTTGGTACCTTCATGGCTGTAATTAACATTTCTGTTTAGTTCTAATTACAGTTTTTGTATCTCAGCCATTATGCTAATGGTGTTGTTCAGTAGTATGTGAGATTGCATTCATTATCACTGGTGAATTAAACCTTTATTAAAGAAAAATTCCCCCAGGCCTCATTCTGAAGTTAAGTAATTATTCATTTGGTTTTATCCTAGCAATTAGCTTATATACTGTAGCACTCATGATTGAGTTTCTATACCTCCCCAGATGAGATTAACCCACCATGGTAAATAAATGCCTAACAGCTCCCAATGTGTTATTTTAAGCACATTTTTATATAGCACCAAAAAAAAAAAAAAGACTCATCATTCAGTAAAACAGCTTTCTGGTTCCTAGCAAACAATATAGTTGGAAGAAAATTGTGTTGGACGTTTGGGGCTCTATGCAGCAACAGTAATAAATGAGTTTATGAAGCCCTCCAACAGAGCAGTTAATTCTTTCTTCAACTGCAATGACCTCCTTGGTCAACATGCTTCATAACTGAGATATGCAGTGTACTGGGCCACAGTCACATAGTAAATCAAGTCTTCTGAGAGCTTCCAGGCATAAATAAATTTCCTGGATTGTATAGCCAGTCTCTCAGTCATGAGAGAGAAAAAAATATCTAGGAAATTTCTTATTGCCCCCCCCCCACATATTTATGCTTTGTAAATGCGTCATGTGCACAAACTCTTCAATACTGCCCTGAAGAAAGATGAGTTGTTGACATTAGAACATGGAGGTGTGGAGAAATTAGATGGTTTACCAGCAGTTACACAAGAAATTAGCAGTAGAAACAGACTCTGAATGCAATTCCTGAGTGGCCTAATAAAATGTTTTATTAATTTTAACAGTTTTCTGTCTCTCATAGCTTTCGAGAACACATTCAGTTTAAAGGTGTCTTCAAAATGAGAGTAAAGGGCAGAACTCTATGCTCTGTTTAAAATCTTTTTTTACTGATTCAGTTCATCTTAGGCTTTTCTGTTAGTAGGGGCATTCTCCTGCCTTTAATTACAGCTAGACATATCTAGACATATTTAAAAATGGAAATGCCTTCAAGAGCATTGTATGAATCAGTGAGCATCCTTGATTCCACCAAGCCTTCAATGGTGGATCATACATAATCATTGCATTAAGTGAAACCTAACATACTACCACAGTGAAAACATTAATGAACTTCCTGGGAGTTTTGCCTCGGGAAGTAATTTGAGATATGACCTTGAATGTCAGTGCCTAGTGTATACAATATGCAGACATTACCTTCACTGTGTTGTGAACCCAGTGAATTTTCATAGATAGGAAAAATTAGTATACGTTTATTTTTGATAAGCATCATTTAATCTCTTGTATATTCTGGCAATATCTACTGTATACCCACAGGATCTAGGAGCTGCCTTAAACATCTCCAGTTTCAATTCCAATTGCAAGCTGCCTGCCATTAACCTTGCCTCAATATCAAATATGTGAAGCACAGCAGGCATAAAATAAATAAATGAAAAATAATTTTGAAAACTGTCACATAATTTTCTCACTGGATAAGAGATAGAAGGAGGAGGAGGGAAGCACAGTTCTGTTCATGTCCTTTAAGTATTTGATTCCAGATTTTCAGAGGTTATCTGGCCCACTTGCATTACCAGCAATGGAAGTTACATACCTAAGTATACTTGAGTTTCAGGGCTTCCATTCTATGCAGCTGCAGGTGGGATGAGAATTTGAGTAAAATTCAAAGTCATTAATAAATTGTATTAGATTATGTATTGTATGTGAAGTTATAGATCACACTGCACAACATGATGCTATTTACAGTAGATGCTATCCCACCTCTTGGGAGGCTAAGGAGGTTGCTTAGTATTCATAAAGCTTTGAATAAAGGGATGTATGTGCCAAGTATTATTGTACTGTATATACTGTACTGTATGTCACTCTTTTAATGAGTTTGAATTATACTTTTAAGGCTTCCACACAGAAGTCCTTTTCAGCTGAATGTGTTTTACAGGCCAGTGCATACATTGAGGGCTCTCTGAGAGCATGAAGAAGCAGTTCGTTGGATCAGTGCAGGGGCACTGGGGCACAGTGGTCAGGGAGATTCGAGTTCTGTGCTTTGCTTCTAGTCCCTTGCTTCATGGGGTAGCAAAGGTATCACAACAGCTCCCATTCTCAGAGTGAGAAAAAGGAGATACATACACAGCCTTCTGACTAATCAAACTGAGTGGTACTAAGTGGTACTACTAAGTGATACTAACTGGTATTCAGGAGGAAAGTAAATCAGGTGTTCAGCTGAAGATCATTCTATCAGAGTGAATTACGGAGGCTTCCGTGTTTAGCCCTGTCTCAGTTATTTTGCAGCAAACCTGTTCAAGTTTGGAGTAAGTCTTTTTTTGATTTCCACAGTGGTAAAGGAAATTAGCCTGGGTTTTTATCCCATCTGCATTATCAGAAAGCATGATTTCAGAGAAGCGAAAACCCTATAGACCAATTCTTTCTTCACCAATAGCTGTTCCAGTGAATAGCTGCCCTGGTGGCTGGCCAGTGTAGGAATGCCCATACCTAGTGCCATGCCTCAGGGGAGCCATTGCAGGTGTGCAAAAAGGAGGCAGGTCTCCTCCATAGGCTCATAAAAATGCTTTCAATTATGGCTTCTCAGAGCTCTCCAAAGGGGAAAGATGGAAAAGATGATGGAAAAAACACCCTAAAACTGCAGAATTTTCTACTGTTGAAATTGTCCTTCATTGACTCATACTGTGACTTTTTGCTCTACAGGAGATGGTGGCCTGAAGCTGCATTCTTAATTGAAGAGAGATATTTAAAAAATCTGTTATAGACACAAATGATACTTACCTGTTCTTTGATGACAGGGCATCAGGCACTCTGAATTAGGCAGTGAGCTCTTAGTCACAGTCTGCATAACCATTAGTTCTGTTTCTAGACACTTTTGCTTCCTCCAAAGAGTCTTATTAGCTGCTGTGCATGCTTCTGCTGTGCTAGACTAATTTTTACAAGCTTATGTACATAGCAGCAGTGATTATTTTTCTCTCTTCCCTAGGGGAAAAAAAAAGAAGCAGTTAACACTGTTTCTCCTTTCAAAAGTTACTTATTTAAATACAAGATTTCTGCTAATTTTGTCAGAGTAAGCATAAAATGGTTGCATTTCAAATCAGACTATCACAAAAATGTAGAAGATATTTTAGTGGGAAAGAATATTGAAGCTGTTGTTTTGAATGCTTTGCAGTTTTCATGGTGGTATGTACTGTGGTGAAGATGCTATGAGGTTGTGACAGGAGTGCAGAGGGTATGTTCTGAGCAGTCTTTTGCTTCTGGTAGACACTTTGGTGGTGAAACCTGTTCATGGTATTTTAAATTGTTTTCATCATTAAAGAACTGTGGTAAGGTGTTTTTTTTTTTTAATTATGTCCATTTAGAGAGGAAAGAGGATATAATCAAAGCTAGCTGATTTAGATAGTAACACGTTTCTCCCTCCACAAAGAGCCTAAGGGGTTAAAATGTTCTAATATTACAATTATATCACAATATATTGTATGATATATTACAATCGTATTACTGTAATAAAGCAGTATCTTAAAAGTTGAGGGTATTGCCCTTGACTTTTGTTCTTTGGCTATAAGTGCTTGTGGCTAAAAATTTCAAAAAGCATAAGAAGAGTCTTTAATATTAAATTATTAGAAAAATACTAAGCTTTAATGAACTGTGGTTGATTTTCTGCTAGGTTGCTTTTTCTCCCAATCCCTGTGTAATAATAACTGTAGATGATCACTAGACCACCAGGTGTGCTTCAGGTAGGCACAGTGGACTGGGTTGTTGTGCCACAACAGTACTCTTGTCCTGAAGAAATTGGGTCATTTTGAGGAAAGCTTTCACATATTTCGGTAAAAAAGATGTGTTCAGTTCTGTTCTCTCTTAATTTTCTACATATAAAATCTGCAATATATATATTTTTAAATCACTTTGACACATTATTGTTGTTTTTGCACATAGCACAGTAATGGCTTGCTGCCAGTCAGACACGTTCTACTTGCCTTATTTACACATTGAGGTCAATGAGATTCCAAAGCAGGATTACTCATTTATCCCTAACCAATTGAGATTTGCCAGTGAAACGACCTATGTTGTCAGCAGGATTGTCTTAAACCAAAGATCCTGGGTCTCTGCTGGATAAATTAAAGGGGTTACTAATATGTCTGGTGCAAACAACATTTTTGCTTGACCCGCACTGCTCAGTTTGCTTAAACAGTACCAGTTATTATGATAATATGATAATGTAACAGCTATATTACTAACAGCATGTAATGTTGTTATTATTATTTTAATGACCTTTTTTCCATTTCTGGAACCCTCAGTCATGGTTATGAATGGTGAAACATCTCGCATTGCCTGACAGTGGGGCCAGGCTGTAAGGCTGGAATGACTTTCAGTCCTTTGCGGATTTTTCTTCATTTGTTTGTTTCTTCTACATGAGCGACTGTGATTTTGTTCCAAGAATAGTTAACAATGGGTAGGAAATAAAATTTTTAGATTGCTTTTGGATTTCTCAAACCTGAGGATACAACTGTGGACCACAAGAACTTGCATTTATGCAGTTCATGTCTGCATATTTTAAAGGCTATGTTTTTTCGATATTGATTTTCTTTCCCTATTCAGCTGCAGGATGTGTATTGCTTCCCTTTCATTGCTGGGTTAACAAATAAAATATACATTAGCATGAAAAAGATAAACTATTTAATATAATTTCACAACTACAGTCTTTATTATATGCAGAAGCTTGTTATTTACCCCTTACAATTGTATAACCAATTGTTCCCATAATCCTCAGCATTTAAGAATGAGGTTTCCATGGTAATTTCAGATTTTGTAAATACTTACAATTTCTCTAAATGGGTAGTTTAAATAAATAAGTGATCAGTTATCTAGTAGTCAGAATATACTTCATTAGTACAAGAAGCTGAAATGTACCTCCGTTATAAAAATAGACTAGTTTGTTCGATCATAATAAGTTCGCAATCTGCAGAATCATGACCCTACTGATAATGTTAACAAAAGCTTGCTCCTTAATTATCTGCATTGCATTCAGCTGCTGTTTCCCTCCTAAACTCAATTATAATTCTAATAGCAGCTGTGCTGCCATTGTTTGTTGCAATTCATTTTAAAGAAGTTTGATTGGATGTCATTGGTCTTTTTGACTAAATGTGCAAGGTTCAAAGTATCCACTGCCACTAATAGCCCTCATCTCATCTCAGGATTATACTAATTATTTACATAATTATATATTATACATTATAGAGCTATTACGTATTATTTCTAAATGATAGTCCTCTATCAAAGATGTTGAACAAAAGAATATATATAGTTTTATTGTCCTTATGCCTATTTTAATGGTGGTGAAGATAACGCTTATTGTTCTGTTTCTGTGTTAGCCAACAACTGAAGAATCCTTCTATTACACTGGAAGTTTATTAGAGCATTTAAGAGTCTCTTAATTTCAATTATGACTCTTCATTATTATCTCATCTGTATATCTATATATGTCTGTAACGGAGGTGCTAAGCAAGTACTTTTACAGGAACAAAAATGTCCTTCAATTTCTTTCAAATTTTGTTGCACAGATATGACAGATTTTAGTTTGATGATTTAATCTAATAATTACAACAGGTAGTACAGAGACATTTCATTATTACTATCTATATAGCTGTAAAAAAAACCATCTCATCTCTAGTTTAATATGTAATTGTAAATGTATATGAGGGAATATTTCAGGTCATTTATATAGGAGTAGACAATAATAACTGGTGGAATTGCTGCAAACATTGGCTCTTCCATCTGTTGGCTTTGTATCAGGACTACAAATACGACTTCATTTCACCCACATTACGGGCATCCTCATTCCAGGATAACTCATATATGTCAAAGAAAAGGAAGAAGTAGTAGAGAATAAAGTGAGAATCTTTCTGATTATCTTAGGAAGAGGCTATCTATTTATACACAGACTGAATTTTGTCAGTATTACTGTATGAAACAAAATGACTTGAAGTGGCAGTTTATTCCTAAGACTGTGGGAGCCTGACGTTTGGTTTAGGCACATATCTAGCACAAAGTCAAAGTCATCAATTCCCTCTTCTTATCAAAGGACCAGTGATGGCCACCTGCATGTATATGGGCCATCAGTAGGCTCAGGGTCTGCTGAAGGCTCTGGATTGCCAATGGAGTAATTAACAGGGGCGGTCCTGCATTTTTTTTTCAGTTTGTTCTTTCTAATATCTTAAATGTTTCAGAAAAAGAAAAATTCTCTCAAAGCATTGAAAGAACCCTGCTGGAGCTGCAAAGTCAGGAGATCCGTATTTCACGTGGCAGGTGCTCTGCATGTGCAGATTGGCCTCTATATGCCTACATAGAGAATGGTCTACAGTTGCACAATCATGAACGTATTTGCATGGAATTGTTGCCCCTTTCAGTATAAAAGAAATTCAGAGTTTTATGGTAAAGGAAATTTTAATGAATGTTTCTCCATTTTTTTTTGCAGAAGCTAAAAGGTACTTTACAAATGATGATAACTGCAGGGAGAGAAAGGTTGGCTACATAGTTAAGGCATCTGAATGTTGTCCAGAACTCTCTGAAGCACTTCTACTTGCTGATTGTTCATTTATCTAAGTGTGTTTGCAGGGGTGCTTGGTATATTTGGGTGCCTGACTTGGTATTTTTGAATGCCTGGTGAGGATGAGTTCAAACACCTTTTTTTAGGAATAGGATGAGAAGCAACGGGCACAAACTGAAACACAGAAGTTCTGTTTGAACATAAGGAAAACATTTTTTGACTGTGAGGGTGTCTGAGCATTGAAACAGATCTCCTAGAGAGTTTGTGGAGACTCTTTCCTTGGAGATACTCTGAAGTTGTCCGGGCACAACCCTAGGCAACATGCTCTAGGTGACCCTGCTTGAGCAGGTGGATTAAACTAGATGATTTCCTGAGGTCCTTTCCAACCTCAACCATTTTATCATTATGTGACTTGTGAACTTGATGACTGGTTTACAGAAATGCTGAGTATTTAGAGCTACACCTGAAGTTCAGATTTCTGCCACAACTTGAAGTTTGTTTTTGAAATATATAACATGTTACTAAAATGCCAAATACTCTGAAAATGAGATCCAAGAATTCTGAGACTTGGAAACCACAATTCATGGAAACTTGAATCCTTATTCTTTCTTGGTCAGTTTTCAAAATGTATTTTCATGGCCAGTGATGTGTAGTCTCTGAGAGGAATTTTCAAACCTGCGTTTCGGAAATAGAGTGTTTTGGTGCTTTTGTGAAAACTAGTAGGCTCCTTTATGCATGCTTGGGTATGTATTTAACTGAAGAATCTGGTACTCTGTGCCTTAGCTCCAAAGCAGTAAAACGGCCATAATAAAATCCTTCCATCTCTTCGGTTGCTGCAAGCATAGTTTTTTAATATCTGTGAACATTCGATAGTCTCATGAAGCAGCTAACCAGGAAATTCCTAATTCCACCATCAGCTCAGAGTGCGAGTACTGTAAGGTAATTAAATCCTGAAGTAACACACTGAAAACATGAGGGGGGAGGGGAAGCCGCTCATGAGGTGAATATCATCAGCTTGATGCACTGAAGGAGACAGAGTTCATGTGGATCATGAAATCAGAGCCCATATCATAATGCACATGCAAAGGGATTCTAATATTAACTTTGCAACCTTAGTAATGATATTTGCACACAGTTCTCTAATATTCTATAAAGTTTTGGTTGATAGTCATTTGAGGAAAATACATATATCTAACTTATAGCCCTGCCACCTGTTATTAGTATAGTCATCCTAAACTGGAGGCAATAAAAGTTTGATAGCATCTGAAGCTGTCATAGATCTGTATTTGGGCAATGATGAATGCATCTTTTCTTCTCTCAGAGTTGGCTACCAAATACTTAGAGTTGAAATCTTCTGGAAAACAAATATGAATCCCAGTAATGAGACAAGTCTGCCATGTAGATGGAAATAAATGTAAAGTTTATTCCAACAGAGCTTCAGAAGCACGATCCCTTTAGAGGCATTTTGTATATCTGTTCCAACTATCTCATTGTATAGAACATGAAAATATGTATCTTAGAGGTATGCATGGCATTTAGGACATGCATTGAATACAAATGTGAGTCGTGTTTTAAGTTTTAAAATGTATTTTCACTTCAAAAATCCATAATTTTAGTGTGAACACTTTTTTTTTTTTAATCTATTCTTAGGCTTTCTGCATAGCTCTCTTCTGGTCTTGGTTCTGTGGATGTATTTGGATTTCTGAACTGGTACTATTGAGTAATTCTTGTTACATGGTTCTTCATGCTACGAGTGTGTTTCTAAATACTCACATAAGGCATCCAATAGGTGGTATTCATGGTCTTTCGAATGTTATTCCTGCCTCTTCATGTTTGCCCTGTTGGCAAGGAAGGGCTAGCAGTTGTGCACTGCTACTGCACTTCAAAGCAAAAGAGTTGAAAGTTCTTATTTCAGCTTCTCAGATCAACTTTTGAAATTAATTCAGAATTAACTGCAAGTTAACCAGTAGAGTTAAATTGGAGAGGGCTTTGTTTTGTTTGTGTTTCTTAATAAACCTACTTATTTTAAGTTTCTCTATTTGCTTGTTTCTGGTTCCTGTGTCCAACTGTGACCAAAGAGAAAACTATTTTTATCATACAGTTTTCAACTTGAGAAGTTTCATGTAATTGAAAGGGACATGACCTTCAAATCCAAGCCTGGCTTGGATTTCAGTTCTTAAACTGTTCTTGTAACTGGTGAGATTGTAATCTCTATGTAGAAACATTCCATATGAGTGTGCCAGATACATATTCCATCCTCTCTTAGGGTGTCAACTTTTTAATGTGCTTAGCATGCAACTTAAAGCCTACTATTTAACAAATGCAGAGTAGTCTACTCTTGTAAGCTGTACACTAAATGGTGCAAAGGGGCATTGCCAAAATACAATTTTCCTGCTGATGTGCAGGGAGACGTGAGAAATTACCCTGGTGGGTTGTTCTCAAGCTTGCTAGAAGCTGACTACTCTCTGGCACAAATGAAAGCGTCTCAAGTAAGTCTGATTGTGCTAAGGTGGTGAGGGGGTGGCAATACCACTGAGCTGGAGGCCCGTGTACAATAATATTTATATCAGAGGCCTACTTTGTCTTTGCCAATCTGTAATTCCACTGTTCCTCATCCACCTTTCAGCATGTCTCTTTTGGAGCTTGCAGACTGACTGCTTTGCTAGCTATCTTAGCAGTTTTGATTTCAATTTGCTGTTCTGTAATTCTACTGAAATGTTTTTTGTTGTTGTTGTTTCTCCTTAGAATTAGGTAATATGGTTTGTTATTTCCCACCTCTGGGACCTTGGCAGCTCTCCATTAGTTCCGAAGAACAATAGCCAGAGGCTCCATTGCTGTATCTGCAAGTTCCATTAGCACTCCGATTCCTCTGAATTTTCTTTTGTTGCAATAAACATACTGTATATTAGAAAAGAGATCAGTTATGGTACTACTTACTTAAGAAGGCCTGGGCAAATCTGTTATGTGAGATTTTTTAGAAGGAGGAAGGCCTGGGTGGGGAGTGAGCCTGGGTTTAGAAGAGTCAGCTGAACTGTTGCAGTAATGGTAGTGGGCAGAAATTTAACAAATTACAGTAGCAGAGGTACTAGCCCATGATACATTTTAGGACGTTGAGTACACAAATGACTCGTATTTATAAATAATAACTGTTAAGTATTAGTATCATTTAACATGAAAATAGTGAAAAAAAAAGATTTTTAAATTCTATTTATTGAAATGTTAGTGTTTCTTGTTTATAAAACAGGCCTTTCCCTGGTACATCTGCTTGATTAGTTCTGCAGCTTAGGTTCCACGTCAAGTTTTAATGAACTTTGTTGTCCTTTCTCCTTGTCATGTGTTGTGTACATTTAATTATGATATCGGAGATCAATGATCCTTACATTTATTTTCCTAGATTATCTCACTTGATGACATGACTCTAAGATGCTATTTTAGCAGTTTTGCCCTTCAGTTGTAAATTGTGATTCTGTACTTCTTCATTAATGATCTTGGAGTGCTTACATAACTACTTAAGAGAAAATATTAAATGTAAGACGATTCCATTAATTTAAGAGCAAGACAGACTATTTAGACTCCCCTTTCTTTGCTCAGAGAGTACAACATTTTTCATTTTGATAAATGCTTTGCCTTGTTATAACTTTTTTCTTTAACTAATGGGTATGAAAAAAACTCTGCTAAATAAAAATGGTGTGACAAAAAAGTATGACATTCACTTATTTTATGCAGAAACAAATGAATGCAGTCTGACGTGACTTTATCGAACCGTAACAACAAAATGTTGGGAGTTCAGTGCTGAGGTGGTTTTGGAATTTTTTGCTTGTAGAATATAGATCTCTCCACTTCCTGATGCAGTTTTGGTACAGCCCAAATGGTTACATGAGCGAGGTTGCCAGCAATGCAGTGCTATACAACAGTTGGCTCATTGCCCTTTTCTAAAGGATGCCACAGCTATTCTTACCTTGAGTATCCCAGACATGGGTTACAGTTGGATATTAATCAGAAAGGAGAATTTTCCCTACATCCAGACATGCTTCTACAGAGGTTTCTCTAAAGGTTGCTGCCAGCAAAGGTCATAAACAGAGATTTACATTGCTGCAGCTTAAGCTGCTCTATAGTCAAGAAAAAGGCTGTAGTTTCCACGGAAATGACCCCTTCATAAGGTGTACCAAAAAGTTCTTTGTCTCATGAGCACTCCTGCCTCCTGAATGCAATGCAAGGACTTGCAAGGGAGAGATTTACAGGATCAGGCTCCTCTAGGGACTCCCTTTTTGGTATTGGAGTTGTTCTGGTGGGGTTTTTTGTTTGTTTGTTTGTTTTTGTTGTTTTTATTTAACTGTTGTTATCAACAGCTGCTGAAGGTTATTATTGAAATTGTGGTGCGAATAGTTGCTTACTTGAAGTTTTAGCTTTTTTTAATTAGGGGACTACTAATAATTACATAATTTTCTCATGTAATTTACTGGTGTGTGACTTAAATTGTGCTGCATTTTGTGCCAATAAATAGTAAAGGAAATTGAGGTTTTCAAGGGGGTTGAAGATTAATCACACATCTGTCTTCCATTAAATTTTGAATGTCTTTGAAAAAAGTCCAAAAAGCTTAAACTTGAAAAAGCTTATCACTAGACTTTACTCAGAAAAAAAAAAAGAATCATATAATTTAATGTCATTAAAGAATATACCCGCGGTTGAAATGGCTGAAGTATTTGAATAATAATCAGTTAAACCTTTCAAAATTTGACACTTTTGTCTTTTTTTCATCAGTATCTTGTAGATCTATATGTGTCCCAACCTTCTAAATTTCCAAAGCT
Organism: Tinamus guttatus; assembly: GCF_059628265.1. Taxonomy (NCBI): domain Eukaryota; kingdom Metazoa; phylum Chordata; class Aves; order Tinamiformes; family Tinamidae; genus Tinamus; species Tinamus guttatus. The sequence continues at coordinate 5,608,717 of NW_028288781.1, read as the reverse complement.
CACTGTCCTTTTTTGTGTGTTTAACAGAGAAAATCTATCTGTGCCTGTTAATAATGTGAATGTGTTAATTGCATATGCTTATCAGAGGAAAAATATTGGTCATTGCACAAATGTTATTTTTCTTCTTCAGCTTCCACTGCTCCCTTAAAAAGCGTCAGGAAGGATCAGGCAGTTGAGATGGCCTTCACATTATTTCCTCCTCTTGGTTCACATGTGAAGAACGTAATTACTGTGCCACCACCATGGGTGTACCCAGTAATCCAAGGAAAAGATGCATCCAAGAATTCAGGTAAAAATTTCAGGTAAAAATGGTGTTCAAGAATTACCAAGAATTACCAAGAATTCAGGTAAAAATGGTGTTCAGTGACTGAGCATTATACTTTACCTACAAACGTTACAAAGGTGTGTTAATGATATAGTGGGCATATTCAGTAATTATCTCAGCGAGGATCCAAATGCAGAGGTAATGATGTCTTTCTGACACTTTGGCAGTAGAAACTCAAGCAGAGAAACTTCATGTACAATACAAGGGAGTCTAGAAATTGCAGGAAGAAAACAGAATGCATCTACTGGAGAGAGAACGTTAAAAAAGTAGAAGAGAAAAGCATGCCTGTCCAGGTCATATTTGTATGAGACTGTAGTGCCACTGCAAAGTCTTAGCAGATCTACCTACCATGTCTCAGGGCATGATTCCCCTGGGAAAGACAGTATGACTGCAGTCATGGATTGTGCAAGGAGGAGAGAGGTGAAGGCAAAGGGGAAAAAAAGTCAAGTAAAAATGTCCACAAAGCTATAAGATATTTAGCAGTGTTTCCTTGATATCAGTATAGGTATATTTTTCCCAAAGTCAAGCCTGGTGTTACAGGAAATGGGATATGTTCTGTGATTCACAATTTTTGTGCTCTTTCCCCTTAGTTCATCAGGTACTAGCAGCCAAGCTCTGTGTTAGAAGGTCAAAACGCTGTCAGTTACTCCCACACCTTCATGGTATTTTTCTGCTGCACATTTAGGCTCTAACCTAGGCCTATTTCTTGGATTTGGCCCAACATTTGCACTCAGTGGGTTTCATGTAGAAATAGAGCTTAAAAACACAGGAAGAAAAATGTCTAGCTGTGCAAGCACAGATTTTTTTTTTCTTTTAATGTGTATATAAATCAGAAGATTGATGGAAAGAGGGAATAAATAAAGGAGGTGATCGGGAGCCATCCCTTGTCCAGAGAATGTTCTGTGTTCTCCCACTGCACTCAAAAAAGGAGAGAAAAAAAAAAAAAAAGAGAAACAGAAAAGTGTTAAAGCATTAAAGCAGTCTCCTTCTTCTATCGCTTATCACAAGGTTCCTATGACAGCTGGTTTGGTGAAGAAATTATTCATCAAAAAATAACGTCTATTTCATTTGTACCTTAAGTTACAAGATCTGGTTTTAAACTAACCTTAAGTTTTCTCTCTGTTTTGTTCAGTAGTAATCCATGACTGTAGCTGTTGTAAGCCTCTGTTTGAAAATGAAATTTAAAATGATTTTTATCTTTTGACCTGCACATGCCTTTATGGCAAATAGTCATGTTTATGCTGCTGGAAATGATCATAAAGCCTTTGGTTTACAATAGACTAGGGCCATTTTCGGAGATTATATAAACCTGCCAACACCTGAAGTATTTAAACTCTTTCTTTGCTTTGATCAATATTCTAGATAATGACTTTTAAAAATGCTTATTCGGATCTTTGGTAGCATATTGGTTTGTCATGTTCTGATTATAATGTTGACAAGAATAGTAGAGTAGGAAAAAATAGATCTTCAAAATGAAATTATGACATATTTGGTAAGATCTACTTCTGAGGTCCTTTATAGCTTTTCTCCTAAGTGACCAGTCTTGCATCTTTCTGAGTTACAGCAGTTATTAAACTGGTTGACAACACAGATGCCATAGTTGCCTTGAAAAGAGATTACTCTATCAAAGGAGGATTTTCTGTAGCTCAGAGACTCCTCTTCCTATAAACATTTTAGGTCTGGTTAGCTCTGGAAATTTATTGTGTTCACCATTAACACTCATAAACACTGCAAGATTCATACACCCTCTTTTTGCTTTTTGCTGTTTCTGTGGCTTCTGTGGGTGAGATTCATGGAACTTTCAGAGGGAAACTGAGAAGCAGTGAACACCCACTTACCAGCTCATTTGCAGGCAGACTTTTGCTATCTGGTGAAGATCTAGTCCAAGAAAAACAATCCCTGACATAGTGATTGTATTTAATTCAAATGTGCAAGTTCGCATAGGCATATATTTACAGCATATTTATAAAATGCATGTTCCAGCACAGTGTATTGTGAATTTCTAATCTAAGTATAGAAGTCCTACACAGACTTAAACAAGCAGAGATTAAGCTTTTAAGCTCTTTTGTATGTTTTATATGTTAAGTATGATAGTTTTGTTCACATGCCTTGATACACAAGGCGTGTTTTTGTTATACTTTTATATTTTATCAACCGCTATGGTTCCTACCTTTTCAGTAAGTAATACGTTAAAATATCTTTCAAGGATGAATAATCTACACTCTTTTTTTAACTGGAGATGGAAGATAATATTCTATTTCTCCTTTAAAAAAATGCATCTTCGTATTAAGTTAATTTGCCAGCTTTTGCTGTTAGGTTGTTTTACTGATTAAAGAGTCAGTTTTCAAGGCTTAATTCACATTGAATTTTGTCAGTGTGGTACATTTTGCGAATGTTTTAACTTTCTATATACCGTGATTTAGATATTTGAAAATGGGATATTGTTCCAAACACACTTTTCTGAAGTACTTTTAGATGAGAAGCAGCTTATTTAAATAATGGCATGGGTGATTAATCAATACTTTGACTTCACCGTGTGAACAATTTGAAATAAATACTAAGCCGTATAATGTTATTGATGATGAAATGTAGTCAGCTTTTCTCTATTAGGCATATGCTAGAATTTTTCTTTTAATTTTTGTTAAAGAAGGAAACACATTTTTCCTATAAGTATTACAAAGATCTTGTTCCTTTATGGAACAGGGATAGGTATTTTTACAGTATTTTTTTCAATGTCTTATTGCATCAAAGAATCAATACCACAGTTAGCTATTTTAACATTACTATGCTTGCTAGAAATATATACCATGAAAATGCTTCTGTTGATAGTATAGCAATGTGCTTAGTATAGTCAATTTGCATGGAGAAATAAAAGTAAAAGAGGTTTTTGAAGCCTCTCCTTGAGCAGCTGATTTAGAAAGCCAGTATTTATTTCCAAAGCCTCTGAAAGTCAATGGAAATCATCAGTGGACATTAGTTCAGTCACTTACTACACTCTGGTGTGTATCCCAGGCAATCTGTGTACTCTCTGTTAGTTATCTGAATACCAGATAGGGTGTAAATAATCTCTGTGAGCGGTGGTTTACTGGCATTTGTCAGAGTAGACAAAATCCCAACAATTTCTCCTTTCATTGCTAGCCTGAACTGCAGTGAGAAGGCCCTGAAAACACTCTGTACAACTGATCAGGGGTAGCGTTCAGTCATACTGTTCAGTTATGTGTATGTGAGGGGAAGGTTAGCACACACGGACTCAGCAATTGCATGGGGAAAGAAGGAATGCAGGCTAGAAGGCCGAAGCGCTCATACTTTAAGGGTTAGAGTGATTACTCTGTACCTGAGAAAGAGAGGATTTGGCAGATGTTTAAATGCTTCTGTGTAGTGCATATTAGCCCCTTCTTTTAGCTTTGATGTGATGTTCCCAGTTTAATTTACATGATATAGCTTCAAAAATAAAAAGAGAAGATATTGAAGAGCTATCATGGCAAGCTCTTCATATGGTGTCAGTTTGGAATAAAGGAATAAAAAGTTCTAATAATATCTTTCAAGCATTAATCTCTGCAAGATGTCATGAAAAGCAGAATTAGAGCAATATGTGGTCCTTGCCATCTTTGACTGTTGTGACTCAAAGACGCTTTTGATCACTTAAAAGAAAATTCAACATTTAAAAAGCACATGAACTAGTAGAATTTCCAAAACATTCCGAATTCTCATTTACATCCCAACAGGGTCAATTTTCAATGCCTTTTATATAAGAATAAATACACTGTTCTCACAATTGTTTATATGTCTAGTTCTCCATACCCCATGCTGTAAATATACCCCATAGTGTCAGATCCATGCTGTGATCAACAATATATGCCCAGTGGGCAAGGCTAGAAATATCTAATGTATGTTTATATTTTTCCTTTGCATTTCTCCAAAGCTGCTTCATCCCTGTCTCTGTCAGTATGGCTTGCTATAATTTGGGGGATGTCAAAGCTTTCTTTAAAAAGCATATTGGAATGCAGCACTTGGACTCATGCTTGCAGGTTATGCAGCAGGACAAAAAAAAATGCATATCAATGCAAGAGTTTGTAGAAGCTGTGGATAGTGCAATGGCATCTTGGGTTCTCACGTAGGTAATGATCACTCCCCATTTGCTATGTGGCATTCACATTAGAGCACACCTTTGCTTGCTGCCTGGTGCTGGTTATCAAAGGAATCTGAAGCAAAGGAATCCAGTCTAAAAGCCTTTTAAAATTTTGGAAATGGCATTTTGACTGCTCAGGAAAGAATGTCATTGTGAAAAGTAAAAAATAGATGTTTTGAAATTTCTTTGGGAGAAGACAGAAGGGAGCTGTCAGATCTCTTCCAGTCCTATTTTTGTATGATTCTGTGACTCTGGCGCTAAGGTTGCTAATCAGTGAGTAATGAAAAACAGCTAACACTTTGAGAAAAACCCAAACCCTTATCTAAGTTTGTGGTTAAGATGTTCTTAGAGTGACTGCAGTTTTCTAAAATTTTATCTTTCACGTTGGAAAGTTGGACTTTGAAATCTGACCTGTGTGCATGTTTGTGACTAGTCAATTAAATCTCATAGTTCTATTTCTGTTTCCTGATTTGATTGACTAAGCCCAGGGAAACACAAGTAATGGATCATGAGGGCTTCATATTGACTTTCAAATAGGCTTTGCATTACTCAAACATAATCATGTGAAAGGTTTCTTAAAAGAGGCACAGACATGTACAAGGTAGAATTATGGAAAAATACCATTGAGCATTCAGATTATCTTGGGGGAGTATTCACAGTGACAAGGTTGGACTGATAGGAAGTGCTGTAGGATTATCTATAATCTATAATCTATAAATGCAGATTTAGAATAATTTTTAAAATGTTTTACATGTAGTACACTACACTGATATTTCTCAAATGTAAAATGTAATTCATTGCAACTTTTTAGGACTTGCAGTAGTGCAGAATTTCGTTTTCAATTTCTGAAAACAAACAGCTCATAATGTGTTTGTTAATGTCTGGGACAAACTTCCCAAAATAACTTGATTATGTGAAATAGAAACTCATGTGAATATATACATATCTAATATAAATAGTACTTATAATTATTAATATTTATTATATTCTAACAGATACTATGGGGAAAATGTGGGTAGTGATTTTCTAATTTTTTTTTTATTTGAATACTTGACATCCTTTTCAGCAGTTTCTGAATGAAGGATGTCAATATTCTTCAGTGATAATTTCTGTATCGCTCCTTTCTTAAAAAAGCTTGACTTCACTAAAGCTGCATTTTTTAAAAAAGTTTGATGTCACTAAAGTTTTGTTGCTTCATCGTGAACCAAGATAAATTTTGAAAATATCAAAAATATCAGGCAAAAATATTTGAATATTCTCTTCTAAAGGCTAGTATTTATTACTGGATTGTCATTTATTGCCTAAACACGAAGCAATATTTAATTCTTTCTAAGAAATGGCAATCAAATAGTTGCATGAATAGATTTTTTAAAAATTGAAATTACATAATTAAATGGAGTTTATCTTAGCTACTGCTAACCTAGAGGTCTAAGAACATGCACCACACCCTAATTTCCATCCAGAGTCAAGGTAACCTTATTTAGAGTTGAGGTGATAAAAATTTAAAAATATCTTAAAAGGCTGCAAGGATTTTACAAAGAGATTTAAAGGATTCCAAGAATTGGAATTTTGCTATTGATATTTTGAGGAAAATTGTTGATGACTTCATGATAAAACAAAAAATGTTTAGCCAACTCTGCAAGTGCTCTGAATGTAATCTGTGTGACTAAAGTTACACATAGAAACCTGTACTATCAAGGCGAGTGAAAATCATTTTTGCTTGCAAATCAACTAGAATACAAAAGGAAAGTAGTTTAATATAAAAAGCTGTGCCTTCAGTTACGAGTATGCAGAATGCATCTCCTGAGGAGGGAAGATAATCAGAATATCCTATACGTTATCTCTGCTAGAACATTCATTAGAAATACTTGTAAAATACGGCATTTCTGTCATAATTATGGAATAATGCATACCATTTGAGCTCACTCTTGGATGAGGATTTCATAATTCATATAGAATAATAAAGTGGATGCAGGGTACATGTAAGAACTACAGAGTAAGAACTCAGTGTTATCCTATATTAAAACAACAAAACAAAAAATACAATATCTGTAAGGGTTTCAGTCATCTGATTTGCTATCATCTGATTTGCTAACATTTTTCATGCTCCTATGTAAGATAGCTGAAAAAAAAATAAGCAGTTTTTTTGAGTCTTGTGGATAAAGCAAAATCTTGACTTCAGAAGACTCTAATTGCCTCAAAGAAATTACTTCACTGTATTACCTATATAGCAAATATATAAGACATGCAATTTTAATAGCTTAAAAGCTTTGGAATTCCACAAGTAGAACTGTATTTCAGAGTTCTATTGGGAATGATGCAAATGTAACCCTGAAATCAGATCAATGTAAAAAAAAAGGCAGTATTACAGTTGAAGAGCATGATATTCAAAATGGTGAAATCTGTAAGCAAGACAGCTTTCAAAATAGCAACTGTTCTTTAAAACCACAATTAGCACCCACCCTTCTCGGATAGATGTCTGAGCGTAGCATCTTCATCAATAACAAAGCCAATATGAGTGGGCTTTGTGGGGGAAAGGAATTGTGCTAGGGAGTCTTTTTGTTTTAAACAACACATTTTGGATTAACCAACCACAAGTATAGTTTCATGCATACAGTCAGAAAATGTACTACTGTCACATCTATGATTCATGCTTGTAGTCCTTAGAATATGAAATACGGAAAGATTGATTTTGAAAAACCTAACAGCGAATTATGTTTTATGAATCTAGAAGTTATTTAAATCCTATTTTCTTGGCTTTTGAAACATATTTGGTACTTATTACTACACACTGCTTTATATACACTTGCCGCCTCTATCTAGTTAGTGTGTTAGTTTTCACAAATAGATTTAGATTGTTTTCTTCAACATGTAAAAACAAAACTAAATTATTTTAAAATATACATATTTAGAATTGTGTGTTTGTGGAGTCGATGAAAATTAGGTTTTTTTTGTAATTCTGCTAAATGCCTTGCATTTTAGGCAGCTGAATACTCTCAAACAGTCATTTATAAGTGGTGATTCCCCTCTGCCACTGTTGCAAGTGCCACCAGACACGGAATTTTTTTATTATCACTTAGTAAGTTTGTATCTAAGCAGGCTTTTGGAAGTTACAGACAAAATATTACTGCATCCATTTTACTTGAGGCTACTGGAAATTTTGAATGTAAGGGAAATTGGATTGCTGAATATCTTCTATAGCCAGATATTCCAGTTTATGGTGTTTATAACTGATGTCAAGGTTTCAATCACAAGCTCACTTTATCATCAGGAAAGATATTTTATAAGGTGTAACTCAAATTATGAAATTTGAACCAATGATCTTAAAGATCTGATTGGTTGAATTGTTGATTATATCTTAATAGTAGCTAGTGAAAATGACAAATTGCCTATAGGAATGCAAGAAGTGGCATACGTGCAGTTATTTTCATTGCTGCATCCCAAAAAAAGAGGCTCCCAGTTTGTTAAGAGTCATAGATCAATAAAACATTGGCCACGTTATAAGAAAGTGCTAAACTGAGTTCTATCACTGAGTTCTCATTAAAAAAAAAAAAAAAAGGAATTCAGTTATTTCAGAGATCTTTTTTCTTCAGAGTCGTTGTTACTGGCATTATCCCTGCATCTGATTTGTTTTCTTGAATTGTCTCCAGCAGGTGCCATATTTAATACCAATGTGTCCAGTCTTGCAAACGTACTTGAGTTAATAACGCTAGTGGCAAAATTGTACTACTTGCTAATCTGTTTTCTGTTGCTTATCTGAAAATATTGTCTGCTTGCCCTATTGGCAGCTCCAAAGAGCATAATTAACAGGTGGGGCATTTTCTTTCCTGGAAATGCCAAATTGATGTCTGGAAGCAGATGTAATTTTTCCTGATTCAGTGCAGGTCTATCTTCTAACTTAATAGGTTAGCTGACAGGTGATAATACATCCCGCCTGCTTAAAGCATATTCTGATTATATAGCCAGCTAACAAATTCACTTCTGCAATGATGATCTTAAAATAATCACCTTTTAGATTAAGGAAACACATTTTAAATACTCTTTCCAATTACCAAATCATGTCAGCCACCCTCCTAGATATACATAATTGATAAGGGTATGTGTATAGTACTATGATGTTACAGAACAGCTGCTGCATTGGTTATCTGATATTTTAAAACATTTTCAGGAAAGAAGAGATTATTTAAATCTCCATTGTAGACATCTCTCAAATAAAGGAGGATATATAAGTGTAACTGATTTGACCTCTGATGTCAACTCCACATTTGGAACTAGTCTAAATCAACATGCAATTCTTTTTTTCGAGAAATTCATTTTCACTTACAAGGCATTTTGGGTGGATCAAATGTGGCTCTGTTGGTGTATTTTCTCAAGGGCTGAGAGTTTCTTCTCCAGCCTCTGATAGTCTTTCAGTGACTTTTGCAGTCACAGCAGTTATTCCAAACTTGCATTATTTAGTTCTTCTGAGGGAAGGGGATGTGGAAAGGAGACAAGGGAAGAACATTTCAGATGTCTTTTTTTCTTTCCCTTTTGCTTTTCCTTTTTCTCTTTCTCTTGCTTTCAATGCTACTTTCTCCCTTCAGTCTTTCTCAGTCAGAGAGAGAACTATCTGTTCCTCTCAGCTTCCATTTTTTTTTTCTCCCAGCAGGAGGTTCACCATTTAGAAAGAAATAATTTTTCTTCTAGGTATAATAATCCTGTCTGAGAGCTGCGCTGCTGAGAATGCTCCACTAATGCCCAACTGGCATTCCTACTGCAGCCAGTTCTTGGTGCTTGTGACCACAGGCTTTGTACCCCACAGTAGTTTTCTCCTTACGAGGTAGCATTTAATTCCAGGTTCCACTCAACTGCTCATCCATTTTGGATCACAGCTCACTTAGGAAGTGGAAAATCCCTTCTATGGTTACCAATATAGCACATCACAGAGGAATTTAAATCCAAGGTAGCTATTCTAGCACCATTACTATGTAGAAGCAACAGGAGAATTATCAGATTTATGAAACGGAAATTGTTCTTCATAATCCAACTATGAGGAGGCCAGCTGGGTTCTTTGGGTTGGCCACAGACCCCTCCAATGGGAATTTAGGATTTAGAACATGTGAGAGCTGGGCTGTATTGTAGGTTTGCTCAAATTCTTCAAGTGGGCCTCTCAGGTAGTCACAATTGCGGAGGTTTCCGTATTTCTGAGGTCAGTATCCTAGAACTGCAGATCTAAGGATGGAATATTTATTCATATGGTCATGATGCTCAGAACTGTTGACATAAAAATCCTTCATCTCCTGGGGCCTCCTGCAAGACCATCATTGAAAGGAATTGAATAATGGCCAAGATGAGCAATGACAAATGGTCACAAGCACCCAACCTTGTGCTTCAAGTCCTTCACCTTTACAAAAACAAACAACCACAAGAGCCATAATGAATGGCTTTCACTCTTGTTTTGCAACAGTAAAGAAAGGACCTGTTTTTTTTTTGTTTGCTTTCCTTGATAACTCAATGATTCGATCACAAGAATTCAATCCTTTGTATATGTACAATTGTACAAAGAATAAAACTAATTTTCACAAACTTGATGTAGTATGCAATTATGTACAGGACAGAATATGCCTCGAATATGTGGTAAAATAGTTTGATGCATTGCAAGACATTAAATGAAAAGATGTCTGCTCAGTTTGTGATACCCTGTTAGGAATTCATTCTTATGTGAGGAGGATTGTTACATGCAGAGAACTACAAGCTGTAAGGAAATATTTAAACCTTGGTCCTGAAAATATTTATTAAATTAAGGGATTTTTTAAGTTAAATTTAAGTTCTTTTTTTTGTCAGGAAATCAAAACGAGTTTGACTGTGTTGTGGGTAAACATTTCCCGAACTTTGCTTTCTTAATCAGTGGTAATGAAGTGATATTCTGAATAACTCACGGAATGGATGATTTTGTCAATTGCCAGTATGTACTGCAGGAATATGGACTGGGTAGGTAGACAGTAGACAGACTGACGGACTAACTGACTGACCCACCCACCAACTGACCAACTTTGTTTGCTAAGCCTCAGACTTAAGGAAGAAAAATGGCTGGCAAGTTTAAATCTCCTGAAAAACAAGGTTTAAAACAGAAAGGATGACACAACCCTAACAATAGCATTGTGAACTGGCGACATGGTTGTTCTGAATGGAGATCTGCTTGAGTCAAATTGAATAACAATGCTCTTTTTCTTCATTTAAGGCCATTAAAATCTGTAAGGCTATGGGACCTGGATAGACATAAAGGTTTTAAAAAGTAATGAGGAGAGACTAATGCTTAATGCTGTGTACTTGCTTGAAGAGACCAATTAAGTAAAAGTTTCTGCTAATGTGTGCTTTTCAAAAATCTAGGCAGAAAAGAATCATTTTTGATATTGCACTTGTTCATTAAAAAAAAAAAAAACATTTTTTCCCAACATCACCAGATAAATATTATGAATTCATTTTTAGAGTTGAAAAAATATTTTTTAGTATTTTAGGTGGGGATAAATGTTATTTGTGCATGACAGCAAAATATAAGAATTCACTAAGATTTTTTCTCTGTGCCTTGCTATGCTGTTTCAGCTGGGTCTCTTGGAATATTGCAGTTTTCTATTGTTTTTTGGAAGTGCTAATATTAGCATGAAATGTGATAAGAATTATTTAAGAACCTAATTGCATGCTCTCTATTTGGCAGTTGAATTTTGCATCTTTGGAATTTGTCTTTTCAGAGTGCTTTATTTAGTTTCTATTAATACCCTATAATTTAATAATTGGAGTGGGAGGCTAAGGAGAATATGGAACAGGGAACGATTTGCATATTTCTCAGATACAGTAAGCTTTGACAGGTTCTGACCTTTTTTTACTGAGATTGATCTTAAAAAACAGTTTTGCTAAGATGGAGTGAGCACTGCAGAACACAGAGAGACCAGACAGAGAAACTATTCATCCCTCATCCGTTCATTTGTCATTTGACTTAGGGAAGGCTGAATCAATCACTCAAACCTCTCTCTGCAAAGCAGCATTAGTGATTAGATCTTGTCTTCAATATAAAAATCAGCATGAAAAACAATCTCTTAAACTAAACCTAACCATGAAAGAGAAAACAATTCTTTCTGTGTGTGTGTGTGTGTGTGCATGTTGCCCTAAGACTAGACTGAAAAGCACATCTGAAAACAATTGTTCCTGTGACTTCATGTTTGAGTTTTTGCCTGTTAAAACATATTACCACAGGCCTCTGTTTTTTGCTGTTGTAACCCAAGTAAGAAAATGGCATGCAAGAAAGAAATCTTCTGGAAAGATTGGCTAATGGCTATGTAAACAGCACATGCTTGCTGCATATGGGCATTAGGAGGTTTTACTGCAAAGATTCAGTGACTACTGAGGACGGGATAGAGCTCTGAAATGTGGTAGCAGGCCAGGTCCTTCGTGTGAGGCCTGGAATTTGTTTGGTGAAGGCCTTATGAGAATCTGGTAGAAATTTTACTCAAGGTCAGGGCCCTTCATAAAAGAGAGTGTTAACGGCAACTAAGGGACGTGGCTACACTGTGCTGCTTGGGTATTCTGAGCTGCCAAAAATTGCAGAAGAAAGGCTTTGAAAATAAATGATGGCCTGGAAGAGAGAAGTGGGTTCCCTTTGCGCCTGGGACTGCAGCAAGGTAAAAGTCTGGGGAGTCCTCCTCAAAAAAGGCAAGTAGAAACTCAGTTCCTCCTAACATGTAAGGGTTAGGGAACCCGGCCAGAATGAGACAAAGATCAGGGTATGACAGAGAAAAGAAATACATGCACTCACACCTGCTAATAGGCTTCTGAGTAACTCAGTCCAAGCTGCACTTCCAGAAGTCTCCTCTCCTTAAACAACACTACCTTCTGTTCTTGCAGCAGCTTTAGAAAGGAAAGATCCTAAATTTCAGTAAGAGTACTGTACAGTCTTTGTACAGAAATTGCTTCAACTACCCTTGACATGCAAAAGGAAAGCCTAAAGTATAAGCAAGTCTGGTAAAGAAGCCAAGAGGGACTGTGATTTAAGAAACCAAGTCTAATAGATTTTTAGTTGATAATGTTACATTCACACATGGCTTGTAACCATCACGGTAATTGTGAACACAATCTTCCTTCAGCTGGTCAAGACTGCCCCTAAAAAAGGGAGGCTTTGCACTGCATAGACATTTCTTCATTTGTTCTGGAAAAAACAGGAAAGACAACAGGAATTGCCCGAAGGATCTCTGTATTTTGCATGGAATTTTCCCATTTTCTGAGGGTGGATTGCCTGATGTCACCAATTAGTAGATCATAGTGTTTAATCTGCAGAGCTTCTCAGACTGGAATTATTCTAAATAAATTTTTGCAATCATGAGAGCTGCAAATACAGAGAACAGTAAAGTTTGTGCTCCATATTTTTATCCATATTTATTTGTATGGATCAGTTGATTTTGACAGGAAACTTAAGTGTTGTTTTTTAAAGATTCACCCACTGATAAAATAATAAATATTTATAGGACAAAGGATTGGTTTGCTGCCAGCAATATACTGACTTGCAGTTGATGAGGCTTTCTTTGCTTATATGTATAACAATTATTAAAAAGTATGTCCTAGCAAAACAGAAAAAGTGCAAAATGCGTTATCTCTTAAATCCTTGACTTATCATTTATTTCTGTTTCAGCATTTTTATTAGATCACCCACCTCAGCCACTTTCTGTGAAAGAGCATGATGAATTTTCAGGAAATTACAATTTCTTTCCGAAAGGTTGAAATGTAACTAAAGGCTGATTATGGATTGTTTGCATGAGGGAGATTTTATAGCAGAGCTTCCCAGGTGTATGTGTATGTTACCATCTTTCAGGAGCTGTGTATGAGGACATAATCTAATATTCTGTTGTGAAATCTTAGTTTTCTCAGTTTCTCAGAGTTGAAGGAATTCATGCCACAGATGCTGCAGTAGAAAGAACATGGTTCTTCTGCAAACAGAATTGGTCAGACTGAGAGATCTGTTAAATATTAACTCCATTAAGGCTGAATATGCAATTAAAATTAATTGCAATGCTATATAAAAATAATGTTATAAATGTATTTAAAAGAGATGCACTGAAATGTATCAAACTTCTAAAATAATACAATGAAGCATATAATAATCATGCATTTGAAGGTGATATATGTACAAAGTTGGGAATAAATTACGATACATATATATGTATATCCACATACACATTTGTATATACATAAGTATAATGTGCACATATGTACATGTAGACACATAGAGAGATAAGAGAAGCAGGAGATAAAACAGAAAATAAGCTGTGTTTGTGCAGCTCCGCATTACTGAGATTCTGAATTCCTGCCTCCATATGTGCAAACCTGTTGTCTCCTTCATTTCCTTATATGTGGATTTTCACAGCATGGAGTTATGATATGTGTTGATCCAAAGTGATGCCTGATCTGGACATTTTGGGAAGTTGGGCTCTTGAACATGGTGCAGCATAATAATTTAGCAAGGAAATATAGCTGCAGTGGCAGTCTTCACTGAATATGATTGGGGAGGGTAAAGAATTTAGAATATTAGGAAAGAATTATGGCTGCTATTCTCCATTTGGTGAAGAGCTTTTAAGGGAAATGAGTCTTTTAAAGTTATTTTTTTCCTTCTCAATATTTCTTTCTATCCTTTCTCATGTGGCCCATCAGCCATGTGGAAATTTTGCAGAAAGAATAAAGGTGGATATATGAGTAAGAAAAGAGACAGAAATGAGTATAAATCCTTCTTTCTTTCATACATGTCTTTTCTTGTGGTATATTTCCCTTCAGGAACACTTACAGGGTGAAAACAACATACGGGCTACTGAAAATATGTAGCAATGTACTGCATGTTTTTTATCCTGATTAATTCAAGACAAATAGCATTTGAATGTAAAATATCCCTCAATATCTCTACAAAAATGGAAATACAATATGAGCGATGCAGTGTTTGTTTCAATGATCCTAGTCTAAAGTTGAGTGCACTACGAGGCACTATGAAGTAAAGGGTCCGCAGTATCCAGTTTTCTCCCTCAAGAATGCTGAGGTTTCAAGAGCAAGCTCTGTGGGAAGGCTGCTCTGCTTCACCTAAGGAAATAGGTGTGAATTACTCTGCAAAAAGACCCAATGGCCCATACCCAACATAAGGCAAACTGGAATTGCTGCTCCTGATGTTTGTGGGATCTCATCAGTGTAAACTGGAAACCTCACACAGGCAAATTCTCCTGTGCCAGTGACGTAGCACATTCAGGGCTATATTCCTGCCCTGCAGAGAGGCTGGCATCTTCTGCACTGACAGCCACTACAGAAACCATTCATGCTTCCGTGCCTGGTTGTGTTGCTTGGCTGCAGTGCGTAGCTAGCATGCCTATATGCTGCACTGCTGAAACACTCTCAGGTCCCTTTGCTGTGATGTGTTGCTGCTTGAAGATACAAACCTAGTCTGGTGCTTTGGGGTGCCAGGGAGAAGGCTACATTAAGCTTGGAGGGCTTATGAAAAGATCTGTTCTACCTGGCACTGTATCAAGAAGTTTTCCAGTGAAAGTTTGCATAGCTGGCTGTCCGATCCAAGATACTTTGTAAAGAGATTGGCTCAGAACCCTCTGAAAATTGAGCTCCTTCCTGATCTTTTTCTAAGAAAATCAGTTTGAAATGACCAAAATCATCATTTCCAGGTTCACAAACATGGAAAGATCAGTTATCTCCTGTCATTCTTCTGTTATTGAAGTTATGCAAGAAGGCATATGCAAGAAGTTATGCAAGAAAGGCAAATGCAGTCAAAAATGTAGGTGCCCCAAATCCTCAAACTCAAATGCTCTTGTAAATGAATCCTTTACCACCTAGACCAGGTCACAGAATGTAGCTTGGCTCCAATTCTAGATAAGAGAAAGCTTACTCTAAAACCAAAACCTAATTATCTCCATGTTCAGGAGATAGTTATCATCAAATTCATATCTGCACAGTCTAATTTCATTTTGAGTTTTTTTTTTTCATAATTTGTTTTAACTAATGAAGAATGTTGATACAGCAGATTATGTTTCTCAGAGAGGAACTAATCTTTACTGGCTTTAAAATGGTTCTCTTCAAAACTATTCTGTGCAAAATTACATGAATGAAATAATAAACCAGACTATTAGCTGCAAATCCATGTTCAAAAGCTTTATATTAGTTTTAGTATATGAATGTTGCATTTTCAGAGAATGGCAAAGATGCTAAGAGCATAAGACAGGCGTTACTTTGTGCATATTTAATTCTTAATGACAGAAAAGTAGAGTTAGACAGTGATTCATTTTCATCATTACAGATTGCATTATTAATATTAATACATCCAAGTGCACTTAAAATATGGTTTATTCTAAATGTACCTGCTTATTTGTATTACAGTGTGATTTCAGTAGTTTTGTTTCAGGCTGTTATTTTCTTGTTAGAGTATCCAAAATTCCTACCAAGGTTCCTACCTTGTGATGTGAGAGATGGTTTTGCTAGTTTACACAAGATTTTCATTTTCAAATTTTGTCACGGTTGTTTTAAATGGTTTAATCTAATTTTATTTTGCTGAAGACTAGATCTCAATATTACAAGTGTTTTCAATGGGAAAGGCCTGATCCTGAAAAGCACCAGTTTGGTATCATTGCTTGGTCTGAGTGAGCCTTACCTGTGGTACAGAATGCCAGGACAAATAATTCAAATCCATCACAGAGATACCCAAAATGTGGAGGACATCCCACCTGGAAATCTATGAAACCTTCACAGAGGGCAGTTCTAAACTGTGGCCATCGTTAGCAGAGTTAAGTGCTTGTCCAGCAGCTCTGATTTCATCCAGCAAAGCCTTGCAGTTGGACCCAAGGAGCCAAAATGCTCCCCAGCTTTTGCTCTCTCTTTGGGCAGCAAGAAGCTGCATTAGCATCCATCCCAAAGGCAACTGCTTACTGGCACAGGGTGAGACACCAGACTCCCTCTGCTTTGCTATGTAGCCCTCACCTTAATGAACCAACAATAAAGTGGTCCCCTTTGAACAAGACTGTAGACTTCTGCTTGCTCCCATTAAGCTCTTCGGGAATCTTACGTCTTGGCACTTTGCAACAAGTAAATTTCTGGCCACAGAATTCAAGATCACAGAGTTCCCTCAGCCTTCCCAAATAAAGTCAGTCTTTTTTTTTTTTTTTTCCATTTGAAACCAGGTAATTTAGAGGCTACCACACAGCTAATTCTACTCTGAAAACAATAGACGAACATTCTCTGGAGAAAGATCTGAGGAGTTTTACTTTACTGTGGTTATTGGGAAGGGCTGGTGAAGGGAGAATGTGAGTTTGTATTCATTACATTCCCTATATATTACTGGAAGTGTTTTCTAGCAACAGTGCTGCTATACAGCATTGTACAGTAGAAAATGTAAGCAATAGCACTTTCAGGACTCATATGAAAACCAAAGATAATGGCTTCCCATCCTTATACCAATGTTTATTATTCCCTCACCAATAAGACCACCCTTTATTGACAAATGCAGTTATCTTACTTGGCATGTGCAGAGCTTAAATACGAACCAGTCTTTCGCTTTTTCCATTTTCCCTAATACACATAGGACACCCTTGTGAAGGACTACATAAATAGAAAATGTGATGGCGTTGGTTTAACTACACTAAGCCCATCTTTTTTTTTTTCTGGCAATAGTTTTAAGCATCAGTGTTGCATTCATATTAAGTGTGAATCTCTTGTGTAAATCCCATTAAGGTTAATAGAATTTTAGTTTTACTGCTTAATAAATTTCCAAGTGCATTAACTTTTGAGAAATATATAACCAACCATAATACACAGAGCACAATCACACACCAGCATACATATGCTATAGCTATGATATAGGAAATTCTAATAGAGACATGTTGAAACTCATTCATATAATATGTAAACAAAAGCTTGGACCTTTCAAGCATATTTATGTCATATATTGTTTATTGGTTTATTTGTCATGTCTACTCATTCTGAAATTACATTATTTAGCTTTTGTGCTTTTAGATTCAAACTAATCATGAATGATTTGAGACATTATCATTTGCAGACCATTATATTACAATGCAGTCTTATACATGTAGTAGCTACTGGACCCATCAGGGGAACCAGACTGAGAGAGAGGTTGTATTCATGTTCATATATATCAAGAAGGTCACATGACGTTGCGTTATACACATTATGCTGTACATATGTACAAACGCTATACATAACAATGTTCATATCCTATATAAATTAATCCGTCTTCCTAATTTCTCATTCAAAAATTCAAACTTCAAGAAACTGAAACAAGTTTATTAAAAAATAATTAATCACCTCTAAAAAAATCATATTTGTTCCTCAGGAACTTGTAGAGACTCAAGCGACTCCAGTTTCCTTTCTTCAAATGTTGTACCACTAGAGTTGTCAACTTAAAAAGAAAAGCTTGTTTCACTGGAGGCGAATAGCTCTGCTCCAAAGTGAAGCATAGTTGCATTGCTGTGGGGTGCCTGCCTGGCTGCAAGAGGAGGCAGCTGGGGAACGAGGCAGGGTACTTTCGTCAGCCCACAGAGTCTTGGTCAGCAACACTTCCCAACGCTTGTTCGAGGAGATTGCAAACTTAGTGAACAAGTGCGAGTGAAAAGTCCAAGCTTTTTAATGCTCACCAATCTCTGATCTTCTTCTAGATCACTTTCTATATTCTGCTTTTCTATGTTGTTCCCAGTCTCCCTCTGCATCCCCCTTTGTATTTGTGTTGCGTGTAAGTTGGGCAGTCTGCCTCTGCATAAGCATAAATTGCAGCTGAGTTTGTGCAGCTGCAGACTACCTGCTTGTTTTGTGCCCTCTGTAGTTATGTTCAGGGGATTGACCAAAAATGTCATTACAGGTTTCCATATTTATTATCTCTCACAGAATTCTATATCTGATAAGGTGTTTTTTTTTTTTTTTTTTCATTTTGCATGTCAGGCCAGTAACTCTGACCGCGATCTGAAAGTCAAGCTGTTGTCTTTGCCTTTAATGAGTTTTCTGCAACAGAACTTACATTACAATATTGCTGCTAACTTGAGCCAGCAGAGAATAGAGGCTTTTTTTACAACTCTATTGTTTCTGCAAAGTGCTGAAATGAAAATAGAAACAAGTAAAAAAGAAGTAAAAAAAGAAAATATTATTTTTTGTCAGCAGAACAGTTATTATTCTAGATACATACAGGGTATACGAGTTGTTCAGATATAATGTGTCATATTTTCATAGTCCTTTTAATGACTATATCGCTTTAATCTATACCAACAATAAATATATGCAGTAGCATCCATATGAGCAGGCCAGGTGACTGATGCACATGATATCTTAAAATTGAAGAGCAACCTAAATATCATAGAATCATAGAATGCTTAAGGTTGGAAGGGACCTCTAGAGGTCATCTAGTCCAACTGATCGGGGCCCCTCTCAGCCTTCTCTTCTCCAGGCTGAACAGGCCCAGCTCCCTCAGCCTCTCCTCATAGGGCAGATGTTCCAGGCCCCTGATCATCCTTGTGGCCCTGCGCTGGACTCTCTCCAGCAGCTCCACATCCCTCTTGTACTGTGGGGCCCAGAACTGGACACAATACTCCAGATGCGGCCTCACCAGGGCTGAGTAGAGGGGCAGGATCACCTCCCTCGACCTGCTGGAGACGCTCTTCTTAATGCACCCCAGGATCCCATTGGCCTTCTTGGCCACGAGGGCACACTGCTGCCTCATGGTCAACTTGTCGTCCACCATGACGTCCAGGTCTTTCTCTGCAGAACTGAGATAGGATTAAGATAAATGAACCATACTTAGGTTAACTCTTAGCTAAGGGGCCTTAGGAGAGGTATCTCAAGGTTTCAGCCTGTAGATTCCCACCAGTGGAAGGATTCAAACTGACTCTGCCTTCCTTTACCTTTCAGTGTTCTAGGCCATGCTCGATTTAATCTTCAGCTGGTTTTGGTGGCCAAATAAGCAAAATCTGAATATTTATATTTGTGATAACTACCTAAATGTGTTTTTTCAGATTAATTCAGAGTTTTCTGTTTTTTCCTCTGTGATTAAAGATTCTAGTTCTCATGATTTGTTGCCCACAATGCAACGAAGTTGTAGGATTCTCTCTAGCCAGTTCAGGGTACCTTTGTGCAAGGTGAATTAGGCTGTTATATCTCTGATGATGGCTAATGTAGCACGTGTATTTGTGCTGAACTTTTAATAGTAAGTAATACAGAATTTCTCTATAACTTTTTCTTAATAGTTGGTTTGCAAAAGAGTTTGCTATTATCACCCTGACTTTCCAGGTGGGGAAACTGAAGCAGGCAGGTGAGGTGCTTTGTTACAGTGTGCTACAAAATTAATGAAAGCTAAACCAAGAGTTGCAGGAAAGGACACGCCATAACTGCTTCAAGTTTTATTTTATGTTTCCCTTTTTCTTTTCTTTCTTTTTTTTTTTTTTTTCGTTCGCCAAAGGAAGAATGTTCTGAGGCAATATCTTTTTGCAACTTATCTTTGACCCTTTCTAAAGTGGTTGCCTCTACAGTATATTTGTACAGGTTCATGTGTGAATACTGCAAACTAATTTTTGGGTAGTGTGGGATTATCTTGGAGAGTTGACTTCTGGGAGTAAATGTGAAGGAATACCTTGTATGGTCAAATTTTTGTTGGAGAAGCATTTTGCAGGATGCTTCCTGATTTTCTTCTTCTTCTTCTTTTTTTTTTTTTTTTGGTATTGTTTTAGCTTTGTTTCCTATACTTCCCATAATCCAACCTTACTTCTAACATGTTTCAGTGCTGAGATCTTAAGAAGCCACAAGTAGTCCATCAAACTAGAAGAGTTTTGGTGACATGATCTCCTTTGTATACAAAATCTCTTTTGAGATTTCGAGCTCACCATATACAGAAGAATTTAAAATCAAATACTCTTGACCCTTCTTGTTTTGAATTGGTCTACTTTCTAAAATGCCAAAGATCTTTTTTTTTTTTTTTTTAGCATGAGCAAAATAGGTAACGATAGATTTTAAATATCTGTATTATTTCAATCTTTAACTTATAATGGATTATTTTATACAATTGAGCTGTATGGATATGGGTTTATTTTCCACAGATTCTGCCAAGAGAGTTTCCATTCTGGGGATTCCTGCTTATTTCTTCCAGCTGCTTCTCTTTTTTATCCCTTCTGTTGTTATTCTTCTGCTGTCTCCTTGTTTTCAATAATGATGGAGGAGAGTCTTGGTTAGGTTTTGCAATTATAATATAAATGATCTTGGAAGTTGTTTCTTTCTGTATTTTTTATAGTTATTCTGTAGTGATTTCCACTCTTTTAGTTGGACGTCATCATTGAGAACTGCATTGGTCAGTCAAAAATATTAAAAGACACATATGATGTTTAACAGGATTCATAAGGATCCAGAGCATCCAGTGTGGTGGTAGCTGTGTTGACCAGGGTGAAGGAGGGAGGAATTTGTCTCAAGGACCTCTTGATTTCCTGCCTAGGCAGCGGGAGGCTCTGCTCCTTAACCTCTCCTGCCAATCCCACCCTGCAAGTTCACCGTTGGTAGTGAGATGATTTGTTGAACAGCTTTTTTGACTTAATAGTGGTATGTTACTGGTTATATGCATAAAATGGCAGTGGGGGAGGCATCCCTTGAATCTTCTTTTGCATTGATGTCAAAGAGTTTTCAAAGGAAAAAAAAAAAAAAAAAGCTTCTTCTCATCTTGGGAAGTCATTTGACTACCTGAGAATCAGACGACATTAATCCTAGTCTTGTCAGAAGTGATCTTCACTACTGCAGAAATAACAACTGGGCTGGAGGCAGTAAAGTGCTCTTTTCTCACATGCAAATGTATTTGCAGAATGAAGTCCTTTGTTTGTTTGTTTGTCCATGTGTGTGTGTTTGTTTTCCCCACTTTTGGAACATATTAAAAAGCATCCTGCTCTTGTTATTTCTTTTGAATAGTCTATTTTCTGTAGAAAGTAATATCCACATGGTAAACTCCTATTCATCAAAATTGTGCCAAATATGTGCCATTTTAAAGCTAAATATATGCTATTTTATTTTACTTCATTTTAAAGCAAGCCAAAATACATACCAAGAATATAGCTCTGGATGGTGTTAGTCCTATGAATGAGTATTTACTGTGTGAGGCACTTCTGTGTGACAAGCTCAGTTGGTAAGGAGCTGCTGGATTGATGTGGTACGAAAGAAGTATTTCTTCCTCTTCTTGTGGTTAACTTTATAAAGTTAAAACAAAAATGCATTGGACTCTTCTCAAGGAAGCATGCACAGCATGACTTTGTGTACCTGTCCTACTGGTGTTACCTGGATCCCTAGCTCTGGTTTTTCACTTGGTCTCTGGAGGAGCATCTCTAGGGTATAGGAAGATTACCACAAAGTGTTTGGCTTGAGGAAAGTGTTTAGGAGCTTCTATGTAAACTTCTACATCTTGCTGTAGGTATGATTGGCTAATTTACGGCCTAACTGCCCATTTTTCTTTCTTCTTCATGGGTGCTAGTTAGTCTCTGCTCTCTTCACATGCTGGTGATGTTCTTTTTCACTGGCTTAGTCAAGATGTGAAAAATTTGTTAATCTCTTCCATTCCTCCCAAACAAGGCCCCATTTCAATCCAGAATAAATAAAATAAGGACATTCCTGGAGTTACAAGACCACATAGTAATTATCTCCCCCCCCCCCCTTTTTTTTTTTCCTTTCCATTATCTGGCTTTATACAGTGTTAAAAATTGCTCTCTCTCTTTTTGTAAGGATTGTATTTTACATATTTGTCTTAACTTTCTGATATTTAAAAAATCTAAAATCTTACTGAGCAGCTGTGTTAACAAATCCTCACAACTATTTTAAAGACTATATATTATAGTTTTTATAGGAACACATGTGTAGCATTCCCAAATTAGGGACATGTTATGAGGTTTATCAACTTAGAAATTTTATAAAGAATTGAGGGTAACCCTTAAGAGCAATAATTTCTCTTTTATCACAGTACAGTACAGTAACTGAAAGATGAAAATAAGAATAAATTCAGCAATATCACATCTTCCCTGGACACTTGAAATGAGCTGTTCTTGCAAGTACATCATGATGCAGTAAACAGAATCAAGTTCGATTACTCTCACAAATAATTGTTAATTTAGAGTATGTGTTTGGTCTCCTTGGAACAATTCAAAAATTCATCCTAGATTTTCTGAATAGTCTTACATGGGAAAACATATTTACCTGCAAATAATCAGTCTTGACCCAAGAATGTAGAACTTGGGTTTCTTGGTGTTGAAATCTGAGTGGCCTTTGTTATCAAACTTCTAATTCACAGATAAATGTCTTTTTTTATTACAGCATTTATCCTTCGAAAATTAAAGAAAGCTGATTTTCAAGTGTCAGCCGCATTGGTATCTTCTTCAATGAGAGAGTGGAAAAGAAAACTACCTCTCTGACCAGGATTGCTCATTCGGCTGGGTGAAAAGTAGCTGGTGCGGTCTGCGTTGGCTCCAGTTTGGCAGCTGCCCGGTAAACAAAGCCAAGAGTGTGACTCATGCGGGACTCGTGTAGGGCAAGAGTACTACAGCTGAGAATATACAGTGCACTGGATTTTCCAGGGCGAGGACTTCACAACTAGGACATAAAAATAAATGTGAAAATACATCAAACAATGTTATTTTTGATAGTGTTTGATCATGTATGTATCAGTTTGCATATGATAAGGTGTGTGTTACAGAATCAACATGCAATGTTCATAATGGCTTCAAAGACCAAAACAACACAGGCAGTCATTTGAAGAAAAAAAAATTACTTTGTACCAACCAATAACCTTGTAAGAAAACATATAAACCAGTGGTGTTTTTTTAAAACTCTTTGAAATATGCTTTCTCTTTAGACTACATAAGAGTCAGATCTTTGTTCTGTTTCATTTTTAGTTGAAGAGGCAGCTTGCCCATGTAAAAACTGTACATAAGTATTTCAGAAATTGGGGCTAAAAGAGTAAATTGTGCCTCTAATTTTCCGCTGTGGGTGCCGAGGTCTCTGTGGGACCTCTGCCACTGAAGCTGGAATAAATGTGTTGTGCACCACAAGGAAAGGTACTGAGGACTGCAGGCAGGGTTTGCTTCTTTTGCCCCATATGTGTAGTTCATAACTCAGGGAAGGAAATAGTTAAAGATGAGCATTCTCACAGGGGATTCTTCCTCAGCAGCACACAGCAAACCAGCAGCTAGTTGAGCTTCCAGCCCAATTGATGATGAGAGGCAATGGGAACCCTCTAAAATGGATGTGGCTGCTTAGGAAAAAAAGCATCTACCCATTGCCAACTGATTCTCTTCAAGAGTTTCCAACTGTCCATTCCCGGCTGTTCATGGTCCTTCTGCCAAAAAAAGGTGCTTAAGCATCTGGCAGAAAGAAAGTAAATCAATTATCACTTATGAGATAAAAATGAGCTAACAGGTTATCAGTTAACAACCCTATTGCAACCCCACTGATTAGTTTGAAATCATCTGCATGTTCCATATGCACAATTGGAACTTCTAGGGGAATCTGGGAGTAGAGGAAACCTTGGAGAAGAGTAATTTAAGCATTTGCTGCTGCTGCAGTGATTGCATCTGCCTTCTTTCAGTGAAAATTGTAGCGTAATTGACAGGAATCTCCTTTTGGCTTTCCTTCATTCCTTCTAAAGCAAATGTAAAAAAAAAAAAAGGGGGGGTGTTTCTAAGTAGATACTGCTATAGGACATGTAGACCAGCTCCTTCCAGCTTCTAAGAGGGAAGGAGGAAGGAACATATGTTACAGTTTGTTTGCTTCTAGCTTTTCAAATATGGCTCTATTATTATTTTATAGATTCTTCTGCCATGCTCTTGGTCATGTAAGTAATGCCTTCCAACAGCGAACACAGTAAGCAAAGTGAGCAGCCCTGAGCTGAGTTGTTCTTTTTCCCTTGTCTTCTCCAGAGGGTGTGTGCCTGGCAGCAATCTGGTATCGTTGCCAGACCACTGGATACCATTTACCATTCGTTCCTCTCTTCCTTTCACTCACTGTATAACGTAAATGCAAAACCTTATCTACAGAGCTTGTTTTGCATTTGCCAGAGCCAAATGGTGCCCACAGCAGGCCAGTGACCTCCCTGTACCTTAGTGAGTTGTGTTTTTTTGCAGTTGTGAATACATGAGCATTCGTCATTACAGCAGCATGCAGTTAGACTCTGCAGGTAGCTGCCCACTTTCTCCACTCCTCCTACCCCAGTGCTTTCTGCGTGGCAGCGTGTATGGTTGTTTAACTTGGTTATGTGGCAGGGTGATGAGTCCTAATGGGAAACTCAAGCTCCACTTCATCTAGGCGTAGACATTGCCCTTGTTCATGGTAAGATGACTTGCAGTATCAGTGAATGTGGCTGTGGCATTTTTCTATGACACTTACAGTTGTTTCGATATTTCTTGATACTGGCTTGTTCTACATGCCTCTTCAGAGAAATGAACTTGCATTTAGTTGAGTGACAATATGTCACTCCCAATCTGCACAAGACAATGAAAGGTCAGCGAAGAGAAGCCTTCACTTTTCAGTAGTCAGTTTCTATATATAAATTGGCACTTGATGCTCATCAAAGAACAAGAAATATTGGATATGCTCTAAATGTCCATTGTATTTTTGAGCCAACTACCTGATGGAAGTCATCACTTATATGTAAATGAACTGTCAATGGCTTGCCTCTGTTGGCAATCGTTGGACTGTGAAGGGTATGTCTTAATAAGAACCAAAGCTCTTCACAGACTTTGATTTACTGGAAATAAAATAGAAAAGTCCTCTGAGACTAAAAAGGACACTTGTTTCAGATAAAACGTCTAGACAGTAGCAATATATTTGGGGCTTTTATTATAGCAAAACTGCAAATTAGAATAGAGTGCTGAGAAAGTTCCTATGACCCAGCTGAGTTCAAAAACACTGTTTCAGTCTGATCCTTGAAACACTTACACTCAAATTAAGTTCATGAGCATTCAGAAAGGGAAAGAAAAGATGTGCAAGGTCAACATTCACATTTGTTAGAACTCTACAGTTGCCTAGATTTTACATTATCTCTGACAAGGAGGGATTTGCATTTCAGTTGAGAATGAAATCAGTTAAATAAAACAGAAAACACACTTTGTGTTGCAAAACACACAATGCACTGCAACACTAGGTAGCAGCCTGCTTTACAGTGCATTCCTGTATGATGGGTTTTGCTTCAGTTATTGAAAATAAATACAGAAATAGGCTCTATGAATTGCTACATTTGACAGAAAAAAAAAAGCAATTGAAATAGAGCCAGCAATATGCTTTCTTTAAGACATGTCTTTCTTGTTTTAGGGAACGCAGATCATACTTAATTTCTGTTAAAGATGTGGAAGTTTCAGAAAGTCCAGTTTCTCTGAAAATTATTGATACTGTTATTGATATTATTGTTTCCTTTTTTTTTTTTAATCATCCAGAGTTTTGGGGAGCTTTACAGAAACAAAGAAATAGATGGGGTTGAAGCTGCTCCTTTTATCACAAAGTTTGTGGTACCAGGGCTCAGCACGTACATGTAATAGATAAGAGTTTAATTCAAGTTGAATTCGAGGCTTCGTGTTTCCTCCCTGTGTGGTGAATGGAGTGTCCAGAAGGCAGTGCCGTGCAGCATCAGCTTAGAGCACCTGAGTGCTCTGAATCACTTGCAGTGTGATTTATCCTGGTATCCAGAAGCCATCAGCCATTTTTTCCAGTCACCTCCTTTTCTATCTGTACAGAGATCAAATGGAGACTTGCTCTCTACCAGCATTTATCCCCAACTATCTTCAGTATCAAGAACTCTGTTTAAGAAACACATCAATTGCAAAATGTCAGAGAATTAATGCATTTATAGCTGAGTTTCCACATGCTGAAAGCAATAGCTCTGGGAGGTCTGAACTGTCCAGGAAAGTATGTGGAGCATTACGTCAGACATCAGACACACAAGGAAATCAATTTTGTTAGCTGTCAGCTTTTTTTTTTTTTTTTTTTTTTTTAATAGCACACATTTATGGTGGGATTGGGGAAGACTGTAACTCCTAGTGTAACTCCTCTATGACATGGATCTCATGATAGAGACTTGGATGGCACTCTTATGCTTTGAGTGTTAGTTTTGAAGTGGAAGGTCAAAGCAGGATTCAGATAGAAGGCTGAATAATTCTTGCTCACCCTGAATGAGATAATCCATTTGCCATTGCTGTCCAAATATAAATCCAGGAATAGTTTAAGAGGATCAGACTGAGTCTGCAAGCAATCTGAAATCTTATCTCTGAGACATATGAATGGCCCTCTCCAAGTCAGTACGATACTAACACTGAAAGTGAACAGTCACAATTCAGTGCCCTTTTTCGGATGCACAGAGATCTGGATTCAACTTAATGCATGTGTACCTAGGTAGTCTATTAAGTGATCATGGTATGTGGTTTTAGTTCCACTGTAAAATGAATATAAGCCCTCAGGTTAAATGGTGCACGTTGTCAGCATGATGACTACATTAGCTGTATTTCTACCAAAAGTAAGATTTATTTGGTAGTAACTGAATTTCCACGTAATCCAATAGATGAGTCATCAGATAATGTCCACAGAGATTAACTTTATTTATACTTTCAGAAGATTAATTTTCACCATTTTCTAGATCTAAAGGGTATGCATAACAACAGACTAAATTAAATCTAAGAAATGTAAATGGATAATCAGAAGGTCCTTGGGGAATTCCTATTGACTCAGTATTTAATACTCTGATCACAATCAGTGTATACCTTGTTATCTTTTATCCTGTCCTATAACCAGTAAATACCATTATAAATAAAAAATTAACAGGCTCAATGACATATAATTTGTTGCAAATCGTAGTAGATTGTGTACAGCCTCCTCAATAAGGCTGTGTGCCCCTTTTATTCAGGCATGCAGTTTTCCAAATATTTGACAAGTCATTGTTGTCAGGGAGGAGTATAAAACATGAAAAAGCACAGGTAATATTAGAAAATTGATCATAAAACGTATGAAGGAATCAGATTTAGAACATTATCTTCAAATGAGCAAAGGGCAGTATTCCTTCCTATGTCCACCTTGTTTAGAAGCAAGCAATTCAAGTATTTTCTGTTGTCACAGATATTGTAAAAAGTGTTGTTTTAACTGATTCCTTGACATTGTGCCTATAACCAATACAGATAGGGATACAGATTATGTGGGATAAAAATGGTTATTACTCTGAAATAATTATTTGTTTGAAAGCCATTGCCTGAACTCCAAAGCCAATAATGAATGATTAAGATTTCCTTGCCTTCTCTGCTGGAGAGAAACCTGCTCAGCTCTTCCGCAGTTGCCAAATGTCAAATTTGCACAAAAATAGTAACAGGACAAAGTTTAGAAAACTTTCAGCAAGCCATTAACTCCTGCAGAGGAGAAAAAGTGCGATTTGTGAATTCCTCTAAGCATTAGTTACTTTTCAGTGTTTTATTTCTCCTTTGGGAATAAGGTAATTATCAGTAGGAGTATCAGTGAAAAAGAAAAATAGAATTGTTTATTATTGGACCAATTGAGCCCAGCTAGATGAAGGCCAAAATGCTTTTTGCTTGTCTGAGTTTGATTTTTAATCAGTCTGGATATGTTTCTTGTTTAGCAGAGAACTTCAGTGAAGAGTATGTTATTTTATGACTGAGGCCAATAGAAAGTCATTGGCATAATAAAACTGCAGATTTTACAATTTCAGCACAGCTGCTCTGTGACTTTTAAGCAACTGTGAAATCACATTGTTTAAACTGTGTTTATAAGGACTGAGCTCTGGATCTGTCTTTTTTTCTCTGTTTTTTTCTGAAGTCACCAAAAATCCCTCAGATCAACTGGTATAGCCGCCTTACCATTTTAGTGAATGTTCAATATCCTCCTCTTGGAAATAACCACCGGCTCGTCCTGTGTTACATTTGTATATGAAAATAAAATGAAATTACCAGTATCATTAATGAGTTTCCTGGTATTAATGCACTAGTGTAAATTTGTTCATTTAATGATAAGCACATGCATTCAGATGACACAGAGATCAAGTGCAATGCCCTGTGCAAAATGGTATTTAAATTGGTTTTATGACTCTTCTAGGATTTCTTAAAACTGCAGTAGTTAATAGTATTTAGATATATTAATATACTGTGTTATCAAAAGTACCCTTATCTTGTTTATACAAAGTATTGTTTGCTTCTCGTAAACCAACTTCTTTGTGGTGTAAAGGTGAATTGATGAACCTCTGATACAGTCAGGAGTTATGCCTTCCTTCCCTAAGCCTGGGAACCCCCAAACTTTTACACAAGTGATTATTTATGTAAGTGTTGTCTAAATGGTCTTCCTGAAATCCAAACACTTAAGCAAATTTATGGGTCTAGTAGTGAAAGTTAGTAGACTTAATGCTAAATTTTAGGCCTTAAAAGGGAAGTATTATATGACAAAGTCTTTTGAATCATTTTTCCCCCTTGCTAAGAAAATACTTATATGTATAGTATGGCAGCTTTTAATTAATTATACAAGTACTGAAGGTTTAACCTGCTATATTGACTGTGTCAGACCCAACTCCTTCAGATGCAGATGTAGCTGAGGAAAATTGCCTATTTTTGCTGAAAATAATGTTGATGAAAGAGATGGGAAGCCAGCAGGTTTTGTGCACTTACCAGAAATATGAGGACAAGGAGCAACTTGTCTACAGTAAGGATTACAATTAAGTTACAGGATAGGAACTAATTCCTGTGATGACTGACCCTTAACAATCAGTCCCTTAAGACTTAGAAAGACCCTTAAGATTTAGAAAACCAGTAGGTCAAGTGTCCTGTAGAAAAAATGAAGTCTAGTTCAGAGTTTTCTGTGTATTTTGCTTGGCTTTTGAGCTCTGCTGAGAGCCTCAAAGAAGGAGCCCAGCAGCCGCTGATCTGAAGGAAACATGAAACATAAAGATATTCTTGGAGAGACTATAAAAATGTGGCAGAGCATTTGAACTGGACACAAGTTTGTGATATATTCAGAAAACAAGTCATAGGGTTCAGAGGAGTATAGCTTTATGGGTATTTTCTGAGATAGAAGTGCTGATGATGCCATAATGCAAGCTATCTGGATGGTATGTAAAAATCATATGATCAGTATAATGAGTAAAGCTGAAAAATCTGAAATTTCAAATTGAAGAGTGAGATTATGTAAGATTTATTTCCTTTTGCTTTACTAGGTTAGTTCAGTTTATGGCGCCTGATTTCAAGGGTCAAATCTTCCTTTTTATTTATGCAACTTCTATTCAAGAGTGGTTTATAGATGCCACAGGAGTTAGTCCAACTGTACAGATGTATAGAGAAATAGATGCTTATGCCCTACAGGGTTTTTGTTTTTTTATGTTACAACCAGATGAGGCAGGAGACAAAAGTACAGTTTCATGATCTTGGGCAAGTAAGTACCCAACTAACTGTTGCCCATCCTAAACTTAAAACAACCAAGAGTTTTCTACATACTAGTCAACCTTGCATCTAGGGGTCATAAATAACAGTCGGAAGCCTAAACCTTCTAGACAGAAAGAATATGCACAGCCAAAGCATTATTCCTTTGAAACGCAGAGCATTTCCAAAGTGTGTCTGGGGACAGGATAAACTATTTCTTAGATCTATGCTGTGTATGCTCAGACTTTTCTCTGGATGTAGGAAAACTTTTGGAACTCTAGAGCCATCCTTGGCTTTTATTAATGCCTTCCTTCTTTGTCATTCATGTTTATCAACCAAGGTTAGTTGTTCCTATACTTAGATTTGCACAGTGCCTCCTGCACACTGAGGAGGGAAGAGGGAAATGACTACCTTTTCCCTCCTCAGTGAAGGGAAGAGGAAGACATTATTGAATTGAGACATTATTTATCCTGCAGTGCATAAAACTAGTAGATTAATGCATGAAATGTACTGCTTAGATAAAATCTTGTCTCAAGTCTGATATCTTTTTTAAAGTGCAAACAAAAATAGTAACTTAAGGATTCAGCTACTCATTTGTTTTTGCATTGTACCAGGAAAGCAAAGGTACATCTGTTGTTCGTCCTTCTCACTCATTTCTTTGCTATCCCAAATTAAGACAAGTTGCTTATGCTCATCCCTCCAACAATAATATTGCTCAAAAGCTCCTTCTGACAGGTATTTATAATGCGATTAGTCAAGATGACTTTGACTTAAAAAGTTCACATATGCAAAAGATTGTGTATGCTGCATTAAAAACAAGTTGAATTTCATAAATGTAGTGAATAAAATGTGTGATGTTTGCACTTAGCCTAGAGAAGAATATCCTACAGAATGAGCAGACAGAGATGGAGAAAACTTCTACCTGGGGCAAGCTGTAGTTATACCCATAGAAAGGAATACCAGTGGCACACCTGGAACCTGGAAAGTGAGGGCAAAGTGGTGTATTTGTGTTCTGGACTTGATGGAAGACATGTCTCTGACCTCCTTACAATCTTAAGCATTATATGCACGATACAGTGCTTTATGCATTGATTATTTGTAATTAAAAAGCTTTGATATAGAGCCTTAATTTTCCAGCAGAAATGAGGATTTGGTAGGAATCATTTATATTTACTGATTTGTGTTTGCAGAACAGGAGGTACATGTTGCATTCTGCAAAACAAAGAGAAGGTTGTGTTTTCTTAGCGGGGATTGGGCTGTTTTTGTTTCTTCTGGGCTTCTCCGTTTGCTTTATTCTTTTTCAAAACCTGGGTATAAGAATTGTCAGAGCTGGACAATAGCACTGATATATATATATTTTAGAAAATGATAAAAGCAAATATATTTTAAAAAGCAGGGGATTACTCAATAACTTGCATATTTATAAGAAACTTGTTCAGAAAGGAATTCCTTTTCTGTTCACTGTAAATTGGTCTACTCCCAAGATAAAAATCTTCCTGTATTCCAGGAACTAATAAAGCCATCAATCAATCAGCAATGAAGGAATGAAAACAGTTGAAACTGCCAACAGGAAATAAATTTTTTAAAAATGTGTTGAAAATAAATGTTTGTAAAATGTAAAAGGGCAAAATTGGTATTACAGAAAGTAGAGCCCAATTTTTCTTTTCCTTCTTTTTTCTTTTTCTTTTTTTTAAGCTAAGGCAGGTCAGAGATGTCTATTTAACCATAGAGTTCTGAGCTGTTGTTTTGAAAATGTCTTAACAGTCCTTTAAAGAAGTCTTTATGAGTACATTAAAAAAAAAATCCAGACAGTTTGGCTGGATTTTAATCTGTGAATTAGAACCAATCTGATTTTGCAGCAAAAGTATCTGAAAGCGAATACAGAGCCGTTCTTTCACTGATACCACATTAGCTTTTGGAGTTAATCCAGACATAATGGAGGTTTACATGTAAACCTGACTCAGTATGGATCTTCCATTCATATCTGATCTGTATCCAGATCTGATGTCAATGGAAGTACTGTATATTCTATGTTGCCTCTATCCAGCTTGGCCAGTCTCCAGACACTTAATGTTTTTCTTCAGCTGCATCAGTGCCTTTGAGCAAAAAGAGAATGGCATCCGTATGTCTAAGATGAAAGCCGAGTCAAAATTTCAAGTGAAAAAAAATATGTATTTGTAGACCTAAAGCAATACAGTGAAAGGGTAACATTCTTGAAATAACAATTTTAATCTCAAAGCTGCCTGTTCCATTGTGTATGTTACGTTTTGTTGGAAGAGATCATCAGAAAGACATAGGTAGATGGTTACAGTTTTCTTTTCACAGCTATTTTTTGAACTAAGTCATTTGCTCTTTGTTTTTTCTTTTAGTCAGAGAAGAGAGTTCATGGATATATGTTGATAAACTCACATTTGAAGTAACTAATAAAAACAGTTAATGCAGAAAGCTGATGAAAATAGCTAGAGAGAGGATACTGAGAGCCTGTCACTGCACTTTTGCTGCACTCGAACAGACTTCAGATGTCTTTTCTGAGGAGAAAAGCAGATTGTTAGAGTTGCATAATGCAACAAATGCAGATAGATTCAAAAAAATGCATGTGCGCACCCATGCACAGTGAGATCAAATTGAAATTATGAAGTCATTTACTGAAGAATTCTTTAGACTTCTCCACAGACTTAAGTGTATCAGCCCAAGTGTTTTCATTTAAGCTAAACATGCTCCTATAAGCAGTGTTGTTCTGGGCATGCCTGAGTATCAGTATCATGAAAGCGGATGTTTCCTCTGGCATGCAGAGGAGTGTGCTAGGGAAGCACTGCTGCTCACTTTAAAAAAGTGCACTTGGTGCTCTCTCTACCATGTAAAAACATTATGGTAACGAAGAAAGAAGGAAAGTGGTTATGAGTGTGTTGTGGAGAGGGTAATTTAAATTGTAATCGAGTAGCACCACGTGCTTGTACCTTACTTCAGGCTAAGTGGGGTCTTCCTGGAGACATAGCCCTAGCAATGTGATCTCGTTTGCAAGTACTAAGTAAGTGGTAGGAACCAGAATTGGTGTCTGGTTCCATTTGTCTTGAGACTCGTCTATCCCAATACTAGTTATCCCAAAAGCAATGACTTGGGCTGGGGAGAGCAGCCCCTCAATGGTGGGATAGGAAGGGAGCTGCCTTGAGGCTGAGCTGAGCACAGGGCTTGTTGTGCGAGGGTGCGCTGGCGTCCCAACCCCAGCTCTTGATGAAAGGGTAGAGAAGGAGGCAGGTGAAGCAAATGCCAAGCGGGCCAGCATTGACTTCCTCTGCTACCTCATGGGAAGGGGGACAGAGCCACTAGTGCTGAGCTGGGAAAAAATGAGAAAGTGGCAGCTACAGTACATCCCTGCCTCTACTCTGCAGGCATTTTCAAGCGCACTTCACAGATACTTTTCATAGCTTCCTAGAGCATTTTCTTACAGTGCTATGTAGAAAAGCCACACATGAGAGATCTTTTTTTTTTTTATTAAATCTAAACATAAAAAGAAAATTTCACAAATCTGTTGGTCTGGCTGTTTCCCAGTCATATGTCATCTGAATTACATTACCACAATATTCCAGACATTAAATTAAAGACAGTAGGAACAAGCATAGTTGACATCTGTGCAAAATTTAAAAGTAAGGAACTTCCAGTGGTTTCTTTAATCCCAGCCAAATTATGGCTTTTACCACACTCTTCCTTTTATAATGCCTTTTTTTTTCTTTCTCTCTCTCTCAAGTACATTCACAAGATCACAACTGTGCAGCTGCAAAGCGTCCTGTGCTGTTCCTGTGTGGGCTGGCCAGTGCCACTGGTCACATGTGGAGAGGATGCTGGTGGATCTTGGAGGGGCTGCAACGCTGCCTTCCTCGCTTCTTCATAGGTAGGTGCAGGGGTCAGTAAGAATGTGCAATGCCTAGAATATATAGCCTATGTTGTGCAAAGCATGGATTTCACTTTTTTTTTTTTTTTTTTTTTTTTTGGTCCCAGCATAGGTGGGAAATCAGTAAGAGTTAAATTTCCTTGCTAGGCGCATAGTGCGGCATTGGAACGTGTTATCAAGTAAGGCTGTGAAAGCTCAGTCCTTGCAGTTTCCAAGACTCGCCTTGGCACAGCCATGACAGACCTGATGTAGTGTTGGCAGTAGTCCTGCTACAAGCAGGGGCTTGGACTACATGAACTCCAAAGTACCCTCCAGCAAATATTTTTAATTCTCACTGTTCTATGCATCATTGAGGAAATGGGCAATAGTCATTGCTAGTGGCAGAGCTCTGATTGCATAAGTGCATCTATGGCATGTGCCAGTCTGTCCACAGAGAGGTAGATGAGTTTTTCTTCTGTTCGCTTGTTAGGCTGAAAAATGTTAATGGCTTCTAGTAAACATGTCTTTAATCTAGTGAACAGTCGAAGATGTGGTTAAAGTGAATGAGCAACCTTTCATTCAGGGCAACTGAATGCCCTGTTGAGTAGTGGTAGTTACAACATGAGAAAGCCACAGCTCAAGGCAAAGGCTGCTGTGGTCAGACCCAATTAGAAGCTAAATCATAAGCATGCACATGCACAGAAGGGAGACGGAAACAGCAGAGCCAGTCCCGTGCGCTGCGATGGGCAGAGGCTGCCCGTCCCGGTGCTGCCCGTGGCGGCCGACTCCTGCCCCTAGACTGCAGTGAGTGGGTCTCCTCTCTGCAAGGCCCCAGCACCACAGGTGAGCCCACCCAGCAGTGAAGCGGGATGCTCTGCAGTTCCCTGGATGCCCTTGTTTTCCTCTGTGTTTGTTCAGCTGTGAGGTTATGCAGAAAGGCATTGGTGGTGGATGGGTTGTTTTGGCATTATGGAAGGAAGAGTGTGGAAAAGCACTGTTTTTTCCCAAAGAATTCTCTCATTGATGCCATTCTTTTTTCCTCTTATTAGAAACAATCCACCATGATTTTGAGATTGCTTTAACTGCAGAGACCAGGAAAAAAAAAAAAAAAAAAGGAAAATACTCCAGTTTGACTTGATATATCTAGACAGAAATAATATTTTTCTGTAGAGTTGATCAGGAAAAGGTCAATATCATGCCGTGAATTGCCTCAAAAAAACGTAATTCCTCTAATCTCACTATTTCCATTAGGAATTGCTTTCATGTGGAAAAGCTACCATTTTGACTGTTCTTTTTCCCAAGGGGGAGAAAAGTAAAATAACATGAGAAAACATTGATGGTTTTTTATTGCAATGAACTAGTACTTCATATATAAAAATATCTGAATGATAGTAAAAGTCAACTTTTCATTTTCAGCTCTATATATCAGTTCAATATACTTCATTTATTTTTATGTTTGTAGATGCCAAGCTAGAGAAAGGAAGTTGGTAGTGTGCTTTCCTAAAGTGTTCCTAAGATTTTTGGCCATGTTCTACTGTGGGCTTAGAGGAGATTGCTTACAAAGACTGCACATTGTGATGATGATAGCAAGGGGGATCCTGTCTTAATCTTATTTTACTGAGTGTCAAGAGTCTTTGGATGTATCCATCCATGTTATCCCTCTGAGTTGCACAATCTGTTATTGGGAGATAATGGAGGAAAAGCAGGATCCTCCCATGTTTGTGGTCAGAGTTCTGTCTCTCATGGGTTTGTCACCCCACTTGGAGAAGTCTGAGAAGTGAAAATTGCACTGGGTGCACCCATTGCCCAGTTGCAAGGTCAGGTGGTCAGATTTGGTCCCAGGGCCATGTGGTGATGGCCAAGCAGACCTTGTTGACCTGGCACATACGATGCTGCTGATGGCAGAAACACCAGCCTCAATTATTTCCTCCCTTTCTGCACATTGATAAGTGAACCTAGAAAAAGGCACTGGGGTCTGTCAGCTACCGCATAGACCAAGATAGGTGTATTTTGACTTTATTAATTAAGCAAAATATACCTGTCTACCTTCTTGTTCTTCATCAGGGAAGGTAGGCATACAACTTTCCCACTTCCAATCCTGGAGCAAAAAGTGAAAATTAAAGAATATATAGCCTTCACCATGTCATTATTTCTTTGTTTGATGGCAACCTGTTTGTAGTTTTGTAAGGCAGTAGTTGGAATTAAGACATGTCCTGTAATATCTTCAGTTGATGATCCAGACCTCCACTTGAGTATATTTTAACGAAATGTATGGGAAACTTCATATATGGAATCTATGCATATTGTTCTGTCCGGGGGACCACAGAGGAGGGAATTATATTTGATGTGTTATTTCTATTTACTTGTTCTTTTTCATGTACTTATTATTCAGCTATGATTTTTAAACAGCCATGAATGATGAGATTCAGATGCAAAGTCCAACTGTTTTAGCATCAGACAGATATCTGATATCTTGGCAATCTGGGGTCCAGAAATTAATGAATAAATTGCCATCATCCAGTGAATAAAATAGTCATCTGAATAAGTACAGCACAGATGTGCCCTTTCACTTCACTAACATGTACTGTATGCAGAATACCTTAAACATGATGCAATTTCATGTTTCATAATGCATGGTTTTTGTGAAACAGCATATGTCTTCATTTGCAATTGCTTGAAGGTACTGCTATAAACTTGATGGCTATTATTATGTCTGTTGTAGTTGGCTAGTCATTCTAGCAACCATTTTTTTTCCTTGCTAGTAGAAGAGATCACTTTAATATAAATTAGCTCAATAAAAATATTTATTAAAACTACAGTCAACAATCTGCTCCTGCTAGCTTGCATCTTGTACTGTATTAGAGTGGGAGCACACATTATCATGTTACTAAAAAGAAAACTACTGAAATAAAAAGGTTTATAAAAGAATAACAGTAAACAATCTGCTTAATTAGGCATCCTAACTACTTAGGTGTATAATTATAGAAGTGACACAATGTTTATGTGAGAGTCTTAAGAAACAATAAAGTGCAATGTTTTCTACCTAATAAGGTTTACTTAAATAAGTATATTATAAGCCCAGCAAGGCTACTCATATGACAAACAGGAGAGGCATTCCCTAATGCACAGTAAAAAGGCCATAAACACAACTCCCTGGAATATGAAGATTTGACAGTGTTTGAAAGGTTAGGGCTCTGTCTGCTTTTTCCTTTGCAGTATTCCTAGTATTTATGCAGAAGGGGTGGGCAGCATAAACAGAGTTTAAACATGTGACAGTCAAGGCTCTCCACTGTGCTAGTTGAATAAGAAATTGGAAAGTTGAGAGAGGAAGTCTGTTTACATTTAGTGTATGTGTGTGTCTTGCTTTGTCACTGTCTGTCTTTTTATCTTTTATATCATACTGATACAAACAAAGAATCTAACCTCCGCATATTACTCTAGATACCTCTCCTAATCGCTCAACTCACAGGGCCAAATTCAACCTCACTGTATCAAGTTCTTCCTCTTTATAGTTCTCTTTCATCTCTGACTTTCCTGTTGTGACAGCAAAATGTGCCCTGCAGCAGTGTGTTACGATGTCAGAGTAAGAGGGTTCTGGCTTTATGAGCAGAAGGCAGTTTAAAAGACAATTTTAAATGCACAAATTCTGGCTACACAGTCATTGCTTGTCTCAAAAAGGAAGGAATAGATTTCTGCAGAGTTTAACCTCCAGTTTGCCT
This sequence comes from Tinamus guttatus, assembly GCF_059628265.1. Taxonomy (NCBI): domain Eukaryota; kingdom Metazoa; phylum Chordata; class Aves; order Tinamiformes; family Tinamidae; genus Tinamus; species Tinamus guttatus. The sequence goes on along the minus strand of NW_028288781.1, from coordinate 5,571,261 downwards.
TCTGCAGCTATCTAAACTAATTCAGAGTAGAAAATAGTGCTAATCTGCAGAGTGGCCTTCTGCAGTTATTCTGGGCAAATGCTAGTGATGACAAAGTGCAAGTCACTGGAGTGTCAAGTCCTTGCCATTTGTAGCTAGCCACCCTTGTTTTCTATGGCATTTGAACAGACTGGCCTTGAAACTGGCCAACAGCTTTAATATAGTGACTCACAATAATTTGTTATTAAATTTGAGTCACATTAGTAGCCTGCTCCCAATCCAAGAGGCTCTGATCAGTTCAAGTGTTTCCCTGCAGGACTGGGCCTTATTAACCTTCTGACTGAAGTGGGGTCTATGATATTTTCACAGCAGGAAAAAAAAAAAAAAAAAAGGCAGTCTCTCAAGATAGCCATCAACAGGATGCTGGAGAAATCATACATGCCTCCACTCATGTGGCTACATCTCACTCATAACTGACCCTATCCCTTTATAGACATTTCCTAATACTCCTCTCTTGGGATGGCCCCAAACGTTTTAGCAGTGCTAGCAAAACTGCTTGTTATTGACCCAAAGGTGTATGGAGACTTGGGCCCCTTGGGCCATAGTCAGGAAAAAAAATGGAATCAGGGATCTGGATTAGCGATCTGGGATGAAGACCTTGAAGATTTGGGTTCAATTTGTGAGCCCTCTGATGATCCAAATGGGCAGCAGCTTCTGCTGCTGGGGGAGGCATTTCTGCCATCCCGTAGAGCAGCAGCACCAGCCACCAGCCTGGCTGGCCAGGGCTCTCATGCTGCGAGGCATGAGCAAAGCCCAGCTCAGGAGCCTGCTGCCCTACCCAGCTTTGCCCAGACTAGCTTTCTCTTCACTGACATAACAGCATTTTGGAGGTAGCTTTAAATTGCTTTAAATCACCAAAACACTTTTGCGTAGTGAAGATCTGTCCATTTTCTTCATACCTTGGAGATGGTGTAAATCTTGAAAGACTTTAGCCCTCTATATTTTTTAATTTCACTATAAAGCACATTTGACTACTTGCAAGGCCATTTGCAAGCATTTGAAAGAATTACTGCATATCCAAGAACTATCTTATTCCTTTTCTAATTCTCCATGTGTGTTGCTTAGTACCCAGTAGTTTTCATGAACAGTGAAACCTGGCAGATTACTGTGCTATCAAAGATGGTGCACACCAAGTGAAGGAGAATCTGGCAAATGTGATCTGATCTTCCTGAAGGTCCTTCCAGAATCTTAATACAGTACAGTAAGAAACAGTATGTTTACTCCGATCATTTAATTGTTTATTTGTCTTTGGATTGACCAGATTTTCACAAATGCAGGTTAATTAAAATACTGGTAAAAGCACAGAACATGCAACTTGAACATATGTAAAGGATTCAAAGCTTCTAGCCATTGCCTACATGGCAATTCTAGCCATTTCTAGCCACTGGAAATGAATCCCTCACTGCTGAATAGAATGAAAGTGGATTGAACCTGTGTTAGGAGTAGGGGTAGAATGAATGGATCCATTTCAATTATACAAAGAATCATCTCACTACGGTTATGAGGGTTTCTTTTCTTACATAACCAATAAGCTTCCTCCATGTATTTCTCAATCCTGATCCAGAGTAATCTGCAGATCACAACTGTGTTAAGGTTTTCCAGACAGGTTTTGGTTTTCCTTTTTTTGATACGTTATTTGTACTAGGTTAGGTTAGGAGATATGTAGGGATATTTATGGCTCTGGCTTGAAGAATTTCCTTGTTGTGGTAGAGGCTCTAACCCGCAAGGAGCCTGGAAAGTAACTGTGCTTCCAAGGGAGAGGATGGGAATTTTAGCAATGTTAAAATACAGGTTTTGAAAAGCAAGGTTAACTTCATTTTCACCAATAATAGTTACCTTTAAGTTGTTACCTTCTTTTCCCTCAGATAAACTTAGTGCTATTTCTATTTTTTGTAGCATTCCTCAGATTTCTCTAAAATTCCCCAAGAGGATGCTGGAAACATCAACATAGCGTCTGCTTTAAGTTTTGCAGGGAAGTTAACACACTTAGAAGTAATCCATACTTGAACACATGTGCCAAGAATGACTAGAAATATTTTGGAGTCCTTGCAGATTACGGTCACTATGTTTCTGGTTGTGATCAGCCAAATGCTTCATGCTCTGTGTTCCCTGAGCTCAGGATGGAAGACAAATAATATCCAAAGAGCAGCTACAAAGCACCACCTGTAAGTGCAGATCCATATTATGGGGGCCAAGCTCAGCTTTTAAGCGTGGGCACTGTTTCAGTAATTAAGTTGGTGATGAATGAAGAGATGTATACAGATGGGGGTCAGAAAGCATCAAAAATTAAGAAGACGCTGCGAATCAGCCATTTTGGCATTCAGGGAGGCTCTTTCTTCTACCAAGGTATCCCAAAAACACTGGAGGATGTATCATGCACTTGGATCCCTGGCTGTGGGATGGTGCACACATATCTGGATTGCACAATTGCTGTTCCTCACGCTGCTGGAGCACTTACTGTAGTGCTGTGATTCTGTGTAGAGCAGCTCCACACCAGTGCTATATCTCAGGTGTTAACCAGCAGAGGAAGGCTTTCCAATCCTACTGGATTTGCATTCAGAAGCTGGAGACCACAAGTGGTACAAAGGTCAGTGTCTGCTGATGTGCAAATGTGCTCACTGGAGGCCGTATCCCACCCGGTGCTGCAGGCTGTGGCAGTCAGAGGGCCCCGGCATCCTTGACCTGCAGGAGCCCAAGCTGTAATTCCTCCAGAGTGAACTGTGGGACAGTTAAATGACTTTTGGGGCACTTACAGAGACTGGAAAAATGTTGGAGGGCTGTCAGCACTCCACTTGTGTGATTTAGCCTAAATCCTTTCAGCAGAGTGAACGTTAACAGTCTGAGGGGAAACCCGGCCTGTAGCTGTGGTCTGAAAGGACCAAGTTAACCTTGGATAAGAGTTTTTTTGTGCTTGGATGAGTAGTGGATTAAAGGAGATATGTATGTGAAAGTCCAAGTTAAGCGGATGAAAGAACCAGGCCCCCTCTGTACATCTGTTGAGCCTGGCCCTGCTTCCCCCCACCCATTACCGCCGGGCGGCAGGAGGGCCGGGGCCACAGGGCTGCACATGGCTTGTGCTGCCCATCCTCCCCCTCTGGCAGGCCTTCCAGGGCTGCTGGCAAAACTTAACACAAAACTCGGTCCCACGGTTTAAAATTGATTTACGAAGAGCTGCTTGCTGGAGACTGTTTTTTTTTAGAACTACCCACCCCCACTGAACAAGCAAATAAAGAGACCTCCTTCCACTGCCCAGCTTGTAGCTGCCGTGGCCTGGGAAGCTCTGGGGCCTCTGCCACACACACACATTTGCCCACAGACATTTGAAGAGCAAGTTTCAAGCTGAGTAAGAATTGTGTCGCTATACATACAGGGGTCACGTTCTGTATGAAATGGTGTGAATGTTTTGGTGTGAAATCTACAACATACATCCTACTCTGCTTCATTTCAAATGTTATTGTGCTCTGAAGGGAAGAACTTTTTGTGTTCGCCAGGCCCAGGCTCCAGCAGTGGTGGCAGCACTGGGAGGTCACCAGGTTAAAGTACAAAAACCATTCTGTGCATCATGTGTTTGCAGCAGGCCTTGGGAATTACTATGGATCCACAGGACAGCCCGTGGCCTGGATTGTGTGTTCCAGGCATTCCGCACTTACAGCAAAGGGAGTAAAGACAGTGTCTGGCAGCTGGTGGCCTTTTCAGGACATATAGTGGCTGCTGCATGTCAGCTTCATACTGATAAAAGGTCAGCAATAGCCTGACATATTGAGATAAGACCATCCATTGTCAAGGTGTTTCCAGGCTACTGTGAATATAAAATCAAAGGGTATCTATACCCTTTCCAGGACACTGATAGTGTCCCGGAACGTGCCACACACATTGAAAAGACAACAGCCAGTGTACATGTTCAGAGGAGACATTCAAGGCAACTAAATCACTAGGTTTTTAAGACTCAAAATAACCTCAAAGCTGCTCAAACCATTTCTCTGAGGATTCCTTTTGTGTACCTAAGGAAAAGAGGGTGTAGCTGACTCACTGTTGTGCTACAGTCACTCCTGTGGTGCCAGAATGGTCTGCTCGCAGGGCAAGTCATGCAGTAACAGTCCTGAATACCTTTCAAGGCGAAATGTGGGTCCAGCCTGCTGTGTAATGGGCAGAGATCGGGGAATCACAAGGATGCTTATAACCACTTTTGATCTCTGAATTTGAGCAGATACTAAATGGATTACACTATGATTTTGAGTCTGCCCTCATTATTACACTAAAAAATTACACTGTATCTTTACCAGTAGTAAATTTGACATAATGGGTCACCACATTTTATTTTAGTCTTAGGCTTTATGCCTTGCAACCCTATTATTTGCTGTACTATAGGAATAAAGTGCTGCAAAAATATTTACACCAATGACATTGGTTTTATGTATCAGGCAGCAAAATGAAATGAATATAAAAATGCATATATTTATGCTTCTAGTTAACCAACTGGTGTTCATAACAAGTAAAGCTTAGAGTTAGTAATTACTAACTGAAGCTTGACAATTCATTTTTACGTGTATGGCAAACTCCCCGAGGTTTCTGTGACCAGGGTTTATAGGCAGAGACAGCAAATTTCATGACCAGTGGAAACATACATATTCCTGTCAAGTCAATCAGAGAAGGGAAATAGTCATCCTGCAGCAACATGCCCAGGTACACCCAAAAGGTACAATTAGGTTTATCAATGAAGATCTTGTCTTTCCTCCTAATTCCTCCATATTGCAGCTAGTAGAAATCACTGGTAAGGCTCCAAAAGGAAGGGAAGGGAAGGTCACAGTGTCCTCTTTTTCTAATACCTGCATATCTCAAGCTGCCACTATCATCAAGGAGCCCTTGTAATGGATGAACTAATTCCAAAGAGCTGGAATTTCACTAGCTTAGATTTGAACTGTATAGAAGTTTCCCAACCTGCAAAATTTAAGACTTCTGCTTTATACTTTTTTCATCAGGATTGAATTCAATATTTGCAGAGACATTTTTGAAGACAGAAAAGGTCGCTCCTGATGGGCAGATGCATAGAGGATCTTGCCAGTCATTAGGGAGCCTGGGTTGGAGGTGCCATAACCTTCATTTTCTGTTCTGGGTGAGAGGAGTTTCTGTGGTGGTGCTCTTCCATCCTGTGACAGAAATACCACTCCAAACATGAGAAAGTTTCCAAGTTAAAGCTGTCAGGCTGTCTTGTGAAGCATTTTGGTTTCAATGAAAAAGCATTTTCTCTTTTCCTTATTAAAAAGAAAATGTGATCCCCTTCCCCACAATAGCTGTGTTTGCATGTAGGCAAACCCCCCCCAACACACACACACATGCGCCCGAACACTATTTTGCATGCAGGCATGCACACATTTCTCTTTGCTTTTGTTTGCAGAGTACTTTGCATAGGAAATCATTCTTGGTGCTATTACTCTAGCTTGCAGACAGCTTATTTGCCTCATTCTCTGTGTGCCCCACTGGGCCTGTGGCAGTTTGTGCTGCTCTGAAGCAGCACCTCTCTTGTTCCCTCCGTGCCTTGTAGTTTCGTGGTGTGTGCAGTAATGATTGAACACTATGTTTTAATTTGCAGTTTTAGGCAGACATGGTCTCAGCCATCCTATGTGACAAGAACAATTAGTCTGACTTGCTATATGAATCTGTCCCTGCCTCTTCAGCTGCCACCCTTTTGGCACTTTGTTTCTTAGACTGAGGAAGGCCAAAAGCCAAGCGTCAAAGCTGAAATCATTACATTAATATGTGTGAACAGATGACATGAATATACTTCTGGAGCCCAGAGACCCTGCTTTTGATTCTCTGCAGTGTCAGAAAGTGCTCCCTGGTGAACAGTCATCCCTGGAAAAAGTGGACTGGTAGGAGGTAGATAAATATATAAACAAATAGATAGAGAGGTACCTAAAGGGCAGAAGAGGCAAAGATGGGAAGCTTTATTGTGAACTGTATTGAGCATTATTTCCTAGAGCCTTTCACAATAGAGTCAAAAGATTTTGTGTCTGGCAGGTAATTTTAATCTTCGATGTTTCGATGATGGGAAGCAAATGCAACATCATTCATAAAACAGGTCCACAGTACACTTTCCAATACCAACTTGGTCAGCTTGCGCTACAGAAAGAGCATGTTGACAAGACCTGGGAAGACAGAGAAGCAATGTTCTGAACCTGATTATTTTTTTTTTAATTCACTTTGTTCTGCTTAAGCTGGGCAATGCAACCAGTTCCACGTAAATTTGCTTTGCCTTTTAGAGTGTGTTTAAAGAGACAAAATGGGTGTCTGACAGTGGGTTTAGCTTGAACATAATGATGAAGTGGAACTGTGTTGCGGTAGGACTTGCAGCATTTGCTAAATTCAGGGCTATCTAAAGCTTGGGTGCACATGAAAGGGCACATAGCCCAGGGCCCTGTAACCCACGGAGCCTGTTGCAGTTGTTGATCTTGCTTGCCTAGGGTCATTCCTGAGGGTAACTCATTTGAAGCTAGGCGTGCTGGTTGTAAAGCCACTTACACCCCTGGCAGAATAACCTACACCAGCAAGAGGACTTTGCTTATCATTTTATAGCAAGATTTCTTCATAGAGGCAGATTTTTATTCGTGATTCCAGCAAATGCTGCTCCTTAGCAGGAAACCATGAGTTTATTCTGTGCATCTTGCAAGGGCCATGATGTGAGCCTGCTCTGAAATAGAAAGCACATAGCTGCGGTCAGCTTGGAAGTATAATCACCTGGACACTGCACTAACCATGTCTGCTGTTTCAGAGCTGACTTATATCTGGCCAGAGAGAAGTAAAGGCAGCTGGAGCTCACATGTGCCTGGAAAATGGCACATAGACATATCCATAGGTATGCGGGCCAACCCCGTAATTATAAACAAAGCGTACAAGAACTAAAGAGTAACACATTTCACGCTAGCTTCAGTTAGAGAATTTTGTTGATCTTTACCTAGTTATGAAAGGGATGATTTAGTTCTGTTATCTTGCTCAGGAGTTTGATGATAATGGGAGGTCAAAACTGTGCATTTGGAGTAGTTTTCTTCTGTGTTGGGCAGAACTTTTGTTTAAAGGAGAGAAATGCTGCTTCCCTGAATGGTTCTTTGGCAATAGTAGTGCATGGCTGTTTCTCCCAGAAGGGCTTGAGATGGGTTCACACATCTTGCATAGAGTCACTTTTAGTTTATTTTACCCCTTTTGCTGAATGCATTTAACTGTCGATGCTCGGCTAATAGCTGTGTGGTACAGGGAGAGGTGGACTCTGACAAAACCTCCTGGAGGTGTGTACATTAATGAGCCATGCAGAATACGTGTTCACAACAGTGATTTGCAGCAAAATGAACAACAGTGCTCAGGACTGATGAGGCAGTGGCAGTTTCAGTGCAGGCTGCGTGTCTGGCCTCAACATCAGCTAAGAAGAATTAATTTCATGTTTGTTTTATCAGGTTGTGGAAACAGAGGCCATAGCCTGTGAGGGAGAATCTGCAGATATTTCAGCCATGAGTTATTGCTCTTTTGTTTCTGGACTTCATTTTTCATGCAGCTTTAACTCCATGCTGTTGTTCTTGATGAAGTAAATGATGCTACTGAGCAATGTCTTTTCAATTTGGCTGCATTTAAATAATTTTTAGTTTTATTTCTCAATGTATTTTAGACCCTACATATAGTTTACTTATGATTTGTGTTCTGTTCAGAGATATGAGTCTTCTTGAAGCTTACTAGCTAATAATTAAGCTTATTTTAAATCATTAATCTGTTGTTCTGCGTGATCTTTCCAGAACACATTTAAGATGTCTGATGCAATGTTTATTCTCAGCCCTTTTAATGAAAATCATCCCCATAACTGTCTGCCTTCATTTTCCATTTGCATCACCTGCAAATGATTGTCCATACAAGCCTAATGGGTTTACAGTAACTCTTTTTTTTTTTTTTTTTTTTTTAACAGAAGCCTACTATTCCACCTAAGCACTATTGCTGTATGTCAGAAGGTCAAGGGCACTAAATGTATTGTCATTAAAAAAGACCAAACCCATTTACTGTGGTACATTTGTGTGATACACAGATAACCCTGGGTCTCAGTACATGGAAATTACTTGTAATTATTCTATACTTTTCCAACCCTCCTTAACCTATTCAGCTCAAAACTCTTTGAGCTGGATCTAGCATTTATCAAGGGAAATTCTGAGTTCTTTGTTGGAGCTCTCCAAATTGCAGCAGCTAAGCAGCTGACCCATTTCTGTTTTGGTTATAAAATCATCATTCTTTGTAAGCTTCTTGCAGGGGGACAAACGCTTGTATTTTCTACTCTACCTGACATTTTTAAGCTGGTAGACAGAGTCTGTTTTCCTAGCAATTTTTAATCTTCATTTCATGAAAAATGAAGGTCTTTGGCCTAGAATTTCAATTTGATTTATATTCTTCACAGTTTTTAGGAACATGATTCAGCCTAGCTGATATCAAAACATGAACATTAGCTTTAATCATTACTAAAGGTTTCCATGTGATTTAATGGAGGGGAGAGAGGGGAAGATGTTGCTTTTCCTTATCATTTTTTAGGTTCTCATAAACTGAATATCAAATTCACTAACTTTCATCCAAAATCAATTACTTTTAAAACTCGTAGGAAAGAAGACCTTGAAAGAATATCCTGCCATAATTTCTGCCACTCTATCCAATCTTGGTGCTGTCTCTCATCAGTTGGAATCATTATTAGACCTTAGAAGTAGCAAGTATGTGCAGAAAAATGGCATCATACTGCTCAATCTGTCTGTTAGCTAAGAGTCCTTTGAGTTTCAGCTGTGTATGCTACAGATATTTTTTTGTGTGTGTTTATTAACACTAGCGAGTCAATATAGCTGTGAAAGTATGAATATTTCCATATTCCAACTCATCAAAAATGATGCTTTTTCTGTTCTGAGGCCAGGATCTTTATTAGTGGACAGAATGTAAATCAGAAGTGAAAATGATTCAGTTTCTACTTGCCAAGGGGAGGTTCCCATCTGCTCTCACAGAAGTGTATCGGCATTTTTGCTGTTGGCTCTCTTGGGAGAAGGGTCAGCCTTTAATTTGAGGGAGGAGAGAGCATTCAGCTGTTTTGTATTCTCATCTAAAATAAAAATGCTTTAACTGCATAAGCTTGTGACCATCTGAAGAAGCTGCTTAGTAACAGTTTTGAAACTCCTTAGTTTTGTAAAAGGTGTTAACCACTTGAAATAAGGTAGTCCTGGCCACTATAGCAGCAAATTTATGCAGGTTAAAGTGATGTTTCAATATTGCTTTTATCTTACAGAGGCCAATTATAACTTATCATGGCCTCTTCCACTAAACATACATTTTGCTACAAGAGAGTCTTGAAAAAATGTACAGGTGATGAGGATTGTGTCTGTCCTACTACCAGTTCAAGGGATCTCCAAGCAAAAGGTCAATCAAGCAAAAACTCGCATCCATCTATTGACACGACTCCTGAGACAGAGACTATATTTGTGATCTGTCCACTCAGAAAATATTTTTCCCAGTAGTTGCTCCAGTTCAGACAGTGTGAATGAATACACAGCCACGCTGAAGTGTTTCTTTTGTTAATTCAAGATGGAACTGGGAACTCAAATCCCAACTCAGGGTAGGGGTGGGCCATGCTGTAGTCCAATTTCCCAGATTTTTACAGCTGCTGAGTAAAGGGTTGACACTGGTTGCCCCCCAGCTTGCTCCAAGAACAAATTAATTGTAATATTTATTTTAAATGTGCAGTTTATTACTTTCTCCTTCAAGTCAGCCTAGCCTCTCCTATTCCCTATTCTTCTTCTCTTCACACTGGGTAACATATGTAATGTGAAGGCCATGTTTAACAGCAGACTTTTGCTATTCAGGCAAATGAGCATTGGGCTCAATATCTAAAATGAGAACACAAAATAGCCGTAATAAATCAGTTTCTGAACAATGGAAATAAGGAAATATTGCAAAAGGAGATTTTTTTAAAAAAAATCTTTAAAATAATTGCAAAGCATAGACTATATTTACGTCTGCCAATTCAGTAGAGGACAAGAGTTCATGAAGGAAGCTTTCCTAGCTGAAAAATAAATATGCATGTATCGAGTTCCCTATTCTACTCCTTCACACAAAATCTTCTTGCAAGTATCTGTAGGTGTCTTACCAAAGCTAAGAGTCCTGCCCAGGTATATGCTGGTATCAGAAATCTTCCACTAGTGTTAGAGCAGCAGGGAAAAGCTTGTTGCCGTTAGCAGTTTGCTCTTAAGTAGAGCAGAGGCTGACTGTGACATGGTAGTATAGAAATGTGAGGAGCTCTGACTTCTACGTCAAATGAAACATATATGTGAAATTGGCTCAGTCTAAGCAGAGATGTGTAATTTTGAGGGCTGAGACCAGATCCTAGTGGGAACTGGAAATGTAACTCAGGGGAACTAAGAGACAATTCAGAGTGAAACTGGACAAACTCTTAGCAGTTGTCAGTTAGTAGATATTAATGTAGAATGAAGCCATTCAATGCTGCATAAAGGATGAACTTCACAGTTCTTGGAGACTACAGGCTTGATTTCTGCATGCAAAAATACCAAGGCAAAAATACCCTTTTAGGGCAAAAAAAAGGACACAGAGCTCAAAGTCAGAAAAAGGCAAGAACAGCATGTCAACCTGCATGCTTTGGATAGCTACCACTTACGAAGAAGAGGTCCAGAAAAAGAAATACAGATCCAAAAAGACAATGGGTTCTGCCATTTCCTAGTAGACCGCAGGCATCTGCAGTGTGCCCACTGCAGCCTAAGGATGACAGCTATACCACTTACTCCACAATAGCAACAACAAATAGCTTTCTGCCAAAATATGAAGACTGTCAACCTGAACATAAATGTAAGAGCTGTTATTATAAAGCAGTGAAACGTAAAACATTCTGTTCCCAGAGACTCGATTCTTAGCACTTAAAGAAAAGGCTAAAGGATGGACAATGAACTGGTAAAAATGATATTTAGCCAAATGGCGAGTTCATTTCTTCTAAAGAAGTATTTGAGGTAGAGCTGCAGTTAGACAGTAGCAAATGTATGAATGCCTCTTCTTGGGTTAAAGGATGCCAGGTCTTTTGTCTTATCCAGGGGCTGCGATCCTGAAGTGATAGAAGCCAAAATAAATAGAGAAATGCAGGGGACATCTCTGGAAAGAGGCTTTTGCTCTTGCTGGGCTATTCCAGAGCTGAGAATATCCTTCTGCGTTGCATGGATTATCCTGCAGTGCTACAAGACTGTCATACTAGAGGAGCATTTACAGGGAAAACATAAGGTACATTGTTTCTCCTTTACCCTTGGAAGTGAGGAAAGCAGCAGTCTGTTTTTGTTGTTGTTGTTCCTGTGTGTGTGGTTTTTTTTCTTTTTTTTTTTTTTTTCTTTTTAACTGAGGAAGTCTGAAATGGGCAACATGCAAAACATGGCAGGCAAGTATGATATGATCTTTATTAAAACAAATGGCTTGCTGCTTCTTGACATTCGGGTATCAGAGGATAGATACTAGTTAAAGTATCAATAAAGCATGGACTAACTGGACATTGTTATTAATGTTAGCAGGCTGGTTGGAAGCAGGCTGATCTGGGATCCCATGATAGTGAGCACTGCTTCATTGTCATTTTCAGGTTGGTCTGGGGAAACATGATGTGGGGTCTCTCCTGTTCAGAGACATGTGCTAGGTAATGCTCGAGCAGCTGAAACGGAGAGAGTGAATGCAACAGTCACTGCTAGTGTCCTTGTCTCTGACATTGACTGTACATCACAGGGAGCTTCATCTCATAATTAATTGCTTTTACTCTTCCAATATTTTCCTGTGATCTAGTAGCCAGGCTAGAATTTGAGAAAACAGATTTGTTAAGCAATAGAGTAGACTTTTGACTATAGTTTCTCTGCTTGATTGCACATTAAAGCTAATTGGGAAAAGGCCTTTTTCTTTTTTTCCTCCACTGTGAAATACTTCAGTGAAAATGCATTGGATATTCTGTGGTTCCAACAACAACAACCAGAAAGCAGAAGGCTAACTATATTTCTCAGTTACAGGTTTTGTATATCTTCTCCTTTTAAAACAAGGAATGTTCTTTCTGGCTAAAGGAGAAATTGCGGTTAGAAATCACTAGCAGTTTTGCACCTAGTTAAGTGCCACTTTTTCAAGCAGCTATACTCTTTTCAGCTTCCTTTCGATGGTGGTGCTAGACCACATAATTTGTAAGATTCATTGGCTCTTATCGTTTCTGATAGACATTGCCCTTGGACATTGGATTTGTCCAACAAAGTTCTCTTAACTCCTCTTTTAACTAGGTTTAATGTACGAGTTTTTCTCTGGTACTGAATCAGTCTCCAGTTCACTTCGAACTTTGTTCAACAGATTACACTGATTCAATTCTTCGGCTAGTTCCTTCAGCATATCATTCCTTTTTCTAAAGAAAATGTAAATGATTAGTTCTAACACAGTAGATAGCTAAATGGATGTTTAATGAAAATTATCTGTCTAATGTAATAGAACTAATCAATGTCATTTTCCTTTTAAAGGAATGTTCTCTGAAAGATGCTGTTCAGCAGAGTACAGCTGATATAATGCTCTGGATGGCATAAAAGATTTTCAAGAAATGTCTGGAAAGAGCATGTGTGTGCATGGGGTAATTTTCAGCTACATGCAAGCTCAGCCTCTCTACTCATAGCCACAGAATTAGAAGAACCACAAATAAATTTCAGGCCTTATTTTCATGTGACTGTGAGCATGCAGGACTGGGCTTGCTGAGCCTGCTGAGCAGTGTGCTCTCCTGGAGCCTCCTGAATCCGCCCTCGGTCAGCCACTGGCTGGTTTCCAGATCGGTTTCCAGATTAGTGTGAAGACCACTGGGTTTTGATGAATAAAAGGGCCAGGTACCATTCCAGATTGAATGGCCTGGGATGGTACCTGTATGAAAAAGCCTCTTTCAGGTAATGAAAAACAGATGCAACTGCAGCATGAGCCCCATCATTATGAGAGGGAAGAGGTAGCTCTCAGTTTGTTTATACTTTGGACCTTGTGTGTGTGTTTTTTTTTTTTTTTTAAGTCTTCTCTAGATTGATAGTGGTTGTATCTCCAGCTTTCTCTCTGGATTCCTGCTTAGTTTTTGTGCCTGCAGGGAGAAAGAGACAGTTACTGTGGATGTTTGCATTGGAGAAGGACAGGAGATGGGTAGCTCCATATACAGTTGTCACTCTGTCCAGATGTTGATTTTGCCTGCTGGAATGCTTTGTCTTTCAAAAGGAGAGTGAATTTGAAAGTTAATATGTATAATCAGCACTTTTACCTGAAAAAGAGAGGTCATTTGGCTCTAAAAGATTTGGAAAATAATTTAGTGATGTGACTGAATTGTAGTATTAGGTATTTTGTCACATAGCATACTTCATTGACTATGAAAGCAGCCCCTGTCTGTTTTTTGGAAAGTGTCATATATTGCAGAGCGTATATTATCCTGTAAGTATTAATGATAAGTAATTCAAGATTGATATTTGCCTTCTTTTTGGAACGACTCAGATGTGATGTTTACTTTTTTTGTCTTGCTGGATTTCCTTTGGTGCTGTTTATTCAATCCTGGCTCAGTAGATAAAGAAATTCCTTGAACAAATATGGTTTCTTAATACTTAGTTCAGTTTGATATATGCCCACAGAAGCCATTAATTATCCAGTGAGCCCAATGGCTAGTTAATGGCTTCTGTGGCTAACGCATCAAACTGGTTGTATGAAACTTCTAAGTGGAGTATAAGATGAAGTTTAAAACATGAACATGAGAGTCAAGTATTCAGATTTTTACATCCAGCTTTTCCACTGACGTGCATAACTGTTAAGAGTTACATCTCTGACTCCTAGGGCCAGTAAAGGACTGCAGAACATGGCCCCAGCACAGACATCCCAAGGAGCTGTCTACAGCATGCTAATATCATAGGCGAAGGGGAAGTCAGAAATACCAACCCCTTCTGGAACATTTATGGATGTGCCATTAGCTCCCTTGTGTTTCATATCCCCAAATTAGAAGGCATATAGCTACTTGAAGAGCTGGAAGAAATGCTCTTTTTGGTTATGTGAGGGTAGGAGGTATGCAAGCTGAGTGACAGCACCTCTTCATGTATAATGACCTGGCAGTTTAAGGTTTACGAGGACGGTGAAGGAGACAGTTGCCAGAAGGAGTTCGGATGGTCCTCCAGGCGTATGCCCAAACCGTTGGTCTCTGTGCCTAACATTTCATGGAGCAGGTACTAGAAAGGGGGATTGCTGTGCTGGCAGCTCAGAGGCATTAGCAGCCCGTGCTCCTCCCGTTCTTCCTCCTACGTCCAGTGAGCCTTACAGCACTCACTAGCGGGTAGCCCAGCTTCAGGAACTGGGCAGGCTTCCCACCCAAATGAGGTCCCTTGAGGCCAGTTGACAGCAGGGCGGTCAGGGAGCTCTCACGCGGGACCCCAGGTTTGGAATTCCTCGGGCCAGGGCAGGGGCAGCATTGAGTTCCTCGGCAAATTCCCGAAACATTGCTGGCTGGAGAAGGGCGGAGGAGCATGCCACGTTGTCTATTTTGAGTTAGGCTTGCCCTGGGAACACTTATGCCCCCTAGCAAATTTGGCAGGAAGAAATGCGTAACCTTGGATGACTGCTGGGACTTGGAATGGAGGCGGGGGATGTGCTGTGACTAGACTGGCATCCTCAGGGAGACTGCACTAGGTACCCAGATCACATTTAAGACAATAATCAACTTGGGAATTTACAGCAGTAGATGGCAGCTGAGCAAATTGTTTTAAATCCCACTTTTCAGTACTTCAGTACCTGCTTGCACTACTTAAGTCCATTTCTGGATTCAGTTCTTAATCTTAGTTACTTGGTTTTACCATCTGTTAAAGTAGAATAATAATTTCTTTATATACAGGCTTTTTATAAAGATTTACAGAGTTTAATTTATAATCTTTCAACTTCCTTTAATTAGTTAGAGGAAACGGTATACATAATAAATACTATTTCTGATTTTTTATGGCAAATAAAAGAACGTATGTTACCTTTCCCTTTACCAGCCAGTGGTTCAGTTAACTTTTGTCTAGTTCTTTCTCTTTGTTTTCTATTTTTATCACCAACTACTTGATATTCAGAAACTTAAGGGCCTAATTTTCTTCTCTATCAGGTTCCAGTGGACATACACTGAAATATGTAGAATTAAGTCATTCTAGGGTCATAGAACACAATGCAGTGTAAGGCTCGATACTAAAAAAAAAAAATCCACTCATTCAGAGATGAATAAATAATTTACTGCTTTTGCGGACTGAATGTCCCCAAATTCTGGAATCATCGAATGTCTCCATTGTTCATGATCAAGTAACTTTTCAAGTTTTCAACAAGAAAGATGGATTCCACAGAAATTTATATATGGCAATAGCTTTACACACAAGTAATCTACCTTATTCAAACAGAACTAGAGAAGTTATAATCTTATTCATATTTAAAAGGAGTATGTCTTCACATGTGTATGGATTTTTCTGTCCTTTGTTAAAAGAAATATATACATATATGTACATGCATATGTGAAAGAAGATAACAAAAGGAAAATATGCAAGCTGGAAGTTAAATCCCTGATTGCCCTTCTGATTATTAAAATATTTTTTGTTCTTTAGTATCTCTCAAAGAAAAAAGACCAAATCTCGCTATCTTATAGTTGGCTATTTTTCTAATATCTTCTATATGGCATAAATATTGTCTTAATGTATTCAAGGATAAATATGTCTCCAGTGCTGAAGGTGTGATAAGTTGGATTGCTGGTAACTTCATTTCTTGGCTGCAGTCCCACCAAATGAGTCATGTTTATTCAGGATCTTACCCTTGTTGCATGCCTGGGGTCAGTCTTTTAAATTCAATGGTTACTAATGGTTACTCAGAAAAATGAAAGAAGATAAGGCAGGAAAAAGGCGTACGCATTTGTCTAAAAGTCCTACCTTGAGATCGAGAACTGAAGACATTTTTCCCAAAAAAATACCTAGCTTTGGAGCTGCAAAATACATTGTTGTTGTGGTCTCGAAAAAGGAGACCTGCCCTGTAGTCTTTAAAGAACCCATGACAGCAATGCAGTTAAAAATGTTCATTTTCATGATGTATTTCATATTCAGACTCTGTAAAATAATGGGATGGGGTGAATAGATGGTATATGCTTCCCCACTTCAGGCCATCCAGCTGTATAACCCATGTTGTCTACAAGGGCATTAAAGAATGTAGCCAGTACAGGGGTGGGTTTGAGATGGAGCTAAATTCCGCTATTAGCCTAATCTTATAAGAGTAATTTTTCTGTAGTTCATGTAATTGTCTCTTTTCCAAAAGTCTGCTCATGCATCTGTCTGGAATTGAGATCATATTGTCATTTCATGTTACTCTCATTTGATCTAATTTGATCTAATACTCAAAAGTTTTATTCATGGTTAAAGGCCCTGGCGAAATGGCCACTTAGCCAACTGCCTCCATGTCAGCAGCCTCACCAAACGGCCGGTTTGACAGAATGACTGTGATAGGAATTAGAGCTGCTCGAGCTCCCTTATTAATCATTGTCCATTGACCTTTAGTGGCAGCCAAATTGTGTCTGCATAAAGTGAAGGTGTTCTGGGGCCTGGCGTGTTGCGGTCAGAGGAGGTCATGGAGTGGAGAGGCCGAAGGGAGGAGAGATGGTTATACTTTACTTTGGGGACATTGTCTGTATTGAACGTAATCACAAAATACCAAAAAACGTACATGGGCCAGCGCACAGTCTCTGGAATGATGCTGTGCAATTAAACGGGGGGTCTTGCTATTTAAGAAAAAGTACATATTTCCTTGGGGTTGCCTGGAGCCCTGAAATGAATAATCCCTGCGACTGCCGATGTGTGAGTGAAGGAGTCCTTGGGCCGGGAATTCAGCTGCCAGCTTAGCTCTCTGCTGCACAGTTCTGCGCATAATCGGGGCACACAGAAAGTGTTTCCAGCTGCTCCGTGCTTTCCCTGGAGAGGGTTTTACTGAGTGCTGGTGTGTATATGTGTGGCAGCACCTCTTTTAACCAACATATTTAATGGCCAGGGAGTCTTTTTGGTGGGTCTGATTTGTTGATGGGGTTTTGTTTGGTTTATGTGAGGGTTTTGTTTGTGTATTTGCTTTTTTCTTTGTATCCCAGAGGAAACAGCTGGGGAAGCGATTTTGGAGCAGGCCTGTGGGCCTCTTATGACAGTTTATTTGAGCTTTTTGTTATGTTTGATTTAATTTGTCCCATGTTTTTTAAAAAATGTGGATTTCTAAGGAATGTGGATGTGCATGAGAAACATTAAAAATAAATAAATATGCCAATAATACCACCCAAATTGCCCTCATGTTGTAGGATAAAATAAATCAGTTGGGATATTTTCGGTGCAATGAATTGACACTTGGGGAATGTATTTCTAAAATGAGCTAATTCAGCATTGCCTGTGACTGATTCTGCAACTTAAAGTCAATGAGAATAGATTTGCAAGTAAGTATTACTCCTGCAAGACTAGTTTTCAGTACTGGAACTCAGATGAGCAGCCCACAGACAGAGACAAAAGCTCAGCATAGTTGCATTTAAGGTTAGTTTTGTTTTTGTTAGGGGAAAGATGGAAACATAATTATATCTAATGACGTTAACCTAAAAGTGCAGTTTTTTAATAAGGAAAACAATTGTATAAAATATCCATCTTCAATATGGTTTTTGTTTGTTGAATAGCTTCTTTCCCTATTGAAATGTTTGAGTTTGAGCTTTTAGAATTTTGCAAGAAACACTCATTTTTCACATAATTAACAGACAAAAGGAGCAGACAGGCAAAATGACATCCTCTGTTTCTTTAGTATTTTTAAATAATTAGTCCATTTAATTTTAATATAAAATAGATTTGCTTTTTTTTTCCTTCAGACACACAATGTATTTAAAACAGACAACTATGTTAATTTCTGCTTTTTCTATGAGGCCGCCTATTTCTTGCTGTTTTGCTCTTAGCGTTTCTTTACCTTGTACTAATGATGTAGCATCAAAAACTACCTCACCTTTCTCATGCAAAAAGCCACACTTCACTGTGTTATCTCTTTATTTTCTTTTCCATCCACACCAGATGCTTAGGTGGTGTGAGAGAATTTTCAATGAGATCAGTAAACCTTGTCTCTGTATACAACCAAGGCCATATAAGTGAGGTTTGTAACAATATAAATATAATTCACCAATTCTCTTTCAATTTTTATCGACTCTGCAACGGTAACTGTTACTTTCTTAGTTACTCCTCCATTTCTACTGTTCTTTTGATTGCTATTCTTTCTTTTTTGTTTGTTTGTTTTAGGAGTTGATGTCACTTATTATATGCCATAAGTTGTCATTAGGTAATCATGAAGACACTTAGAATTTGGCTTCTCAAATAGTGCTTGTAAATCATAGAGCCAAAAATCCATATTTCTTAGCAACAGAGGCTTTACTTTATGCCCATGTGCAGCTTTCTGCCCAGAGATTGGAATCTCTGCAAATATCAGTGCTACCTGAGTAATGGCATTCCTGAGAGACCAAAGCTGATTTTTAATAAGCCATTATCCTGATTTCACTTGCAGGTAAGATTAGGATTCAGTCACCCCTAAATCCATTCATCACTGTAAACAGCGTAGGGTTTCAGTCAAGAGACAGTAATACATTGCATGCATTGATTCTGTTTCTATGTTTATGTTAGATATAACTGGGAGTTTCCGTGTTGATAGCAGATATAACGTTCTGTCTTCAGAACCAAACCAAAGAACCCAAAATAAGATCTAGTACATAACACTAGAAGAGAATGGACTTCAGGACTGTGGTGCAAGGCATAGGTAGGCAAGAGGACTATTTCCTAATCAAAAGTGTTGTTTAAGCATATGCTATTGGCTACAGAGGAGTAAAGAAGGGCAATCTTTTAAGTTTTCCCTTACTGCAAATAGATGTACAGCTTGCTTTTATTTTTGTTTTCTGCACCTGTGTAATCTGTCTCTTTGTAATTGGTTATTTCTTTTAGATTCTGAAAGTGTAGAAGATCTGCTTTTAGCTTTGATCTAAGTGAAGAATTATTTCAAGCTCACTAGCTACCACTGAAATACTCCATGATTGTGGCTGTCCTTACAACTAGAGATCTGAACACTCCTACAGCGCCTAGCAGTTCCTGACTTTTCTCCATAATACTCGAAGGGAAGAGGCTGTGCTCCAAAGTGAGACTCATTGTCTAGTTTGACAGTTAATAATAGAGTGGCAGGAGGAGGAAAAAAATCTTTTCATGGCTACAAAAACCCTTGCATGCAACAATTAATGAAGAGCATTATGGTAGCCACCATTCACAATGCTTTGATAACACAGCAACACTTAACATCAGGTGGCAAATTACCACCTTTAGAAGGAAAGTCTGCAAATGTACTGTTAGCAAACAGAAGTGCAAATAAGTAAATGTGGAGACACAAACATTACTCTTCCTCATTTTGTTTGCAAAGTCCAAACATGATAAACCTTAGAAGCAAACCCAGCTGCACCTCTGCAATCCTTTGTCCTTACTTCCTTCCCATTTCCCTTCCAGCCCAGCTACCACAGTTAGGAGGCAGGTGAGCGCTTTAAAATGATCCTCCCAGATAAGAAACTGTGGAAGCTATGAAAAATAACAGTTATCTCTGAAATGCTGCTCTGCCTGGCTAACATGGAGGGAAAACGCAGTTATTCCCTTTGACATGAAGTCACTTGTGAATTTCCTAGATTAACTTCCTGGGCAAATGGCTACCACCCACTCAATCAATCGCTTCAGTGAAGTCGTGTTATGTTATACATTTACTTTCCTGTACTTTTTATCCTTACTTTTTATCCTTTTTTCTATTCTTTTTATCTCAAAGTCTGAAATACAACACAATATGCAAAAGTATGCAATTAGAACACTAATGAACAGAGAGATCTTTCAAAATCAGGTATTATACAATAAACATGCCGTTCAGAGTTTCTTTTTTTTAATATAGGAAAATCAGATAGAATTCTTCATTAGTATTTTAAGTGCCATAGTGTTCAGTTCCCAACTATCCACATGGTAATGTAAACATAAACTGTACCTGGTGGGAATTTGTTTATTTTGCTTTGTGCTAATCCAAAGATCTGAGAAAGGAAATTCACAGGTAACAGTTGCACTGTATGAGTGTCAGGCACAAGAGGAGAGGTAAAAAATGTGTAGAATTATTTTTCTAAAAAGTGAAAAAGAAAAAGTACATTACCGATATTTGTATTTATTATAAATATGTTATAAATTATATATTATGTGTATTATATATAAATTATAAATTGCAAACATATTATCATGTTAGGTAGATTAAAGAAGCTAATACTGTATTTCATTTTAATATATAACTCTTAGCCTCGTCTTGCCTGAGCAGCCAATGGTGAATGGTTGCATTTGTAGAGGATTTGTATCTTCTACAACACACAACTCTTAAGTTCAGAACCTAACCTGAGAAGCTGATGAGGATGCTCAGCTTACATGCAGCAACTAGGATAATTTGATGAGAGAACACTTTATAGATGGCCTAGCCTATGCATATGCTGCATTTGCTGCAGGATATTCTTGGGATCCACCATGCTGCTGCCTTTTCCTACAGGCTATGGACATAGCTCCAGGCTAAAGGTGATGTGGGGCTGGAAAGGGGCTGCCAAGGGAAAGGCTGATCTGCTAAAAGAGCTCTTTCTGGGCCCCTTGCATGCAGGGAGAGCTGGGGTGCCTTCAGCAGGGCTAAAGAGAGGGTGAGGGGTTAGGGCTGAGAGACAGAGCCAAAGAGCCCAGATCGTCAGCTGGAATGAGCCTGGAGGGGGCTGCCAAAGGAAAGTCAGGGGCTGCCAAAATCATTCTCCTCTGAGGAATTTTTCATTTGTGGAAGGGCTGGGGTGCTTTGTCTAGAACTGGGGGTTGTCTAAAGCCAAGGGATGACATATCACATATGTTTGCTCTCCCACCTCATTCCATTTTTTCATTTCCCAGACTTTGTGTCTGGGCTAAAACATTAGCGATTCCTTCTTGAGTGGAGACAGGTAGGAGATAATTCCTCTGACTTAGCTTTCTCACTGTTTCCTCGAGGTTCATGGAGATTACTTTAGAAAGAGTATGATCTTTGTCACTGCATGGTTTTGCAGTTGTCATTGTCATTTTTAACTTCGTTCTTAAGAAAATATGGCTTAAGGAAGCATAAGGTTTGACTGGATGTCTGTCTCTCTTTCCTTTCCAGTTACTAACTTCTGAGCCCAGTGGCAGATTTCAGTCAAATGTGACAGAGGACTGAAGTTCTCCAAGATAATTAAGTAACAAATGTCATGAAAACAGACAAGCGGGTAGAGGAGACAGATACTGTAAGTACCCTTACTGTGGGAAAAACTGCAGATTTGTATCTCACATCGTTATACACTAGAACAGTCACATAGGAAAAGAGTGCCTGTAAATGCCCCAAACACTGAGTTAGCTTCACCTGGATTTGTGTTTCATGCACACCAGAGCCAACCCCTTACAAGACAAAGCTCTGCAGAAAACAAGCTTAATATCTACTGTGCGCAAGTCCTTACTTGCTTTCTGATTGGTGTCCTCTCAAAGTGTTCTTCCGATTAACTATTTATGATTTTAGGAAAAATATCTGGGAACAGGTAGCATATGATTTAAATATAGAAAACTTCAGCTTCCTTATTCTCCTAACAGTTACCTTGCCTGCAATAAAGAAGATCTGCACTTCAGAGGCATGGAAAAGTGGGCACAGCTGTGAGTACCAAGAAAGCTGACCTGTCAGAATTGAATCGACAGCGTGGCCAGGAATAAGTATGTTTGCAGTGCACAGGGTTCAAGAGAAAAATGCAGAGGCCAGTTCAGAAGTTAGAATTGGCTCATTGCATGGTATAATGATGCCTTAGGCATAGTGGAGATGAAACAGTTCCCCCAGCTAAAATGAGTGAAGTTAGCAGGATCAAGAGTTCTGTACATTACAAGTAAACCATGTTGTTAAACGTATGGATGTTGTGGCCTACTGGAATAACACTGAATGGGAAGTACATAGGGAAAAAATGGTGAAGGAAAGCTGGTACTGCAGCCAACAACATTCCAGCTGTGCATTGCCCACATCCAAGACACAGCTGGGGACCTGTACCAGTTGTTTCACATCAGTTTTAGAAATACAATAAATTCCATCTTCTAGTAAATTACTTGAAAATTTAGAAAATGCCAGGAAGATCATTCAAAAAACCAATTATGGGGTATCTCAGCTGATCATCATACTAGCTTTCTGCTACACAGAAAAATCATAAAGGGGTTTTGTGAAATTGTAGTCACAGTTAAAAAGAATGGAGATTGTAAAATAGGTACCTCTTAGCTTTGGAGCATATAACTTTGGCAGTGGCTCAACCCAAAGGAAATGAGTAAATTCAAGATTCCTTTTGTAATCCAGTGCTATTGAAAGCCACACTTTAAAATAAGAGCCTTAGAAGAGCCTCTGCTTAGCCTATGTAGAATTTATTACTAAAGAGTTGCTCAGCTATCTGGATAGTATTAATCACTTCTTTAATATTCTGTGCCATTTGCAAAATTTCTGCTACCATCAATAGACAAAGAATGAGAGTAGTATTTTTCTTTCAGACTCTATTCTAACACAGCACAGGTTTTGTGCTCCACTGGGTGATTTCAGGTTACATGCCATCTGTGACATGACATGGAGACTGACTATGGGTAAAGCACCATAGTATTTTAGCACATGTTCAGTACCAACAAGCCAGCATAAGTGAGTGAAGAAAACAGAAGCCTAATCATTACTCCATGTTCCTGGTGCATAAAGAGAGATACTGTCCACCCACACAGTATATGATCGATGCCAAGTCTTTTGCTAACTGAGGGCTTTAGTTCAGCTTCTCTGATTTACACTTGTGCATTCTTCCTTGCTCCCACCTTCCTGGGGACTTAATGAACTGTCTGGAAGCTATTCTGCCATAAGGCACAAAAAAAAAAAAAAAAAAAAAAAAAGATAGGTGATGTAAAACTGAGCAATAGCTGCTGAGGAAAATGCTCTGATTTGGAGAGGTTAATAACAAAACATCTTAGTCTCTTTGGGGAGTGCCATGAGATGAAACAGTAGCTTAGGTCTGACAAGATTTCACCAGACTGAACCTTTGACTGTGTTGCCACAGTTGCTAACTGGACAGTATGCTAAATTTGAAGAGATTTTAATAAAAGTGAATCTGAATAGATTATTTTTAAAAGAGTATAGTCCTCAATTTCCTGCTTTTTTATTATTTTTTGTTTATTGGTTTTGGTAATTTTCCCCCTTAGGGCTGTCTGGGTTTGTGACCCTTACAGCTGGGGACTCTGGGCTGCTACACAGTGAAATTGCATCTGTTCATACAAAATGAACAACTAGCCCTGCCTGTCAACGCAGGGGAAAGCATCCTCTTTGGGTGGAGCTAGGTGTTATCCTTATCAGTGTACACTTCATACTCTGCCCAAGAAGGAGCACCCATTGATGCACGAGGTACAGAAAACACACACAGTTTCACAGAGCTGCCCCCCTGGGAGCTCTTTATGCCTGTTTCCCTCACTTGCCCCTAGCAGAGTGCTAAAAGCTTCTACTTCTTCAGCTACTCTCATGCGGGCACTCGCAAATATTCTGAGAGGGAGGGCGTGTCTTTGTTTTGAATGAGCATGGAAATACTGCAATGGCAGCATCATTTCATTTAAAAGGTGGCAATTAAATGCTCAGATTTGTCAGAATACTGGCATTGCCTTCCTTTCTGACAATTCTTGCAATTCTGATTCTAATTACATTATAAGTCAGATCATCATACCTTTCCCAGA
This sequence comes from Tinamus guttatus, assembly GCF_059628265.1. Taxonomy (NCBI): domain Eukaryota; kingdom Metazoa; phylum Chordata; class Aves; order Tinamiformes; family Tinamidae; genus Tinamus; species Tinamus guttatus. Next base: position 5,547,379 of record NW_028288781.1, on the reverse strand, counting down.
AAACTCACATTGAGGTGAGAACTTGTGTCTTAATGAGAACTTTCATTATCAAGTAGAGCACCAGATTTTAAGTCAGAGTAATCTTTTGATATAACAACCATTGAATTAGTAGTGTTTAAACAAATGTAAATACCTTATAAAAGAGCCTGTTGTTAGAAAGAGATTTTTACATTTGTCCAATTTTGAGATACGCATTTTGTAAAACCGTCTATGGAAAAAAAAAAGATGAGGATGGGCTTTTTACACTGAAAGTTACAATCAGTAAAGAAAATAATGAATTAAACCATCTTACCTGAGGTTAACAACTGGTGTGCTAGAAGACTAAAGAAACTAATCCACTTGCTTATGAATATACAACAGCAATAAAGATTATCAGCAAGGGCAAGGGAGCAGGATTCTCACTCTGAAATAGGTATTATTTATAGCATTACTGCCTCACTGCTCTTCTGTTGGGGTGCGTATATGTGTGTGAACATGGGCATGTTTGCCTCAGAAACTGCAGTGAGATTTTATATGTGGCAGTAGTATAGTCTCCTGCTAAATAAATAATATCAGACATGCAGGATTTTTATTTCTTTTTTTTTGGTCTCCTTTTTCCCTCCTTGGTTTCCCATAGGGGAGAATATTTTAATTCCTCTCTGGCTCCTACTAATTAGGGTCATAATTCTTTGTACTCATTATGGGCCTTTGCTGATACCAAGGTGAGTTTTGCCACTGAAGACTGGATTAAGACTAACATATTATTGATCAATAGCTATAAAACAAGAAAAATAACATAAAATCTTGCAATAAGGTATATTTAATTTTTATATGGAAAGCAATGCAGTTATCTAAAAAAAAATCCTAAATTTTTTTAAAAAGGCTGCTAAAATACTTGTTAAGCATTGTGCATGCTTGCATGATTATTTCATACAGTCTTTCTCTTTTAGAAAGATCATGAGGTTACGCTACAAATTAGGAGGATTTGAGGTTACCAGGTTGAATTAATGATAAAGTGAAAATACAATTTGCTATTAGTTGCCTTTAATAACTACTCAGAGAGTCTCTTCCACCTCAGGGCCTGATTCTGCTGTGCACTGCAACATATGGAGTCTTTTGTATGCAAACCAAGTAGGTGTACATTGTGACAGAAGCAGGAAAATTATAACTCCACAGTTGCTTAGCATCTGTGCAAAAAAGACGCTAATGACTATACATTGCAAAAGATTGTAGAGAATTGTTTTGATGAAGTAAATATTAAAATCTAAATCTCCTGTAAATATTGTCGAAGACATCCTTTTAAAAATGTCAACGTTGTTATATTCAATTAACTGTAGTTTAGAAGATTCTTGACACAGATTTGTTTTAAAAAAAATAATATTATGTATTTTGCCTTTTCACATATACTATTCTTTTGATTATTATGAGTTCATTAGCATGATGTAACTTATATTCGGGGTGCACAGAGTAATATTTTTCCGTAACTAAGATTCAAAATAAAGTAAGAGACAGAACTCTCCACAAGGAGCTGTCTATGAACAAGAGTTATTTGCTAGTCTTATTTTATTTTTCAGGATATTGTGTTTCTCATCCTTAAACATTAAACACAGACCTAACGTGAGGTTTGATCTGCAGACACTCACTGCAGTAGAGCTGCCTCCAGAAGTGGGAAAAATGGGGTGGTAAAGGGGCTGTGGAGAGATGCTAAATTTGAAATAGATAGTGAATATAAAGGAGGGAATGGACAAAACATTGTTTTCTGCCATTAGTACTACTCAGAGAGTCATTTCACTCCAAACTGAAGGGGCGTTACCTAGGAAGACGTGTTAGTCCATCCTTCCCTTTGGGACTTCTCTGCTTCGGTGTGAGGACAAGCGGGCCTGGAGGGCAGCTGAGGATCTCTTCGGGGAGAGGAAGGGCCGCCAGGGGGTGGTGTGAAGCCGGGCCAGCCCATTCCGCGCTCCTCATGCCTACCCCGAGGTGAGGGACACCTGCCAAGGGAACCCGAAAGCCCAGAGGCTGGTGCCTGCCACAGGGAGAGGTCGGCGGTGCTAAGCAGGGCCCTGACAGACTCTTGGCTTTGCCATCAGCTAGCTACACAAGTCATAGCCTGAAGTATTTTAAGACTACTCCAAATTACGCCAGAGTCTATTCTGGCCTGTGGCCAGACAAGAGCTGCAGCAGTGGGAAAATGCCTCACAGTGACATTTCTTTCATCTGCCCTCAGCTGCTCTGGGCTAAAACTTGGCACAGACATCGAAGGAGTCCTGTGAAGGTGGCCGCTGTGAAAGAGAAGCTAGACCGCTCTGGAACGGTGACTTCGTAAAAGCACAGTAGCGTATGTTTAACTCGAAGCAACTAAGGCAAGATTTATCATAGAAATTTTGTTGTTCTTCTTCTGCACTATTTTGATTTCATGAGTATAAAATTGTTTTTCCTCTTCTATGATCATTTTTGCACTGAGTAGAAGTTGTAAAGCATTAGCACTTCCTTAGGGTGGAGGTTTCAGGTTTGATAGCACTTTGTACTAGCTGAGCTCAGAGTAAATGGGCAGAAAGAGGGGCAAGAAAAAAAGAAAATCAAGCCCTGGTGTCAGAGAGAAACTCTCTCTTTCTTAAACTGAAAATGAGAGACAGTAAACATTTTGCAGTGCTCCAGGTAGGAAGAAGTTTCCTCCTGACGTGGGAAATGAGTAGGGCTGCCAGAAGTCTATTTAGGTCCTACCTCTGGAACTTGAGATACAAGGGCCTTGTGTTAGCGTTTTTTCCAAACTGTTATTTTTGCTTAGCTTAAAGAAAAGATTGATAATGTTGGGGACAGAACAGCTGGGATGGTGGGTACATCACATAAGGCATACTTTCGGTTACTGAAGGAAGTTTGTTTTTTACTGCGCAAGGCTAGTACACTTCCTTGTTTTTTAAAGTCAGTCAGTCTCCAGGGCTGACCCATTTCTCTGGCATTAAAAAATAATACTGTCTCCTTCAGTACTGCCCACCTCCTTCACTTTTCATTGTCTGTGGAGATGTCCATTAGCACTCAGGATGGCATATTAAGACTAGGGAGATGGGACACAAGGAAATATTCAGAACAGGAGTAGAAGAGCAGAAAGAAGAAGAAAGTATTATTAAAATATTTAGCCTGGCTTTCCTGAATCAATGGAGGAGATCTAACAGAGAGTGCAAATGTATGCTGCAGTCTGAGCCCAAGTAATCACTGTGGCTTGATACATGAAATGGCTGCTCACCAAAGATGGACTAGTTAAATTTCTAACGTACTCTGAGAAATAGACTCTATGAAATATATCCATGCTGATTTTTTTCCAACATGAAAGGACTGACTTAAATGAAGACTTTAATGTAAAGGACTACTTAATAAAATACACCTTCTTCCCCCCTGAGGACTAAAATGAAAAAAAAAAAAAAAAAAAAAAGGAGGATCTTGGTCTGAGTTCTTCATATTCTGGGGTTGTAGAAATTAATTTATTCACTATGTTGATTCACTTCTCTTACTGCTTCATGCAGCATGAGTCCAGACTATTCTTGTTGATTTTGTTCACTGACCAGCATGAAGTGGATGGTGAACCTGTGCCAATCATTAAGTACCTATAAGATGGAGGATTCAAGATCACAGTATTGACGTAAGCCATATTTAAAAGCAAAGAGTTCAATCTAGAGCCTTCTTAAACCTCCAAGTTATGCTATCAAGGAACAGGTAAAAGCAAACCTTTGGTGACAGGTATGTCAGGTAAGACTTCTGGAAGGACCCACGTGCTCTAGGTGACTCTGAGTGTGCAGGGGGGTTTGGACTAGATGACCTCTAGAGGTCCCTTCCAACTGTAAGCATTCTATGATTCTATGATTCTAAGGAAAGACAGACAACGAGGATGCTGATCTTCTGACTCAGTTACTGCTACAAAACTTACTGAGTGGAGGTGTGAGAAGAAAGCTGAGAGGATATGTGCCTTTTGTGCCCTTTTGATTATACTTGTGACAGTGAGCCATGAAGTCGTTATTCAGCCGTTGTCCACTGTGGTACATAGGCCATATGCCAAGCAGCTCCATACAGCTGGAGGGAGTACTGCTAGGTTGCAGGCTCAAGCTTGTAGCCTGCCATCAGGACAGCCAAACCTGCACTGCTGAGGTGCGAATTATGAAATTAGTTTCCAAATGGCCAAGGGGCAGCAGACATTAATATAAACGAGGCATGGGCCTGCGCCAAGTAACCCCAACTCTCAGAGTGTTTGGATTGCAAACATTTGATTGAAATCCAAGCTTTGCAGCTGGCCTTCTCTCTGCAGTGGCCAAGTCAAAACCCCAGGGTTTATGGCCACCTGGCCATAGGATGTAGCGTCTGATTATCTGCCCCTTTACCCTCTTCAGCAAACAGTCTTTTTTTGATCATCAATCCTTCATACCTCTTCATACCTTTTTCTTACTCAGGTATTCTTTGCCTGGCCTTTTTTTTTTTTTCCCATCCTTTATTTATACTGGAAGATTTCTGAATCAGGGACATTCTTTAAATCTACTGTAAAAAAACTCTGGGTAGAATTATGCAATATTTTGAAAATCAGCAAGTGGAACTATGTAGTCTGAACATGAACTTTGTACCTCCCAGGAAAAAGGTAACAAAGGGCACTAGACTGTTTTGTTTGTGAAAGAGAGGTGGGTAAGCAGTGCATTTAATAAACATACCCAATTCAAATCAGAAGACTTTTTGATGTTTCAAAGAACATACCGGGACTGATTAGCAGTAGGTGTCTGCAGAATCCAAGCCAGAAATCTCCAACTGTTACTAGGGTCAAAGACCAGACTTTGTAACTGTCTGTGTTTATGCTTTCCATCCAGATCCCACTGGACTAATTTTCAAATGGAGATAGGCAATTGTATTGAATGTGGTCGCATGCCCCGAGATGTAATGTGAGGATTGCATGGATTTGCCAGAATATACTGGAGCCCCTCGTTTCACCTTTAGCAACAATAGCCACAAAAGGAACTGTGAGCTCTCCCTTTCCCAGTGGACTTTCCTTCTGGAGATATTGGTAGAGAGGGGTTGACTCTTGAGGTTCTTTCAGGATACCAGTGATTAGAAGAACAGAAGTGTTGCAAAAGGCATACTTTTAGGAAAAAAATACTTTCAGTCTTAGTTTATAGCAAATGCCTTTAACCTAAATCAGCAACTTGGAAATTGTGAATTTAGCAGCTAAGGAAACTGGTCAGGAGCTTAGCCCTCAAATCCTTAATTACCTAGCTAGCCACTTGGATTTTAGTGGGACTCCATCTATCACAAGAGTTAGCAGCTAATAATTTTGACAAACCACACAACTGGAAAATAGAGTTTACAGGCAGAAAGAATCCATTTTGCCCTTCCCTATCACTTAAAGCCAGCCAAGATTGTGGTACCAGCATCAGGATATTTTTCTGTCTTCTGTAGAAGAAATAGACATTTTACCAATATCAAAGAATGCTGATTTTTGCAGAATCCTAAGAGGTTAATTGGCACATTAATTATCGATTAATTCATATATGCACATATGGACAGGAGAAGTGGAGATTTTATTAGTATGAAACTTGTCCATTAGCTACACTTAGTGCTCATCAAATCTGGTGTTTCTGAAGCAGTAAGACTATTGATCTACCATATGGATTTTGCTTGGATGATTGTGATCTGTATTAAATATCCTCATCTTAGAACAAGTGGATGATGAGCTTGCATCTGGAATTGTCTTATGCCCTCTTCTGTAACAGTGGCTAAAAAAATACAAGAAATTTTGCAATCATTTCATTTCTGGTTATAACTATCTCCTTTTTCAGTGGAACGGGTTTCCTGAGCCTGCATTTCTGGCTATCGTAATTATATTGTTGACTCTTGGTCACAGAAGGAAAAACTTTGTAATCTCCAAATTGATAATATAACTCCAGGAATCTTATCTGAAATTCTTGAAAATCAAAGGTTAATAATATTGTCTGAGATGGACAGGTAAAATTTTCAGTTTCTGACATTTTGAGAAATAGCTCCATTAGATGATATTTAAACGCAGTGCTGTGGCCAATCTTTGTGAAGTTGTATCTGATCAGCATGTATATTTTTCCTTTGCTGTTCACTATCCCTCCTAATATGGATAGCATACAAGCCCAAGCTGTCTATACAGATACCCCTATTTCCATAAATCTGTGGAGTTGCTCAGGTGCATGCCTTATTTTAGATGACAAATTTTATTAGTCCTCCAAAATTTTTGAAGCAGTTGCTTTAACAACTGCTGTATATTTAAGACATACTGGTGTCCAGACCTCCAGAAATCACCGTTAAACTAGACCCAGCTCTGCTCCCTGGCCAGACTCTACAGGCACCAGCATCCAGCATAATCCAAACATGTCCTTGATATGTGAGGGTAGGTGTGAAAGGCAGCTTTTTTTTTTGCCTCTGTTAAGATAGGAAGGAGTGCAGAGTATGTTTGGCAATTTCCTCGGCTATTCTGGGCTGATCAATAATATGTCTGTGTTTTCTGTTTGTTTTCGGGTAGATGGCTGGAGTAGGTGGGAAGGATTCTGCTTTTTCAGTTCGTATCTGAAAGATGTGCAGTATGTCATCTCCACCCTAATTGCTGCAACCATATATATCAGTTTCATTACCTATTTTCATTGCTGACAGTTTTTTTTTTTTTTTTCTAGTTTATTCCTTTTTGCCAGAGCAAGATTCAGAGGTGATGGGTTCACAAGGGCTGTCCCAGCATACCTAAACCATTCACACTGAGACTATGGGGCAACATGTCTTTTGTGTGGGGGATAGGAAGCATATAATTTACAGTGCAAATCTGCTGTAATGGAGTTTGCAGCCAGAAACAGACAGCACCAGGTTTTGCAGTATCACCTACTGAGACCCCAGGAAAGGTTGGAAGGTCAAACCATGAGCTATTTCACTTTCATCTATTTGTGAAGGCCATGAAATTCTTTGTAGACATTTAACAAATAATGCTTCAGAAATATACTTTCCCCTAAAATCCTGCTCCTTTTTACTTCCCAAGTATAAAAGCCAACAACAACCCAGCATGCATTTTTATGTTGAATAAAAAGAACTGGTAAGAATGCATGTTTCACCCTTCTAGAGGGGTCATTATAAAAGAAGTGAGGTTAAAAATGATGTTAACGTGATCTGCAAAAAAGTGGTCTCTTCGTTTTTCTGTATCTCTTAAAGACATGCTGAAATACCTCTTCATGAACCCTTTGCCCTTTGCCCCTGTCTCAGTAAATGAAAGATTTTGGTATCTGTGGCTATAGCTAAATGAGGGGACCCTGCCATGCTATGATGAAGTCAGGGTGCAAATCTCCCCTCCTCATTGTCTGCTTTTCCCTCTGGCATGATAGTCACCATGGGAAGGAACCAAGGCACCCAGCTGTGAGGGTTGCAGAGATGTTGCTGGATGTGCCTCTCTCCTACCCCAGTCTCCATTAGCCTGTACTAATCCAGACAATACACCAGAAATTTGAAATGACTTTACTCGCACCTTACCCTTAAAGGATAGAGCATACTGAATATTTAAATACATCTTTTTACTCAAGTGTTAACAGCCATTCAAATTTGCAGGAGGATATGTCCTGAAATACTTGTAAATGCATCCACCTTCACCTGCTCGTGTTAGCATCCTCCGTGGATGGCAGTTCTTGATAGACTGCTGTCAAAGGGAGCTGCCTGCAGAGCAACCTTCTTTTAGGAGGATGCTCAACATCATCTTGAGAAAAAAAAGCTCTTTTCAGATACCTCAGATTGACAGCCAGGACCCACAATCCTACACACTCAGACACTTGTATAAGTACTTTGCCAAGGTCTTTTAGCATCTTATCCTTACATGCCTGTTCCTAAATATCTGGAAAGAATTCACCACTCTGAATTTTCAACCTATGGTATAAATCAGCTTATCAGCTGACTGGCTGATCCAGTTGGCTCTGGATTTGCAACACAGTCTTATTCTTGCTGATGTGCTGGTACCTTCTGGCCCTGAAGGCAAGCTAAGGTTTAATAACAATCTCCTGGACAGCATGGAAAATCAGAACTCAGGACATTTGAGCATCTGTATTTTTAATGGACTTATTAGCATAGTTCTTAGCATTATGTTAATAATAATCTTATCATAATTATCACAATAATTACTATTAGCATAGTAATTAATGTAATTAAAGATGATAGTTATTAAAATTTATTAATGTACTTATGAACTCCTCATAGATCTGTGAGTAGATATGCTCTGATATTTTTAGTATCTTTTTCCTTTGCCCCTTTGCCCTCCCAGGTCTTGTCAGTCCTCTTCTACCTTTTCCCTCCTTGGAGCTCCTGACTTTTCCTTTTTCCCTTTGTCTATTCCTTCCTGTCCTTTAGTCCAAATTTCCCTCTCGCCCTGGCTCTTCCCCAGCTCCAGGGAATGGTTGGCCTCAAACTCCACAGGCTTGATCCCGAACTTGCCCCTAGGAACAGGTATTGCTTTAACTGCTTTAAAAAACTTCAAATACTGTTCCTGATGCATGACTGAAGATCCCTTAGTATTACAGTCTTCAATCTGACCAGAAAAAGAGAAACAAAACAAACAGTCCTGTTGGTGGGATAATGTCTCAATACTGCATCTTGTGTTTGTACTAGAGAAAATGTTTATATCTGTATAGAGAGACTGTTAAATCCAAATAAATCACAGTTCACCTTTACTTACTGTTACTTGGGTATGAACAACAATGTGGTAAGGCAGAAGAATCAGGTTTCCTTCATTAGACTCATATTTATATTAGCTCTACTCTGGGGTATTTTTAATTAGATACCTTTTTTTCCCTGTAGAATCGATCCTTTGCTATGGCATATGGACTAGGCATTTTCTATTTAGCCTAAATATATGGCAAGTAGCCCCAGGGGAAAAATGTTACGTACCAGGCAGGCAATGACAGGGTATTCGATACCTCACACTTCGTATCACTGCCTACTGAGCAAATCCCTGCTCCTCCCAGTGCTGCCTTTTGCAGAGGATGTTGCTGCATCTGTGGCCGAGTCCCACAGTCATCGATAAGGACAGAGAGGAAACAGGACGTGTAGCAGTAGTGCCCAGCTTCAACAACAGTGGAAACTTGACATACATTCTGTGTAGCATTTCTATAGCCCTGATCATGACATATGATAGGAGCCAGAAAATAGTCTCTTATCATCACTCTGCAGACAGTCTCTCCTCTAGTATGTGCCCCAGGCATGCTCCTGCCTTTTTCACTGGCACAAATATAGAAGAAACTATTTGGTCTCTCTCTAACCTTTTTACAGGGATTTCTTCTGAATAGTATCTCCCAGCATTTCCCCTGAAGTGGGACAGCCCCATACTGTTCCCAGTGTTATTCTTAGCATTTTCCAGTGAGAAATGCTGCTGTGTTGACCCCAAAAGATTTCTGTCTGTGGACAGTTGCCAAGATTTCATGTGGTATTTGACTTTTGGGGCTGTCTGCTCCTGAACTAGGGATCTTGGGAGTTCAAGGTTGTCAGTTGGGGATGAGCTAGCGCTTCCTACCTCTCTGCTTGGCACGAGGAGTAAAAGAGCCCAACTGCCTTGGCCATAATGTAGGCCACAAACCTTGGAGTTTCAGGTAGCTATTCAGCAAAAGTGACTCTTCCTGTGTGGGTGAAACTGAAAAGAATGGCAATTTCATTGAGCAGATGTAGGTCTGGGGAGCATACTTAATCTGGGAAGCATTATATGTCTTAGGTTCTGGGATTTCTGGTTCGTTCTGGGATTTCCGGTTCATATGATATTGAGAAGCCTTTGAGGATTTGGTTCAATTTTGATTAAAGTTAAATTTGGAAAAAAATATATGTTTCACACACCAAAAAGCCTGCTTTACCACCAGTTCTCCTTTTGCTGTAAGATAGGGCTAATGAGGCAAGTTCTGAGCCCAATAGGCAAGGAGATGGCCAAGTAAAACAAATAGCTATGCAGCTAATCCCCCTTACATCAGTGAAATTTGAAAAAAGTTTACAGACTCATTAGTGTTGTAACTAGGGCTTGAATATGGGATAGTAAATAAATTTCACTGGCTTGTCAAAGTAATGCAGTACTTTTATCCTAGCGGTGTATTTGTCCTCTGAACTCTATGAAGGATGATAAGTATTGAAACCCTTGAAAAGATATAACGGAAAAGTAAGGCAAATACCTGAAGCTGTTGTATATTTATAAACAAATATTTAAATTTCTATTCTCTGAACCTAGTCATAAAATGCTGGGATAAACTTTCAAGGGATGTTTAGGAGCACATCATGGGAACCTCACTGTCTCTTGCGTACATTTCTCTCAGAGAAAGATAATATTACAGAGTCCTCTTCATTCAGCACTCCCTTTGTGTTACAAATAAGCTTCATTTTTGCAGTTGCAGGAGCAACCAGCAAAGGTAATGCTACGAGATGTGCAGAATGCAATACTGTTGCCTTAACAGCTCAAATTTTGCCCCTAAAGAGAAGAGGCTGTAAAGTTTCTGAGCCTTAGAAAGTTGCAACACTTTGTCCAGGGCTACTATTCTGTATCTTTTTAGCTAATCAGAATCTCTACCTTGTATAAGGAAAGAGGCCATGATAAAGGAAACAAGTTATCCCACTGCCAGAGGACAGAACTGGCAGGCACTTAGAAAAAGAATAAGAAATGGAATGAAAGTGTAGGACATTTGTGGGATGCAGAGCTGTAGAAGGATGTACATATTGCACTTTTTTTTTTTTGCAGCAGATATCTCATGATTTTCAAAATTCTCTGTAACACATCGTTGCCAACTGGTGGGATAGTCAAAGCTGAAATATGTAAATGCAATGTGAATGTCCCCTTGTAAGCCTCATGGGACCCCTTACCAGGACTCCCTCCATCTTTCTGTGCATACAAGTCAGTTCTCTGCCTCTAGGCAAATGTATCCCTGCACAGTCACATACACCATCTAGGGACAGGCCATCTGACCGAATGTAGTGATAATGCCCTTTCAAGACAAATGAAAACAAAAAGGTTGCCTTTAGTCAAGACTGTAGGTATAAATAAAAGGCACCTGATCTTCCAAGTGCTTTAGAAAAAAATCTCTTTATAGGGAGATGAAACTAAGAGGAGGGAAAACCACAATGCTCTATGCAATGGTAATTAAAAAGAAACTGTAAATAGAGGAGTTTGGGAGCTAGCATATAATTCTCTGCATATAGTTTTTTTAATAAAAAGTTGGGTTTCTTGTTTTGCTTTCTGGAATGTGGATCAACAAGTCAGTTGCACAAGTTATTTGCAGCTCTCATTTTTCAGATGTTAGTGTCTTTGGATTGGATAAATTCCTGTGAAAAACAGCTTTACAGAGAAAGCACGTCAGGAGAGGCTGCCAGTGACACTGACTAGTCAACTGGCCGCAGCAGTTGGTCCATAATGGTTAACAACCTCTCCCTTAGAATGGGTGTCTTAAATTGCTGTGTAAATTCATCAGCTTCTAAAGATAGATGTGACAGAGTGACAATTATCAGGCTGGGCAGGCCAATTACTCAGTTATATAAGAAACTTGGCCTGTGCAATGTCAAAATTTCACTGGAACATGTTTGGCCAAGAATCAACCACAGGCGGAGCCTCTAATCTCTTCAGACCTCCCCATGATTTCTCTAGTATGTGGTAGGCTGAGGCGGGCAGGCTGTGAGAAGGCAGCGGAGACTGTTTTGAAAAGAGGACTGCTCCAAGAGGAAGTAGAAAAGTACCAAAGCTTTTAGTGTAAATCACTGTTTTAAGTGAAACTCCTTTTGTGAATTTTGAATTTTTTCTTGTAAAGAAAATGGGAAGGGTCTGAGAGAGCATCTCCTGCCTGCCCCACTCTGTATGAGTGTTATGATTAGAGTTAATCTGGTTGCATCTGTGCCGGGGAGAGCACCCAGACCTGAGAGCATCTCCAAGCCGATCCGCAGTGAGGTCTGAAGTCCAACCAAGGGAGATAAATATTTATAGCATTCACTATTGCTTCACCTAAACAGTCTGCCACATTGGCTCCTGGATGTAGTAAGCCATTCAGCCTATTGCCCAAAGTCTCCATTAGTTTTAAAAAACACCTCTTTCCCTGGATACTTTGTGCATTACTACAAAGGACAGCTTCCAAGGCATGCTACAGAAATAGTTAAAGTTAAGTGTTTGCATTTTTTTCTCTATAAATCTGATAGCAATTGCGTAAAGGCAGTTCCCTGTTTTCCTTATAGGTTTCATACTTTTGGTCTCTGATTTATGTGTCTTTGTTGCACCACCAAAGAAAAACATTTTTAAGTGCAACCAAAATAAGTCTTAAGGCTCCCAAAATGGCCTGGGGGAGTTAGAGTATAATTTTTGATTATTTAAAGCTCACTTTTTGAAATAGGTTAGCTGGTAGTTCTGTATCTTTAAAAAGTAAGATAAGAAAATATTTCTTAGCATCAGTCCTTTCACACTTCATTCCAAAATCATGAAAGTGAGCTTATTCCATTAGAGGCTTAATAATGAACAAATCAACACATTTACCTTTAAACTGTGACTATGGAGAAATCCTTAAACTGCTTCAAGCGCAGACAGCACAAAGCTCTTCAAAATCATGAAGTAAAATCCCTCTTAATATAAAAACACAGCATAATGATTTTCTTTGGACTTCAGCTGAAGTTCTGCGTACAGTGGGAATCAAACCCTGGGCACACAAGGAACGTACTTTGCAGCTTGCAAATGGTCTGTAGAAGGCCTATTCCTCACCAAGTCCCACAAAAAGCTTCTGGCACGTAAGGTGGACAACCTTTGTGCCTCAGCCTTGTGCCTTGATTGTGCATTTATGTGAATTTTATCCTGAGGGAGAGAAGGAAAAAGTGATTCGGATGAGCTGCTCTAGACTTAAAAGAGCAGTTCTAAATTTTCAGAACTTAGAGTGCAGATGATTAAATGTGCAGGTGTCTAGGTGACTGATGAATCTCAGAAAATTTGGGACCTGATTCATCCATATGGTTTGAGTCATTCTGACAGTATAAAACAGCTGTAAAACTGTTTCCTTGTCCAAAAAAAAAATAGTTTTATGGTTGCTTTGTGTCGCCAAGCATCTGATGAATCTAGTGCTGTGTCTCAGGAAGCATCTGAAAGCCCAGATGCTTATCTGCATTTCTCAACTAAGTAATTGTGTTAGAAATCTTGAGATGCAAGCCCTTCATAAGGTTGAAGCCATTTTTGGTAAATTGATTTGAAAATGTTTGAATGCTGATCCTCCCCTTGCCAAGAGCAGGTTTCCATGGACTCCATTTATTAAAAGGAAGACCTTCTGGAAAACGTATGGTAGAAAAATGATGAAGGACAGTTTAACAATAAGTCTAAATAGACAAAACAAGACAAACTGTGGGAAGGAAGTATAAAAGGAAAGAGTGACCGAGCACTTGTGTTCAGCTCGTTTTCATATCTTACAAGGACTGCAGGGGGTTGTTTGTTTTTTTTCTATCTTTCTTTGATGGACTCAATGGGAGGATTAGAGCTTAGAGGTTTTATGAGACCAAAGTATTGTGAGAGAAGACTTTAAAGAACGTGGGTGGAAGTATCAGGAAGGGAATTTCAGCCAGGGATTCTCCACTGAAGGAGACATCAGATAAAGGGCCGAAGAAGCAGATGTGTGTAACTTGAGCCAAGCAAAGGAGACCAGAATGAAAGCCTGAGAGCAGACCTCTTCAGATGACTTTTGATGCCTGTACTTTCACTTCAAGACTGAAATTTATGAAAATAGAGAGAGGGAACTGGTAACAGAGAAAGGGTTGCCATGATGGAAACTAACTCAACCTTCTGAGTGGTCGAAATAGATATATTTAATGTTCCAAGCTGAGAGTTCAGAATAGAAATTTTGTCTTCCACTTCCTAGTGCTGGCAGGTAGCAAGATTTTCTAGTTCTCTTTATAAATTCATTTGCAAGTCTGCTATGTGTCTTGTGTTTGTTTGGGAGCACTTGCACATTTGGATTCCCAGAATATCATGCAGAGACTGTGGAGACTGAGACTGCAATAAGTGTTTCGCTGTTGTGCCCTCTCTCCCTGCACACACATACCTTTTCACTCTTTTTTTTTTTTTTGTATCCTTTTTCTGAAGGAAGCGTTTCCAAACGTGAACTTTCTCGGTCTTGTCTGGATGTTCTTTAGATTAAAGGTTAAAAATACAGTTCTGATCATTGCGTGGGTGCTGAAGAGAATAGTAAAAATGGAGCAATGTCAGTTCTGTTGTCTACATTATAAACAACCAAAAGCTACAGCTTTAGGACTGATTTTAAAAGTCTTGCAAATGTGTAAAACCTAGCAGCCTTAGGAGACAATTTAACACTTTGGGACATTCTACATACTTTTATAAAAGCCCTTAAAAGTTGGCAGGGAATAAATCACCTTTTCCAATTATTCAGAAATTATGTTAAGCTTATTGCAGCTTTGGATCACAGGTACTTACTGAGTTGTATATTCTTCATGTATCCTCAAGGTCACGCTCCAACCTGGGCCTGGATGGCTTTTGGTCCACTGCCCATCTGAGGGCGCTCTGTCCTTCCACTGGCAGCAGTGGGACAGGAAACTCCTATTGCTTTGGCTCTGCTAAGACTTTTCATCCATTTTAAGTCATTCTGCGTCAGGGAAATGGCAACACAAAAGGGGAAAGTCGGTGTTTGGAATTCAGGCTGCCTATTTCTTCTATTCTTTACAGCCATTGGATGGTTATAAGATGTGGTCAAGTTAAACTAAAGCACTAGTGATTAATGAAATATAGAAGGTAAAAAATTGACACAACACAGAAGCCCCTGTGATAAAAATCAAGTTCAGATTATTTTTCAGATGTTGCTATTGACACTATAAGAAGTGTTGTGTGTTCTGCCGTTATGGTAGCTGAGCGGGGGGAGCAAAAATGAACCATTTAGTTTAAGGAGAGTGACAGAGAAAGACATGCTAGCAATAAAAGGAAAACTTCAGTGTCCTTTTAAAAATCATCGGTGCACTTGCCTACATAAAGAGTAATGTATTCTCCAGCTACTGAAAGTTAGTAGAAAATCAACATGCTCTGACTGATAGGGATACTTGTGAAAGGGTAATTCAGTGTTTAAGAGAGTACTTGTCACTTGCATGATTTTACTAGAATTAGCAGACAGTTTGATAGGATTACTTCTTCTCATGATAATCCATCTTTTCTATAATACTGGAGATTTTTTATGATGAATGTGGCTACTGGCTTATATAGAGTTTTAAACCTCATTTTTAAAGTCATTGTGTCATTGAACATTGTTATTATGAGATATGGATACTTGCCAAAGCCCAGTGCGGTCTCAAATTGGGAGAAATCTGTATTCATTCTCTCCATTTTGAAACTACCTCTCATTAATTATAATTAATGATTATTTTTTTTCCTTTTATTGTTAAATGTAGATTCAAGCAAGAAAAAGTATAGCAGAAGAGAGTGAAAGTGCCCTGAAGTGTTTATAAAATAAAGAATACACTACAAGTACAGATTAAAGGATGGACAAGAAGAAAGCAGGTTAACTTTACAGTCAAGAAAATGGCAGTGGGCATATGACAGTATTCAGAAGTGATCTTCCCAGAAATATTTTCGATAACACATCTGAAATTTCAGATTCAAATACACTAATTTTGATAAAAATTCTGACATTGGTAAAAAGCAGATTTATTATGGTATGTTGCATTTATGCATAACTGATTTCTGCACAAGCTTGTATGTGTATACACACGTGAATGACACTGTCCCTACACCTGGAGGCAATATAAGTAAGTATAAGTAGGAATAATATTCTTTATTACCCTCAGGTATAGGAACAATCTCAATTACTGCAACACTACTCTTGAAGAGCGAAGCCACAAGTAAGTAAAATAATGTCCCTAATTACAAAGAAGGCATGTCTTGCACTTATTAGATATCCCGTAGTATGATCTATTTTTTTCTGTTGATGCAGTAAAAATGAGTAAAGCCAAAAGAAAAAAAAAAAAAGAAAAAAAAAGTATAAGATGGATGCTAAAGACTGTGACAAGTGAAATTCTGTTGAAAGTATAGTGAAAAATGAAGAGAGCAAGGATATTGAAAGATTCCAGGTTTTACTATCACACTTGGAGTAATGCACATTTCAACTGCATGTAGCACATAGCGTATAAATGAGGTGTATTTGAAATAGAGGAAAGTGTAAGTAAAACAAGAAGACTATTACATAAGAGGAAATGTGGAGCCAGCTTATCTGTGCAGTGTTCTCACTTCAGCATTTCTAAAAGAAGGAATTGATACAATTGGAAATCAACTTTGGTGAGATCAACTTTGGTTGAGTCGAAACTCAGATGACCCATGAGAGTTGCTAGAAATCAGGGAGTTTTCGGGGTTGTATAATGTTGACCTTTTTAAACAGGACTTTTCTCTAGGTGCTCCAGGGAGTGATATCCTTGCTTTCATAGGAGAAACAGACAGGGTGTCCCCCTCAAGTAGAGTGAATCCTGCTGCCATAAAATGCAAGGAAAGCTCCCTGTAGTCTTTCTTGAGGTGCAGTTCCGCTCCCAAGCTGATGGTCAAGGTTCTGTCAGCCTCTGAGAGAGCAATAGGAAAAATCTTCAAATCAACCAAAACAATGAACAAAAGAGAAGGAAGAAGTGGTGAGTGATCCCATGTAAACATAATGCAGTACAGATAGGAGCAAGTGATTAAATGAATGGGAGTGGGATGGTGTGGTATGGCTAATGCAAAAAATACTCTTGTGCTGTAGGTGTTTGTAGCTGTCATTCTTTCTGAATGTGTACAGACCTCCAGTAGGCAATTTTATGCATTGCAAATGGGAAAAATGGAACTGAAAAGAGAATTAAGCAGCTGCAGAAATTCACTCTTCCTAAGAGCATCAGCTGTTTGGCATCATCACTCCATGGACAGGAGGGGAGCTTCTGAGTGGAATATCTGCCGAAGATGAAGGCCGCTTGTTGAAAATCTTGTGTGTCAAATTGGGAAGAAATCACATCATTTACATGTGATAGTTTGGGTTTTCTTCTGCATACTAGTTTACAAAATGATTTGCATTTCTGTTTTCTATTAGTTTTGGGGAAAAAAAGCATTTTTAATAGATTTGAGATTTTTTGGTTCACAACATAATGCTTTTATTGCTTTATTGGAGCACAAACCTGACTCTTCTGTAGCCCATAATGTGAAAGAAGGGTCTGCAGGATTAGCTCACAGATTCTAAGATCCTTTTTTCCTTCTTCTTCCCTTCGACTACTTTGCAACTTCATTTTATGTCTGAATGACTTGTTTTTAAATGGATTCCCTCTCATCTAGTAGTTGTGTGTTGTGAAAGTAACAATGAACATCAGTGAAAACTGTAACTCAACAGCTGATTAATTAAGGTTTTGAAGCAGAATATTGCTGTTTATGTTTCTTCCTCTAACTTTACAATGGTATCTTATTTGAATTTGCATTTGTTTGAACTTAATTTGATACTGAAAAGATCCAGATATTTAACTATATTTAACTGTTAATTGAAGATACATAGTTGTTCTTATTAGTTTGTAGATAATTGCAGCTGAACAATTCTCTTCTGATTTTCAGTGTTTGGTACATGAGTAATTATTCCCGTATACATGCAGAAGAGAATAGTTGAGTATAGGAACAATCTTTCCTGTGGCTAATTTTTTGTGTGGTAAATGTATCCTCATGTCAAGGGCTTGATAGAATACATAAGGCATGGAAGATGTGTTACTTGCTCTTGGGTGGTCCAGTGGCTCATTTCTACAGCTCAAAGCTCTTCGCCATTTAGTGAATATACAATATAGTATTATTCCATGACTATTTGCATTCCTTTTTTTTGTAGCAACTTCAAACGCATGCATTAGGCATGTCTCTTGTCTTTTTTGATCTCCTTGAGGACAATTTTACCATGGTGTCAAAATATAATACAATCCAGTCATTCATTAGATACAGATCTCACTTACAGAAGTCTTATTTATTGCAGTGAGAAAGCGGGCATATTCCTGAAGAACAGTCATGGAAGAAAAAGAAAAAAAAAAATACATGACTAGCAAGCTTTAAAAAATAAACCATTGACTCCTTTATTTTGCCTTTGTACAGATGGGGAGATGATTAAGAAGGTACTGTAGAACAGAAAATCTGAGAAGTCCTGCAAAATTGCATTTTGTTGTTTTAGAGCTTTTTGACCAGGCGAGTTCTGAAGTCCTTTTGAAGCTCAATTAAAAATCAGAAGGATGAGGCTAAGGAAAGAGAGATTTCAAATCCTCGTTGGAAATTGAAGTTAAATAAGCATTAGATGTGGAGTGAAGATATTAAGTCTTTTTTGTCTCTAATATAGCCAGGGAAAATGCTGCAAGTAATTCTTAAGTGAAATCTTATTTCATCCGTATTTTAGATAAAGCACAAAAATAAAAATCTATTTTGTAAAATCACTCAGAATCCTCACTGGGGGAAAATAAGTTATTTAAAACAAAAGAAACTAAAAGACTGTGGATATCACTCCAGTGATGCCGATCTGCTTCCATTTATAAAGAGTTTCCTTGGAGGATCTCAAAGAACTATAGCTAGAAATCAAACAATGACTATGCAAAATACTTCAGGTTACCTTTATTTCTAGAACAGTCAGAAGTATTTTTAGTCAGAAAATGCTGATTTGTTAAAATCAGAATACTGGATTATTCTGCGGGACTTTAGAAAGATTTGTTTTGATAAGGTTGAAGTGCATGTTTTGACTTTTGCCACTGTCAGACCGTATTATATTCCCATATATGAATGATAGAAGTCCAACTGAGGATCAAAGAAAATTGTTTTAACCCTAAGGAAAGTGGACACTCCATTCTTTTAAGTTTATTTTGATATTTTAGTAATAAACATTCTCAGAAATCTAGTTTTCTGGAAACTTAAAAATGTTGACTTGCCTTTACAGTTCAAGACAAAAAGGAAGTGAAATTTATTATATCTTTCTGGGAGATGAAAAACTTGATATTTTAACAAAGGTAATTTTGATATCAAATTTTCAGATAGATTAACTGAGCTTCAGTCCTGGTTCTGCATGCAGTATCACATATGTTCAAATTTAAATGCAAAAGTACCCCATCTGCAATGGGAAAAAATGATGATCTGAGTTATATATATGTTTGTGGGACTAGGGGTTTAGAGAAATTTTAAAAACCTGCCCAACTCAAAAAAATGTCTTCTGGCATGATATTGCAGTTAAATATAAGCAAGCCATACATTTTGTGTGTCAACCATTACCTGTAAGCTTAGATACACAGAAAGCTGAACACCTGCAGCATGGATAAAGCAGATAAAGTATATACATGCACTGACAGCATTAGAAATATTTACAGTATGTGAAAAGAAAGATTCAAAATAGGGATATATTATATATATAGTTACTGTTATGGATAAATTCATTTACTACCAGCCAAAGCCAAACCATGAAATTCTATATTTTAAAATGTCATTAAAATTGAACCAACTGAAAATATCTGTAGAGGATATACATAATTTCCAAACTACCTTGGAACACAGCAAACACTTTTTAATGTATCCTTAGCTTAAAGCATCAAGATAAGCTCCTTTAGTTCAGAAAGAGGCCCATGTACCTAAAATCAAACATCTGCTTATTGGTCAACAACTGGGTTGATGCCTAGAGACAGAGTGGGCAGTATTTAGGGGGCACCTACAGTGGCAAAGGTGGTTTCATGTAAAAGGAGAACCAGCTCCAATCAGACGTTAGCAAACATATTAAAAAACTATTTTAGTGAAGCAGGCGTAAGGATGAAAGGGAAGGAAAAGCAGGTATGGGAATAAGAGAGCAACTATGGTCACAATTTACTTGGACTTCAAGGCAGCTTGATAGATGATTCAAAGACAAAAAAAAAGTTAATGTACAAGGTCAGCAAGTATAGTGAAAAGGATATCTGCATGGATACAAAACTGGCTTAAACACTGAAGACAGAGGGTAATTGCAAACTTCAGAAAGAGAAATGCAACTAATGGACCTCTACAAGGATAATCATTAAAGATGAAACTGTTCAGTTTTTATGTCAGTGACTTAGAAAAAGTAATTCTACTTGCTGACAGAGAAAAGGCTAGAGTGAAAGACCAGCAATCAAGTGAAAGAGAGCATTTGGAGTGACTTAGACTAGAAGTGATATGGTTTAGAGGAAAGTTGAGACTATTGATGACCGAAGTGAAATATGTGCATCAAGCAGATGTGCAATAGAAATCGCTAAAAAGAGAAGGATCTCAGTGAAGCCATCTAGCATAGAAATGTTTATTATTAGATTCGTAAGGTAAACATCTGAGAAAATCACCATAAATTTAAGTAAAAATAATTTTTGCCAGAAGACAAATGTTTCTGAATGCTCAGACAAAAGTTTAAATGAGGTTGCGAATATAATTATGTCAATATACCCACATTAGAGCAGCACTCCAACTCTAAATAACTGTCAGCCAAACCAAAAGTTAAAGGAGAGTCAAGCCTCTATTACTTCCTTGTTAAATATGCTAGAATCTGAAGGTGGTACTTTGTACATTCGAGAAAGATTCAAGGTCCCAAAGAGAGGATGTGTCAGAATTTCTTTATGTACAAATGCATCGGGATGTCTTTACAATAGATGAGCTAATCAATTAGATGATCTCATACCTGTATTTTTTCTGCTATTCCTGTCACTGTTTTCATGTTCCATATTTTGTAAAACATCTATAAATGCAAAAAAAGTACAATTTTTCAAAAGTTAATGGTGAAATGATGTTAAATTTACTACTTAATAAGTAGTAAAGGTGTTTTCAAAAATAAGCTATTCAATGCAGATATATATACTGTATATACGCAGTGGCATCTTATTAGTCTGAATTATATAAAATGTAATATATGTTACATTGTATAATAACTGCTTAAGACTCTGGAGCTACCACAGTTTCTAAAGCTTCTAAATTATGTTAAAATTTTCTGTACTACAGACTGCTCTTGGCTAAAATCTTTTATTCTTTTTTTCAAATACACAAGCTGAGAATTGTTTCACTTATTGACCTGTGAGCCAAGTTCCCCAAAGCCTGATGCAAATTAAAATGGCTGAGTTATAAATATCTCTGAAACTAGGTTTATAATGGAAACACAACCAGTTCCTTCACTACAGCAGTACTCATGGGGGCTGTGAGGGCAGTTAATAGAGATACGAGGACCAAACTATAGGCTAAATGAGGAGGAGCAATTGACGGTAATAAAGCACCCCTAAACAAGAAGAGATCATTAAAAAATGCAGGCTCTCATAATTCCTGCTGGGCTTTCCATTAGCTGTGACACTGTGTACAGCTTCTTGTTTCATTGTTCTGCTTCAGGAAAGATATTGCCATATATTCCTGTATTTCCTTGCACTGAATCGCAGATTTGAGGAAGGGGTGTCCATGAAACTTTAAGTCAGAAACGAGCTGTTAAAAAAAGCAATTTATTACTGTCATCCGTGCTTAGTCTACCCTCTGTTCTACTTACTGCCACACTGGGGATGTAGTATAGGATGACAGCTAGCTAGAATTGGATATGGCTCCATTTGACTTTTGCACCTTTTTGCATCAATCTGCTCCTGCAAGTTTTGGTGTTAACATCTGAGCACGGTAGAGCATGCAGTCAGTCAGTGCATGAGAAAGGAGGGCATAGGACAGGGGGTAGGTGATGTCGTATAGGTGCAGCATGGATGTGGGATGCAACCACCTTTGCTCCAGTGCTGTAAATGGATCACTAAGTTAATTTAAGACATGATATCGCTGTCATTATAAAGCCAAGTTTCACTGTTGAAAAGAGTGGAAATATTCCTCTCAGTTCAGGGGTGATCGGTGATAGTTCACAGTGATTGGTTTTCTTTTCTGGCAGTCATTGCACTCTACTTGAGAAAGATATTTCAAATATTGAGATTAAGTGAAACTCATCAGTAGGCAACGGTACTGAAGACAAATGTGTGCACCTTTAAACTCACATGGATTTCCTTACCCTAGGACATAAGTGTTGCGTGGAGCCTTGGATAGATACTATGTCTTGGACTGAGATGTATCCATCAAGAACAAAGCAAATGACTAAGTAATCCCTCTTTTTTCCTTCTTTTTGGCTAAGGGCATTCTCTTTGCTGAATTGCATACATATACTTCTAAGCAAGGGTAATAAGAAGATAATTTGTACAAGCTGCATACTTCTTAACGAGACGCACGTAGTATTCGTGTGTCTGGCTTAAATTAGCAAGTGGCTTACGATATAAAAAAACTCATTGTGCATAACGTCAACCCTCCCAAATGTCGTTTATTTGAAAGATAATAACAGAATGCACTCCTTTAAAATCCAAACTCCTGTTGGGCCCCCTGCCCCACAACTGTGCTCCCATCTTGTTCACTTCACTTGAAGGATTGCTGCCACCTTTGACTTTCTATCTACACATATCCTTCTTTGACAGCAAATTGTGGTAGCTGACAGGTAAAGCTCATAGGAGGATGGTAGTGCCTTTTTATGGGTTTATTTTAGAGTGTAATAAAACCCCAGACCTTCTGCATGCGGGAATTGAAATGCCCTTTGACAAAAGAGAATAGAACTGAAATCCATCTTGTCCGTTCTAAACCAGGATGTGGTTTGTTACAGGCTCCTTTCCCATGCATGGAGAATGAAAGTGAATGTACAGAAATTAATCAGGCTTATTTCTCAGCTTTGCTTAATGAGATTCGCCTCTTGTACTGAGCTAAAAATGTGACAACAGTTTTTTATCATAAAAATATGGACAACAGGATGACTTCAGTGGCACGGCCAAGTTACGTGTCTGCTCTGCTGTTGCCCTGGGCAGCATTTACAGGAAAGCCACTAACCTCATCTTTCATCAGTGGGCCTGCGCCCTTCACACATTGCCCAGGCATCCTGCTGCCTTGGCCATAGATTATGCTGTGCATGACTGCAGACAAGAGCTTGTGTTTTCTCCAGGAGCCTCATGGACCATCGCTGATGTTGCCTACAAAGGAAGGCTCCCAATGCCTCTGCCTTGCCCTCGTCAGGATATATACTATAGATACTGTAAGTGCTACATTGAATAAAGCATTAGTAACTCCTTAAAGTAAGGAATCCGATTTGCTTCAAGCACTATTTTTACCCTGTTGTGTCAGTACTAAGTCCAGCGGAGCAAGACACGAGACTCTTGAATGTTGATGTATATTCTTTTGCTTTTCAGTCCTGTA
Organism: Tinamus guttatus; assembly: GCF_059628265.1. Taxonomy (NCBI): domain Eukaryota; kingdom Metazoa; phylum Chordata; class Aves; order Tinamiformes; family Tinamidae; genus Tinamus; species Tinamus guttatus. Next base: position 5,524,206 of record NW_028288781.1, on the reverse strand, counting down.
ATTATGGTGAGGGAGAATGAGGGGAGAAAAAATCATCCTTAAGCAAGTCTGGTGGGCTCTTCAAATGCAGTACATTCATAGGCTTAGTATATATACTTCAACTGCTGCATAATTGCAGTGGAGGGAAAAAAAGAAAAAAACTTACATATTCACACTAAATTGAATTCAGAACCTCTAATATGTCAGGTCGCAGCAGACATGTACACTTTTAAATAGGATCGCTGCTTCAGAAACCAAATAGCTTTGAAGTACATCTACATGTTGGCTCTCCACTCTATGCAGCTCCATTAGGTAATGTTTTAAATATAAAGCCACTTAATGATGAATGTTCATAAATGAAAAATGCACGTTCCGCATAAAACGTTTATCAAACAGTAGTGTCCATCTATTTTTAGCACACAAAGATCACATTAATTCATACTGTTGTGAAAGTCCTGATCTGTCCTTGAGAATCCTTTCTTGGAGTTTAAATAACCAGTCTTACAAAGGAAGCTTCTTATTTTAAAAGTTGTTTATTTTTCATAGGTAGCTAACAGAGAAAAGGAGTAACAAATGCAGAAAGGCATAGGTTTAAGGTGCTTTAATATCAGCATAAATTTCTTTCATCTAGGGTTGTTTGACTAGCTGTTAAGAGTTCTTAATTCCCTTAAGGAAATTATGTGTAGAATCAACAAAGACATGCCGATTACAGAGCCAAGATTTCTACAGTGACAGACCAGGCAGAAGGTAGTCTCGGTAAGGAACCGCTGTTATTAAATACCGTGTCACAGAAAATTAGGCCAAAAGCAGATCACGTATAAAGCAACTGCACAGCAAGACACACCCGTTTAAATTAGGCTGTCCTCCCGCAGTCCACAGCATTTCGGCTGTGCTGGAGTTTCATTTAATTTAATGTGTTCTTGCTGTAGTCAACCTTTTGGCTTCCACCATCTTTTCCCTCATGCTTTGCGTTTCATGGAGACTATTTTTAAACTTAATTAGCTTATCCAAAATAAAGCAGAGGAAGATGCAAATCAAAACTAACATTTAGAAGAACTATAATATGAAACAAAGTATACAATAGTAGCTATTAATTTTCTCAATAGGACCTACTTTTCTAAGAAAAGAAAGAAAAGAATTCATTAGAAAATTATTTTGAAGTCTTTATTTACACAAACCTAGATTCTTTCCCTGATGTAATAAAGTGGTGAATATTGAAAGGAAACATTAGATAATGGGAAGGGAAGCAACTAGAGGAAACGTGTTACAAAAAATGATCTTATAAAGAATCAATCTTGACAAAGAAAAATAGTATCTGTGGACAGAATTTCACTTGTTCTAAATCCTGTAAGCTGCCTGCTTCCCAGGAGCAACAGTTGTGCGTGTTAAATATAAAGGAAATCTCCTAAACAAGGTATAATTACTTAATAAATATCTTAAGCAATGGAAACCATGTTGCACTATCCACTTAATAGGACCTGGCAAAAGAGTAGGAATTATGCAGCATGGTCCATTATCAACATATCGTTTGCATAATACTTACACACCTTGGCCTATATGGGTGACCTCGGTGCTACGCCCTATGCAATCACATAGGAACATAGTCAGTTTTTGTCCCCAGGCACCTCATCTGTTTGCGCTCTTTGCAGGGAACTCAACATTTAGCTCTTGTCAAGAAAAAGCACATGAGGTAAAGGTGTATCCAGCTGCCCAGTATAAGCCTCAGCTCTTAAGAGACCTTCAGTGTTTCTCCTTGAAAGGACAATGCTGATCTGGCTGGAGAAAGCAGTGAAAGAGGGGAAAATTTCTTGGCTGCCAAATCCTCCTATTCCCTACACCAGAATTACTATAATTCCGTAGTACTCTAATTAGTTATGGTCTTTCTCTGTAGATTAAATAGCTGTAAATTGCCCTTATATCAGAATAACAACCCATCTCTTGGAAAGTGTGCTTCCTAATGCAAAGGGTGCTCTGCATGGTGTGTGAATCTAAATTCTTATTTTAGTCTATAGTGCTTTGTTGGAATGTGATCTATCAAGACTGCTGCTTTGCTGGGCCACCTCCCAGGAAAATGGTGTGGCCTAATGAAAGTTAAAAATAATGATTTCGGCCTGAGATGACCAGAATAAATTTAGCTTCTGCAAAATGGTTTAATGATGACTAACTAGGTGCTGCAAAGATGTGAAATTCTACACTCTTTTTTTTTTATCCAAATGTTGCCAAAAATTATTTCTCCCTGATAAACAGGAGGCTTTACTCAGGGGTGGTTTGGTCAGAAATGTCATTGAAAAATGGTCTGGGACAATAGGTATACCCTCCTCTAGAAAAAGGTACTATATATATATACTTTATTTTAAAAATGTATAACTAAGAGAGCTTTAAACTTGTGGAGATGGTAACCCTTTCTTTTGGGTAATATTTTATCCATCTATCCTTTTTAATCTTTCTTCTTTTTGAAAATAAATAAAGATATCAAATGGAAAAAAAATGTAGAAAGGTTGCACAATTAAGCATGCCAACTTTGCCCTTCTGTGTATATGACGTATGATGCAATCTTGAATTGTGAAAGAGTTGTTATTTCTATACACATAATCAGCTTTTTAATTGTCAGCTAAGAATATGCAGTTAAGGAATTAAAGACACAAAGAAAGTAATTCATTAGAAAGAATTAGACATGGCTAGAGTAAATGTCCGGATTTTCAGGTCTATCTTTCAGACCTGTTCAGAGGAAAAAATGTTTAATGGCAATTGCACAGGAGTCTATCAAACAGTGAGAGAAAAAGCAATGTTTGGAGACTCCAGAAGCACACATCTAAGTCAGCCTTTACTTTTCAGTGTTTGCATAAAATATATGACCATATATTAGCTTTTGTGATATTGTATTCACTGTTTTTATGTAACAGGATATCATTATGCAAAGTTTAGTTTCAGTTTTATAATCTCAAACCCATCCATTTTCCTCCTACAAGCTTTCCTGTGAATAGGGGGAAATATATGATGACTTTCTCCTAAGAAAGCTAGAAAGAGGAAGTCAGGTTGAAACTGCTATAAAATAAAAGACAGGATCTGAAAAAACATAGTCTGCAATACTTGTCAATGGTTTCTCATGAAGCATGTATCACGTCAGGTTCCATGAAGATCTGTCCTGCATCCGATACTGAAAAATATTTTCATTTACTGCTCAGATAACAAAATATATTAAACTTTCAGACTACATGAACAAGAGCAGTTGTAAATCTTCAGAGTATAGGATTAGAAATCAAAGGGATCTTGTCAAATTAGATAAATGGTCTGAAATACGATAAGAAGCATTTCAGTAAAGATGAGTGATAAGTATTACACTTAAATAGGCATAATCAACTGCACACAATTACAGGAGGAGTAATGATGCAGTAGGCAGTAATTCTGCAAAAAAGAATCTGATAGATCACAAACTCAATATAGTAAAAAACAGTAAGAAATAAGTAAAAAGAATAGTTACAATTTGATAAAGCAAGTTTCATGCTGAATTATGCAAATAATTTTTAACAGCAATATATCTAACAGGCCATTGAGCGCAGGGGAGACGCTGGTATTGAGCACCTTGCCCCTGGTGTGGAGCAGAGCTGGGACAGGGATCGCTGCCATCAGCACCTCCTGGGACACTCAGCTGCTGCCCAAGGTGTTCACTTCTGTTCCTTCAGGCTTAGCAGTTCGTCTTTCATGTTCCTGATCCGTGGATTTTCCATTGAACATACCCTATGTATGACTATACCCTTCTCAAAACTCTAAAAGGCTGACACCAGGCAAATTTGGATCAAAAAATGCACCCTTCTTAAAATCAACAATTTGCCAGCAAAGAAACAAAATTTGAAAAATGCACGTCTTCTGCATTTGCTGCAAATCCAAATGATTCAGTAGTTTTATTTTTTTTTAAGAATGAAAATGGAAAAACACCTTCATAGTTAGCAATTAACATACAATATTGTAATTTCAGTTATTGAGGACCAATTTTTAAAAAGACTTTTTTTACATTTCCAAATTCATATAATTTATAAGCCTAATTAATGTTTGGCTTATAAGAAAAAGGCAGCAAAAAGGGGCGGGGGGGAAGTTTTGATCATAGGTACACACATCTCCAAATTCACGATTCGGCTCTTCTGAATTTGTGCATTTTCATTTGTCTGCATCTTAGGTGGGCTCTTTCTAGACTGTTTCTAGTCAGTGGAGGGACCAAACACATCTGGAAAGAAAATCATCTGAACTGTGTGAGCCATCCACCTTAGAAATGAATGTTTTTATCATTATTTTTGCTAAGTGTGGAAATTAATCCTGTCTGTTTCTTCCATTGAATATAAAAGGCATCTAGACAACTACATGGATCCTGATACCTGCAGTGCAGACATCTGAAGTTTTGAAGATGAAACCCAGCCAGGACAATTCAAGTGAGGCTACCCGCAGCAGTGCTTCTGAAGTGCACTAGATCAGGGCCCCATCGCAGTCAGGTTTGACTACATGACTGGTTACAAAGCCCTCTCCCCCAGTTTAGTCAGACCGCTCCCCCAATTAAATGACAGGGGCTGCATCCACGATAAGGGAGCTTAATTTTTATTTACACCCACAATTTGGAAAATAAAGTAGGCCACCCTAAAAGAAGATGGCCACTGGGATCATCCTGTGGCACAAGCTGTAAAGTGACTGCTCAGCATTAGATCGGTCTTGATAAGCCTTCTGTGCAGGACAAAGTAGTAGAGCTCAGACAAAGTGTTTCAGAGCTTTAAAAAATGTTGAGTAAATATTCTACTTACTCAGTGTCTGCTAACACAGAACTAATTGCCAGTAGCTGCAATGAGTTGAGGCGTCACAGTAGATAATTCAGTGTGTTCCACAAATATACATGTTCTTCTATTATTCATACCATGACATTTGTTGGTTGTCTCAGGAGTAGCAAGTGAGGCTCCTATGGTTCATGAATTACTTGAATTATGCATAGTTATGGGTAGGCATTCACCATGTACAAACTGGTTTTGAATCATGTATTTCCTGGGGGCAATATTTCGCATGGTAACTAGCAAACTTTTTAGGCCTGCTGTGTATTAGTAATTACTACTGTGGCAGCGATCCTAGCACTATTGCTTTCTGGTGAATGTGGGAGCTAGTGTATGTCTGAATGGTGATGGATGGGAATCAGCATTCAGGATTCAATATCTACCTCCCTGCAATATAAACAATCGCAGCAAACTCCTGAACAGGTGTCTGCAGTCCAATTGTTGCTATAATAGCAGTCCACAAGTGGGAGGAGGCAGCACATCACACTTTACATTTGGACCTGTACTTGTGGTTCCTAATCCTGCTTTGGGAAGAAGACAGACAGTCTCAGTTTTAGTCTTTTGCTTCTAGGTACCTCTTTAGTAAACCCATCTGTAAGGGAAATGTACATGAATATGCACACTTATTAATACACCTTTCACTGCATAAACAAAACACATTTGCTTTATTGAAGAACAAATGTCTATTACAAAGTAGGGTTTTTCTTTTTTTTTTCCTGTTAAAATGCCATTTCTTTTTGCAGAAACCATTTTTACAAAAGTAAAAGCCACAAGGAAACTCAAACATTGCAAAGCCCGTTGTTATGTATGAATCATTTCGGATCACTGAGCTATCTGATTTCAGTTTTTCTTCATTGCTTTAAATAGAAATCTTTGTAACATCTGGAGGTGGATGGACCATTCAAGCTTTGATGCAGAAAACAGAGATGCCGCTTCCCACGGGCCTGGGCAGCTGAGTGCGGCCGAGTGATGCTTCCGAAGTTGCCGATCCACCATGGAGCATCACAAGCGAGAGCCAGACGAGTGGTAGGGCTCCCCCTGGGCCCTGGAGGGGCTTTGCTGATTGTGTGTTATGATCGTTAGGACTCCAGCCAAAATACTCATGTTTGATAGGAAAGAAAAGCCCCAACAAGTTTCACTCCTTTGATGAAATGGAAGAGGTTTTTATTATTTGAGATAGAAAGGTTTTGCTTTGCTAGACAGGAAGAGTCCCCTATAGTTTCTATGTTGGATTTTATTAAATGCCCTGACATGTGCTTAACCACCCCTGTACACGACAGCTAGAAGTCTCAGGGAAAGCCTGCGGTTTGGGGATCATTCACTAAGCTAAGAATTATGCATAGTCAATGGGACAAAATGGCACCTAATTCCTCCTATTCATCCATAACTGAAGTAATATCCAGTGCACCAGTGCTTCGCTTCAGCCCCAGTACACTACAGGAATGGGGAAAGGATCAGCATCATGGTGGGAACATCTATCACATTGTTTCTTAAGACATAGAACTGCTATAAAAAGTCTTTGTTGATTTTACTCTGGGAAGATATTTCTGGCACATAGCAATGATGGAACCTACCACAACTTGTTGGTAGCAAGTATGGACACTTAGTTTATTTGATAGATGCTGTGACAGGGGGGAAATTAACACCTGTTGTAAGAAAAGACATCTAATTTGTGTTACAGCAAATAATTACTGACATCACCTCAGGAAAACAACTGTCCTGGGAGCACAGCTTGTAAACTTTCTGCATGTTTTGCTTGAAGACTATGGATTTTGTGGCCATAAATTTTGAATGCATTTTGCATACTCTATGTCTGTATTTCCTCATCTCAACAACATGGTGCTCTGCAAGTCTTTCTGTGCTTCCATCCTACTCAAATACCAAGAAAACTCGGTTCATGCACACCCATGGGCCAAACACCTCTCAGGAGCACTCCCTTTAAATCTCGGCAAAGACCTTTTAATTAAGTACAAAGAAGCTTGTTACTGGATGAACTGAGTATACCCTAAAGTAGTAAGTAGAAGCCTGATGGTTGTTGTTTATTATCCAATCTAACAGCATCTACCCATATGATCTCTGTGGATGCTGCTGTAACAGAAATAATCAGTAACAAATAATAAAAATAAGCATGTCTTTTACTGGGACATGCTTCTGCTGCCTGGTTAGTCAGGCTGGTTGTGCTTATTTGTTATTTATGACTTTATGGTTGTAGCTTTACTTTTTTTATAAAATTTTAAATAAGAGGGAAAGAAGTCACTGCTACTTGTAAATGTACTGGTGGAGGTTTTTGCAATTCACTGTAAGCAAATGCAAACTTTACTGTAAAATGTATTTCAAATTATAAAAGAGAAAAATAAAGTTGTTAAGGGAAAATATACATGTTTTCACAACAGGGCTTTAAAAAAGCAAGGCCTAATAACAAGTGAAAAATCTAACAGCCCCATTCATGAAAGGCCATAATAAGCTATAATTTCTACACTTTCTGGCTGCAAGTTGGAAAGCTTTTGTGTAGAAAAATATGGAAGACGTCTTACAAAAGTAAAATATAAATGCTCCTCTGTTAGAGTTAGCAGCAAATCACATTAATTTCTCTGCTATTCATTGTGATAATGATATTAATCAAGACGCTCCCTGGATACTCATGTAGATGTAATGTGTAATACTATGGCAGCTCTACTGTAATTTAGCATGAATTAATGTTCACTTATTGCAAAGTGTTATGGGAAAAAATATATTTGTGGACTTTGTGTAGTATCATATTCTTCTACTGTAGAAGAGGCTGAACAAGTAAAGTATGAACCTGAATAGAATAGCAGTATAATAAGGAGATGCAGTTGTACATAGAGTGCACTTAACAATCTCACAGTGTAAAAATGCAAGGCACTCAAAACTGTTATATTTTCAATGGCTTCATCAAGAAAATGTTGAGGGAAACTAGTATTGTGGCTAGGATAATGGAATCCCTCAGTGTCCTCATTAGATTTAATAAACTAGTATAATCAAAAATGATAATAATATTTCACAGATATATTGTATTGCTTCTTTCATCAAGGATCTCCAAGCACTTTGTGAGCAACTGGGTGTTGCCAGTTGTCCACCTCTGTGCAACAGTTCTCCTTGTCCTGTTCCAGCTCTTGGGAGACAGCCTGGAAGAGGATCCTGAGGAATAGGTCTGCAACAGAACAGATGAGTGCAATGAGGAATTGCTGGCACTTGCACATCATGCTCACCTGGATTCCCCAGCAACCCACTTGCAGCTGACTGTGGTGCTCCTGATCCAAGGTTAAAGTCATCTCCAAGGGGCCCCAGGCTCCTCTGAGGCAGCATGGCCCTTTTATGTGCTGCCAGATCTCTCTGCCAGGTTCCAACATGTAGGACAAAGATGTGGTAGGAAATACTTTTTTTGTTCTAATGTCTTGACACATCCTATTCAGTAACTGCCTAAGGTCCTAGTGCTGGGGATTATGGCTCTTTTTTGCCATCCCATCATAATTTAAAGAAATGAACTACACAGTATTTATCTACAGCTTGTAGGTTTATGTTCCTCCAGGTTTTCAGCAATATTTTTATCTTGATTTTTGTTCCATTTAGAGGCTAATGGTATTATATGCTCAAACTCTGCTTTGCTTCATTGGGACTGTTTGCTTAAGAAGCTATGCAGACTTCAGTCCTGGAAGACTCAGTTTAGGAACAAGCTGCAGTTCTCACATTTGCTGTATTTTAAGTAATACAATAACCTCATTGACCTGGGCACATCTCACCAGATCAGCTGATTAGTATATGTTCCGTTTTTCAAAAGTTTCCTTAGCTGTTCTCCAGCAATAGTGATTTGTCCCCCTGCATAAAATCTAAATCATCCACAACTCTAGGTTTTTCTTTGTCTGGTAATAACTGGTCACTGATTTTTCAACTGTACTATGGTTTCTCAGATACTACTGTGCCAGTTTTAAATCCCCTCCTCGTTTTCCCCCCTACTCAATCCGTCTTTCTTCTGATTTATTCATTTTTGCCTAATATGGAAGGTGTTAAGTCCTTCACTTCTCCACTCACTCAGGCTAGGAGAATGATCAGTCACTTCTTTTCAGGAGAAGGATTTGCATGGCAGGGAAACTGCAGTTCTGCTGGGAGCTAATTAATCCATCACTTTCCCTCTGCGCACTGTGTGTCTGGTCCTTTGCTTGCCTCTGAAAAAAAGTTCAGGAAAATGAATAGTAGGGAGAGGACTTGAGGATTTTCTTTTTTTCTCCTTGAAGCTGTAGATTTTTGTTGTGCATTGACTGGTGAGGACTACTTAAAGTTATGTCCAAATCCTTACTTAGAAGGAAGAAAGACCTCCTGTGTTCCCTATTAAAGGGAATAGGACTTATTCTGAGCTGCTGTGGACAAAGCAAAGTACAAAGCCTACCTAGATAGGCAGCATTCTTTCAAGCATCCTTTCAAGGCTGCCACATTTCCCCTTAGTCCTTTTACTAACATGAGCTTGTTCTGCTCCTTTTCTGCCTTTAGCTTTTTTTTATTTCCTTGCTTGCCTGATTCTTTATTCTTGCTTGACACCTCCTGTCTTTCAGACTGCCGCTCAAATGAGCAGGCTCCTGCCCTTTTTACCTCCCACAAACAAATTTGTACTATTAATTAGATTTACCTCCAAGCTCCACTATTCAGAATCTGGTAAACAGCGATGCATCTAATAAAGTAGATAGAAGAGGGTGGGAAAATGAGAGAGCCATCTCAGGTTTTGCTCCCAAGTCAATTGTTTTTCCTTACTTAATTATGCTCTGTAAAATTCTTTGAAATCATTGAATTAAAGGAGCTATGTAAGTATATGGCACAGTTAATTATATTGCATTTGTAATCAGGCCATAAAAAGAGAATCCCTTGAACCACAGCTATATTGTTCAGGGCACTGCAGTCTGTGAACTTCTTCCTTTGAATTTTGTTCCATGCCAGCCAGTGGTAATAGGTTCTCACTGTATCCAAAACTCCTGCAGTCTTTTTCAGCCTGCCCTGGCCAGCTGCCCATCAACTGTTCCACAAACAAACATATATTTCTCTCTGTATTTATTTCTTCTTCCTTTTTTGTCCCACAGTACAGGCAATTAGCTATTGAATCCTTAATAAGCCAATCTAGACCAGCCTACATGGCTATTTTGCTCCTAATCAATTTATTCACCTCACATGGAGGGATTTATCATATTTACAATATCACAGCTATTTGTGTAGGAGTTATAAAAGATAAGGAGTAATTTTAGAGAAAGAAAATCCGGTTGTAGGTTTTTGTTGTTTCTGTTGAGCTGCAGTATGTGGGGGTTCATTTCTTCATTTGGAAGGGGAAATTTTGGATTTCAGTCAGCAGAGTTTAGATCTACCAAGGGAGGAACAGAAATGAATAATTATGCAAGCAGCAAATTGTTTGGAAAAATGCAGTGAGCTATTTTCAAACTGTCTTTTCCAGCAGCATTTTCCTATGGTTTAGCACTCTTCTCTGGACTTTACCTGTTATCACTTTAAAGTGAATTGATTGTCACAGAGGAAAAAAAAAATAAAAACAGAGAAGACATAGTGGTTTGGGTCTGGCAGCTGTGCAAGGTGGTTATTTATGCAAGGTGACTTTAAACACGTCCACAGTGGTAGCCTTCAGTCCCTCAACATGTGCACAGCTTGGTCCCTGTGTTTCCTGGGCCTCATGGCCTGACTGTGTGCACTTGGCTAATACTTTTGGATCCAGGCAACCATCCAGCTCTACTTGAGATTTGACTGCAAATCAAACTAATAACTTCCTTGGTTTGCAGTGAAAAAGGATAATAACACTTTCCCAAGTGGTTCGCTATTTGTATTTATTGGCATAACAGTAGTATTAAGAGGCCCAGATAAGGTTTTTGGATTGAACCAATACCCTCCCCTCATTCCTCCAAAAGCAACCCGCTCTTGTCCCTGATCCTCCCCCTTTATCATTGACATGACTCAGACTCAGATACTTGATATATAACACCATCCTGGTACAAGATGTGTAATTCACATCTTATCATAAAACCAAAGGACTACACGTAGTTTATGCAGAAACAACAGCAATAATACCTGCAAAACATCTGAAAGCATCTTTTGCTTATGAACAACAATATATTAATGAGTTATTAATTGTAGTCTCATTAGCCTCATATTAATGAGACTGGCTCATGAGAAAGGTAGGAGCTCCTAAGACGTGTGCATTGAGAAGCTTGGTTTCTGCTTGCTTTGTTTCAGCTCAGAGGGAAAAATTATTCTTAGAAATTCCAGAGGAAACTGCTTTCCTCACAAGGTCTTTTCCTCTAAATCAAGCTCTCCTTCTCCAAAGATATACACGTATTTCAAGTTTCCAGAAAGACAGTCTGTAGCAGTGCCGGTGTCAGTCCCAGTGCACACCGGGAAGTTCATAGTTCTCTCCCAGGTTTCAGTATATTTAATTTTTCATCTTGGCACGAGGTTCTCCAGAAATGCAGAATACCCAGAATGGATCTCCTCCAGCAAATAGAGCAATTGGAAGCTTTTACACAGTGTTTAAAAGGAGTTAAATCAAAGATGAATACACTTATTATAGACTAAATCCTTTCTTACAAATGCAAAACAGACCGAATTTGTATCTTTCACTGTGAACAGTGTAAAACTGCATGGACTGTCATAACAAAACTCTTCATTATAACATATTTGTCCCACAGTAGTAGCACTAGTCTGTGCTTATTGTTAGTTCCCTTTTTAGAAATAAAGCTCTTTCAATTTATTTTAATGCCTTTCTTCTGCTACAGAGAATGAAATGACGAGAGAGGCACCACACTTAACACATCTTCTCATATGGTGGCCCCATAGTGGCCAGATCCCTCCATGGGCCCGAGATGCTGTTCTTATTTTTGCTTGAGAACATGGCCAGGAATCCCCAAAGAGTTACTACCCATTAGCTTTTGGATTTCCCAGCTATCTGAGTTTGCAGTAATGAAGCTTGTCAATGCTATCCTTCATAGGACATACTTTCCTGCAGTTCAGTGTTGTAGCATCTTGGAGGGTTTATGAGCTTTAATTTCTGATGGAGTCAAGTTAAAAGGGACATCTAAACTTCTTGAAGAGAGAAAGAGGCCCACAAATGGGATATATTGTTCTGTACAGTTCTATATCTTCTCACACAGATTTAGACAAATTTTTTGGCATGGCAAAGTTTTCCAATTTTTTTTCCATCCTTTTCATTATATAGTTTGGGGTCACATCTTTACTTAATACTGAGAGCTTCACAAAGAAAGACACCCAAGAGCAGAGGAGGAGAGTGAGAAACTGAGGAAGAGAGACATGAGAACAGCTGGGAGAGACAAAACGGGGCAGAAAAGAGAGGGAAGCAAGCTGTCAGTAGTGTTGAAGTGAGGGAGAAAGAAATACGGGCTGGGGAGGACACGGATATTGACAAGCCAAGTTGTCCTGGCTGAAGAGCTGTTGTTCTTCACCTCAAATTAAGGACAACTTGTATTTAACAATCCAGTTTTTCTTGCTTAACAAGTAGAGCACTCTAGCGTAGCCGTAGCCGCAAGCCTGGCTTTGACGGTCAGTCTGCTGCTCGCTTCCCCAACTCCTTGCTGCAGCCCAAGGCTTCACATTTTGAAGCACCTAGGATCCCTCTGACCTCCACAGCCTCCTCACTGTGGCTCAGACAACAGTCCTTCTGCACAAAGGGAAGCAAAGGGATGTAGGGACTGCCAGGCTGCAGGACTCTCCATAAAGCTCATGGCAAATTGAGCGCTGCGGGGTGCGAGTACTTACCAGGACGGGGCTGGGTCACCAGCGGAGGCTTCTGAAATCAATAGTTGTAACCTGTAGAGTGGAGTGCATAAAAAGAAGAAATTATAAGTCTTAATGAACGGCTGCCTTGCATATGGATTATACGTTGTTAGCAATATGCTGGTGTTTATAGCACATCATTAGCCTGTGAGAGCTGAGGCGGTTGAACTTTTGTGTCTCTTTCCAGAGTGCCACAGTACAACATTTTAGTGCTGCAGTAACCACTGGTTGTTACAAATCCCTTCATGAATGCATTATGGAAAACTGGGGCAGAGTGCCTTGCTAGCTAGCCAAGTGCATGCCTGCTGGGCCTTTGTACTCCGAAGCAGGGAATGATGTTTTTAAAGCCAAAGTACAGTAGAAACTCATTTTACACACATAAGCATGTTGCACAAGACTAATTTTCGCTGAAGTCCCCTACTGGCGTGTGAAATTTATATAGTTCTGCAATGCAGGATTTATTTTCTTTATTTCTTTAAGTGGACTCCTTCTTGTATCACATTTCACCTGTTGGTGTCCTGAAAATAGATTACTTCAGTAAGACTATTATTTTATTGAGTGTTCTTATAAAAAAGGTCTCATTGTACTTCCATCCATGGCCTGGTGCACTAAATAAATAAATAAAGTGTTTTCTGGGTACATATGATGCGCATTTAATTCTGCTCTGCTTTTCTCATTGCAGAAAATCTTCCTGTTTGGGCAATGCACAAACGACACCCTACCCAGCTGTTGGAGGCACTGTCTTTCGCAGTGTGCTGCTGACATCGTGACCTCTCTAAAAGGCCCAAGAGCTTTCTATGTATTTTTAGCAAAGCAAAAACAGTGAGACCTGAGGGGCTGAAGGGGCATTCCTGGAGCTGGGGAAATGTTTCCAAGCCATCTGCCGAGCACAGACACTTCCATGGAGACACAGGTTTGTTCCTCTACCCTGTGCTGCATTAGGGTGACAGGAGGTATTAATGGCAACAATTTTGTATCCTCAGCTAATTTAGTGTATGACAATACACTAAATGACCATAAGTAATTATATTACTAGCGAGGTTTGTTAATTTTATCCAGAATTTAGAAATAAAAGGTACACTTTAGGAAGCTGATCATATGGACTGCTCTATTGGTAGGCTCTCTATTGTTAAAGTAGTAGTTTCATGGAAAACCTTGGAAAAATAAGCCCACCTAATTACTTGTATGTATGTTTAGCCAGAAGAAAATTGCAATATTATAACACTATAAAACTAGTAGTTTTATAACTACTTTAACAATATAACTACTTTAACTACTATAGCTACTGTTGCCTATAAAACAAGTAGTTAGCTGAGTGATAGGAAAAGCAAAGTGTTTGGTATTTTGTGGATCTTTTTCATAATGAACCAGTCTAAGATTCAGTTGAATAAGGATTTCTTGCTAGCATTTTTTGCCATGTTGTTTCCTTTCTTTTCCTGTGAGGGTGACTGAGCACTGGAACCTGTTGCCAGTCAAAATTCATCAGGACATAATCCTGGGCAATGTGCTCTAGGTGACCCTGCTTGAACTGTGGTGTTGGTCCAGATGGTCTCCAGAGGTCCCATCCAACCTCAGCTGTTCTGTGATTCCCCATCCCAAGGACTTTTTGTCATCGTCTCCATCTGGCAAGAAAAGCAAAATGGCAAAATGAAGTGTAAAAAAAGGGAAAGGAGCTAAACAGAAGCTAATGTCTTGCAGAAAGGTTAAGGCAGCAAGACAAAGGTAATGGGAAAGCAGGAGAAAGAAAGAAGAGCAAGGAAGAAGAACTTACATTTTTCAAAGAAAGGAGGAGTAACAGAAAGAAAGTTTGAAAGCAAGTAGCCACATAGCAGCCTATTAATACTTAAATAGCAAACCTAACTCTGCTGTCTTTTGGCTGGAATTTCTGAGCCTGGAGAGCTCTTCCAGGCCTAATCCATGTGGGTATCTTAAATATTTGTCTATGCTTTGAATCAAACTGAACCCATCTCACTATGTACAGTGCAACATCTAAGATCACTGTAATATGAGTTATGGTACAGCAAAGCACTCCATGCTTTATTTATATAGCAAATACAAATGAATATAAAAACTTGTTTTAAGGTCAGTAAATTGATTTGGAGCTACAAATTGGGTTTCAGCATTCACCACAAATAAAAATATACCATATACCAAATCAGTGAATAATGCCCAATAAACAGTTCAGCACTATGAAACTCCTTTACACTGCAGCACAACATCTTGGTGAGAGTCACATGGAAAATAGTCACCTTGCATCTAGGCAATGCCTTGCTCATTTTGAACTTTCTGCTCCAGCTGCTGACACTAAGGCTGTCCCCTGGGGTCCACACCTCATAGATCCCTTTTAGGTATTTGACTCCTCTTATATCCTTGGCCCTATGGAGAAGGGATTGTGTCCCAGTGCTTGGCACTTTTGCAGTCATCCTGGTGGTTGGAAGGCCTGGACCTGGGGAGGAGGGTGGCCTGCATGAAGCTGCACCTCTGGGACACGATGCTGTCCTATAGCACTGCACCTGAGACCTTTAGGTAAGCACTGCCTGGCAATTACACTGATGTCTTCCATGGTGGTGAAACGGTGGCCAAGAATTGGCGACAGGGAGGACTAGTCTAGTGAGAGCACTTTTCTTGAAGAGGAGAGTTACAAATCAGGAGCAAATGCAGCTATGCTGTCCTCTGGCAACCTGCAAAGTTCCTTATGAACAGTTTCTGAAACAGGCTTGATGTGTTTTCTTTTTAATAGAGGCGTACTTTGTTCCAAATTCATTGCTTGTAGAAGGCACTACTTCTAGAAATTCCTTAACAAGCTCTGTATTAGTTTCAATTACTTCTTAAGCCAAGCCACTGAGTTAGCAAAATACTCATTATGTTTTCAAGAAAGGTATTATGGATGTATAGATAATTTTACAATTAGAGGTGTGAATCTGTGCTGCTGGCTTTACAGTAATTGCTTCACATTTATGATGTTGCAGAAAAAGAGACTGGAAAACCACAGTTTTTATTGGGAAAGAGGAGAGAGAGAAACTGAGACACATTGCATACTGACAGAACCACAGAATGATAAAGGTGGGAACGGACATTTGGAGATCATCTAGATCATGTTGCACAAGCAGGGTCATTTAGAGCACATTGCACACGATCACGTCCAGGCAGGTTTTGAATATCTCCAGACAGGTATGGATTACTTGAAAAACCTGCATTTTAGCTGCAAAAATCTGAATGCCAAAAGGTGATGTGGCTGTGTTCAGCATGAGACATTTCAAGTCCCTGAATGAGTGGGAAAATTAGAGATGTTCACGTGGGAGTGCACAGTGCAATTCTAGACTGAATTATTTTAAAATTCACATTATCCGGTTGCAACAAAATGCATTAGTAGCAAAGCCGTGCTGGACACCAATAACTTCTGCAATTTCCCAAGAATCCCCAGACCTTTGTCACAGATTGCAAGTGAACATCCACACCTCTCTTTCTGCCATCATCTGTTAAAGGCAGATTTGAGTCAGGAGCAGAGAGAAAACTGGTTGCTGATTAACCCATATGACCTGTCACCTAAGAGACTTGCAATGTAAAATATTGCTTGAACTTTTTAAACAAATAGCTATAATTTCCATTTAATTGATTTTTGACCTTGCATTGCAATTATTCAATAGTAATTTACCTCAGGATAGAAGAAGCCTAGCACATCAGCTGCATATAAACTGGTAGGAAAGATGCTGTAAAAAATATGTGTGTAGGAGAAAGACTGCATTTATTACATCTTAGATTACATTTGCACAGTAGTCAGCTGAATGTTGTTTCCTTTTCCTGTGATGTAATTATCGAAGGAGACATAATTCACAGGGAAAACTTTGAGAAACATATGGAAGTCTGTGCTGTGCAAACAATAAAAATCCATGTTGGAAAACAGTTCCATTGCTCTGCTTTTAGGACTGATTTTATTATTTATTACAGCACCCAAGAGTGTGCTTGGTGCTTTCCAGAGCAAACAAGACTAGCAGGTCCCTGCCTTGAACAGCATACAATCTAAACTTTAACAACTCCAGAGAATGAATAAAAAATAGTGCATAGGAGGCCAGCTTTTGCTCTTCACCCAAACCACCCACAATTTAATTCAAATTCTATCCTGGATATTCAACCTATGACTTGGTTGTTGAGTAGACCTTGCTGTTAACCATTCATCACCGTCAAGGTGGTCTTAACATCAAGATTATCTGAACGTCTCTCTCAACATAATCATTATGTTGATTATGGGGTATATTAGTCACAACTATAATCACTGTTATTGCTATCTACACTCATAATAATCTGTATTGCTGTCTCTGAAGCTGTTACAGAGTGTGAAGAATCACCATTTTTGAATTGGGATGCGGAGCGAGTTTGACCTCTGCAGAATAAACAGAAGGAAACATGAGAAACTTAGACCTACAGAAATTGGACTTGAATTTCATCTCCTCCAAACATATATTAATGCCACCTGAGAAAAAACTTTTGCCTATTGGATAAATTGTAAATCACCCCTCTAGACTTTGAGCCATCCTGACTTTGTTCTTACCGGTTATATTGATCTGCAGGAATATCTTTCTTTTGAACCATTGGAAACTTTGAAAAGATATAAGAATCTTCATTGAGAAAGGATTAAAAAAACACCTAACTAACCTACAGGAATCATGTCTTGACTTAAATTAGCCCTTTGAAATTAACTGAGAAAGGATTCAGTGATTCTCTTGAAATCAGCTGTCTGTCACAAGCCCCTAATCTGTCTTTGTCTGCAGCAGAAGAGAATTTGGAGCATGGAAATTGCAAGACTAATTGAGATATGCCTTGATGTTCAAGCACTGCCAGTGTCTCATTTTTAGCTCACATATGGTTGTGTGTGTACCAGTGGGGAGAAAAGTGGGGCACATACAAGATCCTTCAATCAGCCTTCCTCTTTCCACTCTTCCTGACAGGGTCATTTCTGTCCACATTGGCCAATAATGCATTATTTAACTGCAACTTTTCAGTCTGCATACTGGATGAGATTTCCTGACTTTGTGCTCATCAGAATCACATTTGAGGTAACTTGGTTTGGGTTAGAAGGTTCCTAGCACAATACCAAACATTTATTGTCCCAGTAATGACACCAAAGGAGGGCAAGAACATTTGAGTTAGTGCAAGTAGAAGCGTGAGCTTGTGAAAAATGCTAGGGCCACCTGCATTGCTTACAACCTGCCTGAAAGCAGCTTTCCATGAATGGAAAGCCCCAGAATGATCTAGCACTTGAGATTTACAGATCACACTGTGTTTACATCAGAGGAGATAACGCTGGGGGGTTTGTGTTCTTGGTAAGGAAACGCCTGCAAGAAAATTAGAGGGTGAAGTCTGAGCATGAAGTGAACACAAAGAACGTAGATGCATCTTATCAGAACTGAATTGCTGTTTTCTTGCAGAAGGAGACACTCCAGAAGAAACAGAGGTGTTTAGAGTAGCAAGTATGAGAGCAGAGTGCGGGTCCTGAGAGGGGGAAATTAGAGAGCAAAACCAGGTGGTGGTATCTCATAAATTCTGTAGCTTTGTGAAGAATCAGCTCATCTCTCTTTTCAAGTATTTAAAAAATGTGTCTGGCTAACAGTGATATATGGATCAGAAATAAAGGTCTCTACTGAATGTTTTTTTTTAGCGCAAAGAAATATATAAGGTGTTAAATATTTCAAGCTAAGTCAGGAAGATCAATGAATGGGTTTATAACAAACATCTATCAAGGAAATTATTCATCACTGATACATGGAGAAGTAATTGCTACCTAGTAGGACAGCTAGCTCAGAAGCAGGACATGCAATGGACAAAATTAAGTCACCGACACACAGTCGTGGACGTGAAAGAGAAATGAAAGTTACCAAGAGAAGGCAAATGAATGTGATCACAGCATTTACCAGAGCAAGACAGATGAACGAAGTGCAGGGCAGAGAAAAATGGCAGTAGTTCCAACCATTGCCTGGTATCAGCAGCTGCTTCTACTAATACGATGCTGTCTATGTTATCCATAACCAAAGCTTTAAATTTTCGGTTGCTTTGCAATAGAGAATAAAGCTCCTGCTTAAAAGACAAATGTGCACTCATTAGCACTGCTCAGGATGCACTGTGATAAAGCTTTGCACAGAATTGTTACTGGGCTCCTAACATAGCTGCTACTGCCAGAGCAGTGAACTCGTGAATTAATTCCCGTTTTAAAATGTTCTTCATGGAATCACTCATAAAGCACAGACCCTGTTTGCACAAGGAAGAGAGACAGTAGCTTGCCTGCCCCAAATCTCTGTGTGTTTCAAAAAACTACACATCCATTGGTCTCTCCAAGACAGTCATTACCTGCACGAACAACCCCATCTTGCTGGTAAAAATCTACATATGATAACAGAGAAATTTTAGGAAAAGCACAGAATGAAGTGTTGCCTTGACAGAAGGTCCAATGTCCAAGCATCATTAGGACAAAGAAAGGACCTGAATGAATCAAAAATGTCTTTTTTTTTTTCAACTATATCAGCTGACCAAGTAATGTATATTACCTCTCTCTACAAAGCATGGCTGTCTACCCATCTAAGATGAATAAAAGAGGACTTCGTATTTAGTTATTTATTAACATATATGCACATATGCATATGTATATGCATATATATATATTACCCCTCCACCCTGAGAACTGCAATCAGTCAGGTCCTCATTGTGCTGAGTAGGATAAAAACACAGATCTAGATATAGCTGCTGAAGACAAATCCTGTGGTCTCAGGGGGAACATTAACATGCCCAAGTTACAAGAACAGGAGGCATCCAGAAGACATGTTCCTTTCTTTTGTTTTCCTCCGAAGAGATAAAAATAAACCAGCCTACACTTTATTCATGTCTGGGAAATATAGCTACAAAAGAGAGCTCGGTGAAGTAAATCTGTGAATCGAAGTTCTCTTGAGCTAATATGGCTGCTTGAAGGTTAGCGGGGCTGACTGAGCGCAAGCAGAGGGGTCAGGAATATGAGTGGGAGTAAGGAAGCTTGGAAGTAAATATGCCTGGCTGCCCACCTGGATGTGATGTGGGATGACCGGGTGACTGATGCAGTATGGCTGAGCACGAGTAAAAGAGCATGCTGATCCAAAGTGACTTCAAGGAGGAAAGATCATGTGCATAAATGATTATCTCAGTGGCTCTACAAGTATAGGATAAGGTGAAATGACAGGATTAAATGAAGGAAAAAGGGAACATCTGAAAAGCAAGATAAATAGTGACAAAGAATAGTCCCAGATGGTCTGTTCCTGATAGTCAATGGAAAATCCATATTGACAATTGGCTTATGATTAGTATGGAAATACACTGCTTGGTACATGAATTTAGCATCCTCTGCACTTGGTTTATTCTCAAAGAATTTGAATTGTGACATGATGAGTAATTGCAAGCGGTTCTCTCTATTGAAGTATTTTTCCTAGGACTTTGTTAAACAGACACTCTCCTGACTTCTCTAGAAAAGTCATTTGATAAACAGGGATACAGGATGTATGTAAAGGGCATACATAAATGCTTCCTGGCATTTTTGCACTATTTTTCGAAAATATCAATAGAAACACTTCCTGAAGCTGGGGGTGACATGTCAGAGGCAGGACACTATTTGCTTCCCCCTTTATCAGGCGATTACTAGATTTGCAAGATTATTGATTGATTTCATTTAGTGTCTGTCTAATTATTTGGCTATTATAAATGACCACATTCTGCTCTGCTGTCTTGAACAACCTCACGTTTATGTTGGGAAAAGGCATTGGAAATGGTTATAAAATACCTTTTGATTCATTTTCATCAATTTTTTAGTTCTCTGTTTTCAAGAAGGACTCAAGGCAAAGTAGTAGCACGTCAGACCCTTCCCCACAGCTGGGTAGGTCAGGAGAGTGCAAAGTGCACAGGATAATCCGCCCTGTAGACTTAGTAGTATCAAAGGAGCAGGAAGAGCACAACTCTCAGTGCACCATTACTCTGGATGGAAATACAGCTAGGCTCCATATGTGAAAATAATGACTCAGCCAGCTCAATTTAATGAATCAGCTACCTTCAGGTTAATCTACCCTCTCACCTGAGGAGTTACGTCACTAAAACTACAATAAAATTAACACCCATACATGTTTCTGTGTATGTGTCTATTTATCTCAATATAACTAAAACAGACTTAATAGGTAAATGCCCGATATATTCTTGCTTAATATTTTGCTCTTTCTATTTTGTAAGACTCTCAAAGAGACTTCAGACTCAAAGAGACTTACAGTTTCCCGAGTTAGTGGGAACTGGGTACTTCTGTTCCAAATTTAAAGCCATTTTTATTTATTTTAAATCTAGCATCAGAAATTGTTAGTATTTTATAAAATATTAACTGTTGCGGGTAATATATCATACTGCTCTCTTGATCTGAAGGACTGGAAATACTCTTATGATTGCATTTAGATGCCATTGGGATGCTCAAGTTGAAAGTAAGGGAGGAAGGGAAGGCAGGATGCCTGCAGAAAGGGTGAATGGAGCAGGTGGGTGCATTAGCTGGTCCCTTCGCTGCTGAGCTGATCTGCAGGAAGCAAATGATGCCTGACCCAGGGGGAAGAGGATGCTCTCAAAATGAAAACTACCAAGTGCAGGGGAAGTTATCTTCAGGAAACCTCCTGATGCTGTTATAAATTGACTATCATGTCCTTTGGGATGGGAACTTTATCCTTATCTCGAGCATATAAACATTGTCCTCCCCTGATGCTGCGGGTTTATGAACTCAAAAATGCTAAACAGTCAAAAACATTAAATTTGAATATTGATGATGAAATCAGAAAAAATGTCAGCCTCACTCTCTGAGCAGCTTTGTGGGCCTACTGCAGGTGTGGGGAACAGAAACAGTAACACTGATCCAGGAAAAAGAAAAAAAAATATTCTGTATCACTTTTTTTCTGTGAAGGGAGTCACTCTGACATGGCCCCTTCTTTCTTTCTTTAGAGGAGGTCTGGACCTCTGCATTGGCAAAGGGGAATTTCAGGAAGCACCAGAGGAATTGGAGTGGAATTGGACTCTTTCTATGGGGCGTGGGGGGATGTTTTCAGGGCAAGCACTAAAATGCACGTACTTTGTTCCAACCCTATATGTTTCTGCAAATTGCAGGTGGCCTTCTCAGAATAGCGCTGAGAACATCTGAATCTGTTTTGTTGTTTTGTAATGAACAAAATAACTCCTGCAGCAACCAGGTTGTATTCCTTTGGCTGCAGCAGCATTTCCTTCACTCTGGGGCCAGGAAATAGGGGACACTTAGGGCATAACATGTACCATACATGTCCCTCTTCCTTTTCAGATCAAGAACTTCTTACAAGGTGTCTGCCTCCTCCCTACACTGCAGTGCTGGAGTCTTCTCTACTCTGTGCCACGTTTGGGTTTTTTGTGCCCTTCTAAGGGAATACACACATTTATTCCTGCCCAAACCTGCCAGAAACATGGGGCATAGCCTTGGGCTGCTGCACTCATGATTACACTCATGAGAGGAAGCCATTTAAAGCTAGTTAGACCCAATGAAATTTTTAAACTTGCATTGTTTCTACCCAAAAAGGCACAATTTCTGCAGGCAAAAGTACAAGTCACTATTTAGGAACCTTTGCTGAAAAGAGACACAAAGCTGCAGGCCCTGCCTGGCCACCACAAGCAGATTTGCCCTCCCACGAGGGATGGTGACCGTGCCTAGCTTCCAGGCAAGGCTTCCCAGCCTCTGTACAGCTTCTCAGCAGCTACCAAAAATGTTTCCCTCAGCCGTTCTGGTTGCATCCTGGGCCTTCATTCTCATCTTTTCCTGAGCCAAGACACCATGAGCAAGTCTTCAAGGGTTATTTTTTAATTTTATTAGGCTTTGTATGTATCACATAGCAGTCCCTCTCCAATCCGAGACTCCAAAATGATAATCAAACAGGAAGCAAAGTGTCTGCTTAAAAAAAAATCTGCAGATGTCACTAAAAGCTACCGAGAAGAAAAAGAGGAATCTTTTTAGTCTAAGTATTTCAGTTGACTTATTTCTGTGACTACCATTACAAGTCTCCTAATAATTTATTCTGAAGAAGTATGCGGATCGAAGTCCTTCTGTTCTTGCCTGTTACTACCTCCAGCTACTCTGTGAGCAGTCTTGATCTGTGACAGTTGCAGACAGGTCCCAGGCCAAGGAGTGTGATAACTTGCATCAAATCCATTAGCGGCAACGAGTGCTCTAGGAGTAGAGATTATTCCATCGTTATACCCTTGCGTCAGTGAAGGTGACAGAGAGAAGAAAGCAATACAGGAGCAATAAAATAAAGGGTCTTGTGATTTCCTGATTAGGTTTTATATTATAACTTTGACAAGTTGCTATTTAATGGCGAGATTTTTCCTTCATTTCCTTCCATTTAAGTCAGTGGAGTTTTTTTTTTCTTTCCTGATCACAGTGTTACCGGATGGATTTGCTGTCCATCTATTTGATGTTTTAGCCCTTATGCAATGTCTGCCACTTGGTATTTCAGCAAGTTCTTGGTGATCCATCAGAAAGGCCAACCAGCTTCTTGTCAGCTGTTTTATTAGCTTCCTTTATTTTAATATTGAAGTTCATGGATAATAATTTTTTCTTCTCCCTTTGCAGACAGTGGGGACTCTTATATCACTTCTTAAAAGATGCCTGTGACTATGCAGCTCTATTAAGGTTCAGTCTGCAGAGAAAGCAATTATGCCACTTTATCTGGGACTTCTCCCTCTATCTCTTGCTCTCTCTGATGATCTTATAGAGAAAATAATTTATGAGGCATTAAGAGGCAAAACAAGCCCTCGGAGATGCAAAGGAGGACTGGGACTAGCAATTAGACATTACACTATGTGAGTGTAACTAATCATAGAGGTAACTTCCCTCCCTTACAGTAAAACATGACCAGAATTATTGAGTATGTGAGTGTGCAGGGAAAGTCGTACATCTTCCATTTTATCCGAAAAAAAACCGCATTGGATTTCAGAATGAGAAGACAGAGAAGAAAATAGATGTGTTTTTCCAGTCCTTTAACAAGTCATAGTCAAAAAGGAAGCTGCTTGAGAGCCAGAGAATGAGATCCTGAATATTTTTGCCTGTGTCCAACAGCTTGTCATCCATCATTCAAAAGTGTGATGAGGTCGGCTCCATCTAACAGCAGTGACCTTATGGCTGGTCGGCAGCCTGTCTGATGGTGCTAATTTTAGAGAACTCAGACCGTTATCCCAGCAGCGCAGTGCCTGGCATCTCTGCTATACCTGCTAGCAGTGTCTCCAAAGCAGCCGTGAAATCCCCTTTTGGACAGCATCTTTATTACATATATGTATGGGGGCAGCATGAGAAAAATCATACTGATGAGTACTCTGTGTTTATGCTGTAAGAAAACATTCTGGCATTTTGGATTACCCTCATAAAAGTAGCTAGGTGAAAATGTTGCTGGAATAGCATTGTTTCCTCTCTGCTGTGACTCCACATCACTTTGACAAAAATGAGACATTCTGAAAGTTTCTTATCGTTTGTGAAAGTCCTATGACAGAGATGACACTCACTGGTGTTTTTCTGAAAAAGCATATTGAGGGCTAACGCCCTGCCTGTGTTTTTAATAGTTATTTCTGGGCTGTGAAGACAGAAGGAGAGGTGAGGATCATGCTCAGTCTCAAATCCACCCTAGTCTAGTGATGAAAAGACTGAGCAGAACAAGTGCAGAATGGGGCATCCCCAGCCTGATACTTTTTTTTTCCCATAAATTTAATGGATGTTTTCAAATAAGCCTCTAAAACAGTTTGTTTCTTTGCATACTGGGATAACAAGAGAAGTTTTAGATTAGGCTAGCTGGCATATTTTAGAAGCAAAGTAGAAAAAAATACACATTACCTATAACTTTTCGCAGATGCACTTCGGGAAAGCTAGCACTGCTCACTGTGCTCCTCTTTGCTCTTTATAAAACACTGGGAGTCACAGCTAGGAGGCCTCATGTGTAGGTTAGTCAACCATTTTTCAAATTCTTTGAAGCCCTAAAGCATAATTTGAGCTGCAAAGTGTAATTTGAGTATTAATAAATACCTTTAGAGTGATTTTTCTGAGGCAGGTTATTGCAACTTTTTCCCAACTCTTCTGGGTCTTGTAGAATAGCCCTTTAGAAACAGGAAGATAGATGGTACCTGTAGCTATACTTCACTGGGCGAATAATTAGAAACATTCAACTTCTAGAAAATTGAGTTACCCACTGGCACACCTGCCAAGTGCTAGAGGCTGGGGAGGTTGGAGAAATCAGCTCCCCAGGAAAATATTGCTCATGAGGCAAAAAGCTTCATCAGAGGGAAAGACAACTTCAGAGGACATCCGAGTCCTGCAGCGCTCCTGATTTCTCCAAGCGACCTTCAAACCTTCTCATTCATGGGGAAATCCCAACAGTGGTGAAAGATTTATTGGGTCGTTGAGTGACTTCCTTGGTGGAGAGGGAGCTCCCCCCACCAGAGAGATGGCAAGCCCAGCTCACCAAAAACTTGCCATTAGAACAGGCAAAACTCAAAGAAACCTGCAAAGCAAATATGACAGTCCCTTGGCTTTTACATTATTGCACTATGTGTCTTCTTCTGTGGAAGGACCTGTCCCTTTGCGGCGAGGGGAACTTCCCAAGGTGCCCGGGGGACTGGCCGCGCGCAGGCTGCGGAGCCGGCCCGCGACGCGCTGGCTCCCACGTGAGCACCGCGATGCCGCCCAACGCCGCCTCGCACAGCTCCCCAGGGGGGAAGCGGCTCGGGGGTCTCTGCCAGGAAGTCGCTCACACGTCTCTTTAGTTTGCAGTGTGCGTAGAAAGAAAAACCTCAGTATTTAATCTACTGCCAATATAAGTAATATCTCATGTCACAGGTACCTTACTGTGTAGACAAATGTATCTCCTGTGTGCTTCCAGCTTAGCTTAAAATAATATTTTGTCTTTTATAAACACTAAAAATATTTTTTACATATAGTAATACCCTGAAACTGGGCCCATATGTGGGAAGGAGGCTCTGTGGGATGTGCAGGATGCTGTGCAGTCCGATGCAGCGCTCACCCAGCCAAGGACCTGGTTCTGGTCCCACTTAGCCGGAATTTACCCCGTGGTTTTGAGACTGGAGGTGAATTGCAAATCGTGACGAGCAAATTTAACTGCAAAAGGAGAAGTAAATCATAGGTAGCATCTCTCCCTGGGGATGTGTGCTACATACACACTACGATGCTTCCAGCTGAGAAAGCCCTCCTCAGTGTGCCTCTTTAATCAAAGACAAGCAGAGCTTAATACAAATACTTTAGTAGCGTGCACCCCCATTCTGCTTAATCGTAGAAAAGCTCCTTTTTTCCTGTTTTAAATTCAGAGCTTCAGTTCCCTTGATCCAAGAGGTTAAATACTTCAAATCACATCAGTGCCCTGAGCTTGTGAAGGGCCAGCTCAATGGTGATGACTGCAAGTGGAAACATTAGGAATGCAAATTATCAACCAAGTGACAACTGTTAAGCTGTATTAAATAATATGTTGCTTCTGCTTAGCAGATATACAGATAGAAATCGTGCTACTGTGAAATTTTGTGGGGGGAACTGAGTTCAAAGTACAGGGAAAGCATTTGTTCTCTTGTCTGCTCACTTACTGTTTTCAAAACAAGTATCACCTCAAGAAATCTGCAGCTGAGATCTGTCACCAGGCAGTGTTCTTACTAATAAATACAGGATGTTGATGAATAAAGAAAAAGACTAAAAGGAGCTTTGATTCAAGAGTCAACGAATTATATAATACCAGCTTTACCTTGCTAGACCAGTTCAGTACTCTCTATGAGTCATAGGTGATGTATACAGGATTTAAAGGCAAAGGCTCCTCGCTGCCGACTGTTCGCTAATGTCATAAATTACCAATGCTGATAGAGCTTGTCTAAATAGTTCTGTATGTCACACTGATTTCACCTCTTCCTTCCACCAGGAAAAAAAATCCCAAACTGTATGGAAATCCTTTCACTTTAAATGTGCAAAGAGAGATCATTACAAAGTCAACATCTAGAAGTAAACGAAAAGCTCTTCGCACATTTTCTTTTGCTGGTTTTAATGGCCTCAAATTCTGCTTTTAAGCCTTCAACCATCAATGTGAAAACCTGATAGTGACCTCAAATCTGAAATGTATCTGCCAAACTATGGTGTCTTCCTGCTCCTGCCTTGGCAATTTATTGCTGCTAGAGGTCAGGGAGTTAAATACCACAGCTAGATTTAAAAATTAGCTGGATGATTTTATGACGTCTCTCATCCCCTTCTGGCATCACACAATTGAGCAAGTGAATTACGGTTTAGTTGTTACGTAGCATTTTGTTACTAACTCCAGTAATATCAGGATCAAACCTTCTCGTCTTCTAAATCACAAGGGTAATGTTATGCCTCTGCCCAAGTATGCCTGCTGCATTCGATGCACCGTTGAGCTAATCTACTGTGGTAAATCCTGTGTTCCTGCTGCATCAGAGTGGTTTTTGTAATCATCAGGGCCATACAACATCACTGTGCCAAAGCTGATGAAGGTATTAGTGCCAGCAAGTAACACCATGCCCTATTACTGAAAACATTTCTTCATATAATGTCTGACATATTCGTGGACTGTGTGTATGTTATTGATGGATATAATAAACTGTAGGCAGCCTGCAGACAGAAACCCAACAAAATATAAAAATCATAATAGCAACTGAGATGTAATTTGATAGAAAAAATATTTTTTGAAATATACAGACCTAGATATTCACCTTGTAGTACGACACACAACAACATGGAGCGAAATCAGGAACCTTTCACCTGTTTCCAGAACTTTTAAGTAATTGTTTGTGAGCATCATGAGAGTCCTTTGCGCTTTGTAGTGGAAATCAGTGAGGCACAATTACTGTTTATATTGCGATAGTGTATGTATCGCAACTTATATTTGCTACTGGTGTGAAATCTCTGTACCCCTAACATGGTGATTCTTTGGTGAATTATTTCTGCAGAGCAAGCCAACATGGGACACGTAATGTTCTTTCTCTGGCTGTTATCTCTGACACGTGCAACTAGTCTTCCGGAGAGACATGCTGGCTGTTCTGGTGCAGTCCCTGGCTGTTTGGGACACTTCCTTTTGGATTGCTCCCCGCAGAGTGCCACAATCCCATGTCTATTTTGCACTACTTTGCCCTTTGTGCAGGGAGACATTTTTTCCTTGACATTTGAATGCCAAGTTCTGTGAGATAAAGCATGAAGTAGCGCTTTGGGAGCAGCATCTGGAATTCATCTTTGTAAAGAGTGAACGTAGACTTGTAGAAGATAGCATTTGTAAAATGATTACCCTTCCTCTAGATTTAATAAAGTTTTACAGATTCGAGTTAATGCAGTGCTGAAACAACCGGTTGTATTTATAACATAGAGCACCAACTAATCACAATCTCTTTTATTTGCTGCTTTTCATTTTCTGTACCTCAATATCATTATCTGTAATTTATGAATGGCAGAACTGACAGACAAAGAAGTAAGACCCACCATCTTCCATCTTTTTCATGAAGCTCTTACAGACTTTTCAAATGGAGTTCACAAGTACAAGGTAAGCAAACAATATCAAACACATCTCAATGAGGGGATGGTTGGCAACTGTAATACACAACTGTCTCAAATTTGTAAAGCAGCTAGTAAGGTGCTGCATGTGACGTGGATTTGCTGCACTGCATTACTCACAGGAGGAGTCACAAAATGAGAGAGGCCTCTGCTGTGGAAAATACTTCACCATTCTTGTCCAGAGTAATGCTGAAGCAGGAAACCTACTCCACTACGACACGAAGCTCAACGAGTGTCGAACGCTGCGAGAGCACAGAAGAACAGCTCCTCTCTAAAGAGACCAAAGTGACACTTTTCAAATTGTAAGTAGCTTGTTTAGACAACAACAAACATATATTTGAAAGAGGCTCTAAGGAATGGTTGTCTTGCCTGCTTGTGAATTGCAGTTTCCCCCAATAGTGCCAGTGTTTAGAGCAGTCCAGCTTTATGCAAGTCCTGGCATTCAGGTAATGTGACTTTGACTACATTGACCACAGCCATCATTTGGTGGAAGTCTGATAGGATTAAGGAAATCTCCTTGCTGTTCCTCTCCCGTGACTTAGCACTAGAATAATGTTATAAACTGCATTGCCTGAACCAAAATAGTAGAGAAATTGGAATGATACCACCGGTATTTCCTACTGCAAAAAGTTGTGATGAAACCATCACATATTTGCTATGCAGAAATCCTAATGTTAAATATTGCTCTTCTATTTCACTTAGTTAACATAGATGTCTTTAACACTGCTGTGTAGCAATTTATGAGCATGGAGAACTGTTTTTATCGCATGCTGCAGGTATACAGTGTGTGCTAAGCTGCATAAACTTCCCAAAGCACTTTTGCCAGTGCACCTTCACCCTGATTTGAAACTTCCTTGTTATTCTAGTCTTAGGCTTTTCTTGATGAGAGATTGCAAGTTGTGCCAAATTGCATAGCAGTTTCCACATCAGTAAGAGTGCTATAAAAATTAAGGCGCTGTCATTTTACAATTGTGACAAATAATTTCCAAAAAAAAAAAAAAAAGAAAAGAAAGAAATCTGGACTGAGCTTCATTCCCAGAACACAGTTCAGCATATTTACTAAATGGCACTACTGTCTGGCACATGGAGGCTGTCAGGTTAGGTTGCTATTTAGACCGAAATGCCTTCAGCACCATTATGAATAGAAACACAGCCCCAGACTGGAAAAGAAGGCCTGAAAGCCATACATATAACAGAGGAATTGTTGTTTTTGCTGTGAGGAACATGGGCCTCGAACAGGCATCCTGCGTCATTGTGCCCAGTCCCCTGCTGTCTCCGGCAACCACAACACATAATCCTTTTCATAAATTTATCAAGTCCCATCTTAAGGCGAGTTAGGTTTCTTGCCCCCAATGGGAAGGCTGTTCCCAAGCCTCGCTGTGCTGAGGGTTAGAAATATTCTTCTAATTTCCAGCTCCCATTTATTCATGGCCAACGCAGACCCATTTGTTCTTGTGCCAACATTGTTCTGTAGCTTAAATAGCTTCTCTCCCACTCTTTTGTTTACTACCCCGATGAACTTATAGGGAGCAGCCTGTCCCCTTGGCCTGCCACCGCTGTGCCAGCCTGCTTGGCAGTGGGCTGCAGCCCTTGCCACAAGCCACGGGCTGCTCTTCCGAGGACGATGGCTACGAATAAAAGCAGCCGCCTGCCTTGTTTGTCCAGGCAGGCAAGATCCATCACAGGCTGTCAGACCCGCGGCAGAGCTCTCCGGAGCTCCATCCCGCCACGTCCTGTGGAAAACAGAAGTGCAAAGTCCTAATGGACCCGTCAGAACACACGCAGCAGCACAAGAGGCCAGTTTAACGCATTTTTTCCCCAATTAGCCCTTCCTGCTGCTGAGTGTGGAAGAGCAGAAGCTGTTAATTATGCAACAGGCCTCCTGGTCCACAGCGGCTAGACAGGGAAAATTTTAATCGTCCATGGGCCTAAATACAGAGGTTTTTAACACAATGTCAGTGTGCTTATGGGAGGAAGAAAATGTGCCTGTGCTGTTAGGCATGGTGGAAGCAACTGTGTGTCTGAACCTCGTGTTTCCTTCATGAAGGTTCCTCCATGCGTGCCGATCCGAACTCGGTTGCAGCGGTTAGCATCCAGGAGGCATGTTGCAAGATTTTTTTTGAGAGCCCCCAGTTTCAACATTGAATGGATAATTGTATTCCCTAACATATGCCAGAACAATTTTAAAAGTTTCTGGCCCCCTTGTATTTCCAGTTTATGCCCTTTTTCCTGTGTTTCCATGATTAGGGTTGGAAATCTCAGACTTTCATAGCATAAATGTCCTTTGCTCAATGAGCCAGATTCAAGTGGTGGCATGCCTTACAAAGGATGGAGCTTTATCCAAATTCCTCTCCTCATAAGTTTCTATGTAAATTATATTATATTATATTATATTATATTATATTATATTATATTATCATTATTCTACACAATACTATATAGTGTAGTGTTTGTGGTAGGCAGGATAGGCCTGGTGGAATCTTCTGCCAGTGCCTCTTAGCTTGAAGATTGATGGCTTTATAATTTAAGTCTTGCTAGTATGGTTAGAGATGCTATTATATTCATAAGTGTCTAGCTCTCTTTCAACTTCACTAAAATATCTCTTTTAGTCAAACCACATTGTTCATGGGGCTCTCTGCTAGCCAATATAAAGGTCAGAAAATTCATCCATATTTTATTTTCAAAATTATCCTTGAACTAGAAACAGTTTCTTACATGCTGCTCAGGAAGGGGGAAAAAAAAAGGAAAGAAAGAAAAAGAAAACCTTTAGAATTCAAAAATCAAAAGACCCAGAGCCAAACCCAAGAAAAAAAAAGAAAGGGTCAAAAATTGTTTCACAAAAAAAGTGGCATAAATTTATTGAACTGAAGAGAGGAACAGCTGCAGGGCTGTTCCTGCTGCAGCACTTTTTTAAAAAAACATTTTGTCTTGTTATGAAAAAGCGATTTCGTGGTTACACATACAAAGGTGAAGGGCTGCTAACGTGTCAGCCCCCGTAATTCCCTCATTTACAAATCGCATACATCACAGAGATGCCTGTCCAGAGCCCTGCGAACAAAACAACACCTGCATGGCTGAGTAGCTGAGAGCCAACATGAAAAAGCAGACACCTTGGGATAACATCTAGCCAAAGCCCTTTCCTTCTTTGCCCAGCACAAGGCTGGCCAGTCCATCTGCAGAGCTGCGGGTGCCCCACGCTGCAGCAGCCCATCGCAGCAGGGCATGGAGAGCTGCCTCGGAGCAGCAGCCAGCGCGGGAGAGCCCCAAGCATCTGCAGGGCATGCAGCAACAGCCCCTGTGAGAAAGCAGCAAAGACAAGACCACCTACACACCTTCGCTCCCTACTAACGTCTGGTATCTCTTGCCGTTGGTGGGAACAGATCTGCTGCTGCCCTTGACACGTGGTCAGGCTCAGCTCTAGCTCATGTGTGCCTCAGCAGGACAGATTTGTCCATGGGGGCTGGTGTTGGTCCTTTCAGTGGAATGAGGCAGTCTGGGTGCAGTCGAGGAGACGACTCCCTTGCATCAGCTCAGTGTGATCCTGACTTCCTTTGCAGCGGGCTGGAGGGAGGCCAGTGGTTCATCAGGATGCCTTGGGCCAGGAAGAACATTAAGAGCCATCGAGGGGATTTATCCACTCTGCTGGAGATTAGTCCCTCGGTGATTAATGCTGATTTGCTTCTTCCCTGGACGTCCTTTCCTGGCTTCATGGATTAGATGCTTGTAGCGTGGGGAATAGCAATAAAATCCTTTGCTAACTGCATCTGGTGCAGGGAAAGCTTTCCAGAGATGATTAGCTTAAGCAACCTAGAGAGACATAATAGAAGGGGAATTGTTATTACAGTGTGCGTGTGCTTTAGGTGATCCATTACTGCAGTGTCTTGGCACTATTACGTAATGTAAAATAATAAAAACAATTTTCCTTCAGAGTAAAGGGTGCCGAGTTATAAGATGGTGAGTTATATGTCATTGTCTGTATATTTGTTAGGCCAGAAGTATCTTGGCATGATCATTAGAAGCTAAGTAAGATGGAAGCTCAAGAGGTAAATTTTAGTCAGCAATAGGACAACTACAAGATTTGACTTCAACATTAACTATAGGAAAAAGTGATTTCTGCATCAGAGCTCAATACAAGCATCATCATGCTGCTACGTAGTAGAAGCTCAGACTGTTATTCCCTGAGCTTTTTGTTCCTCTGGAGTGCAGGAAAATAAAGAGGTGCAGGGTGGTCCACAGTACATGTCATTTTCCCTCTAGCTATCCCAGCGAGATTGTATTTATGGATGTACTGGGGTACAGGAAGCAAACGAAGATTCCCAAAGTTGTTAATATGCCCCAAAATCCCAAGCTGGAAAAGTTCTTCCACAAAATATTTGAATGCCATTTGATTTTGTGCTTCTAGTCCTTGTGGCAGGCTTGTGATGACAGCAGGAGATCCAAAAGGAAACCAGGGAGATCTAAGGGCTGTCTTGCTCTTACATTGTAGTTGGTCATTGCCTGATGGACATACATGTGAATGACGTGGATATGGGCATGAGGAAATTTCTCCCCATGCTACTTTTTTATCACTAACTTACATAATACTGTAGGTGTTTGAAATGGCAGGGGCTCAGCATGCCTGAATAGCAGAACATTGATTTTGTGGGTTCAGTACAGATTTATCTGTCTAGCTTTAGCCATCCAATTTGAAAATGTCACCTTTCATTTACTTGTCTCAAAAAAAAGCCTTAGGAAACTTGCTCAGTTCAAATCAGAAATATGCCTACAAATCACTGCATTAAAAAGCGCTAGTTACATGCAAATCATTAGTGATTATGTATTATTTTGTCTATATTAAAACGTAACAACAATGTCATAGCTACTGGAGGATGTGAGAGGGCTACACAGGCGAGTCATCTTTATAAAATACCATGTGTTTGGCATAAAAGTTAAGGGAGCCAAACATTCTGTTTCCATAGATGCCACATAGCCCCCAGTGTGCGAAGAAGATGACGTTCTCCCACACTACCGTGGCCCTGGAAGACGGGTATTATGGAAAGTATCCCAGTTTCAACATGCTGGACCACTTGCATATTTCTTGCATGCTACAGACTCCTGTGGAAGTTGCTGTGGAGTTGGACTCCAAACAGGTTGGGAGCTGTAGTTTTCTTGGGTAAAAGCTGCACAGAGATCCTCCTCTCCATGTCTCTCCCTCCATTTCTCCAAGAATCCACCTCATCAGCTCCTTGCATAGACCATGGCGTTATTTTAAGGTGAAGGGGCTGGCTTATGTGCAGCCCACATGGCAGAAAGCTGATGACACCTCTTGCTGCTACTCATGTAATGGATTTCATCTCCAGTTGTTGCACCACCACACGCCATACTAGCTACATCCTTCCAAGGGAAAGAAATTGCCGAATCGACACGGGCTGAGGAGCTAATGAAATTCAGAGCAAAATGAAAAAATATAAAGATGTCAGATGAACGTTCTTCTGAAAATTCTCCGTCTGCTCAATTTCCACAGTCCATTTTTCTTTTCAACCTGTGGAGCCTCCCCTACCAAGAATTAAATGTTCACAAATTCCAGACTTCTTTCCTTTTTCCCCAAAACAATCACTTTGTCACCAAGACACATATGAGAAGTTTATGCCTGTCTCTGCTTGGCATCACTGCCACTTCATGGATTAATGAATTCTGTGTCCTCTAATTCCCCCACATTATGCACCTCTGTTTTATGTGAGTAGCCAAATGTATCAAGATTCATTTTAATGAATATGAGTCATTCCCCATATTCAGAAGGCAGGGCTGTTATGTTTTAAGTAAGCACACCATTAGCTGTGCTAAAAATAAACAGGCATTACCTTCAGGAAAACCTATATAGTAAAAGTACACACTGCTAAACACCAAAAAAAAAAAAAAAAAAAGACAAAAAGAGAAGTCGCTCCAGTCTGGAATGGGGTTTGTGCTGTAGGCTAAGGAATCAGGATGCACTGCATAGAGTATCTACTCTACACTTACCCCAGTATATCTAAAAGCAGAATAGGATCTTAGGATTACTTACCATAAAATTTAAATTCAAAACACTCAATGTCAGTGTAGGTTTTGTCAATGCTATACTACACTTAATTTAATTGTTGGTGCTGAAAGAAAAATAAATGGTCAGTTCTTTTTAACACCATTTCTCTTCTATGTCTTAGTTGGTAAAGAGCAGCTATTTCCTTTGTGGCTTGCTAGAGACTTCAAGATTTGGAGATCTGAATATTTCAAGGTCAGGCTGACATTGCTTGAACAGAGAGCGTGCATGGCTTGGCCATGTGGTAGCTCTCTGTTCCATTATTTTCATGACTCTTAGTGTGGTGCAATGGGAAAGGCTCTGGTTGAGTCTCAGAAACCAACCTCATAAATCAGTAAGTCAATCAACAAGTCTGGGGAACAATATGTTCTTCTATTTTAATTTCTTTGTGGGAAATGTGTAAATAGATACTGGCAATGGAGCTGGAATATAGTGGGTACTTATAAACTGAGGCATCCAGTGATTTATCTTCTCTACGTGTGATGTAAATGGAGGCTACGCTTTCTGATCGGTTAAACCACTATTTTTAAAATAATAAAATGCCTTTGGTTTTCAAGGATGAGAATGAGTCTTCTGACCAGTTTCCAAAAATGTGGAAAGTTAGCACTTTAAGGAGAAAACTTAAAAGACTCTCAGCAGAGCATTTCTCCGTAAAAACAGCCCATGATCACAGGCATACTGCCTGCAAAGAAGGGTAGTTGCAAAGCACAAAATATAGGGTTTGTGAAAAGGAGGAGAAAATATTTAAAATCACTTTGCCCCTATCTCTTTGCTAATGACTATTTGCTAACTCTTGGACGACTGAGGAGCTGTCTGTTCAACTCATCCGAAAAAGCTAATTTAAGCCCTACTTACTGAAATCATTTTAAACAAAACAAACAAAATGTATTATATGATGAAAATTCATTATGGAAAGAAACAGAAGTCATTTATAAAGTTACATCATCCATTCCAGGAAAATAATGCACCACTTGTGATTTAAGGAGCCAAACACCAACCCTATATCAAAAGAGTCAACTAGCTATTTACTACAAACAGCTGACAAATGGCAACTCATAATTCAAACATGTCCACAAAACAGCTCGCCAACCTATTTAAAATAATTATAATACTTTTCTGCTGTTTTTTAAAAAGGGCCACATTTTTGGATAACTTACAAGTGGAAAGAAAAAAATAACGATTGAGAAAATAATTGTTTGCAAACAGTAGCCTGGACTGCCCCGAGAACCTGACTTTTAAGGTGTATTTAGGCAAGCAGACCACAAGCGAACTTTCCAAAAGCTTCTAAATACCTAAATGAGGTGCCTATAAATTTTTAAAATCTCATTTCTGCCCATCCAAATCTTGGCATGCTTAAATGCCTTTAAAAGCTGAGCCCATGTTTTTGCAATGTGAAGGGCATTATCTGAGAACTCATTTCCAACGCAAGAGGCAACTCCTCTTACTAGCCCACAACCATGTCCTTCACATCCTTTATCATCAAAATACAGAGCTCCTGCCTTTACCACCAAAAGTTAGCTCCCATCTTAAACTCAAACCTACTCACTCCAGCTTCTAGCTAGCTTAAACTCAGACACTACTTAATTTGTGCGGGAACGAGAATCTGGAGAGGAACGACGACGACGTGTCTCGGAGCAACAGAAGAGCAAAGAAGCTTTAAGTGACAAGTATTAATCAGCTACATTTACAGGCATGATTTAGTACTTGGATTTCATTTTAAAGCACGGAGTCTGTCTTTCTACTTCCATA
Source organism: Tinamus guttatus (assembly GCF_059628265.1). Lineage (NCBI taxonomy): Eukaryota > Metazoa > Chordata > Aves > Tinamiformes > Tinamidae > Tinamus > Tinamus guttatus. The sequence continues at coordinate 5,488,229 of NW_028288781.1, read as the reverse complement.
AAGATATATGATAGTTCTAAAAATATAATTCCTGATGAAGCTAACAAAAGGCACAGATGTAAAGAGTTAGGATTGGATTTTTGAACTGGAGAAAAAATTGTTCTCAGAAATATGGTGGCCAGATGTGTCAATGGTCACTTGAAACCTAATTATAGAGGTGCAAAATCCAATCGTAATCTGAACTGCAGCAGGTAAATTTTTAACTGAAAACAAAGTTATGAAACAAATACACCAGTAGCTGAGAAGCTGCCCATTTGTACCTGTAAAACAAACAGCAACAAAACAGATTTGGAGCTGGATCGAGGAACTATGTTGGGACCATCAGTGAAAGAAATGTTCCTGAGAAAACAGAATGGTTCTAAGTGTCCCTTGGGAAAGCAGTGATGAATTGAAATTCAGAATGAAGGGACATGAAGAAGAAAGCTAGCAAAAAGTAAACAGTCCTCCCCGCCATGAACACTATACTGCAGAAAGATCTGGCTGGCTCAGAGCCTCACTGATTATAATGTAAAAAATGAAACCATTAATTTAAAACAAAATACTTTGATGAGCTCTCTATTTTTCTTGATTTATGAGTTTTCCAAATATTTTTTTTGTCGAAAATACTAACTGTATGAAATGGCATTAGCTTTGTAATGAGTTTTAAATATAAGTATATAAGCTTTGTAAAAATGTACAGCATGTAGAACATTTAGGGTGTTAGTATGGTCTAAACAGACCATATAATGGCCAAATGGTCCATTATATGTGCTCATCTCAGTGACTGAAGGACTTCTTAGTACCAAAATCCTTGCAGTAGTCAGTGTACCTGAATTTACAAATGAACTTTCCAATATTATTTTCAGCACTCTGGCAAACACTCCTTCCATTGCACTCACTTGCTAGTGTGTTTCTGTAGTGTGAATGTAGTGTGAATGCAGTCAGATGCAAAACCAGTGGATGCAGATTGGGCTAAAACCCCAGGTGAGTTAACATCTCCACAAGTGGTCAGCTCCTCCACCACGTCAGACTTTCCAGGGCAACAAAGGCTGGTCTTAGCCCCACAAAAAACAGGTAGCCACGTGAGGTGTCCTCTTGCACTGAAACTGCTTTCTGGCTGCTTTGTCAACAAACTGGCTTCCTCTAGGGCCTTCCTGCTTGCCCTTGAAAGAGTTGTACAGCTGGTTCTGTGCCATAAATACAAGCAAAAGGTAGTATGACAGATTTACTGCTTCTCAGTGCTCCTCTCATCTCTTGCTACCATGCCACCAGTACCCACTGCTGCCAAAGCTTCCTAGGGCGACAGTGGGAGGCTGGAAATGTTTCGTGGAAGCGGTCCCTTTGCACCTAGCAGATGGGGCCTCGCTATCCCAGAGGAGGCGGTCTGGGAAGCATGGACAACCAGTGCTGATGAGCGGCGTGGGGGCTGCTTCTTTGGGAGATGCCTGAAGGTGCCGTGAGCCTTCTCTGCTGCCCCTTTGCCTTTGTCAAGGCCTTCGGGTGACACTGTGACACTGTAGATGTCCTGGCGGTATGCAGAGCTGAAGTACAGTTGTGCTTTGGGTGCTGCTTTGGGTGCCTCTGGAGGTAGACAAAATCATAGGTTTTCAGTCACCTTCCCTTGTTCTGTGTTTCCTGGATTAGCTGAGCTACCTCCCTCTCCTGCTTTTTAAGTCAGTGTTTACGGGTGAGTCCCTCACCCCTCAGTCGTGGTAGCAGCCCTTGCACTGCCTGGGATCAATCAGCATAAAAGTACTGCTCTTATTAATGCATTTTCCTCGTCAGCTTCTGCTTTCTGAGGTCAGCTGCAGCGAACCAAGGTGCGTTGGGGCTGTGGCAATGCGCTAGGATGTCCTTTTACCACTGTGCTTGAAACGAGGCACACAGTGAAAGAAATCCAGCGTGAAGCAGAGCTTAGAAGAGAATATGAGCATGATGCTGAAGTCTCAATTATCCAGCAAAATTCCAGCTGCTGAAACAGAACTCAAATCTCAGCAATTTCTGCATCACAAAAGACATTTGAAGGCATCTCATTGGACTGCTTTTGAAAGCTTTTTATGTGAACCTTTTCCTGCATGCTTTCCTTTTACCTTCTTGGACTATGGCAGAGGATCTTTAGATTCTCAGTGAAAAAAAAAAAATGAAGAGATACTTCTTAACTAACCAAGAAATGTTCAAAAGTGATTTTCACAGATTCACTTCCTCTTATCCACCTACCCATAAGTTCCCTTCTGCACATATTCCCTGCCAAGCAGGACCGCTGACCAGCTGACCAGCCAGCCAAGGTCTGTGATGCTGGAGACATCCCTTTGGGGTATTCTTCGTGATGTATGTCCTACCGCAAGCAAAATTCATAATGTCAAAGAGCCTAGGTCAAGTGCTTCTTAATATAAGAAGCCCTTCCATGGAAATCCTAATGTCTATATCGAAGTCAGACAGGAGTGCCTAAAAGGAAAAAAAAAGAAAGAAAGTTGGCATCTTTTCTGAGCACAGGTCATGAAATAATTATAGAGTTAAAATGAAACTATTCATCTTTCAGCAGTAAATCAAAACAGATAGGTAGATATTTTCCCAGACAAATGGACGAGAAAACTAATGAAGTCTGACAGGGTGAGTGGTAACTGCAGCTCTGTGCTTGGCAGTCCTATGTTGGAGTTTACCCAGTCAGTAGCTGAGGCAGGAGTGGTTCTAACAGGGGACAGCCAGAAACCCAGACACGCAAACTACGCTGCTAAACTAAAATAGAAGCTTAGAAAATTATTGGACAGCTTTCAGCAAGCTATGACATATCTATCCTGAAGTAAAGTGCAACATAAATTTCTGTTTCTTTTTTTACCATATATACGTAATGCCATTTGCTGCATATGCCAATTGTAATAAATTAATAATATACAGAAGAAAGACTTTCAAAAGAAACTTAGAAGTCCCATTTCTGCTGTTAGATGGTGTGCTCAGACCTTGTTGGAAATGAAGGTTTTTTCAGTACATTTCAAAGTAGATCCCCAAAGCAACAGCCACATGTCAAAAACAGTGCCATGCTTCTGGGCTGATCCTGTCTTCTCCCCATGTACAAGTCCCTCTTTGACTGATACACATGAAGGAAAACCATAACAGTTGTATTTAATTCTGTAAAGAAACATACATTTTCCTATATATTTGAGTTTGCTTGATATAAATGTGTATGTGTGTAGTTGGCTGTCACTTAAGGATGCCAGTTCTTTAATTTTTAATTTAAAAATTAAAAGAATTTTTTTTTTGTCAGCAATTGACCAATATGATGATAAATGTTTTCCTCACTAAATGTATTTCTTAATAGCAGTAATAATAATGATAGTAACAATCACAGTAATACAGTTGTAAGATAAATGGATAATTTGTGAATTAATTTCTTGGTAAATCTTGCTTTTCTGATTATCCATTAGTTGACAACTAATGGCTTTGAAGTTATAATCATACATTTGCTCCCTATTATTAACATCTGATCTTGCCAATCAGAATGATTTTATTGACAGTATCTGAATCGCAAAATCAATTTGCTTCTCTTAGGTAAAGAGTTCATTTAATTAAAGTCAGCTTTTAATAAGGACAAAACATTAACACATCACGTAGCAGTTATCACTTCCATAATTACACCAAACAGGGTGCCTTCATCTGTATGCTTTCCCATGGAAAAATAAATAAATAAATAATTTTTTAAAAGGCAGCACTGTGTTAAAAGGCTGATTTTTATTTGCAATTGCCCCACTTCATCATATAAGTAATTGTATACATTACAGAAAGCAGCATTAGCATGATGAGCAGCCATAGAACACAGGGCACTGCCGAGGGCCCAGCAAAGCACCTCCCCGAGAGGTGCCCCTGGTCCCCTCATCTAAAGCAGGCTGGGGACAACCCCTCCATCCACCCAGCTGCTGCCAGCTCCATATGCTGCCCGCAGAGTCGTCTCCCAGTCCGATAATAGGGCAGTTATATGGAGAACAGGGAGAATAATTTGCAACTAAGGAAGGTCTTTCACAAATTTATCTGATGCTTTTCTGCTTTTTGAAAAAAAAAAAAAGAAAAAGTTGAAAAAGTTTATTTAAATTCACTGCAATGGCATGGCAATTCTGTCAGCACCCACAAAATCCAATGACTGACGGAGATTTTCATCATCTTCAGGTCAGCAAGGGGTATCCCAGAGCTGTAAAGCCGAGGCGGCAGTCGGTGCGCACGTGCCCTCCGGGTGCTGCAGGTTCGCCTGGGAAAACTGAGACATGAGTCTGCTGTGGCCTGTCGTGTGAGCCCTGGGCTTCCTTGTCCTGCTACAGCAGACTGTGGCGTGAGATCAAAACCAGGCTTGTTCTTGGAATACCCATCAGGAAAAAGAATAGTAATAAATAAATAAATAACACATGAGCCAACGGACTAGTATGCTAATAAATAAATAATGCAGACGTAAATATTCCATAATGATAGAATAAGGTTACTCAGTGGCTGGGTCTGAATAAGAACAACTCAGTTAAGTGTTAAAAAAAAAGGCCTTTTTTCTGTCAAGAATTTTGGCAGTATCATTTGTTACTTACACATTATGCCATGAATAAGATACATACATAGCTATGTTCCGTAGCACTTGGCTTAATAATAATGGTCGGAGGGATTTGGTGCACAATATTGTTTGATAAGACACCACATCATTTAAAACTAATGTGATGCCTTTTGCTTCCTGTACAACAACCTTGCTCCGGGAACAGCTGGGAAAAGTTGTTTCAGCACGCAGGATTTTGCTGTATATCTCCTGCAGCTTATGAAATGCACATGCTGTTTTGCATGCAACTTGATTTTATTTGCAGGACTGAACATAATAAAAGGTACCTTATTTAGGTGATAATCTTTAAGGCATCTCAGGCCTCAGTAGACATCAACAACAGAGCCTTTGTCGAGAGCTTTAGGCACTGGCCCCAGAACTGCAATTAATTCAGAAAGCCTGCAAAGAAAGAGAGGAAGGTGAAGGCATGCCAAGGAAATGAGCTGTGTATTTTGAATCCTACATCTAAATTGCAAAGTGAGTCTAGATTTCATCATACCATGACAAGACTCAATCTGGAGCATTTGCGCTGTCCCGAAACCTTCTATGATATTCCTTCCAAAGCAGCGTCATCCTTGCCAGGAGAGGACAATTGCACACAGTTCCCTCCAGCTACTGTTAAGTCACATGCAAGGGATTAAGAGTACGTAAGGAGCTTCATTACATGAAGGACTAAGACAGTTGCGTGTAAACAGAGAGGACCCCAGTGCCTTCGGTCATGCCTGGGGTCACCCCAGAAGAGCCCTTCATCCTGCCCCTCAAGACTCATGGCCACTACTAAGCCTACAAGGAGGGAGAACCAGTGCCCCTTCCCACCCCACTTGGGGCCGTCGCCATGTGCCAAGCAGCAGCCAGAGCTGTGAGAGGTACTTCCAGGGGAGTGTAAGGAAAACAAATGAAATGTTGCCAACACCTAAATAAGGAAATGTTAGATCTGGTTGCTTAAAGTGTTTATTGTTCTGAGTGACGCAAGACTGGTTTTGCGTGTGTGCGCTGCGGGCAGCGGAGGATGAGGTGTCTATGTGGATTAGTGAGGAAGCCTCCCCATAACTCACTGTCAGCAGGGAAGGCAGCGACTTGCATTCAGCCCCTACTATTTCACTTTATCACTAACTTTATAACTGGTAGGTAGAACACAGAAGTTCATCTGTCACACTGAGATGTGCTGTACTCCTTAAACACCTTTTGGCACAGAGTTATGTGCCTAAACTGCTTGATACGTGCAGCTGCACCTGTCCTAATTTCCTAGATCCCAGGCCTTTCCTCACCAAATTGTGTCTTGACTTCCAGCCACTCTGTGTGCCTGGTTTTCCTGCCCAGATAAACAAGAAGCTAAGCATGGCAGAAGTGTATATACCCCAAACCGGCTCCCAGTATGTGGGTGTCATGGGCTACACCTCTTGATCCATGATCTCGGAAGTACTTCCAGGTGCTGCATATTAAACATACCCAAAGAGCACTCTGGCAGAAAGCCTAGATCTCATGGTACGGAAAACTGTAATAAGCTATTGAAGATGCATATATGGAGATTGCATATACATAATTTTCTATAACTTCTTCAGCTCGGCTTCTTCCAGAGCAGTGGACACCCCGTGTGTTTTTCCTTAATTTCCCCTCAAAACAAATCATTGTTAAATTCACACATATTTTGCATGCATCCTCAAGGGAAGGGGGAGAACAAGCCCATACGCAGCATTTTCAAGCTGAAAGCATCTGGCAAGCATCAACTAATTACGCTCTTTAGCAGAAGAAAATGAGGGGCTCATCTACAGAGATATAGACAAGCTACTCACCCTTGTACTCCTTTCAGTCCCATGGCAGCCAGTCACTACAGTCAAGGGAGTCGAGGGCACTATTCATCTCATCCTAAAGCAGTCTCCTAAGATAGATCATAACCTAAAAACACCTTTTTCTCTCTGCGAAATGTAAAGAGAGCCTACTCTCACTGCCTGAAATACAGAATAGTTTAGGTATCCAGAACTAACTGGGACTAAATACCTTCAGTAACCAGTCTTATACCAAGTTTGGTTATATCCAGAAGAGAAAACAATCTTTTCAAGATTAGAAATCATTTGGAGAAGAAGAAAACAGGAAAACAGTATGACTGTTGACTTGTCCAATAGGTCGTAATTCAGTATATCTAAACAATATGCTTCTGCTATTAAATGTAGCAAATGAACAGAATATTTGCTGGTTTTACTTGTGATTACTAAGTTTCTAAAGGAGATGTTAGCTCAGTTTTGCAGGGACTTTGTTTCGTGTTACAAATGATAACCTAGGTCACTTCAGACAGAACGGTGATCACACTAGCTAGCTTAACTGTCTATAAAAAGCAATCTGACAGTATTCCGATGGTCAGAACTGATTGCTTATATAAATGTTAAAGTTATATTTTTATTGTCATTATCATATTCACATCTTTCAGATATACTGTGTATCTGCTTCTCTTACAAGAAATTGTGTAGGAAAAAAATCCTACCTATAAAGAGGAGCTATGAAGAAGCAGCTGACATGTTAGTTAGTCATACTTCCGTGTGGCTTATCTTGTAAAGACCTACATGGCAAATCTGCTCATAAAAGCCACAGATGCATTTTTTAATAGAGAGAGACACGAAATCTGCAATTGCTGAACTTTTGGCTGATTTCCCCAAAGCTTCCAGTTTCTGAGGATCACTGAAGAAATCAGTTATTCTATGCCGTTGTTTTTAGCACTGCACGTTGAGGAGAGGAAGGAGCCCGCCTGACCAGGGGCCTGGTGTACCTTGGCTTCTTTCACACTCCTTTTCTTCTTTGTAACTGATAGAGCAGCAAAGGACTATAACAGCCTGCCTAGAAAGACAAATAATGCCATGCGTTTGCCAGACACAGGCATGTACCAGTACAGTACATGCATTGGGCTCCAGCTTCCCCACAGCACACCCCACTCTTACCACTCATAGTGACAGAAGTGCAAAAGAAATATTAAGAGAGTGAGGATGAAAGGAAAAAAAATAAAAGAAGAAGAAGAAAAAGACTACATCCCATAACAATTTGGTAGCAGATGAGCCAATGAAGCCTGTTTGAGCTGAGGCGGTAGCCAGTGCCACAACAAGCAGCAATATTAGCCATATGGGAGTCTGGGAGCTGGAAGGATGGCTGCAAGTACAAACCCGCCCCCTTATCTCCGGGCTCCTGTGGGAAAAGGGCACTAAAGCATCTCCACTTCACATCTATCACTACTTTTCTTTCAGTCTTTGTGAGGGCTCTGCGCTCATACGGTGAGTCCTCTCCTCTCTGGGAACAAGGAAGGAAGTGTGACTCACAAGTCAGCAGGATGATGCCTTGGCAAGAGCGAGCCTCCCGCAACGAAGCCCAGAGGTGCCCTGTGGTCCTTTGACACCATTTAGAGCAACCACCTGCTGCCTTAAATTGCACCAAGAAGGTGGCCCAGAGAGACGCCACACATTAGTCATGCTCTTCATACCGAAAGCTTGGAGAATGCTAAGCCCTCTAGTTCCAAGCAAGCGCCAAATCCCCTTACCTGGAGACAATTAGTTGGGCTTATCTTATTGCTCTGGTATTGCTAAAATACAGCTAAACAGCATCAGATCGTAGAGTCTCGGCTCACTTGTCTGTTCCACCTGTGACATCTCTGAACATCTACATTTACGCTGAGCCACAGCAAACTTCTGTGCTGGAAAAATAAGAAGGGTTGTATTGGGGGGCAGGGTGGGCATATTTTGTAGTTGGAAGAGCTTTATAGGAAATCTGCTCAACTTTGCATGAACATAAACAGAGAGAGAGAAACTTTCTTTTTCCAGTTCCCACCTTGGCAACCTCAAGTTAAAATAAGAAAGTCAAACTGGGCTTATTCCTCTTCCTGCACATCACCACTGGTGCTAAGGAGCCTGAGAGACAAATTTTATCTGCTACTCCTGGGCAGTAGTAAGTTAAAACTTCAGTAAAAAATATTCTCAAGGTCAGATGTAACTGAATACACATAGAGAGCAACTCTGGGGAGGAAAGTGTGTTTTTGCAGAGTCACTACTCAAAACAGAATATTTCATATTTCAATGTCTCTTGTTTGCAATGCATCTGAACAGGCTCCTGCCTTCTCTGATTCCTGCTCTGCACAAAAAATCTGGACTTCCCCCCGGGAAGTGTAAGTAGAACGGCAACTTCCACAGAGATACAGTGAGAACAAAAGCTCATAAAATGGACAGCTATTTCTAGGAACTGTTCTGAAAATTTATTTTCAATAAATGTAGTGCGTGTACTAGGCTTGATTTTCTTCTTACTGTTCTTTGTGCTTGGTAATACTTTGTTGTTTGCTGCAATTGATGTTGTTTACATTTAATTCATGGAAGTGAATTAAATGTTGAAATGTTTTCAAGTGTTTTAAGTAAAATAGAAGTGAATAACTCTGTGATTGAAGTCGTTCTCAGTTCTGTGATTACAAGCACATATGAGTAATTTGACTGAGAACATGATCTTTGAAGTTTTATTGATCTTAAAAACACCGTGCTGAAAAATGTGTATATAGAATGTAAGATCAAAAATGTGATTTCTTAAGTATCTATTTTACTTCCCCTGTCAGGTTTGAAGAATGACTTATGACTTCAGTGATCATCATCACACAAAAGTAATGAATAATCGGAACAACTAAATTGTGATGAGCAAATACTCATTGAATACTTAGTAAAAAATCATCATATCCACAGAAAACACAAATGATTGTGATAACAATTTGCCAACCAAAAACAGAACTGAAATTGCTGAGCAGGAGATGAGAAATGAGTATCTGTATGACATCAAATGTCAACAGAACATATGTGAAAAAGAAAGGATGGGAGAAAGAGAGACTCAGATTCAGGTTTCATAGATCACAAATACTGTACCTACAATTAAATCTTGTCATCTGGATCCAATAACAGTTCATGTGATCTGGGCTGAGTTAATAATCACAAGCATGAATTTGTTACCCATATCTGAAAGAGAATATTTAACCTCCCAGACAGAAACATAACCACATTTTATTATTCACTCTGGAAGCAGAATTATAATTAATTCACAAAATGCAGATTTAAAGGTGGTAAAATATACGTATATACATATACAAGAAGCATTCAAAAAAGAAAATGGTGGGATAGGTATCCAGGGTCCAGGGCCAATGCTGAACGGCATCCCTCGATATCGTGGAAACTACCTGCCCTGACCCCCAGGCTATCAGTTCAGAGAAAAGTCCTTAGCATTAAAATTATTCAAATAATTTCTAATGAAGCAAAGTACTTCCTTGCGGGCTGATTCCTGAATATTTACCAATACATATATGATACTCTATGGATCCTAATCTTGCTGAACCCAGACAGTGTTACCAATCTGCATGAAATCAAGTGTGCTGGTGGGGAGCAGCTTTCACTGTGCTGTGAGTTATTTTACATTCAGAGGAGCAATAAGAGCTAGAGAATCTACGCATGCTTCTCCAGGCCCATTTCCAATGACCATATTGGTCCTCCAAGAAGGTGTTGGCAAGCAGCCCACAAGCTTCGCCCTGCTCTGGTGGATTGGTATTCAGGTAAGTGATGCTAGCCAGACAGTTGAATAGTGGCAGACTTAAAGATAAAATTCTTGCTATTTACATCAGCTTTTCACTAAACAGAAATTACAGGACAAACTCAACTTTGACTGAAAGCTTGCTATTTACATCAGCTTTTCACTAAACAGAAATTACAGGACAAACTCAACTTTGACTGAAAGAATGACTATCACTCTTGTGCAAGAAAGAGAGAAGGACTTGACCAAAGTGTGTATTACAGTTCCCTCTAGTGACTTCTGTCATAGCTGGAGTTCAGCTGCAGAGGCACTGCCAGGATAGATCTCACCATGGTGTAAATGCAGCTCAGAGTTTTCTAGGGTCATAGCTGAACGCATGGAAATTAGGCTTCGGCTGCTGCTGTGGAGTGCTCAGCATCACTTCATTTCTTGTTTGCATTGGTGTTTGACTTTCTTAATTCCAGATGCCAAACTTTTAAAATATATGTGAGTTAGCATCTAGACACACAGTATTCTTTGATCTCACGGTATGAACTTCCTACACAGCAGGAAGCTGATAGTTTTTCATGTCAAAATCCAGGCATATCTTGGAAGGAAACAAAAATAAGCTTTTTTTCTTCTCTGTCCCAGTTTTCCTCACAAAACCTTTGGCCCTTGTTGCTTTTGTGAGATCTTTTCTCCTTGTCTGACACACGAACTGTGAGAATCTCTTTCCCAAGCGTGATTAAGCCCTTCCCATCACTCTGTTCCAGAAGCTGCTTTGGATTCAGCATCCCTCCATTCAAACATTCCCTTCCTCTCCTGTGAGGTTTAACTCAGAAGCTGGCAAGAAATATTAATGCTACCTGAATGGCCTGGTCTTCATAGGTCATCTTGAAAGGTATGATAACTGTCTTCCTGACCGACGCTCTATAACGCAGAATGGGAGGAAAAAAAAAAAAAAAAACTTCAACTAGCTTTTTATCAGATTTCTTTGCTTTAAAAGGTATTTCTTTGCTGTTCCACTTTCTTGAAAATAGTCAAAGAAATTTTCTGACTTAGATCACAGGTCACACAAAGAGATGGGTATTAGCAAAGAAGTGAAAGGGTATAATATCTGTGGGGTTCCACATGTGCTATATATTTTCCAAAAACCCTACTTGCAATGAGAGCTCACCACTTTTATGTTTACCACTTTGCTCTTCAAAGTAATAGATCTAATGCTTTAAAACAGTTGCCTTTTAACTGATAAAACCAGCTACAGTTTAGGCAAGGGATGTTTTTGTGGGGGCAAGGGTGAAGAGGTGTCTCTGGAAGGCAGTTTAAGGCCTCCTTCAAAAACTTTGCAGTACTTGGCTGCTGGAAAAGTGTGCCAAGCAGGATGTAGAAGTATAAATGTGTCTTGAATGGATTTATGGATGGATACCTGAGAGGTCAGCACTACACGATGTGGTATTGAGCTATTTTAATCCTTCTTTCTGTCCCTTTATGCCTTTGGTTCCATTCCCAGAATGACTAAGTCACATTCATGAACTCAGAACAGAGGAACTTCACAACCGGGAAAGGAGCAGGCCACCACCGTGTGGACCCCAGACTAGATCTACTCATGACAAGTCCCCTGTGCCCAGAATTTGCAGAGAAAACTGTGTTTGACCCGTTTTCTTCATCAGGATGAGCAGTCCAGCAGGTCAATCCACCCAGCGCCCTCAGAGCAGAGCACAAATCTGGCAACTCCCAGCTCCTCAAGGCCCCATCTGGTGAGATGAGGAAGCTCTTCTGAGTTTGGACTTGGGGATGAGCACGCAGCAGCATGAAGGGCAGCACTCATGACTCAACCTTGGTGTGAGGCGAATGGAGTAGTCAAATAACTCACTATAATTTAGCCTAGCAAATCAAAACACTGTCCACTCCTGATTCTCTGGCAAGACGCTTCATGTAGACTGTGATATATTTTTTTTCAGCAGCTTCAAACTGCCAAAAGTGTGGTATTATTTCTTAAACAGGAAACAAATTAATGAAGGATGTGAGAGGTAAATGAAAACATGTCACAAAATAAAAACATAGTTCAAAAGCTCTTAATAAATTAAAAGTTACAAAAAGCAATTTACAGAGTGTTTTATGTATGTCACTACGATGAGGTTTTATTGGTGTGATATCATAATTTGGCTGCCTCTGATCCCTTTCTCTTGGCAGGTTTAGCTCGAAAGACATTATGCACTGATCATGCCAGTGCAGAAAGCCGAGTGCCAGAGGTCTGCTTTATTTGGGCAGTAAGCAAGAGGACCTGTAGGTTTACCTAAGGACTTCCACGCCAGCTCTCCTGCACTAGAACTTGGGGTCTTTCTTCTCTGAATTTTATAACTGCTTTTGTGCAGAACGTCAGGATTTGATCCTCAAACTGTATGGCTTTTTAGTTGTTTTCCAAACTTCCCACAGAATTATCTGTGTTTATAAATGTATCCAGATTTTACTTTGAACTTTCTCTCCTCCTCCTGTCCTTAAAGATAAATGAATTCCTAAACATATTTTTACTTGCAAATTCATAGATTTATACACTTCATGCTACTTTAATCCCTATTAAACTAATCTGAAGTCATGTCAGGCCAACTATCCACAGTAAAATGGATTAGACAAGCCAGTTGATCAGATATAGAAATTACTCTGGGCACTTTTTCTGTCTAGTCTCCATGTATTTAGAGTACAATCTTCATACAAATAATTTTGTTCTCTTTAATTCCCTTGTGATTAAACTAATTCACAAACAACATTGGTTCTTAGCGAATCATTAGTGTGAAGCACAGCAGACAGTGCTTTTAATTAGGGCTTTTCATACTTCCAATATCCATTCAGTAATAAAATTACTTCTGTATTAGTTGATTAGTTTAGTTTAATTTACACTGCAATAAGAGTGTAGAGATGCCACAAAACATTGTTGTTAAATAACTTTTAAAAAACAAAAGATATGTCCTGGAGAAGTGCAAGATGTTTTGTTTGAAAGCGTTTTGGTATATGCACTGTACCTCCTAGCAATCCTCCTCAGAACAAGGTAAACCTCTGACTGATTTTTAAGAAACTTAATTTGTATTTCAGCCTTATTTTCATTTCTATTGCATATTCTTACATTGCTGAAGAACTATATAGGTCCTTCGAACATGTGAAAATTTTATTTAAGATTACTTTGTACAAAGAGAATCTAACTGCAGAAAAAATTAAGACTCATCTACCAAACACTCAGAGAAGTTTTATGCTTTCAGTGTTATTGACACTTCTGTTAATTTTTGACACAAAGAAACACATAGCTTACTAACATGAACAATCATTAAAAACCAGCTGTTGAAAAATCCAATTCTCAGGCATTTTTAAAATACAGCAAATCAGCATTTGGAATAAGGCGCTAACATAATTTGGTCATACACAAAAATCTCTGTTCATCTGACTAGGTGAACAGAAATATCTCAATAAAGATATTTCAAAAGGCCCTGTTTCCACGTTTCATTTTGAGAATAATGGGCTGACTTCCTGGCTCCACTGGCTCCCCATACCAAAGTTCAGAAAAGCAAAGCGGCTTCAGATGGATTCATGAGAAAGTACCTCAGATAAATGACCACTTGTAATGCCTGGGGGACACAACACAGTTTGCCTTTTCTTTGCAGAGGGACAATTGTTGGCCACCTTGACTAGGAGATGCCTGGTCCTTCCAGCAGGACTGGGGCTTTCAGGGTGGTCTCAATCGCACCACAGTTATCGTGACACAGCTGGAAACTCAGCAGATCACACGCCCTCATTCTCTTTATCACTTGCAGAGTTTGATATATGACACTGGTATGCATGTGGTTATTGATGTTCTCTAGCTTGGTGAGTAATGGTGGAAATGAAAGAATTTAAGAGACTTTCTTTTGGTGGTATGATCTCCACTGGTAACTCCGTGCTACAGGAGGAGAGAGCCATTGTCATTTTGTAAGGGAAACAGTATTTCATACCATACAATCCTGTTTTACCTTCCTTATCAATTAATGAAACTTCAATCATTTGCAATTTTTCAAATGTGTGCTTCCAGCTGGATTTACTTGATCTGTTTGTTTCAGGAAGAGAGGTTGGAAGAAAGAAATAAATTTTTGCCCCAACTAAAAATGCACTGAAGTGTTTTCTTTTAAGTGGTCCAGCCCTTTGCCACAAAAAAGTCATTAACTGAACATCCTCCATCCTGTTCGTTGAACGACGGCAACATCCCCTGGGAAGTAAAAAGCATGTAATCATGTGGTCAGCCGCTGCGTGTTTCTGGCATTTTGCAATTTCAGAATATTTGATTTTTGAAAAGTTACCTGTCATTTAAGATAGATTTTTCATGCCGTGTTTATAACTCTGGCTCTCTCATCTTTTTCCTTTCCCACACCTTTTGGCAGCTCTTAGCTGTTGTTTTACATCTACCACCAGACTGAATACTTCTAGTGCACTATTACTAATACTATTGTATCAATGCTAATTGTACTAACACTATTGTACTAACACTAATACTATTGTGTTATGGAAATTATCAAGGTGACAAAGAATTTTTTTTTTAAGATAAGAATTAGATCATACTTTGTTGGTATATGTAAGTAGCAGCATCCAACATCTAAAATCTGTTGCAGCTGGGAAAACTGTATTAGACATGCAGCAAGTGTAGAATATGCTGGACAAAAGCTTTCTGGTCACTGTAAGGTGAGCTTTGCACTGAGTCTTTCTGAACGTTTTAACCCAAACAATGATGATCAACAGAGATACTGACAAATGGAAAGGAAGTGGGGAAGAATAGTGACATTTGGTGCTGAACCATATGTGCGTGGTTTGAAAGACATGACTGAATTGTTTTTGGTGCTCTATTATTCTGACATTTAGAATGAGGCAAGTTTCCATTTCCATTAATGTACTGCCAACTCAAAGGGGAACTGTCGCAAATTTGAGACTAAAGAAAGCTGTTCCTCAAACTTTTCCTGCACATAATCAATGCCCTCACTAAGCAACAGAGTAGTATTGCAATGTATAATGAAAATTATTTTTATGCTTTCTGCTTTTTGAATAAAATACTGTGTGTTATACTTTATGATGATATGGCATAAGCTTCTTTAATAAAAGACTATGCATCTATTCATGAATGCAGAGCAACCAACACAAAGTAACTCTATTGGTCAAGATCTTACTGTTCCTCACCTGGCAAATACGGTCACTGAGAAAGTGATCCAGCTCAGGCAGAGGATGTTCAGCTGGAGGAATCTGAAAGCCTGAATAGCTTTCAAACTGATACTAAATAACAAAACTGTTCTGGAGAAAATGTACAGTGATCACTTATTTGTCTTGTTCTCTTTGAAAATCACTGGTTATCTTTACTTTACCAGGAAAAAAAAAAAAAAAAAGGAAAGGAAAGTGAGGGGAAGAGACGTAGCAAAAAGATGATTCAAGATTTGGGATCCGGCTGGAGATTTCTGGACCCACAGATTAGTACCACCTTCCCTCTTTCTCTTTGAAATGTGTACTGGATGCTGGAATCCTCATAATCCATTTCACTGCTTTACAAATATCTCAAATCTGTAGAATTTTCCTCTCCTTGAGCAGCAGATGAACACAACACTAGCGACAGTGATCAAAACTGAAGGGATGATTTTTCAGAAAATCCTCTATGTGAATTTTATTTTCTAATTTATGCTTCCCCATGTGACTACTTGATCTCTAAAGCTTTGCTTACTGTAGCTCAATTTTATATTCCTGAAAAGGCACCGATTGTTCCCTCGACATGGAAAAGATCAGGCTCATTGGCATGTGTGTGATCACTCTTGTGTGCTTAGTTTCGGTCTTTTATTTTAATCCAGCAACAATTTAAGACAGACCTCAGGCAATGAAGCCCAATTTCCACTGGACTGCTCTTCACTAGCAGCCGTGGAGCTCCGTGCTTGCTGTTTCAACCAAGAACAGCAGAACTGAAGCACACACAGCCCAGGCCTGTAGCATTTTCCAACTCCTCTCTCTGCTGATTCCTGCAAGGCTTTCCAGTCCCCTCAGAAATTTATCTCCTTGCAAGATTCACGAGCTCCCTTTTGACCATACAGAGCCTTGTTGCTTTCCTATGCATTCCTCCTTCTCAGTCTGGACCAATTTCCTTGTTCTTCAACCACTGAATTTTGCAGCTTTTTGGTAGTATTTTTCCATTCTGCTAGCATAACAACGGTTAAAGGAATGTATAAGAGTTATGATATTACTAATATACCTTGATTTTATATAACTGCATTTATTTCTAGAAAAGGTGCCAGACTGGCAGCCATGGAGTCTGAAGCCCTTCATTTACCCACAGAGCAGGTGGTACAAAGACTATATAAAGGTGTTATAATAAAGCACAAGCTCCCTCAAAGCACCTCTCCATTTGGTCCTAATATGGGGCCTTTAGTAAAGAAATGAATCATACTATGGATGAGAGCTAAGAATAGCTCTCACTAAGGGAGAGAGACACTGTTTTTGAGTATAAATCACAGAACTTCCCCTACAAAGGATACAAGCACAGTCCCTAAAAGTTCGGGAGAATCGTGAACTGAACATTGAATTCATCTCTCTGAGCTATAGGTAAAACAGAAATAAAAACTAAAGCAATCTGATCTGAGACAGGGAAATAAACAGAACCTGGAAAGCAGCAAAAAAGAAAAGATGAACAAAGAGGGGAAACCTGCCAGCCTGTCTGCAGCAACTGCTGACAAAAATACTAGCTCAGGTAATGATTCTTTCTAAGGAAACAGGCTGCAGCTACCACAGCATCTAAGAGGAGGACTCAAAAAAATTGCAGCTGGAACACTTTCTCATCATCACCATTCTTCTCTGCATTTCACACAGGGCTGTTTGCTCCCCCAGGAACCATCCTCCAAACATTTGCCTGCAAAGGGCATGATCGTCTTCTGTGCACCAGGAGGGACTTCTCAGGGCTCGCACAATCTGCCACCACCGGCTTCAGACATTTCTAAGCCACAGGTTACTACTTTTATTTGTGTAGAACTGCTGCAATGTCCTACGTTTTAACCAGGGACCTTGTGTGAAAGGGATTGTCATCCAAGACCAGATCAAGAGCGAATGTAGTGGTGCTGGATGAAGTCTTACAGAGAGCAAGAGTAGTCTGCATTCAATTCATTTCACACTCAGATGAGGTATTTGTGCCCTATAGACACTCACTACCTTGCAGGGTCTCCGTGCATTTTTCCCTTTATATATATATTTTTTAATTCACCTTATATTTTATTCTTAATGTGCAAAACATGGGAGAATTATGCAGGATCACAGTTTATCACAATTCACAGTACCATCTTCCAGCTCTCTGGAAAAACTTCGTCGGTCATCTAAGATCAGTTACTGTTTTACATGAAGGGCACTGTATTTTATATACAGTGTTTCTATTATTAGTCTCCCAGTCCAACAGTTTTGCATCTAGCTGGTGGTTATCAAGTTTTTAGAAGATAAATCACTCATAAATCCTTTTTAAATGTTTGTATATACAGACACATTACATGTATGCGTGCATATATATAGATATGCATGTAGGCATCTATGTATACACAAAATTTGTGGACACTTTCTAGGAAGGAAATATTTTGGATGAATTTAGAATGATATGGTCTGAAATTCCACATTCATAAAAAAGCAAAAGGGGACTTGAACAAGTATTACTGCCCATTGTTACAAGCAGAGATAAATATTTCTTTATTAAATTTTAGTGGAAATTATTTTTAAAAAGGTCCTTTTTGCCCACGTCCACTATCTGTGTTATCATTTAGAGAGTCTGTGGACCATGCTAATTTCAATATAGTTTGGATGAATTCATAGCACTGAATATTCATATGGCGTATGATACAGACACTGAACCCAATTTAGTAAATGAATACTTGTAATTTCACCAAAGCCCCTCTGAGAGATTATTATGCAGATTTATGAAGGAATATTGCTGAAGCAATTCTTGGCTGTGTTTTCAGTCGCTGAGGACTTAAAGTATGTAAACCTAAAATAATTTCAGGCTTATTTACTGTCACTGCTTTCATCTTCTGCACCTTCCTGACATGATTTCTCTCACTGTTTTGTAACCAGCATCCCCTCCCCTGTCCTTGCCCTTGAGCAAAGAGCCAGCGTCACAACAGCTACAAGTGTTGCCAAGTTACTCCCAACAAGATCCTTGCTGCTGTGATGCCGCCAATCTGTTCTCATCCCGCCGCTGCCCAATTTCATTAGGCGCAGGGGGACGTATGGATGCAGCCCTGTGCCTGTGTCGCTGACCTGGAAACACGCAGACCAAGAGGCAACCACACTGCGTGCGGGTTCTCATCCTCTTCTGCAGGAGGAAGACCGCCTTGCTCTTTTGAGAGTCCCTCAGAAAGCGAGAATATTCCAGGTGAGAACCCATGGTATGGACCCATCTATGGAGGACCTGTGGGATGGCCCCTTTGTCAGGCCTTTAAAATCCAGAAAAAAAATACACTGTATGTTGCTTTCTGCATCAGTGATTTTGCAAGCAATGTCTTTTCAAGAATGTTACAGACCCACATATTTTTGCAGGAGCCTCGCATGCCCTCTGTATCACCTTCAGTTTTCATCCCTCTGGGTGTCAGAAAAAAAAATCATTGCTGCTTGCTAGATGTCTCTTAAAATAACATCCTATTCTCTGACATTGCTATCAAAAATAATAATTAAAAAAATAGAGCAGTATCCTTCACTCTAGCCAATTTTACCTCTTCTTCTGTACTCATTAAGGAAATTAGTCACCACCGGAGTATCTCAGTTTGCTACAGGCACAGGGCCAGATCCTGAATCCTTATTCATCCTGTGTCATTCATTCCCCTGCAGTAGAAATCCTATCTCACATCAGAGGAGGTAAAACATGAGTGAGTAAAGTATTTGGGATGTGGCCCACGGGTTTCAGAAGGCTCCAGCAATAGTTAAATTTTAACATACTGTAAATACCACGGTTCTTCTCAGTTACAGTTCTTGGTATACAATATAGTAACATATGTTATACGGAAGTGAATTGTAAAGGCCAACTTCTGCTCTTGGATTCAGATCTCCTTGACTTCAGGGAGACTGCAGAGCAAGGCAGCCTGGTGACACCTGCAAGCGGTAAGTAACCATGGCAAAGCCTCTCCGGGGAGCACAGGGAAAGATCCAGCTGACAATTCCTGCAGGTCTTTACCGCTTTCTGTACATTGTCACACTGTGACTTGTTTTATCCATGCTCTGTATGGTGCACATGGGCATCTTGAACTCCTTTTGCAAATTAATATGTAACAGAATAAGGCAGGTGACGCCCACAGGCCAAAAAGCGAGACGATCTATATGTCAGAGAGACAGAGCAATAGAAGAAAAGGAGACAGACAATGATAGGAAAAAGCAGCAAGGAAGAGCAGTGATTTAAAAAACAGAGCAAACAGAGCATGAGAGCTAGTCCCAACCAGCTTTCCTTTTGTAAACCATAAGATAAAAATTTTCTCAAAGGGTTTTGCTTCCTCATCCTTCTCCACTTTTTTTTTTCTCGTTTCTTATTTTTTCTGGATTCTTATTCTTTGTTTTATCATCCTCTGCTTTTTTGTCCCCTATTATTCTGTTCCTGCTTGACCGTCAAGTTCAAGATGGGGAGAGGGAACTATCTTTAAAAGCATCAAAGAGTAACTGCGAAAAGGCACATATTTACACACTTTATAGGAAACATGTTCAGCTCTACATGGTCAGAATCCAAGAGGTTAAGAAAAATAATTAAAAGAAATCCTCCTCCTTCCCACTCTGAACTGACCGGATTATCACTGGTACAAGTAAACCACGAGAAGATGATTGAAACTTCAGGATGATTCCAACTGCTCGACACTGTGTGACTGCAAATCATGAAAGCCAAGTTGCATTCCTCGGAGAGTGAGTCACAGCCGTAATTGACTTGACCAGACCCATAAGTTGCACGTGGTTTAAGGAAGCTTTTCTTATTGTCAGGAAATCCCCTGCACTTGCTGCACTCCATTTTAATAGGACCAGTAAGTGTTGTAAGTACTGGAAGGTTTGAGAGGAGCTCTCCTCAGACACACTTGTATGTTTATTGTCTTCCAGAAAGAATCAGGCAAAATAAGGTGAACTGCTACTAAGAGACACTACGGTTAACATTTCAGCACTGGGAAGTGATGACCTTACTCCACAAAACATCACCCTGCTCTTTTCCTGGGAGCCCTTTCCAACGCATGTCTCGGATGACACAAGGCTTGCAACATCCGAAGGTGAAACTAGTTCTACTGTTCTTGACTCACAACCAATGTGGCTTACGTATCATTATGGGTGCTAATAAGAAGGAGTTTGAAGTGTTTTTCTCAGCCAGACCATTTCCGGGACTCCACCTGGAGGCTGCAGGGGCCAGTCAGGTAGCCAGTTGTGATGGACAGAGATTGGGAAGGCAGATGATTTTTCAAAAGTTTTTGGAGAATTTAGATGAATCATCATATCTTCCTTTATAATACAATGCTTTCATAAAAGGTAATGGGATTTTTAAAAGTGTAGTAATCTCAAATGCCATTGATAAGCTTGCATATTATCCTTTTATTTGCAGTAAAACCCATACTGTAGGGTGCTAACCTTCTAATTCCCAGCAAAATCTATTCTTATCTGCTCCTCTTCCAATTTACCCTCGATATTTTTGTCAGATCTAATTTCTTTCATTCCCCTTCTCCTCTGACTCTAGAAATGAGCAAGAGAAATGGAAAATGAAAAATGAGAGAATAGCATACTCCAGCTGATGCTGCCTCTTGCTTTGGCAAAGAATAAAGGAAATCTGGTGGTGAGGCCCTGAAAGTGAAAGGTATCTTTTTGCATGAATATGTATACAACAGGGGCAAGGAAGGAGGAAATTCCAGATACAGTACATTTACAGAGAATACAAATAGCTCTGCCCCTAGTAATACCCTCAGCCTACGTAGTAAACCCATTCAAGGTGTCATGCAGAGGATGCGCAGGAATTAGAGAAAAAGAAAATATCAAAGCATCCAAAAGTCTCCCTTCCTTCCAACATTCATTGCTATGCAATGATCCTTTTATGGGCTCCTTCGTTTCAGAGTCCATTGTCTGCTAACGTAGAAGAAATCTCTTGCTCTTCAGTTGAGGCCAATTTTTCGACTCTGTACATAAAGCCCTTCTGCATTGCCTGACATCAAGTGTTTAACTAGATAGCCTGTGTCTAAAGAGGGTATTGGTGCAAGTGGTTACAGTAAGGACAATCCATAGACTTTTAGCTGTACTTTTAATCTGAAGAGAATGCTTCTATAATGAAGTGATGCGCTTGAATATAACACAGCAATTTTATGTCTAACAAATAAGTAGCTTCTTCTTTAAAAAGAAAACACTCTCTGAGATTTTAAAACCTGGTCTGAGGCATCATACACAGCAAAAATCTGTTTCTATGGATTTCTTGGCAGCATTTATAATATAAATGTAATTTTCTTTTTGTCAAGATGACAAAAAATAATTGCATGCAAGTATATTTCTAGATACAAAAGGTTCAAACAGAGTCTGGTCTGGGTCATCTAATATCCACTGAGCTCTTCTCTAAGTTCTAACTGAGGTTTTTAGCAACCCTATCCGTCTGTTTGTACAAACTGTTTCTCATATAAATAGTATACTTTCTGGTGGAAATCTGCAAAGCTCAAGAGCATGCAAGCCTAATGCTTGCTCCTCTCCATGAAAACTTGAGAGAGTAGAAAAAAAAATCAGTTACTCAAGTATTTATGAAAAGTGGAAAAAGTGATGTGAGTACAGCTGCAGGAAATTCATTTTATAATCTGAATAGCTGCTCAAGGAGATTTTTTAATAATAACCACCTAGTTTTAATGGGGACATTTTCATATTGCTTATTCTTTATTCCTGAATAAACATCTGACACTTTGTTTGTCAGAAGTACTTGCTATATCATTTAAATGAAGCAAAACCATTCATTTTGCTCTTTTTTTCCCACCTCAACAAGATTTGCCTTTTCTGACTCTGAAAAGCCGATACATTTCTGCTAGTCGATCCTCTCAAAACACTGCGTGAAGATGTTCAGTAAATCCCCAACCCGCCCGGCTGCACCGCGAGCGCATCCATCATCATGTGAGCTCCTGTATCAATCTTCCCCTGCCTCTGTTCGTGCCTGCACCCAGAAGCAGCGTTGGAGAAGGTGACCCCCGTGCCTCCTCTCCTCGTTTATCTGCCGTGGTCCCAGAAGTGATTCATGATCATATCAAATCTCTCTCTGCGGCGTTGTTTTGTCCTTAAGGCTCAGGCAATCGCAGGGACTGACTAGAGACTCCAATCAACCATCTGGTGTCTGCCAACTGGAGTGTCTGGGCAGGTTACCACGAATGCAGGCAGAAATGTGTTTTCTATTTGGGTCCTTCATACGAGGAGCCCTTCCCGTGGGTCAGGCAGAACATTAAGTGGCTGCAACCCTAAAAGGCTGAAGGAAGGAAAGCTTGGCTTTAAAAAAGAGTATCTGGAGTCAGCTTTAAAGCTCAACTGAATGAAAATATTAGCGAATATTGTGTAGGCAGCAGTTCTGTACTGGCAAGGGATGGATTTAATAAGTGATGGGACTTTTTCCATCAGTTCTCTCAACGATTTTATGAGCTGTTTTTAATTGTGATTTGCCTATTCATAAGTGATTAGAATGCTGTTAAGGGACCTTAAATTTTTCTTTAAACTCTGCTTGTCCTCTAAATAATAAAAAGGAAATATTAAAAGTCTGAGAAACTCATTATACTTCTTTTGCCAAATATTTTTTCCGAGAAGGCTGCGTCAGTCCCTGCTTTGAGAGGACAGTTTTAGAACACGTAGTTTGAGATGGGCCTTTCCCCCTAGATGTCTCCCTTTTCCCTGCTCCCCTCCCAAGCAAATGGCACCGCTGGAAATACAGATGATTTTGCCAGGCCCAGTTTAACCACATTACTGCCACGTGAAAAGTCTTATTAGCTGTAAGCCCCTGATAATAAGGTTCTTACTCAGCTGGTTTCCTTCTACCACGACAAGTTTGATCTCAGACTTGCAGTGTCACAGATGGGACCTTTTATTTCCAAGACAGCATCACTACGCGCCTCTAGAAAGGAGGCTCCAGGGGAATGTCCTCTGGGGCTTTGTGGCCCCTCTTGTCTCTTCCTGGACCACCAGAAGCTGCACATCCTTGAGCTGCAGTTTCAATATTCCCCGCTCGCTCCTGGCCTGTGTGGGCCGATTTGACAGGGAATGCTGCCCGTTGGCTCGGAACAGGCCAGGAAAGCGCTGCGGGATTTTCTTTCCTCACTTCGCTGACCTCATCTTGCAATACTAACCTGACCTATTCAGGTTGAAGTGCACAATTAAAGCTGAGGTCCCTGCTCATGCTTAAAATTTATTTATTGGAATAAAATGGAAGGACAAGAAACAATTTCTTATCAAAATGGGGAGGGGAATCATAAATTTGCCTTTCTGTCTGACATCATACAGCTGCTTCTTTCAGACAATACAACTATGGACCAGGGCTGAAGTTTTAGCATGACTCATTTTATGCCCAGTTTGTGGGTCTGTTACAAGGACAAACATCTACAGTGAGGCCTAGCTCGAAAAATGAAACCAAACTGAACTATGATTTTTAACTGAGGAAAGAAAATTATAAGCCATCAAACTAATTCCTGAGAGCAGCTCCTCTCGTGCAGCATGTTGAGATCTTTCACGATTTTTTTTCATTTGCTTGATTTTAAGCAGGGCAGTCCATGTGTCACACACCCTTGCAGAGCACAGACTTGTCCAAAGGTAAAAGATGGGACCCCAAAACAACTGCAACCACAACAATAATAAATTGTAAGGTGGCAGTTCAGCCTATATTTGCTATATACCATCTGCACTGAGCCTTGGGAGACACTATGTTCTACATTCTCCGCCTGTACTACAGAGAGCTTTTCTGATGTGTAAACCATCATTTATCTTGTCTTTGATTCCCTTCATGTGACCTTTTTCAGAGCAAGGTAGTATAACATTCCTGCTATGTCAGACTCTAAGACCATTTGAGGACAGGCCTCATAAAGCCTGCCTTTAACATTAATCGATCACTTTATTATGGAAGTAAATCAAAGCGGTTAAACTTGGGTCTTCTGGGAGTTGAAGGTCAAACAGGGAAAAAAAAAACTTTATTCTGGGAAGAAGGGAGAAAAATTCTTTCAGCCCTTTCTCTTTGTCCTTTGCCTTGCAGACATGATAAAAATGCTCGTTACAGGCATCATTTAGGTAAGTAAGAAAGCAAATATATTCTAGCCTACACATATATTAGCATAGACTTGACACTTCTTAATCTCTTTACTGCAAGTAGCTTTGTGAAGGCCCTCGTGTATGCCCTGGTGAACAGAGGTTGGAAAGGGAGGGCGGTCACTTGTGTAGGAGAGGGATTATCGGGTGGATCTGCCCCCCTGGCCACCCGGCTCAAGAGGCAGCAGCGAGGAGCTGCCGGTGAAGGACAAAGGACAAGGCTCCAGCAGCTCTCACCTGTGTGTGTCGGTGCTCCACACCACGCCTTCAGTGGGACCTCTGAGACGTGCCCATAGACCTGAGCGTGGAGGTACACAGGAACCAGGGAGGGTACCCCAAAGAGGGTAGTAAACTTAAAGAAATTTTGCAAATGAGAAAAATCTCCAACCCTTCACCAGGACTCAGAGATGGGTATACCAGTAGCCAAAACTTCTTCTTCCCCTCTTCCAGCTAGGCAGGAGGTGCATCCCTTTCTGCCTTCTCCTCCCCGACTGCAGGCCGAAGGTGCTCCTTGCCTTGTTTTGCTTTTTAACTCACCTTGGATTTTTCAGGGCTTTACAAACACACAGGCACACCCAAATGACACAGGAGGGTGTTGGTTAGTAATGAGCTTTCTAGTCAGGGGAACCCGCCAGTTTAATTTGTTTCTTTGCGAGACACAGCTATTTTTTAAACAAAGAAATTTGCTGACCTGGTAAATAACATGAGTGCCAAGGCTGATCAAGTATTATTTATTGTATTTAACATGCAGAGAAGTGTGCTCATCACTGTACAGAATTTATAAGGAGACCTTGTCCTTATCCTGAGGTGTCTGAAATTTGAATATAGACATGCGGTGACAAATGAGGCTAAAGAATCATTGGGAGCAAGTGGGGTCAGGGAAGGCAAAGGTGACAAAACAGACTGATGCCACTGGGCTGATGCTATGCAACGTTCAGATCTCAGCAACTCCGGTAGAAATATCATAACATTGTGTTAATTGGAGCAATTATTGACTCACCTACAAGGTGACTGCTCTGGGAAAAAAATGTGCATGTAAAGGCAGTGACCCTCAGGCCTCAGAAGCAATGGGGAAGTATTTATGGCATAAATCATAAATAGGATTATGTACCTGGAGTACTGAATGGAATGGGAAATGTGAGTATATATGTGGTAGATGATCGAGGTAGAAAGCAGATGAAGAATAATACAGAATATATTTATCCATTAAATATATTAATGGAAGGCCAAGGAATGTGAAAAGAAACTGTCATTTTGAAATATATTCTATTCCATGAAGTCATGTTTTCCTGCTTCTAAGTGATTACTTCTCATTTTCTTCCGTGCAAAGATCAGCAGAAAAGAGCAGGGAAAGCTGGCTGTACGATTAATTAGAAGAAAATTGAAATATAAAGTGCTATCAAGTACGCAGCACTGAAAACCTGGAATAAATATATGTATATTGCCACATCTCTGTCAATTACAGCAGTATTAAAACTATTACCAGTAGATAAGAAGTATCAGAGAAAGAATACATTTTCGGTATCATGGTGACCCTTTAAACCCAAAGTGCTGGGAAAGGGAGTGTACTCAAAGATGGCATGATGCCCTTAGCCAGGGCAAGGAAAATCGTTTTTCTGAAGAACTGGTTGATTCAGCCAGGTTGATTGAATAGCACCATGGGTGTCTCAAGGTTCAAGCACAAAATTAAGCAAAAGGATGACAGAATGGTGACTATTATCCTAACCACAGACACAAAGTAAAATTGAACCTGCCCCCTAAAGAGTGGTCGTTTTTACTAAGAGGCACCCATAGCATCAGAAATGGGCCCCTATCTCAAAGGTGAGCATGTAAAGTGTGTCGTTCTGTTGACGTAGGGCAAGGGTACAGCTCCAAACCACCCCCCCCCTTCTTTTTTTTCCAACAAGATTGACAGGAAGGTTTGGCTCCAGACACATCCCACTTACAGCAGGATGTTTAATGTGAATCCACGTGCTGTGGCTGGGGCCCATCTCTAGAAGGGATTTCTGGTTGTGTTTGGATCGGCATCCGAATCCTGAGAGAACTGGACCACTGGAAAATGCACAAGGAACCTGGAAATACTTCTAGAAGGATTTTCTGAAAAATCATGGGGTTTTCTAACTCTTTATAGGTCAAGGAAACAGACCACTGAATATTCTAATATTCCAGTCCCCCTGACAGCCTCAAAGGTCCAAATAAAAGGCAAAAATTACAGCAGAAAAATATAGGCAAAATCATAGCCATTCTCTTAACTGTCTCAAATCTCAGGAAAAGGTTCTGCTGCATTTTGGCTTGAGTATTTTGAGTGAAAAATTGACTTTTCATTTCATCCCAACAGACTGGTCTGCTGCGTTAGCAGTCAGTCAGTGTTGGAGCGCTTCCCTCTGTATTCACATGTGCATGTAAATAATTCCAGTAATTTCCCTGGACACAAATTCCAGCTAATAGTTTGTTTCTAACTATGATGTTTGTGCATACTCCCTCTCCGACATGCCATTTCAGCAATATAAGAATTTTTTTTTTAATCTTCTTGCACACTGAAAATGAAGATGTATCCCCAGATTAAAAAGAGAAAATGCTCGAATATTTCCTTCAGGATTCCCATTTGGAACAATGCTCTTTACCTAAAGGGTATAAATATGCATCTCTCTGACTGTACTGAAAGCCAGTGAATTTCATTAACATTCAGCGTCCGTGGTTTGCTCCTGATGTGGCTGCTCTACATGAAAGACAGAAATTATTCTGCCTAAGCCCCTCAGGGCTGCACTGGTCCCTTTCAGTGTCCCCCAGACTAATAGCAGTCAAAGCCTGAGCTTTATGGCAAGTCTTTCAGAAGAGAATTTCCTCTGTATCTGCACTTAGGTATTAGGCTGCACTTGTGGCCACTACACCTAAAAAAATGT
Source organism: Tinamus guttatus (assembly GCF_059628265.1). Taxonomy (NCBI): domain Eukaryota; kingdom Metazoa; phylum Chordata; class Aves; order Tinamiformes; family Tinamidae; genus Tinamus; species Tinamus guttatus. The sequence continues at coordinate 5,460,995 of NW_028288781.1, read as the reverse complement.
TTGCAATCTTCCTAAGATGATAAGTGACAAAATGCCCTCTTTTTTGTGCTGCACAGTGAGATTTATTTAAAAATTAGTAGTCCAAATAGAAAAATTAAACTTAGACACTGGCCTTCAGATTGGCACTCCGAAATGACAACACTTGCATCTGGGCCCTCACATACACCTATCTACCATAGTTTCACTAGAATAAAATATGTCCTTGAGGGCTATTTTCATGATATACTGCATTCATAATCAATTCTCCTATAATCTATTCCTCTACTTAAAAAATAAAACCTTTCAGAAAGTGTAAAATGCCATTGTTTAATGAAAAATATATAATAACTAGCTTGGCAAATGTTGTATGTGAAATTTCAACAGAAACCATAAATTATATTAAATGCCCAATAAAAATGTTCAATCAAAAACTCATTTTAAGATACATTGTTAATGAACTGTATGAAATGACGCTTAATCAAAACCCGACACCTTCCAGAGGAGAAAAATTCCCCAGGACCTCACGAGCACTATTGTTCTGAACAAAAGATAACAATAGAACATCGTAATTAATAGTCTGCACTCACGTGGCATCCTCAAGGGAATTCCCATTTCTAAATGAGCTCCCCTGGTTTCCAAAAAAGCAGCAATTATGCTGCACAATATTGTTAATGCCTCAAACTGAACTTGATCAAACATTAAGACTTTATTTGTCAGCCAGATTTCGTTTGCTTTGCAGTTCTGCAGTTCTGATCTGTCTCCATTTCCGAGTCATTGTGTGAAAAAGAAAAGAAACTTTTCCAGCAGAAGCTCATTTTGCAAAGAGCACAAGATCCTTATCTTATCTTTCTGTAGTTTTGTAATTCTCAAATTACATAAGACAAAAAAAAAAAAAAAGAAAGAAAAAAAGTCTAGGAAGATACCTTCACCATAGCAGAATTAGGAAGAAATACAGTGCGAGTCTGCTGACTAGCACAATAGATTTTCTCATATGGGCCCTTTTCAGTTGGGTCCCTATTATGATCATGTCATATTCATCACATGAAACTTTCTAAATTTTCCTCGCCAAAGATAGAAAATGCTACCCTTTCTAGCAGAGCAAGAGAGAAAGATCTTACTAGGACAGCATAATGAAATGCTCCAGTCATCCTAATTACTGACAGCATTTACAGTCCTAAAGACTTTCAAAATCAGTTTTGTGTCGTTTTTTTTCCTCCTAAATCTTCCTTCCTTTGAGCTACTTGCAAACATTCATTTTCTAGCAATGCAATTTTTCAAAACAGTCATAAGCTGCTATTGTTATTAATCATGATATTCATGTTAGTACAAAGATGGATTTACTGAAGAGCAGAGGAAGATGCAGTCGCCTCCCTGTCCCTCCGTTACCACGTGCCCCTCGGAGCCGCACTCCAGCCGGCGATGCTCACAACTGGAGCAACTACTTGCAAGCAACATGCGGAAAACATTAGCGCTTGAAAGTGGAATGGGAAAGCCACGTTTTAAAGCTGAGTTCGTGTCCCCCGTGGGTCTCTGGGCAGATGAGCAAGCGGCAAGGATGAGCCCAGTCTTCCCCACCAAGAACCATCCCTTTTCCTTGGGGCACCAGCATAGCCACAGCCACTTATCACTGACTGACCAACACGCCTCAAATTCACACTCTGGCTTACTTATCCCTGGCAACTTGTCTGTTCCCTTAAGCACTATTTGAAGAATTTAGCCGTCCGTCACGTAAGTGCAGCAGCGGCAATTGATGGGGTGTGAGGTGAGGGCGCCCTTGGGGAGCCTGCAGACCTTCAGGTCTGCCAGTACTGTGAGAGCGCGTGCAGAAACGGGCTTATATTGAAGACAGTGAGATGCGAAATGTTCCTACTACGCAAAGCCTCTTTTAATGCGTTTTCTATTGGCCCGGAGACAGCTGTAGAGAAATGGGCAAAACAGGCGGAGTGGGGGATGAGGGAAGAGCACTGTACGGCCATGCAGGATGGCTTGCTGCATGCCTCGGGACCTGGCTCTGAGCGTAGACAGGCAGCCGATACCAGTATTATTAGAAAAGGGTAGTAGGATGCAGATTACCATGTCAACATTACCTGACATGTCAGGTTTCAGTGCTAACGGTCTTACTTTTTCCCCTTTTTCAGCTATCAGAATGGCTCTTTGGGCCCCATTTCTGCAGTTTGCTCTGCACTGGGGTTACTCCCACCGGAGCCTTTGCTGCGCTGTTAAATGGAGACAAATGTAGTAAACCAATGTGAAAAATCAGGAAATTGAGATTAAGCCAAGGAATCGGTGCATATGTTGATCTTTGTGTTGATTCTGATAACACTGCTTTCTCTCTCTCTTATTTCATTGATGCTGTTGCTCCCTGTAAGTGAGAGCACACACAGCTCTGGGTGAGGAGCTCGGCTATGTCCTCATCGTCACACACACAAAATACCTGGTGCAGCAAGGACAAAGTCTCATTTCTCAAAGCTGTACTCTAACCACAAGGCCATCTTTCCATCTTTACCCTCTATTCGTCTATCAATTTACTAGCTCTTTCGATGAATTTTCTACACAGTAGATGCAGTGCCATTGCTATCCTTACTCCTTAGATATACAAGATAATAGCTCTTTTTATTTTCTAGGCAAACAATGTTTTTCCCAACTAATCATTTAAATGGATTTTCAACTTTTTTTCTTCTCAGTAATGAATGGCCACTATTTTTTCTTATTTTCAATTTCAGATACGATCTACCTTCCTCTTCCATTTTTAACCTTTACTTATGATTTCTTTTTCATACCTTCCAGCATCTTATAAAATATAAAATAAAAAAATGTAATGAAACATTCAGAAGTTTCTTCTCCTTGTGGGTTTTAGGAGATGCAACATTGTGCTGAAGTTCCAGACTGCATTTTATTACCTTCAAGAAGGTGCAAAGAATAATAATAAACACCTGCCCGCTCTTGTAGTCTGGCAAATATAACATGTTCAAAGGTCCTCTCACCTCAATTTTGAGCCACAACTGGATACTTGGGCGTAGGTGGGTGGACATTATGATGTTTCAGTTATCCTCCTGGCGTACGAAAATTCTCCAATTGTTTACTTAAATACAGGGCTTGTACAACCTTCAGTGATTTTTGAAGTGGGTAAGAAGCTCTTGCTTGCTCACTAGAGCCATTAGCTGCTGCCCCATGGCCCCAACTTGCCATGCTCATATTCCTGTTTTCCTCGGAAAGTCTTACTGGGTTTTAGTGTCCATGGTTGTCTGGCCCTGTTCAGATGGCCTAGGTTGTCTGGCCCAGATTTCAGATACACTCTCCTATCAGCCTTGTCCCACTCTCTTTTTCCTTCCCACCAAGCTCTTCTTTTACAACATTCATTTTCCTAATCATATCCATTCTCTCTAAGTTACATGAATTACTTCCACCAACCAGACAACTAAATTGGATACTAACAGAAAAGTCTATGTAGTTTTCTCCCTCTTCTTCTATTTAGGATGACTGCTTAACATTAGCTGCTGCCTCCAGGTACGCCTATACACACAAGGTAAAACTTTACATGATGTCAGAGGTGCCATCAGGCTATGTACCACCATTTTAAACCCCTTCAACTAAAAGATTCTGAGGAGTAATTCTGGAAATGCAGCAGTTCTCCAGAAATCAGAGAAGTCGGGTACATCTGAAGTGATGCTTGAAGAGTCCTCTGGAATCAAACGTAAAAAGGGGAAATAAAACTATTTAATCTTGGTTAAAGTATAGAAACATATTTGGATGTGTATATTAGCTGAAGGGAAAAATAACTGATGATATACTATTAATAGGCTTTTTAGTGATGTTAATAGGCTTTTTAGTGATGATACACTATTAGTAGACTTAATATTCTTTTCATCTCAAAGGTAATCTCAGTGTTCATGAGTGAAACGTTTTGTAGGAGTCTCCAATTTGAATGTTAGGAAAGGATTAATGCTTCTAGATACAGCTTTCACTACCAGATGTAAAAGTAAGGGCTTTTACTGTAATATGCAAAATGCTGGGCAGAGGCAGAAGTCCCTTGAAAGTTCATGAGTCAATCATGATTTAAATTTCATTTGAACTAAACCGAGGTTCACACGTGATGGATTTAAGTAGGGCAATAGTTCACTGGCAAAGCACATTAAATGGCACAAAATTGCACTCAAACTCCATGTCTAAATAGAAGACAATGCTGCACTGAATTTTCATGCAGATTTTAAAAATCTACTACAACAAGCTAGCGCACAAAGAAACCATAAGCAGAAAGAGAAGTGTGAATTTTGTGAAACCCCAAAACGCAAATTAATATCTAAATAAACAAGCAAGGAATTGGAAACATGAAAATGTCAGAGAGTACATGCGATGGACTTGGAGTCACGGTACAGAACAGATGATGTCGTGGATGTACAATGTTGCATGAATAGAAATAACAGTAGATTCAGTTATAGCAGCACAGGGTATTCATAAAGGTTACTGGCAGAGAAAACCGATGCCAGGATAAATATTGGTTGATATTTAGTGCACATATTATGGTAATATGTGCAGCACAAAGATATTTGAACAGGTAGAATTTTTCAAGCTTATCACACTTACGGTCTAAAAACTGACTTCGATAGGCAGCTTAGTCATGAATGTGCAAGGTGAAGAAGATAAAATATTTACAATTCTAAATTGCAGATACACTGTCCTGCTACTGCCTGCTTTTAAACCATGCCTGAATCTTAAATTGCTTGTGCAGATATTAAGACTGGGAACCATCTCACTTCCAGTGCGACCAGCATGCATTAAGTCAGCAGGTGTAATGGAAGAAATCGGAGATTCAGTTCATAAAGCAGAGCAGTTTGCTGGGGAGTACAATGTTGAAGAGACTGGTGGTCTCTTTAGAGTGACATAGGGCTACTACAAGCACCATGAAATATTCTGTTTGCACTAAAACAGACTGGGTAGCAAAATTCTTTAATACCAGAAAGCATACAAATCTCCATGCTAAATACAGAATTTTAAAAGTGCATGAAAGAGCTTGCAAAGTAATTGCATCTTAGCCTATGATATCTGAAAATGGCACTTGAGCAAGAATATTATTATATGTCTGTATTTGTCTACATACATATTTGCATATGGAGTTTAGGCTATGCTAACTGTTGCAGATGAAGTACCTAAACATAGCTCAAGTTTAATACCCTGAGCCTCACAGGTTCTTAAATCTTACACTTTGCTTGCAAACTATAAGCTTTCCTTTGACCTAAGTGTACTTTGTAGAGGACACCATGTCTTGGGCACATTCAGCAATGGTGATACCATTTCTTCCAGCTTCTGTGCACTGGTTCTTGTAGCAGATCTTTCCTCACTAGCTGAGGGAGCTCTTCTGTACCCCCATCCTTGGTCATCACTAAATGTAAGTCTCCCCGCCGTAAGTGAAACCACACATTGTAGGGACAAGCTCTTTCTTGGATAAAAATAAAGTCATTTACAAAAAGGCTCAGGACTAAGTAGTCCCAAGAGGGCAGTCAGTAATTGATAGAAACAACCTCTAATTCTCAGGAAAACATGCTGTGCAACCGAGAGATATACTCAGGACAAATCAACCGTTCCCCCATCAACAAAATCAGGATTAGTTTTTGAGTAAAACCTCATTAAATTTGGCAGGGCAATGTCCTGCCTCTGAAGAATGATGCCTTGCCTACAGAAATACAGCAGTGGAGGTACACCAATAGAGCGAAACACAGATTCAGTGGAGAGAAACATGGATTTGGGGACGGATAGGCCAACTCTTGGCACCTGAAGCACCCCGTGGCTGAGCATAATCATTCAGAGAAGTCACAGGCAGGTGTTGAAGTTGCTATGACTAAGGGTTTCATCTAAGCCAGATCATGGGTTATGCATGTTGCTAGATACTTTCTTTGGGTGTTAAGCAAAATAAATTGTGTATATATCGCATTTCAGAGGAGGAATGCTCTCTCAAGTCCACGCTAGTTCCAAGCAGACAAGTGATGAGTCTCAAATTTGTCTTTATAAGTGAAAGAATGGTTAGTCCATGATCACTGAAGTCAGAAAAATTGTGTATTAGTTTTTTACTGCACTCAAAATGTGAGAGTAGCCCCAAAATGTACTCTTATACACAAATGAAAGTACAGATTTGCCAGCCTCTACATAGTCTGGCAATATCAAAACTAAACTGTACCTTCTGAGACTTTGTTTTGGACTGGGAAAGGAAGGACACATTACCTGCCTAACTTACAAGTTTGCTTAATTCATGCGCTATGGATTACGATTTATGAATCTTTGTCTTTAGATTAGATAGGATTTGCCTCACTCAAAAACTTTCTGCTTCTATTCATAGAGAAAGCAGAAGAAACAGGAAATCTCTGTTACCATTTTCTGTTGCTTGTACTCCAAAATCACCCTAAGGATTGAATATATGAATATTTGCTCTGAAGTTGACATTAGACTTTCCTGTTGAAAGGTAAAATGTACTGCTCTGAAATAATAACAGAGCAGTGCTTTAAATCTATCTTTAAAACTATCCAAATTGTTGCTTCAAGGCGGTATGCTCCCCAGAGCCGGTCCTTGGCTCCTGAAGCCATAATAACTTAGGTTGGGTGAAGACCCACCACACCATGTGGGAGAGCAGAGGTTGAGGGTAAGTGGGGTGCAGTATTTTAGGCAATCTACTAGATGGTGACATTACTGACATGAGTTTGACACTGTCACTCCAGCTTAACTGAATGCCCGGTGAAAGTCTTCATTCTCTTCTGGGGGACCTGCCTTTCAGTAGTGGTGTACATTTTCAGTAAAACCTTCCCCATCGCAGATTTTCTGACTAGGAATCATTTCTTAGGTTTAGTTATTGCCTAAGGCTAGATCCACATTTTAAAATAAAAGTACAGGTTGGCAGGCCTTTCTTCTGAAGCACTAGCAGGCAGGGAGACATGGGCTGCTCCCTACCAACTTTTCTTTCCTCAGAGTCAAAATCTTTTAAAAATCTAATCATTAAGGGCTCATTGCTCCTGACTGTCTGACATTACTACTGAAAACAGCTGCGGAAACAAGATTTACAGTACACATACCCATTCTCAACTGCCCACTGTCATGTCCCTGGTAAAGGATGCCAGGAGGTATCTCCCCTACCCTTGGAGGGAGCTCGGCATGTGGTGCTGACTGATTACACAGCTGGCTTCAGATTGGGCAAAATGGGCCATCTGAGCCCAGCAATTTAAATTAGGAGCAGTGCCATGGTAGGAGAGGACAGTGACAGCTGTGAATCAGGCTGCTGTGCATCTCTTCGGGCTTGCCAAAGCTTCATGCTCCTGCAAGAACCCATTGCTGATGTCCATCCATGCACTGTGCTTCCCTGTGGCAATAAATGCTTTTACCCACTGATGTTTACACTAATGTTTTCCTTGCTCTGAAGCACAGAAAAGGGTGGTCACTTTGTGGTTCACAAAAATGTGCCAAAGCCACTGGCCTTGCCCAAGTCAAGAGGGTGCGATGAGTTCGCTGCTTGTGGGTTGTAGCACTTCAGGGGGCCGATGAGGACTGTCTTTTCCAGGACTGGTACAAAGAACTAAAAGAAGGGAATGCAAGGTATTGATTTTTGAAAACATATTTATGATATCCTTCAATATAACTTAATAAAAGATACCACACGAGAGGAGCAGAGTTTGCTTTTCGTTCCTTTGTAAGGCAGAGAACTTGCTGCACTCTTTGCAATAAAAGTAGTCATTAGTCTCTCTATTTCTGCCACCACAGTTCCAGAGTAATTCTGGATTGTTTCTACTTGATCAACAACTTGTTCTGTTACCAACAGGTAGTGTATGAAATGTGCTATGAGGAAACAAGCTTTCTGCCAATATATTTATAAATGTATTAAATACATTGTTAAGATTTTTTTTTCATTTCTTTCACGTTGTCCCCAAAAGTCTCTCCTTCATTGTTACCAAGGAAATGCACATGCTCACCTTGAATATCTCATTATGATCTTTTATATAGAGACCTTCAAGGGTTTAGAAGAAAAAAAAAATCTTTTATTCAAAATAATTTCATCAGAGTAGATGATTTCCTGCAGCCAGTCTGGGTGCAGTGCCTGTGTTTTCCAGGTGCATTCTTGCTGACCTTGAATATAGCAAATAGGTGTAAATGACATTCAGGCCCCTCTGCTGCTGTCATTACGGGTTCTTTGTTATATTGCAGGAGTCACATTAGCATTACACTGAGAGTACAGTATTGCAGGTGAAAGAGAAAACTGAACCTCATGGATATTACAGTATAACAGCTTTGGCTCAGACTCCTGAGGCATTGAGCCAAGCGATAACAAAATGTATGTTAAATTAAATAAAAAAAACCCCTCCTACATTAGCATTAAGGATTTGACTTACACTCCTAAAGAAAAAATATTCTTTAGTTAAGTCTGTTTCTGTCTGAGTTGGTAATTAAAGAAACTCAGACAATTTGGGGTTTATTACAAAGGGCAATAGGCTTGTTTTTGCTTTTAATTCTGCTTAGGATAGTTTGTAAACAATGAATATTGGATTTGAGTTTTCATATTTGTTTGGATACAAGTTTTTTTTCAGAAAAGAAAAATTAAAGGTCCAAACTATGACCGTGGAAATCAAATTCAGCAGACTTTGGCACAGGCCCTGAATAAGTAAAACAAAAAAATTACTCAAATCCACGCAAAAAGAATATGTTAAAAGAAAAGAAAAGAAAAAACAGTTTTCAAAGGATCTCTTCACAAAGTTTCAGTTATGAAACATATATGAAACATATTTCCATCATTGCACGTTTTTGTACTAGGAAATACGATTTTCAAAATAACAGTGTCTTGTTTAATGATATTTTAAGGCTTAAAAATATCAGTTTATTTATTAAAAAACAGAGACCGCAAATTGTCAAGCATAAACCACTTCTCCTGAAAGAAAAAATGGAAGGGCCTACAGGAGCAAATCCTGTGGGATCCAGGCTTCTTACTGCAGGAGTTTGTTGCTTATTTGATCTGCCATTCCTTTTTAACTGTAGTCACATTTATATAGCACAAAGCATCTAGATAGCAAGGTTTTACCTGGAATATAAAAAAGAATGCTAGGAAGTCCCTCCTCTCCTTCAAAAGACAGAACAGTAAAAATACAGGGAGTTACGTAGTCATCTATGCTTACGGTGGCAGTGAAGCGGCCTTTAAGTCATTCCTCATCTACAGGAAGGAAAGGGAAAAAAACAGGGTATGATCACATTATAATTCCAGACCTGCTTTTTCTGTAATGTTCTTAGCTTCTTTTTTATTAATTAACAGATCCTGTGAACCGTCACATGTGTCACAGAAACGAGTCAGACAAGATGTTTGCCTATAATTAAACTGATAAAGAGAGTTTGAAATAATGTCACAGTTTGATAAAAATGCATGAAAATGAAAACAGGATACATATACCGACAACAAAAATTGTAAACATTTGAAAGATGCTTGAAAGATTTGAGGAAGGAGTCAAAAAGGGCACTGAATTACTCACCATCTACTGGTATCCTGGCTGGTTCTGCATGCAGTGAAATGCCTATCTATCAACATCACTTATGGAAAATTATGCTCATGAAGCATATGGGAAATGATCTTAGCTTAAATTGAAATCGTTACATCCACTGGAAGACAGAAGTGCTTTTTTGTGCTTTGTTTGTTTCTTATTAATTGAAGTCTAAGTAGTAATTGAAAAAAAAAGTAAAAATTAACATGTAGACTTATGAATTTCAAAATAAAATCAGTACCTTACTGATATTGATTAACATAACATGTCACAACATTGTATGCATCTTCAAGACAGTGAAATACAAAAGGAAAAAGAAGACTTCTGTCTCAATATTTTCATTGCTTAATTTGCTGTTGCTGATTGTTATAAAACTCTCAAAGAAGAAGGAAAAAAATGTTCTCCTTTCCAACATTTTATTTCTCCAATTGATCTTTGTTCTCCCTTTTTTTTAATTGGGACCATCCACCAGACAATAAAATGAAAGTCAATAAACAGGTCAGCTTCCTTCCATTCATATGGGCATTCCTAGTTTTGTCTAAAAATCAACCAAAAATAATGATGACAAGCTAGGGGGAAAAAAAAGAAAGAAAGAAAGAAAGAAATAAAAAGATTGAATAAGTGGCAACGGATCTTGAAAAGCACTCTCTGCTTGCAATGGAAAAATCTCGGACTGTCCAGTTTGAACTGAAAAGGCAGCATGTGCTCTCTTTTCTGTGCCATGCAGGAGAGGCAGAGCAGAGCGCTACTGTGTGCTGCTTGTCCTTGGTCACAGTGGCATGCATGCAGGGCAGCAGGTTTTGTTCAGCTGGAAGAAAGAAGCGGATCAGAGAAGCACCCTGGCATAGCTACCATGACAGCATGTGGTCCCAATGCACACTGAATGCTGGTGAAGTTGTGCTGACATTTCACGGTCACCAACAAAAGCTGGTGTTTTCCAGGGGAGTGATGGTGCGCTTAGGTGAGCAGCCCTTAGGTCTTCAAGCAGCGTGACTCAAGGTCCTCTGACACATCCTGGGGGGCAGTTCAGAGGCCTTGCTGTGTTTACTCTCTTTGTGCCTTGGTGGTTGCTCTCCTCATTCAGGCTGGTCCATGTGTGGGACAAGCCCATGCACCACTTTGCTCTCACTCACCATATAAATCAGCTCTTGGCCTCTCTTCTCTTAATGGCAAGACTTGGTATTTTCAGAAGTGGGATCAAAGACGTGAACAGGATGTCGTGCTACTCACTCTCCTATATCCCGACTCATGAGTCTCTGTGGAGCATCTGTTACAAGTGAAGATGTGCCCACTTGCTCAGTGAGGCCGCGCTGATAATTATCACTTCGCTAGAGCCAGAGGAGCTGCATGGCTTGGTTGAAGGAAGCATCTTGGGTGCAGGTGGCTGACAGATTTCAGCGACCTGTGAAGTCCTAAATAGACCCTTGCTGTGTTCACATCCTCTTCTCTTCTCTTTCTCTGTGAGTATGTGAGGATTGGGAAATTTAGTCAAAGGTTTTAAAAAAAATTATTGGTCTTGATTATGTTTTTTTAATAGGTTTTGAGCAGTTCTTAGTGCTTGTTTTATCGTTTACAAGGAAGGGACAGACATTGCCAAAACTGAAATAAGGGCATAACCAGATTTAGAGCACGACATGCACAGATTCTAGCGTTGAACAGATACAGCAGGTCACAAGCTCTCTCCAAAATGTGCAGTACTTGGAAAGCTGCAGGTTCTGCGTAAGCTCATAGGCAGCTGGCTTTGAGATCCTTCTCAACCAGAGCTGCACTGAGGAGCTCAGGGTGGGAATGTGTGTCTTTGCATGGGCAGAGTGACGCCAGTGTCATGTCCCTCACTCCTCCTCCAGCCTGTTCAGGTGCTTCCCAAGCCAACATGCCTTTAATTAAAGGACAGGCTCTATGTAGCTTTGACTATCAGCTTTGGACTCTGCCACCCAGGAGGTGCTTCAGCTTAGTCACTTCTCTAGGCTTTCTCACCATGCTCAGCAGTAGCTCTTGCAAAAAAGTAACATGCCAAACACAATCAGCTGAAGTAGTCATAAGTCTTATGTGCTATGATCAGGCTCTTTCCACTTTTTTTTTTTTTGAGCAGTGTGTGAACAATCCTGCTGAGAAGAGGGGGATGAGCCACAGGATTTTAAATCACTGCTGATGAATTATTAATTCTCCAAGAAGCTTCTGGGAATTGAAAGTTGGAGAGGCTAGTGCATTTCTGGAGGATGATTAAAAAAAAAAAAAAAAAAAAAGAGGTAACTTCCAAACATGCAGAGATCATTAAAGAATGAGTTGTTGTTGTTCCTGGGAGGGACAGTAGGAGAGACAAAGTGAGGAAAAAAGTACTGATTTTGGAGCATGATAAGCACAGCTGTCTTTTCTGGAAGACTCTGGATTTGCCAGAGTTGTATGCAAACATATAGAGAAATGGGCTTTAAAGACTTTGGCTAGAAATTATGACATGCCAAATCCTAACAGAGCTCTCTTAAAAGACTACTCCAGAATTGCTTGTTTCCTCCGATTTGGGAGATGGGTGATTTCCCAGGCAAACGCAAGCAGAAGCCCATTTCTGTGAAATATGGTCAGGCTGGTCCTGCTGTTTCACATCAAATGGCATCAAGTACTCTGGGTTCACTTACAACAGGACAGCTTAAGCTTTGACCAAACAAACACAGGCGACCGCAGCAGCTCTAGCAATCCTGCCCTAAGCAAGGTTAAAACAACACCCTGCACGAAGATGCCAGACCTTGCAGGCACAGACCAAAGTGTCAAAATCCAAGGTTTGGTGAACTTCAGGCTAAAGAAATTCAAATTTTAAAGCCTAGAACATCTCCATTATCATCACAACTAGAGGAGTGGGGAGGGTCCTACCTGAGCATCTCCTAGCCCCACATCTTCAGGCTCAGCCCTCCTTAAAATGATTGGTCAGATGAACTGCATGATGAGTCTGATCAATTAGAAGATTAGTATCTTTTAATGGAGATTTCGGGTCAACTGGGTATATTATCCAATTAATTTGGTGAACAGATTGTGCCAGATCCTGCATATTTCCCCCTGTGCATGATAAATTCAGCTTGCCCTGTTGAAATCAAGACTTTCTAATACATTGTAAATTCCTTTTTTTTTGGATGCATTTCTTAAGGTTGACACAGAAGAACAGAGTGCAACCTGCGTCACCTGGACACAAGCAGTGGGCTCAAGGCAAAGGATCCAGATTTGCCTGTGATGTAAACGGTCATAGCTTCATACGAGCCCTCTAACACAAAGAGAGCTTTAACTATCCAGATCACAGCCACACCTGGGATTAGCTCTCATCCTCGACACAATGAGCCACTGTCATTTTCTCGTCATAGCAGAAGGAGAGGAAAGGAAAGAGGAGCTCGAGAACAACATCTTCCTTTTCTCACATAACCCTGTTCTGGAGAGACACTTCAGGTTTCTATACCACAGTTTCTGCACCTTTCAAAAGACCCTGAAAACAGAATGTCCATGTGCCGGTTGTGTGGGCAGTGTCTCAGCCCTAGCATTGAGATTTCAGGGCTGGCTAAGCAGGGAGAGGCTTTGGGAATTTAAGCTAGAGGATATACCTGCTAAGTGATACATTCCAAAAGATATCAGGGTTTTGGATAAAGCCCTGACTCACTCACCCAAACCCAAACAAGGGCACTAGTCTTTACAACTCCCCCACATTTCAGGTCTGATAGACATTAAATCAATGGCTTGACAAAGGTAAAATCCAGGTAAGTATAGAGAAACAGCCTTGGTCTCAGCACTCGACATGCGGAAATACAGCCTCAGCGAGACAGAGGCAGTGTGTTGGCCTTCTCCAAGCATGCTGCCCAGGAGGAATCCCTCCCTAAATGTACAGCAGCTCTCCAGTAGGTAAAACCTTCCAGAAATAGCCTGAATGACTGACATATCACACGGTACATCGTGTACTGTATTTCCCCTCCGGGTAACACGTGTGAACAAAGGTGCACTGTTGTCCGATGGTCCTTTTGCCTCTCTGTGTGACTGCTATCACTCATGCCTCAGCAATGCCCTCCGCGCCAGGGAGACGCTGTGAAGCCTCGGCAAGTTGTGCAACGTTGTCAAAGAAATTTATGGGACAATATTTTGTTTTTGGCACGCTGCTCCTCCCACTCCTCCTTTTGTGAGGAATTTGTACTGGCCAAGGTCATGTGAATTTGAGCGGTGGGGATGCCTGACTGACAGTCTACCTCAGCATGCCCCAGAGATGTATTGCCTTTCAAAATGCATGACAACAATATATTAAAGATATACCTAGCTTACAGCTATTTTATTCCAGGTTTGACTAGGTTTGCACTCTACACAGACAAAACTTCAGTAATCACTCCAGGAAAAAAAAAAAAAAAAAAAAGCTAATTCAGAATGAAAGCATGAATCCATATCAATCATTTGTACAGGTTTATACACACATAGATGTGAACTCAATCAAAACTGATGTGGAAAAGCAATGAGTGGCTTTATTGACAATGAGTGATAATCACAGTGGAGATGCACGCCAGCAAGTCTTCCAGATGGGAGCTTCACAACCAGTGACATAATTTGAATGAGAAATGTCTCAGGAAAACTTAAATGTCATTGCTGTTCATGCTGTCACCACTAATTCCATCATTCAGATAAATTCTCTGTTACAAGACTTTAATAACTATTCTTGCATTCTAAATAAGTTTCCTTCTTTGACACCCAATGGTAAAGTTTTCCACTAGTTATTAAAGGTAAAATAGCAGCGTAATAGCAGGCTAGCCCAAATCATGGCTCACTTCTCGAAAAGTATTCAAGGTGCTAATACTGGACAGCCATGCACTTTTTTTTTTTTTTTTTACCCAATCTGGCTTCTCTCTCTCTCTCTCTTTTTTTTTTGTTTGTTTGTTTGTTTGTGTGCCACATCTTTGATCAGGCATGAAGTTCAGCCTTAGTCCATACATCAAGGTCATGCCACTGTGTTTCTAAAGAATGCAGCAAAAAAAGTGAGTTAAAAAGCAATGAACATTTGTTCCAATAGTCTACCCGGAAAGATTCATTAGAGGGCTCCTAGCCCTCCAAAGGAGATTTTATGGAAGCATTGTAATCAATATGCTTTTCAAAAGGAGGCTTCATACCTTCGCAAGTACACCTTAAAGAGAGATAATACCAGGTCTTTTTCCAACCCAGGCTTCCTTAAGGACATTAATTCATGAGCCTATTTTATAACTGACAGCTGAACAGTGAACTTTGTTTTTTTTGCACAGTATGTGAGATTGTGCTCCCAAACCCCCAGACAATGCAATGGAAAAAAACTGGAAAATGCAGTTATACCTCAGACCCATCACATGACTTGTCTGTTCTTGACCCCAAGTTCACATTCAACTTAACTAAGAAAATGAAACAGATATATAACAAGGGAAATGGAACTGGGGGAGGGGAGTAATAATGGCCACATGCTGCAGTACAGAGAAGAACTGGAGCAAAGTATTAACACATGAAAATCCCAATTCAAGGCAGGAATAAATCAAATGGGCTACAAAGACTGTACAAAGACTGCAGTGCATCCAAAGTATTTTCTGTGAGCAAAAGAAAAAGAGGTCATCGAGGGACTGGGAGGAGGGGCAGGCATCAGTCCTTGAAAAGTTGGTATCCAAAAAAAAAAGGGGGGGGCAGCAAAAAAAAAAGTCACAAAACCACAAACATCACTCTCTGATCTAATTGTCTTCCTCTGCTGTGTTTTCTTGACCTGCTATAATTTTGCAATGAGCTCTACAACTTTGTAGCTCGTCTGTTGCTTGAAACAAACTGACTCATCAAGTGATGTATTTTACTGCTCTGTTTACACTACTGTAACAGCCTTATTTACAGTACAATAGTTCACTGCAATGTCCAAAAAAAAAAAAAAAAAAAGTACAGAGCTATCAAAACGAGAAACATATATTCGCTCTGGACTGCATAAGAGAACCTGCATAGTGCACTAAGTCTGTAATAGACCTGGTGTATGTATCCCATCCGAAGTACCAAGTATTAAATCCTTGTAAGACTTAGACATGCACAAGATTGCATGCAAGGCTGCTTCTGGCTTCAAGCAGCCTCAGCATGAAACACAGGATTCAGACTGAAAAGAGGAAGGATGTCAGGGAGAAAAGAATCTGAATTTGATCATAAAACCACATTTGCATACACCATACACAGAGGAAGTGGTAAGGTGGTGAGAAAAACTTTATAGACTGCATAGAAATATTTGTCATAGCAGCTGATTTAAAGAATATACTTGAGCCCCAGATAAACTGATTGCCACCTCCTAACTTGCCATTTTGCTTCAATGGGATTCTTTATCTCTTGCAAATGCTTATGACTTCACCTGTCGATTTAGAAAGGCAGAGGTAAACAATGCCAAGGGACCCAAGATGTAGCTGTGGGCAGGTCTGCGCAAGCTCCAAATGCAAAGCTCTTCTACAGGCTCCAAATGCAGAGTTCTTCTACAAGTTCTGCATACACAGCTCTCTACAGCATCTCTCTCTGCCTTGCATATAACACCCCTCCTGCTAAGGTTATGGTTAAGCAAGAGGAAGTCAGACTGCAAGATGCTTTTGTGATGCAAAGAAGTCTTCCTTAGAGACTGTTTCAGTGACGACCCAAAGCTATATAAGCCCATGCAGGAGCATAAAGCCTATAGAAGAGCATAATTCCTGAGTGCAGACCTGCATTGTATATTTGAGGGAATTTTCTCCAGTGCTCAGTCCCAGACAGCCATGACAAATGGGCATGAATGGGAATAGGTAGTGTTAAGTAGGCGAAGGGAAGCACTTGTTATAGCCTAATTGCATGAACTATTTCAGTATTTAACAAAGCAAATTACATATATAACTGATAGTCATGAACTTGTTCAAGGCTGATTCTACCATGATTCATCATTGTGAACCTGCTGGTTTAATGTCAGCCAAGGAGTTCCTGGGCAAGGGGTGAATTCATAATATACAATAACTTGAGGGATTACAAGTGATTTTAGATGACTTTTTCTTTAAGTATAGAACACCTACTAATGTTGGACCTCCTCATTGTCCCAGTCAAGTATTAACCTTTTTCAATTATTCCTTCTGCCTCTAGGGCTCGATGATGCTTTTTTTTCTTCCGCAGTTAGAGCATACTTTTCAAGTGTTCAAGTACAGGGAAACACTCAATAGTAAACAACTAAAATTCACAACTTAATTTGAACCCAAGAGTTGACATAGCTGCATAAAGCAAGAAGACTGAGAAATACACATTTTCCATAGCTTCCCACATAAATGAGACACAGTATTGTAATTTGGCTGGTAGGTTTTTATAGAAAATCAAAATCACAATTGCTATAAACAATGGCCTCAAAAATATTTATTCCAGAGAGAAATAATTGTCCTTGTAAGGTCACAGGCTTCTGAAAGCTGTACAGTATTGTCATTTTCCTGAAAAAAATGTTTTTGCTTCCTAAAATATAGCTATGCTACATGCTACTAATAGCTATATTGCTTGTATGTTAGCACCTTGGTAATGGCAATTCAGTATTTGGCATTTTCAAAGCTAAATATTTTATACAGCATACTGCAAACACAGACTTTTTCTTAAAATGGCAAGGCACATAGAGATGAGTAACAAAAATTGTACTGGAGATGAAAAAGAAATGAGATTTAAGCTTCATGTGGAATACTTCAAAGATAAAACCCAGTGGAAGACACACAAATGATATAATACATTGCATAGTAGTAATTTTCATTAATACAAATGGGACTTGTATGCTTTTGGGCTGACATCCCTAAAAATGGCAAAAAAGGAGTTCTGATGTACTAGATATACTGAAATATAGAAGATGTAGCAGGCCAAGAATTAAAAGATCAAAATGGTTCTGAGAGTATGAAAGTAGTACTACAGTTTTAGTTATTAAATTGTGCATTCATACTTTGTAGCTTAATGTTATTTGTTATTAAATCATCACACAACACCTTTATAAAAACAGATCACAAAATGATGCCACGTTGTCATGCCTAGAAGGTTACTGCTACGGCAGCTGTGAGAGAAGGAGTTTCAGACTGTCACTTAAAACAATGGTTAGAAAACACAAAGTTAACACAATGCCACAAAGATCACAGTTCAGCTGAGGCCCATATCCTTGTCTTTTTGAAAGCCAAAGAGATGATGAGCCATGTATGTGCTAAATGTAATTAAGGCTATCACATCATGCGCCTGGGGAGGAAGGAATCAAAGCAATGATGCATCTCAGTTACTGGTGAGAAATGGTGAGGGTTTGGAGGAAGGGAAATCAGATAGAGGCCTTAGTCTTGCAGTTCTCTTTCATGATCCATCCCAACTGGCATGAGCTCAACTTTCATAAACAGCACAGGCACGAAAACCTTCTCAGATGTTCAGTCTCACTTCTTCCGCCTCTCCCTCCCATGCAAGCCTGAAAATATTGGGCTATATAGAACAAATAGGCCATTATATAGCATATTAAACAAATCCGCCAACTGTTCTGATAGACTTGATCATCGCATACTTTTGTTTCATGTAGAGAAGTTATGCCATAAGTTCTCATTTTCCAGACACCCCAGGCGGTGTCTACTCCATTTATGCACTGAGACACTTCAAAGAAAACTACTGTGTGAAAGCTTAACAAAAGCAGTAAAACCCATTTTTATGCTCTTCTGTGTGAAGTGGGCTCTGACTTAAATTCTCACAATCATTCCTGCATAAAGACAAAATCAGTCTTATATCTATGTGTGTGTGTTTTTTTTTTTATACATATTAAACCTCAACAGCCAGGAATATGATCAGAAATAGAGGCAATGGTTGATTCCACTGTGTATTTCTGACACCAGTGGAAAAAAAAAAACAACTGTGGCTACAGATAGGTACATCTGGAAAGAAGTAAAAAATACAGGAATGTTGTCCTCAGTTGCTCAGGTAACACCATCTTTTACAACATTGCAAAACTCTAATGCTTAGACACCATCGTACCCATTGGAAAAATATTTACTGGGTGCCCACAGTGAAATCCATGCTGACATTGCTGTTTAATTAATCATGATGAACTAAAGGATCAAAGTTTTGAAGAAAACAAGTTCTCTTACACTTTGAAATTATTAATTTTACTGAGCCCTGCTAAAATATTCCACTTCAATCCCTTTGCAAGTCAACAAACAAGAAAGGGGCACAGGTTCTCTCTCACAGACATTTGTTCTCTAATATAAAATTAGGTTTCATTTACCTTAATTTGTTCTGTTTGCTAAGAATGACTGTGCCTACTAAAGCTCAGGCTTGAATTTGAAAATCCAATGAGTTTCTCATGATTTTATTAGTATGTTAATCTCTTACACTGGTGGCATCTTTCTTTACCAAACACCTCTGTATTTCCTTTTCACCTCTGATATGTTGTCTGTAAATATAAATATTTCTGAATCATCTGCAATCATAAACTTCCTGGTAGTTGAGTCAATCCAGGGTCTCAGCTTTCAATGGGAAAGTGAATTATTTCTCTATGTTTTCTAATTCATACACTAGATAGGAGGTTTCTTTGTATCTCTGAACTTCTCAGAGTGGCGGACCTTTGCAGGGCAAATTTTTCTTTCTCCTCACACTATGAGGCTAGCTGTCCCCAGAACCATCAGAAAAAACTTTGCCCAACATTTGGCTCTCACTCTCTGATTTATTTAGGTTGTCTGCCGTTACATGTGTACGAACAAAAAAAAAGCAGACATCACATACAGTCCTGAATTGCTGAGGAACAACTAGAAATAATAATAGGATAATTACAGATATGGTTCAGGTCATAATTCTTGATTCATTGATGCACATCCCCAAAGACCCAAAGAAAGGAAAGAAACAAAGTCCTAATGAAACACGAAAAGATGAAGGATTCTTTTTCTTAGTGTAATTTATTTATATAAAATCTGTTTCCCATTTATTCATGATAAGCAGCACTTAAAACATTTTTTTAAAGCAATAGAAAGCAAGATATTGTCTTTTCCTGGAGCTGGAGTTTTGGGGGACCTGAAATAGGGGTCATCTCAAAGTTATGGTAATGAAGAGTGGCCACAAACAACCTTTGCTGCTTGGTTCACTCTAAATCATTTTTGATAACCCTTTTCCTGTCACAAACAAGATACGTCCCCTGCGCGTGCTTAGAAAGTTGACAGAACTGGTCAAAGATGACTTATGACTCATGAAGGATCGCTCCTGACCCCAGCCCAGGACATGGGCACTGGCAGCAGGCTCTGTGTCGGCACACAGGAAGCAGGGAAGCCCTGGGCAGGTGATCAGATCATCACCAGGATGAAAAGCCCCATGAGGAAACTCAGTCAAGTAATTCATAGGATCTTTAAGCAGTATAATCTGAGACCAGTGCTGGTACAACATAGGCATCAGCATCAAACCACTCTCACCCAGAGAGATGACAGAAATGTGAAGTTAAACAAACTCCTGAAATGCCACAAAAGAGAAGCTAGCAAACATGATAAAAACACCATAGATGAGAAAGCACAAATCTGATCTCAAATTGAACATGAATAAAATGAGGATCACAAACAGCCAGTATGTCTAATGAAAAGGTTTCATTATTGTACTATGCCACAGGAGAAAACAGATGACTTTGCAATACCTATGGGAACAGATAAGCATTAATGACAGCATGAGAAAGATGAAAGAGATTAACTAGCTATTCAGGCAATGTGTCCTTCCTGCCCTGACCTACAATGCAATGCAATACAACTTTTTTTTACATAAAATACTTAGCACATCTCATAAAATGCTTTATAGGGGAGTCAGGTGAGGTAGAGAGACTACAGAGAAAAGCAATCCACAAAGAAAGAGTTACAAGTAATTGTGATAAAAGTTTGTCCAATTTCCTGGTTCTCCCTTCTAGGTCCACACCTGATCTTAAAAACTGAAAAAATTTCTTTGTATTTTCTACCCATTCTGTGTCTGTTTTTATCCTGCAATGACACAAACCACTGTGGGACACAATGCATTTATTATTGCAGTTATTATACTTACCCCTTTGGTTGCTTTGGAGTCAGCTAACAGAATAAACATCCCCTGCACCTGTCAATCTTCAACTTCTTGCATAATGATCTTGATAAATTCATTTTTTTAAGACACTTAAAATAAAGATTTATCCAGTACTCCGCAAATCAAAATTTTGCCAACAAATCTCCTTGATATCTCATCTCAAATCAAGACATAGCAAATAGCTATAACTGGTTACACCTTAGAAATGTTGCCTAGGTGTTCCCTCTGAGCCAGCCAGCACTAAAAGACTTAATTAGGTCATAATTTTGAATGCATAAAGTTGCAAGCAGAGTTTGCAAGGCCTTTCAGGTGACTGCAATCATTTCTTCTGACAGTTTGTTTCATTTTTTCCTATAAATTCATAGCAAAAAGAATATTGTAGTGGGTATCTTTTCAGTTACAAAAACAGCTTACTTTTATCAGAGACTGCACTAAAAAAAAAATAAATAAAGCACAAGCCTGAGAGGAAAAGGGGTGAAATTGAGGTGGGAGACAGGAAGGAGGAAGAGTTCAAACTTATTTCTTTTTGAGGGAGGAAGGAGGTGCAGACAAAAACCAGCAGCAGTCAAAGCAGGGCACTGCCTTTCAGCTAGAAGCACAGAGGGCAGGACCCAAAGGAGACAGAGCTCACCAGGAAGAGCAGAAACCCAAGCTGTCAGTGAAGACGTGGGACAAACTGCAGCAAGTTTTCACATTTCCAAAAATTAAGCACTGTTTTACTGTTGGGCTTAGAGACAGCAACTGTGCACGAAGCTAATAAAGGTGGTAATGAAGTCATTGGTTTGAGCCGAGACCTGCAGTGCATCCGTCGTGCCAAGTCCATCGTGTTATTAGTGGCCCTGCCGCTGATGTCAGTCAAGTTGTGCTTGCGTACGCCAAGTCCGAGCTAGGCCTGCTTACACTTATCGCACATGCCAAGCTACATCAGGTAAAATGGAAAAATAAGGAGGAAGCAATGACAGGAATTGCAATGAGCTACCATAAAATAAATAGCTGAGCAAGGAGCAAGAGCCACAAATCAAGCAGAGTATCGAAATGAATAAGAAGGTAATGGGCCAGGGCAGGGCACACATCTATCTTTGTTCTCACAGCAGCCAGACCAGTTCGCTGACCGCATGTGCTTTTTTAAAGGCCAAACTACTGGAATGCCCAAGATGGAGCTAGAAAACATTTTTACAGAACTGAATTGTATGCATTACGACAACAGCAATGATATTTTAGAATACAACATAAGAATTGGTGGTAGATATTAGCAGTCACTTCATATCAGTCATTGATGGAAATGGGAGATGCAGAAATTCTGCTCATGGCACACATGTTGTCTACCAACCATTCCAACCATTTACTTGGGAGCATTTGTAAGCATTGTAGCACTTGGAAAACAAGAAACGTGCACCAGAAGTGGCCACAACTTAAGGTTCCAGTTCATAAAATAACATATACTGTCTCTTAGTTTTCATAGAAGAAACACACTTTGTTTGACAAACAGAGGCTTTTGACATGCCAATTTCATCAACCTCTGACATTAGGACATCCTGGCACTGGGGGACCTCTCAGTAGAGGCTAGATCAGTGGTAATGAGTGATGCCTCCTGTGGCTTATCAACATTGCTGCTCCCAAGACATTTGGAATTAAAAAGCAGAATTTTCTATTACCCAAATTGAATGCTTGAACTAAACCTCTAAATTTCTGTCCATGAGATCCTGAAGAAGGTCAGACTAGCATTACTCGGTATTAGCAATTCTTTGCTTGTACATGTTATACGTAAGTATTGATACTATGTAAAATCACACACACACACACACACACACACAAAGCATTAAGTCCCAAGAAAAAGCTCTTTAATAAGAATTTCAGGTATTCCTCATGCATTTTTAATTTTGGTATCAAAATCATACAGAGACATATTTAAAGAGCAGAGGGAGATGCTTCACACAAACCAGGCTTGGGGACCTCGTGGAAGAAAGCATGCTGTAAGCATCTGCTTGGGGTTCGTCTCTCTTTCTCTTATTTCCAGCTTCAGACTAGAAGCATATTCCAGGAGGTTTCAAGTAAAGTAAGTAAAAAATATGATAAACTTTGACGTAGGCACAACTACAATTACCCAAGACAGACTTGCCATCACACCATCGCATTGCCTAAAGGTGATAGAAATAGATCTTTCATTTTCCCTTGTTGTCAGTGCTCTTGATAATTTTATCTCATCAAACTTCAAGGTCCTCCCCATCAAATGTATCAGGAACAGTAAAATAAGATGGTCTCTCATTTCATAATTGTTTCTACACTATTCTGAGATCATCGATGAACCTATTTTCATGATTCTAGCACCCTGTTAAGCATCTCTTCAAAACAAACTTATTATAGCAAACTTATTATAGCAAAGTTTTTGATTATTTGTAACAAAGAATTTGAATGTGTTCACAATCGAGAAGAGATTCATTTATTTTGGCATGAATTCTCATTATGTAGAACTGATTCCTTAATTTTCAAGTTAAGCACAGTATCTAAGACAATAGAAGTAACCTTTAATACTGCTTCTGTCCTTTCACAGCTGTCACCATAGTGCTATACTTTTGCATTGCAAAATTATACTAGAATTCTTATGAAAGTTGCTTATTACATTCACAAGAATGCCAGTGTGATTAATAATGGTTAAATTTTTGTAGTATGAACTGAAGAGCTACTTAGGATTTAAGGATGGAGTGCTGTTATCTGAGGCTGACATAAATGTAACTAAACCAAGAAAGAGCAGAACTGCTGTACGTGACTGATGATAAGACCTGTAATAAGCATGGGAGGAAGCTGTTACATCATTAGAAACTGAAATTGCAAGTAGCTCTTTTCTCAGTTTTCTTGTATTTTGTGATATTATTTCAGTAAGAAATTTATAAGAAAACAAAAAATAAATAAAATGCTTACACACACTCTTCTATAATTTACTTCTTTGTTATATGATTTTTTTTTCCAGAGGAGCATCATTCAATTGTTCTCAGTGATAACAAAGAAACTCGGAGCAAAGCTTGGGCAGAAAATCATTTCCCCATCCTGTACCAGGCAGGGCTGCCATTATCAGAGGGACTCCCAACTCACTCCTGAGCTACATATTAAACCTGCATGACTTTCTCTTCCACTTTCAGGTGATGGGAAACCTGTTGCATGACAATGTTCCTCCTGTTCACCAGTTTACAGTGGGTCTCTGTACCCTGCCTCTTCCCAAGTAACACACTCCCTCAAGAAATCATACTCACACTTCCAAATACAGTTTATAATCTTTGGTGTCCAACTTTAGAAACTTAAAAAAATCCCAGCATCTCCAATCACCTGTCCTCAGAAAACTAGGCTCTTTCTTCTGAGTGAGGACTCAAAACCTGAGATGTCTAAAAGCAAAGATGGCGCTTAAAAAACTTAATCACAGTATTTTAAGGTGATTTAACTGTAATGTCTCAGACTTATGGCAGCATTCTCAAGAGGTTTATATTTCATCATGTTTGTGTAAATGGCAGACAGAAATACTTATTGAGGGACATAACATTCTGAATAGCTTTGGTGAATAACTCACTATTTTTGCAAGGAGGAAACAGCTTGCAGCAGCTGCTAGAGCAGAAAGGCAGAAATCTTATAAATTTCTCTCAAAAGAGAGAGGTCAGAATAAATCCCTAAACAATCAAAACTGTTTTAATTTTGACTAACATTTTGCTCTAGGATGTAAATTATACAAGCGCAGAGACACCACTGCATAACTAAGAACTTCCTTTCATTTCATCTTGGGAGTGATCCGTGTTCTCTCTTTGAAGCGAAGAAAGAATAAGCCTTCACTAAAAAGACATTTGCTCTTCAGAGACGTACTGGCAAGGAGGGAAATGGTTACTCTGATGGGCGCTTCTTGCCTACCTCCTAAGGTCTGAGAGAGGAGCTGAAGGGGAGCACAAAGGAAGAGAAATGCTTGTGACATGCCACCCTTGAAGCATGCCATCCCTCTCACATCTCTTGCCAGATGCTGCACCAGAGGGAAGCTGCTGGGACATCAGAGAAATGCTTTGCATGTTTGCAGTATGCTTGACCATAATATCATGCTTAAGTACAAGGAAGTTTTGCCCTGCAAAGGGAAGTTTTTTTTAACTTGAAGATGTTTAGCCTGGACGTAGCATCCCTGGCGTCTGCTCTCCCTTCTAGTAGCTGCGGATGCCCAGAGGCAGTGCCAAAAAAAAACGCTGCTCTGCCCTTCCCTTCACGTGCTGTGCCCGACCCTGCCCTAGTGTGGTCATGCAGCCCTGCTATGTCCACTGATGCTCTCTTTAAGCTACCATCAGACTTGCAAATTTTTACATTAGGTTCAAAACTCTTATTTGGGTTGGAACCAGCCAACACTGAATGCATACCGGGGAAGTCTTTTGTGCTGCTAACTTCTTTGTCACAAGCCTGACAGGCAGACACAGAGGTGAAATTGTGCCTTGCAGTCTTACAGCTGAAAGGCCTCTGGAAGCCTTTGTTAGTAATGGGCAGAGGCAAGGGAGATATATATATATATATATACATATATATAAGTTCATATATTTATATGTGTGTGTGTTTGTGTGAAATTCTTCATCTGTAGAAGAGAAGGAAGTTCAGCATGAGTCTGCAAGCTCATAAATTTCTCTTTAGTTCCTATTCATAAGGCAAACGAGACGCCACGAGGAGGCTCGGCTGGACTGAGAAGGGAAGGCCTGGCCTGCAGGGCAGAACCATAACCCTGCATCCGCTCTTCAGTCTCGCAATGCAGCGTGTGAGACATTGTGCGCTTTAGGAAAGGAGTCGAACCAGTCCATGGATTAACCCTCAGGGCTTGGCAGCGATTAACCGGCAGTCAGCACACTTGGGGAGCAGCTGCCCGCACACAACAAGAGGTGGCAAGACGTGTTTCCTGGAGATCCTGCTCTTGCATGGACTGAAGCATCTCACTCGAGAACACAGACAAGAAGATCTCTCCACCTGGCATTCAATGGCCAGATATACCCTCTTGGGATTGAGACTATGAGCTATGAAAAGAGCTATGAGCTCTTTTCAAAAAGGATGGCAAATTCAGAAAATGATAGTCATGGTAGGTAGTGTGTGAAGAGCTGAACTCTCACACTGACTCCATCTTACCAGGACTTGACAGCAAACTAAATGCAGAAGCCTGACCAGGACCCAGCAATGCTCCTCTACTTCAACACTGCATATTTTGCTACTCCAATCTATGCAGCTTCCTCATACTGAATGGGGCAGCAGAGCCTTTTGAGTAGAACAGGAAGCACCCAAGATTTCTAAACTTTGGCTAATTATCTAATGAATCAGGTCACGGATGTGCTGATCAAGGGAACTGAGTAACAGCCAAGTTTCCACACTGGGTGGCAGATCGCTGGCCACTGTATCTTAAACAAGAACTGAGCACCGCATGGGTGGTGAATACCAGAGTATTAAATACATTCCTCTGCTCATGGCTCAGAGTTCTTTCAAGGATTGTTTTCTGGAAAAAAAATGACTTTGCAATGTCTGCTAGATAAGAATACTGCATAGTTTCAAGATTTCATGAGTTCTGAGCTGTTTTATTGGAAAATAAAACATTCCTTCAGCCACTAATGAGAATGAAGAATTTATATTTAATAGAGTTTAAGGGGTAGTGGAGAAATACTATGTCTTAAACTGAGGCTTCAGCTCCTAATTGGCCTTCTCAAATAGTGTGAGAATGTTTATACACTGACAAAAATCACTGTAGCACCTAGGCATCTATATAACCCTCCATCTTTATTTTGTTTGTGTGAATTATAATGGAGATTTACAGGAATCTGTGGTCTGTGGAATAACTTTGTTTATAACATAATTGCCACGTATCAGCAGGTATTCTCTTTGGCAGAGACCTGAACAGCCTCTACAGATAAATATTCTAGACGTCAGCTTCTTTCCCACCTGGCAAACCATCTTCCTGCTTGGGTGCATGAAACAGGACAGAGCAGGGCTGACCGGGAGGTGTATTGTGAGGCAGCAGAAATTAGGTAGCCTATCTAGTTCTCTATAACACATATATTTCAGAAACAGAAGTGTTAAACCTGTTATAATTTATTTTTTTCACATGAGATTTGATTTATGTAGAATAAGTATTATACAGTCAACACTACAATCTCTTATAAGACTTCTGGGAAAATAAACAGAAAAAAAAAGATAGCCAAAAGGAGGTGGTTTGATACAGATGACTTACTGCACCAGAGTCTTGCTATTTTAATCAAGAACAGTATCCAGTTTGATCACTGTATTCCTTCCTTTTTTTAATTCTGGATGAGTGATCTATTAGTTCCTCTTAAAGTGTCGGAAGGGGAAGAAGTTTATTGAACAGGGGAGTCAGGAGTCTTGAGTTCTGCCAGAATTTCTGAGCACAGGTCTCTTGCCCAGTACTTCTCCAAAGGGAGTCATCTGATAATGAGATATATGCGATGAGTACGTTACTGCAAGAAACGAGTACGTTCATATATGGCACAGAGAAGTTACTAAGAAAACAAGTTTTCTCTTTTTCTTCTTCTGAATTTTGTGCTATAAGTTTTTGTGGTGGGCTCCATAGAAGTGAACGATTCCTGTGCAGAATTTGGGATAATCTCATATTTGATAAGCTTTCATAGACATCTGTTTGAAGTACGTCATTTTACTGAGAAAAAACTTCAGTGATAAGAGGACATGTTGATTTTCTTTCTTTTCCTTTCTTATTTGCTAGTCACAAGATACTCTACTGTAGTAAGAAGGTTAGGGCACTGGAATTGAATAAAAGAGACGGAATGTTCTCTGATTTAAGAAAAATAAAGATTCTTTTGGATTTGTTACATTGACGATGAGAAGCTGCACATCAAAATTTTTGCTATGACATCTGATCCTAGAATATAAATTCATATATGTGTTAGTCCTATTCTGCAAAAGCCATATTCAGCCTTAACACTAAAATGCATCAGAGACTGTTGAAGGGTAGATTGATTTAGAGTCCCAAGGCAGCCTGCCTATGATCCATAACTTTGAGAAACCAAGAAGGTCGTAGGTCTTTTAAGCTCATACTCAGTCACAGATGAGTACAAGATGATGAACACACTAAGGAGGTTAGAGCCTCATTTTTTGAATACCCTTGAGTACATGATAGCAGAGTTTTTCACTGCCCTAAGAAAAACCTGATGGTCAAGTTGTGATTTAGAAAGGCTATAATTCTTAAAATATTCACTCATTGGTTTAGAGAGAAAAATAACAGGAATGCCAATTGGTTGGTTGTAAAGATGAGCCTGAGGAACAATTCAGGCAAATTAAACAAAAGGAGATTTATTTTTGCCCTCAGTTTGTGACCATCTTTATAATCTTGCCAGAGGTTGCTAATATTTGAGGCTCCTAATAATTAAGGATGTTAAATTTTTTTTTTTCAAGTGAAGATTAACATCTATTACTAAAATGTTCTTAGACTGTTCAAATAGAAATATGGTCTGGAATGCAAATGCCAAAGCACATCCTCTTAGTAATAATATTTTAAAAGCCTATCAGGAAACTTGAAGCTATGCGTCACCTATAACTCTTTTGTCATGGTAGCTGCAGAAACCAGAGTGGGTATGTTAAACTCCTCAGTTATTCTGTAGGTCACCTGAAAGTTTCTTTCTAAAAGTATAATTTTCTTTTACTTTCTTGTTCTTTTTTTTTAAAAAAAAGAATCTGTGCATATATTTCCGATTAAGAAAAAATGGCAGCCCTAATGAGCAAGCCAAAATGATAAACAAATCAGTGGGTTTTTGTCAGTGCATGGCAAGCTTCTCCTGTATCAATCCCACCTCTTCCTTGTTAAAAATATGACAGTGCTGTAATCTGGGTGAAAATTACCACATCTTTTTATTTCAGATAAATTCTCAGCCAGGATTTATTTGCTCGTGGAAGCAAAAATCTGACTAAACAAAGTGCTTGAGTACATAAGCTATCCCACTGCGGTGAAATAGGACTACTCGTGTGCTCCAAAATATACTTGTTCTTAAATGCTACATTAAAGTGAAGCCAAAGAAAATAGGTATAGAACAGAGACAACAAAGAAACATTAGTGGAATTATAAAGGGTCAGTGCAAGGAGGTGAAAACAGGAAAGTTGAGTCAGTCATTGGAGCTGGGTGTAGAAGGGATAACCCGAAAACATTTGTCATGGGAAGAAAATTTGAAGACTTTTGAGTTCATTCTCAGTGCTCTTTGTTCTGGGTGAATGCTCAGAAGGAGAAAGTTTTAAGCAAATAGAAGGTAGTATTTGCTGAACATGACTTTTGCACTAACCATTGACAGGTTTTCTATGAGGTGTTTCATTATATGGATTCCATTCATCCCAGCAGTGAGCTGAAATGCCGCTGGGTCTGTGGAGTCCAAATAAAGTAAGATGCCCAGACAGGGAAGAAAAGATACAGCACAAAATAATAAATGAAATCATCAATTTTACAGCAAATAGATTTGTGAATTCTAAGCTACTACCTTCATTTCACAAGCAGAAAACACGATGGAATTTTTCAAGTACGATATGTACAAGAAACAACTCCTGTAGCCTACAGTCATCACTGCTAGTGCAGTTGTACTGGGTATAACAGCAAAACTGGCATGCTCATCTGAGCAAATCCAGGATGGGAAATGGTGCTTTCACCAAAGATCTCACAGTTTGAAGGTAGACCCAGATGCCTTTGGCTTGTTTTTCCAGACAGGGAGCTGACTTGTGAGAAGGCAGAGTGTACCTGTATGAACTTCAGTGGTGCAGCTGTGTGCAAAAACTCCTGCCTCCTTTTCCAGCTGTTTTCATCTCCATCCCTGCCCAGAAGTTACCACCTATCAGTTGTTCCAGTGAAACTCCTTGTAAGGCTGCTTTGTAAACTAGACAGACTAAATGCTGCCTGTAGCATTCATAAAATAGCTGGAGGGATGGTAGAAAAGCAAAAAACGGAATTCTATATGGAGGAGGAAATTCAGATGAAAATGCACCATATAGTCATGGTATGTCATTCAACCAGCTGGGCTAAATGTCAAAGTGACTGACACTCAACTCATGCAAAACTCCCACATATTGGAACAAGAGTGATGCATGAACAGTGACTTCACGACCAAAGTCTGTTCCCTGGGAGGTACCGAACACCTTCCGCTTCTACCGCAGTCCTACAATCCACTCGTGAGAACCTGCCCCAAACCCTGCTTGCATTCTCTACTGTAGCAAAGACAGTGAACTTTTTGGTTTGTTTCATTACCAAACAAAATCTTTATTTAGCTATTGCATAAAGATATATGTATGCTTTTAAATGATTTTAAGGACAAGTTAACTTATTCTGAATAATGGATGCAAATTGCTTCTCATCTTTTGTAATACATAAACAAACTATGCCTCTGGTGTGATCACCAATAGGCTAAAAAACTGTTAAGGGATTGGGTTGTGTGTCTGTAGGTATTTAATGTCCTTAAATCTGTTTCTCTTCTGACTAGCAAATGATGTAAATAACACAGAAGAAGATTATAAAGTTTTGCATCTTTGACTATTCTCATCATAATTCATTTAGAATCAAAGTATTCTGGACTTACAAGAAGACAATGTCCTGAAAACCTAAATTAACTTTAACAGTTAAAGTTGAGGTGTTATTTTAATAACAATGCAAATTTGGCTGACACAAGAAATCAAGTCTTGATCCTTTCTAAATTACTGGAGATGAAAGTCGTCTCAAAAGATAATCAATCAATTCAAAAAACTGAAGGCAAGCATAGATGGCATTTGTAAGAAATATCTATCGTTCCTATGGAAAGGCACACTCTTTTGTGCCTGAGATCCCAATCAGTAATGCTGGGTTAATGGTATCTATTAATCTCTCAATGGCTTAAATAAACCCTTAGATAAATTTAGATAAAAAAGATGCAGAAATATTTGGGCACTACATTCAAAGAGTCAACCATACCTGGCTGTTTGTCTCAAGTAACAGTGAGAAATCCTTATCCTAACTTTGTTTGAAAGCCTGAAGCCCTTTCCATGCTGCTCCTAGGGCAACCTTCATATAATATTTTTTTGTTTCTCCTAAAATTTTCTAGGCCATCATAGCTGCTTTTCTGATTTTTAGAAATGGAATTTTTAGAAAGAGTAATAAAATTAATAGAGGTTATTATTCTACTTAAAGATAAATCAGCTTCTTACATTTCAGGGACACCACCAGGTTTCACCACAACTCTTTCTGAAGTTGGTTCCTTTTCCTGCCATATAATTCACAATATGGTGCCAGGGAAAGTGGGGGTGGGTGGTGGGAGAAAAGGGTTCAGAGTGGTGTTTAACAGGCACCCATAACTCTTCAGACCATTGGTTCAACAAATCAACGCATGTTCGTTGGTAGGAAAAGAACCTAGATTGGTCAAAAATACCTATAGTCTGTCTTCTGTAAAACCAGTACCATTATCGTATAACCTAGAATTTCTTCTTTTGTTAAGCACATCATTTTCAGTAAGTCATTCGGATAACATTTCCATGCATATATGCTGACAGCCAGCCACACATTTATTCAGAGTCTGAAAATATAAGCAAAGACTTTAGTTTTCATATGAACTTGTTTTCTTTTTTTCCTCCTATGGGGCACAGCATTCCAGTGATTTTCTGCTGCTCTTCATAGCTACCCCTTATTCTAGGGACTCTTTTCAACTATTTTGACAATAGCTCTCCCTTAACATCTAAAGTTTTCATGAGCAGGCTCTGCTTAGATGGAACAAAAATTCAGAGGTGATTCTCATGATTTTGCACAGAATTTCCTATTGCCCAGCGGTAAATTCATCAGCGTTTGGTTCTCACCCCAATTCCCATGGCTCCAGAGCCTGCTTTCTTACTCCCACCCGCGGGTGCAGCAGGGTGTGCAGGCTCCAGCACGCCCTATCCTCACTAGCCCTGCTACCGTAGGGCTCCTGGCCATCCGCGGCAGACAGTGAGCGCTGATGATGCTTCAGCTCCTCCATCTTTCTCATCCTTTTAGAATCTGCAACTTCTTCTCTAAAATTTTCACAATGTTTTGACATGGTTGCTTCTCCACGGTTTTCAGTGTGTCCCCATTTCCGCCTGGCTCCAGTGTACTGTGATTTTTTCTTTTGCCTCTACGTTGCCATCCCCCAGCAGACAGATATGGTTTGTAGAGAAGGCCGCTGTGCCAACACATCAGCAGTCTGTGCTGTCTACAAGCCACGCAGCACAACCGGCTCCGTGTCTGCTCTCCCCAGAAAACTGGGCTCTGAGGGCAGATCCCAGCCCTGGGCAGGGGCTCCGTGGTGTCTGCAACTCCCATTGCACGGGAATCCTGGCTTGTGGTGAGGATGCTGTCTCATGACTAACTCAAAATCAAAGAGCCAGCACATTAACATTTTAAAATGTATAGTGAAACTGAGGAAAAAAGGATATTTCTTTCTGTATTAGCATCCGTTTGCTTCAAAGTAAAGGAACTTCATGCAAAGAAGAAAATATTTTGTTTTAATTTGAATAAATAGTTTCTTTTTTCTTTTTAGTATCTTCACTTTAAAAAAGAAATCAATCATGTCTGTAATCAACATATGCAGCTCTCAATTTATTTGCAGAGATTTGCTGAACATTCGTGGAAAAATCTTTGATCTCTAGTGTACAGTAGAGTGCGACACCCTATCCATTAGCCCGTGCACTAGCCACATTACTCACCGAATTCACTGCAAGTAGGAAAGCAAAGGGTTTGTGGCCGCACTCAGCAGCCAGCTGCAGCGGCTAGAATTCTAGAAAATTCTCTTTCCTCTTTTCTGTTTTTCTGAATTTAAATAAAAGAGGACATAGAAGAAAACTGACTAAAATATTAAAAGAAAGCTCTGTTTTAGAAAAGTTCTGATTTGTACTGAAGAGGGAAACACAGAGTATCACAGGGGTAGCCTATTAAAAATATTTTTTTCAGGCTGATCTTCAAATTGAAGGAGCTTTGATCATATATATGATTTTCAAAGAAATGCCCAAAGTTTGGGGCACTACCTCCGAATTAAATGCTGAGCATTGTTCACTGATGGGTTATTGCACTGATGCTCAGTTAT
Source organism: Tinamus guttatus (assembly GCF_059628265.1). Taxonomy (NCBI): domain Eukaryota; kingdom Metazoa; phylum Chordata; class Aves; order Tinamiformes; family Tinamidae; genus Tinamus; species Tinamus guttatus. Next base: position 5,428,435 of record NW_028288781.1, on the reverse strand, counting down.
CCTGAAGTGACCTGGCAAAGCACCACCACAAAAACACACTGTAGATTTTATGAGGTCACTTTCAATTATATCCAGTCCGATTCTCCTAACACACTTTCCTCTGAGTGCTGTATCTAGTATTTGAAAAAGTTACTTTATGTTTGCTGTGATATTCTCCAGATTTTTAATAAAATTCCTTTAAAAATGCCTATTTATCAGCAGCAGTCATATGCTTGACTTTTGTCTTGGGAAAGAACAAACTTCCCGGAAGAATTACCTTTGGTTGCTAGAAAGATTAAAAACATAATTTAGTCTTATACAAACATGAAGTCTGCTTTTAAAATCCTGCCCTTCAAGATATATGATTTGTTCTTTGGTCAAAATTAAAACAAAGAATGAAAACACTTAGCTAAAAGGTTTGCTTTCCATCTTCTACTTGCTCTTTATAGCAAAAATCCACTTATCTTGGCTTCCCATATAAGGTATTCTACATCATCTAGAATTATAGATGGGTGTGTATAAAGGTTGTGTCAGCATTTCCATTATAAAACCATATTTTAGGGGGTTTATAACTCAGCCATAAAAATTCACTCAATGCTGAAACTTGGCATGCAAAATCCCAACCTGGAACACATTTTTATCACCAACAGTTGGAAAAAAAAAAGTTTGGCTGTTTTTCAGTTTGTTGAGTTTGTTGAATGACATAAAAATAAGAAAAAAAAAAGGTTGGGGATAGGGGCAGAGATTGTATCTGCTCAAGACTATGCTCATCTATACTAAAGGAATGAGATGCTGCAGAACCTGAGCTCAAGTGTCTCATCATTTATGAATATTCATTAAATGCAGGGATCAGCCTTCCTTGTACAGGATGTAAGAACCATGCCCATGCCAGGCTAGCAAGTCTCCCTATGTATTTAACCTACCTAAAACTGAGGCCACTTGCATTCACCCAGATCCAAAGCAGCACATGGGCACAGGTAGGAAAGTCGGAACAAATCCATTGCTAAATAACCCTCTCCATTGGGGAACAGAAATCCAGGAAAGCAACAGAGCACATGATTTTGCACTAAAGTGCATGAAAGTAGATGTCCAATGCCAGCACTACTCTTAAATAACCCAGCAGCAGTGACATGGGAGCAGATTCCTGCTGACAGGGGAAGCAATCCTGAGTGAAAGCCTTGACCAGCGCAAAGGGTCTTCTTCAAGGCACGACAACTACTGAGCTACTCTGTTAGCTATTAATAGTGGCCACAGCGTGTTCAAACTCACCACAGGAAGTGAGGAGTACCCCCAAAAGCCAATCTTTGGACACCACGTAAATCAGGAAACAAGGTAGAAGGACACTAAAAGGAGGAGCAAAAGCAGCTGCCTTTTTATGTCTCCTTTTTAAAAGACACCAGATTCAATACTCAGAATTCATATATGCTACTGAAGCACCCCATTCCTTGGAAGGCTCAGAAAAATGCTCAGGAAGCAGAGAAGAGGTGGCTATATGGAAAAAGGCATCCTTCAGAAATGACAAATCATGGCCAAGAAAGGAGAAAAGCATAAATCCTGACAAGTTAAATGTTAAACCTCAGTGAGGCATGCCAATTTATTGAGAAGCAACTTATTAAAGGAACTCATTAAGGGAATAAAAGTTAATAATAAAACCTTTTTCAAATGTATCAGGAGCAGGAAGTCTTTCAGAAAGTCAGTGGGGGTGAATCCCAGATCAGCCAGAAAAGATCTGCTCAGTGAAGATAAAACGCTCAGAAATGCTACATATGTTTTTCTTAGCAGCTCTCTCTATGGTGGCAGTCAACAGGCTCCCAAACAGAAGCCAGTTCTGGGAGAAAGGAGCTGCAGGGCCTATCTCAACCTGGGTCTGTAGAAAAAAATTTTAGAAAAAAATGGTAAAATTGAATAGGACTAGGTTTAGGAAAACTGCAGGGAACTGTTCAATCCCATCACTAATGGGGGTGGGGAAACTAGCACTTAAATCAGTCTATGTGAGTGCCAGTATCTCTTGCAAATGCTGCAAGATATGGAATACCAGGTTAGACAGGCCTTTCGTTTGTGGGAGATCTTACATACTTTCAAGTCACTTTTTTTTTTTCCCTAAAAATGATATTCCAATATGCAATGCTTCATTCCTTTTATGAAAGCTGAGCTTCTGGCAACCTAAATGTTCCAACTACAGCAGATACTAGCATGAAAAATAGATTTTTCTTCCTTGAGTCTTCTTCATGGAGCTTCCATGCAGCATTTAGTGAACTGGCAAAAGGCATTTGTTCAAATCGCTATATACAAAGCAAGATTTACAGATTTCTGCTCCCTTTGCCCCAGTAGCCCACAGAACACAGCCACTGCCAGAACACAGAGAGCAACACAGCTGAAGGGGGAGGTCTACCAGGGTCGCATCAAATCCACTTCTTCTCTGGCTTGCAGGGGTCTGGATCCAAGATCATCAATGCTTAGAGGCATAATCCCATTAATCAACTTCCTTTTAAATCGAATTCCCCTCTGAAGCTGACCAGGAAGGGCACCCTGCAGAGTGGTTTATAGCCACGGCGAATGCTATGAAAGGAGACCTCTCCAGGAGCAGCAGAGAAGAGCTGCACCACTGCCTTGCCCAGGCTCATATCCGTGCGCCCGGCCACCCTGGCTTCCCTGGTGTCAGCAGCAGGGAGGTCTCCTGCCCTTTTACCTTGCAACTTTTTTTTTTATCTCCTAATAGATTTTCACCTTAGAAAGTTAGTCAGTCAGCGAAGCAAACAGTTCAAAGTCCTCATGCTAGAGGACTACTTATAAAAACATATTTTTCTTTAAAAATAAACAAGCTAGTGATCTTTGATCTCGTCATCTAGCTTCCTTCAGTGCTAGGATCTAATTGCTTTTCATTCCTGTGGGCAACTGTTTGAGCTGAGGGAACATCTTCACCTACAGCATTTCACTACTGTGTCACCCACTGCAGAGTGGTGGGGGTTTCGTTTTGTTCTGTTTTGTTTTAAACCATTAAATAAGAGTATGTGCTCTGCAACACTGTAGAGCATAGAGACCCACTGGTAATAGTGTGGTAGATTACAAGCATTATTACAGGCTTTGGTAGCACTTTTGCTGTTGTTCTGTTTCCTTTTTTCCACATCCACAAATGCTTACTTCTATGGAAGGAAGGCATAGAAAACTGATGTATGTGGACTGTACCCTTGTGCAACGATGAGTCTCAAGCCACTAATTTTCAGACTAAGAACCCTTTTTTTTTCCTTCCTCTGTTTTCTTGTTCTTCCTTTGTAAAGGACTTCATGTAATTCACTGGTTATGAGAATACCCCACACAAGTTCTTCATAAACACTGTTTTTTCTCCCCTACATCCAAACTGTGGGCCATGTGCAAGACAGCGCGCTGAAGGACGCTGCTTTCTTGATGCTCTCTGTCATGGCCCTAGTGTGAGTGCACTGCTGATCCTTGGCATTTTGTACACCCACGTTTCTTTCCTATGGGTAGGGGGCAGGAGTGGGGATCACCAGCTCCCAGCAGCCTACAGAAAAGTCCTGCCAGGGATTTCACTAGTAGCAATTCTGTTCCTTGTTCTGCATCTCCTGAGATACAGCACACTCTTAAAATAAGATTTTACATCTTCCAGTGAGAACACATTTGCCATTTTGGATGTAGCATTCCTCCACAGAATTAACTTCCCAGAGCTGTCTGATTGTTATCCCAAGTTTTCATGGCAATATCTGATGCACACTTAGACATGAGAAAATATATATTGCATGCTGCTCAGGAACAGGGATCCTATTGATTTTTCTAGTCTGGTCAGATCAAGTCTGAAGTACACGTGTCAATTTTTTTTCTTCTTCAGGCTACCTCAGCCATGTCTAAGCATGCAAGGGGAGAAAAGGAGGTACAGGAATAAAAGTTCAAAATGCTGCAGGCCTCTGCAAGTTTTAGTGATACATTCAATGCTGTGCCTTACAATAGCTTTTCCTGTAGTTTTGATGCTAGCCAGTTCTCTTTTTGTCCCTTACGCTACGAGGTATCCTACTAGGACAGCGTTTTAGTAAATAGTGATATTCGCCATGCATCACTGGGGTCATCTCAAGCATGGGATTGTCCTAGGACAATGACAGCCATTGCTGATGCTGCTTGCCTAGTGAAAAAGGTAAGCATAGTGGTAGATTGGTGCTTATGTACATTAACAGGTTCCTCTCCTACCACAGATAAGGTAGCCTTGTCTATAAGTTGACCCTACCCTACAAAAGTCTTATTCCACCCTTTCCCTGAGGTCTCAGAGTACAGTGATAAGTAACAGTTTTCAGATGCTTATTTCCCCCACAGATCATTCCTGTCTGTAAATGTGCAGAAATCCTGCTATGACTATTGTTCAACTGGGAGCCTGGAAAGCCTGGAAATGCTTCATGTCATCATACTGCTGCTTCTGGGTCTTGTCTGAAACTCAGAGCAAGCGCTGCAGTGCTCAAGCTTCCCATGAGCTTTGATAAAGGCAAACTACTTTTCTACCTACAGCCTCTGGTGGAGGTATGTCCCAATCTAGGGAACTTACCAAATCTGTTGCTGTTCTTGGATCCCTAAGTAGCAGCTATGACCTGTAAAAATCACTTCATTCTACCAAGGAAAACCCCTCCTATTTTCCATTTATAAACAAGACCTAGATGAATAAAAATATATGCCCACCATATACATATATAGTCAGTCTATAACAAATCTTTGAGTCTGGGTAAACCAAAGAGATAAAGGGAGAGCCTTGTTTTGTACAAGGAATGTACAAAATGTCTGTATATGTATCTTTGTGTCCATGCCTTAGTAAAATGGAGGGGAAAAAAATATGGAATGACTGTGTTGTTTAAGTTTAAGTTTTGCTTAATACGCAGGATGCAGAGAAGCTAAATATCTCAAGTCCTTCCCTGAAATAATCCTGGAAGCAGTGTGCACATAGGTGAATTTTAAGGAATGACTGAAGAATTTGTGGTTGCCATGGAAACCAAGACCGTGGTCCAGATTGTGTTAGAGATGGTTTTGGAGTTGGAGAGGTGAAGCCTGGAGATCTGTCACGAGCCAGGCATTGCCTGCGGACAACCCAGGGCAGACAAAACATGAGAGGTGTGGATGGCCAAACAGCAGTAGCAGTAACACATCACCTTAAATGCGTAATGCCATCTGGGAAGCTTTTCACCTGAAAACAAAGGTGAGGCCAGGATAACTCCCAAAAACCTGTCTCTGAAAGTCTGTAAGCAGCTGGGAAGAGGCACCCCCAGGATGGGGGGGTCCCAGCCTACAGTGACAGCCCCTGAGCAACATGACAATGTGACCTAGAGGGGATAAATCTCTTCAGAAGCTCCATATATTTAGGAACTTCTCTTACAAATTGTCTCTGCTAAAGTGAGTTTCTCTCAGCTTGGGTTATATGGATGGCAGGCCTGAATGTAGTGTAGGGAATAAAAACACTTAGTTTTCTCTTGAAGTGCAGTATTGAAGGACTCTTGTAGTTAGAAAAAGGAAAGAATAAATCAATACTACAAGTTCTCCTGAATTCAGATAATATTGGATTTATTTTCAGGATGAGGGCCTTATAATACAGTACCATTTGGAGCAAAACATCATAGGAAAATCAGTCTTCACTTGATTTTTCCCTCATTTGTTGTTTTGTGGCAATGAACAGTCTGCACAGCTTCCAGATTATAAGGCAGAAGTAGCACCACAACAAAAGAGAGAAGTTGCAAGGACTGCTCATACTGTTAAGTGGTTTCAAGTAATAGAACATATTTGGAGAAAAATATAAAGTAAGGTTTATCTGAAATAGCTATTCACTTTTTTTTTTTTCCTAACTTATCATTAAAACGTCTACTTAACTTTTCATCTGCTTTCTTCATTTCCTTAAGTCCATATTTAGAATAGGATTGCTTGTATCATATGGCAGATGGTCACCTCTTGCATTATTAGTAATTTTTTTTTTTTTTTCCAGGAGCAGATTCTTTCTGCTCCCCTTCAAAAAAAAATCTAACTTTTAGCAGTCGAAGTGCAGCTTTTTTAGTAGTGCAGTAGTCTAATACTTCAGTAGAGATAGGGCTTTTACAGATGCAGGCACATCAATCACCAATCTCTTCAGCCTTTTACACCCATGCCAGAAAATGTCAGTAGTATAGACATAGTTACATTACTATTTGGCATTAATTTCTTTCTTCTCACTCACATCAATTTTAGGCAGGAAAAGCCTTACAAAAGTGGATGAAAAAATAACAGCTAGAATGCTACATATTTTTAAATGTAGAAAGGAAGGAAGAGTCCTTCTTGAATATATCATAGAAATATAGCAAGTTATTAGCCAAAAGAGACAATGCTGATGCTTGTTGAATTCTTTGTTGAACTGCTACTCCATCAAAAGAGCATTTCCATAGGAAGGAGCCAGCACTCAAAGTACAGTCAATCTTAGTTACTCTTGGACACTCAGCAAGGGAAATCCAAGTCAGATAGTAACATAGGAAGAGACAAAGTGATTAATCTGTATCACAGCTCCTCCTTTGCTTCTGCTGTATAGAAAATGATTAAATAGATTGATCTGTATGTAGAAGAAACAGCTACTCTTCTGTTTTCTTGCAATAAACACATTCTCCATTGCACTGACCCTTCACGCTGGCAAGTCAAGCAAGTGAAGTTAATTACTGCTTTTGTTATCTACGTAGTATTAGCAGTGTCACTAAGGATTGGAACAGAGGATGTAGGAGTTTGCACTGAACTGTGATGAACATCTATGGAAATACGTCCAATGAAATCAATAACTGAGTATTTCATCAGATTTAGTTTTATTTTTCTTTAACATCATTGTCTTCCTTGTGCAATATGTGATGACATTAATCAGAAGTTAAAGCAGAAGTAAAAAATTAATCAAAAACAATTTATGTGATAGAATGTTTGCCCAAAGCCTGAATTAGATAACAACAGCAGATGTTTGCTTTGCAAATGGAAACCAGCACAGCTCAATCGACTGTAAAACCGAATGCCAATCATGTCATTGGCAAATATCACATACACCTCAATTTAACGAATTTTAACTAGGTGATTTTGCTGCATTACGTAGTTATATGTGCATGTACCTTACACGCTGTTGTGCATTAAATCACAAGGGGAGGACTAGAAGGAAATACGGCTGTGATAAGACAAGGGACCATAATGGAAGATGCTAGAGATTGTTAGAGAAATAACAATGAAGCACAGTAACATTAGTGTATAACTCTGCCTAGTTCCAAACAGCTGGAAATATTAACTCTTCCTTGATAGTATGTAGCACAAACACATATCATAGCGTTGAGGTGGTGGATTAACTAAGATAAGGGAGGAAGCTGACAACACCAAGAGAAATCAGAAAGCAGGCTTTTCCTCCAACTCCAAAATGGAGAAATCCCACTGACTGCAAGGAAAAATCAAAGGGTTTTTTAGAGGCTTTTGGATTGTCTTGGTCTTGTCTTTCTTCCTTACCTTTCAGTAAGTAAATCTTTTTTTTTTTTTTTTTTTTTTTGAGGAAGCAGCTTGGGTATCCTTAGCACTACTATCCAAAACTCCCAGGAAGAGAGGTCAAAGGGGTATCCCATCTAATGGGTGATGCTTGCTCTTTGCAAAACCAGGAACAATAAACCCCGGAGCAGTGGGACCATGTAGTTCAGATCAGAAACAGGGGGAAGGGCCAGTCCTGTGGTCTAGTGGCCTTAGGATGGGTAAAGGGACTTAAAATTCACTACAGCATCTATTCATGAAAGGTAAACTGGAAAAGTCACAGGGCTTTCATTAAATAACTAAAATACTGCTTCTGCTTATTACAAAAAAACCCCTGAAACTGTCCCAGACTTAATTGCAATATACGCTGCTTTTTTCCCAGTGGGCTTTCATCAGGACACCAAATACAAATGACTCTAGCAACTAATTAAATGACACCTTCCGGGACAGCACTTCCACATAAGTGTGCTCAATCCCTGTCGCAGGGATGTGCTCTGTCCTCTCTGGACACGGCACACTCAGCGCGAGCGGGAGCCCTCGCGGCGGTGCCCGAGACGCTGCCGCGCCGGGGCCTGGGCAGGATCTCGCGGCAGCACTGGGGCCACGAGCCGGCTCCTCAGCAGAGGGTAGCGCCTGCAGCCTCCATTTGACACAAACCCAGCCAACATTAAAATATACTGCAGACTATAACTTCCGTTATAAACATTATGCTAGAAACAAAAACTTAACGACTAAAAGATGCAGACTTGTGCAATTTCTACCTCCCATGTAATGTTTGTCACTCACACAACGGTTGCTGCCCATCTAACTTTAATTTTATCCCCTAAAATTTGCAGCAGTACATTTAAAGGTCAAAATAAACATCCAGGAGACATAAAATCCCATTTCCTTTACAGTTGAACTATCTCCAAAGTACTAAAACATGAACATATGCCACAGTATTACTCACTATATAAAAATACATATGTTAGTAGATATACAGTATAGTTAAAACACAAAATTATACATGATGTTGCAGGTTTATATACGTATATGTAGATTGTATCAACACACCCAGTCAATCAAATCCTATATATAAAAATATTTTCTTATTCTCTACCAGACACTAGGCAAAAAGTTACAGAACTTTCAAATACATTCCTCTTGAAAAATTCATTACATTCCTAAATGACAGGTTTTTCGAATCAAAAGTATACAATGTTTCCAATTCCAATGAGTTCAATGAGATCTCATTATATGGTGTTTTCTAAAGCCTCAGCTCCTAAACCTTCACCTTGAGCTTTCTAAAAGCCAAAGTTTCTCCCTTGTGTCAGGGAGAAACAATTAATTTCAGTTTTAATACCTGAAAATTCAATTACCAAAGATACATAAAAAGAACACAACTTGGTAGTTTGAAAATACAACTCTAATGGTGAAGCATACCATCAATTCACTCCAATTTGCTGATTCCCTTTTTTTTTTTTTTCAGGCATGGTTCCTCCCTAATTGCTGTGGCGCACCAAAAGCACCTGGCCGTGCTGTGGAACCAAGCCTTAATGACAGATATTGATTTGTTCTTAAAAAAATTAAACACTCCATTAGGCAGTGGGACAAAACTTGTATTCCATGCATGTATTTCTTTATTGAGCAATGAATTTCAGATGAATTTGTTCTGCAAGTAATTTTTGGCAGCCAATTGCAAGGCAGCCCTGAGGCTGCCCCCCATGTATACAAAATATGCATTGAAAAATTTAGAAGTTGTGGCATGCAGAAAGATCTTTTGTGCTTTTGGTGATCTACCTGAGGTTTTCCTAGGCCAAGTCAAAGCACAGAAGTTGCCTTATCAGTACCTAAGCTGACAGGGTTTTGTTAAATAACATTATATTTAAAACAACCATGTCTAACATTTAGCTCCTAAATTGACGGTCAAAGGTGAGTATTCTGACCACTCTCAGACCTCGCTTTCAGTTCACTTATGGATGTTTGGCACTTCGCTGAAATAGGTCACATATTTTTGTGTCCAAATATTCCTTAAACAATAAGAAACTTAAACAGAGCAGTCAGCAAACATTACCAGTCCTATCCTTCAGGCTTCTCATCCAGTTATTATTTAGTTGCCATTGACCTACTTGGGTAATTTTTAGCCACTTGACAGACTTTCAAAAGAAACTTTAAAAATCTTCAACTCTGTTCCAAGCTGTTTTGAAATACACAAATCATCAATATTAAAAAATAAATACATACGATGAAGGTAAGAATATGTGCAAAGCATTTTCCCTACACTATCCATAGCTTTTTAAAGGAGCTTAGGCAGTGTTATTAGATGGCTTATTCTTGACTACTCTTTTTTTTAAAAAAAAAAAAACAATGGAACATGATTTAATGAGTCAACACTTGCCTATTTCTGACCCTCTAAAGCCTCCTCATCATTCATAACGATGAGAAGTAGCTCGGGTATTCATTGCCACACAGATCTATATCTTGTTGGACACCACAAACAATGTAAATCTTTCCCACTTATGTGCCTGATCATTTTTCCAATGTACTGAAGTTCTTGAATTTCAAAAGTCAAAAAATCATTAATCTTATTAATTGTTTGACACAACAAACTAAGCAAAACATCTTTTGATATTATAAACCAAAGATAAAAGAATGACTTCTTATCTTTGTAATGCTTTAGCTGCGTGACTTCAGGGTTCTTAGGCTATGATAATATAATATTTATTAGAAGCCAAAATAAAGATTCTCTCTTAAAGAAATATTAGAATGTAATACAGAAGGCAATTTGAGGAACATATCCTACTCAAAAAGGAAGTACAGTACTTGCAAAATACTAAACGAAAAAATGCATTCAAAAGTCAGATGGCTAACTTCCTTCTGGGCAGAACAGGGATGGTGCCTTACACACTAAAGTTCCTCAAGAAAATGTATAACAAATCCAAGGGACTTTTATTGAAAAATGGCCATGGGCAGCCATATTTTGGTTTTGGCTAAGACTCAATCATCATGTTTTGATTTAGAAGGAGAAAACCCAAACCACCTGTGGTTTTCATTTTTAATTCATGGCCCATAGGAATACAGACTTTACACTTTCCAATTTTTCCTATCCATGTGCAGCCTACTAATCAGAAAAATAATATTTTTAAGCAATTCCTGCCCTTGTGTAGAATTTTCAAGAGAGTAAAGTGAAAATATAGAGAGGCCCTTATCAGCCTTGCCGAGGAGGGATCTTGCAAAATCCACACCTCACAACACAGTTATCCCACATGAGCCTTTCTGGTACATATGCTGCTGTGTCAATGCATTCCAGCTTGAAGTTACAGGTTACATTATTTTCCTAGTAAGTAGTGAAAGAGAGTGAGCTAAGAGTAAGTCTAATGTTGCCAAGGGACAGCAAGATTTCACAAGTAATGCTCGTTTTCTCCGGGCATACCAAGTGGGTGTGAAGGAGCAAGGGTCAACCTCCACGCTCAACAAGGGTCCAAGTAGCAAGCAGAGAGAAATGGGACCATTCCCTTGGAAGAACAAAGAGGAGCACAAACCAGATGCATGTACAATTCCCAGAGCTGGGTGGGGTAAGATCCAGAGTGAACTGAGAAAGCATGAGACCTGGTTAATGTAGGGACATGGTAGCTCAGGTGAGGGACACTCATAGCTGGACCTCATCTGTTTACGCCTGCGAAGACGCACTCTCAACAGCAAGAAGTACTCAAAGTTTCCTTCCTATTTTAAAGCAAAAAAAAAAATCATTTTATTTGCTAATCTACCAGAGCAGACTTTCAAAGCATCTATCCTTTGTCATGCAATGAAATGCTGACATGCATTTCTTTTGTCTTAACCCACATCTAACTGGATCTCCAGCTGGCAGATATTACTGGCAGCTCTCTTTGAGAAAATACACCGGGTGAAATCCAGATCCCTTTGAACACAATGGGAGCTTTGCCATGACCTTCAGCAGGCCTGAATTTTGCACACTTCCATTTGATAAGGGCAGCAAGCTAATAATAATAATTTGTTTTCAAAGTCTCTATCAAAATATATGTACTTCCTTTCTTAGTTAGAACTAGGCTTCACTTCTTTTTTTGCTATGGCCTTCGCAAAGCTAATAACAAGTTTAATATTTTAAAATGCACATGCACATTCACACATGCATATATATATAAAGTATGCATAGACACAATTGGTATAAAACACTTTTCAAATACTAGATATGCTTAATGGAAACCCATTTTTGCAGACTATTATTTTCCCCTTTTACAGTCATCTCTCCCACAGAAAATAATAACAAGTTAAACAGGGAGTACACAAATGTATATACAACTGAAAATCCTGAATCGCTATTCCTCTCTTATGCATATTAGCATAAACTTACTTATAGTAGTAAAACACGAAAAAAAAAAATCCTAAATGAGGCAACTTTTCTGGGAAAGTTCTAATGAAGTTGAGAGTAGCAATCAGTGGCTTTTTTATGAATAATTCTAAGGTCAGAGGCTCGATCATACAAACCAGTCATGACAAAATTATAGCTTAAGGCTCCAGTAAAAGGAGCGGGAATTCCACAGAGATTCACCGCATTAGTAAAATGACTCATATTCATGTTTGTAGGTGCAGATCCTCTGTTATAATGAATAACAACAGCCTTCTGTAGCGTCTCTGATGTACCTCGCAACAGAAGTTTTCTAAGATGCTCCAAGGAGCAAATGAGGGAAGAGAGCTTTTACTTAAATATTCAGACATTTTGCTACTCTCTTTGGATCACTCCTTCGGTCTTTAAGCAGCCATGTATCCATTTGATTTTGATGGCAATTTTGCTCAAAGTTATGCAGCAGAAAGGTGTCCCTTGCTCTTATAAGCATTTTTTTTTCATTTTTTCAATTGTCGGAGTGATTCATCAGCATCAAAATACTTAATAGTATGTTTCACTGACATGGCAACATAACAGCTATTTCTCCAAAGCTACCTGAGAAATAATAGAGGACTGAGCCTAGCAATTTTGCGAGATGGATAAATATTATCCAAGTCTTATATATGAGGAAGCTGAAGCACAACGTACCTGACAAATGAAGTATTTGTCAAGAAGACCCAGCAATGTCATGACAGAACTAAAACTAGATCCAAGATGTCCATTTTTTCAGGGAGGAAATGGCTTGGCATAGAAGTTTGTCTCAGGTTTTACTGACTATGAAGCATCATAGATATTCCATTAACTCCCCACAGACACCATTCAGCCACTGACCCAGTTTACATTAAAGCAAATGTTCCAGTTAAAGAGATTGAGTTGAAATGCCATGTAGGGACTCCTTCCATAACGAACTGGACTATACCAAAAGCTGAGTTTTCAACTACCTTTATGCCTTCCATTTCTCATTTACATCTGGGGAAAAACAAAAAGAGAAAGAGAAAGGAAAAAAAAAAAAAAAAAAAAAAACAGAGGTGGTAAAAGCCAAACCACTTTCTGGTTAATGGATAGGCTTAGGGTGCCTTCCTAGATAGATGCTGCCAAAAAGGCTGGGGTAGCAGGAGTGGAAATCGCACAGAGGAAGCCAGGGAAGAGATTACTTTGGAAGCTGTTTTGGTCCAATGCTAAAAAGGTAATAATAAGAAAAGCTATTTGTACAGACAGGAAAATGTTACACATACAGATTAATTAAAAAAAAAAAAAAAAAAACTTTATAAGCATCTTTATATAATATAATTGAAAATCTTGATCATTTTTATCATGCTGACTTGATTACATTCATGTGGTTTGTCTCACAGATGTTCTGGAGGATAGGACATGTAATATGGCTCCATAGTTTTATAACCACAAAATATCCAAAATATATAACCAGGAAATCACTTGCAGTCTGTGTGGGGTTTGGCAGATGGTATTTCTAAAAATGCAAATATCCAATATGGAGGTATTGGAGAAGAGGGATTTCACAAGGGAACAGTGCAACTCTTTATATGGAGTGTAAACTTTACACAGTACTCCAATATAGAACTGGTGAGTACTGTAAAAAAAAAATTCGAATGAATATTCATTTCAGTTTATAAACATATTCTCTTCAACTGTTTCAATGCTCTCTTTGTGTTTGCTTACTATGCATGTTCTAGCTATTGCATTTACTGGCAAAAGTGTTTGAAGAAACAGCAAATTTTAAGCAAGTATTAGAGAATATGTATGGGAAATGAATTTTTAATCTGGGAATACAAGTGCTTCCACTAGAAATTTATTCTAAACAGGTATCCTTAGCCATTTGAGGAAGCGGAACATATGTGAGCCACAAGTTCTGAACTAACTTAGATCGAATTTTGCTGGTTGAATACTTACAACTACATACACTAAGCAGTACATGATTTTAAATTTTGGTCCAATGAGACACAAAACTAAAGAAGTACATCCTTATGCTAAGCCACCGCATATGAAGGAATTAAGTAAAAGTTAGAGCTGGATAGGGCTGTATTCTGATTTCTCCTTAGGTCCTGGGGGTAGAGAGAAGGAGGGATTTCTTGGCTGAGGGCAGACTCCCAGCCCTCCAGCTTAGGCTGTTAACAAGGATTTTCAGCTAGGAAAACCTTCCCTTAGCCCAGTTCTGATTCCTGGGGAAATAGGCAATGCTTCTGGTAAATCAAAAGGGAGCTTGGTGAGGCAACAAGGGTCACAGTGTGGACCACTAGTGACATAAGAGATGACTTTCTGCATTTCTGCAAGCAGTGAGAAAAACTAACTCTGAGATGAGCAGAAAGACTCTCAGTTCCTTCTCAGTGAACAAATGTCTACCATTGATTTTGCATGGTGAAACCATGCATCTTGTAGGACTAATGGCTCTCAAAGCAAAACAGTGACCATGGCAAGATGTGAAGACATTTTGGGCTGAGATTTGCTCTCACCGGATCTGAACGATGTGAAATCTGGAGTAGTTATGCTTTAGATAATAAGCACAGAAAAGACCAGGCAGATTTCATATGATAGAAGATTTAATTTTAAATGAAAGTATTGCACAGCCGCAGTAACCCTCTTAATATCCTACAAAATATATAAATCCAAATTCTTAGCTGATGATAATTAATCCTCCATCAAGCTAATTTACTGTGGATCTGAAAATTACCATTTGCCTGGCAACTCTACCATAAACTGGATTATCTGTTAGTGTAGACCAGTAGTCTTATAACCCATTAATATGTTTCCTAGAAAAAAAGGTTAGGACATAGCCGGGACAGAAATGCATGTCCTTGCAAAAAGTGGAGGTAAACTCTAACAAACAGAAATGGAAACTTCCATAGAGTTTTCTGGGGGTTTTCTTATTCAGCCATTGAATAGTGTTAAGTATAAACATGTCTGTATGTAAATACGTTGAAATCAAGTACACTATACTGTAAAATGGTTTAATCCCCTTATAGCAAGAGTGTCAAACTTCATGAAATTCTGTAGAATTTTAAAGTTGGGGGTTAAGTTCAATGCCTATGTCTTTTTTATTATTATTTTTATTATTCTGGCTTTTGTATGGCTTTTCAAATAAATATTATATCAAAGAAAAGTCATGACTCTAAAGATTAAAAAGTTATCTCTCTCTGAGCTGCTGACTTCACTGAAGGGTCACTTTCTTTCCAAGCTGTCTCAAGCTCAGACAGTTTTCTGGCAATTTCAGTTTGACTGCAAACAGCCAAGATCATGTGAGATGATCCAAAAGATTCCTAAAATGTTAGATATGCTTGTAACTAAGATATGCTTGTAGACCAAGATATATTTCAGACTAAATATTTTCACAAGTGTAATCATATGAAAGAAAGAATCCCTAACACATGTGAAAACCCAGCTTCATATACATTAGACCCCACTTATTAAACAATAAGTTATAGAGATTGGAGTTTCTATTGGATAATGACTTACAGGGGCTTTCTCCACTGATGTGAGCTCCAGCTATGGTGAGGAGTGAAGTTATATCCCAAAACCGAGCAGCAACGTTTTGCAGCTCTGAAAAGGCATGACAGGACATTATAATACACAACCACTTTCCCTGGATCTCTGCAAGCCTGGTGCAGTGCCCTTCAGATTTAAACAGAGCACTTTATGCTAATTCTTTTCTAATGTGTTAATTGCAAATTAATGCAGAAATGGTTGCTTCTTCAGAAGCTACAGGTGTTCAAAGTCTCTCAGCCTAGAAAGAGTTGAGTGGCTAGACTTAGTCGTATGCATATGGAGCTTGTGGCCTTCGTCCAAGCAAACGGCAGCACTATTTCTGACTTCAGCGTGAATAGAATTGGGTTTCAATATCTGCGTAAGTTTGTTCAAATATTAGCAAGTAATGACAGAAAAGTAAATAGATGACAATGTGTCTCATTATATGCCAAACTAATCAATAGAAATGGGAACAGACTTTTTCATGAAAGATCAATACAAATTTCTATATTTAAACATTTCCTCTCTAAAATCTTGCCTCAAATACTCCTTTTGCCTTCATTCTAATATTCAATAAATTGTGCAGCAAAACCTGTATTATGTAGATGTGTGCATTAGTAGAACATTATGTGGTGCAAAAACATCTTGTTAAATCTTCATGCACCAGCATATACCATCATAAATCAGATGCTATTTTTATTTACAAGCAAAAAAATCACCCATGATTTGAAGTGAACGTACTTCTAAAGGCTCATTTCCAGTGATGCACTATTAAAGCTATCAATACCAGCACATGAAGACTTTTTTAATTGTGTGCCCCATGGGCATACGTTCCAGAATTTCATGGTCTCACCTTGTTTCTGGCTCCAGTTAAGTCAGTAAGATTTGTGAGCTTTCATGGCTATGGACTGCTGCTGGCATGAAGTAATCATTCCTAACTCCTAAGCAGTCTTTCAGCAGTCACGGTATAGACTGACTGACTGAGACATGAAGTCATACAGCAAATCACAGGCCTGAAAAATTCTCAGATAATTTAGGAATATTATTTTTCTTGTTTTGGAAATGTATTGTTTAAATGACATCGGGTACAAAAAAAAAAAAAAAACAAACAAACAAAAAAAAAAAGGAGGGTCACAGGGTGCAGTGAAAAAGAAGGATACATTATCATTAGCTTTCCAGCCAGAGATATTTATTTCTGTGACACTGAGCACAGTCTAAAATTTTCAACTTTGTCTCAAATCACAGTATTGGAATTAAAATTAAGCTTTTAGTATTTCTCCCAAGAAATTTAAAAGGAAGAAAGGCTAATCAATGTGAGAAGTTGGATAATCAGTACAGGTGCTAATGCAGTAAACAGAGGAGGTAAGTACTTACTTATACTCCTTCTGACCTGATTCTTGTGTGACTTACTGCCATTTTACTCCACAGTAACACAGCTGGACTTCTGTGGAGTTGCTCTGTTTACACTGCAACTGATAGCGGAATCTCAAAGTGGATTTAAATGCTTTTTCTCTGGACTCACAGTATTACAACAGAGATCAATATCTTACACAGGCAGCTTTCTTTTCAGTGTCTTGAATACAGAATGTATTTTTTTTTCAAAAATTCTGAAAGGAAGTGATTATGTTTTCCCACTCACAAAGTGCAAAAAGTCACAAAGGTTTTCTGGTAAAATGGATGCAGATAAGCAAAGCAGTGAACAGTGGTGAAGTCCTGTTTCTCTTGCAGTCACTGGCAAAGCACCTTGTAGGAGTAAGATCTTGCTCCAGAAAAATGCGTCACTGATGCTCTTCCCCTGAAACAATCGGTAGAGAACTGTGTACCAGAGACTGTGAAGCTGCAGAAATATGTGAAGTGCTTAAAAAAGTAAGCACTACTTAAAACCAGAATACCCTGCTTTCAGAGCTATAAGAACATACCACATTCTTATTTTCTTCCTGTGGGAGGTCAGTGTTTATATTGTAAATGTGCCTGCCAGGAAGAACATTTTTGCGCTTGCTCTTCTTCCAGTTGCTAATCTGCACATTCATTTGTCTCTAGTTTAAGGATGAATTGCCTGCACTTCTCCAGCGTTGCCAATACTAAACCCGTGCGTTTGCACGAACACAGGCCGTTTCGCGGTTACCCTTTTGCCACAGGCATGGCAGTGTGGCAAACTTCCCCTCCAAGTTGCCTTTTCTACCATAGCGGGTGGTGCCAGCGCACAGGTCTGCCCTGACCACTGGCCAGGCTTTGGGAAGCCTGGTCTGAAATTACACAAGTCTTCGTGGTGGAGACCAGCCCTGTCCTGGCCAGGGGAGTGTGGGCCGGATTGCCTTGGTCTTCATTTCGGACCCACCTCCAGCTCTGTTAAATTACTCGGGCCACCCGGTGATGCTGGCTCTGCTGTGCGTGCCCCAAGTGCAGCACTGTGCCGGGGTATCTAAAACTGCTCACACAGCACTCAGCTGTCCCTGGCAGAAGCACCGCGTGCAGCACCTCATCATTTCCTTATGCAGTTGATATGATCATCACGATTTTGTCCTCACCCTGGTTCAGGAAAAGAGGAACAAAATAGCTAAATAGCAGGCTCCCTTCCCAGACTATTTCTAGGCTACCTCCTAGTGGCATGCAGTATTCATGATTTCTTGCAGTAATGCCTGTCCCATCCGTAACTGGGCTGAGGACAGAAAGGAAAGATAAAGGCGACTTCTCTCATGAAGTCTCCTGAGCGCCAAGCAAGGACAAAAAGTGTAAGACCTTGGTGTGGGATGTTTTCCATCAGAACACCTCTGTGCCTCATCCCGTCTTAGTGTACCTTGACACAAACCCACCATAGACACGGGCAGAGGGAAATATCAGTGCCAAATGTCATCAGCCTGGGCAGATCTTCTCCCTTCCTGCCTTCTGCATGAAAGGACTGGCAAGAAAAGGCATTTCCCCGTCGCTCCTTGCCCAAATTTCTGCCCATCTTGATGAGAGCTGCAGCTGGGGCAGCACAAGTAAGAACTGCTGCTGGCCCAGGTCGGGACAGCAGCACATCCAGGCCATGACGTCACCGGAGAAGCTGCCTCCCCACTTCTCTATCTACAGAGTTTGGAAGTTGCTGGTTCCTACAGGCTTTTCCTGTCACTCCTGCAGCCAACAGGCCACTCTCAGGGCCCCAGAGCCCCAACGAGCGACCTTCACTCCTGCCCAGAGTGGTGGCAGGGCGCATGGAGGCCGCAAGCAAGCGAAAGTGGCCGTGCTGCCTCACTGCGGCTTCATGCAAGCCTGTGGTTTGTGGGGAGATCTTAACTGAGCATTTCCTGGTTTTCTAGTGTTTGCTTGGGGTTTTATTCTCCCACATCCCAGGAGGGATGGAGTGAAGGAGGTATTGTTAGTGGCGGCAGCCAAGAACAGTTTTATGGGGGTGAAACTACAAAGAGTAACTCAACTATTGCCAGTGTGGCCTGTGTTAATGTGAGGGAAGAGCCAGGAGCAGACAGGTAATATTCACAAAGAAAAAATGATCCATCACTTTTTTTTTTTTTTTTTTTAAGAGAGCACTGTACTCGTTTCCACTAAATCAGGAGGTCGCATACTGAACTGTAAGGCAAAAGCAGAGGCTGGTGGATGGTTGTTGCCCTGCTCTCTGCCTGGTATCAAAGTGAGTAGAAACAGGCACTGGTCATTTTTTGAGTTCTGGCCAAAAGCAAAGCAATTCATCTAGGTAGGGGCCAAAAAGCTGAGGTAGCGAACTCACCGCCTAATGCTTAGTAAATACAGCATGCACTTAATAAAGGTCACTTTACATTTGTTTCAACAGGATTTGAGGGTTTTTTTCCCCAGATGGGTACAGGGCTAAAGCACTGCTTGTCTTTAGATGTATGGACTTGCTGAATGTTGCTTGCTGAGTATTTACACTCGGAGAAAATCAGGATTAGCACTACTCAAGTTTAGAACAGTCAAAAGATGTGCCACCAAATATACCATATCTTCTCCCCTTTGGTTGACACGCTGATTTGTTCTAATTGCAGGTACTGCATATAACTTGTGCAAGAGTACATTTACGTAATTTTCTTCATTTAACATCTGATTTGCATATTCAAATATCTACCAAAGAATTTGCTTCTGTGCAGGGTTTTTAGGAAAAAAAATAGTATAGAACTTGAAAAATATATTAAGACTTTTTTCTTAATTCTTTAACTTCCCTGCTGCTTACAGGAATTAAGTATGGAAACAACATCTGGGTAATATTGTAAGAGATTTCAAAAGGGTTCTCAAAAAGGGCTGACACAATCTTACTCCTTTTAGAAGAGGATATGAAATGAATTGCTTACTTTGGCTATTACATGCACTCCCTTCCCCCCGCAGCAGAGCCAAGAGCTAGTGGCACGTCTGAGAGAGTTTTTTTTTATGGGGAGTCCTTCAAATATTTTTGACTGTTTGCAATAAGACTTGAGAGGTCCCCTCCCATAAACATAACAAAGGAAATCGTTACACTAAAGCCCCACTTAAGTGAATGAATAATACATTCATAGAATCTTATGATTAATTATTTACATATCATGTCTTTCCATATGACCCTGATAGCTGAAGATGGTGAATGAGTAAAACACATATAAGAACTTTTTTAAAAAGTCACAGACCCTTCTTGCTAAGCCTCGATTAAGTTATGCTAAAATAACATTACCTAATGTAATAAGTATTAGCCATAAACTGGTGATTACCAACAAGGCTAAAGAAATGTCTTTTGACTGTATGCACCAATGAAAATATAAAGCTGCATTATCCCCCTTCCTCTTAGGTAGGAAGAGGGCTTTACCAGAACTGGTTCTTGTAACGTAGATCTTCCATGGCCATCACTCCCATTTTGGAATAAAATAGAGCCGTGCTTCCAAGGTTATTAACTACTGTCTGACTAAAGCATAGCTACAGGTTGGCTTTATAGATCACCTTAATGACATTTTCAGAACTGATCGAGCCTAATTAAATCTATTTTGTGTTATATCCTGTGTGAGCACATAAAAATAACATTGTTGTTCTACCTTTCAAAAAGATTCCAGGTAATCTGAAGAGTTTGCCTCAAAAAAGGAGCTTTTTTTTTTCCTGATTGAAAGAACACAGACTGGCTGGGGATGTAGCTAAATGTTTTATGAAGTCTGTTCCTCCTCCTAGGGAAGCTGATGATAAAAATCCCTTGAACTCATAATTAGAATAGTAGCACAAAGTGCCTCCTTCTAAGCAATAGCAGCCACTAGCACTGCGTGATGGAGATAAGATCACTAAACAAGATCACATCATGCACGTCTCTCTTCTCCCCCGACCCAGGCAGAGCTGAGCGCACGGCTTGCCACTTAGCACAGCTACTTTATATTGCACAAAACCAGCGCCTTCCTGAGCTGCGTCCTACGGCGAGGGTGACTGCAGGCCCGCGAGGGCAGCATGCCCTGCATGGGGACAGGGCTGGCAACCTGCAGGTTCAGCAACGGGAGCCCACGCTGCAGCCGGTGCCAGTCGGCATGGCTTTGGCATGCAGCTCTGTAAACACGCACGCTATTCATCGACAAATTGGTGCTATGGCTACTCCACTTGGGTATCCGCGCGTTTGCAGCTGGGTCAAGCCGTCCAAAGTAGTCTTTTTTTCCTTTCTTTTCTTTCACTAGAAATTTTTTCTTCTCCAAATGAGGAAAATAGCCAGAGTTGGGTTGAAAAAATGCCGGCTGCAAATTTTTTCAGGCATTTTGACCAGGTCTACTTGAAATACCATAAATGTAAAACAAGTCACAAAAGCAAGCAGTAGAGACTTAAATTCCAGCGAAGGACACACAAGCCTATGCTCTGCTGCAATTTTTTGCAAACCACCCCCCCACATCACCCCCAAAGGATAGGAAAGGAGGGAAATAGAGTGAAAAGAGGCATCTTCTGCAGGAGCACCAAATCTGCCATGGCATGTGTCTGCGTCGCTCCTGCATACTCCCCTACTACCTGCCTTGGGAGCGGGGCTTGTCCTGAACTTGCCGCTTTGGCAGGAGCAGCGCAGTTTGCTGAAAAGATCGTCTGCAGCAAGAATATTTCCATGCACGAAGCCAGAATCCAACAATGCTCTTTCAAAATAATGCTGTCTAGTAAAATCAACCAGCTGAAAGGCATTTTGCACAGCATCAAAAATGTAAATAGATGGGACAGTTGGCCTGCTATGAGGCATTTGTATGAATACGTGGTCACTGCGCAAATCCAAAACACACATGCATTTTAGAAAATAAAGCAAAGGCACGTGAAAATGAACTGTACTAAAATCATTGTTTTGCACCAGTATAGCACTATTGTTTGACTGGGTAACAGGAACAGAGCAGGAAATAGAAGGTGCCTGTATTCTCATAATGGTTTACTAAAACTCTGTCCTTACTCTCACACATTTCTTATTCATAGGAAGAGTGCCCACCAAAGCTAGCAAGAGTAAGTCTTCCAGGATCAAGCCCTTAATTTGTGCATTAACAGAGTGCTTTAGCCTCCAGTATATTTAATCTTCTGTATCTAACAATTTCCCTGTAGTATCACAAATACTCTATGAAAAATAAATATTTAGACAAGATAATGTATATTAATGCAGAACCTATTTAACATTGATTCTTTCTTTCCATTACAACTCATCTAATGCCATGGGCTGATTAGATCAGCCCGCATATGCGCCAACGAGGCTTGCAATCATCTAATTTATCCTTAGGGTACTAACTTCTAAAATTGTAACATTTGGGAATTATTAAATTTAAATAAAATGCTTTCGATTTTCCATTCAGCATCCAACCCTTCATTTCAGGAGATGAAAGTATTCTGAGCCGTGAAAAGAAAAATCAGAAGAGCTCCATCAGCACGAACAGAGAACTTCTATACTAGCACCAAGGCCTTCAGAAGCAGCAGCCGGGATGGGCAGGAGAGGAGGGACAACGGCTGGTCCTTTCATCTGACGAGCCTTTTAAGTGGATTTCGGTGCTCTGCTGCAAGCTGCATCAATAGCGAGCGTACGTGCCCCACCATGGGACAGCAATAGGCTTGCCGGAATAAGGCAGTCTATCAAAACATGGAAGAATTCAAGAGAGCCCATCACGAGAGCTGCCCCGAGGAGCTCGCACACCTCCCTGGTTCAGGAGCGCCAGCGGTTACTGCCGACAATAACCCAGGCACTGCAGGCTTGTCATGGGCCTGTCCCTTCTAACCCAGCACGTTCCTTGCAGGGGAGCAAAGTGGCATCACTCTCCTTGAATTATGGTACAAAGAAGAGGAAGAGAAGGGCCATATAGTGTGGAAAACCCTCAGCTGGAGCTCAGAGGGGAAATGGCTTGGAGTCAGGAGCCCAGAGGGGAAAAAAAAAAAAAGAGAGAATTGCTAAGCCCAGAAAAGGATTAAATGGATTTACTGGGTCCAAGGAAAAGCCTAGAAGAAACAAGGAAGAAATACACTGTCTTGTTCTCTTCAGCTTTGGGCTATTCAAGAGGAAAGAAATATGAGTTACAATTCACAGGGAAAGGATTTTTGTGTGTGTGAAAGGTAAAAAAAAAAAAAAAAAAAAAAAAAGATATTATTCATGCTTATTTTAGATTGTGGGCCAATAAACCAGTCTGGGAAAGGGATAGCTATACAGGTTTCTGTAAAGTCATGAGGAGCCATGATGGGGAAAGTAGAACAGTGGGCGCACTGTTTAAACCAGCCATTGCAAACTGACTTTGGAGAAATATTTCTTCCATATTGGTTTGTCCATGACCATTTTCTGGCATGTGGCATGTGACTAATGACCTAATGGCCTTGACTGAAAGTCTTTCTCTTTCTGTTGTAATTACCTTGTGCCAACAACACCAATAAATGCTTCACAATCCACAAGGCTTTTGATGATTCAGCTTTGCAATCAGTTCTATTTTGTAGACATTTTATTATGTTTTATTTAACTTGCACTTAATTTTAATACTCTAACTTTGCTTACATCTAACAGAAACTTTAACAGTCTAGTTTGAATAATATTCGTATATAAGGAAGCACCAAAGTTCACGATGGTCTGTTATTCAAGCCTGAGACTGTGGCTTTGTTATAGTATAAAAACTTTTTTTTGTTGGAATCCTAGTAGAGTACAGACCTGCATTTCTGTTTAAACTTCCCTGGAAGATAGACAATGATTCATAAAGACAGAACTGCCACTAATTTAGTTGATACTGTTGAAAGCTGAGCTTTGTTTAAAAAAAAAAAAAAAAGGCAGAAACCTCTCTGCAGCACTCACTACCAGCTCTCCTGGTAAAATTTCCATCCACTCCTCTGACTGGAAAATTTCAATTTTATTTTTCTTCCTCCAGAACATGCATGACCTCAGCACTGCTGCTGATCTTCTGCACCAGCCAAGGCACCCCTGTGGTGTAGGAAGCTGCCCCTGCGCCTTTGGGTATCTCCTGCTTGCCCTTTTGGGGCTGTTCTTTCCCAAGGCACGGGCAGAGCCTGGCTATGGAAGCTGACATGCAGGGTGGTCACATGCTTATTTCTCCATTTTCAGCTTTATTTAATGCATTTCTATAAGAATGGATATCTGGACCATGAACTCTCTTTTATCAAAGTATATATTTGTAGGTTCTGATATCTTTGAGTACACAGATACCTGATTATGTAACATGTTTGCATTTAGGCTATTTGTGTAGCTGTGGAACAGCAGGAGTTACTGAACCACCTTAACAGCGTGCCAATTTTGCTGAAGTTTGAGAACCATTTATGGCTTTAGTTAGTGACACTTGGCTTCTCAGTTCTGTGCAGAGCAGGTAGATAAGCTATTCAGTGTTCGCCATGACTAGTTTGCCAATACATGGCTGGAGCAACAGGTTATATGTATCAGGACCGGTTTGCTAATTTAAATGAAGAATGTGAGTAATTCTGAGTCTGCTCTGCTCTTCCTTTAGTCTGGGCATTTAGACTTGTGAAAAATGGTTCGTGGCCACTTTCCTCATAACATGCAGGGTTGTATGTGCTTAGCAGGATAAACATGTGACACTGGAAGCATGTCTGTCTTCACCTGTTTGACTGAGGTACAACAAATACTTTCTTTGAAAAGCATGAATATATTTTCTTTTGCTTAAAAAAAAATCTTGAATCCTAAGGCATCTTCAAGTGCCTTTGTTTTCTTCATTGACCCAAACATTTACCTTAACCTTCAAAATTATTTTGACCAAGGAAGAATCAACAGTGCAGGAAAAAAAAAAAATGAGCAAAGGTGTTCCCTCTCTTGCCATGCTCTTCACGGACTTTCCCCATTCCTACCTCCTCTGCTTCAAAGGAGTAATTAGTTGCTAAAAAATGTGTTTCATTTTGGCTGGGAGGAGACAGAGCATGTTTTAAATTGTGAAAGTGTTATTCAAATAAACTTTTCCAGGAAAATGCGCACAAGATAATGTACAACATAATTAGAAGAAAAGCTTTGCTTTTTTTTTTCAAAAACGGTCGACTGAGAAGCTGTCAGCCAGCTTCAATATGATCTGCGTCTTCCTTTGCAAGTTTTCTTTTATAACTCTAGCTCTCCTTTGGGAAAAACTCAATCTTCTGGCTCTTTCTTTTTCACAAAAAAAAAAAAAAAGAAAAGAAAAGAAGCGTGATTTTAGCATTACTTATTTCACCTTTTGACTTAATCACCTCTAAATTCTCCTGCCAATGCATGCCTGCCACCTTTCAGCCTTGCATCAAATGCTTTGCTGGTCACTCCTTTTTCATGTTTAAGCCTTTTATCTCTACTCCCTGTTTCTCCCACATCTCCTGCTTTCTACATGGACTGCAATTTTGAGGTTTCGGTGAAATGTGTGGCCTGCCCCCACTTCTGTGGCTACCAGGTCCGCATCCTGAAGTTGCTGTGCTCATCTGCACTATTTTCAAAGCAGTAGTATGATGATGGTTTTGTTAATGGATTCAGGTTCCTGTTGATGTATTTTGTGAAATCTGAACTGCTCATCAAAAACTAGAGGCTGAGGTTTAGAGCAATGTTATAATTTGTGCAAATCTTGTATTAGCAGGGCCCTGGGGAACTTTCAAAGCACTCAGCAAACTGTGTGTTTCTTCCTGTAAAATGCAAGTGAACTGTAACACTTTTGTGCTATCTCATTAACTTCAAAATGTTGCTTCAGCCTCTGTACCTGTGTCGGCCAGGTTTCTCTACAAAACACTATGAAAAGGCATCCATTTTTCCAGTATTTTCTGGTGCGGTGTCAGTGTAGCCAAGCAGGTTGTGTGGCTCAAAGATGCTGCTCAGGTGGGAAGGGGCAACAAAGTGTCACCCCCAGCCAAAATCTAGGGGCAGAGCTCCCTGCCTCCCTCCAAGGACGCATTTCTCAAGTCCTCATTACTGCAGCAGGGCACAGGGCAGACTTGGGTTTCTGCAGAAGCTGGCTCTGTGACTAATACCAGGGGTTTGTTTGTTTATTAATAATAGCCATCATTGCATAATAAAACCACTTCAGAGAAAGCGGCGCAAATACAAATATTAGCCTTAAGCTATTTGGATCTGCGATAGCTTGAAATTAATGAGTTGTTCACCATTAACACAATTTGAAGGCTGCTATAATTTTTCTTTTCACATAGAGTTGTGTTTCGGTTACCACTTTGCTTTGCTGACATACTGCACAGGTATACTATTATTTTTAATGTAATTCTCTTTTCCACTGAAAGAAAGGCACCAATAATCTATTTATAAGTCATGCTAGCACATTCACAAACCCGTTTTAGAAATACTGTGGTGCCCAGGAGTGAATGAAGATTCCAGGCTGAAGGAGAGGTGTGGGCTCCAGCACCGTGCTAATGTTAGGTCGCTTGCCACCTAATGCCATCCTCAGCATGCAAGGTCCCTGAGTGTGGGGACTGCCCGCAGCTCTTATTTATGGACACCAGGACGAGGTGGAGGTTGTTGCACGCTTGGCCAAGAGGAAATGCTGCAGAGAGAAGTCAGGTTGAAGACCTGCTAACTCAAAGATGTAGCTGTTTTGGAGATTTCCCTGCAGGCAGGGGGTGAGGGTGTTTCTCCCAGGGTCTGAGTACAGGGCTACAAGCTCTGCCCGAGGTGGTCGTGGTGCCTTTTAGCACTGAGGGGGATAGTAAACCCACTCCCCCAAAATGCCCCTTCATTTGCAGGAGAAGGGAGCACAGCACATGGCTGGATCATCATCCTTAGGACATCCCTAGCACTGGATTGGCACAAGCAGTCATTGACGTCTCGACACCGAGCTTCTTACCAGCGCCAAGATGAAGATTTGTGTGCCTGGCTACCTGGTCAGGGTCAACTAGAGATAAATGTATGTGAACACATGGAATAAAGTAATGTTATGGGAATTTTGCTGTTGATTTCAATGTAAACTGTGAAAGAAGCAATAAAAATGAATGAAATTACATGTTTAAAGAAGTTAATATAGCAACTAAATAGGGTAATAGGGAGCTTATAGAGCTAGCATATGTTCCCATTTTGTTTTTCTTTTATAGCTAAGCAGAAGCAAGATGTATCATTTGTTCTAAAGTGTGGTTAAAAGTGACTGCAAAAATGGCATTAGAGTGCCTAATGTTTACATTTCAATGACTTCCAGATAGAATATTCTTTTCAGTTTATAAATAAAAGACTGTCTTTGTGAACTGCCAGCTCAGCAAACACAAACAGGCCTTTGCGAATCAGACATCCCCGTCTCTGATCTGGCCAGTAGTAAAAGTTATGCAGTGTGCTGGTAGCCCCTGTTACACCAGAATTTGCATGCCAGCTTTGGATCAAGGTGTGAATTTAATTGTATATGCAAAAATGTCTATGTTTTGTGCAAGCAAAGGAGTCCATCTACTACACAAATAAACATGTGCATGCAAATTTTCTTCATGCAGTCAAATGCCTCTGGAATTGCCAGCAGTTCATGGATTGCAACAAAAAAAAAAAAAAAAAAAAAAAAAAAACAGCCCTGCCTTTTGTTTTTTAGCAAATACCTCAGGGAGACAATGTGATGACTTTCTTCATTCATTACCAGCTCAAGGCTCAGCCTGCCTTGAGGATATGAAGCCCGATCCAGAGAAAATGTGCAGAGAGGAGTTTCCAGGAACTAGTTTATTCTCTTCGTTGCCTGATACTCTGCCAGCTGACGCAGGCATGGAGGGAGCCATAAAAAAAAAAAAAAAAAAAAAAGAGCGAGGCTCATTGGGCCTCTTCCCATGAGGAAATCAGCCTCACTTGGCCGCAGGCAGCTTTGGGGGGTTATGTGGGGGCTGCAGCCCCTAACCCCACTGTGAGGTCCCCACAAAGGTGGCAAGCTGGCACTGGGCTTGTCCCACAAGTAGGAGCACCCGCCCTGCTTGCCCACAGGAAAGGCTGAGGTTTTAGCACTTGGGCTGGCAGTGCTGTTCAAAATGTATCCATCGCCCTTGAAGAAAATGCGTTCTCTAAATCGTTGGGAAGAGTCAAGAGTCATTAAAATATGTAAATGGTAAAATTGTATGTGGATAATAGTCTGATTAGCACTTCAGTGACAGATGTTCTCACACAGAACCAGATTTGCAAAGGAGATCCGGGTTAAATTTTCAAGCATTCAGTCCCACATCTGGAGTTGAATTTTCAGATGAGCTCACCTCTCATTTAGACGTTAAGTGGGCAATTCTCTAGAAAGCCCTCGACGCATCCTCCCCATGGTGACTTTTGTCAGATTTTCTGTGTTCAACAAAGTCACAAGCAGACGAACTTCTCTGAAAACCTGGCCCCAACTGCCAGGGCTGAGCACTTTGGAAGATCTTGCTCCTGGTGGAGGAGCCACCAGGCTTGTGGCCCAGGTTGTGCAAGGTCTGTTCCCATGAGGGCTGTCAGGGAGCTGGGTGCTCAGTGTTCACCTCATAGCATGCGATTGGCTCCCCAAAATACCAAGGAAACTCATAGAGCTCTGTAAAACAGTAAAAGCCTCAAAGAAAGCAGGAGCAGGTTTCTCAGTGCTGGGGCAACAAACATTAGGAGCCAGGACCTGATCTCAGCTACAGCAGCTAAGTGCTGGAGTTACTATCAAAGTCACTGGCAGCTGACTATAACTAGGATCTGGCTTTCTATATGCACTTGCATGTTGTCCAAAATGTGGCAGAACCTTGTAGGCAACCTCCATCTGTCCCCTAAGTTTCAAGTTAAAAAAAGGAGCTGGCTTCAGCAAAAGCACTGCCCTTTGGCTTTCGCACCATGCAGCTCCTACTTCACCAAAGCTACTCTCACAGGAAAGAGGCCAAATGGCTTTTTTTAGCCATGCCATCTTTATAAAGGAGAACGTATCACTAAAACTGCACAATGCAAAACTGCAACAGCTTAAACACATGTAAGAATAAACACTGGCACAACGCTGCTGCAGCGGGGAGATGCTCTACAGAGAGGCAGAGTGAGCAGCAGCCAGCCAACCCGGGGGCAACCAGCCCCGGCTCCCACCTCAGCAGCTAACTCCATGCAATTGCCACCTGAAGGAAAAAGAACATATGCACCATTCTGCTATTAAAAATAGGTGTCTTTTATCAATGTATGTAAATCACCTTGAGAGGGGAAAACATGTCCAAGTGCAATGACTCATTTTTGCATTCATATCTAAGAGAATGCAACTAATACTGAAACTACAGAAGCCGTTTTGGCACTTTTGGTTTATTACGTGATCGAATTCTGGAGTGCGTGAAACACTTTCATAATCACATGCTGTTTGATTTGGATTTCTCTATTATTGGGAGGCAAAGCTTGCCTGCTCCATGGGTTCAGTGCTGTGTCTTGCGTTGGTGACCTTCACAGTTCACACATAATACAGCTAAATCAGGAGTCTGAGAGCAGGTAATTCCTCTGTCCTTCAACTGCCGAGGCTTTTTTTTTTTTTTTTCATTGTTATTTAAGCATCCCCCAGCAGCTCATTTCCTTAAAAATCTGTGGGGTTTTTTTTAGCTTACATGGGAAAAGAAATGTATTTGGCAGGCATCTCCTCAAAGCTCTCCATGGTTTGTTGCCACTAGTCATTACTGGCTGCCTTATTTTAAAAGTGAGATATGCATGTTTTCTACAAGAAAATCAGCATTTTTTTTTTTAACTGCAGGTTGACCTTCCTTGATCACCATTTGTGGAAGGTTTCTTAATCTCAATTTTCATGACTTTTTAGAGGAAAGGATGCTCTATCCAAAACTTTCATTGGTGAAAGGATTTCATTTTAAAAGTCTGTATTCATAACCCTTTATTTTCCGTGTTAGCAGAAAATAATGTATTTTATAAATGTTGCCTAGAAATAGTGGCAAGATACTTAGTACTGTAAAGAGATGTCTGGAACCTGCTGGCTAATATGTGGACAACATTGATAGATGCAGTAAAATATGACATTGATAAAGGTCCTTATGAGAAGCTGTTGGAGGAAGCAGTCCAAATTTTGGCTAGCATAACTTAACTTGATTCTTACAGCCCGAGTCAATGACAGGGAAGTAGAAGCTAATTAGGAGATGGGATGGGGAGAAGAATAGATAATGATTCCAAAATCTTATAAAGGTAGATAATTAGTGCCATATTGTCTACATCACCAGAACTGCATACAAGTAAGAGCGTGGAACATCTCTGCTCTCTCTAACTAAATAAATGTATTTCTTGTTGTGGAATATAAATAAATATATAAATAAATGTATTTCTTGTTTTGGTTATAATTATTAGTTGCCCTTTTTTTCTGTCTTGTTTCTGTGCATGAACAAATATTTCTATTGAAAGATAAATCAAAGGAAGATGTATTTGTCAGTTCTAAGTGCAATGAGGTTAGTAATCACTGTTATCTGTTGTGTGGCGAGTTTCACACTGTAAACCGAGCTACTGGGAAAGGTCTGTCTGCGACATTCACAGACCTATTTTGGTTGAAAGTTTCAGTATGTTACGGCATTTCCCAGTGTTGCATGAGATCAAGATGGAAGTAGGTAAACAAAAGATATGTATTTCAGGTACATAGAGACACTCCTAAAAGAGTTTGCCCTTTGCTTTCAGGGGCTTGGGATTTTAGCCTTAGAAATCATTAATAACATGACTAATATGGCTATTTTTTGACTAATTTTTTTATCTTAGCTAGCAGCACAATTTCTCTATAGTCTTTTCTATCCAGGTGCACAGAATTTATTCAACTTTGTATATTCACCCATTAAGAGGCAAGGACAAATGCTGCTGTTACATTCTCTAATCGTTTGTGAAGATTAAGCATTCAAAATAGCCATAATATATACTGCTTCTTAAGTGGCAGTCTCCATACTTCAGCAAAAATGACTCCGCTCAGGGCTTGACTAACATCGATCACTTGTGATTCTACTCAGCAAAGATTCAGCACAGTTAACAAGTCACTACAAAATGTGCCATTTGTCACTGCGAGTGCTGTCAAGCCACACGATGCTTTTTCACTTTGTCCAATCTGTTTGAGAAAAGTTTGAACCCTCTGTGTCAGGCAGCATCAGGCTGATTCCAAGCAAACTCAAGTAGACTAACACTAATCTGAGGAGGCACTGTTGGATCAGAAAGATGCTCTCTTCAAAATACTTTTGTAGGTGGAGAGACTTTGCCAGGCGTCACTGTCACTTCCTGCTGGGATGATCTGTGGGACAGCTGGAGTCCCTCGCAGTGCAAAGACAACTGCTGGCAGGGACGAGGTCACCCCTTAGGAAAACACTTATTTCCTTATCCATGAGAAGGCCACTGAGTTACCACATGTCCAACGCGCAGTTATCAGTGCCTGTTTGCTTTATCATCAGATCCTGATATTATGCTTCACAAAGCTCTAGAAATGATACTGATCTAATGAAAGGGTCCAAATGAGGGAAAAGACTTGGGGTTCCGTGCAGACACATCTCATCTGGCTTTTGCATTGCATATGAGTGTTTTTTCACGTGCAGTGCTGTAAGGACATCCAAGCACAAAGCAAGACCCAGACTCATGTCACTGTAACCCCATGGCAGGCACATGGCTTTGG
Source organism: Tinamus guttatus (assembly GCF_059628265.1). Classification (NCBI taxonomy): domain Eukaryota; kingdom Metazoa; phylum Chordata; class Aves; order Tinamiformes; family Tinamidae; genus Tinamus; species Tinamus guttatus. The sequence goes on along the minus strand of NW_028288781.1, from coordinate 5,397,172 downwards.
TCCCCAGACAGGATCGGCTTCCTGCTGCTCCCCGTCACAGCAGAAACCCACAGTTGAGTTGGGTAAGGAGACAAGAGAGAGCCTGGCACTCACTGGTGGTGGTAACCATGGAATTCACTCCAAAGGATTGCTATTACTTGCAGTGCAATTTTTATCTTATCTTCCTTATTTAAAGCCTACCACTAAAAGGCAAGTAATATTGGCCTGTCACACACTGAGGTGGTGAGCGCAAAGGTAGGAGCCGAGACCTCTCCACTCTTAAGGCCCGTTCTGCCACCGAGGTGTTGCACCGTGTGTCTCTCTTCCTCTCCTACTTAGGGTTCATCGGCTATAAAATATGGATAATGCTTATTTAGCTCTTCTTAGTCATGTTGTGAGCATTATTTTATGAGCTGTTATAGTGCTTTGAAAACTAAAGCGTTCTCTAAATTACTGTTTTAAAGCTGTGCTAGAGATCAACAGAATTGATAAACTGAGTTGCCTTGTCATTAAGTCGAATGTTTGACTAGCAACACAGTTTTGCACAGAGTGTGGAGTGCTCTGAGTTCCCCTCTCTTCCATACCATCACCAGAGCTAGGGACTCGAGCCTATTTGCTGAATCATCTGCTAGAGATGTATAATCAATGTATTTGCTCAAGATACTATTTCCAGTGAAAATAACTGCTCATGAGGCCACACCTCACACATTTAGTGAGATAAGCAGTTAACCATTGTCTTAACTAAAGATTAGCACGAAGCTGATAAAGCCACTAAACTAACTAAACAATAACTTAGTTAACTCTCTAAATGCCAAACAAACTGGGGGGATTGCAAGCTGACAAAAGAACAAACCCATCTGAAATGCAGACCTGTCTAGTTATTTCTGAGCATTCACAAAGCCTCCCACTGTTAAGGTACACACCGTGGCAGCTCTGCAAAACTTACACTTCCCTGTTTCAACTGGCTTTGTAAACTTAACCAGACCACTTCTGATTCTCTGCACATTTGGCCTTTAGAAAAAACTGCCCTGTTGCCTGGTTAATGTGAGTGTAATGTACTGCCTTGCTTCTTATTTCCCCTTTTCTCCATCTTTGAAGCAACAAAAAGACAGACACCAATCACGATGTAGCTTGAGTGCCAAGGCGAGCGAGAAGTGGCTATCCTTATGTCCCTATGCCTTTTTTTTTTTTTTAGGACTTTTTTTTTGCCTCCACATGCTACACACATTTGCCTGCTTGCTATAACACTATTGTGGGACACAGACGCTATCACCTGATTCTCTCTGCTTCGCTGGTCCTATAGTAGGCATGGTCCTGGGCATTAGCAGTACTGGAGAGGTCTCTATGCCCCATGATCTGTCTGTCAGGAACTCTTCCCTTCTCATGCTCAACACCCAGTTCAACCCTGCAGGTGGCTTCAGACAAATCTGCAGTGTCTGATGCGTCTAACTTTTTAAAACTCTTTTGCTTTTCAGACTCAAAACCAACTCAAAACCCTCTCTCAGCCACCTCCAGAGTCTGCTTTTCCAAACATGGCTTTGTTACCAGCATTTTCCAAACATGGCTTTGTTACCTCCTGGTGAAAGCTTCCCCACTGGGTGGCCCTCCTTCTCCTGAGACCATCCTCTCCATGGTGATCCATGTGGCTGCTCACCAGCTGCCCTGTGCTGCCCAAGTGGGTCGCATAAACCTCTCCTCAGAAATCACTTCTGCCACAGCTCTATGGCAGTTTTGCTGAAACTTCAGAAACTAGATGGTCTAGAGTTTTTTTTTTTTCCTAGTTAGGGCTGACCCAGACTAGAAGTGAAAAAATGAACACTTTTTAGTCACTCTGTGTTACACAAGCTAGCCATGCAAGGATGATTTCCAGTGAACAATATCTGTATCTCAAAGCCCACTGGGGTAATTTTCAGGCTTCTTTGCTGCCTTCTCAGAAAATCATGGGCTGACCATATGTAACACTTCTCTGCCATGAGTTGTCCTTTCAAATCAAGACTGAAGCACATTGCCAGAATAATGTTAGGAAAAAAAAAAAAAAAAAAAAGTGCTGCAGCTGAATGCTTGAAAGGTCCAACTTAATCCCAAGATTCAAATCTCCCTCCCACAAAACCTTCAACTTTGCTGTGTAAGTGTGGAGGAAAAACAGAGTTTTGCTTACTCAGACTGTTCATCCACAGTTGCACGCAATGTCCTAAATCTACAGTGTAAAAGAACTTTTTTTAGAGTGTAGTAAAAATTCTCCTTCCCAGACTTAAGAGTCTCAGCAACCACCTTGTATATTTTATAGTCTGGAATCTGCAACAAGTGCGACAGCCCTGCCATGAACGGCAAGGAGAAAATAACTGATAGAAGCATCCTGCTGATTAATCGACATCTTTCTGTTGAGCTAAATTGTAACACTGGTAGCATGTCTCTGCAAAACACGCTCTGCAGAGGGGTCCCTGATTTCCTGTATTTGACATTCACACTTTGCTTTTATCTGTTCTGCAGATGGAATCAGATCGAATCTTTCACCCTCCCAAGAGATAGGGAGGAGTTTTAAAAGCAAATTTCAAAGTAAGGAGGGCCTTAACAGTGTAATTATGGTTTATTGTTTTAGTCTGTAAATGTCTAAAAAAGAGACGTCTCTTAAGAATATAACATAAAATGTGACATGTACACACAAAATGTAAATAAAGAAATAATTGCTTGGACTTGCAGATCAAGTCCTGGGTTAGTTTCAGTTCCTGGTTTAACTGCAAACTTTCTGTCTATCTGTGAGCAAATCATTTCATCTTCCCTGTATCTCATTTCCCTTTCAGCACAACAAGCAGAATACTTCCTTTTGCAGTGGAGGAGTTGTGTAGCCGGATCCTTACTCCAGCCCCAGGGAGCACTTTAGTAGAGCCAAAGTAAGGGTGCTCAGGGCGCTTTGGAGGATTGGCAGTTCAGCTCTCACCTCTGGCATAATTTGAAGGTGTGGGTAAGAAAGTCTAGCTGCGTGTTGGGTCCCCACTTCTTTTCCCAGAGTGCCACTGTTGGCCATGCCGTAGACAGGTGCCATCTTGACGCAGCTTTCCCTTGGATAAGCATCAGTAGTTGTGCTCCAGCTCTGCTCTTCCACCCGGGCATTAGGCAGGTGAGTAGCAGGACTTCGAGAGATGGTCTCAGGTTTTCCCTGCAGCAATGAGGCAGCTCCTCCAAACAACTCCTCGCACGGCAGCGACGTTCAAGAGGTGTCAACACAGGAGCACCATTTCCAAATGCAACATTTCTCCTCAGAAACCGTTGTGACATGGTTGGCAGTGTTTCAGTTCATGGTCAGGAGTCTCACTGTCTTTTAACTCTAGCAATGGCCAGAGGAGCAAATGAGAACTTCAAAAACCACATGGCCTTCCAAGACCAGAATACTGAAGGGCCTTCCAGAGCTGTTGAAACCAGAGCGATCAGATTGTATTTTGGTAGTTTTGATTCTTGCTCTGTCAGTTAATACTTATAATCTTGTAGTTCTGGCAGTTAGAAACATTTGTTTGCCACCCGTTGTTCCTACATCTGACCAGCTTACTGTAATTTGAGCGCAAGAGCTTCTTCCTCATTTCCATACTCACTTCTAGGAAGCATCTGAAAATCTTTGTATCACTGCAGGGAGACACAATATAGCCCCATGCTTGTGTTTTGTTTTTTTTTTTTCTCCAGACTTTTTCCCACTGAGCTGGTGATCTTGTCATCTGTCTAGAAGAAAAAGACTCATTTTCAAGGAGAATGAAAAATGGATCTCTGCAATTATGAGGGGCTCATCTCTCTGTGCTTCACTGGTGCCTTCACCATCATGACAGCGGCTACCTAGCAACCGTGCCTTTTGACTCTAGCTGGTTTTATTTTTATATATATATTTGTATTTCTACTGATATGGGGAAAAGGAGACCATAAAATGGTTAATTTACTAGGACATGGTAAACTAAAGCACCTTATTTTAGAGAATTTAAAATAATATTTCACCAGCAGCTTGAAGAAACACCAACTCGCTAGTTGACGTGACAGGTGGACCTGCTTACATTCACTGTATAGACCTACTTGCTCCTCAGGTTACAGTATGCAAGAAGTAAAACCTATTTTATAAAGAAACTTAAAATCCAAAAACTTAAAATTTTTACAGAAACAATTCCTCTTCATCCTGATGTTGCACTGTAGCAATGGCCCCTGCCTGTGGCTGCTTTCTATGCTTGCCCCAGCATAGGAATTGCTTAAGCTCTAGGGAACGTATCCCTATTTAACACAAGCTGCTTTTTGCCCAGAAGACAGGGTGGAGTTAACTGCGCTTGAGATCTGTGGACAGCAATTTAAGGCAGTAAGTAGGTTCCCTTGCCTCCTTCCTGTCTGAAGGCAGACCTAGGTTAACCTTATAAAACGACGTCATGTTCCCGCTCTCTGTATTTTAGCTCATTATCCTCCCTTTTCCCCCTGCTCAGAGGGAATAAACAAAATTAAGCTGAAGCCGTAAATCACCATATAGAGCTTACCTAATTCATCCCTTTCACAGCTGACAGGGAGCAAACCCCAGTAAACATAGTTCCTGTCTATGTTCGCCTTGCAACTGCTTCATTAAATCACAGGGCAAGACGGTCTTCCAAAAATGTCTGAATTCAACTTGGTGCCCCTCTCTGCCACCTTTCTGTTCTGAGCGTGAGCCTTGTTGTATCGTGGCTGTCCTTGGCTCTGCTCCAGCTCTCAGACTGATTTATTTCTCTCTTGCACCAATTTCCACTTCCAAGGAGTGGCAAGAACGAAGAGCTTCAGCTGTGGCGCCGGCAGCCGTCTCCTGGTCCCGTGCGGGAACCTGCCTCTTGTTGGTGCACGCACTCCCAGAGCGCGCGGCAGCACCACAAAGCATCTCAGGGAACCCCCAGCCAAAGTCAGGCAAGTCTCCATGGGTAATTCCTGCCTCCCAGGGGTTTGCCTTGAATTGTCCAAAGACCTGGCGAGACAGCGAGCATCGGCAGCGCCCCTCGTGCAAAGAGCTGACAGCACTAGGACCGGGTAGATTTTAGGCTGGGTGGATTTTAGCCTCCTCCCGCCACTGGGTTCTTCTCCCCAGATCATAGACTGAGTCCACTCGAAGAACACGGTTTCTGCGGCTGAAGCACACAAACCCCAGTGAAAGCACAGAGCTTTTACAGACCAAGAGCTATTTACAGACCAAGCTGTGATCCCAAGGCAAAGTTGTTCCCTAGCATTATCTGCCAAGGCAGAAAATGGGATGCTCATGCCCTTAAGTTTTTATTCATTTCACAGTGTTTCTTAGTTAGTTAGTGCTATACCACTAGCTCTGTTTTTTTCAAAACATTTATTAATTAATCTTCACAAAACTTCTGTCAAGTAGCAAACTGGTTGTAGTCCAATTTAGCGTGTGAGGAGCAAGGCATTACATTTAGTATAACACAGTATTAGGCAAATTTCCCAAGTCAGTCTGTCAGGAGTGGGAGCTGGAGGAAAAGACTTTGAGCGTGCAGGATTTGACCAACTGTTACCAGGACTGAAACAGAAACTGCCTATAGGCAAATAAAAAGAAGGAGGAGAAAACTGTCACCGTAAAAGTAGACCTAGTAATAAACAATTCAAACATATAATCTAGAGTAAATGCATATCACAAACTTTTAAGGTGCATAGAATATATATAATACATGAATAAAATGAAAGCACAAAATCAGGCTACTTATCCTAAATGTTAGAGGATATGAGTTCAGCCTTTGCCTCCTGGGTTTAATTAAATGAAGGTATATCCATTAGACATGGATACTGTGTACATCTCACTTTTAGAGGAATACGGTAATTATTGCAGTTAACAAATACAAAAAGGAGGAGGGGTTAAATGAAATGCATCCCACACTAGTCCCTGACTCTTGAGATCCATAAAGAAGGACACAAAATAGATTTCCCTTTGGGCAGGGGCCATCCAAAAGGAAAAGAGGAGGTAACCACAGACTACTACTCTCTCCCTAAGTCTCATTTATCTCAGCTAAGATTTTAAAGGATCACCTCTGTCCACGTAAATCCCACAGGCTAATAGAGATGTGGACCCGAGTACCTAGAGGTAACCTTTTCCTACATTTCACATCATTTGAAGAATTACATGCATTTTTTCAACTATGGATTAGATCTCAGGTCTTCACTGGTAACACCCTAATCATGTAGCATGGATTCCTGTCTGCCTTTGTGCTCTCTAGCTGAACTCCTCTTGAAAGCTTTGTTGTGCAAGAAGGGATGTGCTAATGAGTCAACCAAAACACCCTCCAGTCCTACCTACGTGAGGCAGATAGAAGTTTGTGCTCCTTCTGAAGGGAACTGAACCGAGATGTCTTGCGAGGACAGGGAAAGCACCACAAGCAATTTAAAAGGCACCAGCTACAGATCATTTATTTGAGGTGCTCATTGCTTTAGTGTTGAAGGTGATCTCTGAAGAAGTATCGAGAGCCTCTTGGTGATCCTGATCACTCTTGGACATAATGTAGGTGCAAGCTTCCCAGCTCAGGGCAACTCTAGGTGCATGCATAGAAGCAACGGCAAGCACAAAGGGAGTTTCCAAGATAAAAAGACAAATGCATATACAATCTTAAGGATCTCCCAGTTCTAGGAGATGATTAAAAAAATTTTATTGGACTAAAGTGCCTCCTTAATCCTGCTGCAGATGTCAGCTCCTTGGTCAAGACGCGTCTTAGACAGCTGATCCCCCTGAGCCAAATATGTTTCTGCTTCAAGCCTGCAAAAGTTGTTCAATTTCCTTAACACGTTCTGCAAAGGAGAGCAATACCTTGCCTTTGCCACCTCTGCTGCTTTCAATGGATCTCACATTAAACACCTAAGCTGGGAAACTCAGGCAAAAGGCAGACCGAAGTTAACAGGAATTTTGTTCACAACCTGCAAAATGGGGCTAATACTACTTCTCTAACTCACAAGAGAGCAGACTCTCAGCTACAGTTTGCAAAGCATTTTGCAAATGTCAGAAGAATTATAATGATCATTAATTAGAAAATGATAATTCAGCCTAGTCTCTGATTCTAGGCAGATTTCATCCTCTACCCTTCCTATTACAAGTGATGAATTTCAATTTAATTTATCCTCATTGTCTGCAATTTTGAAGTAATGGGAAAAGTTCATAGTGAAGGCTTTGAGGTGTCTTCCTGTTATCAAGGGTTCCTATTAAACACATTAAATTCATTTAAGCCTATTAGTTTATCAAAAGAGTATAATCCTATTCTTCAGCTTTCAAGGGAAAGCAGCAACTCTCTCAGTTAATTACCATTTCATCGCGGGTACCCCAGAGCAAGAGAGCGTTCAACGTTCCCGAGCGACAGGCAACGGCGTAGTATAACTGTGCACATACTGGCTCAAACTAATAAGGTCAGTCAGCAAAACTGGACAAAGCACGGGGTGCAAGGACTTATAAATATTCCAATTAAAAAAAAAAAAAAAGCATGAAAACTGGGGAGAGGAATGGCTCAGCCTGGCCGCGTGGCACATTTAACCAATGGAGGAGAGAGGGGCTGGTTTTCCTCCCCAGTGGGCTCCTGTCAAGACCCTCCACAGCAAGGAAGAAACGCATGCCAGGGTGGGAGGGCTCAGCGGGGACTACAGAGCAGGAGCAGATGCACATGAGGAGCAAGACCAAAGTCCATGAGGCGGGAAGGACAGCGGCACCCCTCTTTGCTCACCTCCAGCAGGCTCGAATCCCATCTGGCATGCTAGGAAGCAGGGAGGTTTCTGAAAGGAATTTAAATAAATTTTTACCAGATTCTTAGGAGATTTCTAATAAAACAGCTCCGTCAGCTTCAGCAAATCTCTGATTTATACCACCTGGGGATTTGGCCTATTGCTGGGGCTATTTCTGTAAGTACCTATAATTTTGTTATACAAGCAAGCTGGAGTTCTTCTGATACATGTATTATTGGTTATTAAGGACTGTCATCAAGCCTTCAGTCAGCTGGCCATGATTCATGAAAGAAAATCACTCCTAATTAAACATTCATCTAATTATTCTTGCCAGAAACAAATGAAATATGCAACCAATATGTTCCATAACGGCTTCAGAAGAGTTCCTCTAGGATTTGTGAAGCCAGATGACTGGATGCATTGGGAAATTTTGCAGCACATTACACGAGGAAAGGATCCATCCCTACCTTTTAACTGTCTGCTGAATGTCTCAAGCAGTATTTAATGTCAGGCTGCATTTTGGAGCAAGGCACGTTAATGACTACAGTAATTGCTCTATGGGAGAACAGATTTGAGTGACAACACTTTCTCTAACCTCCGGGGTCTTACTTTCCTATGAACAGCTTAACATTTAAATAAACTGCTTTCTCAATATTTTGCAGGAAAAAAAAAATCCCTGCAGAGGCTCACATAACTATTTTTCTGTATGTAATTAAAAAAAAAAAAAACATTTATCTTTCGTGTGTCACTGTATTGCTAGTCTGCTTCACGCACACGTACACATCTAAGTTGTAGGATGTTGACCCCTCCAGAAGGACTTCAAAATGCCTAGAGCTTATTGTGCCCATGTGTGATAGCATAAATTTAATTACCAAGTGCCTGGAATCGTTTTGTGAGTCCTATGAATTTTCTTTTTGCCCTAACTTATTAATTCTTAAATATGTAGTAGCTAAAGATTTTCTTCCTAGTGCATGGACACACATGATGCAAATTGCTTATGTACATCCAAGTGAAATAATTTGAACTTCTTGAGTTTAAAAGCTGGTCTAATTGAAGCTTCATAGCAATGAAGCTTAGCAATCTTTGCCTTACTGAATAGGCAGTTGTTTAAGACAAGTGTATGTTTCCATTTTCAGTTCACTCCCAAAGCCTGGCCTTTAATTATTTTTGCTATTGCATTAACAGATGGGTTGCCAAAAGGTATATTGTGCCTTCGTGAAAATTATACCACCACCACAAAATTCTTAGTAGCTATCCACAAATGTAACAAAATTATTTCTTTTAAGAAAACTTCTCCTTTGCAGTCTGGGAAAAGGATAACATGAATTAAAAGAAATAAACTTCAATTTGTGACTGCTTTTATGCTGTACAAATATGTAGAGAAAACATAAAAATTTGGCACAATGCATTTGATACTATTACATCTGCGGGTTATCAGGTTCTGGCACAATACTCCTTTGTAGTGATTTATTGAAAGACCTAAAATTGAAGTTTCAAAAGGATGTTGCAGGACAACTGGAGTTTGGGTTTGTTTCCCAAAGCTGCCAGGGCTTTTATGTGCAGGAAATTTAGTATCATACTGCTTAAAGTAGGTAGGTGCTGATCTCTGTTTGAAATCAAGATTTATATACATTCCTTATGAAATCGATGGGAAGTAGGCAACTAAAAAAATTTCAAAAATCTAGTCTCTGTGGTCTCTGGAATGCCCTTCTATTGGAAGCAAGCATTGCAATGGCTTGGGGGTTTTATATAAATCAATTATATCTTGGTGATTTCCTGAGACGAGCTTGGTTTTTTTTGTTTGTTTGTTTATTTGTTTTTGTAGATATCTTGCTGCTTCAGGGACTCTTTTTCAGCAAACATAATATGCTCCTAAGACATTCATTTTTAAGTCATAAAGCTGAATCTTTAATCATGTGTGGATCCCAAACAGAATTTGTTCCATGTTTACCAGAAGTAACTCAACAGGACAAGTCCTTGCTGTGGACAACTATTTCAGGAGTGAAGAAAATGTTGAATAAGTGTGGATGCTGCTGCTCTTTTGTGGGAAATATCTCTTTCCCACAAAAACAGATTCTGCTGCTCTTCTGCTGAAATATCTGTTCCCTGGGCTTCATGGTAGTTGTGTTTTGACTTGAACACTCCCTTATCTGAGAGCAATGCATGTGTCACCTAAAGCTGGCAGCCTCCATGTGTTATTAGCACACTTTTAAGCTATATATAAACATTTTGTGACTCCTAAACGCCACCACAGAAGTATTTTCTTTCTCATTCTGAAAATGTATGATCACTTTAGCCTTGTTTTCAGTTACCATTACCAGAGGTTATCACTGACCTTAATCCACAAGTGATGTCTAGCTTCCCACATTGACCAAATTAGTCATGAAATAGTCAGATCCATAATAATCTTTCTCTCTTGGTTTCCTTATTATCATTTTATTAGCTTTAAGTTCTTGTAAAACCACACAGACTTCCTTTCCACATCTGACTATGACTGCTCCCATAAACTAGGAAAGTATTTTAGCCATCTCTGACCGCATGAGAATGGAAATTAAGAGATTACCACTATGACCACATCCTTCAGCAACTGCTAGCAGGCGATGCTGAAGTACTTTGGCATCTCACATGGCATCAGAAGAAGAAGAGAGGCAGTAACCAGCAGCCAGGTGGCTTCCGGGGCGCTGTGGGTAGCAGCATTACTGTGATGGCCGCTGCATGCATGCGGCCCTCACGGCTGCAAGCAGAGCCGGGGGCATCACTGGCTTCTCCTGCTGCTGCCTCAAGCAACGCAGAGCCAGTTTCCTCCTGGGAGAAAACTGCTTGTACCACAACATGTTGGCATTGCACGGCTTTTGATGTGCCTGTATATGGTCTGAAGGACTTCAGCACTTTAGGTTTTTGCTTCTATTCTGGGGATCAGATGGCTAAATATTTGCTTTGCATCGTCTAAACATACGGGCATCTACTTGCTTTATCAGAGCAGTCCACTGAGCTGTAAGGGGATTTACTTGTGCTAATTGTTCATTTTACATTGTTTTTTAATATTGCAAAGTAAGGATTTACATTTGTTTGCATACAGAAAACAAATTATTTTAATGTTGTGCTGCCAGAGTAAAATTTTACTGCATGCAGCTTTCCTCTTCATTTCTAAGAAGCTGTCTAAAAATAAATGCTGTACACCTGCCTCATCTCTGTACACCATCCAGTAATTTTAAAACCAAACATGTATCTAGCACTTTGCTGAAAACCTCAGTCAAGCCTAGATAGGAAACTTCATATACATTGCTTTTGCCAAGAGTCTCATTTGCTTCCCACATCAGAGAGCTTGGATGGTTCCAGCTCAAGCTTCCCAAAAAAACACCTCTGATAGCTTTAGAAATCAAAAATCCATTTCTTTGCTCTTTACTTCATGGAAGCTTGCAGAATCTTGTAGTTCAGTTTGCCCAAGCCTGGAGTTACCCAGGCTGCTTTATAGTTTCCTGCCCCTTTTCCTTTTGGGAAGAGGCGAGAGGCATGAGTCACGGCTGGATCACAGGAGCTGCAGCCCTGCAGCTGCAACAATAGAAGGTCAAGTCAGACCGGACCTGGGGCACATTCCAGCCCTGGGATTCACAGATTTTCACTTGGGGAGGGCCTCAGAAAGCTGCACGCTGTTGGATACGCCCCAATCTCAGGGACTCGGATCACCCACATTCCTGTTTTGCACTGATTATTTAGGTTTTTGAAAGAAATACTATTTTCCTCATATGCAATAAAATACTGTGAATGTTGGGGTGCTGCTGCAATGATACACCTCTGGTTAATAGCTGGTTTGCAAATTCATATCAGGTAATTTCCTTCATTTTTATTCTTCTTTTGTTGGTTAAATCTCACCAGCATCCTGAGCCACAGTCACCCTCCCGTTGACTTTTGTCCTGTGATAGTTAATGTAGCACCCCTAAATTTCACAGAAGCCTCATCTTCCCCAATGTTGTATAAATCATCTCGTCATAAATCAAGCCTATGTGAGCTATGATGATATCTGTAAGTCTAACACAAATGCATCTGGGACCTCAAGACAGCATCAGTGAACCTGCCCACTCTTTGCCACTACAGAAGGGCATAAAATCAGGTCAGAAATACAGGCATAAAATTGGGTCAGAAAATAGTCCCTCAGAATGAAAGGTTTTCACAGTTAAGCCAAAAAGGGTATAGGGTAACATTACCTTCCTCTGAATTACTTACAAACATCAGTGGAGACAAGTGATTGGATCAATAACTGGTCTGTTGCACTCAGGTTATGCAGAAATAATCACTGTAAAACATCAAGAGAGATAATAGGTGCCCTCTGTCTTCACCTATGAAAATACAAATGTGACTATGGTATAAAACATCCAGTTGCTACCAAATGAGCACCAAGAACCCTATTACTATTACAATTTATAGATGACATTTTGGAACAAGGAATGCTATGAATTGTTCAGATATTTTGATCTCTGCATAAAGAGGCATTGACGCTATAGAAACTGGGGATTTCTCTGTCCCAGTGTGCAACATGCAAAGAGTTTTAGGAGAACCCCGCAATCTGTGGACACAGCTGAATGGCTTTAAGAATTTGTCAAAAAATAATAATTGCTGGGGTAGATCTGGACATGCAGTAAGTCACAGGAACAGCTGGGAAGGATATAACAGAATAGTGCATAAGCAATACAGATGTGGTCACTGGTATCTTAGTGCAGCTATGAGCTTCCAAAGCAATTAGAGTTGTGCCCACAAGGAAAAGGAGTCAGTAGTGTAGTAAATGTTTCAGAACATTTTTGGACTGGAGTCTACAGTATGTCAACACGCAACAATTTAATTAGCCTTCATTCTACACTAAATACCTCTGAGTCCAATCCTGTAGTTGGGCAAAATGCCCATGAAAGCCAAGAGGAAAGAGTGGAGCCCTTTAGTGCAGGGAGAGGAGTTCAGTTTGTTTTTTTAATCAACCTACAAGTATCTTAGCCAAGTTCAGAATAAAGCAGGGGAGGTACTTACCTGATTTCCACAAATTCCTCTTTCAATTGAATCAAAGAAAGTCTGCTTTGGACCAGATATAGCAACTTAAAATTTCTTCCTTTCTTCAGTCATATATTTCTGTATAGAAAGGGTGTTACTGAGAGTTTTTAAACTATCATAATAGATACGTTAACGTAGCTCCAGGGGCTTTGAAGACAGTATAAGTTTAGAGCAGGTGATGGTGGAGCCTGTAGTTTATGCTTGCATGTGGTCATGTGCATGCTAGGGTGAAAAGCGCCTACTCAAACACAGATTTCTCTTTCTTTCTTTTTAGGAATTTCTCGGTCCAGACACTGTTTAGAGCATAAGCTCTTTCAAACCTCTCTTTAAAGTCTAAATCTCTTTAAGAGACATCTGAAAGTTTTGCAAATAACCTTTTAAATTTCTATGCTTACTTTTAAATTAACATAGTAGTCAATCAGATAATAAGATGTAACCTAGCTAGACCGGCTGTGAAGGTGTTTGGGGCAACAGTTACAAATCAAGAACATTTTTAATTGAGGAGGAGATGGAGGAGGTGGCGGTGACAATAGTAGTAAAACTTCTTGAATTGCCAAATTCCAACTTGATTCAATATAAATCATAGAGTTAAAATTGATTTTACTTTGGAATTAAACTGTGAAAATCTAAAGTAGTATCTGTACGATGATATAGAAAATAAGAGTGATATTTTCATCTTCTACTGTCTAATACTTAAAAGAACTACTGATTTGTAAAATGGAGGGAAAAAAAACTGTTATACTCTGTAGGACAGAGTAACTCTCATATTTAAGATGAAAAATAACTGTATTCTTCTTGAATTGATTAAACTCCCTTGTTCTCACATGAGATAGAGATCCATATGAATTCAAAATTACTTATTTCTTAGAGCATGAAGTGTCTTTTCCTAACTAAATAGAACACTCTCCTAGAGTGTTCAGGGAAAACATATTTATCCTTAGGCAGAACACAGGTATATGTGGTTGTGAAGGTCAGCCTGCTTGCTAATCTAAGTGAAATACACGCGGCATATTTAGCAGATGCATGTATAAGTATGCCCATATAAGAAAGAGAGTGAGAAAATCAACTATAAGTGCTTTTCCACAAATATATCATGAATTCTCAGATTTTCATATTATGCTTTTACGTTCCAACCAAAAACCTTCACAGAACTTATGGAAAGAAACTAAAGCTGGGTGAAGTTTCCATTTCTGGCAGGACTTTGTTGCTTGGTTAAATGTTAAAATATATCAAAACTTCTGCAAGTGAGCTGCAATTCTTTTCTGAACTTTTCGTATTAATTCAGGAAGCAGATTTTATTCTGAGAAAAGTTTGATGGCAAAATTCTACTCTCAGTCACACTGATGTAACACTTTCGATGCCCATTAGTTGAATGAATGTGTCACTGAGAGTTGAATTTGATGCCAAAAGCCTATATTTTCAGTGTCTTTTGATAGGTCTATAAATAAATTATCTAACTAGTTTACAGAGAGCAATCTGATTTTATATTTTTGGAAGATTTTGTGTTTAAAACATTAAGCAAGTCAACTTGGCATAAGGTTATTAGAGGATAAGGATATATAGCATAAACACATATATTTACACATATAAAAGGAACTGATCCTCTTGGATCAATATACAAATTGTTTTTCAAAGTAAGTGCATAATCTTTGATGTTTTTAGGCTTAATACTTATTTTATAATCAAACTATATCCTTACCACACAGGCCATCATTAAGGCAATTTACACAGCATTTGCCTTCCTTGCTTCTTTTGCTTTGTACTTTCAGGACATATGTAAATGTAATTAGAAAAATAATGCAATTAATAAGAGTTTTTTCCTTATTTTTACATAGATTTTTACCCATCTTGAAAGGGAAAAAAGTTAAGAAAATTTATGCGGATAGTAAAATGACACAGTGTTCAAATCATAATCTCTCTTCCCACTTTTAGTTTTATAGTAGCATGGAAAGGGTACAAAAATTCAATAGAAAAGAAGTAAAACAAAATTTGATTTCATATAACAACATTTCATAGCAAATCATGATCACTTGTGTGATGTGTAAAGATCATGAAATGCAGTAAAGTCTTAAAGCTATAAGTGCCCCACTACTCATTTTAGTTCTAAAAAGTTTTCTTGTAAATTCAAAATTTGTCATGTGGTCCTTAAAGTAGGCCTTCCAAAACTTTAAACAGTTGCTTCATTACTGATGTTCAGCACAATGAGTTATTTCTGTGTTTATGGGGTTCCCAGCATTTATAGCTACTTTAAGTGCTGTGTTAAGAAGCAAAAACACAAAATGAAAACAGGATCTCTTTCTACCAGTATCATATTAAAAACAATATTCAAAATACAAACATATGGAGAGAGAGAAATATTGTTTTCACATTCAATTTAAAGCATTTCTGCATTATTCTATCTTGCTTCTAGTCTTTGCAAGGATTATGCTTTTAAAACAAAATCTCTCAATCTAAAAACTGAAAGATATTTCTTTAGTATCTCTGATAGCCACAAGTCTTTACAGTTTATTGATCTCTGAAGTGAAAGACGCAAATGAAAAATAAAACAAAAGTCAACTTGATAGGTGTTGAACACTGATTGCCTGGTACAATACTGACCTACATTAATACATCCCATGTTCCTCAATAGTAGTTTAGTTTAACTGTATTTTTAGAAAGAACCAATACATTTGTGTTCTTACACAGACCTGAATGTTACATATACATGTCTGAACAGCTTCTCATGGTCTGGTGGTTTTGCTTCCTTTATGCTTTGTACCAGTGGTCTGCATGTCCCACTTCAGCAATTTTCAACATCTTTTAGTAACCTTTTCATTTTATATAGCCATCAACCATCTCATCCCATTTCTCCTGAGTATTCAGGGTATTGCAAGACAAATTTTCCTAAAGTTTTGCAAGAAAGAATGTTACTGATAGAAACTTTTGCTACATCATCCTGGATGCCTGACTGTATGCCACAGGAGATCTTTCCTTTCCGACTTTGTGGTTACTATGCCTCCCTTAGCCTGTTATCCTGCTAACTGCCAAGATCTGGTCAGGCATTAAGTGATATCCTAGAGGAAGCTGAACTTGTGACAGTAGGCAGAGCCATCTGGCCTTGTTCCTTATGGCTTGTACTGAAGATGATGGACCTTAGACATTAACTCCTGGCTTCGCCGATCTCCAATTTTTTTTCCATTTTGTAATCCCTCATTAAGAGCTGAAACTGCCCCAAGTACATGACATAATACCTACAGAGAAGTGCACTTCTTAGGAGAAAAACTTGCAGACTCAATACGAAGCAGCAGTAGCAGCCTGCACCCATCCTATATTCCACAATCTGTAATTTCAGCTACATATCTATTTATTCCAAGGCTGCAGTATTCCATTTCTGAATGAGTTCCCACATCATGGTGACACATGCCTAGCATTATTGCATTTTAGACAGCCATCTGTACTGATATACTCAGCCAATAATTTGCCACCAGGAAATTGGTTCCTGGGAATATATATTTTTATGCAGAGTGCATGCATGCCTGTCTCTAAATTCTAAAATCCATATATCCTTGATTCATCTCATAGGAAAGGGGAATCCTATTTCATACTGAACTAGCCTGAAAACATAATGCTTGGTATTAATTAATGGACTTGAAAATTTATGCTATAGTTCATCAGCAAAATCTTAGCACTAGCATAACAACCCCTGAAAGAATGAGTAGTAGCATGGAGATGTCATTTTTCTAAATATGGCAAGTGGCAAGGAAGAGTGAAACAGGTCTAAAGGAAGACAGATCCTTTAAATGATGAAAGATACGGGCTAAAAATATACCCTAGTGCAGACAAATATAGAATAATGATTGTAAGAAAAATAATCCAAACGTGGGCTGTAGCATTAGTAAAGCAATCATATGGTACCCTGAAAAGGAAAAGAACCAGGTAGTTATTAACAAATAATCCTTCGGTGCATTATCAGACCTGCATATAATACCCATACGTAGTGAGAAATGGCCACCTAGCTTTAGATCATTAAGTCCATTTCCTGTGGCACTAGAATATAGTCCACCAGATGGGAGAGACATGAAATATTAAACAGATACTAAACATGTACTTTAACTTTGGGCAGAAAGCCAAAGACAGTAGGAGCAAGGGCAGGCAACTTAGAAGGGGGCTGAGGAGATAATAGTTGCTCTGCTAAAAAGAGTGGTTCAGATTATATGAAATGCAATGCTTATATTTGCTAAAGCAGGCTTTTTCAATTTTGCATGGGGATAAGAATTAAAAATCAAAAGTCTTAAAGGATAGTTCAACATGCTAGAAGAGAAAGAAAGATTTTATTACTTTAAACTAAGAGAGCCAGACTTATGGAAATAAAGATTTTTTTTAATTATCAGAGATTTTCCTAGCCTTGCACAGACACCAGGCTGCTAATCAGAGGCTTTCACAGCAGTTAATTCCACTTTGAGTAGGATTAGCTTTAACATTTAAATAAATAATCTTTGTGGCTTTGCAGTTTTTGGGCGACAGGAATCGAGGGAGGAGAAAACTGTTCGCAATGGGCAAGCACAGAGCCTCTGTCCTCCACCAGCTAAGCAGCACAACTGTGAAAACCTCTTAAAAGCCTTCTCCAGCCCTGCAAGAAATTTCAGAGTAACTGGTCAGCCAGTTACAATAAATGTAAGTTCAGTGTGTTCCTGGAAGACAGAAGACATTCATAAGCATCTCTGTTCTACTAAATATTTCCAGGGAGAGTATTAGTTCATAATGAAGAAACAGCCTTTGAAGTATTTATGAAACTATACATTATTATTTTAATTTACAAAAAAAAAAAGATCATCTTTAGTGTGGCTTCATTTTTGTTGAGAACTTATACAATGCTACAAAAATGCTATATTTCATAAGCGATGTCAGCCAGTATTTGTGTTTTCATTATTAAATTATTTATCATCATTTTTGATATTATTATGAAAAACTCATTTTAAAGTGATCTGCTGCTTTTTTTTTCTTCTTGTATAGAATGACTTTTCACTTTGGTATGTTTTGAGCTTCTATAGAAAATAAAAAGAACAATATCAGTACACCAGGAGGAAAGTATAGCTGCATTTCTGCCTTTTGTAACCTACCAATATTTTACATAATAGCCTTTTTCAAACCCATAAGAAGGATTTTTCAGCCAGTTTGGAATTAGAAAGGATAACCCATTCCCTTGATTAATTGCAGCTTACATATAACAACAGGCTTTTAGAAGGAAATAACTTATGGTAGCAATTTAAAGGGATGGCAAGATTTTGCAATAGGAGTCACATCTTAGAGATTTCTTTTAGAACCATACTGCTAAGTCAAAATAAAACACTAGCTATTGCAAGCACAGAGCAGAAAAAGCTTCAGGTCAAGAGAAATGATCGAGGCATACGCTTGTGCCGGGCTCATCCGTCATTAGTTTTAGGACCACGATTTCATGAATGCTTGAAGGCAGCGCTGCCAGAGTGCAGTGCAGCCCCACTTTTCTTCTGCTCAGCTTCCTCCTGGCCTGGGCCAGCCAGGAACCCCCCAGAAGGGGGTCATCCAAAAAGCTGCTTCTCCCAGAGTGGCCCTTGCAACCTATGACCCCTTGCAAGTATCCTGGGTAAGGAGTCACAAAGTTGATATCCGCCTCATCTAGGTAGGCTCTAAGGATGCTCAGCATTATGAGAGTGAAAAAATTCTATATCAAAATTTGTTACATGTGTTCAAAAAATGCAAGTGACATTTGCTCTCATGTATTGCAGACAGCAGCAACAGGGTTTTGACATGTCAAACAGAGTGCACGCCGCTTAATCGATCCAAATTGAGATCTGGAACACTGTGTGTTATAAAGACCCAGGGGGGAAAAAAAAAAAAAAAAAGGAAACTTAAATATATGTAAAATGCTATGGAGTAAAGTGTAAATTCTGTTTTTCAGTCTTCAGCTTCAGCTTCAGCTCCAATTCTTTCTTTCTGATGTAAATAGTTCCCAGCAGAAAGATTTGGGACTGAAATTTTGTATGAAATGTTGGCAATTCAGAAAATAAAATGTCGAGAGGAATGACGCAGCTTGTTTCCTTCAAAATTTCTAGGGTTCTGTCTTTTTTATGAAGCATCAGAAGAGATTTCATAACAGATCAGAATTAGCACACACCCCCCAATGCTATGTATCAGGTTTCCCATCAGTCCTTCAGCAGGACAGTGGATGGCAAAAGTCTAGAAAAAGTGTATTAAAATGCCTAAATCAGTAATTCAAAGAGTTAACAACCACTGCAAATACATTTACTGCACTTCATTATGAAGTTAAAGTAAATGGAGCATTTAAAAAGAAATAACAGATGCCATCATCCTGGATGGATAATTAACAGCAGATTCTTTAACACTTATATGTATAAGTGGGACAGAAACATTTCAAAAAGATTTTTTTTTCTGTTGCAAAACATTCAGATGTAAAAAAAGACCATTCTCCTCCAACCACCCCCTTAAGGAAATGCACTTTTGAATAAAATGGAGTGAACACTTCAGTAATCCATGTTTCCACATCTCTTGAGAGGAGCATGGCAGGGTGTTGAGTTTCCGGTTGCAGTAAACTGGTGAAGACAGTACCTCACCAGTTCTGTAGAGAAAGGAGCTACTAACCCTAATAATATTTTTTCCTAGGCACATTTTTCTTGCAGTTTCACTTGAGCAATTCTGCTTTGCTTCTGTTTCCCCGGTTTATGGAGACATATAAGGACAAGGTTTGCTCTCAAGCCCTCATTAAACTACACTTATTTTGCCGTCACTTGGCACTTTTTTTGGCTGCAACAGTTGAAAAATTGGCTCAGATTGGCAGCGAGATTTGAGTCCTCCTCTGTTTTTCTAGAGGTGATCTCTCAAAGTGAGGATTAATACGTATTCAGACAGCCCATGGGAACAAAGCCACTTTTGCCAGTCTCCCTGCCATACCAAGCACTTGGATAAGACCTTTCACAGGCAGGGCTTTGATTTTGAGAAGTGCAAAAGCCTTTCAAAAGCCTGTGGAATCACTGGCTGCGAGGCTGCAGGACTCACTCCAGGCTACCTTCTGCCTGCGCAGAGTGCTGCAGGCCATGCGTATGCAGCTGCAGCTGCCTGTGCAGCTCCCAAAAGATGGATGGGCCTTGCAAGGCTGCAGGATCATCCACAGGGAATGTTTAGATCATTTTTGATCAGTTTTGCACTGAGCATGCACTGCTTACAAAATACTGGGTATCAAATAAATGCATGTTTCCCCCGATTGCTTTTCCTTCTACCAGGCTGTGTGCAGATTTAACTTCCAAACTTGAGACACATGGATTCTCTTCTTATTAATGTAAGGAAATAATAGTGCCAAGGGGCATTCAGCAGGCAAAAAAAAAAAAAATTGCACAATATGATGAAGCCAGACAAATACTAGGAAATGAAGGACATCTCCCTCAACTATTTACATGTCAAACTGATTTTAAGTTTGAATACAGTGTGTATATGCAGTTTCCACATTAGCAGGTGCAAATTAATAACTGAGCCTTTTGAAAATCCTAGCATTAGAAAATGTAATATTTAACAATGGCAAAGTGCACAGAACGCCCTTTGTTTGGTAAAGCTAAAATGGAGAATCTAAACAAGAGAACAAACCACCCATCTCATAATCAAGAACAACTGTGCTCATTCGTGCCTGCATAAATACAAATCTCTTGCTCTAAGCACACAGTGGGTAACTCATTAATATGAACATCCAGAAATGGTTATGACAGGAAGTTTACATAAGGGTAACCGGATCTGTCATAAGTTGCGATTCTCCCACATGTGATAGCTGATATGTGACAGTAACTCATGGGCCACGGATCTCATGTGGCTCCTCAACTGGGAAAAGACAAATCCCGAATCATGCGAATGGCATGCACGTGTGTCCTGGTGCTGGTGGAGATGCGGGTGCTTATGGGGGCTGGTGCCACATCCCTGTGTGCATCGTCCCTTCTTGGGAGAAAGGCACATGGGCGCTATATTATGTCTTTTAATACAACTGTGATTCTGAGGTGTCTAGAAAGACGAGTGCTACTCAGAGGAGCTGTCGCCCTGCCTGGTAAGTCAAGGAGTTATCATTTCAATCTCGCTTTCATTTCCCCAAACTTCCATGTGTATGAAATTGCTATAGACAACTGGCCAATGCCTTTGCATCTGCTAAAACTGATAAGTACTTGATAAGGTCTTTTTCACAGATCTGGCTTTTATTTAATTAATTTTCTTCTTTTTTTTTTTTTTAACAATTTCTGAGGATATAGAATCTGTTCCAGCAATATGGTTAGTACAAATGCTCCTACTGGAGGCCTGCTGATATCCAAGAAGATGTCTTAGTCTTCCTCTCAGAATTATCTTTGGAGATGTAAATAAGTGTGAGTATATGTATGTATAGAGGAGGGATATTATGACACCTGAATTTCCAGTATCTAATAATTGTCCTATGGCTCCCATGAGAGGCATTTGTTTTAATGGAAATTGCTTAAGGAAGGTCAATCTCCTGATGATGTTACTATTGAATATCAATATCTTTAATGATACATAGAGAAGGTAATGGGCTATATTCAGTCCTTAGTGCATGGTAAAGCTACCAATTAAGTTGAAAACTGTAGCTGAAATACAATTATGATTATACACTTTATTTAATCAGAAAAGGTGGGTTAAAATGTCTTTTTTCTTAGTTAGTTGGATTTCTTTCTACTCATTGAATTTTCATGACTAAAATCCTTCTCCCAAATTCTATGAAGTGCTAGGTTATAACTAATGTTTCGCATATATTTTCATACATAGATTCAAGTTCCCTAAAATATCGCCTGATTTCACAGGTTCCTTCCTTGTAAACTTATTTGTGCAGGGAGGATGTCCAAGGTTTGACAGCTGCCTGCTATGGATAAAAGTGAGGCAAAGGACTGTAAAACAAATAAAAAAAGGGAGGGGTGAGATCAAAGTACCTCATTAAAAGTAGTATATTACAGGTTTGTCCAATCGCTGCCTGAAGAGATTGTATAAAAGTCTGTTCTCAGGTAGCTGATAGCAGGGAGTGGGGAGAAAAAGAGGTTAGGAAGGGAGCAGGAGCTAAAATGACATGTGCTTCTCTGCATGTAGAGCATTCTATGCTTCCACTGTGATAGCTTAAGAAAGATGGTCAGCTCCCTTGCATATTTTTTTGAGAAAGTTATTCTTTTGTTCCTGTTGTTTAAAATTCGCTACTGGTTAAGCTGCATTTTCACCTGTGTGTTTATCATACCAGAGGCTCTTAATTATATTTGGCTGCATAGGCACATGTTCTTAAATCTTTTCTGAGAACTGCATGTCAATGAAAAGACTTTAAAGTAGGGACTTCTTTATCCATATTGTTTTCCATCCAAGTGTGTGATTTTATATGAGGGCACCTGGGCCCCGTGTCTACGATTTGCTTGGGAACTACTTGGTAAAATAAGCCGTGACTTTGTTACCCTATGCTAGCCTGAGTGGGCGCAGAGGTAGCTAATCCTATTGGAAGTTATTTAGAGTTTGTTTTTATTATAAGGTTTTGTCATCTAGAACATGTTTGCAGGAGAAGTAGTTCTGTAGAAAAGACACTTTCTGTTTCTGTCTTGCCTCTAGGAAAAAGTGCTCACTGCCCATCCTGGAGGCAGAATAGGACAGAGCCTGCTGCAGCATTTGGCCTCCTCACAGAATGCAAGGTCATAAGACTCCAGCTGAAGCTGTGTCAAACGACTGAGTATCTGCTCATATGGCCACAGCCCTGCCCACCTGCTGGCTTATGAACTTGAGTTAATCATTTCCCTGCCTACAGGTAGTCAGAAGCATACCTCAAATCCTCCTCTAGCTTCTCCTCCATTCCTTCATTCTCCTAGAAAAGGGGGGGAAAAAAAGGATATTCCTGAGAAGAGAAGGATATAAAATTTCACAGTCATTGCCACTGCTACACTCACCACCACTGCTCTGTCTCTCTGGGACACCGCTGAAGCCCTGTCCTAGAGGTGCCTGGCTGGGCTTGTCGCAGTCCTCACGCACGTAAATACAAGTTGATTGTAAACACAGGATATAAAGATCTGGAAGCAGGAGGGGAGTTGCCTTATGCTCTGGCTGTTGTATAGATGTTTAAGTGGCCTTGACTGTTCAGAACACATGTATGAGCAGCACTAAGGCTTCTCAGTGTGCTTAAATCCTGGGGTGCCACTCACTTGCAGATGCAAGCTAGACGTGTATCTAGATGTCTAGCCTTGGGCTTGAGGTGCATGGAAGAGGTCATCAAGATAAGTTCCTGCCAAATACATGGATGACTAAGCAGCCTTAGACACCTAATTTTGAGAGGATTAATCATATCCGTGGTGCTTCCTAAGCCTGTTAGTTGCAACTGCCTACCATTCCTCATCACATGCATCAGAAAGCGTCCTCCAGATATGTAGGCAGGGCCACTCTCTTCATTTTATGTGTTAACTAATGTTAGCTAACTTGGTAACAAATCACTGAGGTTTGAAGATTCAATTCTTATATAAATAACTGGTATATAACAAAAGTGCAAATATTTATCAACCTATAAAACTCTCATCACCACACCCATGTGAGAATGATCTGATCCCAATGCAGTGACATCTGATCACACATTCGGCACTTTTGCTCAGCCAAGATAGCCATTCACCCGACTTGGCTGCCTGATTAGGACCATAATACCTCTGCATCATGGACTGAAAGAAATTCATGGTCAATCCATTTTTTATTACTTACTAATTACTTATTAATAGCCCTACAAAAAGTTCCACTGGTTCTTTTGCAATTGGATGGGTCACTTTGTAAGGCAAGTTACAAGAACGTGGTCCTCTATAAAAAACAGGAAAAGCAGGAAGAAGCTCGATCATGGTTTCCACAGCAAAGGATTTACCAAGAGATTGAATTCTGCTTTTTGGAAACAGGTCTGTATTGAGGATGTGTGTGAAGAGTTTTGCCCAGCTCTGTTTTGATAGACATAAATACACAGTTACTGTTCCCACTTCCAATTGAAAGGAGATTTTAAAGACACACCGTTAGGCTAGCCTGTAAACAGACAGTTATCTACCCAGTGCCACCCTGTAGCCATGTAAGCAGGTTTGCAAACAGAAGAGAAGTCTCTGAAAAACTAGATCCCCATTGCCCGCTTCTGTCCTCCTCTACCCAGACTCACCCCAGGTTGGCGATAGTCGGAAATGGTGATGGATGTTCATGGACAAAGTACCCAGCTATGATCCACGTATTTGGACAAGTCTCTCTCTCTCCCTTTCCCTGCCTGTCCCCTGTCTATCTGACTGCTCACAGCAGGTGAGGGCCTGTCCAGGGGCATCTTCCCATCCAGGTGGAGGCTGTAGCACAAGGTGGCACTGGCGTGTTATATTCACTTTTAGGTGACCGCTGGTTTCCTTTTCTACTAAACTAGGACTTTTCCCATAGGGAATACAAACAAATTAGTGTACCATATAAATAATTACCTTTATGTAAATGTAGGTGATAAGATAAATGGAATCTGAAATGATTAACTAACCTTCCATTTAACAACATTTCTGACATTTGATGCAAGGAATGAAGTCCAACCAGCTTTCCCATGCCTTTTAGTGTGGAATAGCAAGGATGTGTGGCGGTCAATAAAGCAACCCTGCCATGCTTTGATCATCTTCCTTCATAGACCGAAAATATGAAAAAAAAAAAAAAAAAGACAACAAAACAGTTGGCCAATATTTGTCTATCCTGTGTTGGCTGCCACTGGGGTAAGAGTAACTTTTCAGTGGCCTGTATTAATCAACATCATTGGAACGGTGACTTGGGCTGATTTGGGGCTGTGAGCCACCCTGTCACTCATTACTGTAGCAGGATCTCAGCCTCTGAGCAGAGCAGAGCATCAATAACGGGGAGCTGGGAGACCAGCAGCATTCGCCAAGTGTTGGCCCCATGCTTCCTACAGCTGCCTTCCAGCACTTCCCTTTTAACGTGGCTATTCTGGTTCCGGGTCTGGAGCGAGCTCGCTCAGCGCTCCTCTGGGGATTTCTGCACCACACCTTCCTGCCCGGTGTAGGCATGTCCCAGTTCTATCATCACTTTCATCTGCCAGGCATCAGACAAAATAATTAACTTAGCTTTGCTGGCACACGGTCTTTGCTCTAAATTATTTGTATCAAAGAGCATTATTTCAACAAAATCTTTATATTTAAATCATGGAAAATAAACATGAGAAGGTTCAACAGGAACAACACTGATTAAAAATGTAGAAAACTAGATTCTGTTTTCTGGCACAGAAAGGTAATTAAGAGGAGTTTTAAGGTTTTCTCTGCAACAGGTAGAGATTTAGTGCCATTTTGTGTTAAGTACCGCTAGGTTACAGATACAGTACCCATGCATAGTGCAAAATAAATGACCAGAAGGCTTAATGTTTTTGCATGTTTTTTTAAAGTGATTTCATATTACAAACTCATGCCAAAAGGTTCATTTTTTTTTTCTGAGCTTCTGGCTCTGCAAACTGTCATCCATGCTGTGAACGCCTGACTCTGTTTGTCCACACGGTCACTGGAGTGCCTATGAATAGTTTGCAGGTGCCACTCAAGTTTGTCTCCTTTCTGGTCCTCAAAAATACTTTGACGGATACCAATCGGTCCATTTTTAACTGCCTACAATGCTATATCTGTTGTGATTAGTACCGTGATTCATGGAAAAAAAAAAAAAAGTCTCTTATCAGGCCAGGAATATCTTTTGCATAAAAGCATACCTGCTGTAGGAGTGTTATACAACACCTCTTGCGATCAGTGGAGGAGTCTTACCAGTCACTTGACTAGGCTGTGAATGAAGTCCTAAATTGTTCACTCTTTCTTACCCTAGTTTTTCAAAGAAGTAATTCCTGTTGTTTTATCTATCTCTTCTTTATCCAGTCAGAGTTTCAATCAGCTTTTACCTGGGCATTATATTCCCACCCAAAACTTGCCTTGGTGTCCTTTGCCATTTGCCTCTTCTGTCGCAACATTCCTAAAGGGTAACCTACAACACTTTTGTTTAAGTCCCATGAGGTGGCTTTTAGCTACAGCCATCCTCAAAAGAATTCAAGAGAGCTCAGAGGCTGTTGCAGCTACAGTCCCCTCCTGGTTCTGGATGTCAGCTGGAGTCCAGAGATGTTTCACACCTACCTGCACCTCTCAGCAAACCCCATTTGTCTGAAGGGCAGCAAAGAACTGAACACGTTTCATCCTTTTGCTCATTCTTTGCTTTACAGAGTGATAGGAGAGGAAGCACCAAAAGCTTGGGGGAGCTGAGAAGAGAGAGGGCCTATGAGTTACAGGTTAATTATTTTAGGTGGCCGGCTGCTCGACGTCCTGTTTGTTATGCCAGTTTTCCATAAACAAACTTTGGGAATCCTTGTTCTAATAGTATTCTTCCATCTTCTTAATGGTTCTGTTTTTCACTCCATATGGCCACTTCATCTGCATTAAGCCTCCTCACTTATAACAAAAAAATCCTTCTGTCATTTCTGTGTTTAGCCAGGTCTGTTGCTCAGATGGTGCAACCACTGAATGGTTCAGCTGTGTCTATGTAAAGTTGTTTCGCTAGCTACAAGCAAGGGCAGAAATAAATATCTTTATTACCATATCTATTTATCTGAAAATCTAACTAGACCTCCAAATCTGTGCGCTTTCTCACATATGTTAGAAGCAGATCCTCTATGAATTGATTTGTAATAGCCATTCCTACCACCACCACCTCCTTTTCCTCCTCCACAGAAGTCTGATTGCTCTTGATGATACCCGGATTATGTCCAAGGAAAGTTATCTGAACTGAATGAGGCAGAGAGAGAAATCAAATGTTGTTTTAATGTTATAATACTGCAACCATGCTGGACCAAATGTCCCTGTCTTCAATATGAGCCAGCAATGGGTTCCCACAAAAATGAGTAGAGCGGAGCAAGCATATGGCGATACTTCTGCATGCAACCTCCTCTTCTCCAGCAGTCTCCACCCATCCTGAGCCAGAGATGCCATTCTTGAGTGTAGTAGGTCTTCCCTTCATTTAATCTGTGAAGTCATCTCATGAGGTCATTGAAACTTTGAACATCACAGCAGCATCCTATGGAAAGCATATTTCAACTGTATTATACTTGACAAAGTGCTTCCTTTTGTTTTCTTGGGTTTTTTTGTTGTTGTTGTTTTTATTTTTGCTTTTTTTTAATTTTTGTTTTATTTTGTTTTATTTTTGAACTTTCCAGACAGTAATCTTCTCTGGTCTGCTCTAATTCCTATCATGTGAAGATCAATGAGCAGTTGTCCTTGATACATTTGCTCCCTTGCCACCCATAATTTCACTGATCTCTATCATGTTTCTCTCCACGTCCTAGTCTACTGAGTGACTTCTTACAGAAGCTATCCCATGCCCTCCTCTGATCATTGTTGTTATCCTTTGCTGCTTCTTTTCTAGTTCTACTTTATCCTTTTTCAGAGGAGAAGGATCAGAGCAGTGACAAAATGTCATTTTTCTTCTGTTCTCTATTACTTTCTGCATAATTTTAAGGTAACTGTACTCAGTAGAGACCTTAGCCAAAGCACCTTGTGGTCAAAAAAAAAAAAAAAAAATACCCATTAACTTTGGACTGAATCAGGCACAGACCCTCCCACTGCCAAAAAATGGAACAAGAGGAGTGTCAAAGCACATTCCCCTGGTGATCCAGTGGACCATGTGTGACCACCCCACGCACTATTTTCTGTGTAAAGCTTAATTCTAACATAATATACAGCCCCAATAGAAAAATCTGGCCTTTATAGTGTTAGTAGAACTCTACCCAGGATTTCAGTAGGGAGAAGTTCTCCTCCCGGCTCGTTACACAGTTCACCAGGGCCACAGGTGAACCATGCCATTTCCAAATCGAGATTCTGGTTGCTGCGACATTCAGCTTTCTGTTCAAGTTCTCCATATTTGAAATAAAAAATGGAATATTTAGAATGTGTTTGCAGATCAGACGAATCCCACAATTTGATCAGTTCTCTCATACCTGTCATTTTGCTGTTTCGCTCTAGCAATTATGATGGGTGAGGTGAGAGGGTTTTATTTTTCCTTTGAGGTAATTATGACATATTGTTTTCACCATGCAATCTTCATCTTGCAGTTTCATAATATTGTTTTACCTCTTTGCTCCATCTAGCTTTCTTGTGGCTAAAGTCATGCTTACTGGCCTGTGAGTCCTGAGAATATTAAAACAGAAAGCCGATTTTAACTGGGGGCTGGAAAATTTTGGCAGTAGCTTGGCTGCTTGCTTCTCATAATTCTTTCTTCAGCTTCTGGTGATGCATGGTTTCTGAATTTCCACTTGCATGCTTTCTTTTAGCAATTCAATTTCCAGCATTACTGTGTACCTTTATTACCTGGGAGCAGTAAATATGTCTCCAACATCCCCTATGGCAAGGAGCTGTTGTAAGGAATGATGTCTTTCTTACTTTATCACAAGGTGTGTCTTGAAAAGTTTGCCTCTCCTTTGCATCCCTGCTCCCCTCATATCAGGAAACCAGATTTTTCATTTGGAAGCTCTGGGTAGCCAGTTCAAAGGTAGGCTAATTTTTCAGTAACACTATAAATAACTCCGTCCCTTGCTGCTCCTCCAGTTCAGCAGCTCAAGGCTCCTGACACCATAAAAGTCTCTGTCATTGGAACCTTTGCTCCATGGCTGCACATTTTTGGGCAATAGGGCATGTAACACACTTTTGAGTCTTCATATGCCAGGATGCAGAAAATCAATTTTAATGTCCTTACAAAAAAGAACTAGTGAAGCAGACGGCTATTAATATTGCCAGACACCCTACTGCACCAGAGGTATGAAGAGAAACGTTACAAAAATAAAAAGAGACTTGGTGCTTTTTTTTGACCAATTACCGTTGTGACAGTAATTAGCAGTATAACACAGCAGGGGAACTGAAATGAAAAAGTGGGTGTCATTTTCACAATTCTCTTAAGAAATATTTGTTTCAGTAAAACAAAAAAACAATCCAGAAAATGGTGGGTTTTTTGCTTGCCCTTTAGTAAATCACACTATCTTCATGTCAGCATCAGATCAGAGATCAAATGAGAAAATCTGAAAGCAACATCTAGATACCTAAAATACTCAAAAGGCGAAAGCCTTGAGAAAAAAAATCCCAAGATGCAAGTTATTAAATAGTAATCATACTATAAAAATCTCCTTGTAGTTCTAAACAAAATCCCTGGTTTGTACTCTCAGCAATAACTAGGTTTATCATATCTTGCTCTATTTGAGGTATAGAAGTACCGAGATTTTGATTTTTTTAAGCTCTCACACTAGCTTCAGAAGCTATAATGTTTGAATTTCTCAGATGAGAAAATAGAAAGTGAAAAGAGGAGAGAGTACAAATCTCCACAATCCAATTCAAACCAAATTGTTTTTGAAAATATCAACATTAAACGTCTTCAGAATGTTTCATTTCAAGATATTGTCAGAGGTGAATTCTAAAATCTTGGAACCCACTGCAGAAGAGAAGTCAACAGTTCTTGTCGGCAAGTAACACATAAATGGAAATTATTTCAATCGTATGAGAATTTTAACTTTGCAACTGTGCTTTTCTAAGGATATTTTTGAGTTGTGCATGAACTGACACTCTATTGTGCGCTCATACAAGGCTTCTTGTTCTTCCAGTTTTCTTCGCTGTGTCTGTTGCCACTAACCTCTTCCTTTCCGACTGCATCCCAAAAGAATTTCTTAATGCTCTCTGAGTGGTTCTCATTGCTATCTATTGTTTTTATTTAGCAATAGAAAAAAAGTTGTGTTGCGCAAGATTTTTCTGTTAACCTATTTGCGCACACATAAAAAATCAGCCCAGCATTTGGCACTGTGAAAGTCTTTTCAAGCCAGCTATATATCACAAATAAATGGATGTTCAAGAGGTAGATTTAGCTGATCTTTTATTTTCCTCTAAATATCCTCTTAAAAACAGCATTGCTGAAGCAACTTTAGAAAGAAACCATGCTAAGTGCAAACAGACAGATATAGTTGTGAGCAACGTGTTCATACAGCTCATTTAAATGTGTACTGAATTACCAACCAGACAATTCCCTAGAAACACCTACAATAAACAAAGTTCAGTGTGAATAGCTTTCTATTACAAGCCAGCTGCTTGCAAAATTAAGCAGGTATTACTGTGCACCTTTTTTTTAACAGAGCTTTAGAAGAATTATGAAAGAACCCATTTGAGTGATTATATCAGAAAAAAATATGTAAGCACAAAAAATGATTGCAAACGATTCAGACAGTTACAGACCTACAGATACGTAAGCCACAGTATTCTGTATGGTAAAAAAAAAAAAAAAAAAAAAAAAGAGACTATCTGGTATCTGAATAAGAAGCATAACTTTTTGATTGCTGCACATGCTCAGAATATATAAGATTTAAAATGGATATTGAATGTACAATGCAAAAAAAAAAAAAAAAAAAAAGAGTGGTGAGACCTGGGCTGCCTTTCTGAGTGACACGTGCTTGTAACAGCTGTGTCCATGAAGCTTTCTATAAAGACTGCAAGAGTCACAGCTTCTACTAGATTATTTTCTATCAAAAAAAAAAAGAGGCTTCTTAGCTTTTTGCCTCAGCACAAAATGATTTGAATATGCACACCACTAGAACACACAGTCAGTGATCTGCTACTAAAACGTGGCCATACTTTGTTAAAAATTCACCAGCAATAGCATGATTAGTTGGTGAGTTGGGAACATCTGGGTAAACCATGATCACAAAGGCTTTCTGGAAATAAATAAATCAATCACACTGAGTTATTTAACTACATGGAACTGTGTGCATCATTTCTCTGTATAAAATCATATTACATTTGTACCTGAGGTGGAGAAGATTTTCACAGGAAGGAGTGTTCTCAGTATTGCAACACACACAGATGGGAGACACGTGGAATATGCACTCAGAGGAACTCCGGGTAGCTTGGCAAAGATGCATTTCCCAGTGGGGGTGAAAAAAATACACGTTTTGTAAATGATGCTTTGAAAAAGTTCTGGAAAAAGTTGTTCCAGGAAAACCAGCCCTTTCTGGGAGCGAGACAGAGAAGCCCCCAGGCAGGAACTGCGCTGGGGATGACACCCCGGGGCCAGGGGAGGTTCTCCTGGAGCAGCCAAAATGTGCTGGGACCCCCCACAAAGGTTTATCCACTCTGCCACCCTGCGCACCCCCTTCCCCAAACTGGCAGCTTCCCAGCAGAAAGGTATTTCATTGGAAAAATCCCCCAGCAGCTCTCGGAGCAACTTACAGACGTTTTCATCCAGAGACGGCAGTCTGAAGCAAAGTCGCACAGGTCGCAGATGTGTCTTTCATGGGAACCATGTGTTGGACAACTGCTTTCTATCCGTGCATGTCAAGCCATGTCAGATCAGTGTTAGTGACTCTTCTGTCACACTGCAAAAGCAAACGTGGGAGCTATCACAGCAAAATACACCCCTGCCATAAAATGATAGCAATAAATGGTGTCACTGCCTTCCTCACAGCACATGCTGCCATCGGTGGGGTTTGCTCCATGATGGAGGCAAACTAGTTTCTGATAAAAATCCTCAAACTCCCACGTTTTTTTTCACATAAGGGATCAATTAATTTCATGGTGCTTCTAAACTGTTAAAAATAGCTGTGCCTATTTTTCTCTTTTCTGCGCTCTGTATTTTCTATAGAGAATGCCAAGTTATTATATTACGATACCAATCTAGATGTACCTGCAGACACATTAATTCATGATGCATTATGTTTCTTAATGTTTTGAGAGCCTAAAGCACACATCTGATGGAGCTCAGTCACTTTCCTTTAAACAGTTCAGAGGCGTAGAGGAACAGCTTAATAGCCTGAGGTACTACCCAGGTTGCTTTTTGCCAATTCTCACTGAAAACAAGTTATCCTGTATAACCAAAAATTAGATGATAACTTTGCAGTTCCCTCTCTATGTCCTTCTGTTTGCAATATGTACGTACTGCAACACACTTGATCCACTCAGTCTTTGTTCTTCACCAGTATGAACAGTTCATATCCTGTCAGGGCGTGGACTGGGGTGACCAACACAAGCTGTATTTAGGACAGTTTCAGGAGTTCTGTTCAGTTAGAGATTCAGGCCAAGGAAAGAGCCACCAGCATCCATCCCTCACATCATATGTGACCATGGCGGGTCTGGAGAGCCAGCTCTCACTGCAGAGCTTCTCTCTTTCCTCAGCTAATAAGGGCAAATCCTCTACTTAGAAAAGGGAGCAGGGGAAAGGTGGTAGGTCAAAAATGCCCGCGTGAGACTTGCAACTCACACAATGTCTGCAGGTGTGTAAGGAAGGGAATGGCTTGAAAACAGCTTCAGTTCCAGCTGCCTTTTCTCCCCATTAGTTTTCTGTTCAGTTTAAGAATCAAGAAAGAGGTCATAGTGCTTTACTCAAAGCCCTTCAACTTATCAACTGGCTGTTTATCTGTCAGAAGCCTTGATGTTCTGGTAGGTGAGATCAGTGGAAACAGCCACTATCCAGCTTTTCCCTTCAAAACCTTCATTTGAGAGTATTTCTAATCAGAGGGAAAAAACAAACAAAACAACAACAACAACAAAAACGTTTCTAAGTATTCTGAGTCACAACACTCAATTTACATGTCTTTCTTTAAAGATATAACTTCTTTTTATATAGCAAGACTTCTTCTTTTTTTCACCTAGAAGAAACAAATCTGGCTTCAGAAAGAAATTTTAGAGGATCCCCACCTTGTCCTGCACTGTTTCCTGACTAGGAAAACCTGGACCAGGCACAGTTTGAAGCCAAGTAACTGCGTCGCAGCCTGCAGACCCTTGGGGGCTGCTGGAGGCTACCTGCTAGGAGCTCTCTGGCCCATAACATCAGTCCAGGGCAGGACAGTTAAAAATTTCTCCCTCTGCAGTATGGATATTGATGCACTGGAACCTGTGCCTTACAATATTAGAATCATCAAAATCTATCCAAATGAGCTTTTATCATAATTCCTTGTAATTATGTAAATAGGCAGAGAGGGGAGCTGGCTGGGAGCCAGCCCTACCTCGGTGGTGCATATCTCCAGCTCCCTGCCTCATCCCCCTTTCCGGCCTCTCCTCCTCGCTGTTCCAACACATCCCTTCCCATCCCCTCTGTACAACCTCAGCCCAAGGCTCAGGGTGCTTGGGGGCCACACGGAAGCTGGGTAGGCTGGTTTTCACCCTCCAGTGATGCTGGAGGTACCCAGCGAGGGTGCCAGGCTGGCCTTGGATGGCCCAAGAGTCTCAAAGGGAGGAGAGGCACTCTTTGCATGAGACTAAATTGCTATGTAATATCCTCAAATACAGTGTCTCCTATAGTTTCTTTGCTCCAACAAAAGTATTTAGTATTATTGAGTCTTCCTTAAAAGTTTTATTTTTCTATTTACCATTTACAAACAGCAAATCGAATTGAACTCTCAGGCAGCTGTCAGTGTGAGCAAGATGAAGAGCAAGTGCTGAATTGTACATACGCAGTTCTTAAGGATCTAGTTCTCATTTCATCAAAAAGAACCTTTTGCTATTCAGCCTTAACAAACCTTGATGGTTTAAGCTGAAATCTTTGAGGGATGCACAGCTCCCTCTTCTCTAATGAGAACATTATGGAGGCCAGAAGCTTTCTGTACTGCCCCAGACCCATGCCGAAGGCTTGGTCATCCGCCTTGCTCCAAGTACAAAAGGACACAGCTGAAACCTATTACCAGAGCACAGGCTTGTCTGGACACTTCACAGAGAGTCCACGAATTGCAAGAGAGCTAGATCAGCAAGAAAGGACAAGCGCAAAGTGTGACACAGAGCAAGGAGGCACCAAGAACCTTGAGGAGAAACCACCCTCAAGACAAGGGTTAAGAAACAACCCTTCATGGGGGCTATGGGCCCAGCAGAACGATTGCAAAGGCACCAGGTCTCCCACAGAAATCATTGTGCTGCCACCACAACCCACTCAACAAGGAATTCAAGCTTTTCCCCTGGAGAACAAGCTGCCTGTTCTTCTTGGAGAAGATGGAAAACCTACCGCACCCGAGGGAAGAATGCCAGCCAGCGCCACACCAGGCGTCTCCTTTTCCCACAGTCCCTTTCTCTGCAGGGCTGTCCATGGGTGTTGGTTTTTGCTTCCTAAGTTAAAATGTTTCCTGAAATGCTGTCAAAACTTGTCATACACTAAATAGGTCAAACTGGCTGGAGCACTGGGTAGACTTCTCCTGAACACTTGCCAATGCATCTTAATCATGTCAGTGTCATTTTATTCCCAGTGTTTTTTGGCCATGTCAAAAACCAAGTCCTGTTGATAAATAAAAGTTAACTCTGAAACTCACTTTAACTTTTGTCCTGATGTGGCTTTGAGCCAAAGGCAAAGAGTTAGTACTTTAATCCACTTCACCATCTATCCCTCTGGGGGTTCATAACTCAGCCATGAATGTTTGTTTTGAGCTGGAACTTGTAGTGCAGGTTCTCAGGCGAAGAGTAGTGGCGGGGGGCAGGAAGGAGCTGGGTGTCCCAGTAAGAGCCACAGGAGGGAAGGAGAGGAGGGACATGGGGCAGAGGAAGGGGAGACCTCTCCTGCAGGAAGAGGGATGGGGAAAATGGCAAGCTGCAAAGTGGCAAGTCTGGGAGGGGAGGGAGTGGGAAATTGTGAGGAATACAAGTAGAACCATCCATATATTGGCTTGCATATTCTTCTTCTGTTATTGCTTGTCTGGCTTGATGTTTTGCTCTGCAAGCACTTTCAGCATAGGCTGGGGCTTTCTCCTGAGCCTGACGAGGTAGTGTGAGTGCCAGTGTAATACCAAGAATTATCCGAACCAACTTATAATAATGCCAGTGTGGTAGCTTCTTTCTTCTAAAACCACCATTTTTGTGTTTGTCAGTATGCACTTTAACATCTTTGCAAATTCTCTGCCGTTGTTTCAATGCAGAATGAGACTTGAGCAAAAAAAATATATACTTTATCTGAGGTCCTATCACTGTGCTGGATGCTTCGGCTTTTTTTTTTCTTTTCCTTTTTATTTTTTTTTCTAATATATATATAACACTCTTGTGAAGGGCGGAAATAGTATCTCATTTTATAGAAGAGGAACTGAGGTACACAGAAGTTAAATGACTTCCCTGAGGCCATAAGGATGTCTCAAGCAAAGCAAAGAATGAAATTGTTTCATAGGATCCAGATCACTAAAGTCCTATGGCAGATTCCCAAGCACAGAGCCCTTGAGATGTGAACTAGGATCTTTATTGGCTAAAAGACTAAAGATAGACATCCTCTTATCGCAACCCAAGGTACTTTATGAATACCATATTTACTGACAAATTTTTTTTGTTTTGATTTCTAGAGCTACATCTTTAATCTCCTTAATGTAAAGGCTGGTGGAAGTATATTAATCATGGACCTAATGAAACATTTTCCATTTCTAAAAATCTTTTTCTTTTCTGACTTGCACCATCAAAACACATCTTACTGAACTGCTCTCTTGTTTTGCTTAGGTAGCTACTCTTTTCTTAACAAATATTTTCATGGGTAACTTTTAAGTTAATTACACTACATCTGAAGTTTGAAACTTCAAAATGAAAAGTCTTGATAACACTCATATATTGGTATATAAACCACTAGGCCTGATTAAAGATAAACCAGCAAAGAAATGTTGCTGTTGTAACCATATTAAAAAAGTTTTTTGCACCAGCCCTGATCTTCAGCTTCCCCCAGCCTTTGTTAGACAGCAGATTAGAGAGAAAATTAGAAGCTACAAAAAGGACGTTTCTGTACCCAGTTGATGAAGTGGTCCTACGCACACTAGCTAACATGTCAAGGATTATCTGATGGGTACCCTCACCCTGTCCACCTTTGTTTTGGGACACAAAGCTTTCCTCACATAGAGACTGTGACCCAAGTTACGCATCTTATGACAGTGTTGTAGTTGCTTCAAGCTGTTCGATTTGCAGCAGCGACCAAGTTCCAGTGCAAAAGTACATGGGAAAACACATTCTTTATCAACTACTAACTGCTCAGTGTCAG
The DNA here is from genome assembly GCF_059628265.1 of Tinamus guttatus. Lineage (NCBI taxonomy): Eukaryota > Metazoa > Chordata > Aves > Tinamiformes > Tinamidae > Tinamus > Tinamus guttatus. The sequence goes on along the minus strand of NW_028288781.1, from coordinate 5,361,457 downwards.
GATAAGCATGATTAAGCAAGTGCATGAGCATGAATAGATGAAGAATCAAGATGTTCCTGGAAATGCAGCTTTCAGTGCGCAATCCTGCACAGAGATCTGCCCACTTAATTCTAGCTGAGAGACCATTAAATGATCAATCAACAACTCACCCACGCAGCCATTTACCTTCAACAGAAAAGGACAAAACTTGCTTGGGAAGAAGAGCCACCTGTTCAATCAGGCAGTTGCAAAAGCTGGAAAACTAGAAAGCTGGAGGATGACAAGTTCTGACGAGGAAGATACGTGCTGAGGTTACCCATGGTACCTCCATGTGGTCGAAGAGAAGCTGTATCATTTAGGATGACTGGCACAATCTAAGTCTTCCCGTATTTTATACTGGAAAGTGTCCACAAAAAGGACTCAAATGAACACAACAATCATAATCTGCTACCCGTACAAGCTTTTGCAACAGAATATAATCACCAGGTTTGCTATCTTCTTTGTTGCAAGTCCACATCACACTCCCATCATATGCAAATAGTAGCACATCATATGTGGCCATGCTAATGACACATGTTTCTTGGCAATCTAATTACATGATTGACTTCCTGATATTAACAAGGACAGGTTAGCTGAATATATTGCCCACAAGAATGGCTTTTTCTAGATACAATTTAGAAGATCAAAAAACTCAATACATGGTCACTCCCACTTCTTGAGCTACTGAGTCATTAACAGGAAAACAGAGAATGATTCACCATATATACCTGAGAAACGTGCATTGCATTGTTGGGTCTTGTAACCAGCGCTCATGACACAAAGCAAAACCTTTGCATACTTCTCAAAGAATAGCTCACTATAATAACATAAAAGGCTAAAAAAGACTATCAATAATGAGATCACGTACCTGCAATTGATAGTTATATATAACCCAGAGACTCATGCAGATCCATATGTATAGGTACTTTGTACTTTAGGCACATGCAGCAGTATACTATTGAGAAATGCAGATGTTGAAAGAAGAAATGTAGGAGGGTCTCCTTAGGTAAATTAGACACTTGCATTTCAAGCACATGTAACATCCATGAATACAGAACAAATTTTTCTTGCCTATCTTACATTGTCCCATTCATAGGATTATTAAACATGGCACAACTTGACTCCCTAATGACACTTGGCACTTCCCAACTATCAGTCTATGCATGTGTATGCAAACAGAACGAGGCACTACTGGCTCTTTGAGAAAGCAAAAATGAGCAATCATCCAACCCAGCATTCAAGCATTCATGTAGAACATCAAAAGATGTATCATCAGAGGTCATAAATCCTACCTGTCTTCTCATTTCCAAAGCCAAATTAACTTGCACATTCTTCGAAGTACTAGTGCTTACCCAGGAGCCATTAAGTCGCTGCTGGGCATTGGTAAAGATCTATAGACCAAGCTGAAGCATTTTACACTTTATTTCTACCCATGCATGTTACTTTTAACAGGTGCATTACTGACTGTAGACTAGTCTGCTAACATTGAAATGCAGAAAAAAGCTTGTAGGTCACCCGAGAATATCCTATTCCCTAAAACCTTCAGGCCACCAGACTACATGCTGGCAATGACGACCTGCTGTGGCAGCAGAGGGGATGTTTGACCTCCCGCATGTGCTGATTTTTTCTGCAGATCGGTCAGCTTTCCATTTTGAATGACAGGTGATCATCATGAACTGACCTCTCTGTACCAAATTCCTAGAGTCATCTCTTTGGACCCTATGCCCATTTCTCACAAAACAAGTAGAAAACAAGGATAATAAAAAAGAGGGAGAGAGACAGGGAAAGAGATAAAGACAGGCAGAGAGTGAAATATCCTGGTGAAATATCCTAGCTCTCTTGCTCCTGGGAACGAAGATTTGCACTTTCAGGTAGCCCTTTCTGCACATGGCTGTACTTGCTGACATACAGTACTCTGTCTTTTTCTGCATTTTTTGCTTTCTTTTTGCTGATTATTAAATGTGTTCATTTTTCTGATATTTGTCTCTTTGGTCTAGAAATAGCATAGAAATAATATTTCATCTGAATGAGAACAAGCTGACTTCTGATGTTTTCCACAATAGATTCGTTGATGTGAATGTGAAAGATGATGCATTTGATTTCTTTCATTTTTACCAACCTCTAGAGAGTTTAGGAGCTTCTTGTCTACCCAGAAAATATTTGTCTGTCTGATTTTATTCTTCTGTGTGACTGTCACTTCATCATCCTCTAAGTTATAATTATTCTAAAAACAAGATGTTAGAATTCATGAGGGAATTTGATGAAGGGCCAGATCCTATTAGTTTTGCTCACCCTACTGATCTATTTGTAGCCACATTCCACAATGAGCTTATGTTAAGATACACTGGCCCACTGTCATGAAAACAGTGACACCTGGATTTGGTGCCGAGACAGTGAAAGAAAAAAAAAAAATTTCCACCCGCTTATCAATGCTCCCTGAATGGAATTCAGTTATACGTAGCTAACTTGAAGTAGCACATATCTATTTACAAATGTAGATATATTTTCCACAATTCCTAATATTTATTTTCACTCATTTTATTTCTGAAAGAAAAGACAGCTCAAATATTACACAGCAACAGATTTTTTTTTTAATCCTCATAGTAGGAAAATTACACTCTGCATGTTATTAACAACACCAGTCCTCATTCACGGATCTTTTATGATAAGTCTGACCAGGGCACACAAAAATATCAGCTGGGGCAGAGCAAACACATTTCCCCTTGTTCAGTAACAGCCAGTAACAGGCATCACTTTGCTCAGACCCCAGCAAGCCACCGCGCCTCCTTATGCGTGGGAGGAACTCCCATTACAACGATTCCTGTACTAGGTTCTTCCTCTTCCAAAAAAAAAAAAAAAGAAAAGAAAGAAAGCAAAATATGAGTTACTTCCTGGTACCTCTAGTTCATTTTCTGGTAAGTATGGCCTTTCCCTGCATTTATCAGACACACACAGCTCTGACTGACACAAAAATATGTAAGTACATAAAACAAATGGATGTTGAGCATGAGCTTCTGCTTCTCTTCTCTAGTCATATAGGGGTAAGGTGACATTCAATTACATTAAAAATTGGCAGCTTTGATTAAAGGAAGTCCTCTTCCATAAAATTAATGGATGGAAGCTATAGCCCCAAGATGTCACTGGAAAGAAGTGCTACTTCTTGACTTCAGTGAATCTACGGTGATCAGTATCTGCTCTATATCTGGCCTGCTAAATGAAGTTGCCCCACTGGAATTTCCTAGAATCAATAGTCCATAAGATCCAAGGATGTCTCTTTGAAGGGATTTTACACCTGGAAAAGAACTGGAAAATGCCTCCTTTGAGATGTCACTAAATGATTTTTACATACAGCATCTGTACAGCAGTTGTGAAGATTTAATTCACCAGCGTGACCTAATGACATCTGCAGTTTTTCACAGCTGGTAGAGTTCTGACAACCCTTTTAGAGCTAGTAGCTTATCACTAATGATTTAAGAATTTAAGATGATTAATACTCCTGGACAACATTTATTAGCTAAAAAATCTTAAGTTCTGTACTTTCCTTTTCATCATAGCCTTCATTTTTCTATTGACTTTGATATTTACTCTGATCAATTTTGACACCTGCTTTGAGAAATCTCTTGGAAAAATTAATAATAATATAAACAAATATCTCTCACTAGCTGAACATTTTTCAGGAAAATACCGAGTAAAACTTACAATCCAGGGACAATAAGCAAGTACTCCTGAGTTCATTAGTTGATAGAAACTTTTTTCTTCTCATATTATTTTACAGATATATTCAGGCACATATAATTGCATGATAAAAGTAGAATTCATAGGGGAATTCATCAGGGAACTGTCTGATTTAGCTATCCAAGACCTGGCGTGATAGAAATTGTACACGATTTACAGTTACACCATTATCATTCTTTTCATTTATACTAGAAGGAGGTGCCTGAAAGACTGTTTGCATTTAGATATGAATGAGAAAAATGAAACAACAGGTGGAGCCAGTATCTGTCCAAATGAAGCGCCATCAGAGTTATTGACAGGAGTCCTTTCCCAGAGCATAAAAATTCCAGAATATAACTTACTAGTTGAAATAACATGAAAGCACTGTACAGCATAGGCTGACAAGAGGAGGACAAGATTATGTTAGGCAACTATTCTAGCTATTTCAGGTATAAAACTACAGGCATAAGAACAATTTTAGTAGGTGAAACCATCTAACCAAACGTCCTGTGCCCAACAGCTACCAAAAGCAAGTGGCTTGGGAAGAGAAGATAAGCAACAGTTCAGCTCTATAAACATGCTATTTTAAATTAAAAGATCAGGTCCTGAATTTGTGTACTCCAGGGTAAGTAGTGGAGTAGTTTACAAGCCCTTTTTTTCTCAAAAATATTAAAGATAAGTAGATGTGCAGAGACGCCATTTTGTTTGCTGTAATGCAAGTATTTGAAAATAAGTACTGCTATATTGCTAGTGGTTGAAGAGGATATATGACTATTAGAAAAATCAGCTTCATCACATGATTTATCTCATTTTCTTCACCTCCAAAGGATAATGATGCTGGCGGGATCTGTTGTGCGTAACATCCAGACGGTTGAGGCACTATCCGTGTTTGAAATGCTTCCCAAGCAATTCTGAGTGCAAGGGAAACTGCAGCTGCTAAAGGCAGATGCCACCATGCAGCCCAAATCAACTATGATTTTGGAAGCATTTATTAGCTGAAACACACTTGTCTTAATGGCCAGTCATATCACCAGGCACTAAGAATACCAACTTCTTCAATAGTCATGGTCATAACATCCTTGGATGCTTGTAAAAATCCTTATGCTTAGACGAAGGGTCGTATGATTTAGTCAGCTTAATATTGTTTTTTAATATTCATATTTGCCCTTAGAGATGATCCCACCCAGTGTCTGAACTGCTAAACCCCAAACAAAGCAAACACTGCAGTCTGAATACACTTGGTCGAGATAAGAACCTAAAAGTTAAGATTTCCATCTGAATTAAAGCACTATATCTTTTGAGGTTTGTATCTCACTATTTATAGCACAGCACTGTGGGGCCTGGTCTTGCAGCCCTTAATCGTGTGAATAGCCCCATTCAGTACCACAACTCCTGAGAACAAGGCCTGAAATAGCATCTTTCACTGTCTCCCTTACCATTAGCAACTGCTAGCACTGAGGCTGCAAAGGAGATGCCATTATAACCCACAGTCCGATTCTGATCTCAGCTTGCAGTGGCAAATCATGGGTAAATCCACCACAGTCACTGCTGTTACTGCAGGAGTAAAACAGCTGTGAGCTAAGCGGGATCAGAATCAGATCATCTGCTTACAGCCTCACATGTTTCCAAAACATTCTCTGATGGGGCTGAAATTTTCCATGATTGATCTCTGGCCAAGAGCAACTCTTCTTTTTTTTTCTTTTTTCTTTTTTTTTTTTTTAAGTATAAGCAAAACATCCATTTTTTTGAGAGCAGAGAAGATTTTGGAAAGAGGAGAGAGCAAAGCTGTGAGGGACAGTTCTATAATCCGCCGACTTTTTGTTTAAGAGTTTACAACCCCATAGTACAAAACTGGACTTAATACCACAAGATAGTTAATTGCTTTAAAAGGCTATGAAAAAAAAAAAAAAAACTCTTGGACAAAACTACTGTTTTCCTCCTGCTTCTTACACAAACACAACTACTGCATGTATTTTTCGGCATAGTGAAAAGTTAGAAATCAGAAACATACCTCCATACAGCTATTTACAGAATGAGAATGAATAAACCTGATTATAAAACAAATAAATCTTTCTCTGTGTAGTTTATTGAGTGCAAGGAGCTCCTTTACTTTGCAGAGGCCAGAATTACCCAGAGGCCTAATTCCCAGGTCCTAAACCCAGGAGAAAGAGCAAGCTCAAAGCTGCTCGTAAGAGCAGAGCCAAGAAGAGGGTCAGCTCATTTGCAACTGAACTGTTTATACAAATACATTAAAAAGCACAGAGCCATTTTTAGATGTTTTATTGCTATCAAAAAAAAAGCACAAAATTATAAATGGCTCTTCTAGCCCTTACTGCAGACTTCTGGATAAACTACCACATTATGAACGCAGAGCAGAAGATGGAGAGCCTGCTTTCGTTTCTCCAGGTTTTTGTTTGCAGCTCAGCAGTTTCTGCCTGAGTGCAGCCCAGATTCGCCATGAGGTCACCAGCCATTCAAAATCGCTCCCTCTCCCTCAGACCAGCCAAGCCTCATTATATTTCTGTGCAAACATCCTCCCAAAATCAGAGCGCTGCTGACAAACAGCTTCACACTGCCGAAAACAACAAGGTAAAGTACACGGAGCTGCAGGTTGCCACTCCACAGTTTGGGGTGAATCTGTAAGGAAACATCCCCCATATTAAGGCCTCATGTCTTTAAACCTGACAAAAGCACCAGTGTGGGGTGCGTGTTGTCCTAAGGAGGTGCTCTGGATCTATACAAGGGTCAGTTTGATAAGACGGTCACACATTTAATGATTTTCCAGTGCACACAATGAGGGCTCAGCCCCGGCTCAACAGCAGAATGACCTGTTCAGCAAAAAGGGTAGTCTGCAGTGAAGATCTAACGCAGAAGTGAGAGAAAAGCTTCACTTCACAGGGCAGAGAGAAAGCGCTGCTTGGAGGAGAGCCCGTATTTCAAACCAATGCAGCACACACCTCTCCTGTCCCGCTGTCTTTGGCTCTCTCCGCTTACTTGCTGTTGGCAGGAGAGCATTTCTCTTTCCTCTCAAGACAACTCCTGGCTTTGGTTAGCTTCTGATTAGTGTTCATATGTCTAAAAGGTAGGCAGCACATTGTACTCATGTCCGACACAAACCCACATACCCCTGATACCGTGATACAAACACCATCATCTGGGAGGTGCCCGCAAAACAGCCTTGAACCCAGTGGATAGGGCTTTGGTTATCTCATTAAGCATTGACTTGGGGAAAGCCTTGGGCAAATTGCTCACTGCCCTCCAAGGCCTGGGGATTGGGACTGCACTGAGGAGACAGGGTGGTGCTTCAGGCGCGCGGCTGCTGCCGGCCTCCCAACACCATACCCAGCCCTTGCAGCTGGAGCCGGGATGGGCGGCCCCCCCTTACATGACTAATTCCAAGCCAAGTTTTGGTTTATGGCTCTGGATTTCATCAAGATGTCTTCTTCTAGCACAAAATTAAGCCTCTGCTTTCTGCCGACAAGCTGTGGAGAGCAGTATGCTCTGCCGTAGGGGCTGAAGGCCTAGATCGGGTTAAATGCGCTGAGGCACAAAAACAGTGTGGCAACGGGTGACCACAGAAGTACCAGAGTTAGACATGGTTTGTTTAGTGCCAGAAGTATGCAAGCCGCTTTGCCAGACAAGAATCTTCCTCCCAGAGAGGCTCCCAAAGAGACTATCATCAGTTTTTTTTAAGTATTTGCAATTTGCTGGCTACAGCTTTCCACTGGAGTTGGTCTTGCCTAGGGGCTGTACACTTGCAGGATTGGAAAACAGAGCGCTGATGTCTCCTTGCCAAATTCAGCTTGTTCCTTGGATTGTTTCCTTTTTCTAATCGCTGTTTATCTTCATGTGGGCCAGATTGGCCTGTTTCTTCCACTCTTTCACTAGTCTCTACAACAATCTCTGTAGAGACTAGTGATCTCTAATCTCTGAAATTCTTTCTCGGCTAACCACGATTCATTCACTGGAGAATAAATTTATTCCTTTTCTGGACAGTTAGTAAGCACTCTGTGAATTTCCAAAGACATTTCTGAGACCTCAGCCACATTGGATTTCCAGATTTCACATCAGTAGTTCGTATGTGTGCCCATACTTTTCTCCTTATGGCAAAGCACCTCCTACTCATTGCCCCAAAAGATCTCTGGCTCTTGGAAACGAGTGAGCTCTTCCCCACTCTCTCCATTTCAACAGGAGATGACAAATGAGTTCTCCAAAACTCACCCTCAATTGAGCTTCTAGGCTGGGATATCCATGAGCAGATTGTGTTGATGATTTTCACTCACTTTTTCACAATATTTGTTTTGATCCCATCTAAGCACTTTGTAGCTTCTCAGCTCCCAAGCCCTTTTGTTTAATGTTCTGCTATCACTAATTACATTTCATTATATACTTTACTCTGAATAGAAAAGATAGATGAATATAAAATGACCAGCCCTTCTGCAGGTAGACAAGTGAGGGAGGGGAAAAATTAGGGTATTCCTTCATAGTCTGCAGCAGAGACAGAAGCAGAACCTCAGACTCCCACGTTGAGTTACTTAATCATAATTTCATAATTTTCCATCTGAACCTATTCTGTTTTTTACTGATTCTGAAGGTGCTGGAAGAATATGCCTTAGCAGTATCTGTATGGATCTGGGGCTGCATGAGCAACATTTTTTACACTGAAGTGAGGGAAAGTAACTGGCCACTAAAGCACTGGGAGGCAGATTCAGCCCTTACATAAGGGAAAGCAACACTGCTTTGCCAAGTCTGATTTTGCTGCTGTGTCCGTAGCATTCATATTTCCAAAGTTCTGCTGGTCAGAGTGAAAAGGCTTTTGGTAACCCAAAGAAACCATCAAGGCCAGCTTCAAATGAACTCTAAGGCAGGGGCCTTGCGTGCTTCCCTGAGGGGGATTTTCATGCATCCGGCTGTGTCAAGCTCCTAATTAAAAATAAAATCTCAAGTCCCTGGAAAAAAGCATTTGCCAGGACCCCTTAATTGGATGAGTTTGTGTTCAATTTCCTAGTGCCTCTACAATACATTTATATACACTCTGCTAACATTTCTCCTATTCTAGCTGTTGGATATGCAAGTCTTTATGGAAGAAAAGTCCCATGAATTTCTAAAGCTCTGGTAAATCCTGCCTAAGACAGTGTCCGGGGACGTCATGTCCAGAGAGTGGGCATTTATGGGCAGATCGATGTTGTCTCCCTTTTGGAGACGAGTGATACTTCGTTCAAACGGTGACATCAGCTCACAGTGCTGCAAACAAGTAAGTTTGCAGCACTGTGGGTTTGCAGCACTGTGGGTTTGCTCAACCCACTGTCTGGAAATCTTTAAGATATGTTGTATTATCCTGACCTGTGCTTATCTGTGTTTAAATAAAATAACTAAATCTACTTTTTATGATCTTCTTTCTCATTTAAAAATAATAATTAAAAAATGAATCTATTTTAAGAGTCCCCTTTTCATTTTCCATAAAGAGGCACAAATGTTGCAGAGCTAAAAATATGAAACAATTATCCATGATAACTTTGACCCTCCAAAGCAAACAGCAGAAAGAAAAAGGATGCTGGGCCCTGGGATGCTGAGGCAACACAGCCTCTCTGCTGTCCTTGAGGAACAAGATTTTCCCCTTCCTCACTCCACCCTTCGTAGCATCAGTCGAATTTAAAGATACTGCAGCTTCTTGAGTGCAGCTCATAGCCAAAAGGCTACACCCTTTTGTGGTTGTGCTTTCACTGGTTAAGGCAATACTTCAACTGAGGCTCCAGAGATCTTTGGAAAATTCTGCAGAGTTACTGCAGGCTGGAGGAAGGGTCCTATGCCCCGTTTCCTCACTAAGGAACATGCGCTACAGAGACTTGCAGAGAAAGCCACCATTTTATACAAACTAAAATGCAGTAACACTTTCAAGATATGGTCTAATCGCATTCAGTTCCTTCAGTGCTTGCTGAAATCATCATGATGAACTCTGACAGTGTTAATGGGGGTGCTATAAGTATCTATGTAGGACTGCCTCTGTAATTCAGCATTAATTAGCTGAATCATTATTTTAGAGTGTTACTGAATTATCTTATAATTACCACCTAACTTGGTGCTTGTAAATGAGGCAACAGAAGGAAAAGGCAATTCTTTTAAATGTACTTAAAGTTAAGAAGGCATAATAAACACTCCATTCTGTCCTTTTAGAAGGTTTTTTTTTTAATCTTCTATAAGATGTAAGGCTAGCACAACTGTTTTAATCTAGGCCTTGTGGATTTATTACATTCATTATAACAAATGGAAATGAATATTATTCAGGTTTATTACCCTATGGTATATCTTTATGAGCCTACGGAAAACCATGTTACTTCTTTATCCACTGCTTCTGAAGAGAATAAAAAATCCTGCTCTAGAGAAAAGGAAGAAGGGAAGGAAGGAAGGAAGGAAGGAAGGAAGGAAGGAAGGAAGGAAGGAAGGAAGGAAGGAAGGAAGGAAGGAAGGAAGGAAGGAAGGAAGGAAGGAAGGAAGGAAGGAAGGAAGGAAGGAAGGAAGGAAGGAAGGAAGGAAGGAAGGAAGGAAGGAAGGAAGGAAGGAAGGAAGGAAGGAAGGAAGGAAGGAAGGAAGGAAGGGAGGAAGGGAGGAAGGGAGGAAGGGAGGGAGGGAGGGAGGGAGGGAGGGAGGGAGGGAGGGAGGGAGGGAGGGAGGAAAATCTGATTCTCTTAATATGCCTGTTTTGCTAACAGCTTATCTGCTCTGGTTCCCAACACAGTCAGACCTAATTGTTGTGGACTGAGAAGCCTCATTACCGCGTGAATGGGAAGGTAGTTAAGAAATTCCACATGCATTTCATTGTCACTGATTCTGCTTGAAAAGCGCTAATTCGGCTGTATGCTCCCACCTGAAATGTGCAGAAGCATCGGAAAAGAAGAGAGAGGCAAATCATGAAAGCTTTTGACATCTGGCTGGCTTCGTCTCACAGTCCTGGAACTGGGTTTGCATCTTGTGGATGAGACACTCAGCCCAAGTTGTCACTTGTCCCTCATAGACAACAGTGTACACTTTTTTGCAGGATTTTTTGATAACATGCTTATGTGTTTATGAAGAGGTAAGGAATTGTGTTAAGTGAATCTCTCCTTATTCCCAGAGTTTGACTGAAAAGTGCTTTTTGTAACTTCCCCACGTAGACAAAAGGAGAATGTCCAGGTCAACAAATCTGAGGTCTGGTGGACCAAAGGAGAGTTAATGTTGTGCAACCAGTTGTACTAGCAACCAGACATTTCTTGCATGCTTTTGTTTCTCAGGGTGTATTTTGAGATTTGCAGCAGGCAGTTACAGTCTACATTCTCTTGCTTTTGCCACATACTCTTTATGCAGGAGTCACCAACACACCTAGAGCCTCCATTTTACTAGTATTTTTGCAGGGAGAGCTGAGGGTACTTCAGTACTTGAGTTTTTTTTACAGCTAAGTGATTCTAAATATAAAGCAAAAATCTCTACATGTATATGAAAAACATAGACTCTTGAAAAATCTGTGTCACAACCAAGTTTTCAGCCTATTCTCAAATACATTTCTTCTTTTACAGTAAATATTATATGCAGTGCAAAGTAATGAAACAGTTTATTGTGGATGATTGGTTATAGGATGTTTCTAATGCACCTGAGGTATGAAACACTAAATCAAACCTTATATTTATATCTATGAAAAGAGATGATTTTCGTATCTCGGTATGCTTATTGCTTTGAGACTAAGCCTGTTATTTATTAGGATTCACTTTGTAGTTCTTAAAAATGTCAGAATATTACTATTGTGGTTGCTCTTCTCAGTAGACTCATGATGGCATTCACTCTTCGTTCTCTGCAGTTTAAATCATGCGAGGAATTCATACTACAGTTAAACAATCTGATGGCAAATAACCACAACTTACAATTCTTACAATTTTACAGGTGACAGGAGAGCGTAGTTTTTTTACCTGAGTTTCTGAACTCTCTTAGCCAAGGTCAGTGCGTTAAAAAGTTAGAAGCTCATTCAGCCCAACCTCCTTCTCAAAACAGGTCTAACTTTACAGTTTGTGCAGGCACCTCTGAGTCTCAGCTAAGCAAACTCTGGGTTACGTCCCAAAGTTCCAGATACAAAATCCAGCTCTTCATTCAGCTTTCTTTCAGAGTAGTCCTGCTTTGGGGATGTTTTGATTTGTGATTCTTCCTCAAACTGTTAGCACGGCCAGTGGTTTCCTATGTTTGTAAGGTTGCCTGTCACTTTAAGGATCCTACTTCCAACTCTTCATAACGCTTCCAAACACACTCCAAAAAAATGTTGCCATGCTGAATGAATTTTTTTCTTTGAATGCTTTTTTTTTTTTTTTTTTAATTTCAGCCAAATTAGCTCCGATGCTTTAGGGCCAAGCTGGGAGAAGGAGGGTGAAGCCGGGAGCAGCCTGGAGGAGCTGAGGAAGGTGGAAGGAGCTGCTCACAGACTTCTCCATGGTGTTGCTCACTACCACACTGGAGCAATTCTGCACAGTTCAGGTCTCCTTCTCACAACACTCACTCTGTGAGCCGCAGTGACACAGTTAAGAACACCCCCAAATGGCAGTCTGAAACGCAGAGAGATGCGAGTCCAACATCTCTGCTCTTTTTGGTGTCTATTTTGAGCCACTATGTTTTTTTTTTCTTTCTATTTCTCTCCGTAATTACACAAGAGTTTGTACATTCAGAGCTCATTACAGATGTAGTTGCTCCTGTGTCTACAAACCGGAAGCCACGGTCAAGTATCCGTAAAAACAGGAACACTAAATTAAAGTTAACTTGATTATAAATAAATAACTACGCAGCATCCTATCAGGACTCCTTGGCAGGGACGAAGTAAGAACCGAATGCTCCAGTGCAACATGCAGCTGTGCCTACCCGTTACCAGAGACTCCCGCTTAGGTAGGCAGGCGGAGTTGGGCAGCCTGGCAAAGTCCACCATGGTTTAAAAAGGGAAATTCATCAAGACTAAGGGGTAGTGAAAAGGATAAAAGCGCAGGACACCCCACGAAAATGTTGTAGCCTGCACTCAGTCTCCTTCGTAGTTAACTCCTGTGCGTGGCAAAGGCCCTGGGCAGCTTCCTCCCGGAGCAGCCTGCCCCTGTGCAGTCCCGCTCCGCTCCCTCTGCTCCCCCCAGCGAGGACCGGAGCTGCCGGCACAGCTCTCCCGGGAGATGGTTTCTCTCCAGCCCACAATTAAATGACTTCTCCTTTCCTCGCTCTTCCTGTTTATGTATTCCTGGCTCCCTGTGATTGGGCTCGGGGCCGGAGCGTCACTCATTGCTGCACGGGATTGCCCTTTCCTCTCCCCCCCGCTCCCCTTTTCAAGCGACTTTCTTAACATTTCTCCCATGCACCCTAATGAGCACGCTGCCAGCTTTAGGCTTCAGGTCCCTTTCTCCTACTTAAAGCCTCCTTAAATGCAGCTTTAACACACCACCATGTTTGAAAACGTTTAAAGACAAAGTGCTTTTTTGAGGTTTATTCTGTGCAACTCGATGAGGTTTTCGGTGCCCTGCTGCATTAAATCGCCACATCCACAGCCAAATGTAATGCAAGGTTTGAAAATGAAAGGGCTCGGCTGCGGCCGTCTGGCACCTGCCCTGCTTGTGGCATGGCGAGGTAACCCCAGGTTTGAGGCGCTGGCTCGACTGCAAACAGAAAATGTTTGCTCAGGTAGGCTTGAACACGTGCAGCTTCCATTGCCTGATAGCCTGCATAGCACCCTGACGTTTATAACTGTGTTGGTTCTTACGGTTACGTTAAATCTTAATACTTCGGCTTTGGCAGGGGGAGGCGGTTTCCGCGTCAGTGTGAAAAAACGCAGATGCAAAAGAACCAATATGCTGTGGGTTTCCTTAGGTGCATCCTGAACTCAGTTTAAATGGACCTTATTTATTCCTGGGTTTCTTTTTAAGATCTAGTCTCAGGAAATATTTTATGTTGATTTCACACCCTTTCGGGCATGAAACTATTTGCCTGGGAGCCAGTGCCAAGACCACAAAATCCATAATTTCTGGCTGCCGTTTCGTTGGGATTTGCTGGCAGCAGCCAGCGCCATCCCAGCACCCTGGACCACAGGTACGGCCAGGGCTTTGCAGCCACCAGAAGCCGGGTTCCCAGGCCAGGCTGTGCTCCGTACCCAAGGTACTTGCACAGCAAAATTCAAAGGGGAGCTCCTTTTTTTTAAAAAAAAAAAAAGGTTTCCCTGACAGCTCACAGATCCACATACATCATTTCTTGGCATATATCTGTCAAATTATTTGGCAGTTCCCTCCATACAAATCGTAACAGTTTAGCTGCAACAATTTCCAGATCAAAACTGTCAATCAGTAGGCAATTCCCACAAGGACATGCAAAAGGACCCGACTGGGATATTGAAAAAATCTAGAAGATGCGATAAACTAGAAAAGCAAGATTTCCCAAATGAGGTGGACTGAAGTTGAATACGATTAGTTTATTTCTTTGCACAATTTAAGACAATGAGCTGTCATACCCACCAGATCTGGAGGTAAAACCTAGACTGTGAACTGTAATTCATCTATTTCTTTGGCATTCCCTCCTTTTCCAATTAAACAGGCTTTTCTTTTCTCTTCCATTATTCTGAGGAGGCAGTAAACCTCAGTTTAAATGAGCATTTACATGAAAATCAGAGCTCTCCAAGGCATCCACTGAAACTCCTGTAATACAATATTTGCTTTAATTTGATTTTCTTTCTCGCCTGTGGGAGAGTTTCAATCACATTTGGTATGATTTATAATTGTACTCCCCCTCCTCCTGCATAGGTCATTCCCATTCCTAAAACTACATTGTTTGACTAATAAGAATTCCTCTTAAAGTAAACAGCTCAGTAATCAATATTGTTCACAGATGATAGTAAGTACAGTCCAATTTTATTAGGGTCTCTCAAATGTCAGAAAGCTCACTTTAATCTCCAAGAAATATAATCTGTTTACATCACTTGTGGCCTCTTTGCTGTCTCCTTCATAAAGACTATTTTCTTGGGCTCACTGAATAATCTCTTCCAGTCTATCTTATGAAAAAGCCAGCTTCATGATTCATATTTCAAGCAATCTTTAACTTCTGTAACTCAAGTGAGTTACAGAATCAGAGAATCCTATTTTGTGATTCTCATTCGTTTATCTCATCCGTTCAGTATTTGAAATTTCACACAAAGAATACAAGCACCTTCTTAAAGATACTTAATTCTGCTTTCATGATATCTGTCTTGCTTTCCTTTGCTAAGCTTTGTTAATAATCTGCCAGGTACTATTGAAACTATTTCTCAAACAAAACAAATACATATTTTTAAGAGCATTTATGGAATAAATAAATGTATGGATCAAAGAGTTAGTAAAACAGCATTTAGTGTTATATTCATAACAATATAGTAGTCACTATCAAACATAGAATGTGCAACAAAATGAAAAAAGCAGAAATTGAAAACTAAATAACAATCAAAATATGTATTATTTATATTTTTAATCTATGCCATGACATGCCAAAGTTCTACCATGATTGACTTCATACTCAACCCAAAATGAAATTTTATGTTTATCTAAAACATATTCTTAACTAAACTAAAAAATGTAATAAATACTGTGGATCTGACTTTGATCCCACACTTATCTCCATGTGTTTAATTGCATGTCTGCATGATATTAGATAAACATATTATGTATTCATACATATATGCAATAAAATAATCACCTTGCCACATGTGTATTTTCTATATATGTGTATATGTGGGCTTGTTGACCAGCCATACCAACCACTGTGTGAAATTGAAATTACAGTCCCTATCTTTCAGTCAATTCATTTCCCCAAGATTTTTTTTTAATTTGGTGAGATCCCTCTTTCTTGAAATAGAATGCTCTTAACAAATCAGCATTTGCTTTCCTAACCAACTGCTTTCTCCTAGCTGCTTGTCTCAGCTTCAAGACTACTTAACAACTATGGGGAAGAAAAGAAAGCAAATAAAAAAAATCAAAAAGGAGCAAACAAAAGAGAAGATTCCTGCATATTTCTTTGATTTCCTTTGAGAAACTGTGGGGTTTGTTTTAGAAATAGTGTGCATTACCCTACCTCAGGTCAGTTATTCCACCCATGTTACTGGCTGGCTTGGAAACATTCCCTTCCTTACAATGTAAATGACATGAGTTTTTCCAACTTTTCTTCTCATGTAACTGCTCTTAGCAGAATATCTTTACAAGGAAGATAACAAACTTTGTAGGTCTGCACTGCATGATAAAGTGCAGCTCAGAAACAGCTAACTTATCTCCAGAAACTAGGTGAGAGACCAAAAGTATGGTACCTTCCGAGTTAATATACCCTGTAAAATAAATTAATATACACTTCTGTAATGTATGCACTCTAACTTGTTTTACTTGCTTTTATAGTGGCCATACCCCAGCTGCACACAAAGGGTATATTTGCTCATGCTTTCAAGAACCATGTAGTTTGAACTGACCATATTGTTAAAAACAAAGTAAAAAACAAACAAAAAACAAAAGCAAAAACAAAAAAGTCTGCCAAGCACTGGGACAGGGCAAACTTTGCCATCTCCCAGACTTGGAAAGCTCATGTTTAGGGACATTTCCAAAGATGACACATGTATATCATCACTCAAAGAGTTTCCCAACCAAAAGTCCCCTGCCCTGGCAATAAAACCCTGCCAGTTTCCAAAGATGACATTTGGCAACCTGAAAGGGTAGCAAAACTGATGTGTGCCAAGCAAGAGACAGTCTTACCCTACGGTATTTGGTGCAAGGCTGATATCATGGTACCTCTTTTCTTGGAGCAACAGTTTTTGGCTGGGTCTCTAGCTGACATGACTTATCAGTTACACTACAGAGCAACGAATTGCGTGTCTCTGCGGGCAAACAGTGAGAGATCCTGAAATCCATCATCCCAGACTCAAAGCCAAGTACCAACAATACCACTATCCATATGTCAGGCACAGAAATGAATGTTCACAGACAATGGTTCCAAGAGATTTACACTGGTATTCAGGGGAAAATGTAGAGAAATGGTGTCTTCTAATTCTCTGGGCCATTCGTCAGGTTGTTAATGCACCCCAAAGCCTATTCCACCAGCTCAGTGGGATTTACCTCACACTGTTAAAACTTCCAGTGTAACAGAAACTCTATCAGGCTGCTCAGTTTCAAACTCCTTCAGTGCTTTTTCATTTTTTATTCTTTTATTATTTGCCATCCTCATGAAGTGAAGCTTCTTGTTTCCAGATGTGTCCCACTGCCCTGAATAGCGCCCTAATCTGACCAATGCACAAACTCAAGTGTTTGCAACTATGGGCTGTTGCCATACAGTAACATCCATGATGCCTTTGACTGCATTTATCAAGGTCTTTATAATAGTAGACTTTTCCTGTGTTGAGCAATAATACCTCTAACATTGTCCCTTGCAATACATAGGCATTAGCCTGGGAAAAAAAACATGTTTTTTTGTTTTTTTTTTTTTGGCAAATCTTGCATCTCTGAAAAGAATATCTCAATTCACCTGAATCAGGCTATGGCAAAATATTAACTTTAAATCCAACAAGTAAAAATAGTGGGGATGCACAGCAATAACAGGAATCAGATTGAATATTACTTTTCTAGCAAGCCCTGAAGCAATATAATTATGTGGCCGTTGCTGCATCAAGCAAAGAATAACCACTGAGCGCCCTGGAAGGCACATGCTGTCATTTACAGATGATCTTCAGATTGGGTTGGTAACATGTAAGGCTGCAGCCTTCCTCTTTCTTTTAGATACTACTGAGATGCAGGGAGCTGGGGAAGAAGCAGAGGCAGAGGGTGGGGGAGACCCACTTTTCTAGTTTTGACAGATTGTTTTATCCGTCACCCCTCACTAAGGCTTTTTTGAGCTGCTTTCCCTACTGGTCCATAACTGGAGTGGCGTATCATGTCTTATTCATTACCAAGGCCACTGCAACATAATCCGGGGAACCTCAAATCTTGGCTAGGAAGGGTCCTGAGAAGCAAATGCCTTCCTCACTTAATATACATCATATAACATCACCTTTCCACCTGAAGATTGACAGACCATTGTCAGGCCTTTGCTAACTTCATGGAAACACACCTCTGGTACCAGTCGCAAATGACTGTCCCTCTATAACAATCCCTTTAATGTGATATCGGAAATGACCGTCAGTCTCCGCTCACCAAATTGTACTCTGGAGGCCAAGGACTCTAACTGGGGATTATCAAAGGGGTGCTTCAAAGGGGCCCAGCTCTGCTTTCTAACTGGGGATTATCAAAGGGGTGCTTCAAAGGGGCCCAGCTCTGCTCTCTCCTTCCTCCCCTTTCACTTCTCTCCCATTTCAATCTCTGATTGCCTCACATCCAAATCTGGATTTGACTCTCCAGCTTCATGGGGAAGTGGCCCAGGCTCACACCCTGAGAAAATGTCCCCAGCCCAGGACTTAACACCCCATCTTCACCCCATCAACACCCCAACCCCAGCCAGTGAAGAGACCTCACAGGAGTACCACGGACACCTCTGCTCTTGCAGGTAGGATGTTCATCCCATGCCAACTTCCCTCTGACAATAAAGCATCTTCTTATACACTGACATTCTAACAGTGTCTTCAGTTCAGTTCTCTGCAAAAACTAAGAGATTCTCCACTCCTGAAGGACAGCATTTCCATCTCCCACATTTTACTGGTTAACTTTTGCAAAGATTTGTGATGCTTCCAAAAGTAACTACCCACCTCAGTCAATAGATAGTACTACTGTATCCTTGAGGAAAGAGAAAATGCCAAGGCTTCACTGGCATACTTCAGGTTTTCCACAGGGCTGAGCTGGATGGACTCCAACTGCACCTCACTGGCATTTATCAGGAGACAGCACTTCCCATCATTCCCAGTTTCATTCCCTTCACCATTTTGTGATTTCCAGCATAGGCTGTATTCACCTTATATTTGCACTACAGGTTTGGAAATCATGCTGTCTCATTGCATTCATGCTATAAAGGTCATAGACAGCCATTATTTTATGTCATATCCACTTTGTCTTCTTAGTTATTCATATACTTTTTGTATTTTACATGCATGCTTTCTGGGTTATTTGTAACATCAAATTATTTTTCATTTTCCATCAAAAGGAAATGCTTTTTCATACCATTCTGCATATTTGAAGCTTTCATATCAATCTGATTTACTTGGAATCCCTCCCTCTTACTCTTCAGCTTACAGATATCGAAGTAGATTGGTCAAATGTTGAACTCACTATCTTTTTAAATGTAAAAGAGAGATTCCTTAGCCCATCATCTCTTCTACTCAGTATCCCAGCAATCTGTGAACTCAGAAATTTCTTGTTTGTGTATCTTTGTCTCCTGGATCAGTCTTCTTTTTTTATTTTAATTGGAATTGGTAGGAGAAAGTTATGCTCTTCTGACCCATTATACCTACAAATGATCTTTCTGACACCTTCAACTAAAATGGATCAATTAGAAGGGAATTCCCTAACATCCCTTGACAAAAACTCCTCACTTTTTGTCCCTTCCCCTTTTAAGTTCCCAAGAGTCAGGCTGTCCTTAGATTTTTTTTTCCTGCAGTTGAACTGTGATAATTTTTTTCTATAATGAGGTAATTATCTACTCTCTTTTGGTTTCACCTTAGCAAGTTCTGTGAGTCATAGACCTTTACATTTACCGCATAGACACCTACTGACTATCAACAAGGAATCATAGTCCCTGGTCCTCATTTGCTCTCTGCATTTGGTTTACATGGAAGCACCATCTTAGAACTAGTTACCCTAGGTACAAGCTTTGTAATGAAAATGCACATATGGAGCATTTATTTGCTCATTTATGAATCTCAGTTAAAAGGCTCTAGTTCTGTCTCTCCCAAAGACCTAAATCATGTGTCACTACTGTTATAACAATATAAAAAGAGTATAAATATTGCAAAACCATCAAGCTCAACATCTCCAAGTCCTTAAGTAAGACTACACTTCATTTTTGTTATTCGTATATATTATTCTTACTTTTAGAGTAATACTAAGGGCTTAAAAGGCAAAGCTGATGTGCAGGACTGCCGTCTTGATGGTAGGTATCTTTTGCTTACAACAGAATTGAAGACTCCACATCAAGATCTCACACTTAGGAGTTGTATTAATTAGTCATGTCTTCTGTGTAGCTGTCAAACATACAATATTTCTGATTGATAGGTTTCATTTTTCAATCTTAAGTCAGGCATACAGAGCATAATTGAAACAAGGTGGAAGAACAATATCTGTTTGCTAAATCCTCTACCCTTCACTGCCCTAGACCAACTCAGACTCTCAACTAAACAAGATTTCTCTCAACTAAACGAGATTTCCTTTGGTCCTCATCTTTTCGAAATCTTGAGAAGGATACATAATTCTACTTTGTGACGGTCTGGCCAGAGCTGAGAATGGAATGTGAAGTAAATAAATAAATATTAAAAAAAAGCATTTTAAATGACTTTCGTTTGGCCCTGTTCCTGCCTCTTCTGTGTTTTCTGTCTGTGTATATGTGAGGGAATGATTTTTGCTGTCGGAATTACTCATGAAAAGCAGAGTTCAAAGTGGTGAACACAGAACAGCATGCACAGAAGCCAAAATGTAAATGTGCATGTACAAGAATTCATGCCAGAAATTCTTGCACATTCATGGAATGCGGCTCTTCTGACCAGGCTTGAGCAAGCAAGGTAACCTGAAGCTTTAGTGGCTGCCATTAATCCATATAATAAAAAGGAACAACAATATATTTTTCTTTTTAATTCATTTGAATAATAAATACATTCATACAAACCATGGCATTTTTGCCTTCCCCAGACAACAACCAAATGTGTTTTAACTATACATTGCTCATGCCCACGCAGCAACCTTGTGAAGGTGACTGGCGAGAAGGAAATCTGCTCTTGGGATTTGCAGCAGCAAAGTGAGATTTGGGAAACCTGGGTTCCACACCCAACTTTTATCACTGACTTCTTTGGTGACCATGAGTTTAGGCTAGATAAATTCTGGCACGACCTTCATTTTCAGAGCCAGGACACCACCTTCACAGAACACCAGGTTGCAGTACCTGGTGACAAATACACTCCTTCCCCAACCAAATCTCTCCTCAGACTCTTCACTGTGTACGCTGGGGACATCCCAGCAGAAATTTCTCTTTTCCCGGAAGCAAAGATTTTCAAAAGTTTAGAAACCAGAGGTCTTGGAAGTCTCAAAACTAACGTGATCATGCAGCCTAGTAACAAGCGATCTCTTGTTTTATAATATCTGATAGCATGTAATTCTGAGATTATGGAAGAATCTGTAAAATTACATAAGAATTTTCCTTTGGCCACAGGAGATTTAAAGCTGCACTCAAACTACTAACTTCCTCTTCACAGCAACTCTCTAATTTCACTTACAATCTTGATGTCTTGGCAATCTTGGCACTAACTTGTTCCACACTACGCATTTCTGATAGAACTTTTAATATCATCAAAATTAACTGGTCTATAGAGTGATTAAATAATTTCCTCCAATTTGCATTTGATATGTTTATTAAGTGCTGGAGGGTGTTCTTTGCTTTCTGATTATTGCTCTGAAGCACTATGTCTGATTTTTGGCATAGGTAGTATTATGGTTGCTAGAAAATTTTAAGCAGATTATAGTATGAGTTAACATTTGATACTGTAAGAATGCCAGTAGATAGCAGATAAATATGAAGCTACAGCTAGCTGCCACTGCCTTCTATTGTTTGGAATTTGTAAATATTGAGTTAAATCTTGGTTCTATGGTGATGACATTTTTTTAACCTTCTGCTTTTTACAAGCTACAGTTTCTTACAAGTAATAGTGCAAAGTAGTAAACAGGCTAGAAGCTGAATATAAACAAGGTAAATAGAGCAGTATTAAAGCTACAAAAAATACTGAGTATTGCCTATGTGTTATTACTTGTGCTTTGTTCATGCTACCGTTGTCACCAAGACCTATTATTCTAATCATATAATTCTTTGCAAGAAGTTTTCATTTTGAACCAAATGAAACTACCAGTGCTAATCATCAATAAAAATTATGTCTTGAAATGTACTGGAGAACTGTGTTTTCAAATGCATGTCTTGGCCCTTCACATGCTTGTGAAGTGTTGCTCATGCCAATATGCATTAGAAATGCAATCGTACTATACTTAGAACTGTGTTCAAGCACAGTTAAAACACTGATCATTAAGTGTCATTTTAAAAGAAGGGGAAGAAAGAAGGGGAAGAAAGAAATAAAAAAGAGGAAGAAAGAAATAAGGGAAAGAGAAGAGGAAGGAAGGAAGGAAGGAAGGAAGGAAGGAAGGAAGGAAGGAAGGAAGGAAGGAAGGAAGGAAGGAAGGAAGGAAGGAAGGAAGGAAGGAAGGAAGGAAGGAAGGAAGGAAGGAAGGAAGGAAGGAAGGAAGGAAGGAAGGAAGGAAGGAAAAGAAAGAAGGAAGGAAGGAAAGAAAGAAGGAAAGAAAGAAGGAAGGAAGGAAAAGAGAAAGAAGGAAGGAAAAGAAAGAAGGAAGGAAGGAAAGAAAGAAGGAAAGAAAGAAGGAAGGAAAGAAGGAAGGAAAGAAGGAAGGAAAGAAGGAAGGAAAGAAGGAAGGAAAGAAGGAAGGAAAGAAGGAAGGAAAGAAGGAAGGAAAGAAGGAAGGAAAGAAGGAAGGAAAGAAAGAAAGAAAGGGAAAGAAGAATGAATCTAGGCTAAAAGGCAGCATGTTGTGTTGCTCAGCTAAAATATTTATCTATAATTAGATAATAAAATTGTTTAAATTAGGACTAAATCTGATTAAATATTGATGTCTAGCAGGACATAAAAACGCCATATAGAAAACATGTTTACTTATATGTTTCCAGGGCATGCAAAGAATTCTAAAGACTTTCACCATGGCTCAGGAAATCAGGTTTTTAATGAAAATAAGCAGTGCATTAGGGAAGATAATAGCCTCCTCTCTCCGAAGCCTTGCACCTGTGGAACAGCAAGAGTCAATGCTAATCTATCATGTTCAATGTTTTTTCAAGTTAGTGACGGTCTTCTGAAAAGTGATTCCCCATCAACTTCAAATCTCAAATGTTCAAAAATACGTGAGCCAAGTAGCATAAAAATCAACCTACGGTGAATAACAACAGTTAAAGGAATAATATATTGGAACATGTGATTACATGCTTTCTCATGTTCTAGCCAGAGCAAAGTGGGAAATGCCCAGCTGCCTTAGTTGGAACCGACTCAAAACTTCATCCGCTTTGGTTCAGTTCTCAAAATAGGGCACATGACCTCTAAGTAAGACAGTACAGTAGGCTGCTTTTACACTACATTGCGGCTTCGGCAGCTCCTAATACAAATTCACTCATTGCAGTGAGCATGGGAGGAGGTAAAATTTGACACTTGCCGCGTTTCAGCGCTATCTTGTTTTGTAATGCATTATCCACAGCAAATTTACCACTATCTTTAGGAACAGAGATGACATCTGCTACAGAGTGGCTTACACTTGTCTGTCTGCTGCTTTCAGTGTCATGTGTCTGACATGAGTTAACCTCTCCTATAAAATCTAATGCAAGGGAAGAGAGTTTCTCGTCCGAGGTGTCCCCACTACTCCTCTTGACCTACTTGGAAAACTACAGCTAAACACTTTGTGGTTTCCCCTGACGCTATGCAGCTGCAGAAGGCAGTAGCAGGACCCCGTTCAGCAGAACTGGAAAATGTGTTGCATATGTTTGTATGCATTTGGGTGGCATTCACTCCAAATCTTGCGAATTCTATACATCATCTTATCGAGTGCGTGACAGGTTCTTTTGGTGGCATCAGCATGATCACAAAAGCTAGCCTTTTCTCCTTGCAGATAGAAATCCAAATTGGATTTTATAATCTGACAATTATGTTGTTCAATTTTTTAAATAAAAGAGATAATCCCCCTTTCCCATTCAAGATCGTAGTTGTTCGTGACAGCTGTTAAAATGCTGCTAAAAATAGATCTAATGTCAACCACTAAAAAGCTAAGTGCTCCTGTGAACCACAAGTAGAAAACAAATGAGGTTTCTCCTGAATTTGTGGAGAATCGCTGAGCATTTTGCATGCATTGGGAAGGGAGTTTTATTCCTCCAACAGCCATCTCTATGTGCGCATCTTCTCCTCCCCCCAACCACAGAGGAAAAAAAATCTAATATTTAGTATTAAGAAAGCAGATAGATATATTCTCTCAAATTATTTATCTCATAAAAAAGAGAGAGAGAGAGAGAGAAAGGATGTAATGCTGAAGTTAGGTCTACCTCCAGTCATTTCAGTTTTTTTTTTCTTGTACACCTTTGCCCTGAGATATAAAAATAGCAGAAAGAGTAAGACAAAAGAAATGCAGCCAATCCGCCAAATGCAACGTTATTATAAATTAACACAAAATACTTGCATTGGGTATGGCAGGTACCGACAGCACTGCCACCGGCCTCGGGAGCTTCCCGCATTGCTGCCATTTCTTTGCTGTAAGTTACAGAGTTACAGGGAACTTTCCTCCGCTTCGTAATCACAGCTCCTGACACCCATCCGCTGCAGCCGGAATATTAAAAAATGATTTGGATCCCAAGCCAGGCGTATGACACAAAATGAGTAAAAAGAGGGAGAACAGAACCGTGCACATTCGAAGTTATAATACATCGCAGTAGGTTCCTCCTTTTTAGCTACATTATGGCTAAAAATAGAGTCCTAGTGTAGGCACAGTGATATATGATTTGCTTCCAATAATACAGCAAACTAATTGTGAAATTAAGCTATTGAATGCGCTGTTATCTCAAAGTCTGGCCTTACCAGCACTTTAACACTTCCCTGTTTAACATTTACCAAGTTACCCACAAACTTTGACGGCTGCGAACGGCAGCTGACAAGAGCCCTGGGCTTGTCACGGGCGCCCAGGCGGGCAGGGGCTGGGGCACAGGTGAAGCACCGCGACTGCCAGCAGCCGAGGCGTTCAGCGGCCACCAGCTGAAATACGGCCTGATTTTATTATTATTATTATAGTGTTGCTACTGTAATTTTTAAGGCGCTGAAATGAAAAGCTATTTAATGTGCCTTTAAAAAAAAAGAAACAAACAAAAAGACCAAGAGGGAAAAAAAAAAAAAAAAAAAAAAAGGAAAAAGAAAGAACGAGCTTTGGAGGCTCTCGGGCACGAGGGAAATATCGATTTAAGCCCAGCGGCAGCGCTACAGCGGCGGCTCCCCAGATCGGCGGGTTGGGGGGGTCGGTCCCCCGGTGCCGCCGCGGGGGCGTGGGAGGGAGGCGCATTTTGGGGAAGTTCGCGGGGGGGCCGGGGCCGCGCGGCGCGGCGCGGGGGGGCCCCGGGGCCGGCAGAGTCGCTCCGCCCGGGGAAGGGAGCGCGGAGATCCTCCTCCCCCGCCGCCGCCGCCGCTGCCTCCCTCCCTCCTTCCCTTCCCTTCCTCCGGCGGCTCCGCGAACCAGGAACCGCGGCCGCGGCAGCCTCCGTGCGTGAGAAACCCCGCGGCGCCGAGGCGGGCCGCGCCGAAGCGGGCCGGGCCGCGCTGCGCCGAACCACCGCGAGCGGCCGGGCGGCGGCGGCAGCGGCGGGGAAGGAAGGAAGGAAGGAAGGAAAGAAGGAGGGAGGGAGGAGGAGAAGAGGAGGACGGAGGGCGGCGAGGCCGGCGCGGCCGCCGGGCGCTGCGAGGGGCCGGCCGGCACCGGGGGGAGGAAAAAAAAGAGGAAAAAAAAAAAAAGTTTACACCCTCAGCACTCTCTCCTCCCTCTTCTTCCTTGGTGGCGCAGATGGGAGTTTTACCTGGAATGACATAAGTTTTTTTAAAAAAATATTATTTGATTATAATTTTTGGAGAGCGCCTCCTCCTCTCCCCATCGCCCACCCCACCGCTTTTTTTTTTTTTTTCCTAATCTTCCTCCCCCCCCCAAGCGCCGCCGGTGCCGGTCCCACCCCCCCCCGCCGTCGGCGGGCGAGGGTGTGACACGCGGGGAAACACCCACCCACCTCCCTCCCTCCGTCCGTCCCTCCCCACCCACCCACCTCGGCGTCCATGGTGGGAGCTGTCAGCGGGAGCCGCGCCGAGGGCACCGCGCCGCGGGGCCGCGCTCGGGGGCGCTGCCGCAGCCCCGTGCCGGGGACCCCGCCGCGGGAACGAGCCCGCCCGCTGCCGCGCGCTTCCTCCGCGCACTTTTTTTTCTTTTTCTTTTTTCTTTTTTTTCTTTTTTTTTCTCCTTTATTCCTTTCTCTCCCCTTCTCCCCCAGTCCTGCCGGCGCGGCTGGCAGCGGGGCTCGCTGATGGTTCGCTCGCAGTAGTTGGGGGCCGAGCCTCCTCCAGGCGCTCCACCATGTCCTAGGGGAGGTGAGTGCAGCGCGGGGCGCGCAGGGGGGCGCGCGGCGACAGCGGGGGGTCGCGGCCGGTCCCGCCGGCACCGCTGCAAACTTAGCTGAGGGGACGCGGCTCCCCGCGGGAGGCGGCGGGAGCCGCTGCGTGGGGCTGGAGGCTGCCTGGGCCCGTGGGGCCGGCGATGTCGCTCGCTTTGGGGCAGCGCCGCGGGGGGCACGTGGCGCCGGGACCCCCGGCGGCTCCGCCGGGCCCTCCGCGCGGCCGCGATGCGGCGGGAGCTGCCGCCCGCGGCGGGGGGCGAGGCGGCCCCGCCGGGGTGCCCGGTGCCCCCGCGGCTCCGGAGCGCGGGCAGGTCTCGCCGGTGCCGGGCAGTCTGCGTCACGCTCCTGCACGGGGCTGGCGCGGATCACGGAGCGACTCGTCGAGAGCGGCTCGGCCGAAAGTTTTCGCTCGGCGTCATTTTTCCTCTTTCCCCCCTCTTTTTTGGGGGGTGAGAAAGAAGAATAAAAAGGGCCGTTTTGAACTTCGGGAACAAACAAACGGAGCGAACGCGGCGCTCCGTGCGTGCGTGCGCTGTCCCTCCTGCCGCCGCCTCGGAGCTTTTGGGGAGCAGCTTCGCTCCCCCCCTTCCCCCCCCCCGCCGGTACCCCCGGATCGCAGAGGAGGGAAGAGGCAGGGAGGGAGGTGAGAAACCCCACGGATCCGCCGGGCGCAATAAAATGAAATCAGCGCGGCAGAAAGCAAAGGACGAGTCCTTGAACCTTACGCGCTCCGCCGCCTTCCCGCCGCCACACACACACGCACCTTTTCCCTCTCAATGTTTTATTTCACCGCTATTAACCGTGACCGCAGCGCCCTACGCGCACTTATGCCTTGCTTTAACGCGGAAATTCAGCAAGACCCCCGGAAGGGGTAGAGGGGGAAGGACACGACTCGGCCGCCCGGCCCCGCCGCCGGTGCCCCCAAGCGAGCGGCGCCCAGGCCGGGCCGGGCCGCACGGGGGTCCCGCGCGCGCTCGCGGCGCGGGGGCGCGCGGCCGCGGCGGCCCCTGCGGCTTTAAGGCGCCGCGCTCCCCAGCCGTGTGTCGCAGCAACTTTGTATCAGTCATGTCGCCCGGCGCGTGAGTGGCGGCGCCCCGCAGCCAATGGGCGGCCCCCCTGCCCGCCGCGGCGCCGCGCTTCGCCAATGGGCGCGGGCGGGGGGCGGGACGTAAACTTGAACTTTATCTGGGCATGTGACATGTTTTTAAAAGGACTTGGCACCTTCCCTCCCCTCCTGATCCCCCCGCCCAGGCCCGTCCCCTCCGCGTCGCGGGCGGGCGGGCAGCGGGACCCCGCGCCGCCGCCCGGGCTCTCGGCGGGGGGAGCGGGGTGTGCGGCGCGGGGACGCGCCCGCCGCAACAGGTACAGCGGGGCCGCGCGCGCGCCCCCGGCCCCAGCGGGTGGGGGCGAGCCGGGCCGGGGCCGCGCCGCCTCAAGCGCCCTGCGGTCCGGCGGCGGGGGAAGCCCCGGCCGTTGCGGCCGTTGGCGGCAGCTCGCGGAGCAGTCGTCGGCCGCGGGCTCCTGGCGTCTGGTCGCGAAACGAGCCTGGGGAAAAGATCGACGAGGTCTCCGTGGTGGGGAAATGCCGGGCTTACAGATACGCAGGGCTTTTCTATTGTATTTATTTATGTATTGATTGATTCATCGATTGCTCGCGCGACCGCCAGGTGCGTCAGGTAGAGGGATAAAAAACGCTGCTTCCCGTCGTGGGGACTAACCCTTTTCGGCTCGACCCCCGATGGCGGTGCGCAGGTAAGAGCGCCACGCACTCGCTCTGTGGGTAACGGCCGAGATTTTTATTCTTATTTTTTGCCTCGGGAAAAGTGGAAGGGGGAGCGCGGCGGAGCTTCCTGCGCAGCGACCGGCTCGGGCCGCCCTGGCTGGGGGCGCGGGACCCCCTGCGCGGCCGCGGAGCGGTAGGGGCCGGTGCGAGCGGCGGCCTCCCCGGCCTGAGGCCGCCTCCGCTGCAGGCGGTGCTGGCCCGGACAGGGAAAAGGGGAGAAAAATCACGTTTCACCATAAAACTTTGCTCTCCGGGGCTGTTTCATGCTGCCCAAGTGGCGCAGCGGTGAATGGAAGTTGAAGACGGTTCGTTTGCAAGCAGCGGGGATTAAGAAACAGGCGATTGCTTGAACCTTTTTTTTTTTTTTTTTTAAATCTGCCCTTATTTCCGATTTTTCCTGTTTCTAGGTGACCTTTTGGTTGCAGGGATACCAGGTACCATTAGATTTTTATTTGACCGTTGCTGTGGAACTAGTTTCATGCTTGGTTGATTGGAGACTCGGGCTGCAGAGGGGCTGTGTGTGTTGATGTGTTTGGGGTGAAATACGTCAGTCCCGAATGCCACCGCTCGGGTGCCCCTCACAGGGCTTGGGGAAACCGCTGTGCTCGCAGTGTGAGCTACTTTCTACAAAACGGCAGTCTGAGTTCTGGTACATAGCATGTCTTCTGCTTTTATTGTCCGTGTATGTTTTATTTTAGCCCATGGTCACATTCACGTGCTAAAACTTAATAGGAAAGCATGTCTGTGCAATATGTGGAGTGTAGGTACCGTGGATAAGCATACTAGTCAAGTTGAGTTCTAATAAGTTCTGCTTAAAGAAAAACAGAATATTCTCACGCGATCGGCAGCCCGTAAGCTGATAGTTCTAGTATCTGCTGAAACACTTCTGTCACTTAAAACGATGCTCACAAGAAATAGCTTATCTTGCTGCATTCTAATTAATTTACATCTGTCATTTTGAATCTAACTTTTGTCAGACCGCACCATCCCTCTCCTGATTTTTCTTGATCCTCTCAAATAAATTTATCAATAGTGCCTCTCTCACTGAAAGTGCAGGGCCAAGTAACTTTTTTTTTCCCCTCCCCTTATTTGACCCAGCTTTTTATTTGCTGAAGTTCTGAAGCATGCTTACCTATTGATTGTGCTTAAAGTTAGAAATTTGCTGCTGTGCAAAAGATCAAACACAGCCCATGCACCATTTTAATATTAGGCCTAAAGTGGGAGTAGGGGATTTGCCGGTACTTTTCAGAAGGTTGAAATTCACTTTTATCCTAATTTTAAGCTGTAACAGACTTTCCTGGTTTTCAGAAGTGCTGGTCACTCACAGCTGCAATTGATTTCTCTAGGAATTAGCCTTGCTCAGCACTTAAATCAGGGGTAAGCGATTATCTGGGAGTGGCTTTATTTTAAAGTAGGCACTTCTGTCTGAAAATTTTAGGCTAAAGGAATGTGATTTGATACATATGATGATGTTCTAATAAAATTTTTGCTTTAAAGGAATGTAGGCATAGGGCCATAGTTCTTTCTAAGTGCAAGAAGCATTCAAATCATTCATTTTATGTTTTTTTTTTTTCCCCATTTTTCTGCAGTTTTGCTTAAGATAAAGTTTATAAGTTGTGTTAAGTAAAGGGATTAAGCACTACATATTGAATAATAAATGTAATAAAGGAAAATCTTTCTATAATATTGAAATTATAAGTATTGTAAGCATTTATATTTGAGTTTCTACAGTTTTAATTCTAATAGTACTTCAAGCTAATTCAGTAAAATCATGTTTTGTTATCTATATGCTATTTTCAAAATAATGAAAGCTAGGTCATGCATCTTTTTCCCTTCCCTACAGTGAGCAGCATGCTGGACAAAAGGATTTTAGGTTTTTAAGGTCGTCTTTAGAACAAGGTTTACCTTGTGTATTTATCTCACTGACTGCCATGGAGGCTTGTAGAGTTATGGAACCGTTTAATGCCTCTGCGTCCCCACCTAATCACTGTCCCTTTTTCCATGGCAGAAGCAGTTGCCATTCAGCTTCTGCCGTGCTTCTCATCCCATCCCTCTGGGTCTGCTCGGGTGGCCGTGCAGTAAGTTTGCATAACTGAAAGGGCAAGTCAGAGCCCAGGCCTCTAGAAATGTTGCTTTCTTTTAATCACGCAGTATAATGAAGGATGCTTTAAAAACAAAATATCACAGCAGTCTCTTTTGCCAGTTTTGCAGTCCTTATACCAAGGTAATACGAGCTGTCTGGAGGAGCAGAGCTGACAATGTCTGAATTCTGTGGGCTTAGTGTCTCGGGTACTGCTAGCATGTCTACCTTTCAGTACTTCTGATTGGCCTCCTTCCTTCCTGCCCTCTGCTTTTTGTTTTGTTTTGTTTCCTCCTTCTGTGTCCCTTTGCAGCCCCCTGGATGAGGGGCAGCCTGTGGTACCACTGGTGTTGGCCACAGCACTGTGGCCAGCGAGGGTGGGCAGTTCTGCTCCTCCGTTGTGGAGCTGTTCCTTCGAGGTGGTGGTGGGCTGATAGGGGCTGACTATAATGTGGGTGTTTTCTAACTGCTGACCAGTCTTTTCTCACAACCTGTAGGACTGTCATATCCGTGAGACCTTTTCCCTGAATGTGCTTGAAAGTGGAAAATGGTTCAAAAACGATTGATAGAGCAGGCAAACAGGACTGGCAAGCAGCCATATGGGAATAGACAGAGTGAACGGATATGTCTTGTTTCCTTAGGAAATTAGGAAATTTCCTTAGGAAATTGAACTTTGTCATTTATTAACTTTACTTTTTTGTGTATGTTTTTACTAGTGATGGAGACAAAAGCATACCACAGCTACCCAGAAGGCTTAGATATGGATAGACGGTGGGGTCAAGTTTCTCAGTCCGTGGAGTATTCTTCTCTAGGTGCGGGAGAGCAGACTGATAACAGTAACTACATGGAGATTGTAAGCGTAAGCTGTGCTGCCGGCGCTTTTCCAAACAGCAGCGCTCAAGGAAACAACAAAGAAAAACCTGAACTACTCACTTGCCTGCAGCAAGACAGCCATCCACCTGGTATTTTGCCCTCTGACATCAAAACTGAGACAGAGTCGAAGGAGCTCTCGACAACTGTAGCTGAATCTATGGGTTTATATATGGATTCGATACGAGATGCTGATTATCCCTATGAGCAGCAGAATCAGGGGAGCCCAGGGAAGATATACCAGAATGTGGAGCAGCTGGTAAAGCTCTACAAGGAGAATGGCCACTGCTCTTCCCCCCTGCACGGTGCCAGCAGGCCCTTGAGGTCTTTGATGTCAGACTCCGGTAGCGCCATGAATGGTGGTGCCATGCACGCGATTGTCAAAAGCCCTATAATGTGTCAAGAGAAAAGTCCGTCGAGCTGTAGTCCTCAGAATATGAATTCCTCAGTGTGTAGTCCTGCTGGGATTAACTCTGTGTCCTCAACTACTGCTAACTTTGGGAATTTTGCAGTGCACAGCCCAATTGGCCAGGGAACTCCCTTATCCTGCTCGCCTAACATTGAAAACCGGGGGTCCATGTTGCACAGTCCTGCACATGTTAGCAATGTAGGGTCTCCACTTTCTAGTCCTATAAGTAGCATGAAATCACCAATTTCTAGTCCTCCCAGCCATTGCAGTGTGAAATCTCCTGTCTCAAGTCCTAATAATATCACCATGAGATCTTCTGTGTCCAGTCCTGCGAATATGAACTCAAGAAGCTCCATTGCCAGCCCTTCCAATGCCAATAACAGGTCCACTCGTTCTAGTCCGGCTGTTAGCACTGTGGGATCTTCTATCTGTAGCCCCGTAAACAATTCTCTAGGATTTCCTGCTTCTGGCACACCTGCTGGACCTAGCAGAACCAAGGACATTGTTCCTAGTCCAGAAACAAAAGAGAAAGGTGCTCAAGAAATCACATTTCCTAAAATGGAGGAAATGGAGAATACCATCTCAAGCAACACTCAGATGAACCTTGTTCAGTTTATAAAACCCGAACCAGATGGTTCATTTGGTAGTGCATGTATTGGCGAAAGCAGTAAAATAAATTCTGATTCCCCATTTTCAGTACCAGTAAAGCAAGAATCAACTAAACATCCCTGTTCTGGTACCTCTTTTAAAGGGAATCAAACAGTGAATCCTTTTCCATTTACAGATGGCTCATATTTTTCTTTTATGGATGACAAAGACTACTATTCTCTTTCTGGGATTTTAGGACCACCTGTTTCTTCATTTGATGGAAATTGCGAAGGTAGTGGCTTTTCAAATCCAGGCCTGCCTGTGGGAATTAAGCAGGAGCCTGATGACGGCAGCTATTATCAAGAGAACAGTCTACCATCCTCTGCCATTGTTGGTGTCAATTCAGGTGGACAGTCGTTTCACTACAGGATTGGTGCCCAAGGCACGATATCCTTGTCACGACCTGTTGCTAGAGAGCAGACGTTTCAGCACTTGAGCTCTTTTCCCCCAGTCAGTACGCTTGTGGAGACGTGGAAATCTCATTCGGAGTTGGCATCCAGAAGAAGTGATGGGTATCCAGTTCTAGAATACATTCCAGAAAATGTGTCAAGGTGAGTAGACAAATTACTTCATACATATATATATATATATAGCATAAGCAAGAAGTGAATTAAAATGGGAGCTGGCGTGATATTTCTCAAGCTGATGCGTAGCTCTTTGTCTGCATTTCAATTCTTGTCATTAGAATTGCTGGTTTCTTCCTTGCTATATTTTATTCTGGTTTTAATAAAATCAAAGTTCTCACTTTAATATTTAAAAAGAACATATTATATTCTATTGTTATTAGACTTTATATTGTAGCTTTAGTATGTTTATGAGTTACTGCTACTATAAATGTTGTTTTCGCCATAATGAGAGCTTAGTAAAATTGTTCTCATGTGTCCAATAATGAATATTCTATCTTATTTGGTGCTTGAATGTGTTTTACCTCAGATGAAATGTTGAGATGAGAATAAAAAAGTGATAATATCAAAAATCTATTTTTGTAAGGATGCATTGTTAAAACGTTTACACCAGGCTTTAACTGGTTAAGTTTAAAAACTAAACTTCAGAAGCCTGTGGCAACATATTATTTCTGTATTTTAACTGTAGGAACATTTGGTTTGTATATATAGAAAAATTCCTCCAGAAGGAGGAAGGCTGTTAAAACTTGGCGCATTTGAAAAGGATAAATGGATAATCTGATCTCCTTACTTTTGGTGGAAGAGAAATGTGCAAGTGTCACTTGAATTTGTACTCCTTGTCCAATTCTTGGAAACACATACTTCAAAAAATTGATGTTCATATATTTTATATAAGACACTTTCATAAACTAGTTTCATAATTGATATTAAAAATTATTACATGTATATGGCAATATGACTGAGTTGCAATACTTACATAACCTCTTCATGTGTCAAACTGACTCACCTAAACTTCTTTCTTAAAGCTCAGTGAAATGGACAATAACAGAATTTGTGTTTACTTTTTTCGTACTTTTTGTTTGCATGACTTTCTCATCAAAAGATTTGATCTCATCGGAAGATACATGATTGTCTTGAGTGAATGCAACTTATACCTTATTCTTAGAGTAGGGGAAGAAGGGTGTGTGTCTGAACAAAACAGCTGCTTCCATATTTGTATGGTTCAAAAAATTTCTGAAAAAACCCCAGCATGGCACTGAAAAACATCCAGTGAAGCAATGGTGCTTTGGAGGGTGGAAAATAGTCTACCTATCTAGAGTTCATAGGAGGAAAAAAGATTTAAATATTTCAATTTTATATTCAGACAGATGGAGGAAACATGGCCAATATCTCTGCATTTCCCTTACTGTTTTCCAGGCTGTATTTGACTTTTGATTCAGCTATTTCGAATACAGTCTGAGAAATGCACTTTAGAAAGATGTCTTTCTCAAATGCCAGTATCTTGCCTTCATGCTAAGCTTGACACGTAGCGAGATATTTATTATGAGATGAATTTGCCCTTAAAATACTTACTGGATTAAGGCAAACCAAGTTGTTACTACTTCATAGTGTTTTATCTAATGAAATTTTCATAAATTAGGTTGTTTATATAGTGGGAAAAGTTCCCCAAAAATGTCCAAATGTGAAGAACCAATATTTTACTGCCACTGTTTTGAGCAGTGTCACTTTTGCAAGTAGCTGCTGCCATCCATGAAGGCTACTGTCCACACTGAGTTGAGGTTGTCATCTGTCAGAGGGACAGGCATGGGAGATATTGGTAGGAGCATGGTTATTACTACATACTTTTTAATGACAATTTCTTACTGGGCTTTTGAAACAATTTTTTCTGATCTGATACTACTTCATGGTAGCTTTTTTCATCTGTTTGCCTCTAAACCAATAGATAGATAAATGAGATCACAAGACTTGATATAATTGTGCTTTTTATCTTTGTTTTCTAAGCTCTTTTATTTTAGGTACGCAGGTGAGTGTAGCTCTTGCTTTGCATGATCCAAATATTGAAATTTTTAATGCTGGGAGCTCTCACCATGCATGTGTGGAATTCTGTTTAGATTATGATCTGCAGGGTTATAACACTTGAGACATGCTGATCTTTATTTCAGATTAGGACATGTCATCATTTCAAATCTAACTTAGCCCTGTTATTTAAGTAAATGTTGCTGTTAATTTGCTTGTTAATGGTTTTGTGCTAGCAGGTGCAGCTGGAGACCTGTGCCCTTAAAAATTTCATAATATTTTTTTGTAGAAGTCATTTTAACATAGCAGATTTGAAAGGAAAGTAAACTTTCAGATGAATTTAAGCAAGAGTAAGAAATGACTTGTAGAGTTTTGTAGGGAATATCATTTGGTTTTCCTATTATTTTCTACTATGGATTCATTTTATGAAAATAATGAGTAATTAAAGGAAATGTGACTTTTGTTTGCACCGAAGAAAAATCTCTCTTTGAAGAGAATAGAGACCTGTTCAGGAATCTCTCTACTGGTGAGGCAAGTCATAATTGCATACGCAGAAGCTCATTCCTGCTAATGAGTCTCAATTTCAACTTTGCCCTTGTCACATTCCAGCTAAAACACAGAGGGGAGCGTACATAAGTGTGTTTGTGTTCCCAGGTGTTGTGATAAGCCAGACACAGCTTAAAGCCATGTCAGATGCAACATCCCAATGTGGGTTTCAGCCATCCCATGTTGACACGGTGTTGGGATTAGAAAGTCTCCTTACGTGTTGTCATAGCGTCCAGATTGCACCTCTGTATGCTTTGCATCAAAGCCAGATTGTCGTTTGCTCAGTTGCCTTCCCCCCGCCTGCCCCAAGTATGTCAATCGTATCAGGAGTCAAATGTTTTTCACACTTTAAGTACATTGTTAACCTTTCAAAATCTGCAACAGGAAGCTAGAATATTTTAAATCTTCCATTCCATACATTACATATATCTTGTTTTGGCAGCAGCATTATTTTCTGAAACTCAATATTGTACCTTATTTAAGCTGCTTCTAGTTACAGTTTATATGGTGAAAATGATTGGGTGCTTCCAGGAATGAAGATGCTTCATTTTAAGAATTGATATTAAGAATGTTACTGTAATTTCTTTTCTTCTCATGAGTATCAATTTGTATTAAATTGGAACTCTAATGAGTTATGCTCGCTGATAGTGTCTTGTAAAGTATAGATATTTAAAATGCCTTGCTAGTGTGCTTACTTAGCATTCACTGTCAGAACATTTTCCTTTTTCTTTTTTTGACTTATGCAGTTGTGTTTCTTTTTAATATAGTTGGTGGTAACCTTTTATTATTTATCATGTTGCAACTTATAGTGTGTGAGAACCAGAGTTTCTTCAGCAAAAACATATTTCCTTACTCTCTTTTAAATTTTTGTAATGCTAATGTGCATGCAGAACATGTCTGTCTTTGAAGGATTTTACAAGTTTTATTTTTAATAGGGTGAATCATACCTGTGTGTCTGTGTGTACAGATCCCCTTTCCCCCGAATGAATGACATTTCTAAGGAATAATGGTTTATAAACTAACTAATAGCAAGGTGGGCTTGAAAATGAGGTATGTGTGATTGTGTGTTGTTGCTGACAGACATCCCATTAAGGTGGTTGCTCATCTGAATCGGGATACAATCCGAAGGCTGATGATCGTGCTAATTATGTAATTTTCAAAATGGCCTAGGAAAATGTCACGGTTACTTGAAACAACAGTAAGAATTGTGGCGGATGACCTTTCTGCTGCATTAGCTCTTACCTAAAGCATTTTGCAAATATACTTTTTCCCTCTAATTTCCATATCAACTCATGTATGTGCATATGCTCCCCGTTCTTGGCTTGGCTGTTGTGGTGGGAGCGAAGGATTGATGTTCCTGCTGCTCTCCTTTCATAGGAGTTGGAATTTGATGGTATTGAAATTTGTTGTATTAGACTAAGAAGTCTCTCTCTGTTACGTGGGAGCAGAGCTGCTGTCAAGCTCCACTGCTGGAAAAGGTGGACCAACAGTAGAGCTGCAAAGAGCTATACAGGCTCCTAAATAGTTGTTTCTGTTTGCCAGCCTCTTTGGGGAGAGGTGAGGCAGGAAGATGAAGTATTTTTGTTTTGGCAAGGAACTGCTAGTGTAACGCAATGTGCGATGGAGTCACAAAATTAGGACGTTTGTTGTCATTTAAAAATTTACTTTTTAGAAATAGATTACATATGATAAGTATATTGTTGCAGTTGTTACTGTTCGGACCAGGAGGTTGTTCTTCAAAACATTGTTTCGTGATATTTTAGAGTCTAACTTAAATCTGTTAAAGTTAGGTGAAAGACTGTTGTTCACTCCTTAAGATTTATAGTCAAAATTTTAAGCAACCATGTTGATAATGTTTTCCAGGGCCGTATAATCATGAGCCTTTCGTGTGGGTCAGGACTTTCAGTGCAGAGTCCAGCATCTGCAGGCAGAACTCAGCTGTGTGTTCTGGCTCCCAAGGAGGCAGAGTCAGCAACATAAACCAACTTTGTGGTAGTCCAGAGGATAGGTGGAACAACAAAGGGAAGAGGGATGGGATAGGGGGACGTCATTTATAAAACCTTCCCTGACTTGAATGGGTGATTCTGGTTAAAATCTGATAATTTTTTTTTCTTCAGGGAGGTAAACCACCAAACAAAAAAGGAGAGGGAAAAAAAGGGAGGAGGGAGCAGGAAACAAAACAACCCCCCCACCTATGTTAAATATTATCTAGAATAGTCGCCATCAGAATCATACCTGCCAGAGAGATTAAAAATGTGGTAAATATTATTTTTAAAATTCTTGATTGACCTTGACCTCTGTGTATTTTAGTGATAAACCTTATTGGGAAAAATACTGAACTATTAAAATACTCCTTGTGCTTGAGGGGATTGTTTCCCCAGCATGACCCCCTGGAGCTTCCCACAAATTTTCAGTGCAATTTTTTCAACAATAGTTCTGTCATATTGCAGGCGTACTTCTAAATCTGTATGTTTTCAATTAGAAAAATAACACTTTTGTATTTTTATATATAGTTTTATTAGTTTCCACTACTAGAAG
The DNA here is from genome assembly GCF_059628265.1 of Tinamus guttatus. Lineage (NCBI taxonomy): Eukaryota > Metazoa > Chordata > Aves > Tinamiformes > Tinamidae > Tinamus > Tinamus guttatus. The sequence continues at coordinate 5,324,081 of NW_028288781.1, read as the reverse complement.
TTTGTTTTATCTAAATTATAAATATGTATATCTTCATCCCTTGTTGAAAGGTTATGAGCCTGTATTAATATGCCAAGCCAGAAGGTCAAATGTTCTCCATAGCATATCAGCTTGTGTTTAGCAGCCTCATGCTTTCTACAACTTTGTTTATTGTTATTTTGTTGAGATTGCTCTTTATTTTAGAGGTTTTATATGGGTGTTCATGACTTGTCTAAAGTATCTTTCAAAAATGTAACTTCTAGCAGAAAGTGTATGCATGAATCTACTTCTCATATATCAGGGAAATATCCATATTGGTGGAAGATACCCTGAATTCTGTGGAAATATGAGGTTCACTACTAATATCCACACACAAAGAAAGAAACAATCTCTTGAATAATGGCATACAGATTTTATAATATTGAGTTTTACTGAAAATTCTGTACTACTAACTCTTTTGAGGCTTGACTGTTGGAAATCAGATTGCCATACTTGATTCTGATAATAGTTAATAGTTTCTTAGCTTTTTATATTACTTTTGCTGATACCGAATCTCACTCTGATACTTCCTTTTGACTGTTTCCTGATAAAGGAGAAGAAGCACCAATTTGTAAGCAGATTGTAAAATATGCCAGCAGAAGAAAAAATGATTATCAATATTCTGCTGAAAATAGATATTAGTCCATTTTATTGAGCATTGGAAGACATTGATGTCTGAAATATGCACTGCATAAGAATGTAAGGATGTTCTTCTATATTTGGGGGTATATATATATATACGTATTTTGCAGTTATGCAAGTAAGTATGCATACAGATTTTTGCAGTGATATCAATAATCATACAGTACTCGTGCTGCAGAGGGAGTTAATTGTTAAGTTCTGATTCAATAAACTGTCCTTATTCAGCAAGCACTTAGCATTAATGCAACCTAGGCATGCTCTGAAGTGTTCTACCCAGTTGAATCTGATTTCTATATATGCATTGGTGCTCTGCTGAACTGGAGCGTGATCAGAGATCGCTGCTGGGTGTCATGTGTGGTTTAACAATATAGTGGTTTTGGTGTTGAAATATACTGTTGAGCAATGCCCAGGAGTTATGTCTGGTCTAACTCTGTTCTTGTCATTTATTTGGGTGTACAGTATGTGCATGTGTGAGGGTCAAAGCAGTTTCCTGGTCCAGTTTATTTGGGAGCTCTAAAAATTGACCTGTCGATGCAATTTGGTGGGCAGTGTGGTTCAGTGGAGGCCTGAGAGCAAACTGAAGGGATGGAAAGGGCTATCAACTGCAACCATGCATTCCTACTAAAGAAAATATAAATGTATCATCTCAGTATTTGTATTGTCAGGGTACGCCTTTAAAAGAAAGTGTTTTGGGGTGTTCTTTATTTTGTTTTATTTTAGATATATGTACGTACTTGGTCTTCAAAAATAGTTGTAGAAGCTGAAATTAATGATAAGCTGACTACAGTCAGAATTCCTGTGAGTAAACACTGGGGTGCTGTGACTCCAAGTTTAAACCCTCAGAGGTCAAAAATACCAGAGTTTAGAATGGATATAGGATGGTAACACTTTCTCTGGGAAATGTGTCTTATGATATGGTTATATAAGGGTGATAAAAACGCTCTGACGGTGAAGCTAAAAGTGTGTATGAAAGCCAGGTATTAAACATATCTAAGTTTAGTAACTTTATCAGTTTTCTCATGCAGCAAGTTGCTACAGAGTGCCTGGTGCTCTGCATTGTGGATTAATTTAGTCTTCTGCATGAGAGATCCATAGAGAAGTGAGGAGTGTTGCTGCTGTGTGCCCAAGGCCCTCATCTTGCCTTTCCTGCCCAAGCCACGTTGGTCCTGCTGCTGGAGGAGACGTGCTGACCTTGGACAAACGGCTATTTTTTGGCTTAAGTTACAGGGGTCAGGAAGTCCCTATTTATCCATGCCAGGAGTTCCCAACTAAGTTTGCTCCAGTGCCACTACTGGCAAGAGCAGTGAGGACAGCTCCTGGCTTTGTGCCCTGCTGTGCTTGTGGTTAGGAGGAGATGCAGTTTGAGGAGTGTTCCCTTAACACTTTGAAGCAGGATGCGTGTCTTTGGTAACATGCTTGCCTTTTTTTTTTTTTTTTTTTTTTTTCCTCCCCCTCTCGCTCAAACTGAGGCTTATTGATATTAATTTACAAATATTTAACAATATGTCTTCTGAAATGATGTGATTGGGGTAGCTTTGTTTTATTTTCTGCTTTATTGAAATCAGTGATTCAGGATTTAAATAACTCTACTGATAATTCTGAGCTCTTAAAAATGTAACTTTGGTTCTGCCTATTCTGTAGGTGAACAAGTATCTTTGCACAATGTCGTTTCTATATTGAGTTGTACTGTGGCAGAAGCTCCCAGACTGTAGGTAGGTCACAAGAGAATAACTTGCAGTTGAGTTTTCTTTCTTTATCTTAAACTATGAATTACACTCCTGCAGTTACATTAGAAAGTGTTTTTAGCTGCTCAGTAAATTTTCTATAAATCTGCAATCTATAAGCGGCAATGCTGCATATGCATCTCAAAGGAAAGAAAAATTTGTATTCAGAGGTGGGGTAATTTAGATTCAATATTTAAGGATGTGTCTTTTTTAAAAAGGTGAATTTTCAGCTGGAACACTAGAACAGAGTTACATTCAGTATTTGTGGATATGTGGAATCACTTATAAGAACGTGTATGCTGTCCTGAGATACGTGGATATGATGCTGGTTGTGGTTAGTGATAATTAATAATAGATCAAAGAGTTACAGCCCTGAGGTTAAAAAGCAAATTTCAAACTAATTGCTGAATGTTTCTCACTTTTTAATCATTTTACTAGCTTACATTCTCTGTTTTAAACAATACCTTATGCTTACATCTAGAGGAGTAATAAATTTTAGTTTGAAAGCCAATTCAAAAGTTGAGATGGGCATACTATTTTTTTTTTTCTATTTTATGTGTCTTTCCCTGTCTGTTTTCTAGAGGTACTGTCACAGGTTTTTAAAAGTGATGGCTTCATAATTCTTTTCTCAAGCAATTAGCTCTATGAAAACAAACAGCTAAAAATTCTGCTGCTTTTAAAATTTGTGTTGTGATTCTTTTGGAATTGCGGGAAAAATTATTTTCTCGTATATGTGCATGCATGCACACATGCTTGCCTGTTTCAGGTTTAAATTCAATCTTAAGTCTACAAAATAAGCATGTATGGTAAAGGTTCATTTTAGACAGTACAGTCTCTCAATGGTCTTAGCATTTTTAACCACATGTCAGAATAGGGAAGTAAGTATTTGCATTTGTCCAGACTAGACTTTTGATTCTCCTAGTTGCCAAACAGTCGGATCTTTCTAGTACTTTTGCTAATGGTCTTCTGAATACCATATTCTGCTAATATGATACTGCAGGCTTGTGGAACCTGTGACCGCAGTACTGCAGCACTTTCCTTGTTCACCACTTGTCTTTCTGCCTTTTTTTTTTTTCTCTGTCTCTTCTCTCTTTTGTGAAGGGTCTGTATGATGGAAGGTGCAGCAAAACTGCCTGGTAGAGCTCTTGCCTAGATTCTACCCACATCGAGATAACACGTGGCTGCTGTAACTGCAGCATATGCTTGCTGCATATATAGCAATAGTCTGTGTTGTATTGCATGTCTGTTACCTGTGAATAAATTTGGAGACTAGACTAGCAGTAACCTTGTTGTATAACTGATTAAATAATAACACATTGAATAACTAGATATTCTTAGATCTGTCACAATACAAATTAAAAATCCCTGTGTCCTGAATCTTATAATACTTTTGTAGAATGGAGGGAGATTTGCTTACACATTATACTCCTTGCTTACATAAGGTGTGTGTGTGTATATATATATATATATATATATATATACACACACGCACCTTTATATATATTTATATTGCATATATAAATTAATACATATTAATATATATGAGGTATATATTTAAATATATATATATATATATATATATAAGGTGTTTGAAGCTTCTAAGTAAATATTCCAGGACTGGATTCAGAGTCCCTGAAATTGATTTGAGCAGTTCACTAGGCAAAGCAGTGGTCTGTTCAGTAGTTTTTAAATCACACTCTGCATCTTGATGGCAGATTCAGGCCATAAAGGAGAAGGGGCAGCAGCTAAGTTTAGCCAGGGTCTGAACAGACAGGATGAGTGTCGCCTCTGCAGCGTGCTCCCCGGGGCTGGGTGCGCGTGTGCACGTGCCTACGTGTCAGGGTGCTTGCGTAAGTCACACGTGGCTGTGTACCTGTGCGAATGCATCGCCCTGCTGTGTCCTTACGGAGGGCTCTGCTCTCTGAGCTCTTTGGAAATGTCGTTTCACAATCTGAAAGTCCCAGTTTACTCTGGCAATGTCTTGTCTTGAAAAATCAATCCTGGTTTGTGTGTTTAGCTACAAGTAAGAGCGTGGGGAGAGGACTGTTTTACAGCTAGCCATGCTCTCTATTCGAGAACAGCCTCTTCGTCTGATGTAACTGAAGCTGGAAGCAGGACTGGACATCCCAGATGGGTTTTGTGTCACTGCCACTGGGCTGGGAGTGGGAAAGGAACCACCCTTAGAGGTGCACTCTTAGTCTGGTTCATCAAGATGATATTCTTCATTTTCCTTCAGGAGGCTTGAGTTCAGATATGAGCTATTCCAAAAGGCTGGGGATCTGAGCTTTAGTGTAGCTGAAGTCTTGTCTTCAGAAGTCTGTCGTGCACTTGAGCATTTTTGGAGTACCAGGGACCTTGTAAGTTAAGGTGGGTGGGAGAGTTGCACTGGTTCCGGGGAGACTATATGAGGTGTCAGTTTTATTATTTTAAACTAAGTTGAGTTTGTGTTAGAGGAGACAGTATGTTAGAGCAATTAGCAGTTTCTCTCCTGCTAGGTTCCGCTCTACTTTCCAAGATTTGTGTTGACTTCTGAAATGGTTTGAGTAAATAAGAGTGATTCTGGTATCTGTGAACTTTCAGCAAATCTGAAAGCCTCATTTAAGGACAGTAGGTGTAGTCTCATGTCTAACGATCAAGATCTAATTTAGGTATTTTAATAGAAGATAAACACGTCATCTGTTCTGGCGCAAGTGATGCGTGCTTCTGGATCACTGCAGTTGTCACTTTCTATATCTGCCAAGAAGCGGTGTCTTGGAATTGAGCAGAAACCTTTATGTGTGTGTGTGCCCATAGAGACATTATGGCAGTAAATTTGTCCTCTTATTTTTAGCATGAGTGTGTCCCAGGGACTGGAGTGCTGGACAGCAATGTCCCCTGAGCCCGGCAGGCAGAGGGTCCCTGTGCTGGCACCTGCAGGGCTCATAGGCGCTTTGTGGCAGCAGCAGCGACCTTGTCCTCCCTCTTTCGTAGGGACTGCCCCTCTCTTGATAGTCCCTTTACTCAGTTACAGGATGGAAAAAACAAGCTTTTTTTTTTTTTTTTTTTTTTTTTTTTTTTTTTTAAGCACTCAGGCTTTCTTAAGTTAATAATTAAAAACAAATATTGGCCAATAAACATTCTTTAAGGATTATAAAATGTTACTGAACATGACTGGCCTGTCAAACTTCTGTTCTGAACCTTTATCATATAGACTTGCTTTTAAAATACATCAAATAAAAGAGTGTTTCTTCAGGAGTAGCTTTAGAAACCCTGTCTATCTTTACCATACTATTCCTTTGGATACACTGGCATAATTGAATAGTTTAAATGAATTCAATTAGTTTTTTTTTTTTTTTTTCTAATCCTCACTTAATTTGAATTTGTGTAAACTAGCTGGAAGATGAACAAAGTGGGGGTTAGATGTGTCAGTTTCTGTTCAGTGTATGGAAGTAAATATTGGAAATGGTCCAGAACTTTATGACTACTGCCAACTAATGACATAAGATAATGTTGCAATGAAACAATGTATTTGATTTGCACTTGTTTCTTAACTAACCTTTTTGTTTCTTGAGATTGTTGGGTTTTTGTTTTGAAGATTTGACAGTAAAAAGCAGATTAGGCATTTAAAATTTTGACTGATTAAATATGTGGTAATGACAATTACAAATTGCACACACACATAATGACTTATTTCATATTAAACTTTAAATGCTTTTCATGGAGGAAGCAAGAAGGAAGGAAAAGCACTTTTGGAGGCACTTGGTATTTTAAGAAGGAGAAAAATCAGAGGAGCTTATTTATATAGAGATGTAAAGTAAAAAGTGAGTTTCTGATTTTTCTGGAACCAAAACTGCAGCCTTTGTAGGTCTGGAAACTGTGTTGTACTTCCTTCCTATCATAAATAAGAGTTAACTGTGTTCAGAAGGCCACTAACCTACTTGGTAGGTCTACGTTAGCATTTTTATTCGGTTCAGAAACGTGCTTTTGAAGTGAGTCTTCCAGCTCCCCCCATTTTCTGTGCAGTGGTTCACATCACAGGCCAGTCATGGAGGGAAAAGGTTGAGACTTTTTAGATGGCAGTAAATGAAGGATGTGCCGCAGAGTTGCGTCAGGGGCTGCAGCCCCTCTTGGCATGAGGTGCAGGGGAGCCCGGCCGGCAGCGTTAACCCTCGATCTGAGGACGCGCTGGGAATAGTGGCTGCTCCGCGCTGCCCGTCGCCCTCTCCAGGGCTCTCGGAGCTCCCTGCTAACGTAGGCAGTGCCCGCGTGTTTACTGCCCATTAACTCGAGCATCTCTAACTGAAAAAGATTGAGTTACAGGCAAAGGAAACTATTCCACGGGAAGATAGGAGGCTCTATTTTTAACAGATGTATTTATGTTTATAAGCTGTATCCAGAATGACCAGAATACTTGCGTACTCTTCCTTTACAGCACTCTAGAAATCTTTTAAAAAAAAAAAAAAAAAAATTATTGGACATAGGAAATGAAACTGAAGTGACAAATAAGCTGTATCCTGTTTCTTTTCATTAGTGATTTAAACTACTTGCAAGAGCTAGCTATGGTTTTCAGGTACTTTCACATTTTGTAATACTAATTTGTAAAGGAAAGCAGGTTTTTAAATGGTCAGCTTAGTTAAATATTTCCAAGTAACTGTAATTCCTGCAAACTTGTTTAGCAACATAGAATTGTCTTGCTTTAGAAAAAGGAACAACCTACTCTGTGGATCAATACATTTTTCTAAAGCAGTCTTATTGATTTACAGCTAATTATATATTGCAGATGTCCAATAAATTTATTTTAATATGAGGTTAACTGTGTCAGGTGCTGTATTGTCAGCTTGTAAATAACTTACAGCCATTAAGTCTATTTATAAGCTCTTATACTATTTGATTCCAGTGTAGTAGTTGATTAGTTAAAGTTTTTATAAATTGGAAATGTTGAATCATGCAGGAAAAAGAGTTATAAACCCATCTTACTTTCTAGTGAGTTGGTGTCATAATTGCAAAATCTAGGTGATTTTTGAGCTCCGGCATTAGGTTCTTAAAATTTTATTCTTTTTTTTCCTCCCTTTCTTACTGCCATATCTACTCTACTCTGAGAAACAAGGCAATTTATGCTATGCATTTATTATTGTTCCACATCCTGCCTTTACTAGACCTATATCAGCCCTGTGTGTGATTTCAAGATACTTCAGGTTGTATTTACTTTGCCATAAACCCATGATACTGCGCTTATTAAAAGAAGAATCTTATTAAGCTAATAGCACTGTGCACGAAGGCAGCTGTGGTGCGGTAGAGAGGCTGGGGCTGTGCCTGCCCAGCGGCTGAGGCTGAGGCAGGCGAGCGCCAGGGCGCGAGGAGGCGGCAGCCGAGCCGGGGGCCCTGGGGAGCTAGGTGAGAGCGTGTGCCCGGGCACGAGGGCGAAGCTGGGGAGCTGCTGCTTCAGCCTCCCAGCTTGCCTCGGAGTGACTGTCAGACCACAGCCTGAAAGATGAGGGAGGAATTTGGTGGCTTGTCTTTTTAGCTCTTTCCAAATACCATTGAAGGCACCTGAGCCTTTGAATTCTGGGTCTAACTCTGTAGGACAGGTCTAACTCCGTAGGACAGGTCACTGCTTTGGGGTAGGTATGAGCTCTTTTTTGTTATGCAGAGTACCTCAAAGTTGGGGTAGTGTGATATTGGCATGACTGAAATCAGTAAGTACATAGAAATGCATGCAGTTTCAGACTGAGAAGAAAAAATGTTCAGGAAAAAAACAAACAATCACAATAGTAAAAAAAAAAAAAAAAAAAAAAAAAAACCCAAAACAAACTCAAAAAAACAGAGGAAGTGAACTTGATCTGGAATGTGGAGGAATAAGAAATATGACTTAATTAAAAAAATCATAGGAGCAAGGAAAATAACAGGAATTGGCACAAGAAGTTGTAAACATAGTGGAAAAATATTAGGGGAATTGCAATTGTCTGACATGATTAAAACTGAGAGTGTTCAGAATGTTATCAATTCAATTTAAATGAAATAAATATGATTGATTTTTGTACATGTATTTCATGTAATCTGAAAGCCAGCAGTAACCACAAAACTATTTCCAAATTGCTCTGTACTGTACTATCTAGCCTGTGTCTGACACTTCACCTGAGCAGGCTAAGGTGAAATTGTCTTGTTGCATTTTTGGAGTTCTACTAGGTGTGAGAGTTGATGATGGAATAAGTTAAATAGTCCATCATTCAAAATACGGGAATGGAACAATCAGTGCCATCTGTGGAAAACTTTCTGTTAATGTTTCGTTCGTATAGAATAGACAAAAGCAAAGAGTAGAGCAGATTTTTTTTTTTTTTCTATTCTGCAGGTTACCTTGTCAATGCTTTGCAGAATATCCAAAATACCATGCTGTTACAGGTTTCCCAAATCCAAAGCAACTCCATATTCAAACATCATTTAGATTTCTACATTACATTAAGACTATAGATTAAGTAAGTTAGATGTCAAGAAGTAAATTTAGGTTGGGATGTCTCCAGCCAGTCTTCACTAAGAACATCAGTAGCATCACATAAATTAGTCAGGTTCTCTAAAGGCTTGAAGTAAATATTGAGTAGTGCTTTCTAGCAACAGAGTAAGGTTAAGTAGAAATCAAATTTGCAAGATGTTTCTTCAAGACCCAGCTAGTGTTTATGTTTCAAAATTTATATTTTTGATGTATTACCCGCTCTAAGGAAATGTGCAACAAAGTCTGCTAGTGTTGTAAATAGAGTTGGATGTAGGGTCATAAGTCCAAGGACAGGACATCTGCAGTGTTTTTCTGGCTTTAGGACATGGGTTTTCTATGTACTAGGTCTAAAGCAATGGGAACAAAACCTACTTGAGTTCTGCAGGTACTAGCTATATATATATGTGCATATGTATATAAGTGAATATCTTCTATTTGAGTCTTCTAAAAGAAGTTTTTATTTATTGTACGGTAAACCAAAGCAGTAGAATTAACAAGTCTGAACTCTGGTGTAGCTAAGATACAGGTAGTGCAACACCACTCGTATCTCTTAAATATACTATTTTTTTCTTGGGTTTCGATTTTTGCAGTGACAGAGAAGATCAGCATTAGTGCTTTCTAAGCTGACCTAAAAGTAAAGAATTTGTATTCCTTTAACATATTTAGTAAACTGCATTCAAGGGTCTCTATAGGTGACTGGGATTTTAAATAAGTTGTATATGCCTAAGGTATATCTATTTTGGAAAGAAGAGTTTCCCCTTGGGAAACATTCAAGCCTGGAATTTAGGTTAGCCCAGGATAGATAGAAGAGGAGAGCAAGGAATGGAAAAATTTGGTTGGCCGCTTCCAGTCCTAAGTTTTTGACTCTATTTATAGAGTCTATCAGAATATTTCTAGTTAGTTCTGGGGAAAGTCAGCTGCTGTGCTGGGGATTGGCTGTGCTCCCAGAATAAGGGGTGGGGGGAGAAAAAAGTATGATAGGAGGCCTATTGAAAATCTACGAACTGACACCAGTGAAATTGAGAAACTGGAGGACTCCTGTATTTGGGCTTCAGTTTATTTTTCTGCAGCCTGTGTTGGAGCTGGATATTCTAAAAAGCAACTCCAGCTCTGTAGCTTAGTATGATCTTCCAAATTAACTGTGCGCAGGAGATGGCCCCACACTTAGCCCCCAGCAGGGCTCATGGTTCAAAAGATGGACCTCGGTGTGATAAGGATGAGTACCAAAGTAGCAGGAAGCGGGATATTGCACTCAGCTTTCATGCTGCAGCATCTGGACTATACGCTCCGTCCTCTCTCTGGGTTAGATCAATTAGAGGAATTCAAACAAAAGTGGAATTTTTATTGAATAAAATTAAGTTAACATGTATCAATGAGACTTTAAGCTGTGGCCTTTTTAAATGAAAAAAGGCAGGTCTTGCTGATAATGTAATGTATAAGCTAGCTGAAGTGTGTTATTCATCCAGAAACAGAAATGTAAAGGAGTCACTGTAAGCTTCTCAAACAAGTGAGAACCTTTCTCGGAAGCACAAATTAGATATTTGAATTTTCAGCTCATAATACTTTTCAATATATTGAACTGCTAAAGTATGAATAACTAAAGTTTTAAAAGTATTTCATAGTATTATTAGAAGGTTACATAGTTTTAATAAAAGGCAATTCTTCAGCAAGCCTTCTGTGTGATGTGTGTATGTGTTTTGTTTGTTTTCCCTCCTTCCTCTGATAGCAGAAGGAGGGTTCTTAGTGCTGTAACTGGAAAAAGTAACTGTGATCACATGGACAGTGTTATGCATGTAAGCTGAACCAGAATACTCCAGCTCAGATGAGCGTTTATTCAGATGTCAGAGTTCATAGGAGCTGAAATTATCTGAACAATAAATGGGCTATTTTAATACTGAAATAATGCCACAAAAATATGTACTTACCTTGAAAATAAAAATATTCATGACAATTGTATTGCTACTTAGGTTTGTTGGGAACTGAGTTTTGATTGATCATTTTCCAAATATTAGGAAAGGCAGCCGTATTGTTACAGCAGAAGTGATAGAGCAATGAGTACTTCTGAGAGTTGTTTACTGCCTGCTGATTTCTATTAGTATCCCTTATTAGTAGGATACTTAATTTTATCTTGGAGATTTCCATAAATATTATAGAAAATCATACCTATATTTAACGTTTTCCTTTAATTCTTTAATTGTTCACTGTTGTAATAAATCATGAAACTAATAAAATATCATTAACTCTTTATTACATCACCAAGTACTTCAAATTCTCTGTACTAGAATAACATCTTAGGCTAATCGATTAAACTTGGGGATCTTAATCAAAACCAGATTTCTAATAATTCATTGTTGCTGTATGTGATGCCTTGGAGAAGTGTTGATGAGTAGCTTATTGATGGAGGGAGGAGGAAAAGATTTTGATTAGATTGAACTTAATGCATTATGTGTGGGGGGGAAAAAAAATACCAGCAATGTGTGTTGGTAAAGCTCCAGCACTCTTACAAATTTTTCCTATTTGTCAAAAGCTGAGATATTGGAAAAGGAAGATGAACAATTTAGTAATATTTATTTTGCAGATAATTTTTGGTCACATATTTGAAAACTACTGAAATGTTGGTCTCTTTCATGAAAGTACCTTAAAAATCATGCTTACCCCTTACATCTTACACTGTGCCGCTTTATAATTTAAGTCATGTGAACCAATGCGATAAACTGATATGAGGAAAGAATTCTGAAATGATAAATGAAAATGAGTCTGAAAGTGCTTGTGCTTCTCTCCACGGTAATACTTTTAAGATGCGTGTCGCATTTCAAAAGAAAAAGCTCTGAATTTAACAGTGGTTTATAATATATATTTTCTGAAATAGTGTCTGTTCTGTTTTTGAAAGCACAAGACTGTATCTATAGGCCAAGGACTTGATCTCTCATCAAGGTGTTCTGAGGACTTTCCTGATTCTTTATTTGATGCATGTTCTGACAGTGAGGATCCTGTATAGAGCTTTGTGTTTTCACTGATAGCCCCATTAGAATCAGTGGGACTGATTTTATACAAAGACTTTGCTTAAGATCTGCAGACAGCTCAATGTTTGCAATATTTTTAACTTATATGTTTTATATTATGTTTTTTTCTTCATGGTTGTTCTGACACTTTGCTCTTGTCATGCACAGCATGTACCTATTCACACTTCCATACCCTGACTGTGATGGCTTGAATCCTTCATTATTTTGTGATTAATTGTAGAGATACAAACACTATTGAATCAAAATCCCCAAAAGGACTATTTTAAAGGATCTGCCTAGCTTTTGATTTAGCTACCCCACAAATTATTCATCTGGTGGCTGTGTGGTTTGTAACATCCTGCTAAAATTGGAACAAATCCATGAAATACTTTCTGCAATATGTGAGGAATAGAAAGCTTGATAAGTTTGTTTTGTTTTTCAAAAGGGATGCACTGCTTGGGTCAAAATGTTCAAGAGACAACAGCACTGGATAGTGAATCTATTAAGTGTGAATCAGTGGGAGTGCAGGATCATAGTTTGTGTTGTTAATTGTTATATTGGGACTTTAGTACAGATTTTCAGTTGTTAGAAGTCCAATTTTTGTCAGGTGTGTAAACTCATAAACCATGGTTATGTAGGAGGAAATTGTAATTCAGGTGAGGAATAACGAAGCAAAGAAGATGTCTTTTTGTATTAGCTGTTGTATCTCTTGATGCATGTGTGGTTGTCTCTTTTTTTCTTTTTTTTTTCCTCTCTTTAACAGATCTTGTCCATTGGGATGTAATAAAAGGCTGGGGACTTATTTGGCTTATAAATATGTGGTATACTGTTTAGATATCCAGAGAGAAAAGGTTGAAGAATATCTCTTGTATTATCAATTTTTCAATGGAAAAATATAATAAAAACTAGAAAATATAGTACTACATAGTTTAGAAACACAATATATAATGTGGGTTGAGAGACAATTACTGTGTTTTATTTCTGTATTTTCCATCTTACTGAATGTATTTCAGCAACAATTGGTTTCTTGCTGTAATGCTATTTTTAGCTGTTTAAAGCTCACATCAAATTACTGTGGAGTACCAGATGAAATGAAGCCCTCATTTCATTTGTGAAAGTCACATTATGAAAAATTCCTACTGTTGTCTTAGGTAACTCTTTTACTGGTTTTATTCAATTTCGTCAATCTCCAGGATAAATTTTAAAGCAGTTTTAAAGATGGACATACCTTACATTTGTCTATCATTTTAGAGTTTATTCATTTTAAAATAGCTATAGTTGTTTAGATACATAGAAAGTGTTTGCATGACATCCTGTTGTCTGGGATGCACGTATTAAAGACTTGGATACAAGAGGCCGGGTCCTTCAACAGCTAAGCCTGACAAGTAGTTAGAAATCTGTTGGTTTTAGCAACAGAAGTATGTTTCTGGTGGGAGCGTTATTGACACTGGTGTTCCCCGTAGCTGAATTGATAAACACTTCCCTGTTTTCAGTGATCTACTTGGGGGATGCTAAATTGTTCACGCCATTATTTTGGAGAAGTCTGACAGATTTTTTTTGTAAAAAGAAAACTCCTTACCCCTTTTAGATGATTGTTTATTTCAGAAGATTGTGGTGTATATACATCTTTAGCATGAGTCCTGAAAAGGTAAATTATCACTTAGATGTAGTAAAGAACAAAGTGAATTGCAAAGAGAGCTAAAAATGGTGCTAAGACTCTGAATTCCACCTTTATCTTATCTACCAATACAAAGAAAAAAGATCAAGTCATTTGCAGAAATTGGGTAGATGCATTAAGAATGTATCATAATTGATAGCTTTTTTTCTGCTTTGACTTCAGTAGCTTAACAGTGTTGCAGGAAATTTGGAAATAATTATGCTTCATTGGTAGAAGTTTATACTTGACATTCTCAGAAATACCTTTAAATTGTACAGTAATCCCGGTCATCCCTCCTCATCCTCAGCATTTGTATGAATGCCCTATTGATTGTGCTGAGCTAGTGAAGCAAGTAATTACTTTGCCATCGGGAACTACTGAACTCTAAAAGCATGTGAGAAGGGGGCCTGCGCTGGCTTTTGGAGCCAGACAGAAACTTCTGCAAAGCTTGGACGCATTTTTTTGTTGCTCTCTAAGCAAGAAAACACCTTCCAGGGAAAGCAGAAGTTTTAGAAGAGCTTGTATGGGAGGTGGAACTCCTAGTCCTGAATTTTGGCATGCAAGATGATGTTTAAATTTAGGCAAAGGTCTTATGTTTATTTTTGATGAGGGACTTGAGCGTATTATGACTGAAGTGGGCAAATCAGATGTGCTGGGTTATTAATAAGTAACTTGGGATAAATTGTGCCAAAATGGAATCTGTTTTTATTCTGTGGTCTGTGTTCTGGAAACTACCTGTTTGGATCCTGCCTCTTGGTACAGATTCGGTCTTTCTCCCTCTCCCCCCCAGTTCTGTTGTCATAAAAGTCAAAAACACTTAGGCCAACTAACATTTGATTTTTGATGTAGTTGTCTAACAGTTGTGAGCATGTATTATTTACATTAGAATAGTGTTAAGAAATCTTAACCAGGATCAGAATTACAGAAAAACAAGAGAAAGACGCTGTGCCTCCTCACTAATTATGCACACTGCTGGATCAAGCAGCAATTATTTGTCTCTTGTATTCAGATGAAGAACTTTTTTTTTTTTTTTTTTTTTTTTTTTTTTTTTTTTTTGTGAGGGCTCAATCTGGGTTCCTTCAGGCCTCCAAAATGAGAAGAATATGTGGAAGAGACCAGCGGGAACTGTTCTTGAAGATAGATTTTTAGTTTGAGAGTTACCCTCTTTGGTTGAGGAGAGAAAGAGAAGAACCATTCAGAGCTGAAGCCTAATTTTGATTGCTGAGAATTAGCATCTGGATGAGCCTGTAGCTTCCTGTGTGGCAAGCAGAATTTAAGGGGCCACTTGGACAAATATGACCTTTGTGAATGCTGTCCTGCTGCTGTTGTCTTCAGCTACAGAGTATATGTGTTCCCACATGTAGGTCTTCCTGCTAAATTAACATCTTGATGGCTTTTTAAGAAGACCAACGAAGAACCTGTCTGTCGAGAATTTCTGGTGTTGTACTTTAAAAAAGTTAGTTTGGAGGGCGGTGGGGGAAACAAGGTGGAGGGGAAGCTTCTGCAGACACGCTGCTTCTCCAGCAGCAAGGGCACAACAACACACAGATCCACGGAAAAGACTTTATCATCTCCTCAGGTCATGTATTGGATTTTCAATCCCTTCTGTACTTTTAGGCTTTGTGCTGTATACTGTCACTCCTCAGAGAGGAGAATGAGAAATGATGAAGTAGTTTTGGCATCATTGAGCTATCAAATAAGTTCCACATGTGCTAGATCTGACACATGTTGAAGTGCATTCTCTACTGGCAAAACGAAATACGTGCACGGACACATTTTGTGCACAGAAACTTCAAACCAGTCTTTGGTTTGAAGCTTCTCTGTCTTTGTAGTCAACAGGAAGTTCTGGATACGGAAACATGGTTATTTAGAGAGAGGTTTTATTTAGAGAGAGGCATCCATGTGTGTATGTACCTAGGAGCTGTTGCTGGCTGTACGGGAGAAAGACATGTGATTGGAGATGTCAAAGGTGTGGTGTCAATTCAGGTGTTTCCATTGCATGATTATCCAGCTCATCAGAAATATCAGCTCAGTCGAAGGACTTGCAGAAAGCAAAGGTGTCTGCACCCCAGATGTTTTTTTTCAGAGGATAGCACAGTGCTATGGATAAAAGCTGGGTCTGGACACCTGTTCTCTTGGTTTCTTGATGATTTCCCCATTTCTACTATTACATTTCTTTCTCTTTCTCTTACTCTTTCAGGAAAGAGAGAGAAATTGAGTTTTAAGGTAGCAGATAAACTTCAATTTCTATCTACATTCTTTTCATTATAAAATCAAGTTTTTATCTGATCTTGGCAATTGGTTTTAAGCTAGACTAAGCTAGGTTAAAGTTGGTTTTGCTTTCACCTTGATTTATAAGACGTGGCTACCATTGTGCTTGTAAAGAATTGTCCCTGCATAGCTCTTCTCAGGTGGCATTGGCAGTGTCAGAAAACCAAGGCTGTGGCTGGAGAAAGTTTCTTACACAATAAATTTCCAGTTTTCTTGTTGTTGAAAATGCTTTTGCCCTCTTACAAAGACCAAGCAGAGAACTATATTGCATTTCAAGGATCTTGTGGGTTTAAATGAGCCAAGTCAATACTTTCCGAGAGCATTAGATAGTTTGACTCTTCATTATGGGTGGAAATGAATGTTCAGGGTTTTTTTCCTTTTTTTTTTCTTTAGATTACCATGTGTGTCTTAAAAATTAAAGTACCTTAAAATATAATTTGTATGTTTAATAGACAGTCTTTACTTCATTGTCTTACCACATTCTCCATCAAAAAAGCAGGATTTTCCAATTTTTTTTAAACCTTGGCATTGCAGATGGTACATTACATTTATAAGTGCTATTCAAGAAGCAAGAATATAGAGGGAGAAGAAAGGCAAAAAAAAAGGGGGGGGTTAAGTCATGAAAATTGAATGAAATGATATTATATACAGTATATTAAAATGTGTTGATTTATCTTATTTACATGCTTTTTCCATTCACTATTTCAGTTCAGTATTTCAATATTGCCCATAATGAAATGTTAAAAATGGAACCATTCTCAAGTTGATGACTGAAACAAGTTGGCTTTTCCTCTCTTACCTAAAGACAGTATTCTAATAACTTTCTCTTGTGTTTATTGTGAATCCACAACAGAGCATAAATCTATGTGACCCTATAGAAGGGGTCACATTAAAAAATGCAAATCATATCACTCTGAGCCTGTCCTGTCCTTACAGTTCCTTATTTCCCCATAAAACATTGAGAAAGATTTTATTTAATTGCTAGAAATTCAGGAAGTGTAGTTAAATGGCCATTAAAGCATAAAATTTACTTTATGTTACTATCGCTTTGTTGGAACTTGCCGAGTTTCTTTAAGAAAATACTGTGGTAGTGTGAACTGCTACTGCAAATGAGACAAGAATAAAAATTACCCTGGCTGGCCAGGGAAGAGGCATAGCTGGTTGAATGCTTGTGTGCTGTTATAGGAATACTGGAGCAGATGAATGTGGACACATAAAGTATCTTTGCTGGGAAGATGGTGCATAGGGTCCCAGGTTGAAGTATGAACAGAATTAAAAATAACAAGTATGATGGACCCATTAGTTGGTGAACATAACTTGTGTTTTGGAAGACAAAAACAAAAGCTTAAAGTTGAGGCAAGATTTGTCCTTGAATGGGAAATAGCATTGAAATGGAAATTGTAACAATGTGAGGTTGCTCTATGGAGCATAAGAGGAGCTCCAATGAATAATTAAACAAGTGATAGCTAATAAAATATACAGCACATTGCTTCAAACTTAGAAATTGTAACTCTGCCTAAGGGATGAATGTTTTTCATTACTTTTTAATTGTTGCCAGTGTTGACCTTCAAGGTCTTTTTCTGGCAGATAATTTGTTATGGTAAGGATGAGATCATTAAGTATTTTAGCACAAGCCACATGATGCAAATAGTTTCCTAATATTATAGAATGCTGATGTGGTAAGAGTTTGTTTTCTTAGGAATTTGTTCTCCATATTTAGTGATTTTTTTTCCAGATAATATCTTAAAAGAGCAATTTTACTGTAATCTTGCAGGGCAGAGGTTGTAGGTAGTAGCAAACATTAGCAATGTTTGCTGTGAGGTTTTTTTTTGTGTGTGTGTGTGGTGCGTTTTTTTGGGGAAAAAAAACACAGTTGAATTATAGTAAGTATTACTGTAAAGTCTTGCTATATTTTTTGGCTCCTAATAATATTTGTGTATTCCAAGAGTAAGTAACAACTTTGCCTTTTTCCTCTGTTCATGAAAGCATCTGCGTAGGAGCCTGTAGGTTTTCCCTGTGTTGAAATGAGCTTCTGTGGTTTCCTCGACTGCAGGGCCTGTATTCAAGGAATTGAGTGTTACCAAACTTTGCTAGCTTTATACTGTAACTCTGTATTACCGTGTTGGTGTTTGCATAGATAGGCACTAAAAATATGCATTGGACAAATACCAAATACCGCCAGGATCCGTGATCTTGGTTTGAATTTTCTAGAAGCAAATATTCTATTATTCAACTCTTCTGTCATGTATACAGTAGATGTGTCTGCTCAGAGGAACAAGACAAAATGGTGACTATGTGTTTTAGTAGTTATATGGGGAGGAGGAGGATAGCACAAGATCTTTTCTGTATGTTTACTTGCCATTATTTGTAAAAACTATTCTCTGGTCCCCCATACCCCTCCCTTAAGGGGTGGAAGAAGGGCCATGAGAAAAGTTGAGTAGCTGGATAAGGGTGACCAGTGCAGGCAGCTGCTAGGAGCATGGCTGGGAGGCAACTGTGGGAGCTCCCCGAGTTTCCTGTGGGGAAAAAGGTGTTACGGTCGGCCCCCCTTCTCTTTCCATCAGTCTCAGCTGTTCCTGATGAAGGAGGAGAAAGAGGAGGGCCACGGGTGTGTTTAGGTGGAACCTGCCCTAGCCGTTCAGCACTGCAGCGTGTGTCTGGTTAGACTGGTGGCCTTGTCCCAAGCACATACCAGTGCTTGGGCTGCCACAAACCACGCGAGAGCCCCGGCAGCCTGGGTAGCAGCCTGGACCATATCATTTTTTGTTTCTCTTGGTGCAATCCCTTATTAAGCTATGTAAATAGCTCAGTTTTGTGGAAAATATTTGTCTTTGTTACATCTTAATTTGTTTAAAAAAGATTGCTATGAATTATATTAATTTGTTCTTTGCTAATCTGTAGACCCAATAATATTCACATAAAAATATTTTTTCCCTTTTTTCCTATGACTGAAAATTCAGTATGTCACCTTCTGTCTGCTTGCAAAGAGATATGAGAATCAGGTTTGTTGTTCATAGTCATGAGTAGGCCTTGTGTTCAGCAGGGAGTTCTGTGTTCACAAATTAATAAACTTGTAGCACTTTCCACAAATATTTTTTCAAAAATATATTCAAGGGGAAATGGAAGTCTTGTGATTGTAACCATCACACATATTTTAGCATTATTTTTGCGAAGATAATCTAACCAAAGCATCTAATATAATTAAGGGAATAAAATCCTTAGGATATTCAAAATTATCGATAATATTAGAAAAGGAAGTAGCGCTGGAGAAAAAGAGCCCAGTTAATTACATACCTCCCAGACAAAGGCCTTAATACTTGCAACAGTATAAATGTGCTGTATGGACAAATGTTTTGGAGGGGGGAAAAAAGGTTGTCATATAAATATGTTGTATATGATGGAGACTGTGTTGCCTCTGTTCATCTCTAAGGAATCTCATGTACAAATTGGAGGTGAGAATAAGCTAAGTGGAAGTTATTTCTGTGGAATTCAGCACCTGCAGTGATTTTTTTTTTTCCATCTCCAATCTGATTAGATTTGGTTTGAGGCATAAAATAGTCATTTATAGTAGAGAATATTCATTGCTTCTGCTACACTTTTCATTACCACCCTACTATTATTGGAAAAGTCGAGATGCAAAGTAGTTATGAAATAGCATTAGGATCTGGCTTTTATTTGTAGCTATTCAGTTCAGCACACCATCTATGTGATGTTGTACATATTTGACTTAGCAAAGGGCTACAGTAGAGGACAAGAGTGAAGACTGAGAACTAACAAGCTGCCTCTGAAGAGACATTGCTGTATATCTGTATGTTTTCCTTGCCATACCATCCACTTTGTTTTTTGTTCTTAGAGGGGTTGCATTCATCATGTAACTGTGATGAGTATCATTTCATTCAGATGAGGATGTCAAGAGTTGATCAGAGAATGTTCTCCTCAGGACATCCACCAGTAAAGAGGCTGCATTCAGACTTGAAAGGAACGTTTTTGTTGTTTTATTCCAACCCAAATCAATCAAGTATTTGCATATCATCTTCTGGAAACACACTTCCTCAAGTCAACGAGGAAAGATTCTGCGTGATGCAGAATGCATGATAACGAATTGAAGAAACTATCAGGAATAGCAGTTTCAGAGAATGAGTAAAGTTAAACATCATCTAATCATATTATACACTCTGCAAAACAGTATATTAGAAATAATTATAATTATCAAAGCTATCATTGGATTGAAAATATTGCCTCTTAAGGAGTTAGTACTATGTACTAGAACAGTAAATTCACTGGCAGATGCAGTATTTTATTACCTGCAGGAAATCTACTACTGCAAAAATCCAGGAGCATAAAGAGAATCTATATTGGTTATGAATTCTTATCCAGTAGAGAAGGATCACTGAACTTCTGTTTTTCAGAAACAAATTAAGGAATTTTCAAGCTATGTAAATACCTCGCATAGGTCATGAAACTCAACACCTTGAATCATGGGAGAAGAAACTGTTTTCTTAGTCTCTTCCTACAATTACAAGTTTACTTTCTGCTGAGTCTTACAAAATAACTCATAAGTCTCAGTGATAAAGAGTGTAATAGGATTCTTTTACATGAACACTGATCATTCTATGGAGGGGGAGGGAGTGAATTTTTTTTCCCTTTTCTTTTGGTCCATAAAAGTTCAGAAATTCTCTTTGGCCGTTCAAAGGTTATTGTGGTCTGACATATTCTTTTGACATGAACATCTCCTAAAATGAGTTGTATGATGCCGTGATTAGGGATAGAAGTTTAAAGAACGGCTGTTAAATTTGGGTGCCCCTATTTCTTACTTAACTTGACACATGCTTCAGGAGCTAAATTCCATGCTGTTTGTCACTGAATTGATTTGGAGGTAGCACACTTTAAAAAGTCAAAATACAAATCGATACCTGAGATCTGACACCTTCAGAAAATAGTGAACAGTTGTAAAAATGTTCCATTCACATGTAGAATTGTCAGTTACCCCATTTATATTCCCTATTCTTCTCACATTTATTTCACAAATGTCTGTGAAAAACACTGCTAAATCAGGACTGTGATTTAGCACACTACAGTTCGTTTGTATTATAGTAGTTATAAAGGGAAGAAATTTGCCTGTTGTTTTGTAGTGAGCCCATTAAACAGTAACTGCTTTACTGAACGCAACTCTTGGGAATTTTCTCTGCCTGTGATGGTTTAAGAGTTACCCCTTATGCCTTTTCAACCTGATGTGCTTCCTACCATCGTGGGTTCTTGTCCCCCCTATTCTTTTAGTGATGAATCAATAGAGTTTATGGCTGCAACCTAAAATATAAGAACAAAAATTGGTTAGGAAAAGAGGATGCAACAACAATTCCTTTTTACTGTTTTTCTGAATAGATAACTGATTGTTCTTTAAAACAAAATTACCATCCTAGCTCCTAGCACTTATAGTTTCTAAATATATGATGTGTATATGTATGGTATGCACAGTATACACACAGCATAGCATCTACAAATCTTTTTCAACAGACAGAAGTGCAAGTGTGTGTTCCCCAGTTGCGTAGCCCCAAGAGTGCTTTCTTCCAGCAAATCTCAGACAAAACGCTGCCTGGCGGGAGCGAGTGATTGAACCGCTGCTGCTTTGGAGTGCCCGTTGCCTGCCTGAATTTCTTCAGGATATGGGCAGGCTGTATGGCAAGTGCTTTATAATGTCTGTGATTCCCAGCTGAAGTAACTTATCACATTCTTCTCATTCTTGGCATGTGATGTTTGCACCAGGTGAATTCTTTTTTTTCTGTCTGTGTTTATATCTATAAAGTAGGTGTAGGGAGAGTGGATATGCGAAGTATCAGGAACTGAAATAGGATGTCTTAAGGCTGGCTGAAGGCCAAGATGAAATGCATCTCTCTTGGCAGCAGGGGTGGCTGAGAGAGCACTGTGATACTAGAGAACTTACTTTTTTAATCGGTCAGGCTCATTCCTACCTCAGCTGACCTCCATTGTCAGGCACCAGGCAGGTTCGTGTCCTGTGCGCGCTGTCCTGAGCCGCGAGGGCCTCCAGCTTCCCTGCCTGCATGATGGCAGGAAAACAAGGAGGTACCTAGAGGAGTAAAGCTCCTGGCACATCTGACGTGGTTTTTGTCATTCAGTTAGGAGATGGCTTACCTACCCCTGGCAAAGGTAACAGTTGGTTTGGGGAAGGCAGGGTTCAGCGAAGAGACGGAGCAAAGCTTCCAGCCCGGCCGTGCTCCCACCGTGCCTGTTGGATTTGCACCTACTTCCCCTCATCGGCGCCACCACCAGAGCTCGGGGCGCTGCCGCGGGGAGAGCCCCGCTGCCATGGGTGTCCCAGTGTCACCGTGTCTCGCTGCCTTCCCCTCCCGGGCTCCATGCAGGCCCTGGGCCGGCCGGCTTCTTTGCTCAAGCAGGATTGACAGGCAGCAGCTGCTGTGGTGCCTCGCTCTCCTTTAGTCCTTGTGGAAGCTCTACTTGATCTGCAATGCATTTATAGCATAGTTTGGTTTCTGTGCCAGAGACAATCAGTTAAGAATATGGTTTTGGTCAGTATTTTCTTAGTATTAGTATTTCCTTTTCAGAAAAAGGCAGTGTATGGCTGTTGGCTCGGAGGAGGTGTGTGGCCCTTGTGAGCTGTGCAGCCATGGAGGGTAGGCTCAGGCTGAGGAAGACACTTCCCTGAAAGTAGTGAGGAGAAAAAAGAGAAGCATGGATTAGTGTCAAGAAACGGCTGCAAAAATCTGCTATGAAACAAAATTTTTCATAGCCCTAGAGCTGAGTGTCTGGCCTGGTGCTTGGCATCCTTCCTCTCCAAGCTGTGGAAATTTTGCTGGAAGTTAATGCTTCCACTGCTGCAATTTTTTTCATTAATTTTCTAGTTCTGTGTAAGGATGCTGGCAGGAAGTGAGCGTCCGGTGAAAGCAAAAAAGTGTTGCAGAAAAAATTGCTCATCAAGCCGTTTTTCCTAGAGAGAAAAGAGCCGCAGCAGGCTGAGGTGCCTAGAAGCACCGTAGTGTTCTTGCCTCCAAAACGTCTGCACGTTCTTGCAAAAGTGCTTCCTTCAGGAGTCAATTCTTTGCGTCATGGGCGTGCTGACCTGTTCCCTAATTACTGCGTGAGTTACAGCTTTCAAATTTGAAGCACCAGGCAGTTTCATTTATTGTTTTAATGAGAAAAAGATATGCATCAATTAAGTTATTAATCAGCTAGTGCATTAAAAAAACCTGATGATCTGTTGATAATAAGTGAGGTTTCAAATACGAAACTCTGTAAGATAGTTGCTACAGGTAAAGTACTACATATTTACACAGTTCATAGACCAAGTTAGGTAGAAAACGTAATGTGTACATTTAAATAAAAACTTGGAACTTACAGCAATTCATTGCTGAAGGAGAAGTCAATGACACTTCATAAATTATCAAATGAACTAAAGTAATTGTAGGGGACTTAATGTTTTTAAATCTGTTGTCATTTTTCTGTAATGGTATATGTTGTATAACGTGCAAGATACATCATGATTAAAGTTTTGACTCATTCTAGTGCTGAAATTAACTCTATTATTCTACCTAGGGAGGAGGTAGGGGAGAGCCAGAGTAGAAGAAAATGATAAAGTACACAAGCTTTGTAAACATGAGTACAAATAAAATACTATGTTTCAGGTAGAGTATGCCTTTTTTTTTTTTTTTTTTCTCCTCTCTCCCTTCCAGGAAAATTGCAAAGGAAAATATTTAAAAAATAAAAGCCTGCTTACACAGAGAGCAGTTAGTATTTGAAAGTTGACAGTGTTAGAAGAGAAATATTTTGGGGTTTGGTAGTATAAAATATGAAGCTCACTTTGATTTAATTGACAAAATGCTCAGACAAAGAGTTGCAGGATAAGGAAGATTTCACACTGGCAAAATGAAGTATGTCTTTTCTGGATTATTCACTGTAAAACAAAAAAGTGATAACTGCAATATGTGTGTAATATAAAGAGTCATCTTAACTTTGAAAAGACAGGAATAAAAAGAAAAAAAAAATCGGCAATTCCATGCAAATTGCACTGATTGAAAATGAACTGAGATTAACTGAAAGTATAGTATTAAGGTCTAAGACGTTTTGAATCTGAGTTTTAGTAAATTCTGTTCTTGGTTGGAGACACTCAAGCACTATGTCAGAATTATTTTTAAAAAGCTCTTAAAAGATTTATTTGTGATATGAGCAGTGTAAGAAAACTTGTAACTGGATCTAGTTATCAAAACACGTAAAAGTGGTACCTAGAAATGTGCTCTTATCTCATGCAATTGTCTTGTAATTGTTGGGGAGGGAAATCAGATTAGGGAGTACAAATACTTAAATACTTCCAGTACTGGAGTTAATATATTTTTGGAAATAGGAGGTACAAACCTGCATTCCGTGAAGCCAGTGGAAGTTTTGGGTTTTTTGCAAAATTGGCACGAATGTTTGCAAGTTCCCTACTGTATTCAAACTTTTTTTTTTAGGAACAGTCAAAACTTTTATTAAAAACTTTCATTCATATTTAGAATGTAGATGATGTGCTCCAAAGTCTTGGACCTTCTGAAAACCTCATCCAAAATATGTTATTTCTGTGCTACTTCCAGCAGAAAATGTTCCCCGAAATGTGATACAAGAGTCTGTATTTTTGCTCTCGTGGAAACTGGTTTGATTTTATTTTCATGCTAAACCAAGTTTTACTTTGCTTGATACTGTTTCTGTTCGTTCTTTTGCTACTGAGTAGCTGTAGCAGTTCCGTGTGGTTGATAGTGTCTGTCAAAACCTCAACAGCGAAGAAATAGAACTGTGGTCCCTAACTCCTATGAAGTATGTCTTACAAGTCTGTGGGACTTTCTGAAGAAAAGGAGACCTCTGAATGTTTCTTGATTTGTGAATACAGAAACGGAGATAGAAGACTGAATCTTTGCACTCCCTTGTATAATTTGAAATTTCATTTTTCGATTTGAGGGGCTGCAAATTTAAAAGATTGAATGTTATTAGTAAGGCAACTGTAGATTTAAAAAAATAATTTGGGAGAGTTGGGTGTAAAATGCAAAGAATCAGAGTTACTATATTTTGAACAAAAGAAGATACCCCTTTTCTGTTTTTTTTGTTTGTTTGTTTGTTCGTTTGTTTTTTCTCTTCTAATGTGATTTTGAAGCTTCACATAGATAGAATCAGTGTTCTTTATTTTTAATTGTGGAAGGATTGCTTTGGCTGAAGTCATTTAAAACTGTGACCCCTTAACTCTCATCCATATTCTCTGTATTTACATGTAAATTCTCTTTCATAATGCAGTCTTTCTGTTTCCTTTGTCACTAAACAACTTGTTTCCTCTTCGTTTGTGTTTTCATTCACTTCCTTTTTGCTCTTTGTACTATTGCTAGTCTATTCTGATTCTCTCTTGCTTCCTTTTACCCTGTTCTTTCTTTTCTCTTTGACACTTAATTCTTCCCTTCCTTCTATTCTTCCTTCTTTCCTTCCTGCTATCATTGGGTCAGATGACTTCAAACAGTTAAGGTATGGGAGTCTTGCGTGACATGCCGGGATAGTTGAACTAGATTCCAAGAGGACTTGTCACTAAGAAATATATCTTCAGAAGTCAGCCCTAATTTAAAAATTCCTCATTGTAACGTGCTGGCAAACTGCTGCCTTCGGATACGAGAGCGCCTTAGAAATAGGCCCTCAGATGACAATTCGCTGTTGAAGCCCCCCTGTATAAATGGGTGCTGGCATCTCCAGAGCTCCCGATGGCATGAAGCAGCAGAGTGTGTGCACTTGTGTTATGGAGAAAGGGAAATATGAACCACAGCACTCAACCTAGTACCTGATGTTTTTACTGGATTTAGTAACTTGATTTAGTAAGCTAAAATGCTAATACTCTAACTTCATTTCCCTTCTGTCCTTTCTTTCTCTTGAATATATTCAAGAGTTTTTAAAACAGTCACCAAAAGATTTAAAGATCATGAAAAAAATGTGGTCTTAATTGTAGGCAGTTTAATATTCCTGTGATCTATTTTGAAGAGCACATTCGACATGCAGAAAGCCAGCAGCACCACACTGAAGCCTTTGTCCTTCCTGTGGGTTGAAACAGTAGATAGCTTACTGTAAATGTGGCTGCCTGCCAATCCGTGGCGCAGATTCTTTTTTTAATACTGTAAACTGGCAAGAAATCAAGAATTGCCGTTCTTCCTTTTATTTACTTTCCCTTCTGTATTAAAAAGTTCAATAAATAAGAGAAAGTTAAATGCTGAGCAAAGGTTTCATACTGATTAGGTAGTGAAAAACAAAGAGTTATTAGTTTGTTTTTTCTTCTGTCTTTTATTTCCATATCTTTCTGGTGAAAATAGAAATATCAACTGCTTCATCTGGAATACATTATAGCGGTGAAAAGTCTGTGCAGAGTTTAAAATGAGGACAGAGCAGAATGCATCCATCATGCACAGTCTGAAATAATCTGCAAGACTGCTTCTGATTTGATCCTTACAGTGTGCTTCCTCCTGATTTCTTCCAAATTCATGTCAATAATGAGTACTCTGTCTCTAGAAAACACTCTTTTTTGTGAAGTCTGCCCCTGCCTCTGCTGGTAAGTATTTTCTTATTCATGCAGCTAAACTTCCTGCAATAGCTGCTGAATATTTTTGTTTTGCTGTTATATATAAAAGTGGTACAGGGAGGTGGAGTTCATTTTAATGCTTTTCAAATGCCAGACATGCCTTTAAAGTTTCTTTGCTTTAACACTAGAAAGAGAATTGGCTTTACTGTTTATCTCATAATTGCATTTCTATATTATTGGCAAAATTATTCTTGAAAAAAGATTAAGAATTGTGTTGATACTTTGGTATTTTTTAATGATTTATGTGGAGAGAAACACACTTCATTCGTGATACTGAAGTTCAAATAAAAATTAAAAATGATAGCTATTAAACAGAAAAATAATGTGAAAAATAAGACCATAATGATTCATTTTAAATTCAGAAATTCATTGCGGCTCATTCAGACATATGTCTATCTTTAAAAAAAAAAAAAAAAAAAAAAAAAAAAAAAAGCTGTTTGGTAATACCAATGTATATCTGTTTCTGGTCTGATGAAGCTTAAAACATGCCATGAGATTCATGCTGAAAGAAAACTTGGGCTCAAGTTTTTTGCCTTTATACTTTCCAGTTAATCAGAAGGTTTCTGGAAACAGAGATATTTTTGTTCCTAAGGTGGTGGACTGTGACTGAAGAAAACTGGACGTAGTTTCTCGGTCTGACCAATTGCTTAAAATATCTTGGTGAAGTTGTCATGATTTTTTTTTTTTTCCCCCCCTCTAAATTCTTCATCTGTAAAATGAATCTCTTCAAAGAGGGTAGTATGGTAAAGATTAATGCATGAATGTTTGTGAGACAGTGCAGTATTGCTTACTGGGTTGGTTTAAGTATTGACATTAATGAATCATGTGAACGAATGATTAAAAAACTACATTTACTTAGAGGTTTCCAATATGTTCTTTCAAAAGTAGAGAAAATGTGATGTATCATTTCCTACCTGCAGTGTCCAAACGAGGAGCACAGAAACATTTATGCAGGCAATTTAGTAATTTACAGCTTTCCTTCCTTGGTTTCTTCCTTCAATTAGAAATAGATTTTTTTGTCTTGATTTCTGAAGAAAATTATTTTCAAATATAAAATATAAATATATATGATTTCAAATATAAAAAGAACAGCATATTTATGTGAACATTTGTATAGGTGATTTGGAGCTAGAGCTAATGAATTATTGCCCCTCCCCCCTTTTTTTTCTCCAAGACTATGATTTGAAAGATATCTGAACATTAGAGACCAACTTAACTTTTCTAAGCAATCAAATAATTCTTTCCATATCATAATTTAAAAACACTCCCACAAAAACAGGGACCAAAAAATATATCCATCACTTTTTGTCTTGAATCTCGCTCGAGATATATACAAATGATTTATTGAAAAGTGTCAGGTGAACTATCACAAACTTGTTGCTATTTTAAGATTGTTGGATGACATGTTTGCTTGTATGCAGTACAGTTTTAGTTTGGGCTTTGCTGCCTATTGGGTATAACATGCTACACAGGAAAAAAATTATTTATTTGATCTCTGACATTAGAGGCAGATATAAGTAGCTAACAGTTTCAGTTTTACTGATATCTTCTGGTCTTTGTTTCTGGTAAACACAACTGCTTATTTTCAGTAGAAGTGATACTGTTTTATCTCCTTATAATTTCCACATTAGGAGAAAATAAAGAAATACTTGCATAGAGTTTGAGTTATCATGTGGCCACACGACTTTGGAGCACACTGTTAATATATTTTCTTCTTGGATGATGTGACCAGATTATTTTAATGGCTCACAGATTTCAATATATATTTATAATAATACACTATATAGTAATGTGTATAATGGGAATAAATACTTACTATAAATATTACTGTAACTTGCTCAACAAAGAAGAGTATTTGACAATATAATTTCAGGATGACTGCTACTGCTTCCAGGGGTTTCTCACCCCTGGGGTGGATCATGAGAGATAGATTTTTGAGCTCCTCAAACATATTTAGAAGAGACAGAAAATATTTTATCATTTGCTTCTAACTGATATTCTTAATTCTTCGCAGTAATAGTTTCCCTTCATTATAGCAGGTTCTGTTTCTGTATGTGGACCTGATACTCTCTCTTAACCTATATAGCAGTAAGGCAATTACCACGAGTCAGGTGAACTTTCCTCCCAAGGTTCCTTGTTATGGGTCAGGACAGAGCAAGACCTTTTCTGTTTGTGGAGCCGGTCTGTGAATTAATGTCAATGAGAATTACTGGTAAAATCCCCAGTGATGGCTGATGTCCAAAGTCCCTAGCAAGGCTGGCAATTTAAATACCTGTCCCTCGCACGCTGATTTGTCCAAGCAGGAGCAAGCAAATGGATAAGATGGAGGAGGAGAAAGTGTCTTGCTCCTCCTCCTTAGTGAATTCATGCTTGGACTCATCCGTAGCTCATCCGCTTTAGCTCCACAGCGGCTTCGCTCGCATGTGCTCTGTCCCTCTCCCTTTCAACAGGTCACAGCTTATGCTGCTCTCCGCTTTATCCTCCGGCGAGGTCACACGCCACTCTTCACCCTTTCCCATCCTCTGCCAGGTCGTGCCTTATTTGCTCCTCTGTAACAGCGTAGATGAACCGTGTCCTGGCCAGTCCCCTCATGCCTTTCCCAAGCCAGCCTGAGAGCACCTAGATCCTGCGCCCCGTCCCCGGAGCAGCCTTTCTTCTCCCTCACCTTCCCTCCCTGTGTATCCATCATAGCAGGAGCGAAGAGCAACAGTGGTATCAGCCACAGAGGGATTTTCTTTATTGCATTAAGCACACGAGGCAAGATTTAATAGGGGTGTTGCCGTCCCATTAGCCTTCTGTGATCTGGTGTCTCAGCAAATCCTTTCATGGCTAGGAAAACTTGTTATAATTTCAGTGAATTCATCCTGATGTTCTAGAGTCAGCTCAGGGAAACTGCTTTTTCTCTACCCACTGTACAGTTTTCTTCCTTCTGGGTGACTGGACCTGCTCATATTTGAATTGTTATGCCAGTATTGAGCAATATCCCATCTGGCAATAAAAAAAATTAAGAAATGTGATTAAGTTGCTCTTGAATCATATGGCAGTGACGTCTTTATAACTTTTACACAGAAGCAGAAATTTAATGTTTGTGATGATACTATTCATAAAATATGGCTTGTTATACTTAGGGCAGAGTAACGTTTCAACTTTTGGAGAATAATTATAACTTTTTAAAGAATAGATATTGCCAGGTACACAGATTGACAGCTTTCTCTTGTCTAAGTTCGGTGATACTTGCCTGTGGTGCCAGACAGGTTCTTTCCCTGTGTGACCAGAAAAAATCTGTTTGACTCATAAACAACCTGAAATCTTTAAGTAACTGTTGGGCTGTATGCTTTGAAGTTCACTTTGTGACATCTAGGTGATAGGGATGCTAGTTAATAAGTGTGTTTATTATAGGTGTGGCTTGGTTTTAAATATTTGCATTGAATATTTGGGTATCGTTGTACATGAACCTCCTTCAAATGAGAAATACTCGTAATGAAAACAGAAAATGTCTACCAAATTTGTATCCTAAATAAAGCTCTGCTGAAAAGTCCTTGAAAAAGGTTGAGTATTTCAAGCCTAGTCTGAAAATGTAAATAAAATAAGCTCTTTAGGTGAGACAGATGTAGAATTCGACTGTGTAAGTACAAAAATGAAATTTAAAACAACTACTTAGTCTCCTGCCATGTGCTGATGACACATGAAGTATGGGAGCAGTTTGGATTCGTTGTTTTAGTGGCTAAATCCGTGTTTCCCGCATGGCTGCGGAGCTTGGGAAGTTGCCGGGTCAGCGTGCCCGTTGGATGGGTTGCGCTCAGAGCGCGCTGGGGCGGTCGCTTTCCTCGGAGTGCTGCTCCGGGGGAGAGTCGCGGGACCTCCTGCCCACGCTGCAGCTAGGCCTGCTGGCCACGCTCTGGGCTGCAGAGGCTGGTCGCTGTCTTTGCTTCAGCACATTCTTTCCTAGATTAATGTTTGGGGCAATGGGGGAAATGTAGGCAATCTTGGAGTGCACACACTCCACCTGGCTGAAAATAACCCCTTTTGACCAGTGGTTTTAGGCAGAGGCTGACGTTCACTCTAGCCAGGCAATTAGAAGGGTGGCTCAAGCATTCCCATTCCTACTCCGAGGCCTGTTCATATATTTGACATGCACTAGTTACAGGATAAAATGTGAACCCTAAGCAGAAAGGATGCACAACTAAGGTAAACTTTATTGTCAGATACGGGAGGGACTCTAGACCTGTTCTCAGCATTTTTCTGCTCACGATCTTAAGAAGCCTCCCATTAACATTGTGATCTGGGGAGACTTATTCTGAAATTCACATTCTCCTTGTATGGTGCCAAGGAAGAAGCAGCACATAACTCTTAGCTCTGAGTGGTCATGGTTATAATTTAATGTTGTTTAATTAAAGTAGTCAAATGGTCAGATAAAATGATACCTACCAGTTCAAGAAATTATCTTTAATTCAGTAAATCTGGTCCTTGGGGTTGGAGAACAGCAATTGTTACAGTTCTTTTACCATTTGGCGCTGTGACAAAAATGCCCAATCTTATGTAGCTCTTGCATGATGAAAAAATAGATAAATAAACAGGATTTATGAGTTCTCTCTACAGGGATTTTCAGCAGAGCAATTGATTTTACTTTTGTCTGCACAAGATAAAGCAAGATAAGAAAAGAAAGAAGGAAGTATTTCTCTCCCCCTTTAGCCTCCTTTCTCTCCCTCTCTCCCATCGAGTTTAAGTGAAAGAAAACCTGAAATAAGATTTTGGTCCTCAACTGCTAGATACTAGTGCAGAGTAGAACACACTTTCTCCCCAATAATTCTGAATGTCCTTGAGCCCCTTTAAATTAGACCATTTTCTGAAGTGACCTTTGTTGTTAGTCATGTTAGATCAAGATCAAAAATATCATTATACTTCAAAAATGAACACAAACTTTTGTTTAAGGAAGTAATATAGTCTGCTTTGGAAGAGACTTAATCTTTTGTTTAAGTTGGTACAATGAGGATTGCAAGGTCAATCAAAGGGCTTTTAAAGATATGAAGATGTTACATGTTTGTTGAGGCTTTCCACATCACTTGATTAGACAAATGCAGAATTAAATAATAAAAGTCAGGGTCAGATGCATTCTGAGTGTTTTTAAGTTAGTTTATTTTTTGTTCCAGGAGCATATGTTTTGGCTGCAGATGTTTAAATCAGCTTGTCATCTTACTGAAAAGCTGTCTTCATTTTGTATGTGTATATATATATATACACGTATATGTGCATGTACACACGTGTGTACACATAGATACTTTGCCCTGGAATGAGCCACCATATCCTGCTGCATTTCCCTTAGCATGCCCATTCCAACGGCAGCCTCCCTAGGTCTCTGTGCTGTCTCTCTTTCTTAACCCTAACCCTAGTCCTAACCCTAACAACAGCCACTATGCATGGGGTCATCAGGCCTAGTGCTGCCCAGAAACAAAATACAGCCCTAGAGCCAGCCACCATATCCTGCTATATTTCCCTTGGCATGCCCATTCCAAACGCAGCCTCCCAAGGTCTCTATGCTGTCTCTCTTTCTTAACGCTAACCCTAGTCCTAACCCTAACCAGAGTCACTAAGTGTGGGCTCCTCAGGCCTAGTGCTGCCCAAAAAGCAAAGGTTGTCCTAGAACCAATCACCATATCCTGCTGCATTTCCCTTAGCATGCCCATTCCAACCGCAGTCTCCCTAGGTCTC
The DNA here is from genome assembly GCF_059628265.1 of Tinamus guttatus. Lineage (NCBI taxonomy): Eukaryota > Metazoa > Chordata > Aves > Tinamiformes > Tinamidae > Tinamus > Tinamus guttatus. The sequence goes on along the minus strand of NW_028288781.1, from coordinate 5,291,983 downwards.
TATGCTGTCTCTCTTTCTTAACCATAACCCTAGTCCTAACCCTAAGAACAGCCAATATGCATGGGGTCATCCTAACCATCCTAATCCTAACCAGAACCACTAAGCATAGAGTCATCAGGCCTAGTGCTGCCCAAAAACGAAAAGTTGCCGCAGAACCAGCTAGCATCTAGTGCTACATTTCCCTTGGCATGCGCATTCCAAACGTAGTCTCCCAAGGTCTCTCTGCTGTCTCTCTTAATCCTAACCCTAGTCCTAACCCTAACCAGAGTCACTAAGTGTGGGCTCATCAGGCCTAGTGCTGCCCAAAAAGCAAAGGTTGTCCTAGAACCAGTCACCATATCCTGCTACATTTCCCTTAGCATGCCCATTCCAACTGCTGTCTCCCTAGGTCTCTATGTTGTCTCTCTTTCTTAACCCTAACCCTAGTCCTAACCCTAACCACAACCACTATGTTTGGGCTCATTAGGCCTAGTGCTGCCCAAAAGCAAAAAGTTGCCCTGGAATCAACCACCATATCCTGCTACATTGCCCTTGGCATGCCTTTTCCAACGGCAGCCTCCCTAGGTCTCTATGTTGTCTCTCTTTCTTAACCCTAACCCTAGTCCTAACCCTAACCACAACCACTAAGTTTGGGCTCATCAGGCCTAGTGCTGCCTAAAAACCCAAAGATGCCCTAGAACCAGTCAGCATATGCTGATCTTTTATAAATATATAATATATGCATATATAGATAAATATATATGATGACACGTTTTCAGTAAGAAGACAAACTGATTTAAGAATATGTATATACATTTATTTTATGTCTATGTGTATATACAGACACATTTATATGTATATATTTATATGCATATATGCATATATGTATTTTTTTATTTAAAATATCTGTGTGTGTGTATAGATAAAACGTGTGTATATACACAAGTTTCTTAAACAGCTTCCTCCTGGAATTGTGTATTGCTTGACTGTATTTTGTCTCCTTGAAAGGAGGTAAGAATGCCTTCAATCATTTTCAACATACGGGTGGAATCATATGCAATTTTTCATTATCAGAAAGGTAATTATTGTGTTTTTTTGCATTATAGTAGCTGAAAACTGGTATGCTACATTAGTCGTTTCTGGTTAGTGCGTATATGTGTGCGTATACATCTAAATGTGTGTGTGTGTGTGTATATGTATTGTATATAGTCCTGAAGTGAAAAATAGTTAACTTTGGTATAGTCACTATATTGTAGTTGGGGAAAAGTGCAACCACAGTTCCTTCCGAGGTTGTATAGAGGACTATTTTGTAAAGTGTACAAGTTTACTTTTGATGCGTTGTTCTGTGGTTGTATCCAAAAAGCACTGGGGAGCAGAGGTGTTCCCACGGAGGTGCCACACAACCAGGCTGTAGCCAAGAGCCAGTTCAGGCCCCAGCACTGTTTGGGGGACAGTCTGAAAGGCAACTGATGGACCTGGAGGTGTCACTGATGCAGAAGAGGAGTCAAAGCTCCTCTGTAGCTCAGCACAGATGTACCTGCATGAGCATTTTGGTTTGGATCAGGAATGTGCTTCTGAAGCAAGGCTGCTCATTAGCCCCACGTACTGCCTACATTGCAGAACAAGATGCACAGAGTTAATTTTTTCCTAGATGATTCTAACCCAAAACTTGGAGATAGGCATTTGGTCTGCGGGATCAGACAGGCTTTAATTGAAAGTGAGCACCAAAATATGCTCGTGAGAGCATTGGCTCCTCCATGCTGTGTGTTTTGTGGAGCCAGATGGGGACAGGTATAGACAACAAGGGATATTGCTTAGCCCTATGGATGGGGCTCTGCTGCCCATCTCCGTGCCCTAGCGCCCCACTGCCAGCCGCCAACAGCACAGGCCTAGGGAACACTGCAAAGGGCAAGCATGTTGTATTGCCTTCCCAGCATATTTTTTTCTAGCTTCCAGCAATCTTCATCTCGCAAACTTCCTGAAACAGAGATGATATCTTGGCTTTAATAGCCCTTGATAGATTTTTTTTTTCCGATTAATTTGTCTGATTGCTTTTAAAAACATGCGCATTCTTATCATCTACAAGATTCTGTGCAGTGAGCTCTATAGTAAAACAACGTATTGGTTTAAAAAGAACGTTCTTTTGTTTGTTCTTAACTTGCTACCCGGCAATATAATTTGCTGCTCTTTTGTCTTTATCTTGTAAGAGACAAATGACTACTTATCCACTGCCTTTGTCACTCTATATATCACAGATCTCTTTGATATCACGTTTATAGTTTGTCTTCCAGGCTGGAAAATCCATGTCTGTTCAGTTGTATGAAAGCCATCTCATACCTTTGATCTTCTGTGCTGTTTTTCTTCATGCATTTTCTAGTTCTGTTGCATCTCTTTGAGATTCACGGGCTGCCTGCAATTTAGAGAGCATATTCAGTATGCAATATCTGTCATTTAAATAGTAGCATAGTGATGTGTTCTGTTTTGCTATACGTTCTTGGTATTTTCTAACATTTTTTTTGACTGCTGCTGAAACCAAGTTAATATTTTCATATATGTGTCCCTTATAACTGCAAGATCTGTTTCTATAGTGGTCATAGCTCATCCAGCGCCAAATAGTATGTTGTATTCTGTGCACTGGTACAAGTTATCATGAGGCAGTAATGTGCTCTTGCAGCGCAAAAAAAAAAAAAAGAGCAGTGATACCATGGGCCACACTAGTCAGAGTGCCACCAGCAGGTCAAGGGAGCTGCTCTTCACCTGCACTCGGTGCTGGGTCCAGTGCTGGGATGCCCGATTCGAGATATGTGGAACTACTGGAACAAGTCCAGCAAAGGGCCAGCTGGAGCATCTCTCTTATGAAGAAAGGTTGAGAGAGCGGGGACAGTTCATCTGGAGAAGTCTGAGGGAGGCGTGTGTGTAAATATCCGAAGGAAGGCACGAGGAGGATGTGACCAGGCTCTTCACCAGTGGTACCCGATGATAGGGCAAGGGGCAGCAGACACAAGCGGAAACACAGGAGGTTCCATCTGAACCTGAGGAAAAACTTCCTTGCTCAGAGGATGACAGAGCCCTGAGAAAGGTTGCCCAGAGGGGCTCTGGAGTCTCTATCTTTGTAGATTCTCAAAAGCTTCAGGACAGTCAGAGACAATGTGGGGGGTGAGAGAAAGTATCTTTATGTTTACAGGTAGAGAGGAGGTATCTTTATCTTTACAGGGTCCTTCCAACCCTTACAGTTCTGTGATTCTGTGCTCTGTAAAACTAGAGTTGTTTCCTTCCCACCCATCCTTGCCACTACCCCCTGCAGTTCTTTCTATCTGCCAGCATTGAAGTTTGCCTTCAATTTTGCTAGCTGTTCTGTCGCTATGTGAGAGTCTTTGCAATTCTTTCAGTGAGCTGGTGTTTGTATTGCCATGAATAACTTCATTCTAGCACCTTTTCTCCTCACTGCTTTTCACCCTTGTCCTACCCATTTATTCAGCTGTGTCCTAACACAAATTCCTGTGTAACGCCAGTATTGACCTACGTTCATTAAGAAAACTGAATGTTTGCTATCATCTTTTATTTCCCATCTTTTAACAAGTTATTTCATTGTTTGAAGTTCAAACTAGTTTATTGATCTGATCATGTTTGTCCTCGTAGTCATTGATCTGGTAGCAATGCTAATAGATTTATGAGGCAATTGCCTTGTTGACTCTTCCCTAGCATGTTGTATCTAGCTCTGTGTTTAAAGAATGATGTTATATATAACAATTTCTGTCAATTTGTTCAATATGTACATCACTAGCTACTTCATGGTTCTCTGCATCCCCCTAGGAGCTCTGTTAATATCTTAACATTGTGTTTGCTCTCTCACTTTTTTTTTTTTTTTTGTACAGATGGGAGGTGGTTTCAAATAACATTAATGGGAGCCATAACAGCTCAGTTGTGCATACGTGTATTCCTGCAGAACTTAAGGGAACATCATCTCATTCTTGTGATGGGTCACTACTCCCTTTGCCAATACTTCTCCTGTGACCATCTCATTGATGCTCACATTTCAGACTGGTTATTAACCCTGCAAAAGAAAATTCCAGATTTCCAGCTGGGGGTCTGCCTGACCTCTTCTGCAATGAGCACAGAAGCAAAATATCTGGTTAGGATTATTTTTTTCTCCTTTGGCCTTTTCTACCCCCTACAAATATAAGCGCAGATTTATGCCAAGTTTTCTATTCAGGGATAGATTGGGTTATTGGGTTATATATTGACAGACTGGACAAAATAGCTCCCTTGGGGGCAGTCCATCAGTTTTCTGTTCTCTTAAACCCCAAGTAGCAAGAAGGGGCTGGAGCAGAGTCCAGAGTGAAACTCATTACACAGATGTCTGCAAATGATCTTCCCTCTACTGTGCCCTGATGAGTAGAAGGAACTTGCAAATCCTCTGATTTTTTTTTCCATTCTCTTTAATATTTCCTTTAAAGACAGCTAGGAAACTAAACATGGCAGTTACTTTAGTGCAACATTAGGATTTCATCATAAAACCCATAATGGCAGGAAATATGGACATTTAGGTTTCAGTAACAATATTAGCTATATATGGACTGTTTTCATTTCCTGCTTTACATAATCAATTCTTACTTACCTGACCTACATTAATATCTGAGCACATGGCAAAAACTGATTATTTTTATCCTAACTGTTATGTTAAAGGTTTAGGTTAGAATCATTCTGCCTGATTTTAAGTGATTTATGCTGTGATGTGTATGAGGTTCATGGGCTAGGAAATGAAACTTTTTTTCTTTTTTTAAGTCTTCTCTTAGGGTTAAACATATTAATCCTTATTATTTTGTAATATTAGTGTGTACCTCTGCTGAGATTTTTAGTAAGAGACCCTCCTTGTAAGCAATACACAGTGAAGGATAAACGTATTTAGACCAAAATAGACCAACCAAGGAAGATGTTGTCTAAGCCCTTCTCCCTAGGAAAGGTTCCCTGTGAGCTCCCTGGCAGGTGGGAGTGTGAGCATGGGCTGAAAGAGGTTAAAGGTTTCTGGGGGGAACAACAGGCGACTTACCTGGTCCTCTTGATAAACAAGAGGTAACTAAAATAAGCTGCCCTGTTATGAACAAGGTCACTGAAAGTGTGCTACAGAGTTAGCCCAGAAGCAGGTTGCAGTCAACATACGTGGCTGCACATGATCTCTGAATGACATGCACCAAGAGAAAGGCAATAGAGAGCATTTAATGGAGCACTGGGCTAACTAAAGCCCATAAAAACAGAAATCTTTGGAAATGGAGAAGACCTTTAGAAATTCCTTAAGTTACAGTGTGCTGTAAGTTAAAGCTTGGACAGAAAGAAAGAGGAAATGAATAGTTGTGAAACAATTTTTTTTTAAGTAGTATTCAGTTAATTTGGAGAGAGGAGACTAATGAGGAAACTGTATGACAGAAATTTGAGTTGTACTGCATTTTTCACCTGTTTCATTTTTGTGCAGACACAAAAACCTGCAGATGGGGGAGTTTGACAGATCTGAAGAGCCAGTCTTAAAATTGGAAACTTCAAGGATACTTGGCAAGGATCAATTGATGACTTTGTTCTAGACTGACATACCAGTTTAAGTAATATGTAAGAAGTAGAATTAACTTTAATAAAATGGCTAGAATTTGTCAGGTGTACGAATTCCCAGCTGACATGCTTGGAGGCTGAGCCCTGGACTGATGCTTTGTGAATGATGGAAAAAATAAGTCTCCTCAGAGCACAGGGTCCACAGAAACAGCACTTACAGCTGCACTGTATGTCTACAAACACTGCAAACAGTATTTGGAATAAAAAATAGGAACTCTTCAAGTTTTAAAGGATTCTTAAGTACCCTGATCTAAAGAGAGTGGGATCCAGTGTTACCTAGAAAGTTCTTCGTAGAAATGAGGAAAGGAAAGCTATGGGTATGATCGCCATGACAAATAAAGGCACAATAGAACCCAGCTCTGGAATGAAGGATTACTGGGAAGAATACATGCCCCAACAAGTCGTGTGGGCAAAGATGAGCAATGGGCACAAGATTCAACCATTTGAGACAAACAAGTTACAGGGGCCAGATCTGAGGTCCTTTGGCAAGACACAGGATGACAGATTCCTCTTGGACGCTTCCACAGAGGATTTTGGCACAACCAATATGGGTGTTTTTTCAAGCCATGACAAGAAAAGTTCTGGTACTTCAGACTTGCAGATCTGCACAGCTGTGTGAAGTGTCTTAGAGACTAATTGAATCTTCCAAATTTGATTTGGTTAATAGGTCTTTGAATTTTCTGCATTTCTGCATCAATATTGATGGTTAGCTACTTTTACATTTAATTAGAGAAGCAAAATATGCGACTGTGGCCTGCATGGTTCAAATGATCTGGTTGATGTTGGCTGCTGTGCAGAAGGTATCACGCATGGGGAAAAATAAAACCTTAAGGGAAGGCAATGCATTTGAGCCTTTTTGACTTTCAATGATTCTGAATAGCTCCATGCTAACTTTGCCCTCTTCAGTTGTAATATATTGTTAATTCCATAGGAGGTCATACTATGGCTAGGGTATTTGAGTCAAAACGATGATTTTTAAAAGTTCGTCCGTATTCATAATTGAGCAGTGAGTAAATGATCCACAGATCCATTCTTTTTCTGTCTCCTATCATTTTCAAGTAATCTCAAGTGTGACCTCTTTATAATATGAATGGTATATATTTCCAGTTGTGACTTAATGGTTTGGATAGTGGCTAAGGCAATGAGCTGAAGAGCTAAATTGATGATCTCATCTTTCAACCCAGTAGCCTGCCTGAATTTCTCAACTAGTCACTGCTCACACATGAAGATATGCTCACACATATCTTGAATATTTCTTAGTACTTCTAGAGTTTTCATATCAAACACAGATTTTGATAATTAATCAAATGAAACTATTATCTGAAAGAATTCACTTTTAACTTTTTAAAATAAATGAATTCACTAATTTTTACAGCAATATCTCCATTGTTCGCTTACTGATTTCAGAGGATTTTGACAAAGAAGGTTAAGCAGAGTATTTAACAAAAGAAGTTTGTTTATGTGAGCATAATTTACCTCCGATTGTGCAGAACTTCTCAAGGTGCACGAAGACTATTGGGTACTTTATAAAACTAATGCTCTAGTAGAGCAGGATCTCGCATGGAAATCCTTTCATCATTGTAGAGAAACAGTGAGACTTCTCTTGTTTGGGTGTGAGCTTAGCAGAAGGTGAGTCATCAGGCACAGATTTGTGGAATCGATGTTTATAGACTCGGAGGAGTTTTCAGGTACTTGTTTTTGCTTTGGCAGTGACTGAACTGAATTGATTTAACTCTGCAGGTAATATATTGATGTTTTAGTAGATGTAATGAAGGTCTGCATTTATCCTGTAGATGGACTTCCAGACTAAACGGAGATATCCAAGTTAGTAATACAGCTGCTCCAGTCTCCATCTGTAATCCACGGAAAGAGAGAGATATTGCCAGAGGATAATTTTCAGGTGTCTTTTTCTGTATTTACTACGCAGTTATATATATTTTTTAAATTTATAAACTACTGTCATCTTTTCAGCAATGGGTTTTGGCATCCTACCTTCAGAGAAGTTTGCTCAGTCACAGCCTAGTCTTTGTGTAGGATGCTGCTCTCATACTGTTTTTTTTTTCTTGATAGAGCTTTTATAGTGCGACTGTCAGATTGGCATCTCTCTCTGTTTTGTATCTACAACCAGCAGAGCTTCATTTTTGCATCCCTATCATGTACTAATGAACTGAGTCTTGAATATTGCTGTTACTTCTTGAAACCTAAGTGCCAAATTTGTTTCCACACAAAGCTCCTTCACTCAAGATGTGAAGTAGCTTCAGATGTGCTAGCATACACGCAGTTTGTAAAAATCTGTCTTTTGCTGCTTTCTGCCTGCCTAGTGATGGAAAGATTTGATTGCAATCCACTTTATTGCTATGCAGTCTTCCTCCATACAGAGGTTCGTTAGGCCAATAGGGTTGCTCTTTATCGACACTAAATATTTTCAATAGCATATGGCTCTTTATCTTTATGGCCACGTGGTACTTGGAAACTTAAATATGAGTACAGTACAAACTTCAGCCAGATGCCAGTGTGAAGAGGGACGTTAACATTCAAGTAATTTAGCACTTACACTAGTTCAGAAATAGTCGTTCTCTAGTAATTGTAGGTTAAATATTGCCTTGTTTGCAGAATGCTTTATTAACCTGGACATAGGACATTTGTAATAGGACCAGTCTGTTGCAGTTTTGCATGTTTTTTTCCTAAAAATGAGTACCGAAAATACGCGATATGAGTCTCCAAATAGCTTTGCTGCTATCAATTGATAAGTCCAGTGGCAGTCTATGATAAGCATAAGCCTTTTTTTTTTTTTTTTTTTTTTTTTCTTTAAAGTAGCTGTAGAGGAGATGACATAATTTAAGATAGTCATTTTGGATGAATTTGTTACAAGAGCCAAGAAAAAATGATTTTTTTTTTCTTTTTTTTTTTTTTTTTTTAGTTTGGCGGTTGAAGATCCATTTTAGGGACTATATGAAAGATACTGCAGCAGCATTTCAGTGGGAACATGATGCTGGTCTTCCTGGATCTAGGAGATGGCCTTTAGTCCTTGTATGGTGTTAATTGTTTCATTTAGGTAAATTACTAGGTGAATTTGTCGTACCTTTTGTAGGCATCCACTACCTTGAAATACTTTCACTTAATTGAGAAATGCAGGTGTAGAGTAATGCTCTTCTTGTGCTGTTTTATTTATCTTAGTAACTTCAATACTCAGGTATCTATCTCATTAAGTTTTTGTAATTGCTTATAATTTTACCAAACTGAAGAGCAGGAGAGGGCTGCTTTCAGATAGTGTACTCAGTCTGCTGAGGGAAGGGATCTGCCATAAGGCAAATTATGTAACAGTTGGACAGAAGACTCCAGTTTCCCAAATGCCTTCTTCAACCTCTGAGTGAGGGTTGGAAAAGATTATTGCATAGTGAAAATGAGAAAATTTGTCTGATAGGCCTAGAGGCAAAGGAGACAAAAGCTTTGCAGTTTTGAAGATGGAGTTTCATCAGGTCTTTTTTTTTTTTTTTTCCTTTTGTAGACGGGATTACAGGCAAAAGTTAATGTAGTAGCAGAGGGCTGGGCTTGTTTTACCTGAAATGTCCCAGTCTTTATGTTTTACATTCCTGGCTACTGGGGAAGATGACCAGCCTTTGTAAAGCAGGTTCATACTGATGACAAGGAGTCTTATAACTGACAAAGTCATTGAAAGGAGAGTGTGCTGGGGCAGTGGGGGGTAAGACAATTTGTGCAATGCACTGTTTGTGGTCGTTGTCCCCATTTATTTATATTTCGTATATTAGTAAAAGAATTTTCGTGACTTAAAATTGGTTGGTGGGAAAATGATATATTTTATTTTTTTCATTTTTTTAATCCACTTATTCAGTATGTGTTAGTTGGCAACTCACTGTCACAATAAATACTTGTTTGGGAAAGTCTTGCAAATGCAGAGAAGGTGCACTTGGGAGAATAGGAAATGTATATGAATAGGATAAAAGCTAATTAATTAGCTAATTAAAATTAAGCTTAATTTCATCTTACTTTATATAATTATGAGTTTAAGGTTTTTAAAATACATCTTTTTTACCTTTATTCTTACCAGGAATTTTATTTGCTCCTATATTTTGTTCATCTACTGTTCAGTGAAGAAAGACCAAACATCTGCAGAACTTGGAAAATTTGTGAGGAGTGCTGTTACTGAATTTGCTATAAATAATTCAGATGTGAATCTCAGTGGGAAAAATGATGGTCCTACTATAACAACACTATCCCCATAAAGTTATTGTCTCTGAGGGGCTTTGTTTTTTTATCCATTAGCTTATTATTCTTCACACATTCATTTCTGGGGAGCAATTAGGAGCTGATTTTTTTTTTTTTAAATAGCTTGAGTGCTCTAGCTGTTTCTTTGTGTGTGCTGCATATTCTTGCATATTCTTACATATTTTTAGTAATTATGCAATATGCCAAAAAATGCATATTTCAAATGATGTTATAAGACAGCAATGGATGTAAGGGCAAAGCCTGTATAGTCTGCATTCATCAAATAAAGAGGAGAGGAATATGTGATATGATGTTGCAATGTATGTGAAATAGATATCTTAAAACTTTAAAGCAATATTTTCACTAATATAATTTTAATGAAATATAAGATAGCAGTTATTAAAAAAAAAACCAGTGAATATAAGAATATTGAATTTTTTAACCAAAAAACAACAACAAAAAAGATTGATAAGATAATAGGTAGGATGGTAGGTCATTGTGGCTTTTCATATGATAGAATTTCAGATAGCCCTTGATATGAAAACAAAAAAGAGCGTATCATAAACTCATGTAAGTAAAAATCTATCTTTGCTTCATATTATTTCAGTGAAACGTTTTTAACAGAATATATCCCACTTTCATTGCATAACAAAGAGAACTTAAGATATTCTTGGGAACTGGTTTACTTTTCATAGCAAAACCTGGAATTGAAATAAATATTTTGAAAAATAAATGACTAACATTCTTGGGAAACTTATGAGTTATTTCAGTGTACAGTGGTTTATTTCTAGTTCATGTTTTACTGAGTAATGGAGTCACATCTCTTCTAAATCATATTCACTATTACTCAGGTTTGACAAAAGCCATGGAAGTTGAATATGCCTTCACTTGAGAACTTGCTGGCAAAATGTATTGGACTTTGGCTGAAGTCCGAGTCTGAGCAATGAAGTTGCATTTAAGCTTATCAAGAAAAATTGGAGGCCAGTCATCAAAATCTGAAGACCCCATATGTTAGCTGTTTATTTGTCTTTTAATCTTTTTGGAAGGCTTGACTTCCTAGGGTCTGATCTTAAAATGGATTTAGAATATAAAGATGTAGAAAGACACTCAGAATGTTTTATCACTGTATTGGATATCTAACACTAAAAAACATATATGGAGATTAAATACCAATCTTTCTCATGTCATTATGTCCCCATGTGTCTGTTAGGCATACAGACATTTCTATTATTCTGGCTAAAAATTCTTATTTATGTTTCAAAATTTTAATTTTAAAACTTCCCGACATTCTTCCAGGAGATACAATGTAGAATCACTAGTAAAGTTTCTTTGTTTTTCTAAGCTTGGAGAGATGGGAGGGGATTAGTTACTTTTCCTTGCGTATTATTTAAACATTATATGTTCAAAATTTTGAAAATGGAGTGAGAAATTTCACCTGATATTTGCATATGTGGCTCAGGGGCAAAATGCAATACCATTCCCTTTAATAGATACATGGAAACAGCAAAACAAATTCTGATAAATCTGTAAAGCATAGTCCTCATTAAGACCTGGTTTTGAATATGAAAATCATATTCGATACATTTATTTTCAGTGCTTAAAGGAGGTCATTGGACAAATGGCTGATTAACAAAGTAATTCTATTAAGGATCCCCTAAAATATTTATAATAAGATTTATAAGATATAAAATAGCATATGAGATTAGTATCAACAAGAAGGAGGGCTCACAGGTCAAGATATTTACTTTCAAATCTACTACTGAAACAAGGATTATTTTCTCTTGGTTTCTTTCTATTTAATTTCTGGTCTCGGTGATCCATTACATTCTCTGTCTTTGGCATAGCAGTCATAGGGTTCACAAGATGGCCAGCCACTGAAGGAAAGGATTTTTCCAAATCAATTTAAACAGCTGCTGCCCTGCACTGGGAGCCCATCTACTCTGAGATTAAGGGCTGGAACAGGGGGCTGGAGGGAGTCTTCAGGAAGGAGTGGTACCTCAAGTGCTCTCCCTAAGGATGAGCTCTAGAAGACACTGATGTGACTCATCTGAGAGTTATCATTTCCCTCCCTTTCTCCTGGTTCAAGCAAAAGTAATAAAATACTGAGACCAGACAAAAGCAAGAAATTACAATAATCCCCGAGTCTGCGTTGGTTGCACGTGTTGACTAGTTGTCGTGCATCGCCTGCGTACTGGGAAGAGGGAATAAGTAGCTGCTCAATTCTGATTTATACAGACCAGAATCAGATGTAAACACCATACAACCACAAAGTGTGTTTTGATCCTCATGTGCTCCGGTGCAAGGAGGATGCAGTCCAAGGCACAACGTGAAGCCGGTAGTCATGGTGAGAGCAGATTAGTCATATTCACAAATTTGTTTTCCTGGGAGGGATGTCTGATCAATCCACCTCACTTCGAGGTACTCTTCTGTACCTCGAAGAGTATAAAGTACTGATCAGAAAATAGGTTTTGATGTGGTTCTGCTAATGTTATATGTAATAACATGGTCAAATCATTCTTCACATAAATATCTATCAAAATTAATAAAGAGTGAAATTAATGCACGAAGACTGTTATCATTTTTGGATTATGTTATTCTACATTCCACCCACCCCAGGTAGGTGAACTTTTTAATTTTAATGTTCTGTATTTATTCTTCAAAAAGTCATCTTCACTATTGTATTCAAGGATGAAATCATAGCATTTGGATTTTAAAAGATGGCCAAATACAAATAAATAACAATAGGCACCCAATCAGATTTCTTTTTACTTCAAGTACCTAAGCAGAGAAATGGAGCTCAGTAGGCATCTTACCCTACTGAAACTACCTTTTTATTTATATTTTTTAACCCAGCCAGTTCCTCTGGTGCATTTTTAGAAATGGGGGGGGGGAAGGTGAAAATCCGGCCCTAGAAGCCCTGCGGAAGCATATTTAAAATTTCTAACTAATATCTGCTTCATACCTTTCATTCCATAAGGAGTGATGTCAGTCTTTGTACCTCCCAAAATATTTTGCCTCGTTTGGAGAGATTGTCTAAATGAATCTGTCTCCATGTGAAATGGATATTTTAATATCAACATGAATTTAATTGGGAAAGCACAGGTCACTAATGAATTTGAGACATAGTTTATCCAAGTCTGGGCTTAATTCAGCATGTAATTAAACACATTTATAACTTTAAGCGTATGAGTACTTCTAATTAAATTAATGGCTTTGAGTGCAGTTGCATGATTTTGCCTGCCTCAAATGAACTATAGCATCAGGACTTTAATTTGAAGTCTTTATTTCACAGAATTAAGTTGAGATTTGCTGTTCGTATTAGGAGCGTTATCACATGATAACATAGGAGTAATTAATATTCCTGTTGAAGAAGATGAATACCATTTTTTGTAGTTTTTCTGAAGACTTCTTAACTTACTTGTTTATACAAACAGTTAGGAAAACATAGCACTGATGAGTAATAATGAATGTATTTTTGTGGTTTCAAGTTTGCCAGCTCAGTGTTCTCCAAATGATTTTGGTTTGCAGTAGACACTGCATATTGTAAACTTTTTTTGAGGTACTGTTTAAATGCATTTCCCTGGCAGCATGGGAAAACAAATAAAACAAACATGTGGTATTAACTTTTAGTGCAACTTCAAAAGCAGCTTGAACTGTAGAGTTACCATTGTTGGAGTTCAAAGCAAGTATGCTGTGCAGAGAGCAATGTTTTATCAATCAAGCAATGACAATAAAAGTAAAAAGTGCATTTGCTTAAAGCCTTGTCGATTTGTCTACTGATGTGCTAATTCCTTCAACTTCTATTGTTAACATCTGTATAGAGTAATTAGAAGACTTAATGCTTGTCTCAAGGGCTCCAAGTGTTTTACTGACATTTGCGAAAATAAATTTGATAAATACATTTTAGAATGTAGAGAATTAGGAAGTTAAACCATTAATAAAAGCAAAATAATTATAAATGCGAGAAGTTGATATTAATACTGAATATTATTATTAAGATAATATTCCACATAAACCATCACCGTGTTGTTTAGCTAGCCCTTCTGCATTTATAAAACTATAATCATATTTGTAAAGAGTACCTTGTAAATTAATTAGTTGATTATGACCTTCCTCACTTTCAAACAGCTGCATAAATTTGCTGTTGATATTAATAAATGATGCATCTTTGCTGCTGATAAAATTTTGTTTCTATATGAAGGAGTTTATGGTAAACTGCTTAAGTGGAGTTTGCCTACAAAATTGAATGGAATTTGCCTGATGGCAGTGTACGGATCTCGTTAGTGGTTACTCAGAAACAATACTTTATTTTTTTCCTGTTTGATAAGCCACAGTATACAGAAGCAGCCTGCTTTGTCTTCCTGCTAGCAGCTGAATAAGGGGACTGTTGTCTGTATATATGTGTAGCATGCAAATACAGCTCTTCTCTCAAAGCTGGTAGGAGCTGTTTGCTTGTCTTTGTGATGCTTTGTGTTAGCAGTGCTACCTGACCGTGCAAGTTAGTCTTAAAGTGATTAACTTGGTAAACATTTCAAGTTTGTTTGTTTTAATGACAGCTACATGCAAGCCTTGAGTCTCTTTTGGAATTTCATACAGCTGAAAACAGCTCAACAGGATAGATTTCAGAATTTTATAGCTACTGTTTTGCAGACAAGGCACTGGGTTAAGATTTGCAGTGCATTTAAAAAGTGTTTTAACTGAATAAATTTAATTATAAAGGTGCTAAAAACGTTCTTTCCAGTGAAAGCATTTCATGTGTTTCTCCACCATTTTTGGCTGTTTCGAAGACTGACCTTGGTGAATTTTTTAAAAACAGAGCAAAAGTATTCAGTTTATGAAGAAAATGCTAATTTAGGTACATACTTTATGTAGGAAAGCATGTCTTTTTCAAAGATTAGATCTTAGTAAAATTTGCAAGCCCTTGAGGTTGGGGTGGAGGCTCCGGCGGGAGGGCTGCGAGGGGTGACCAGCCGGGTGCCACTGGAACGGGGACCGCTCCGCACGTCAGTCTCTGTGCCGGTACTTGTGTCTAGAGTTAATGACATACAACACAATGGAAGGGAATCTTAAAAACTACATGGATTTTTTGCAACTCTGTTACAGTGGTATTTTTGCATTTTTTTCTTACTAAAATGCTAGTTATGGAGCATAGAGTTATTGATACATATTAATAAAATAAGTTCTTTTGAGAGAAAATGACCATAACAAAACTAAAATGCATTTACTGTGATATAAATTCAGCCTTCTAATTTCAGCTTGTTCCTCCCTTTGACAGATGTATCCTAATGAGAACTATCCAGCCAAAAAATGTTGTGCTTTTGCAGTATGACTGATTTTTTTTAAATGCAGAATTGAATGTATTTGAGCATATTTTCATGAAAGGATGAGCACATGCATGTGTCTTTTCTCAAGTCTTCCTTGTGACAATGTGAGAGAGCTAGCTGCATCATGTTGGAGTACAGAAGTAAAACGTGTTTAGCAGTTAAGTTTGGTCTCAGCAAGAATATCCACAGTGTAATCATGTTTACTGTCTACATTGGACTTTGGAAATACATTTCCTGTTGTCTTTTGTTGTTAAAATATGATCTCTGTTATATCATTTAAAAGTACCAATTATTTTCATATAGTATTATGAAAAAAGTCATGTTTACATGTAATGCTTTATTGCCACTTTTGAAAATATACAATTGTGCAATCCTAGGAAGGTTTGAAATGTATTCTTAGATATTTCAATTTTCTTCCTTCTCTGTCCTGATGAACGTCTTGTTAATTACTGCTCTCATGCCCGCCTTTTCAGCCCAGTAATGTTATAGATCTTTCCCCATTCCATACACAATTTTATTTCTGACTGTTGAACAAGTTGACTATTGTGTAAATGTTTGTTTCTTGTTCTCCTAAGCGTATCTTAATTCTAGGAATATTAAGAACAGAACATTAACAGAGACTATCGAGGGCATTAACACGAGGTATTAGGACTGTCCTGAGTAGGGAAAACTTTCCCCCAGAATTTTAGAGCTTGAACCTCTTGCCACTTGGAGGCAGAAGCTGGGCAGAGTTGCTGGTTTTCTAGATAAATACAGGGAATCTGGCCATTCTTTTTGGTTCCTGCAGATGAGAAAAGTGAATCAGAATAAGCATAAGGAGGAGCATAGTGAGGTGTTTTTCCTTGCTTTTTTGAAAATGCTTTTGTTTCTTTTTACCAGCTCTTTGTTCTTGGCCAACTGACTGCATAGGAATGATAGATATCTTCTTGAAGCTTGAGCATCTGGCAAGTAGTATATGCATTGCTTCTGGACAAAACTTCCCAGTGCTTCTGGGTTTGGTGGCTTTAAAAAATTGATTTTTACTTGCTTATTTTTTGTTGTAAAAGCATAATTAAATCTTGCTCTAAGTTTTAGATTGAGAATTACTGAAGTAGTAAGTGGGTACCAGTTGAAAATCAGTTTGTGTAGTGTAAGTCCTAGAATAATACGTTGTTAGAGGTTATCAGTCTACTGTTCTACCCTACCATTATCTTTTAAATTTTTAGCCCCAACATCCAGATGCTCTCATTGGATATTATCACATAAAAGATCATATGATCTTTATCATACTGTGGAAATCTATTCCATAATCATTTGATTGCTCTGTTTGTTCAGCAAGATTGCATACTTCTTTTTCCATGCTTGACCAGACATAAATAATAAAAAGATGCTTAGCCATCTAAAACCTTACTGAAGATTTAGTGAACTAACAAAAAATCAAAGCTAAATAGCAAACTGAAAATAGTACACTTTTGTGTGCCTCTTTTTAGTTGAGCATAGAATTACTTCTGACGAGTTTGTCTGTAATTTAAATTGTACTGTATAACATTATTTTTGATTAAATACATGCTCCCAGATTGGGCACTTTACAGAGGAACCTTGAATAAACCATAATTTATAGATATGCTTAAAAACGTGTCATAAGAAGCCATAAAAATATCCTACAAAAAAGTTTAACTTGGCAAACATAATGGCTTGGATAGATTAAAATTTATTTCTAAAGTGTTATTAAAATGTATGTGTTTGCCTGTCTGTTTGTAGCATATGCTGTAGTTCAACCGTATTTGAAATATCCACGTATTTCTGTTTTTCTCTGTATTTTGCCAGATGAATTCTTTCAAGTTTGAAAACTGTTATGCTTGTGTTCATCCCAAGGAAAAATTATTTTGGGAGGGCTGAGAAAAACGTGTTTGAGCATTTTGTGAATAAAAATCAGTTTGAGTTTCTACTGGTGTAACTGAAAGCTTCGAGGAAAGAAAAAACTTACAGAATGAAGTCGGCATCGTCTCCGGGCCGGGGGACGTGGTGGGGATGAAGCGCGGCAGGGTCTGCAGCAGAGCTTCGTTACGCGAGGGAGGCTCCTTGGAGGCTGCTGTAGGACAGACTCCTGCCACAGCAATCTCTATTCTCAGCCCTCCGAACAGAGCAGGACTGAGAATAGCATTTTGCTTAGCATGGACTTAAAATTTGTCCCACCTTCACTTTGGCTGAGAGTTGTGAGAAGACACCCTTCACCACAACTGGTTCCTGTTTTCTGTATTGCAGTCTAAGGCAGGAAAAAACCTTTGGGAATCCAAGAAAAATCTTGTGGTTTAAGAGTCATGAATAATTAGGTCTGCAATTTTCTGAACCTCTATTGGTCATGTAATTTGCTGTTGCCTTTTTTTTTTTTTTTAATATTTTAAGGGCTCACTTTGTAAAAACCTTTTTAGTCAAAAAGTGCCACTAATTTCCATAGGATTTATGGCACCTTTTTCCTGAAAGCTCATGTGTTTGCTGGCATGGCACCTGCACGTCCCCCAGATCCTGCGGCAGCGCATTGCTGCTCCGAGTCCTGTTCCTTGCCACTGCTGGGCCGGCAGCGGGGAGCGAGGGCCCTTGCCTTGCACGGAGAGTATCCTGGCTGTTGGGTAGGGTCTGAGAGAGTGACATAACCTGCTGACTGAGAGGACTCGTGGTGACATCGAGTGGCTTTAGATCAGATCTGTTGTCAGTGTATTGCCATTTGATGTTTTCAGTGTACTTTGAAGGGAGGCAGAGAGGGAAAGTGGTGAACTGAAGATAGACTGCGTGAGAGAGACGCTACATTGCAGGAGTGATTGCTTTCTAAATAAAGAAACTTCTGTACTTCTGTATCTCTTGAGAGAAATTAGGAAAAGGACCATAAAGTTTCTGTTGGCCAGCAGAAGAGAACCATCTGCTGGAGTTATGAACAGTTGGCTGAGATTAACAGTGAGCGGTTGATGGTCTCTGCCCTGACCAGGGGGAGTTATTTTATCCAGTGCAGGTGACTGAAAGTGAAGAATAACACGCAAAAATTAAGGAAGGGAAAAAAAAAAAAAGAAAAATAGAAAAGCTGTTTAAAAAACAAAATTATGATTCCAGGAGGACAGTGTTTTTCTATTCCAAGTTTTTATCATATATTTCTCAAATCATTAAAAGGCACAGCACATGCCATGTAATAGTTTGGGTGAATCATTAACTTCATCTATAAAGAGAAATACAACATTTTGGCACTTCCCTTTCTTTTTCCTTTCTTTCTTTGTGGTTTTCCATTTCTCTCTGCAAATAGTTACGATGAACTAAAGCATTCTGTTTTCCATTAGGTCTCATTTGCTACAGCTTTCTGCCTTTAAATTACTTCTGAACCACAGAATCTGGCAGGGCTCATTGGGAGGCATTTGAGGACAACTACTTGATCTGGAGTACAGCCATGTACGGCACTTGAAGGCATAGAACAAAGCAGTATAAATTGAGATTATTTTACTAAATGTTTATGAGTCTTCCAGGACAGCCAGTAGAATTAAAGAAAAAAATCTTAATTAGGGCATAGTATGTAAATATTCACTTTTTATTGCAGCAAGGAATGCTTTTACCTTCTCTGTCTGAAAACAAAGGCCCATTTAGTGGCTTTTCCTTCATAGTGTCCCTAATCTAGCATTTCTTGTCTTATCATAGGAGATTAAATACACATAAAGAATTGCTAACATCAGATGTATTGAATAAGGGATTTAAGGAGGGCTGGCTAGGTTAGTAGATGAATCACACTGCTGCAACTTTGCAGCCTTTCACTACAGGCTGGAGAAAAGTGAATACAAATTTGAATAATTTCTGATAGAAGCCGGTTTAAACTTTCTGAGACAATTTTATT
The DNA here is from genome assembly GCF_059628265.1 of Tinamus guttatus. Classification (NCBI taxonomy): domain Eukaryota; kingdom Metazoa; phylum Chordata; class Aves; order Tinamiformes; family Tinamidae; genus Tinamus; species Tinamus guttatus. Next base: position 5,273,002 of record NW_028288781.1, on the reverse strand, counting down.
TTTGCATCCACCCTTGTAACCTGGTTAGCTTCTATATGCTCCGAGCATATACATGTGAAAAAGAAGTGGATACACTTCAGTATATCTGACAGTGAAGTAACTTGGTAAAAATAATGATGACATAATCAGTCTAGCATTATAGTAAATGTTTTCTAACATATAAAATAATGCTACAGCTGGAGCCAGGGAGGCAGTGAAGAGTTCAGCGGTGCCCAAGGGTTGGTGCAGGGAAGGCTGGAGTTAACCTGAGTTGTCCTCTCGGGGCCAGCTGCGCTGCCTGTTCCTGCGGGCAGGGCCATCCTTCCCCAGCGCTTCAGCCATCGCTCCCGCAGGGGTTATGGTCCGTATAATTTGGAATATGCAGCTGAGAGAGAAAGAGCCCAGCAAGTAGTTACAAAATATACCTTGGACATTCTGCCTAACTCATTTAACTCTTGTATGATAGAGGAATTCAAAACATGTAATTTGGCAATGTGTTAGGGCCTATTTTTTTCTCTTTTTGTACTGTTTGTATTCTTCATGCAGCAATGCCTGACTATATTCAAGAACTTTAAACGTATAGGAGCATCTTTTCAAAACTTGGCCAGCTACGTGAATACAAATTAGGGTGACCAAGGTCTTTTGTACAATTTTCCACGGGCAAAAGAGTGTGCCTGTGCAAATTATGTAGAACAGAGTACTCCCAGGTGAAGTCTAATTTGCTTCCATGACACAGGCTAAAAATCATGAATATTAATGGTAATTGGCTTGGACTCTTGGGAAGCTTATCTAAATAGACAATGCTGTGCTTTCTGGTTGTGAACTTTATCTCTTGTAATGAAAGAAATAAATATAAAGTTAAGGGCATCTTAGATATATTAAATCTCTTTTTTGGGGGGGTGAAGATATATCTGTTGCTGAAAACAATATGTTTGTATTTAAAGCATGCCAAATGTTTTTAGGTCTCATTAAACAATGCAGCTATTTAATGTGTTGAATTTCTGGTAGACAGATGAGGCTTCCCTGTCATAGATGATAATGCAGTAATGAAAATGCTGTGCAATGTTTGAAATGTTAATACAATCAGTTTGATTAAAATACAAGGATTACACCTTAGAGATGGATGTTGGGCACTTATTTTCTGTGTTCTATTTGTCAAGTTTTCAGTTTCCCAGCTGAGGAAATGATTGTAAATTTGTGCCTTTAGTATCTCATTTTCTCACCCTTCTAGTATATCAGTGTCTTGCAAGCTGGTAGTTTCATATATTTGCCCAAAATGTATTGAATACCTCTGAGTGCTTTCTCTTAGCATGACCTTAGTACCAACAAGGCAGTGTGTGGGCCACTGAAGATGCACACATCAGCCTCCCATAGTCATGTCCCAACTCATGAGGGTGCATTTCGACAAACATGGTGTGAAGTCAGGAAGACACTTTTCAAACACCCCTATAGCAATTTTTATTTTTTCTATGAGTTCCTACCAAAGGGAAATGCTGCCATGATGAAAAGCACTAATGAAAAAGTCTAAGTAAATATTGCTGATTTTAATTCACAGTCATGCTTTTCTACTTTAATATCTGCGTTTCATGTAACTGTTTCTCTTATACATCTTGATAGAGAACAAGATATTCCATGGGAAGTAGACTCTAGTTATCTCGTATCTTAGTTTTAATTAAGCAAAAATTACTGTTGTATTGGTGTTATTTGAAAAATTGGAAAACATCATGAGGAAAGGAACCTTTTTTAGCTATTACTTTACCAACATCTAAACTGCTTTTTTCTTTTCTTTCCAAGAACAGGCCAAAATCCTACCTTTTTTCCTTCACTGGGCCAAATGTGGAATTTATTTAGATCTCAGTCAGATACAGTAGTAACACATTCCCTGTGAGCAGCATGAAATTTCCCAGACTCCTTTAAGTGATGCCAATTAAGCTCACAGCTACGTGAGTCACGTCAGAATAAAAAGACAGGAAAGTGACCACAGGAGAGCACGTAGCTCTCTCTGCATGCTGAAGTTTTAGGAGATTTTTCTGAATAGAAGAAATGCATGTAACAATTTGGGGTTTGTGATCTAAAGTGCTGATTAAATATATACTGATAAAAAGCTGTTTTGTTTTAAAAGATAATAAAATCTTTAAAAGGTAAATATCACATTCAGATATATTGTAGCGATACTAGAGACACTTATTTGCATCACATTCTATTTTATGAAATAGAAAACAGTTAAAAGTTTTCAAGAGTTGTTCATTCTTTTGAATGTGGTATCCAACAAACTATGTATGAAAGAATTTGCAATAAGCATGAAAGCTGCCAGGAAAGATTTTCTCTTAACAAAAGCACTCTATAAATGACATGAATTTTACATTCCAAGAAAATTTAACGTGAAGAAGAAAGGTTTAATGAAGAATCTGTCTCTTTCCACCCTAGTTCTCGATTCATTTTGTTTGCTACTCAGGCTGACTGTCGGTTACTTTGTATTGCTTTGTGTCTAACTTTTCCCTTCTCTTAGTATAAAATGTCCATACTTCATAGATAGTAATTCTGCATCGAAGGAAGTGTGAAGGTAATTTCTACAAACCGTTTGTATTTTTTAGTAAAAGCTAAGAGCTGTTCAAAGTATCAAGGAGAAACTTGGCAATGTTCAGTTCATTCGTCATTTGAGCTCCACTGCAGAAGGATGAGATGGAGACTGGAGAAACGCTGATATTATTTAAATACATTATTGTTGTGCCCTAGTAGTGTGACACAATTACAGCCAAGGGTCTGCTCACTGTTAAGGGAATAGGGCTGAAATTACTGTATTTGATATTGCACAGTTCATTTATATAAACTTGCAAAATGTACACATAGGTAGAATATAAGTAATACTACAAAGAGGTGTGTGACAAGTACCCTGAAGTCAGAAAAGGAAAAAATGTATTATGAATGGAATAGAAGAAAATAGAGATGGGATGTAAAAGTAATCCTGTAGTCTGTGATAATCTCAGTGAGGGCAGAATAAAAAACACTGTAATAGAAAAAGAAAGGGTTCAGCAAGTGTAAACTAATGCATACAAGGGCATGCAAAGGTAAGACTCGAAAAGAGAACTCAGGCCAGAGAAAAGGAATTCCAGACAGATGAGGCAGCACTTGCTAAAGGGCAACCCCGGTGCGTGGTCAGGAGGAAGGGCCAGGAGGAATGCATGAGTGGGCAGTAATTGGATGATAGACACAAGATTAGAGAGTCGGGGTGGAGCGGGGCCAAGGAGAGTTTATGAAAAAACAGGATACTAAATATAGATAGGACTCAGACACTGACTGTGCTATAGTGACGTAACTACGGCTGTTGGTTTTTTTTCCCTCTGGAAGGATGCAGCCTCAGCTTTTAAGGTTTAGATTATGTGATTAAGGGATAAAGAAAAAAGAAATACTCGATAAATCAAGTCAAGGCAGGAAATGATAAAAACATGAGTTGTGATGTACATGGAGCAGGTTGCTAGTAAATTAAATAAATCCAGCTCTATTTATTATTACGTCTTCGAATAATTCAGGAAATTTCCAAAGTAAATATTTTCAAGCCTTAAAAGAAAAAAGCTTTTTTTTTTTTTTTTAAGCAAAGCCTTTAGTGGTAAGTATTTCATTAGATCTTTCCATAACATACAGCTTCTGTCAAAATGTGGTTTAGGTCCCTACACAGGTTGTTAGGCAGTTTCAGGGTTAGGGTTCACCAGTCAGTATCTTCTGTTGACTGGTTGCAGAAGCACAAAAAAAAAAAGGAAAAGAAATTCTGAAATAGCAGAATTCATGTTTGAAAAATGTACTAGTGTATTTTTTAAGTGGTAAATTCACTCTCATAATAAGAAACTAAACCTAGTCCAGGATCTTGCAGGATTGCTGACTTTTTTGCCCATGCACACAATTAAGTGACTGCGTGATTTACGCGTGTCTGACACATGGTAGTTACAGCCTTTTAGTCAGCTTTTGCAGGCCCGTGCTCATGGATATTTTACGCTGCTTTGCTTTACCTCTGCAAGTGGCATGATTTTTTCTTAAGCTTTTCCTTTTAGTTGGTGATACTGCAGACCATTTTCTCAGCCCCTTACAGTTGCTGTAAGGGTTTCTTATTCCTGGGTGGGCCCTGCTCCTCACCCTTTCCAGCTGGGAGCGATCAGTGCAGCTGTGGGGCTGAGCCCACTTTGGAGGAGGGAGGGGAGAGCTGGGGCCCCTAAGCTAAAACAGGTTGTGGGACAGGGAGCAGGATGGTCCTGGTGTTGTTTCTGAGCTTTGGCATTCAGGTTGGTAATCTGCTCTCAGAAGGAAGAGCTCAAAGTGATTCTATATCGTGCGCCAGGGTCTCCCAGGGCTGCAGCAGGCGTCCGCTTGCTGTGAGTGGTGAATGCAGTGCAAGATGGGGTGAAGCGAGGTCATGCTGCTGTGGGCTAAAATCACTGTGCTTGATTTTGTGGGTTTGAGGAATTTAGTACTTCTGCTGGTAGTGTTGCCTTTGCTTATGTGCTGTGTCACATGTTTGGTATGTGCTTACCTGCAAATCAGAAACTTTGAAGTTGCTGTTGTCCATTCCCTCTGCCTCTTCCCTCGGTGTGGTGAGTAATGTGGAAAGCTCCTGTTGAGGGGCTTTTTGTTGGTTCCTGGCACATTCAGTGTCCTACTGTAATGGAAGTGTCTTGTCTCTGTCTGGAAGAAGCAGAGGCGGCCACAGGATCTGCGTGGGAGCGATTCCCTGAGGCTGCTGCTGCGTTCTGCTGCCTCGCACAGAGGCAGATCCTGGCCAGGGCCTGGAGGTACAATCAGAATTAAACTTTTGCTGTTACTTTGTCAGGTCCTTTTAACAATTAAAAAATATCGTATTGAAATATTGACCCACTCAACAAATGCTGCTGGGAAACTAAGCAAAAGGTGATAAGGAACCACACCTGGGGCTACAGAACTGGATCCTGTAATTAATGTTGGTCTTGGTCTTGCTCTGTAGTGATGCCAAGCTGCTTGTATTCTCAGTATTCTCTTTTATGTTAATGTGTTATTTTGGCTGGAACCCTAAGATAGACAACATTTTTTCTGTAAGCTCATAGAGAGGGGGGAGAAAAAAAAAAAAAAGAAGAGAATGGCATAATATAGCACTGAGTTCACTGGGACCTATGGCTCTACTGTATTATAAATAATATTTGAAAGTCAGTGCATTCTAAGAGCCTGGCAAAGAACTTAATTATTCTGCACCTGCCTTCTCACAAAGAGATTTTTTCAGCTTGTGTTTTTGCTTTAAGGGTGCTGGATGGTGTTTTGTTAATCTGCTGAAAGCTCATACATTGATAGAGATAAGCTCACTGAATTATTTGCACTGTGATTCTTCCTCACCTAACAAGGGTGAAATAGATGAAAAGGTGAAAAGATCTGTCCATTTAAAACTTTTGCTAATCACTTCAGTCTTTTTTTGGACTCTGGTTATTTAAATACTCAACTACTGTTATGTTTTTTGCTGTGCTATTTATTCCTTTCCATTTTAATATCACTACTAATTCACCCGTGAGCTGCATTGAGGGCAAAGATCCAAAACGGAGAAAAATAGTTGAGAGGCCTTATTCTGTGAGAGGACTATTAGAAGGTCCTCAGTACTGAAGTAACAACCGAAGCACTGGGACTTTTCTTCTTTTTTCTTCTTGTTTTTTGAATTGGTGTGCTGGGCCCCAGATCCCTGAAAGTGCCTCTTTCCCCAGACTGGGTATCGTTGGTTCCGTTTGTCACTTCTCCGTGTTATGTCTGAGTGGTCACCACGCGCTGCTGCTGGTAGGTGCGTTTGCGAAGTGCTGGGCAGCACTGCGGCCTGTTGCTGTTTCGTGGCCATCGCTTCTGTGAGATGCCCTCCTTGTGGCCTTTATAAATTCATGGGCTCTTCTTGCTCTGTGATCCCTTGTTTTATTTCTAACCCTTCAAGGTAAGTCTGAGCAGCAAAATGGTGCTGGCTCAGTTTGGCAGGTGGGGGTAGCAGCAGTAATGCAGATACAGAAAAGTGGGCTCACCAGGCAAGCAGGCGGGCACGTGGGGGTCCCGGGGTGTGTGTTGCGGGCCTGGCAGCAGCACCCCTGCTGCTGGCGGTCCTGCTCATCTGGTCCAACTCTTGCTGTATGGACGTGCCACAAGCTTTGGTCTGGTGGTCAGTTTTAAAACAGGATAAAGGTTTTCTGCTCCTTCTGCCCGTGTAGACCAGGAACCAGCCTCGTTGTAGGCCCCGCTTTGGAGTTCAGCCACCAACATGGCTTCCCTCCTTCCATGGACCCATTTTGGCACGCAGGTGTTTTGATTAAATGCACCCATTGATGCCAAAATACTAGTCTCTGTCATTAATGGGGCCTCATTAGTTTTTCTTTCGAGCTTCTTCACTTAGGCTGTCTGTGTGTTAATTCTGTCTTGCTTTATTTTTGATGTTCTGTGCCATTAAGAGCCTGTGCTGTAGCTGTAAGAACCAGAAATAAGTGTGAGTCTGGTTTCACTTTAAGTTACTGAAAACTAAGCTGCCTGGGGAGTGAAGGCAGCTTCAGGGCAAGACCTCTACTGAGTACAAATTCTTTTTCAAGTCATAGTTTTATTGAAGCTTTTATTGCTTTGCTGATTTGCAAATTGCATTTATAATTCTGCTTTCTTCCTTTTGTGTGATGCAATGTGGTGATGCTGTTAGACTGCATCTTCACATTTGCGGATTCACATGCTCCTTCCATGATTTTCTGACAAGGACACCCATCTGAACTGGTTGCCCATATCGCTGAGGTGGCTTATATCTTTCTTGTTTAAAATATCTTCTGCAGTATCTTTTCTTTAGTAGCCTAGCCAGCTGTAACTTCTATCTATTATCTGTTCCCTAACATGTTGAAAAGGGAAGATTGAAAACCTAGTAAAAGCTGCTAAATTAGAGATGGATGAAAATGCCTATTTTATGTGTGCAGAACTGAAAATGGAATCAAGTAGAAATGAGCTCTTGGGGTGCTACCTGCTTCTCTTTGTGCCTCTTGGTTCTGAGGCAAATAGTGACATATTTTGAAAAGTGACAACATGTAACTATCTCTAAATCACTATGGCTTGACATACAAGGCTACTCATGTCTTTCAGTTTGTAAATATGATTTGTATTATGTTGCAAAGTATCTGAAATATCTTCTGTAAGCCAAAAATGAACAAACAGTTGGCATCTGAAGGTTTTTGGCTCATCACAGCTCTAATAGTACTCACACTTTGGGATATTATGTGTTAATGGTTTCACTTGTGTGAAATGCCAGTAAGCTTGCTTCACTGTTAGTATAAAAGATCTCAACCTTGGGAAGTTAACTGCTGTTTTTAATTGTCTAGAGAAGCGCATTGTTTCTCATGGGTGTAAGCTCCTAAGCTGTTTATTTCCCTTTAACTTGTGATCCATCCAATAAATTGTGACTGGATCATAACAGAAAGCAAAGTTGAGTGAGTCAGTCCATCAAATTGTAGTCTGTGAGTCCAGCCTGCTAAGGCTGACCTGTCAGTGCAGTTACCACAAAGTGGTTTGGAAGAAAATCTTGAGCTGGAATCAGGAAGTAACATTTGCCTCTTGACACAGTTTATAATAATGGGCTTAAAAAGTGTGTGACACATATTTAGAGCTTAAAATCGCCTCAGATACTTCTAGTGGCAAGTAGGCTAGAGCTGCTGCTACTGCACATGACATGCCTTATGTTTGGGTGAGTATTTAGTTCTGTCCTTATGGCTAGCAAAACGGCATTTTTCCCCCCTCATTGCAGTATTTTTAGAATTGGTAGTGGAAAAAATATGTATAAATGCAAAGGAGTATTCTGGAGACCGAGGGTGTGTGTCATCTGTAATATCTTTATTTCTTCTATCTGTATTTCCTGAAGCTGGGGTCCTAGCCCTGCCTCTCACAGTGACTCTATGCCTGTGAACTTAGGCTTACAACAGTAATGCGATAGCAGGAATCTTGTCTCAACTCTATTTAAATAAAAATCTTTTGGAACTGGGTGCACTTTGCAAGGTGGCCGGCCAGCTAGCCAAAAACTGGTATTTTAGAGAAGGGGGAGGAACAGTGTTCAGTATAATTAGATGAGAAAGCTCGGCCTCGTTTACTTGTAAGAGGCGCTGGGATTTCAGTCATGTGGCCCTGATGGGGTGAAGTAGAACTGTGTTTCTTTAACAGGTTTTCAGCAGTCAGTAGCACACTATATGCTGCTCAGATGCCCCTCATTGCAACGGCGCCTTTGGGCTGCTTGGATCGTGCACACGGGTGTGAGGAGGGGCCGTGTCCTTGGAGCTGCTGCTCCATGATTTTTTTTGTGCCTTTCTCAGAGTTGCAGGAACTTGCTGCTGCCTTCCAAGAATGAGAGGAAAAAACAAGCAACTATTACTGGACAGGATTTAAAAAGTAATTGGGTACCTAAGTATATAACTTTGAAAGTATGACCTGTTTTCCAGAAACACCCAAGGTTTCAGATGTGCAAAAAAGGTTGTAGTTCAGCAGCTATTGGTTGTAATTGTATGTACATCATTAGAGTGGGCACTGCAGTTACCTTGTTCAGCAGCTGATCCACAGTAACCTGTTATCCAGCAGCATTTTTTTTTTTTCTTTTTCAACGTGTGGTGGAGGCCGTGGGGTTCTCCCAAGCAGGGCTCCGCCGGGGCCGGCGCGCGGGCTGGTGTGTGCGAGCGGCCTAGTGCCGCCGGCCTCCGAGGGAAAGTGTCTGCAGCAGTGCAAACCAAGTGAAAACTTCAGCTAGAAATGATTTGATTACTACATCTATTTCTGGAATATTGCAAACTGTGCTCAGAAATAAAAATAAATATTGCATGCTTGTTCTATTAAGCAGCTCCATTTGAGTTGCACAGGTCTGTATCTTACTGCATTTTACAGGAGAGGAGGAGAGAAAAAAGGAGGCAGCCCACTTAGTACTGGAAAATTCTCTGGGCTGCGACCAGCCTTCTTGCTTGTGTGTTTCGGGATTAAAAGTCCCCTTTACCATTTTCAGCATGCTGTTTGGGATAGAGGAGTCTTTCACATTTACGTGTGAAGAAATATCTCAGAACGGTTGAGGATCTGTAATTTTGAGCTTTGGGGTTCTCCATTGCCTTGTGTTTTCAACAAAAAATTGTTTCAAATACAATTTCAAAAACAGTAAGAAAAGCTGCTCCATCACAAATAAGTTAAGTCGTATTTGGAGTAGCAAATTTCTAATTTGAATTTGGGTTATTACTTTGTATAGAGGCTACAGTGCCAAAGCCCAGGGCATCAGGAGTTTGTTGTTTGGAGGGGCCTGTGAGGAGGGAGCATGGGGGTCTGCGAGGTCGCTGTAGGTCTGTGGGGTTACTCTTGGGGCACGGGGTAGGTCCATGTGTGTTGCCGTACAGCAGCAGGGAGATGTCCCCTGGGATGGAGTGGCACGTGGTCCCGGTCGGTTACGTACCCTGCTTTCTTGTTCTATGTGTGGGTGCAAAATCAGGCAACGGGGAGGTGGGCTGCCAGCGAGGGTGCTGCGAGCAGAAAGCAAATGAGCAAGGGTAGCCTGCAAAAACTGCCAGTGCTGTCTTAAGCTAATGCTTGCCCTGAATAACTGGAGTGGGAAGATAATAAGGAAAGCTCTTTTTACTGCCAAGTATGTACTTGGTGCGTGCTTTAGAGGAGGTGATGGTGTGGGGAGCTGTGATGTGGGCTGGTGCAGAGCGTGGGGCCGCAGCCCTGGCCTGCGAGCAGCGTGGCTGCGCTGGTGCCGAGGGAGCTGCCCCTTGGGCTGGGCGCAGGCCGCAGCGCTGACCGCAACGGTGCCGCTGCCCTTCGTGCAGGACCTTGCTGCTTCAGTACCCTTGGTGAGGCTGAAAAGTGCCTGCAGGGGAGGTCCTGTGCTGAGCCTAGCAAATAATTTCCATTGTGCAAAGACAGCACCCAGCACTTTCTTGCTGGTAATGATGCTGGCAGGTGGCTAATACGTGGGTCAGCAGATACCACTTGCTGCCCATATGCAAAGCCACGCAGATATGCCTCAGTTTGGAGATGCTGAAAAACACCATGTTTCTGTCTCTCAGACTACCCAGTTTCTGGTTTGCTGCCAGCGCCTCTCCAGATGCAGTTAGCAGCGAGCCTGCGCTACCTTCATGTTTTGTTTCCCAGAGTGAAACTCCTGCAGAGATTGCAGGCAAGAGATGTTATCTTTTTTGCCTACTTCTCCACATCCCCTGCACCACAAACAGCTTGGGATAGGTCGCAGAAATCTCTGAACTTGACTCTCCATTAGGGGTTGTTAATTCTTCTCTTGATTCATTTAACGGTATTAAAGCTAGGTGGAAGCCAGAGTAACTTGCAAAATCCATGTCTGTGTCTCTTACCCTCCTGGCAGGACTTCAGTCATGAATATAGATAGAAAACCTGGATAAGGGACAGCGCTGTGTTATTACAGATACTTAGAAAGAACGAAGTGTTGTATATGTGTGGTATAGACCCCCAGTTGGGCAGGATTATTGATACAGAGCTCAGCACCAGTTAGGTGTTGCATTGTACCTCTGGGTCATGACAGAGGATTACTGCTCAAGCCATAAGGAGTCTAAGTGTGGTGCCTCTCCTCCCCAGCCTCGTGTGGCTCCTTGGAGGTGTTTCTGAAAGCTGCCCATGTCGCTGCCACCTCCTGTTCCTCCTGATGCTGCCTGTGAGCATCCTCCCCTTGGAGCACGTACTGCTGAGCTTTGTGGTCATGACAGATGGGGGAGCTTGGGTCTAGCTGGGTCTGTTTGATATTTCCACCTAGGTCTCTATGTGCCATGAGCCTAAACACAAAGCTTTAATTTTGTTTGGGATGCCAACTGACTGGAAAGAAAAAATGACAGCTGTGCAACACAAACTGATTTTAAGCTAGTGAAGGATTAATGCAATTCTCCACATGCTTATGGCTGGCCGGAGGATGAACGCAAAGCTCCCTTGCAGAGATAGTTCTACTGCTGCAGTAGTTAAGTCTTCACAAGTTTGTAATGGTGGGAGCAGCACTCAAGTTCTGTCCGATAACTGCAAAAATAATCCAATACTTTTAAGAGTTAACCCTTGGGCTAGCTAAAGTTGGAGAACCTTTGTAGCCAAAGGGAGTTTATAGCTCATAAGTTGCATTTTTGAGTTCAACTCCTGCCCCTCGGCCAGGAAGCAGCGCCCGCTCCCTCCGGGATGCGCGCGAGCCCCTCGCGCCTGCGCCCTCCGGAGGGATCCGCCGGCCGGAGAGGGGAGCGCTGCCGGCAAAGGTGATGGAGAGGCTGGCTGCGAACGTGCTGCTTCCTTCCTTGTGCTGAAGGCAAGTCTATGTCGGGAGGATCATTGTGCTTTCATGAGAGTTGTGAGAGAGGAAATGTCTTTATTCATTCCAAATTAACAGCAAGTAAGCAAAAACCCACCCTTCTTTTTGAAAGGGGAAGAAAAAAAAAGAAAAAGGTCATCTTGACAAACATGTTTATTCTGCCACTTATCTCAAATCTGTGCTGGGTCATTTATTAATTAATAGCTGCTATTTTTTTCATTTTTAGAGATTTTTAACTTGTTGTTCTTGTATTTATGCTCTCTGTTAGTGGTGCGCATGTTCTAGCTACGTATTTAAATCAGTTTGGTTCTGTTTCCAAGGGCTTCCCTCTGTGTATCCCAGTCCATTCAGCGTTTTCACTTTAGCAAGTTAATGGAAGGCAGAAATAGCAGGGGTCTTAAAAGGCCTAGCAGGACATGTAAAATAGAGTTTGTAAGATCCTTTAATAGGCATAAGAAGTGCTGTGTGTCAGGTAGGCATTAATGATCCACACATCTTTCTCACTTTCATTTCAATTTCTATTGTCTTTCAAAAAAAATCCTTAAACAAAATGTTTAGTCAAGGCAAAAATCTCCACACACAGTATTTGTGTTCAGTTTTTGGTGATAACTGTCTAAGAACTGATTCTGGCAATCTAGAAAATTCTGTCACTGTATGTTGTAGAACTAATACAATAAAAATATCAGCACTGTAAAGATATTTTCTTAATTTTTGCATATAAACTATTTCCATCTACATGATGGAAACAACTCAGTGGAAGTAACAAAGTCAAGGAATGCCACCTGAATGCAAGGATTAGGATGATGGAAAAAAGGGATGATTTAAAAAAAAAAAAAAAAAAAAAACACACAAACAAACTTTGGAAAAAAATGTTGTTGCATATGACTGGTTTTGTTAAGGAAACTTCCACACAGGAATCTGTTACCTAGTAAAAAGGATTTGATTGCTGCAGTTCCTTGAATTTAGTTATATTTTCTTATCTCCCTTTTCGGGTTGCATAAAAAAAATCCATTCAACTTGTATTAGAAAAATATAGTAGGAAGACAGAAGAAGAAAGTGGTCTTCTGGCTATATCCTAATTTGTAGGGGTAGTTGGAAGCCGATTGAATGCGGCTTGGAGGCGATTGAATGATGTTCTTCACAGAGGATGTTGTAATGCCTCTATACATCATATTTGTGTCATACTTGAGTATGTTAACTGATGGCATCTAGTAGAGTTTGTCCGACCCAGGCAGCTAGAACTGTACATTTAAGCAATTTTGTTCTCATTTATTCTGCTTTTATAAGGTTTTTTGAAATGTTTTTGCAGATCCATCCACTATTGCTATATATTTAACTTTGGATTAGGGAGTAGAAAGATATCTTGCTGGTAGCTTTGCTCAGTGGTGTTCTTTGACTTGCTTTTTCCCTTTTTGGAGCTTCAGTAAAGTTGTGGTGCTGTTGAAAGCTATCCCTAAGTGTTTCTGAAATTTCTTTTCAAATCCGATAGTTTGGATCAAGATTGCAGGCATCCAGCCAGCTGACTGCAGGTCTCTTCCCTGCTGGTTGCTGTAAGACTTTGAAAAACTTGGAGAATTTTTTTTTTTTTTTGCTGTAAGGCATGTAGGAACTCTAATTTCTTACTTTATAGACCAGTCAATGCAGTTGTTTCCAAATATACGTTACGTTTTTGGATGTAATGCTCTAATATTATATAAAAGTGTTTTGTTGAAATAGTAATGTCAGTGAGATTCTATAGCACTTTTAGATTGGGTTAAATTATGCAAAATTGTATGTACTTGTGACATTCAAATTTTCTGGTGTGTTCCAATTTGGTTTCACTTCCACCTTGAACTGAAGCTGTAAAATGGTTGAATAGGCTTCACTGTATACCGTTGACTGTGTAGACAGGGGAAAAAATTAAGGTTATGTCCTTTACTTCTGGGAATAGTTTTCAAGATTATTAAAGATTACTTAAAACTTTTTCTAGATAACCTTGATTGCTGGAAAAATATTAGACACATTATTGTTAGAAGAGGTATTAGGTACCTTATTGGTATACCTAGAACATGTGTTTTATATGTATTAAAAGCCATTCCATTATTACCAAAGGTCTCTAGCTTCAAAAATATGCATAATGAGGAAGTGTAATATAATAAAAGTCTGAGGAGGTGGTATTTTAGCAGGGGTTCTGCTATTTGCCTTAGACACTCTGACAGTGTATAATTTGCTACTATTTATGTTGGTGTTTAGTCACCCTTCTGGAACTCAAAAAATGCAGGAGAAATACAGACGTTTACTTACCCACCAGGTAACCAGCAGAGAGTGCAAAACCCTAAAAATACAGGCAGTTACAGAGGGTCTCATTTGCTTTGTTTTAGCCCACCATGTAGTAATTTGGTGTATAAGTTTCTCAGGCTGCTTTTGAAGATTGTGCCTTCTTCTGGCCATTCATTCTTTTCAGTTTGTCTTGACTTTTCTCCTGTGAATTCCGTTTTTGAATGTTTTAATCTTCTTGCCTAAAAGTTACCACTCTGCCACTTGAAAATCACAAGTTACTTGGAATTTTGAAGTCCATTTTTGACTTTGGCCTCCAAATTGCTGCTTCTAATCTGCTTAAGATTTGGGAGGGGAAGAGTTAGATGGAGGCAGGATGACGTTGAGGAGGAGGAGGGCAGGAAAGAGATGGGAGATTTACAATTAAATGAAAAAATAATATTTTTACTTTCAGTGTTTGCTTTTGGAGGAAGACCTTACAAATAACTGAAATAGCAGGAATTCAAGGTATTACCCATATCTTACGTTACAAATCAAGACTAAATTGCCAGCAACCTTGATCCTGTAGGAAAATCATTTACCTGGATGGTTAAATAGACACAGAAAGTTTGCAAGAGAAGTTATACAAAGATGGAAGCTGTTGTTGGTGGGTGTTTTGTTATTCTGATGACTGGGTTGACTATTAAATATTGGTCAATATTTTATTTTGAGATATGTTTAGAGGATGTTGTGAAAATGAGAATGTATTGTAGAAGCAAAAGGGAGTTGTTCTTGCCTTAGCTTTATTTTCAGATTTTTGAAATTTGAATTTTCTGGTTGAATGTTTAGTTAGTGCCTTAAAACAGAGAGCCCATAAAGCAAACAAAAAGCTGCTGAAGCCACACTTCAGTTGGTTAGAAACTGTGCCACTGTATGACAGGCAACTTTTTAAAAGTTTTTTGAAGGAAAGTGCTTTCATTATACTATGAATTATTGTATACCTTCCAGACAGTGAGTTTTTATTTTACTTGTATATGAAAATTTCTCTATTTTTTCCTTCTCGTGTGAGTGCTTGGAGTCTGATTAATTTGCTGTTTCTGCGCCGGGCTTGACAGGCCGAGCGCTTAGCGTCTCTGGTGGCACAGAGCTTTATCCCTGTCCTCGCTTACGGCTGCGGCCCTGTTTCAGGCGCTCTGCATTTCTTTTTGGTAGCGTCCCCCGTCCCTCCCAGAATGGGTGCCCCCGATACGCACTGAATGTTTTAGCAGTGATGGCAGCGCTGCTGCTCTGGCTCTGTTTGCCTTGGAGAGGCACATCCACGCTTTTGGCTAAAGTGTGAGCTGCTTCCACGAGGGTGCTCGTTTAGCTGCCTGTCCGCGGGATCTGCCCAACAGCCTTGGAGTAACCGTTTCTCAGGAGAAACTTGTGCATTCCCTACTTAAGGCTTCTGTTTTCTGATGGATACTTTTACATTTGAATATAATGAAATGTATATGATGTGCTTGGATCCAGCATAACAAGCGCTTTGGATCGCTTGCATTGCTTGGTTCTCTTAACTATTAATGCTGTCCCAGCTCTTGCCAAATCCGTTAACTTGGGAATTTTTCTCTCTGTCTTTTGAATGGCTGTGTCAAACAGGAGGAGGCCAACAGTAAGTTCTGTAGAGAACCACTTGAAGCAGGCAATCTTAGAGCTGCGTTCTGAGACTTGCCCACCTCTCTGGCTGCTTTAGTGTTGCTAGTGCTTTTTGTCTGTCCAGTTTCTTAATCAAGATGTGTGGGACTGAGCTGAGTTCCACACAGAAGTAGCATCTCACATCAATGCTTGTCTTGGCAACTAAAAACAAGTCTAAAACTAAAGTTCTGTCAAAACAAACAAAAAACCCTCCACTAATTAGTTTGACAGGTCTTACTTTTTGTGAGCTCGTTTGATATTAATTGCTTTAACTACCTGATGCTTATTGTTTAAAGTCTTTATTAATAAAAATTCGAAATCAAACTTCTCATTATTTTGTATGGGTTCACTATCTAGAAGACTGCCTATCATAAAGTTAATCTCCCCAATTACTTATTTTAAATATTGCCACAACCCTAGTTTTCTTCCAGGCATTTGGAACTTCTCTAGTATTCCAAGGCTTACTGAAAATGAATGTTAATGATTCAAATCACTTGATTATTTTTTCCTGTTGTTACTTTGAATACAAGTTATTTGGACCTAGTGATCTTTCAGAGCTGTTGCCTAACTCTTCAGATACAGAACAGAAATGATCTGTTGCATGCCTCTGCTTTTTCTGCATTATGCGCAGCAATTCCCCATTTCAGTATGACAATGGATAGGTATTTTTGCTTGCTCTGTTAAACAAGCTTTTTTATTGTTTTATTCCTGGTGGTGAGGATTTTGTTTGCTTGTACTTTGCCTTTTTTATCTTTTAACACTTTGAAGCTCCTAATTAATAAAACTGTCCAGTGGCTTCCATTTTTTTTTCACATATATACTGGGGGTAAGGACTTGAAACATGGTTTGAAGCTGCTTTTACTTCTATGTTTAACTAAATTGGTTTTGATAACTTCAACAATTACGCTGTATAATATTCTTAAGTTTCAAGTTAAACCTTACGTCTTTAATTCCTCAGTAGTTTTGTCTTGCAACTGAGACCTGCATGTGCAGATTATTGGGTCGGACTTGATCCTGTTTGCCCATAAGTGACCACTAATTCTTATTCTGTGACAACTGTTATCTTAATCAGTGTGTTAATTTTTTCCATATAGAGTGTGATTATTATTTAGCTAGAGAATAGCTGGGTTTCAAGTAGCGTTGTTGCTCATAGCATGAAGATTCCCATTTAGATATTGTAAAACCTCAAAGGTTTGGCCTTTTCTTCTTAATAGAACCTGAAAGAGTTGGTCATACTGAACTATCACCATTTATTTTGGGAAGGATGGGGCTGGAGGATGTTGGTGACTTTTAACAAACACAACTGATACCTATCTCTTAAGAGATTGTGCCAAGCAATGTAGCTCTTCAAAGGCCTCGTTCTGTCCTGTTTTTCTGCATGGTCTCTCCTAAACCATTTATAGTAATTGATTCTTGCCATTTCCACTGTGCAGACCTTCCCAAGGAGTAAGGATCGCATGCAAAGAATTGGGCTTGGGTTGATAGAAAATAAAGAATTCTTAAGAAAAGTCAAGGATAAGGCCCAGGCTAATGGGAGCTGACTTGATCTCCTTGCCAGGAAAGACTTTCTGTAGTTTTTTGTATTGCCTTTTTCCATAGGCTGTATTGGTATATATTTTCTGTTGAAAACATTAATTCTCGTGATTGTCTTTTTTTCATAAGCTTGTGGCTAAATCCCTGCAAAATATTTTTACTGGGGTTCTTATTTATTTGTATATGGAAAGGGCCATTAAAAATCCACATTGCTATCAAAAAGTTCAAAGTTTTATACTGTAGACAAAGCTGAACTTTGAAAATGTCAACCCATTTTTGGCTTATTCTCATTGGATTTTTAATGAGATCTACCTAAAGGGGAAGTTAATTCTCATGAGACATAGAAACAGATTTTCTTTGTATAGGGGGGTACTGTTCTTAACTGAGCAAGACCATGGCCCTGATTTTTGGTGAACTCTTGCCAGCTGCTGCAGTTCTGCCCACTAAAAGTATAGCACAAACTTAAGAGGATGCCTCTAAGTAAAAGCTGGTATTTGTACCAAATCGTGCTTCATCACCCATTATTTGCAGGGTCTCAGTTCTGCAATTGGAAATGATTTTTTACATATGAAGCACTCAAAAAGCAGGAGTTGGCCTTTACCATTGGAGCTGAAGGGCTTCTGAAAGGTTAGGTATTTTGGGGATGGAGTACTTAGATAACTAAATGAAAAGTGCTGTAACACCTTGGAAATGTCTGTGGCAACCTTGGGTTATGCTAATCTTTACCTATATTGAAAGGGCATAGAATATATTAAAGAATATAGTTAGTTGTGCAGATGGGTTTCCCACAAGTGGCAGGTATTGGAGCCATGCGAACGCCCCTGCAAGACAGGAGCGCACACAGGAAACGCCGTGCGGGCTGCTCGGCAAGGGGAAGTTGTTGCACCTGAGGCTTCAGGGTATGGTTTTGGACTATGCCTGGGTCTGCTAAACATGCATCTCTGAAGAGTGTATTTGCAGGCACAGCTGAAATTTGAACCTGTGCTGTTTAAAAGATTTTTTTTTTTTTTTTTTTATAGCTCTGAGGAGAGCATCACTGCTCTCCTGTGCTTTCTCAACGGCCCAGGGTTTTTGCTGAAATATATTTCATGTGGCTTCAGCTTATCACTTAACTCTTACTTTGTTTCCTGGTGTGACTGACTGATGCCAGTCGATAGGCAAAATATCTGTCAATTGTGATTCCCGTAAATACGCAAAGCTGTATCCACAGGAGTCATTCAAAGCTGCTCCCGTTGTGCAATAAGGAATAATTTATGTGGAGGCAACAGGAATTTTGGCCCAGGTCACAAGAGGATTTAACAGTGAATTATTTGGAGTACATTTCAAAATCATAATTCTCTCTTCATGATTCATCTCCTTAAATGCCCCTACATTTTTTGAGAGAGCATCTTTCTCATTGTTCTGATCTTTTCTACAGTATTTCTCCTTAAGCCATTGGAGTGTATTTAAGTGACCTATATTTCTCTGTTCCCAAACTTCAATGGCTGAAGAAAGCAAAGGAAAAAGTACAATTTGTAGTTTTTATCACCTTTTTTTTTATTTCTTCTCTGAATACTGGAATAGTTACTGTACAGAGTGCAATCTTCAAATAAATTCTGCAAACTGAAAACATCTTGCAGGGCTTGCTTATTTTTTCTTTTTAAAAAACAAACAAAAAAAAGGTGCAAATTCAGTCTTCCCCCCCCGCCACCCTATTGCTGCTGTCACCTAAGGTGACCCGTCAGCATCATGACTCAGAGTTTGAAGAAGATGTGCAGATTATTGCATGAAGATGAAATGTGATGTGAAGGGCAAGGACTCTCGCTCCCCCGAAACCAAAGCGCGTGGCGTTTTAAACTCGCGTAGCCGTCTTGTTGCGCGCCTCGGCGGGAGGCGAGGCCGCAGCCCCTGCGCGTGTCCCTGCCATGGGGCTGCCCCACAGCAGGGCGCCCCAGCCCCGTCACCCCCTCTCCACGCTGTGATGCCCTGCGTGGGGCTGGGGGAGAAGTTTGGACCCTTCTTTTGGAGGAGACCGTCCTGAGCCTTGGCCTCCTCCTCCAGCCTCTCTCCTGTGTGCAACTTCGCTCCTGCCCTACCTCTTCGTGCGGCCCTGAGAGGGGGAGGCTGCTTGACACTGGTGGCAGTCTCCAAACATGGGCAGGGTTGAGGTGAAGGCTCTGGCTCTGTTTGTGAGGCACCTAACCCGTAATGTATCCTGTAACCTGTATTGATGAACGTCTGTTTAAAACCCGTTTGGGGTTTGCCTCGAGCAGTGTGCGCAGAGCTTGGGGCAGGCGCGCCGGGAGCACGGGGACAGGCGGCGCACGGTGAAGCACGGCCGCCCTTTGGGTGCCCTTCCCTGGGCAAGGGGTCTGCCTTCAGCTTGGTGGGCTCAAGGACAGGAGGGAAAGGTGGGAAGCAGGCACGGAAGGGCGCTTGTCTTTCCTGATTGCGCAAAATGGAGCCGGGTTTAGCACAAGTGATGGGCAACATATTTCTTCGTTATAGCAGGTCTTTGTTACCTAGTCTGCGAGGAGCATCCTTCTGTGGATCCTACTCTGAATTCTCAGAATCTTTGGTGTTATGTTTGTGGCTTTCTTTAGTGCTTAGAATGTTAAGGGTTCTTTTGAGGCTCACTCTTGATTTATAAATGTGCATTAACACTGAAAATCTAATACTATTCTACTTTACAAAATGGCCATAAAAGCTATTTCTTTTGTTTAACTCGCACTCAGTTAAGCTGGTTGTGAGATGACTTTAACTTGCTGCAATCCGAGTCTGAGATCAGAAAATAAAGTTTTCTTCCTGCAGCTTGTGCTTCTTCCTTGGGAATACCGGTTCTGGAGGCAAGTTGTCTCCTGAATCACGTCTATGTAGTCCCCTGGCCTCTGAATTATGCTGACCTAGACCCTGAGTGCACCCCTCTTGACTTCAATATAGGTCTCTGGAACCATGTTTCTTTGGGATAGATGTATTTATATCCATCCAAATATATTGTGTCCATAGGAAGCTGAGTTATTGGATTTAGATTTTTTTTTCTTTTTTCGTCCTCTGCATCACTTCTAAGGCTGCACTACACTTGATATACGTGTGCTTATTTAATGCATATAGATGTGCTTTATTTTGAGAAAGTGTTGGTTTTAAATTAAAAATTAGCAGTTAAATATTCCTTGTATGGCAACAGATATGCACTGGCTGCAAGTTGTGCTTGCTGATATCCTAACACTAGCAGATCTCAGCCGTGCACTACAGGATTTAACCTACTTCAGTTAGCAGAAGTTACTGCCACACTAATGGGAAAAAAGTGCTGGCTATTGATGGAACATCAGTATTTGTGAAATTTTTTGGAACTCTTAGATGTGTTTGGTGTAGGTTAATATTTGTATGTTTATCTCATTTACTGTGAAGATGCTTATGAATACAGGATGTGTGTAAGGGCATTAACGTCGATAGATGGGATGGCAAGTTGATAATTATTCATAGCAAGACTCTATGAAATGCCTGTTTTTAAGCATCAAGGGCTGTTGCAGGTATGTGAAATGCTTGTCACTGAAATAAATTCCTCTGTAATGTCTTGCTTTTCAGAAGCATCAATGTGACAATTTGAGGGATCAGGAGAAAGTTAGGAGATAGTCCAAGCTAAACTTTTAAAATATCTGAATATAGACATTCATTGTAGATCGTGTTCTAGACAGTGAGGGGAGACACTGCAAGGCTATGGTAAACCATTCACAAGTGCAAGGAGGCCTTCACTGAGGAACTCTAATGTCAAGCAGGGACTCCTCTAGGAAATCAGCTTTGAAGTAGGTGGGCATAATTTCCCACACAGCTGAGCAGAGAAGTGAAAATGGCCATTTAAATGAATGATTATAGCTGCTAGCTGTACAGAAATGGTTTGGTTTGAACTGAGGACCCACTACCAATAATGGGGTTTCCATCATACTTAGAAACATTTTGTTGTGTATCCTTTGGTTTGTTTTTAGTGTTGTGAAACAATCTTGTCACCGGTATGTTTCTTAGTTAGAAACAGGTTAGTGCTGCTGCTTAGTGCAACGTTTCTTTGGAAAACTGAGCAATAATGACCAAAAGTAGAAGCTGACAATAATTCTCCTTTGCACCAGTGTCTTCTGTATTTTACCTGAGATCACCATTATGAATATTATATTAATGCTAGATCTGGACCCGTAATGTGTTTTCATCAAGCAAGGACTGTGCAGATAGCAGCACTGCATTCTTTTTGCTTTATTCATCCTGTAGATAGAAATGAAGCAAATAACTCATTAGGAGTTTGTTTTATTTGAAGAGGTAGCACTCTCCAAACGGGATCGCATGTCTCAGAGTAGAATTAAAAATGGAGGAGTTACTGCTTCCATTTGTGGCCTGTTTCCGTGTTTTTTGCTACCTTCCTTATTAAAAGCTTTTCTTTTGATTCAGTCACAGGCATTAGTTTAAAAGCTCCTTAAAAAAATGTTCTTTCTGTATTCATGGTCTCTAAATAAAGTGAACAGGCCTACTTTAAAAAAAATTCTGTTATCTTTAGTCCTCAAATCATTCTCTTTTACACCTCTCCCCCAAATTTATTAAATATCTGTAAGCTACTAGAAGTTGCGCTGTATATTACGTTTTAGTTTGCTTTCACTAACTTTATAATCCATCTGAATTAATCTAAGGATTATCTTGGTCTATTTTGCCCCAGCGGCACATGGTGAGCTCATTTTGTGTTGATTGTGTGCTATATCCTCTGCCAATCTTTTAAGTTCATTGCTAATCAAAAATTCAGAAAAATATTAGTAATTTGGTTGTTAAGTAGAGCGATGCCAAGTCTCAATCTGATTCCCGCAGAGCTAGAGACAGCAAAATCAGTGGTGTTTTTCTTACCTACAGCTGCTTTTGGAGATGTCAGCCTGATATGAATCCATTCTTTTTATGCTCTCTCTGGTTTGTACACTGATGGTAATAATTCAAATACCTTGATGCCTTGCAGAAATCTGCAGCCTGTATCCACACATGTGCTGCTGCCGTTGAGCTTGGCGTGCATGGGGAATGGATGGCATGGCTGTGTGCCTTTTGAGCCTTGTTTTCCCCCCAGACTGAATGCGGCTTGTTACATTTCTCTCTCTCTCTCTCTCTCTCTCTGTTGGGCTTTTTCAAAAATTCTTTTAAAAACTCTATTCTTTGGGCAACATCTCTTGTTCAGCCCAGCTCCCAAGTTTGTCACGGCCTCCCCAGACTTACTGATGTAAAAATGTGTGTCCGTAATAGGTGTAAATTAGGAGGATGTTTAAACAGCCAATGGGCTGGAAATTATTAATCGCCCTCCTGCACTGCCAACCTTTTGCTCTGAGCCTAAGTGACGGGGTCCTTTCTGTTGTGCGTTTGTCTTTTGTGCATGGTTGTGAACAAAGTTATCTGCTAATGGCTCTGGTTCTTTGCAGGCTTTCCTGGGCTTTCTATTCTTATCCTTATGCTCAGGAACCCTAGCGTTTGGGGAAAATTGTCCAAAGTCTTTTTTTTTTTTTCCGAATAGATTTGCTGTACTTAAATATTTTTATTCTGTTATTTGTTAATAGAATTTTCTGGGTGCTGCCTCCGATTTGTTACCACATCAGGAAGGGATTTCCCCAGAGTGTGAGGCATTACTGTGCAATGCAGAGATGCAGCTCAGAGTCCCTGTGTAGCTAATGCGACGGTGGTTTTTTGCCTCCCATTGCTTGACTGTGGGCAGTAGTGCCATGGACACTGTGCTTGCTGCAGATCCTGAGGAGATGTCCCAGCGCGAGCGCTGCTCCTGCATTCGGCACGGGAGTGCCTCCCTGGTGATCCTGGTAGGACTGGGGTGGTGCAGGCACTGGCACGTTTGCTGCTTTGAACAAGGAAACGCACTCCAAGGATGTCTCGTAGCGTGTAGCCTCCCGTAGGGGAAGTGGGAGCGTTGACTTGTGTGTTCCCGGCAGGCAGCACGGGATTGGAAATAGCCTCTTCTAAAACCTGATTTGAGCTGACAGTGGTAGTGGTTCTCCAGACAATTTTCAGTTTCTAGCGCAGTAATCCAGCTGCATAGTTTTTCAATTGGAGAACAGTCTTTGTATTTAGAAATTTAAACAATTTCTTATTTGTAATGGGAGGCCTTCAAAATGTCTCCAAACCTGAAGATTTCTGCATCTCTAGTGTTTCTTTCTGTGTATCCTACAGCTGCTTAATCAATGGTATCCATTCCCTACCATGACCTACTCACAGACTTCCCTCAGTGCCTCGTCTTTGCCATGAGTGTGTTGATCTTTCTCAACACAGGATGTAGCAATCAAGTCATGCACAAATATAAAACAGAAAATTGTCCTTCATTTAAAATACCATGCTCTGTCTCGTAGCTTGCTTAGAAGGGATCGAATCAGTAGATTTAATTTTTGCAGCATATGAATTATCCCACAAAATTCAGTAGTCCTATTTATATCAGTACTGCTTAACTAAAGCAAGAATTTCCCATTTCGTTTTTTTTTTTTCCAGTTAGTCGAACTGCAGGCATTGGTCAGTTAGGAAAAGGTTAGGGAGAATCCTAATACTTTTTGCAGCAGTTTTTTTTTTTCTTGTATCAAACACACTATGTTGTACCACAGCCATCATCTTCAGTTCAGTGTCCTTCTCTCTAGTCAACTTAATCCTCAGCTGGGGAGCTTGGTGATCCTGGAGATAAAACAGAATATATGTGACCTTCTTATTGCAGTGCAAACACTTGAGTATGGATTTCAGCAAAGAGAGAACAGCAGGCCCCACTCCGCTTCATCTCTGAGATGGGGATTGTCGCATTCGTATTGCTCCTTTCCATGCTTGAAGAAGTTATTTAATGTCCTCTGTTGCAGTTCTTTTAAAATTAAAAAAAGAAACATTTAAATCACTTCCATACATGTGCTAACTTGAAAGGGTGAAATTATTGCATCATCATTTTATAGCTCTTGGCAGAGATACCGTTCCTGCTAATTTTATCCCAAATCTTACTGACTTAAAGCACTTCTCTTGCAGTCTTGGTTTTCAGTACATTTTTTTATAGTTAATGCACAATTTATGTGCTCTCTGTAAAGATTCAGAAGTCTAAATGACCTTGTCCCTGTTTGGATGCCCTTCACTTTATCTGGTGCAGACTGTCAAATATAATGTGGTGACTCTTATGATAGAGTAGTCCCCAAAGTGATGGTTCTGTGAGAAAAAATACATTAGGATGATAGTAGTGTATGACAGCAAAAATGAGCTGATTATAATATTTCATACTAAAAAATGCCAAATGGCCCCATTACAAATCCAGTTGTAAAAGATGCTTGAGGGGGGAAAGTTGCCTCTGCAAGAATTGTTTTTCTATTCATGAATTCAGTTTTTGATTTGCTGCTTTCTGTCCCCTGAATATTGCAGAGACTTTCCCAAGGAAATATAAATATTTGCTTTTAATGGTTCACAAAGTAGCTAGTGGCTTGTACAAAGTGGGGCATAACATTTCTTTACTTCTTGGTACCTCTTAAGAATCCAACCATTTCAAATTACAGAGGGTACATGTGTATAATCAGTCTCTCTTTTTCCTCTTTTTTTTTTTTTTTTGTCTGGTTTTTTGTTTGTTTGTCTTGAAATTAACCTAAGTTTCCTAGTGTTACTTATTTAAAAGTAAGCCAGTATGCATCCTGTGCTGTTAGAACTACCTGATAGATAGGGAAAAATGGCTGTCATATCTTTACAAGAAGTGATGAAGATACAAAATTGAAGTTCATTAATTTTGCTAAGCAGAGAAAGTTGCTTGCTTTCAAATTTCTTCTTGCTTTTATTACTTCTGAATGAGGTAATGCAGCTTTTATCCACACCAAATCAATACATTTTCTTTTTTTCTTTTTTTTTCTTGATAGAGAAATTAATTACTTTGGAGAGATATTGTGGTATATTAATGCTTCAACAGTATCTCTATCTCTAGTAAGATGATGTATTTCTGTTTATTTTTTCCAATGATTTTATTCAATTTCAAGTATATTTTTAAAATAAATATTTTATCCTGTGTAGACTATGCTGTGCCAAATAGGAAGTGAGAATATTTTTGATTGAAGCAAAAAGGTGTTTCCACTGATTAGAATCCCATCCCACATTGAAAACTAAAAATGGCCATTTTGCCATTTGTGTAGTATCACTTGTGTACTACATATCCCTGAATTTCAATTGTTAAAGAGCACTGGTAAACATATCGTAGGCATGAGTTAACTTACTCAAGTGAGAGAATCTTTTGCTGTATCTTTTCCTGACCATTATGTATGTTACTGCATATCTCTAAAAAGATATATGAGCACAGCTATTTGTATGAACTAGAAAACCATCTGTTCAGAATTCTCTGTCTGAAAACTTGTTTCCTGCAGTGATTTTTTATTCTGATTTCAGACTCTGCTGTATTATATATTTGCATCTGTGGGGGGAGATGAGGAAAAAATTTTATGTCTAGTTTGAGAAGCAATTCTTGCGTGATTCGCATATCTTGCTTCACCAAAGTACAGGATTAAAAAAATAATCTTATGTTTCTTTGCTTAAGTGAGTTGCAGTGTTACAAGTGAAACTGTGTGTGTTCAAGTAATGTCCAAAGAAGATCATTATCACTGAATTTCTTTGGAAGCAGAAGCTCCAGGGGATGGAACTTTTCTCTGAAGAAGTAATAAAATATTAACCGTGATAATTCGTGGGGCCGCTCTTTCATTTGTGTCATAACAAAGTTTTAGGAATCCTGGCTGGCCAAAACCTTCGTAATGCACCAAAATCAGTAGACAGACTCATTCAATTTGATTCAGACCCAGTTCAGAGGCCTCAAATACCCATAAAGGTATTTTTTCAATAAAAAAAAACAAGAGAAACTCTTACCATGAAATATTTTACGAGAACTTACAGAAACAAAATGCCTTGATCCACATAATTGCAAGCCTATCTGAGATCAGTAGTGTGCAAAGCTCTAGAATAACATTTGTTGGAAAAGGAGGTAGATGGCAAGTAACTTGAGTACAGTATTTTTGAAAAGGAGATCACACCAGACTGTTCAGTAGAATGATTGGAAGGATGACAAAGAAAAAAATATATGACTCCAAACTGGAGAGGACAAAAAATAAGCAAAAGAACTGACTGTTGGATTAAGACTGGTTTAAGGGGAGGCAAAAACTGATTGTGCCAGAGATCACTTATTTAAGAGGTAAGAACTGGTAATCGTCTTCCATTATTTTCTGCTGCCCAAGCTTATGGCAAGGGCTGAAAATCAAGAACAACTAAATGCATGATCTAGCATTCCCTACAGTCGAGCATTGTCCCACTTCTATAATTAGGTTGTCAGCGTCTATACACGATTCTGATCCTTTTCTGTGGTGGCGATGATCCTCAACATTGTGCTCAGGGAGCACATTTTAGTAGGACATTCCTATTTTAATGAAAATGTAGAAAACAGACTTAGAAAGTTATTACACCATATACAAAATAATCTGAAAATAAATAGGCAAAAACCGTGTGGTAGAGACTATACAATGTTTCATAACATTGTTCAGAACTCTGGCGAGCCCATCTTGCTGTCATGGCCAGGATAAGAGCGGCTTTTTCATGAGATGCATGGGTAAGGCAGATCTATCTTGGTGAAAGGAAGGCTAGGAGAAAGTATGGTTGTGTAATTTCTTCTCAGGGGGAGGCCTGAATCTGTTTTGTTTTAACAGGGTATTTCCAGGGAGCGTGCATTTTTATTTTTATTTGGTGTGTGTAGTTGCCTTTTGTGAAGGATAATGCTGAGACAAGAATGAGGAAGGATAAGCTTGGCCTAGGTTAACTTACTTGGAGATTAAAGGATGTCTAACTATCAGAGAAATGATGTTCTGAAGCAACTCTTTGAGCAGAAGTACTAAGATCAAAATACTTGATTAGTTTTAAAATACCACTTGTCACTATGGATGGGATTACCTTGTGATAAGTAATAGGCTTTGTGGCCCACGGAGTCTCATCCAGGTATAGGACCGAACCTCTGCTGCTGAATGTGGAACAACTTCAGCACTGTAACCAAAATGGTGACTATCTGCTGGTTTCTTTATTTCTGCTACAAACTGGAAAAAGATGACTTTGACTTGTCATTGGTAACAGTTCAGTGAGATAAATGTTTACCTTATAAAAGCCCCAAAGAAAACCAAAAACAAACCAACAAAAAAGCTTCAGAAAAAGCTACTCCCATACACTTTGGGCAATTTGCAGTCAAAAATAGAGCATGTTTCTCTTCTAATATGTATAAATGCAACTTGCAAACCACATAATAAAACAGTTCAAACGGTCACGTTGGATATCCTTTCAGCACTATAAAATGAACTCAAATACAATTCCAGAATGCATTAATGATTGTTTCCATGTTTTCTACCATCCTAGCCAGAAAAGATTAATAATTTTAACCCAAGACTGAACAAAGTAATTTCTGTCTCATTTCATAATTACTTCTAATTTTAAAAAGTTTGTGGCCGTGTTTATGCACAGAGGCGGTATAGGTGAATCTAGTGCTTCAGTTTTGATATCAGAGGATTTTTTTTTCTAGATTATTGCAGTGACCTGGCATATGTTGCAGAAAAGATGATAGATTATTTCTAATTCATTTTGCTTCTGTGTTTTCTGTGGAAATAATTTCTGTAGTTTTGGCTTGGTGCAGGAACATGCAGAATTATATTTCTAAGTAGATTATTGACTTTTTTTTTCAATAGCAACTTGAATTATAAAGAGGAAACTTTAAAGACATTTGAGGAGCAAGGTTGAACGTGTGTATAGAAGTCCTATTTTTCTGCAATGCAGTTAAAGGGCTGTGCAGGGAATGTGGAAAACCTTTGGCAGTGTTTTCAGAACAGAGCACTTGTGTTGAATAAAAACTAAGCAGTCAAAAGAAAAAAACAAGAGAATAAAAAAATTACCTTCCAAATAGAGTCTGGAAAGCTAATGAGTATATGACATCATTTAACTAGTTATAAAAAGATTATAGCTCGTCTGATCCAAGAAACAGACCCTCAAGACTTCTCATGTTCCATAGATGAAGGAGGTTTAACTTTGCATTCCAGTTTGTCCTTGCCAGGAATACAGCAGGGAGCTCAGGTGCTCACGTGGTCCAGCCAGGTTGTCTCCTGTGGCATCTGAGCTGGGCACAAACCGCCGTACCAGCAGCGGGGATCGCGGTGGGTCCCCTCAGGAACACCGCCCGTTCCTGGGGACGACAACAAAGGGCCTCGGCTTATCTCAGCTGGGACAAACAATAACAGCTTAAAGCGGCTGCCTAGAGAAAGTCTTGAACTTGGAGTGCCTCCATCTGTCCTCAGCCTCGCAGCGACCGGCAACGCTACGACGTGGCTGCCCAGCTCTTCTGGTGGGAGCTGCTCCTGCAGATCCCCTTCCATGTCACTCTGGGGAAGGACAGCAGGGGAAAAAATATGTGGTACGCTATGACCTCCACATTTGCTAGGTCTTTTCTGAGTTTCTGGGTGCGAGAAACTTTGGTTTCGGTAGAAATTCAAAAAGTCCATCTAGGGCAAAGCATGGTCTGTTTGGCTAGGAGGGCTGAGGCTCACAGCAGCATTTCTGCTGCTGCGCTCACAAAGAGCCTCTGGACCCCCTGAGCTATAGCTACTGTTTGCTGACTTGAACAAGTCCACGGAGGTCTAGTTTCTCTTAAATCTAGAGAACCATCAAGCAGGTCTAACATTTGCTGTATCCTTGCAGTGAGGAAGAGACACCTGGAAGACTGCAGGTGATCAGTAATTTCAGTTCTAATGTAGTAGGATTTTAGATTCAGGCAGGACCACTAGTTTGTACAGTTGTCAGCCTTTGATACTAGGCTTCTTTCTCCTTTTTGGTTGGACTTCACTCCTTGAATTATCTTCTTGCTTTCCTAGAATAGCATTATTGTGAAGACTTCCATCTTCCTATCCAAGAGCTTGTAAAACCACAGAAACATAATTGTAATTTTTAGTCTTAATAATTATGTTTCAAGTTAAGGATGTGTTCTTAGGAAAGAATAAAAGTTATGCAGCTTTAGGTTTCCTGCATTGGCTTGACGAGCTCGCAAACCTGGGATTTTCTTCGCATGTAGCTTTGCTGCATGTCTTTCCTGTTATGGCTGCAAAGAGGACAGAATGTGGCTCTGTGGGAGCAAATCAGACTCTTCTAATCTACTGAATGTATTCCTCTTGCTCGCATCCAAATCGCTCAGCATGGCCCAGTAGCTGCATAGCTCTGAACCACAGAGCGATGACTTGCATGGAAATATTGAAAGACTGGAAGAAATCTCAGTCCTGTCTGTGGGTGAAGGTAGTTTCAAGATAGCAGGTAGATTTGTTCAGAATTAGGGAATTTTGAAAATAGTTACACGGGGCATCTACAGGGCACTTACCTGTAATGCACATGTGTACATGGAGATACTTATGTGTACTAGGGGTAGCTCTGTAGAGGAATCCCAAAAGTTGACAAATGTGGTTCATGCCAAGTCTGGAGAGAATTACAATTCTGCAAAAAGAAAATTACAGGTTAGGAAATGTGTGTATGCGAGAGAGAGAGACTTGTTGGGAGTAATTTGCATAGGAAAAACACCCGGCGAAAAGCAGCTGAGCAGTTAGCCATGTATTTTGTCAGCATCTTCTGAGATTTATTCTTGTCCAGCAACTAAAAACCAATGAGGTTTTCACTAGAAGATGAACTAGAAGGGACATGGGGAAAAATTACAAAAGACAAATAAGTACTGGATATAATTCAGAAAAGACATGCAATCAAACTGAACAGATTGCTCAGGAAAAGATCTATTCTGTTGCTGAAATCCAAGAAAATGGGGGAAAAACAGGAAATAGTGAAATCTGTTATCAACCATCTGCTAAGCTTAAGAACTTGCGAACCATTCCCATGACAGAAATACTTGATAATGAACTTAAATTCATATTTCATAATAGTTAAAGTGCAGATACAGAAGTCCAGTAGAGGCTGGTGTCACTAAATGCTTAAAAAGTAGCTAAAATTCCAACTAGAACCCTTAGCGTTAACACTTTTAAGGCTGTATGTTTATTGATGGGTTTAGCAGTGCAAGGCAATCTTTTCTAAACGTGCTTTCAAACTCCTGGGAGAAGAGAGGGGAGGTGAGCAAGCTGAATTTGCTTTGCAAGGATGTAACAACCGATCTCCTCCAACTTCTGTCACCCTCTCCGTTTGTTTCTTTGTACTGAATGTCGCCACATCTGTGGAAATGAAGTGACGACCTTGTAATCATTACCATCCGATGACGGATCACGTGGATGCGCAGAGGGAACTGTTCATGTGCTCTGATGCTCAGGACTGTGCATTTCAAACCTTTTAAAACGCTGCCTTCAGCGGACAGCGTGTTTATTCTGGCTTGCTCTGCTCTTGCCTCTCCTTTGCATAAAAGGGCTAGAGAAAGTATAGTCCAAAAGAATTTAGGCAATTGGGATGTTAGCCCATAAGTTAGCTATAAATCCCTCTGAACTTCTTGTGTTTGGAATTACTCCACATGTGCAAAGGTGCAAACATTGTTTTCTGAAAGCGTTTTCAAACTATGTAAATGCATTCTAATTGCAAAAAATGTAATCACTGTGGCTATTCAAAGACTACATTGTCCACTAAATTGTCAATAGTAATGAACTTGGTGCACAGTTTGCAAATTTTCTTTAATGTGGGCTATTGGCTGTCTTAGCTTTTGGAGCCTTTTTTGCAGTTCAAAGATAAAACTGAGAAATCTTTGGCAAAAGAAGTGTGCTTGTGTGCAAAGTATCTACTGCATGCAAAAAAGCTAGGATAAAGTGACACTAAGGTAGAAAAGTCAAGCCCTTCAAAGCCATGAAATATTAGATCTAAGATAGTCTGTGCCACTTCAGGAACCTGTATCATTAATTGTCTGATCACACACATTTTCTTCTGCAGGACCCAGAGCTCACTTGCAGCATGAGGTAGAGGTTGCTAATTGAATAGAGAGCTGAGGAGAGCCTTTTTATCATCTTCATGTGCTGTCTGGCCCTGTGACTAATTTATATGACCCACCTCTGCCTTGAAGGCAGTTACTTATAAATTAACCTTCTCATGGGTTCTCCTCATTAAGGTATTTGCTTCCCAAACATTTAAAAGTGCAAAACTTGTGAAATGCTTACCTTAAGCCCTAGAACGGAAGTGAATAATATTTCCCATTTGACGGGTGGGGAAAGAAACAAAATGAGAGCAAGTTTTTGAACTGCCAAAGTTGCTCATGAATTCTGGCCATATGACCCAAAACTTCTCAGCATGATTCTTCTTCCTATTCCCCAAGCTTTGTAGTAAAAAAATCTTTAATTTCAGTCTTTCAAATGCTTGGCACTTCTGCAGGCCAGAATCTAAGCTCCCACATTTATTGTATAGAGAAGGGCTGTCTGTGAAAATATTCTGGTTTGGAAGATTTGACCAGTGGCACAGATGGAGAAGGGAACCAGTTCTGCATTGGGATGTTGTAACTCACATGCTGTTTTTTCTGTCTTGGCTTTCTTACCTTGTTCTGGTCTTGAAGTGTATTCTCCTTAATTATAAATTATTCAATTCTGGATAACAATCCTTTGTTATCCAGATAATAATTTGTTCATCCTGTGAGTTAAGCAGGGTTATAACAGATAAGGTTGTGTATGGTTGCAAGGCTAAATACTCCTGGAATCTCATAGAAAAAGTGACAGAAATGCATTCCTTGTCATGGAATAATGGTGGCAGAGACAGCATCTTGAGCCTTAAAAATGGACCTTAATACTTTTAGTAATGGATTAGCTATAGAGAAAAAAAAAAAAAAAACTCTAAGTAGTAAGTCCGAGTGAGATGTGCGCATTGCCATGAAGTCTTCACCTGCCTGCCTAATTCCAGGCTGAAGATGCGTTTGGTGCAAGAAGCTTGTGTTGCTGCTCGCATTGCTGCAGAGGTGGTGCTGCTCTCCCCAGCAGTCTGTCTTCTCATCTGTCTCAGCTATCATGTTCTCACCCTCTTCTTGTACTTGAAATACTGCATTTAGGTCCACCTGTTGCATCTTGGTCACCTTGACTAAATGCCATTGCATTTCTGGGTACTTTTGCATTTGGGTTGGGACCTTTTCAAGGTTTGTACTCCACGCAGCTGCAATGTGTTTGCTGAGATGAGATCGGTGTCTTTAATAGGAGTTTGGGTGCAGCAGGTCACGACAGTGAGAATGAGCAACTGTACAGAGGAAGAAAGGAAGAAAACTGAAATTTCCTCCACCTTCAGCTGAAGCTTGCTCATTGCAGATAAAGAGGGAAGAGAAGGAATGCCTGCAACCACTGTGAGCCTTGGCAGCAGCTGCGGGGCTGAGGGGATTTTCCCCAGGCTGGGAAAAGTGCTGCCTTCGACTCCAAGGTCAGCGCAAAGTCTCTACTCCAAAACATGGAAATAGTCGCATGAAAAGGGGAAATTGTTCAGAAAACGTATTTTCTCCTTACTTTGGCTTTCAGAATGAGTGTATTGCAGGAGTAATTTATTCATTTAGCATAACTTTTATGGTACTTCACAATTGTAGTTATAGAACCAGGAGCTTTCCTAAATAGACATCGGTTATTAGTTTTCTTGAGGGTTTTCTTTTTCTTTGAAATTTTATCTGTCACAAGTGTTATCACTTGCCATCTACAGGAGGGCAGTAATCTACATAGGGGTGATCACATGGATTGCTGATTCATCAGGGGTAAATCAATAATGTAATCTTACGTAGCGTTATATAATAGCATTATATAATTCCTTTGTAGTAGGGCAACAGTGCATCTCTTGTGTCCTGATGTGTTGTGCTTGGAGCCTAAATGCTAAATAGCATTTAGCCTTCAGCTTCCGACAGTGCCAGTCTGTGCATTTGATGGAGGAATAAATTCTGCGGTTTATTGGGTGGCTTGTGTGTGTACACAAATGCACACACACGTGTGTTTTATATATTTTGGTGTATACATGCAACAACACACCTAAAAAGGGCTTAGATGCTGCCGTTTATGTGCAAATGTTGTCATGCTGCTGGCGCTGGCTTTGCTGCTGTCCTCTAATGCAAGCTGCTGTGTCCTTGAATAATGGAGAATAGACAGAATAAAGCATCCTCCAGCCCTTAGCTCCTCTCTGCCCAGCTGGACAGTTATTGCAGTTCTTCTTTGCATACTGTAAATTGTAATCACAGCTTAAATACAGCCTAGCTTCAAGTTGTATTGAATTGTGTTTTAAAGCAACCTGTATCCTGAAGCAATTCCAAGCCCAAATTGAAAAGACTGCAATATGGAAGGAAGGGACTATGACTGAAACTTCATTTTCAGAAGACAAGTAATGGAGAACACTAATCTCTTCTTGTTTTCCCTTGGTCTTGAAGGCTTTGGAAAAAAAGAATGTTTTACATTCTGTGACCAAAAAGAACATTAGTGTTATTTCCTGAGGATTCTTTCTGGTCAGGACTGTCCTAGAGAGGTGATGAGGCAGTGGTCCGTTTTGCAGAGGCAGCTGGGCAGTATTGTTACAGAGGTAGTAGAAGTCCATGCTTGGGTCATGAACAAAGCTTCTGTCAGTGGTGCGTGCTCTCCCTTCTTGCTTGCTCCAGTGTTCCTGCACTTATTTCTCCAACCCCATGGGTAAAGCTGTGCAGGGAGGAAGGAGAAGCCCTCCTTGTGCCTGCTTGTTGTAGGGCCCACAGGAGCACGCTGCATCAGTCAGGAAGGGAACTCCTGGCCTGTAATAAACCAAGTAAAAAATTTGGCATTGTCCTCAGTGAGGCTTGCGCAGCTGGTAGGAGCCGCTGCTAAGGCAGAGCACTCTGTTTGTTCATGCTGAAGGCTCCTGGGCCTCTAAGAGGCTGCTGAAAAGGACTGGCAAAGGCTGTGAACGTACATCTCCTGTGACAGCAACTTGCCTAGGTTAGTACGAGCCACCATCCTTCAAGTTTAAAGTTTCCTGACAGATAATAAAATTCTGTTTAGGTTGTGAAGGGGTCTTCAAGGCCTGTCACCTTACGCTGCACTAGTACTTGGCGCTTCGCCCAGGATGAGCCTTCTTGGCTGGAGGAAAAGAAGGCTGCATGGAGGTGGATGATGCGGCGTGCTGGTACTCGGGACAGAAGGCTGGTGTTAATTCACTAGTTATGCCTCAGAGCTGGATTCTAGGCGGGACGATGCACTAGATGCTCACAGCATGAGGAAGGGACCTTGCCCCAAGATGTTGACATCGCAGTGGGTGCTCTGTCAAGGTAAAACCAGATTGAAGTGGTTTGGCTGGTGACTGAGTAGGCTGGCAATCTAGTTAGGAGAATCGAAAGTAGGTTTTTGGAGCACTGCTTGGATGCTGCATTTACTAATCCCTCCCAAGTCTTCAGAGGCTGTTAGTGATAGGATATCTCATTCGGACAAATACTTCCTTTATCCTTCTGTAGACACACAGAAGATAGCTGTTATTGTGAAGTTTAACATTTTGGGGGTCTTATGTTAAATATTCAGGTCAATTCTGATACCTTAGGCTTGTTTAATTCAGACACTTGAAAGCCCGTGAGTGCTCTAGCTGGAGAGAGACACAGCAGCTCCAACCAGAAATAGTGATGTTCCAGGAGGATCTAGAGAGGTCAAGATTCTTCTGTTGATTTCTTTAGCTGCCGAATAGAAGTAAGAATCCGTACAAAAAAAAAATCTGATACAGTGATGAAATAGAGCTAATGCATGGCATGGGATTCAGTCCCTAATTGTAACTACACTGATTGCCTACCGTATTTTGAGGGCCAGTCTGAAGACTGATCTCTTCTCTAAGCTCATATTATAGTTTAACTTCAGATCATCTTGCCTGGAGATAGTCCTGTTCTTTATCCCTTTTAGAAAGTGAAAATATTGGCATAATTTACTGAAACAGGTCATAGTTTGTTCAATATGGTATTTGAGAGTACAGGATATTTTTGTTAGCTCCAGCAGCAAAGATTTTTCTTTACTTAGGTATCAAGGTGTTAGCACAGACCCAACAGGTGCTGCTCCTGAATTACAGATATTTACACCATCACTTTCATTTGAATAAAGGTCTAGGATAAAACGCTTTGGGTTATTCACAGACGTGATTTTATTTATTTATTTATTTTATTTTTATGATGAGTACATTTCTGGTTACGCCATAGCCAATGTTAGCAAGATGGCTTTGCTGGTAGAATAAAATACATCTCAAGATGACACAGACAAAGGCAAGTCTGTGCCACAAGTATGCTGCAGAATAGACTAATGTACATTTTTTTTATGGAAAAATAGTTTACATACCTAACATCAGAGCCCTGCAAATCCTGACCAAAGATATGTGTAGCATGTAGAAGAATAGAAGGAAACCTCTGAATCTTGAAAGAAAAGCTTGAGGAAATAAGGAAAGGAACACAAACTAAAGCGGTTACATGGGAGAAAGTCCCCAAGTAAAAGTTTGGAAATAAAAAGTAAATATAGCACATCTAGTCTTTTTAACATACCAAAGTATAACACTTTTAACAGCATAAAACAGGTGGTTCAGTATGAAGTAATTAACAAATACTGAGAAAATGCTGGGAGGGAAAAGGTTTAAACATATATATATATATATTCATCATTAGTAGCATAGGGAGAATGAAAGTGAAGAATTAATAAATTTGGCTGAAATAATTTGATACTTAGCTATAGAATTAGTAAAAAAAAAAAAAAAAAAAAACACACACAGTGAGGAACATGGGTCTTGTTTCATACTTAAATTTATAGCATGAAGTTTTAAGCTGTGTAAGTGGGACATACTCAATTTTTGCATGGAACATCCAGCCCCTTCCCGGCTGAGTAGGGCTCGTAGTGCTTGCAGAGCCATGCTGGGTAGTGAGATAACGTCATTGTACATTGATACGTGAAAGTGTTAGCAGAACAAAAAAAAGTGATCTCCCTCTAGCTTGGGGAATGAGCAGGCCACATCAGGAAACTTACAACATGCCTGTTTGGAATTTCAGCAAATACATTTGATTTAAACCGAATGGGAATTTCCTCATAGACTGCCAGGAACTTCTGTAGATTCCATGTTTTACGTCTTCAGATCTGTGAATCTCGTTGTTAGAAAAAGCAGGCTATGCAAGCGTCATGAAGTATTTATTACCTACAGTATAAATGAGTATAAGCATATGGTACCTTTCCATGGACAGACTTGCTTGTGCAAAAAACTTTCTTTAGAAGTTTCCTTTGGAAGCATGCAGAGCTTCCAATATTTCATTCACACCACCAAATTAGACTTTCTTTTTTTTTTTTTTTTCCCCTTCCTCTGCATGCCATTGTGAAATAACAAGAGATGGGAGTAAATAATACTCCTTAATTCCTTTATTCCCTCTCTTTTCTTTTCTCCCAAGCGATTTCAGGGAATCATTGTTAAGCATTGATGTTCTGGCTCTGTGAGGCATAAAATGTGAAGAGATACCCATACCCTTCATCTAAAAGGTGAAAAGATTAGAAGGTTGCTGGAAAATACAAGGGCAGAATAAACCATCTGGTAGTATGTTAAAGAATTTATCACATATCTCAAGACTAGTTCTGCCTTACTGTTTTTTTGAGTGAGTATCTGTATGACTTCTTCTGTATTATCATTATTTCTGTATTTCATGTATCCTTCTTACAGCAAATTAAAAATACTTTCAGTAGTTTGTGGGTGGGATTAATCTTCAAGCGTCTCGGTTATTCTCTCTTCAGTTAATTCCACTTTGCAGGCTGGCAGTGAACTGCAGCAGCGCCTTAGAGTAGCTCAGAATTGTGCATCTGATCTGAGGCGGTTGTGAAGTGAATTGCATGGGCCCGCCAGAGGGTTGGAGGGAGTAAATTTGGGAAGCTGAGAATGATAACGTGCCATGCACTACTGTAGCAAACTGTTGTTCCTATGAACTCACCAAGGGAGTGAGTACCGCAAGGTGGAGCGGGGGCTGGAGGCAGGTGAGCGCGCCGGGCGGGCAGTGTGTTGGGTGAGCTCCGCCTGTACCTTCCAGGAACAAATGTGTGGGATGCAGTAGTATTTTAAGCAACAAGCTGATTTTGACTAACATAGCTATGTGCATTTGAAAATAATGGATAGACCATAATTTAGAAGGTAAAGTTCAATAACAATTTGATAGCACTTTAGTGTCACTTATCAATCTAATAATTTAATTATGGAATATTTTTTGCATTTTGTCCAAAATATCACCACCTGACAGGGCTTCAAATAAGATGGCTTCTTAGGTACTTTCAATAAGAAACTGTAGGAGAACTGAGAATGAAGGGCACAGTGTCAAGCAAAAGTACCTATCTTACAGATATATAGAGAGATTTTTTTTATTTATTGTATGCTTGAGAAATACAGTGCTGCAGAAACGAGGTATATGATCTTTCTCTACTGTCAGTAGTAATCAGAGCAGCTTTGTCTCAGGGATTTAGCAGCTAACTGGTTAAAAGAGATAGGTCAGGAAAGGTTTGCTTCCTCCCCCAACCTGCTTAATGTAATCAGAAGAGGATCATTTTTGTGACCTCTTGAGTTTGATAGAAATTATTTACATTTTCTTCCATTTAAAA
Source organism: Tinamus guttatus (assembly GCF_059628265.1). NCBI lineage: Eukaryota > Metazoa > Chordata > Aves > Tinamiformes > Tinamidae > Tinamus > Tinamus guttatus. The sequence continues at coordinate 5,235,754 of NW_028288781.1, read as the reverse complement.
AAGGAAAAATAAAAGTGAGCAAGAGGAAGAGAAATTTCTGGTTTGGAGTGAAGATTTATTCCCAATATATTGATACATAATAATGCTGGGTATAAAGGGATATGATGGCAGAGATTCTGTCCTGCAGAAAGTTACCTTGAAGCAGTACCGCGTCTCTACTTCCAATCTTCAAATTATATTCTTGTTCTATATGAAAATAGACCGAAAGCATGTGCATGGATAGGGCAAAAGGTCACAGAAATAAGAGATGGAAATATCTTCAAGACCCTGTTAAGTATGTTTCTGTTAGAGACATTGTTTCCTATAATACAATCTTAAATACTTTCTTCATTAAAAATTAAACCACTTAGCTTCAGAGTAAAGCACTTCTATTCTTTTTCGTCTTAAAAAGTAATGTACATGTGTCTACTGAACTTGCACTGTGATATTTAAAAATACCTTAACGGGGTGATTTCTAATGACCATTTCTTTTCTGATAGCAGTGCACTTTTTCTAGAGCAGTGGAGCAGTTCATAAATAGTTAATTGGAGCGGTAGGAGACTTGTGAACTTGAGTAACAGTCTTCGTGGTAACTTCCCAGTGGTTCCCAGAGACACGGCAGCTTTGTCAGGAAGAGCAGCGCTGTGTCAAATTTGGAAGAGGATTTGGGATTACCAACAAACTTTGGGATGTGCTGCTTTTGGATTTTAAAGCTGAAGCATGTTTGCTTAAGGAAGGAGCATCACAAGCACCATTATTTTCTGTAAATGTATTTTTGTAAGACATGATATCCCCTGAAAGAAATGTGGACTTATGTTAAAATGTTGAAGTCCTAGCTTCTGTATTAAAGATTGAATGCTTTACATCAGCTGATTTCAACTTTTCAGTGTACATAGTTTATTCTGGCCATCTCTTTCACAGCACTGGAATTTAAATATGGATGTCATGTTTCATTAATATGGGAATGAATTGAGCTACTGTATTTTTAATGCTAGCCCTTCAGGTCCAATGAGGAAAGAAATAATGTAAAATGTAATAACCGAAGACTTAATATTTTCTTGATCACAAGTCAAGGCTTCTATATAATTTATTAAACTAGCATAATGTCCTTAAATTTGAGGTCAAGATTTTGCAGGCTTAGCAGCAATTTTTATGCATAAGGGAAAGATGAAACTTTAAAAACATTATTTCAGCAGTTTTGTAATTTAGGATTGTGACCTCATGCTCTAAGAATAATTAGGACACATCATGATCAGCAATTTATCAATATTCATTCATAAACTCTTTTTATTTAAAGGCAACCATAGTAAATTTAAGCCTTAAGAAGCACTGTTAGTTGTGTTATTTAGTTTTGAGGCCTATGACTGGTACTAATGGTATTTATCAAAGCCTCTTTTGGTCTATTCTTTTCCCATGTTTTCATTTGTATGTTAAATCTGCTGCTGCCAGTCAAGACCAGTGTTTTCAGGAGCTCTCGGCGTGGCCGCAGCAGCCCCTGGGGCTTGCGCTTGTGGCTGCCGTGTAAAAGCGTATTGATCGGCTGTGCTTTGGCTGTGGCCACCATGAGTTTGCTGTGGCTGCGTGAGTGGTTCCTGCAAAAATGTGCTGGGGGGTGTCATTGGTTTGGACTGTGATTATATTGGCCAAAAAGGCACAAGAAGTTATGCAAGCTTTAAGTTGGGAAAAGGCCAAGTGTTTCTGTAACTGCTTAAAACTAGTCAGTGCCTTTAAACGTAGGGGTCCTATGTCTGGTCCTAGCTGGGATGGGCAAATGCTGAGCTAACACAAGGAAATCCTGGAGCAGTGGCATCAGCAGTGCAACAGGTCACTGAAATACCCCTCCGGCGTCTCTGAGAAAGCATGAAGTGAAGTCGTGCAGCTGCCCACGCCAGGGGAGCAGGATAGCACCAACTCCGCCGTGTCCTGCCACAGGGCCGAGGAGGCCGCGCGCATGGGTAGCGCTTCTGCCGCGACACAGCCTGGCCTGAGCTGGGCACGAGTGTTTGCAGTCCTCAAGGACCAGAGATGCTTTCACAGAAGCTCAAGGATGCAGACATGTAAGTGTGCAAAAAGAAAGATGAGAGTTCCTGCTGTAGCTGCTCCGCTTTAGAGGCTTGTGTCATCTGTCACCTCTTGAGCAAAAAGAAACTTCCATCTTTGCTGGAATAACGGTCAGCAGAGCAGTTGGTTCATTGCTGAGAAGATCCTTTGGAGATGTAGCATCTTTGAGGAACAATTGATGCAATTTTACATTGAATAAAATTTTAGAAAAGGTCAGAGAACAAAATAAAAGACTATATGTCATCTTTGTCAGCCAAATCAAAATTTCTAATACCGTTAATCTCAAGGATTTCTTCAGACTTCAGTGAAATTGGCTATTTGGACAATCTCAAGAATTGGCGACTCTGGCAAGCGTTTTCCATGGAGGCAGGATGTGGGAGCTCTTGGCTGTCAGGAGGGCTCAAAGCCAGGCTTCGTCCGCACCCTCGTCCGCTCACGCCCTCCAGGCCAAGCCAACGTATTTGGAGAGGAGCAGGGGAAGCCGCGTGCAGTGCTGTGTCGCGGCGGCCTGGTCACCTCCCAGCAATTCTGTGGCAAATCCAAGGTGACCCAGGCAGCAACCTGCTCCCTGCCCTCCCCCGGCTGCGTGTGGGTTTCTGAAGGTTTGGGACTGAGGTACCGACTCTCTCGAACGTTCTGCCAAGCAGCTCGGCCTCAGCCGTGCTGCAGGAAAACCCCCGTGCTGGCGGTGCTGCTTCAGCCCCGCTCCGGTCGAGGGCGAGACCCTGTGCTCGACCTTGGCAGACAAATTCTGCTACTTCTGCAGCAGGTTCTGAGTGCCGGCCTTGACATCAGAGCCATGAAAGAAGATAACAAAAGGCAGAGCAGCGTCTGTGAGATTAAAGCACTGTTTCTGGAACGAAAGAAGCGCTGAACTTCAAACAAGTGCTTGGTACGCATTTACTTTTATTAGCATTCCTCCACATGACTGTGAAATTTGCCTAATAACCTTGTTCCTTTCAGGCATTAACCAATTGCTATTGGGCAGTCTCTGAGTCCCTCTTGGTTTAAAAGGCCCGGAGAAGAATTTTAGGTGTTGGGCTCTTACATGTGCTTTTCAAACACTGTTTCCATAGATGCCGGAGCCCTCATGTGGATTTTCAAAGAGAAGGATGGACAGCACATGGCCCCAAGCCCCTTTCTATGGCCTGATGAAAAACAGAACAGAGGCAAAGCCAGGAAATATTGCAAGGAGATATTCAAGAAAAATCCATATTTGGAGCCTAAAACCACATAAATGAGGATGACTCTACCCAGATACACCTTCCACTGTGGGGAAGCTTTTGAACAGTCAGTAGCTAGACTTCTGTGTTTATATGGAAAGCTAGAGAATATATGAGGGAAATGAGCAAAACAAAAGTCAGTGAAATGAGATGTCTGCAGCTGTTAAGTGCTGCAAGACTTTTTTTCTTGTCAGTTTAAATCAAAAAAGCTAACTGTTCATGCACTGAATAAAGATATAGGTATCATCATCATAATGGAAACTCTTTTTCCCTGAGTTATGCAAAAGAACTTCAGAGATGCAGAGATGTAATTGTTAGCTCTACTTTTAATATGCAAAATGACAGGCCCACTGTCTTGTCAAAGCTGTTTTTAGAAGAAGTAAATACTCTGCTTCAGTCATCTGAATTCAAAAAAAACAACAACAACAAAAATCCCTGTGTAATACCATGGTGCTTGGCTGTATCTGATCTCTTTGGCCCCAAGTCTTCTACTTGCTTTAAACAGAGTAGTAGGATTCCACCTATGGGTGGTATTAAGGGATGCGCGGGAAGTACAGCAGTTTAACTCAGACAAGTTGGGCCTTAGAGCTGTTAACGAGTTTTGCAATTGTTGTTTTCACTAATGATATATTAGTTCTGCATTAACTAGATCAGATATCCGCCTTTGTCACAGAGTGGAAGTTCCCCTCCTTTCTCTGAAGGTGCCCTCAGTTCTTCCAGCAGGAAGGGCAGGCCGTGGCCGTGGCTGTGGCTGCGGCCCTGGGGGCTCTGCCTTGCGCCTGGCGCGAGCAGCCGTGTTGGGCAGAGGCCTGAGAGGTGGAGGGGCTTCCTTCTGTGTGCGGATGGCACGGGGCGGGTTCTTCCAAGGGACTTGGGCGCTTTAATTAAGTAGATATGCTTATTAAATAGGCACGTCTGTGTGAGGGTGAGTGATAGGGTTTTCAGCCTTTTTCCTTGCTGAGTTATTGGGTACAATAGCAAGTCCAACGGAAACCTAGGTGGAGCTTGTCTTCCTAAGGAAATTAAGTTTATGTAACCATGCTGTCTACGTGTTTCCCACCTAGTAAGTTTTGAATGTCAGCCAACTTCAGCTAAATTTGACAGTGGGTAGCTATTACGTATTTCAATTTCAACTGTTATCTCTTCCCAGTGTCATTAAAATAAGTGACTTGATGGAAGAGAGACACCCAATTAGTGCCCCTACCAAAGGAAAGGTGATAGTTTGCATTTTTCTCCTGTGGAACTTTGTAGATTCCAAGCACAAAGAAGGAAGATGTAGGAAATGGAGCTTCATTAGTCCTGCTACTCACTGATGAGCTCTAAGGATGACAACCAACTTTTTTCAAATGTACTAAAAACATTTTGGAGTTTAGTATGTGTTCTGTTTTGTATACGCTCCTTGGGTGTAAGGAGAGCAGGAGTGCAAGTAAGGAAAAATTTTAAGCCTCTTATGTTTTGTGACCACATGTCAGAGTGCACCAGAGCTATGGCTCCCACACCAGAAATTCCATAGACTGAGATGATCTGAAAGCTGCAGAGGGGTGCAAATGGGGAGCAGTATTGATTCTGGAGCAGTTTATTCAAAGTGAACTTAGACTGCTGCAAACTTCTCACTTTCAGGCTCTCAGAAGTTACCCTTTGCTGAATTTCTCTCATGCTTTCCCAAGTGCTTATACTGCATATTGTACACCTGTGTACACCTGTTTGTAGCAGAAATAATTTCAGCAGTTGCAGGAAAAAAAAAAGTCACATTCTTTGAGAATAGTGTAAATTGCTCAATGTAGCAAAGAATGCCTGGTTTGGGGTTCTTTCTGTTTGGTTTTGTTACGTCAACGCAATATTCCAATTTTAAAAATGAGTGTAAATCTCACCATACTTGCTGTAGAAGACTGAAAGTCTTCACCCTACACAGAGGCCACAAAAATAAGATCTCGGGTTGATGACTTAGAAAATAATAATGGTTGCTAGCTACGTACACCTTGATTAGCTCGTGTAAATTTGCTAAATTTATGCATAAAGACATAATTATGCATGCTCGACTCTCAGTTTTGCTCTGGAGTTGCATGCTTCTGTGCATAAACAGCTAAACATTTTCATGGCGAGAAAGAGATGGTTGTATTTTTAATTGCTATACCAGCCCCTTTTCCCACTGAAGCTAAATACAAATTATATATTGTAAGGGAGTTTTGACAGCATGAGGCCAAGGAGAGGAAACAGTGGTTATGTTAGATCAAGAAAGGTGTGCTCTGCAGCTATGTTTTGTTTAATGTTCTCGTTTTCTTTTTGTCTTTGCTATATCTATATGCCTTCAGCTGGAGAGAGTGGTAGCTAGAGCAGTGTGCAGCATTAATATGTGAATTGTAGAGTGAATTTTAGCTGTATAAAAATGAATTATTTGACTTGCGATTGTGAACATTTCTAGTTTGCCTTGACAATCCTGTCAAGACAAATCTGAACTTTGTCAGCAATTGTGATTGCTATGGGAGAATTACCAAAAGTCTTTGCTCTAGGTATAAGTTGGTGATTTCAGCCCTCATCTGCTATTTGGCCAAAATTTTCCATGCCACTCAACTGGCTAGTGCTTGTTACTCTGACATAAAATGGAAGCATATTTAAAGTGATTTAAAAATTAAAATCTTGTTATTAAATATAGCGTGACCGTGTTGCATGCTAGTGACTAGACTTGCTGTGAGAACACAGAAGGGAGGCTTGAAAGCTCTTGGGTTTTGGAATATTCTGAAAGTGCACACGCTATTGATTTTATTTGCTACTTGTGCTGACTATCAATAGACTTCTTATGTAATGGGAACAGAGGTTTCCTGTTTTGTAATTATAATTAATTTTGTAAAGGAGTTCAGAAGGACTTGAAGAATGCAAAGTGATGTAATGGTCAACGATGCAGCCACAACCAGGTGGGACAGCACTTTACCTTTGTATAAATGCACAAGTAAGGACCTTTGCACATTGTCACCTTGTATAGTAGATGTCCAGGTAGGGTGTTGCTGCTTGATTTGTTCTTTGCTAATCACGCAATTTCTGCAAGCAGATATGAGACGTGGCACGAAATGCACAGGTCATATGAATAAGAATAGAATTAGAGAATACTTGAGTTTCTATCGGTATGTCCCCTGAGAAGGTACCACAGAGGCCTTTTCCATCCACTGATAACTTTAGAGCAAAAGTTATTCATATAATAGCTGCAGCTGTGCAGGACAGATAGAAAGGAAGTAGCATGGGTGCATAGCTACTTCTTTGCCATGAAGAGAAGATGAGAAGGCTTTTCTTACCTCACCCTGGTCAGGGGATGTGCAATCTGAAAACATGAGAGACTCCTATAAGGAAATTTGGCCTGTAGAAACAGTTTAACAGAGGAACTTAATAATCTGATTGTGAAAAAAACGTATGGGTTATGTCTGTGGACCAGACAGTATGTGGGCTAGCGCACTTGGGAATAGAAGTTTATTCAAAGCATTGACTGTTAATTCTCAGGCTTAAAGTAACATCTTCCTGCCAGATTGAGCATTTGAAGAAATGATGGTGATGAACTTGCTAACGATATTGGATGAAACTTAAATACAAACTATTTGCAATCATCCAAAGAGTGAGACAGAGAGACTGTTTACCAGGTGGGTTCTAAGCTGGATGATGTTTGTGAATATGCACAATGAAAGCCCATTGGAGATGTGATTGCCCAGGAAAGTTAGAAATGGTGGCACTAGGGTAAGCTTCACCACTTACTGAAAATAGGTCACTTTGAGCAGCCTAAGTACTTGTTTCTGCTTGTTTGGAGATGACAGATGATGCTCTTGTTTAATACAAGACCTGAAATAAATCTGTTTTATAGAAAGTGCCGGTTAAGATGGCTACTACCACCAAGAGTCTTGCAGAGAAATATCAGAAGTTTCCAGACATATTTTTCTGTGCCAGGGTACTATCTACTCAGTGACATCTAAAGAACAAAAAGAAAACTGAGATTTCTGTGTGTTCTTTGAGGAGAGCAGATGTTGGAATGGCAGTGAATAATAAGTGATTAACACCAGATATTCTAGCTAGCGTGACTCTTGTGAAAGACTATGGAAGGCCAAAAAATGATGTAGATTGTGGGTCTGGATCCAGAATATGCATTATGAGAATGGGGAATACTAGAAATGTGTAGACAGGTTTGAAGGTTGAAGAGGAACCAGGGCTGGAAGAAATCTGGAAAGGAGCTTGGGATGTGTGTGGTTTGAAAGAGGTGCTCCTTAAATAAAGATTCTTCCCATTTGCTTTGGTTTCCACGTCTAATGGGCAGCACTGTGGTGAGAAGTGTAGGGATGTTGCTGCTTTTGGTCCAGTCTGATGTTTCCTTCAGTGCTTTTCCTCTTTCTCCTAGGAGCTGATGGGTGGGAGCCCTGGGTCTGGTTGCCCTGTCTTGCCTTGGCAAAGCAGTGTCTTCTGCTCACCCTGACCTTGCCATGGTCCTCAGAAATCACTCCTGTCATCTTATTACGCTGTCAAAAGGAAGCACAGGCCCAAACAAGTGACAAGGAGGGAACAGTAAAGGAGATAGAAGTGGAAAAAGCCCTGTCTTTTCCACTTTTTAGCTCTATAAAGTTTTTTGTTTTGTTTTGTTTTGGTTTTGTGGAACAAGGAAGGTAGGAAAGACAAATCTAACAAACTAACATCTTGCTAGTGTGGTTTCCCAATGCAGAGCTGCAAAAACAGCTTCTGGATTTTTGTATGAAGTAATAATTATATGCATTAAAAATCATGAATAGCTTGAATCTCTTAAGATGGCAAAGTGTTAGTTAAAATGAAGCCTTCATTATTTCAAGTAGTGTTTTAAGAAGTCTCAGATGATATTTCAAAATAGTGTGACTGCCTTTTAAAACACCTGTTAATCAGAGATGGTGGCAAAGTTGGAGTTCTGCTTTGACTGTATTGTCTGAAACAAACGCTGAACTGGAGACTTTCTGGTAAAACAGCAAGCACTCTCTGACCTTGCTAAGGATTATTGCCTCTTGATTAAGAAGATCATCTTTGGAAGGTTATTTCTTTCCCAACCTTCCTTTTACCAATATATGGTAAAATATATGGCACATTACAAGGTAAGTAAAACCTGCCGGGATGAAGAACTTCCCGTGGCGTGGACCAGAAGGTTTGGCTCCGTGTTCCCTCGCTGCCTCTTGCCAAGGGGTGCTGCAAGGTGTCTGTTGCATCTCCGTTTCCCTAGGCCTTGCTTGGGAGGTGTAGGCTGCTGTGCGGGCTTTTCTGCCTCTACTTTTGGTTCCTATGTGGAATTACAGCACAGCAGACAGTGGTATGACTGTGCCTTCAAAATACGTACTGCTTGTTGTCTTGTTGGTTGTGAGGGCAAAAGGGAGTTGGAAGGGAAAAATATCCTTCCCCTCCAAAAAATCAGATTCTTTCAGCTCAAGCAATAATTATACGTGTTGTCTTTTAGAAGCCTGTGGGATTGCTTTTATGAGTAAAGGTTTGCCATACTAGGGCTTTTATTTGACAAGTTGGAAAATAGCCTTTGTTCCCATGGTAACCTTTTTTTGTGCTTTGGTGCATTTTTTCCCTATGGTTTCATGGTTGCTCGGGAGGTTTTTCTATTGTGGTGTTTTAATCCCCCTTACACTGGGATGGCAGTTCAGTTTACTTTTTGCTATTCCAAAGTATTTAATTTTTTTCTTGTATCTGAATACAGATCTCTAGTAAAGTTCTTATATTACCGGTATGGCGGCATTGTCTGAAAGCATGTAATGCTCTCAGCTATCACAGAGGTTGTAATAAGTGATTAAGTGCAATTAGATTAAGCTATGTCTGTTTTAAACTAATATTTTCCATATAGCTAATTTTTTAGGCCTTATGCTGAGGAGCCTTGGCAGACATGCCACAGATGTCTTGGCGACAGAATGGTGTTTCTCTAGCTTGAAAGGGATCAATACTCAGAATTTTAATGTCACTGCAGGTTGCTGGACGAAGGTTTCATGTTGTAAGGATTTTGAGCAAAAGAAAAAAAAAAGTGTCGTACTTGTAGGAACTGTCTGCTTAGGCTCAATGAGGAACATGAAAAAGTAGTAAACTGTTTTTGAAAAGCAGAAGGTTTGTTTTAGTTTTTGTGGTTTTTTTTTTAAAGGGGTGTTCTTACTACAGGTAGCATTTCTGTCTTTGATTTCTGAGTCTGTTTTTCTTTGTTCTTGCTGTATTGAATTTTCCTTGGCCTCATAGAAGCCCACAACAGTAGAGCAAAAAAGTCATGCTGTCTTGTCCTGCCTGTAATTCCCTTTGGTAATGATTTCCCAGCAGGACCAACATCAGCAGGTGAAACTCACTCGAATCATGGCATTTTATGCAGTTTTAAAATATTGCTGCCCAAGAAAGCAGCAGAGCATCACCATTTAAACACCACGGTGCTCTTAGAGAGTGAACAGAGTACGTAATGAGTTAAAATATTTTTCAGTGGTGAAAGATGAGATGGTGCTATGAAAAATGGGATTTCCAAACCCGTGTTACTTTTCCATTAGTCCGAGTGTGTGAGAGTGGGTACAGAGGAGGAAAAAAAGAGAGTTAAATGAGTTCCCCCCACTTTCAGTAATTAACTAGATCTTCTTCCAGATAAACTCTTCCTGTCTTATCTTGCTTTATAATACTTTGTAATTTTATAATCAACAGAACAAATACCAACATTGCATGCATTTAAACTGCACTAAATTCTGTGAGGGGACCAAATATTAAAAGCCAAAACAGTTGTCATCTTAGGCCATCTGTTGTTCTGTGGCTTCCCAAGTTGGAGTTTTGCTCATAATAGTAAACTCACTGTCTAGGTTAACCATTCCCCTAGAACAGATAACTATATTTACACACTAAAAAATGGCAGAACAAGTAAATTTATTTCCCTAGGGATTTGGATCTTGTTACACTATGACAGTAGTTAGAGGAAAAGCACATTTCAGGAGGATAGCTGGAGCACATTATGCTTCAGACTGTCTCTGATCACTAGATCAGCAGGTGGAAAGTTGATTTATTTCCCTAGGAGATAAGTGCTGCTCAGCTTCAGTCTGCCAGAAAACACATTTATTTACACCTTTCTGTAGCCAACACATGATTTTAAGGTAAAATTTGGATAGCAAACTATAATTACTACCAAAATATTTCAATAGAGGAGGGTGAAGGAAAAGTCAAGGCTTGGAGTCGGGTTGAGTAATGTGCTGGCTCCTGCCCACATGCACTAAGGTGAATGGAAATTACCCTAGTTTCGTTCTGTAAAATCAACCTGTACCTTAAAGTTCATCTAAATACAGAGCCTGTTCACTGGGGACATCAGCCATCAGTTTTGGTCTATCAAATACTGAATTTAAATATGTTTTTTAAATCATTAAGGAATCTTTGTAGGCTTCGCGGGGTTGGGAGAAAGGGCAGAGCTTTTTTGTTACAGGTGTTCATTAGGGATCATTTATTTCCATGATTAAGATCCAGGTATGAAAGTCAGATATATGACTTGTAGGCATCACTATATAAAGTAATTAAATGTGGCAACTGGCGTTGCTGAGGAAAGAAATGGTATCGTTTCATAGTCTGCTCCCCGTTAACTGACTGCTTTCCTCTGGCTTCTGTGTTCCACCTTAGTAAGCATTTTTATAAAGGAAAAAGGTATAAACACTAGATTAATTTTGTAAGCTGTATTTTGTAAGAGTTGCAGCCTCTGAGGCTGAAACAACGAGAAATTCTGTCTTGCAAAAGAATCTGTGATTTAAAAAAGAAAGACTATCTGCTAAATTAAATGTAGTATAAAAACTGTGCTTTGTTTTTTAGTAAAATGTAGACCTTCAAAGTTATAAATGGTAAAAGTTAATTCTGAGGAGATGATGATCCATTTTAAAAATACATCCAGCAGGAGTTCTTCAGAAATAGCTAAAACAAACCAAACACAAAAGGCGTCCAGATAAGAGCCTCAAGGCTCAGAAGCTTGAGGTGCTTCCGAAATGATTGCTTTGTAGGGCAAGAAGATTGCTGGGAGCTGCTTCTTCCTTAGTTGAATTTTCTGAATATTTCCTGAATGGAAAAATACACTTTCAACAGCCAGTTTTTTTAATCTTTATCATCATTCAAAAAATTCAATCTTTCCCTAACGAGTCCTGCTGCTCCTGGGCTGACGCAGTGCTCCGGATGCTGGAGTAAGCGTGCACTGCTTCAAGTGGTACCTGCCCATGGTGCCTAACGTCACTGAGATACACATTTCACTTCCCTGAAACATCCAGATCCTGCTCAAGGTGACTTCTAAAAATCTTCTTAGATTTTCTTCTTTTTTTTTTTTTTTAATCTTTCTTTTCTATTGTTGTTTTTGTGAGTGTGTGTGTGGGTCCTGCGCAAACGTAGCCATTTCTGCAAAGTCGGCGTCCTCCGCAGGGCGGGAGAGCCCCGGGTGAGGCCCAGGGGGAGGCGGGAGCGGGACGTGCAGCCTGGGCCGCGCATGGCTTGGGAGCGTGCGGAGCCGGCGTGCTGCTCGGCCCAGGGCTTTGCTTGCGCTCTGGGCATCCTCCTTCGGCTCCGCATTCATACAAGTCCCACGTGACTGCCTTCTCTTCCTAAAATCTGATCATTTCATCTCTGCTTTTACTTCTCTCTGCTTTCTTGGTCCGCTGACAAGAAGATTGGGTTATACAGGCTGACATTTAAGAAATACCATTTTCCAGTCTGCTAATCTGCTTTACGTGAGCTCTTGTAGAAGAGAACCAGGGTATATTCCCACAGTTAAACTTTTTAAGAAAATCAGGTTACAGAAGGCAAAACTGGTATTAGGTAATGGTAAATGCCACTGATAGAGAATGTGACAGAGATCTCCATGCAGCGGTCAAATAATCTGTTGGACAGCTTTTTTTGACCCATGTAACATTTCCTAAATTACTGCTGGAGTCGTCCTGGGCACTGAAGTTCTGACGTCTGCGCGGCCTTGCACAAAAGCAGTGGGAGGAACGTGAAGCGGAGCCGCTGGTGCTGTGGCCTGCGCTGGCCGAGCAGGCAGCGAGCTCGGGGCCTACGAGCGCGGGGGGCCCAAGGAAGCACCTGCGGGTGCAACCCCGGGTAGCTCTGGGAACCTCCAAAGCTTCAGGGCAAGGTTTGGAAGGGGAAAAGGATGCTCCCTTGGAACAAATGGGTTTGGGGCTCATACTGTGGCTTGGGCTTCTTTGGAACACTTTCATTTTACCATCAGAGAGGAGAGGTTTGTTCAAACTTTGCTTCTGTATGCCATCTGGTTTCAAAAGGATGATAATGTGTATAATCAGCTTTTAAAATGCTGGATTATCTATGGTTTTATTGACTCTTTACAAAATCTGTTATTTCTAATTAATTCTCCATACAGCTATTGCTAAACATAACTTGCAAAGACGTGAATGAGCTTGATGGCAATGGCTAGTCAAGGTCAGTAATTAACTGCCAGCATTTGCACTGTTGAAGATAATAAATCACAAGTATTCCTAATCACGTACCCACCAACATGACATGACAAATACTGGTGGAGCCATCGAAGCAGCTATTTTACAGATAATTTAGAACATCCATTCGGCATCATTAAACAGTGCCCTTGGCTGTGTAGTTGTTGTGATAAAACATGTATGTCCTTTTGCATTTCTTGTCCTTGAGTCTTGCAATATTTTTTTACATTGGAATTACAATGGTAGAGGTATAAATGTAATAAGCCCTGGTCGGGCTATAGGAGCCACTGATATCTAAAAGCAGTGATGGTAGGTAGCAGATGAGCTATGGCACCGTATCTTCTTTGCTGTATTTTCAGTTGAAAGTTTATAATAAGGGTAGATTGCTGATAACAAGATTTTTTTTTTCTGGATCAGTAGTAGTCCATTGTCTAATGGTTTAGGAACAGCATTAGAATTAAAAAAAATCATTTTTACTTGAGTGTTATCTAATACTGGATTATTTATTTATTAAAACATGCACTAATTATTTTAATTTGGGGGTTGGAATTTTTTTTTCTGATAAGTGTATGTCTTGCCTCACATACAACACAATAGAATGGCACATGCAAAAGAATACAGCTCTATCTTGATGCCCAGTTCTGACACTGCAACTATTTTGTTACTGAACACCAAGAGGAATTTTCAGAGAGCAAACTATTGTAGCATTTCCCAGCTCTCAGCTATGTGGTCAGTGGGTCCTGACAAGAAAAGAAGTGATCTGGTACTCTTGATGAATGCGCCTTTGAGCTAAGAGCTAGGTAGCTCTGCACAAACATTGTTCCCTATATTTTAAGTAGTGCAATTTGCTGTTTTAAAACTATGAAGTGTCAGAACAATATTTATCAGTCCTTAACTTAGACTTGGCCGGTTTCACTTGGTCTGAGGATTAAAAGACTCGGTCCTGCTCTACCCTGTAAGATGCCGTTCAAATACATATTTGTCAATAGCATTATTGCTGTCCAAAGAATCATTATAAAGTTCTCAATCTTTGATTTTATTATCAGTTCTTACTTGGACCAACTTTTACATTTTTTCAAAAGAGAGAATGATATATTATGTAACAAAACTTTTCACCTTGATGCTGCGAGTCAAACTGAGCTACAAAGAACTATGATTAAATTTAGGCATATATTTGTTATACTCTATTGAATTCAGTGTCTAATTTTTGTCTATTGTTACCTGCTTGTGGCTTTCTCCATGTTCCAGTTTACTGTACGATTGCATACCAGGAATATGTGGGATTTTTCAAAGGAAAAAGAATTAAAAGGGAAGTGTTTCAGTAGGATAGAGTATGCATGAAAAGCGTTTTCAAGCTAGGACTGTTTTAATGAAGTGTTTTTCTCTATAAATAGAATATAGAGCTACACTGAATAATTAAGTAATTGATTTAATGAAAGTCATGAATAAATGTGTGTGTGTGTGTGTGTCATAAAAGCTCGAGTTGAGGGCAGGGGAATAGTATCTTCAGCCATCGGATCTTGATGCAAAAGGGAGATTTAGGAGGAAAAGGTGTAATGATATGTGCATCCCTTATGGAGAAAAGCAAAGCTTCCACGAAGAGAATGACTAAATTTGACATTTAGCAATATGATTTGAGCATAATTTTAAAGATCAGTGTTTTATTATTTTTGTGAATGCACAAACACCGTTGTACCTCCTGTATGTAGTAATATAACCTCATTTTAAGTTGGAGAATATTTCTGTGTGGCTTGGAGGAAAGAGAACATAAGAAATTAAAAAAAAAGCAAGGTGCTGTTCGGTGGGATGCAGAGCTTAAGCTGGTAAAAGTTGAAGGAGATTTAAGTACTAACAGCTAGTTTCAAAGCTTTCTTTGCAATAGAGTAGGAATTTCTCTGTGTTGGATTTTCCTTTTCATAATAAAAATACCTCATCTGTATTGTAACCTATTCTTCTTTTGAGCTGATTAAAAGGACGTATAGAAGCAAAGTGCATTTTATTTCAGAATGTGAAGCGTCCAACTGCTATTGCTGAATAGCTGAATGTATGCTTTATATTCAGGCTTTCCCTGTATCTTTCAGCAGTATTCAAGCCCTTCATCTAGATAAGTTCTGTACAGCATATGCTGTAGGTAATGTCCTGGGTAGGCAATTAATGACAGCCTTGGATCAGCTGTTATCTCAATTTGGCTTCACTGTTTTTTAACCCAATGATTCTAATTTTTTTTTAAGGGCTAACTTATATTAAAAAAAAAAAAAAAAAAAGTTCCCCCATCTTTTGCAAGTCTTACATGACTATATATTTTCAATGAAAAAACAATAAATATATACATGAGCATACATAAGCAAACACACATAAGTACATGTGTATAAGTTATTCTAAAATGCTACTGTGATATGCTGGAACCTTCCATTTCTCCATAGGAAGAGCTCTTTCACTGAATTACCTTTTTTTGGGTACAAAAAGGAGAAAAAAAAAGACTTTTTCAAGGTAGAAAGATGATGCATTATAGTTGTTGCATGGTAGGAAAAATTTTGCTGGTTTTTGGAAGAAATGGGAACATGCAGCATCAAAATTACAGATGCCTCAAGGTATTACAGTGGAATGTCAGGATGGAAATGTTTAATTTTTCAGTCAAAAGACGTGAAAAGGTATTTAAAAAAAAATCATTTGGAGGAGCTGCCTTCCCAGACTATTGGCCTTTTCTCTGGAAAGCAGACAGTTTTGAAGAATTTTGCTTAATGAGAAACTTTTTTCACTCTGTAAGAAGAGTGGTGGATGGGGAGAACATTTTTTTACCCATGTCCCATTCATTGCCTAAGCAAATCAACATGTAAAGCTAAAATACAACACTGAATAAGTAGTTCTGAGACATCCCAAGGCACCTACCTTGCCTTACGTGGGTATTAATACAGTGTGCCCTGATATAACTGGGACTTGGGCAAACAGAACATCATCTTCAACACTTTTTTGGTGAGGCTTTCCTGTGTCTCTCTAATAGATGAGCTAATGCAAGCACCTAGCAATTATCGAGTAGCATTATGTTATGTAATGGAAGTATATATAGCATAAGGAATAAAGCTAGTAAACGTAGCAGAGTGGAGAGCAGGTGAGAAGTAGTTTGGAGCATTTGATTAGTATGTGAGCACCGTCCTTTAAAAGCCAATTTACTTTGGATGTTGCAGTAAAGCTGCAAGCCAGGAGACTTGTGGTCCTTGATCTGGAGTGACATTCGCTCTGCGCCTCTGGGTAAATCATTTGACCTCTGTATAGCTCTTTAAGGGAAACATAAAATGAAAAACGGCAGTGTGTGCATACTTGAAATTTCCCGAGCAAGCTGGTTATCTTATGTTTGAATTAAGACTACCTGTGAACTTTGTTTTCCAATGACTGACTGACAAATCCTCTGTGACCTGCAGTTTGAACTATCAAATTATTTCACCACTGGTGTCACATTTTTCAGGGTTACTCTTATAATTGCTTGCCAGCATTCAAAATGGTAATACGTGAAGAAATGCAAGAGGTCGTATTTGCCAGGCAAAGGGAGTCTCTACTGAAGGAAAGAGTCTCCCCAGCTTTCCAGGGCGTGGGAGAGATCCAAAGCTCTCCTCTCCTTTAATCTGGCACATTTCTCTGAGCATGCAGATTTTATTAGGGTGGCATTTCCAGTTCCCCAGGGAAGGAGGGAGGGAGGGAAGAGACTCACCGCATCATGAAATGTGAGTTGCTCTTGAAGAGCACTGTCTCTAAAAAGCTGCCAGGGGAAATATTTCCTAAAGATATCTTTAGAGAGTCATGTTCAAAACCCCAACAACAAAGATGCTCCATGTTTTAACAGTGTGGTACATAGTTAAAGCTGGGTTTGCAAGATGCATCATCCTGTAAAACTACAGGGTGGTTTCCAAACCTCTGACCCTTCTTTTCTGGCACCTGTGGTACTATAGAACGATATCATATACTTGTAGAACATGAAAATGCTCCAGAGCTACTTCAGAGCACGAGTTGTTCCGTTGCACAAGTCTCGCACGCGAACACGGAGCGTCGCGGTGAGCGGCGATGCCAGCCGGAGCGCGCGCCGCCTCGCCGCGCTGCTCCCCAAAGGTGTCTAGCAGCTTTGCATCCGCTTCAGCTATAACAATCTTGAAGGAAAAACAAAGCAAGCAAAGAGAAAAAGGAAATTTGTAGTTATGTGATCATTGACAGAGTGGTTTGGTTTTGATCTTTATTTCCAGTTTTAATCATCTGCCCTGGGGGCACTTTCTCACATCAACATTGATAGATTATGGATGTTTTAAAGCAGACTAATTTACTAATAAAACTTGTGTTGAGTCAGACACTGCCAGAAAGAGTTGTGGCTTCCTCATTGTTAGGTACTCCGAGCAAAATACCTGTTATAAATTCTTAACCGAACTTTGCGTTATGGTAAATGTGATTTGAAATAGTCATAACTGTTTTGTGCTTTGTTTTTATTTTTCCTCTAGCTCTTCATTGAGAAGTGTATCAACTGGATCTTCAAGACCTTCCAAAGTGTGTTTGGTGTGCGGAGACGAGGCATCTGGATGTCATTATGGGGTAGTCACATGTGGCAGCTGTAAAGTTTTCTTCAAGAGAGCAGTAGAAGGTAAAAAAAAAAAAAAAAAAAAAAAAAAAGGGGGGGGGGGCAAGCAAACTGCAGAACAAATAAACACACAAATCAAAACCAACCACAACAAAAATGACACAATATATGTGTGCATAGAGCATTATACACACGCACACGCACACACTCTCACACTTTCCTGCAGGTTTTCTCCTGTTGATAACTTTGTTACCTGTCATTAATATGAAACAAGAATATTTGTTGATTGGACACCGATTATACATGGTATTACAAATGTAGACTGTTTTGTGATGTTTCCTAATGTGCAACTCTCTAAAATGATATATTGTTTCACCTTATGCCACTACTTAATCAAGATTCTGCTCCTTCAGCCCCAGCCTGTGACTTCTTGCAATTTCTGTTGGGCATGCATACAGCTGAAGTAAACATACTGCTGCCTCTGCCCTACCAGAGGATGAGTAGGGATCTCTCATCATGCTTTTACTGCCTACATGCCTGAGTATGATTTGCTTGAGTCAGTTATCTACCTGTGCGTATCTCTGATGTTTTGAACTCCTTTATGCATCTGTTTATACTTTTGGGAAAAGAGAAGTGGCCTTACGGTACTGCAGTGGATGGGTAAGGAAACAGGAACTGATTGCGATGCGTTTCTTAGAGATCTTGATGCTCTACCCCTTCATTAAGGACTAGCCCTTTGAATAGCTGGCATCTCCTCATTGTGTGCTCGTTATGGCATTGCTCTTCTTTCCTACCATGATGGAGAAGAGTGAGTTAAGATTACTTAGAGTCCTGCAGGTCGTCTTGTGGGGTTTGCCTCTCCATACTTGGGGTATTAAGGTAAAAGAAAGTGTTTTACCTTTAGAGGCTTTGTAAGCAATTTCCATAAGTGATGAAAATAAGATTTACTACATGATTAAGAGTTCCTGATATGTAAAGAATGTGAGTACTTTTTGCATAAATACTACTTATATAAATACTTTATAGCTTTTTGACTTTTTTTTTTCTGTTAAGATATTCTTATAAATCAGTGATGAAGAAGACTATTTATTCATTCATTTTGATCAAGGAAAAAAACATAGAAGGAAGCAAGCAGGTTCTTAACGTGTTGTCCAGCTTGTGCCCTGAGAAGAGAGAGGCAATGTGTGATGTGATTGATTTTTTTTTCTGTGGCCTTTAAATCTGCTACTGATAGTGGTAAGGATTTATCTCTCTGTTAAGTAGACCTGGAGGACTTGGGGATATAACACGTCAAGTCCTCATGTAATATCTATCCATCTAGCCTCAAAAAGTGTCAAACTAATTGAAATAAACTTTCCAAGGTTACAGTGACATGGAGAAGGTTCCTTCCCTCTGAAAGCTTTTTCTCTTACTGCTGTTAGTGGCTAACCATGATGCTCTCATTCACTAACTTCTGGGTTATATTTTTTGTGACTTACTATAATTATTTGTTTGTTTATAATCACATTCACCTCCCCTCAGTGTGTGAACCTATAGTACTTTCTTTGTTAGATTCCTTCCCTGTCTTCCAAAAAAGCTTTCTTCCCAGTCTAAGTCACTGTAATTTGAAGGTTCTATTTCTCTACATCTGCCTTCCTTCTCACATTTGATGTTCTTTCAGAGATATTTCGATAGATATCCATATCCTACTTTACAGATATTTATGAAAAGTTTTGGAGGATTTCCTTTAGGAAGTAACAAAGCACTTAGAATAGGTTTGTCTAAAGTCTGTCTGAAAATATGGTTGTTATCAGTAAGTGCTGAAAGTTTATCAGCTAGGCAAAAATAAATAAAAAAAAAAAGAAAAGAAAAAGAAAACCTCCCAACAATTCTGTTTTAAAATGCATTTTTAGAATTATTATATTCATATATGGGTCCAACCTGTGGTATATGAACACTGTCTAGACAGCTGCTTGATGCAGATATGACTGTGAGCTCTTGATGCTGCCAGTTGTGTTGTTGTTATATAAATAATGTAAGTTTGGCACTACTTTTCTGAATTTAATATATATTTCGATATATCTTTGTTTCATATAGAATTCTTTGGAAATGTTTCCTCTTGTATGACTTTTTCAGGGTTGGTAGAATAGGGCTTGATACATTTCAGTGAAATTAGGAATCTCAGTTTCAGTCTCCCTATGGTTTTGTCATTTTTTAAAAGGTTTTGTGGGGTTCCACAAGTCATAAAGTTGAGCATACAAGTGAGCTGTAGAATATTAGCAAGAAGAAGTTAAAGGAATGAAGAAATCATACCCTTTCAAAACTGGCCTTCAACTCCATTTTTATCAAAATGATAGCTAAATTTCATGCTATTTTGGACAGAGTAACTGGGAGGATTTTTTTTTTGTTTCTGCTGTTTAAGTGAAGGTTTTATTTATTTAGTTTAAATATATATATATAGGTGGGCCTTCAAAAGATTCAGTGGGATGGAAGTCATGGGAGAGAGCAGCTGGTGTTCAGGAAAAACGAAAAAAAAAAAAGAGGGTAGATAGGAATGGTGTCAGAAAGCCTGGAAATGAACAGAAATAAAGATGCAGAGGAAGGGAAGGTAACGCGCCACCCAGTTGTTCTGCGTGCAGCTACAATCACAAACCAGTTGCGGTTCCACCTGGAACAGCTTTTGTGTGCTAATTGCTTTGTGCTCCTCTGAAGTACCATCAAATGGCCAAATTAGAACAGGCAAGGACAATTGCCTTGAAATTTAGAAACAAATCAAAAGGAATCTACAAAAACAAAGAGATTAAAGCTTTTATTTTCAATTTTCAAATCTGGGAATCATGTTCTCAGTGGATCTTATTTTTCCAGATTTGCACAAAATGTATTGAATTTAAGAAAAGGAGATTTCTATGGGGGAAAAAAAAAAAGGTTAATTGCTGGCAGTTTTAAGTAATTCCAGTAGAATTCACTGTGGAGGTACAAGCTATGTGCAGTATTTGGGGGTCAAGTAAGCTCGAACTTCTTGTCAAAGTGACTTGAGGAACAGGAGTTGGGTATGAAGAAATGCCACTGTGTCATTAAAATAAATTCAGTCTGCCTTGCAAATGTTAAAGTCCTTTAACAACATAACTGTTGATAAATGCTCACTGGAGGAGTTGAGAGAGCTTTTGGTGCATGAGATTAGATTTTTTTAAAAGGTAATTTGGTTTTGAATTTTCCAAGGTTTATATTTTTCCCTCCAGAATGAGAATATTGTATGACTTTCTAAATTACAGACATTGTCTATCATAAAATTATTTCCACTTAGTTTATGCTAAATAGTGGAGTCACATATTGGAAAGGCACAGTACTGACGCACCTGGCTAGTATTATTTTCTCTGTTTACACTGAACCAGCTCCCTCTAAAGAGTCATTTGTGGCTGTTTTGGGGAATGTTTTCAATTTTTATTCTTCATTTTTTCAAGCTTCAGAGAAGTATGAACTAAGCTGTTCTAAATGAAAATTATTTTACATCTCTGAAGTTGATCTTTTCTTTTAGCCAGTATGTAAGAAAAGAGGAAGGCACATTGTCACGTCCAAATGGTGCTAAAGGCTACAGCAAAAATGACTGTTGCTTTCCAGTTGTTTTGTATATTTTCTAGGAGATTTCTGGCTACTTAAAAAGGAGGAATTAACAGATTATGTCATTTTAGTTAGGCTGAAGCTTGTTATTGTTGTCTTTAAACAGGAAAAAGTGTTCAGGACATTTCAGACTTTGTTGTTGATTTCTGCTCCAGAGGATTTGCATTAAAGCTACTTCTGTTACTTTATATCAGAAATGTAGATCTCTCTCTGGCTGTGAGGTAGCAATGTAGTCACAGCAGGAGGTTTCTGGGGTTGCATTTCTTTTTCACCCGCACTTTCATTATTTGCCTATTTGAAGCTGGGGGAACTTCTGCTGAAGGAAGTTCTTTCAAAGCCCAATCTGATACTATCTTATTTGAATGGCCTCCTGAATATAAGAAATATGTGGTACGCACCTCCGAGCGTGGGGTAGAAACAAAGGAATTGTCTCTGTGCTGGATATTTGAACAGCAGGTTATCCAAGACTTCCCTTCAATAGTGGAAGGGATAAAATTTCTTGCGTAGCAAGCCATAAAGACCACGTACATCTGTGAGAACCAAGATCGCCTCGAAGCTAGGGTTACGGAAAAGAGGGATGTTCTTCATTTGCCTTTGTGCCAGGTCACTTTGGGAACATAGGAATAAAATAACCTGGGCAGCATGAGACCCAACCCAGCAGTTACTGAGGCTGCAGTTTAGCTGCCAAGGCTCATCTTGCTATAACCAAAGTGATCCAGTGTCCTGCTAGAGAATCATTTTAGCACAAAGGATTACGAGCTGTTGGCAGCTTCAAAATTTGCTAGTAAATAAATTCAGTTCTTTGGTAAGCAAAGGCACTGTGCAGCCATTTGGCAGGGGACCAGATACATAACATCCCATGGATGCTCTGTTTTTGGGAGTACCCTGTTGCCCCCCTTTCCAGGAGGGGAAGGAGCGTGCCAAGCTCAGGGTTTTTGCAGAAGCAGGTCATCTTAGTATGGCTCTCCCATGTGCTGTGCACAAGGAGCTTCCCAGAGTTCTACGTTTTCAAGTAGGAAGTGGAGGGAAATTAAAGCCTCTCTGTCTCTCCTAGATTTTTGTCTGAATTGTGTGGAAATAATAATCAAGCTAGAAGAATTTAAATGCCAGAATACCTAGCTCTTGACCGATTTGCTTAATTACCAAAGCTTAAAGTTTTTATAAACATTCCTGATAAGCAGAAAAGTCTCCCTTTTTAACCGTTTAAATCTGAATTTGACACATTATAGAAAGGTGTTTTCCCCACTGTTTTGTAATGTGTATATCCATGGATTTTATAGGTCTGTATTTCTAGAATGAATATGTATACAAGTCTCCTCCATGGTACTCTCTCCACTCTTCTGTTCATTCACTATAATGGAGTCAGTGTTTTTCCATCACAGGCTGCAATTTTCATTTTATCCACTTTCATAAGGTCGGTGGCCTCTCTAAATTCAGCATCACTCAGTATAAATGTCCATATGTTTTCATAGAAATTTCTGTGTGGGATTTGTAGTTGACTCTGTTCCTGACCTATTGCAAGAATCTGTTTTACACCCTATCAAACAGCAATATTAGGTGAAGAGGAAGCAGATGGGTGATCTGCTGAGGGCAAGTGAGCTGGTCAAATTCATACAGCAGCTGCTACTCTACTTGATATGCAATGGTGAATAGGTGCAAAGTAAAATTTAGGATATTTAGTCTTCATAGATTTGAAGCTGCCATCAGACTTCCGTGCTTTCATAGACAGAAAGACTCCCTCTTTTTCCCTCTGGCAGCAGGACTCTTAGGGAACTCAAGTTTTTTATTGCTCACTGCTCCTGCTCGGCTGTAGTTACTAAGAGCTCAGATTTTGGTAGGCTGGAAGGAGAAAGGAGCCAGCAGTGTTTGCAGTGGGTCCTCACAGCAAAGGCAGGATGGGGGTGAGAGCAGGCAGCGAAAAGGGTGCCACGAACAGAAGACAGCCTAGGTAGGAAGGAGGCAGAAGGAGGGGAGTGCGGGGAAATGTGTCGGTGTCACTGTTGGGTGTATGTGGCTGACATGACAAACTAAGACTGAAACTCAAGAATAAACACTGGATCTGTGTTAAACGTCAGCTAATATAGCAGGCGTGTTCTAGTCGTGTTTCAGAAGGAAGGTGGGTGGGAGGATTGGGAGCCATCTATCTCATACAGTGCCTTGGTCTTACAGCCAGCAAAGAATTTAGGAAGTTAGCAGTGTCACAGAGAACCACGGGATGGTTAATGGCTGCAGAAATGTTTTGAAGAAACATACTAATGTTTCACAACCAGGAAAGCTAGACATCCACCTGTGTTCTTTTCCAAAATCGCTAATAATTTCTCCTCCCCTCTGTTATTTACTGTGTAAGTGGGTGCTGTTGGAGAGAGACGGAGAGAGAGAGAAGGATGAAAATTCAAATATGGGCTGCTGTCTAGCCTTGAAAAATGATAGAAGGTCTGCATGCAACTTCTTTTCCCTCTGCACTGTTTTGTTTGCCTTTGTTCTTTGTTTCATGAATACTAATTTCTAGATTGTTTCATCTATTAAATAACACATTCAGTAAGTTATAGCCCTCCTGTTCAGGAAAATCTGCAGTAAACAGAAAATATATGCACTGGTAGGATCAGTTTGTCTTAGGTAATGGGCTTCCATCACCAGAAATCCAAGCATCATGCTGCTTTTCAAGCGTTTACTTTCTACATCCCTAGGAGGGAGGCTTTGGCATTCTTGCATTATGCCAGGGAACTGAGATACATGTTTCTGTTGTGGTTTTGTTCCCCGCCACCCCTCCTCATCCAAAGATAACGTTCTGGCAGATGGGTAGATCACAGTTATCATAAACTAGAGGTAGGATGACCCTGTGAATTCACGCTGATTTAAGGCTGCCACAAACATTTTGGCTAGAAAATGATGAAGTGTCAGAGCCATTAGTTTACTGGCTTCTTGAGTGCTTCAACTTCCTTTTCTTTCAAAAGAAATGGGTTTTCTGTGTGTCATATGGTGAAGGTAAAGTGCTTCCTGGAAATTTCATCTGTTAAGAAACAGTCAGTCCCAAGGTGGCTGAGCTATCTGTGCAACATAGTTGTACAAATTCCCTATCTTCAGGTGCTGCATCAACTATTTCAAATAGAGAACTAGTCACACCGTGATGGTGCAAATTATAGTAATAGTCATCTGGAGTGTAGACTTTTGGTCACTAGGGCATTCAACAGCTTCCTTTGGAGTCAAATAAACATGTTAGGAGAGGTGCTGAAATGATCAGAAGAGTAAAAATTTATGTCAGGTGGCTAAGTGCTTTGAGCTGTTTTGGGCTTACCCAGAGAAAGTCCAAGTTGAGAAGTAATTCCAGTCTATAAAAATTTTACAGGGAAGGAGTAGAGACCTGAGCAGGAGAGTAATTTATTTTGAACTAAAAACTGCATTGAAATAACTTAAAATGGGTAAAAGTGGTGTCGATGATATTTTTGAGAAGGTCACAAACTGTCAGAACAGTTTTGGAGGCACTTTGCTAATAGGAGTCAGTAGGATGATGAGAGAAGCGAGTGTGATATAATAACATTTGGTGGTCTGTGGTAGTAAAGCATAAGCCAAAATCATCCCTTCTAGCTGGTCTTGTGTTCCTCTGGTAAGACTGGGGAGTCAACCTGACTGCAAAACTGAAGGATACCTGAGTAGTAGAAGAATGAATGAGTCAATGTGGTTTTCAGATATGCCCCTTGTACTGATGATAGATACCTTACACAGGGATAAAGGGTTCTGCTTTAAAAAAAAAGAACTGATTTAAAGTGCCTACGTCTTGCGTAAGGCAGATTTGCTTTGTAGTTGTAGATGTGGAAAAATATTGCCTCAAGTTAGATACAGTAGTTGGGGGCAAATAGTACTAAAATGGAGGAGACTTCTTAAGCAAATCTGCTTATTTGGAGGTGGTTGTTGTTATTTTGTAGTTGTTTGATTCCCATGGAAGTCTGTATTTCTTCAGGTAGGCAGAACTTTTCTGCTGTATTGAAATCTCCTGCGATGACTCTAGTTTTGACTTCAAAGCAGCCCATGGCAATGAAGTCCTCCCCAAGACGGCGACATCCTGTCAGCAGGTACCCGCAGAGCCCGTCAGAGCACGGCCTCGTCAGCTGTGTTTGCTGACCATTCCCTTACGTGGGAGCCTGGCTACTGAGAAGCCTTTTGTGGTTGAAGTACAATTGCAGTGACTTCTTTGACACTACTTTTTTGCAACTCTCACCCAGCAGAGTTTTATGCATGAGGTAGTATTTACACTGGAGTTTGTGGCTGGGCATAGATCCTGTATGTCAAACAACATGAAGCATTGGATAACATAAAGTGTATTTAGATGCTTTAGCTCCTTATGTCTACGGTACTGTTTCTTAAGAGATACTGCTTCATAAAATGCTGTTAGATCTACCAGCCTTCTGAATTTGGCAGTCCATTGAAGCACTGTCATAATCCACACTTTTAGCAGAAAATAGAGGGGCCTGGTCAAATTCTACTTCCCCCAAGGTTCAGAATTTTTTTAGAACCTGAATGGATGCTTCCAGTCTCAAGTTAAGTAGCTAACAGCTGAAAGAGGATAGTCCTGCAGGATACCTTCAGGTAAACAGGGTTAGAGAGGAGGAATTTTGCGCTGTCATGGCTGAAAGAAACTCCTAAACAGATAAAACCTCAAAATAAATATCTAGCTACAGAAAGGCAAAAGCAAAACACCTTTCTGTAACTGCTAATCCCACTTAAAATAAGAGCGTGGAGAAACAGCTTCCAGGCAGAAAATGAAATAAAATGTATATACTGATCTTCCTGTTATAGATGGTGGGAACAAGGCATCTGCTAGCATCTTGGATATAAATAGAGTGGGAAAAGGTAATGGCAAATCTCCCACTTCCTTAAAAGAAGCCAGGATTGCAGCCTTTTTTGCAGCACAGTTTTAGGTTGTGCAAGATTGTGAGTGCTTTTGTTAGGTTTGTAGCTAGACTTAGTTGGTGGCAGTTGTGTCGGGTTTTTGGGTAGGCTGTAGTGGGACATGGTCAACGTTGAAGCTTACAGCTTTGTATCCTGAGGGAGGGGAAATGCTGAGGCAGCTCTGCGAGACAGCTATTACCTGGCTTTATCTGTAAGATAGTTTGGTGCAGTCTCTTGTGCTGGCTTGCAGATCCGCATTACCTTTCTGAATGCCTTGGATTTGGCAAGGGCATTGCCACTTTTCTGAAGGCCGATAACGCTGTGGCACTTTTTCATGCCTC
The DNA here is from genome assembly GCF_059628265.1 of Tinamus guttatus. NCBI lineage: Eukaryota > Metazoa > Chordata > Aves > Tinamiformes > Tinamidae > Tinamus > Tinamus guttatus. The sequence goes on along the minus strand of NW_028288781.1, from coordinate 5,209,686 downwards.
TAGCACACCCTAAGAGCAGGCGTAAACAGGGCTGTTGCTCCAGGCCCTCCAAATGCCAGGGGAAGGGAGAGGGTGTCCAGGCGCTGACCGGCTCCCGTGCGGCTGCTGGGCGGCCGAGGAGGCGGCCGCTGCGCGAGCCCTGCTGGCAGCGTGCGCGTAACCCGCCGCAAACACCCGGGCTGCAAAGCGGGAAACTAAAGTAATTTTGTGAGAAGTAATCCTGAACCAGCAGCCTGTGTGTATTCTGTTCTAAAAGTGGCCCTTGCACGCATAGTTGTGGCACCAGGTACACCAGGTTACTGCAGGTGTAACTGGGGTGGCCGTTTCGTGTGCATGCGGTAGAGGAGGATTTCATCTGCGTTGGCTGCCTTTTGGTTGCTGAGTCAGGCAAGGCTGGGCCTTCAGTGGGCAGGGAGCCTTTCTGGCATTTGCCCCCTACTTTGGAGGCAGGATGAGACGTAGAGGTGGCCAAGGAATGGATGCAGAGAGTAAGTCTGGGCATTGAGGGGTGATAAAAAAGCCAAGAGGGAAAAAAAGAAAAAAGGAAGAAACTCTGAGTACAAGGGGCAGGTTCAAACTCCGGGGACGTGGCAGGAAGTGAGCCTGGGCACAGTTGGCTGGGCAGTATGTGAGAGTGTGGATGGGAAACTTGGGATTTCTGCAGGTTGCAAACTCTGGGCAGCAAAACCTGTTCATGTCCCACTCTAATAGCAGTTCTCAAGCAGCGCTGACCACTGACAGCGTGTTTCTCCTCTCAAAAAAGGTTCAAATGATTCAAAGTGACCATAGGTTTGTTTTGCCCTCCTGCTTTCTGCTGGTGTATGTAGGTTTCTATATAATGCATAATGGTGGATTTCTGAGGGGTTGGGACTGTCTTTTTTTTTTTTTTTTTTCCTCCTCCTCCGTTTTGCATTTTAATAATCTGCTGAAAACTTATTAAAGTTGCAACATCACAGCTAAATGTGAAACTAATGAATACTAGTGGCCTTATGTGGTCTTTGTTCCTCTGCAACACATGTAGAGCTTTCTAGTTCAGCCTTAATTACGCGCTCACATACAACTCTTTCTGTGAGACCTCTGCCTTGTTCACTGAACAGATTGGATAGGGTTCAGTTAATGAGCAGCTATTCAAAACTTTGTATTCTTCCCTTTGCTCAATGTATGGTCCTGTGTCTACTGTTGCTTACTATTCATCCCTTGCTCTGAAGACATAATTATTCATTTCTTGCCGAGTTTTTCAATGGTGTTCATTACTATAACATCAAAGTGCTTCACAAATGTTCTTTAATTTACCCTTGCAATGCCAGATAGGACAAGTGGTTAAGACACAGATTACATCCAAACATATCCACTGATTTGGGATTCCTTATGATACGTAGGACCTCAGGGTGCAGAACTACTTAGCATTTTATAGTATTAAATGCATCCCAGCTGAAGTTCCCATTGATTTTTGCTTGTACCTGTGATTGCCTAAAACACTTCAAGTCGGACTGCAGGTCTCAGGATGGATATTCAGGAAACAAGGGGGATATAATTAGTGATTTCCTTGCTTATATTATAAAAGTCCATGCAGAGAAGGATATGCTATCTGGTTCTCCATGGCACCATTTAAAATCCTACATTGACTTTCTCTCTCCCTCACCACCCCTCTTCTTGTCTCCTCCACTGACAGAGGTATGTTCCACATTCTACAACACATGCTGACATTTACATTAGAGGTAATGTTAGGGTTTCTCAAATTAATCCTTCCTGTCCTCTTTGTCCATGCTGTATATTGCAACATGTTTAGTAACACTTCCATTTTGAACCTTTATGCTGTATAAATTCTAGGTACAGGTTACTGAAGCATGTTATTCTTAGATTCGGCTGTTGATGCTGTGTTACTTTTCAAAGCAAAATGATCTGCTTTGGAATTAGTTGATTGTCAGCTAGAAAATGTCCCTGGCTCCAAATTCTTTTTGTTCTATCACAATGCTTTTCTTTATGCTGATGGGCTTTGCAATGTCATTATCTATTAGTGGAAAAGTAAAGAGTTAAGACCAAAGGAAATGAGTGCAAATGAACAACAGCAAAGCCTTCTCCTACCAGATCCAGATAAGTTTTAAATGAAACTCAGGCTTCTGCCTGGACCAAACCCAGATCTCCCACAGACTCTCAGTGCTAGCTAGTTCATGGTTGCAAAACCAAGAAAACTAAAACTCCGTTAGATCTGAGCAATATTCTGCCTCTCCAGAGTGACTCCCATGTCAGGTTAGCAGGCTACGTTTTTTGATTAAAAATAAAAGTCCATGTTGACATTTCAGATTTTTTTTTTTTAAACAATGGCTAGTGGCTACCGTAATAAGAGGGGAAAGCTATAATGGAATTACTGTTTTAGACAGTAGATATTTGTGTATTGAAAATTTTTAGTGACTTTTGCTTGGAAAAGAATATCTGACAAAATCATAAGGGATAAAAAAAATGCCTGAGAAAAAAAAATGCAGAAAGGTTTTATTTTAGAAAACAGTAGTCTGACTTTCAAAAGTCACAGGGGAAAAATTACCAAAATAGAAATAGCCTCTGCAATATAAAGGCAAATACATTATTTAAAAATATAACATGAAATAAAGCTAAGAAATAAGATATAAACATAACATAAAATAAAACAGAAAAACAGTATAATATTGAGCTAGAACAAAATTGAAATGTGAACTTTTTAATGCTATTCTTGCAAGATGCTAATAAAAGATGCTGTTGTCATTTGTTATTACTGACCATTATGACAAAGGATATTTTAAATTCTTATAATTTAATGTTTTACACCCTTTCCCCAAAAAAGGTGCAATTACTATCAGCATTAATGCCCCTGAAACAGATTTCTACATCTTGTCCATTTTGCCTTAAATTCTTTCTCATTCTTGCTGAAAATTGTCTCCAGAATAATGACATGCTCTCTGCTCACTTGCTGTTCATGGCATGTTTGTATTCATTCTGGCTATTGCCGAATGTAAGAACTATAGTTTTCTCAATCATACTGTATTATTCATTTGACTTCATCTAAAATTGGTTCTTGTTGCATTGCAATAGAGAAAAGAACTAACCTGATGTTTCACACTTACTGTTGCAAAGCCCACTTGCTCTGTTCTTTACATACACCATAAATAATGCAACTCTTCTGTAGGGATAGAAGGCTACGGTTTGAAGTAAGCATATTGCAAACAGTCCTTGCAACATCAGAACAGCTCTGCTTATTGCAGAGTTGGATGCTGGATGATATTAAAAATCGTAGTGTTGTTTTGTCAGAGACTGTGTGATCTTTGTGCAGGAAGAGATCAGAATTGAGCTGGAACTTTTTCTAACAGGAACTATCTGAACTGCAGTTTGAAGTTTCACAAACCTCCTGCATGCTCCACATGAGTACTCTGCTTAGCCTTTGTTTTCACTAAACTGGGACACCAGTTTTAAATTAATATGAAGCAAATGTTTGTGGGGAAGACAAGCAGTATGAGTTCTATACTTTCCAAAGTTGGCTATTTATGTAAGTTTTCTATAAATATTTTAAGACACTAACTTTATCATTCTGTTTCTGAAAAAGTATTTTTTTTGTTTAGAGTATTTAGCTTTAGATGAGTATTAATATATATTTTCACAGACTTGTGTTCTAACTTTTCTTTTCCTAACTGTAATTATGTATTTGGAGCCAATCATTCAATTATTTATTCATCCATTTTGTCACATGGACTTAGCAAATGGACTTGTGTTAGCCTATACACCATCTCGTGCATGCAAATTCTGCTTGCAAGAATACTGCTTGAATTTTTGTAAGTGGCAGGTGCTAGGGTTCTCTGATAAAAGAGAATGGTAGGGATGGATCATCGGGAAAAATTAATAACAAGTACCTCTTGTGTTGCATTCACTAGCATACTAAACCATATATAAAATTAAAAAATGTGAACAAAAGACACTGACCTATTTTAAAATCAGAGACTTCTGCTTGCATTACTTGTTAGTAATAGCTGTAAGAAAATGTTCCTATGCTGCTAGCATCATCATCTTGCATGAAAGTAATGCTATCCATTAGGTTGCTGATTGTTTGGGGGAAAGGATTAATGACTTTAAATAGAAGGAGTGCCACTGTCGGGCAGTTGAATTCTAGACTTCGAAGCACTTGAAAGAGCCTTGGGAACTGCAAGTGATATTTCATATTTGCCTTCTTCTGCACTGTCATTATGCAGGTACTCCGTGCTGAATGTAGGGCACTGGGCAGTCTGTCAAGTACTGTAGATATGTGCAGGAAATACAATTAGGGGAATATTTTAATACAGTAGCGTAGCATGCAGCTTTCTAAAATAAACCGCGGTGCTGGAAAATAGTGCAAGCTCTTGGATGCAATGAGCCGCACACTGAGCTACATCTTCTCTTCTTTCGTTTTTATTTTGGGAAGGAATCTGCTTTTACAGAAAGAATGCCTACCGATTAGTCCCTTTTAATTATTCAGTTAGGAGGAGGCAGAAGAAATATGACAAGGAGATCTTTGACTGTTTAATAATACAAGGCAATTCATGGAAAGCTTATAAAAGAGCAAAGGATATAAAAATACAAGCAAAACATATGTATCAGTATGTGCCAGAAGTGTGCTATGATAAAGACACAACAGCAGAGCAGAAGAGCAGAATTTTTTGAGCAGTATTTGGAGAGATTTGCTTACTTGACGGTTCCTTTTCCCATAGTTAGATGCAGGAGGGAGACGGATCTGAAGTACTGTAGGTAGGGATGTTAAGTGAAATAGTCGTCATCACCCGATACCTGAATGCAGGTGAATTTTTCTGTGGCTTCACTTAGAGTGAAGATTGTCTGTCAACTGATGAAGAAAAAGAAACCTTAGAATCAGAGTAATGACACCCCAACATGGGACAAATTAAGTTTTCAACTGACATCAGAAACAAAGGTTTTTTTTAAAGAGAGAAAATACGGGCTTCTGTTATCCAGAGAGGGATGTGAAGCAGGCCACAGATATTTCTCCTGTCCCAAAGATGAAGGCAACTTCCTACAGAGAGACCTTTTCTCCCTTAATTCATGCAGTACAGATATTGTGGGCCTATTTTTACTATTTTTACTATTTTGGGCCTTTTTTTACTATTTTACTATTTACTCTTACTAAAAAACAAATTTACTATTTGAACACATTTATTCTATGTATTCATTTTCATTAATCAGCTGGTTGCACTTTTTATGTGTTATGTAAGCATACGGTCCTTTTGGTTTGCTAGGAACCCATGGCCCTCAGCAAACCCATGGCCTCTCAGGGCTTGATAAACTGGGTTAATTTCATTTATACAGCTATAACTGATGGCGATTTAAATGTGTCAGAAAGATGGCCAGGGGTTTCTCCTTGTGCCTGGCTGTGTTTGTGAGCACGCATTAATCGGCGCTCTCTGTCATACTTTATTGCTTGATGATGAGGGTTAACTGACCACTTCCTAGTAATAATGAAAAACAGAGGTCGGTAATCACCAACTGAGCAAGGAGAGCATCTCTAGCAGCTTGTCTTAAATCCAGCACACCCACACAGAGAACTGCTTTTCTTCCTTGCTCCTGGAGCAACAATAAATGTGTCCTCTGCACCACTTAAAAGGGAGCACTTATCTTTAAAGTTTCTTAATCATAGCTCAATCCATGTCACATGTTTTCCCAATTAAAGCAATCAAAACGGCTGAGCCAGTTACCCAGTTAAAGCCAGTGTAACCGTTTGCAGGAAGAGATGCTTTGGTTGAGCCAAATGTGCTTCGGGACCGTGAAGCTGCAGCCGTGCTAGGCTTGCAATGTGTGGATGCGGCAGCGGAGCTCCACAGCCCAGACGTATTTCTGATGCCTGGGTAATCCATAGCCCTTCTGAACGCTGTAACTTGTGTGTGCTGATCCAGGAACTGACAGGATGCTGCTGGCTTACCCTACTTGCAGATTTTCATTGAACTGGTTCGTAAGTCCATGTTAAAGAATATACTGGAATGGTCTTTAGGCAGTTGGTAGTTTACTACTGATGCGACTTTGTGTAGAATTTATGTGTGTGGGAAAACATGCCCTTTGTAACCATGCGTGTTGCTGAGGTGTGGGGCAGCGGCCCGTCCCGAAGGGCCTCTTGGGCAGCCTGCGTGTGCCCAATGCCTGCTCATCTATAGGGTGTGCTTCCCTTTGCCAGCCAGCCGAATGCGCAGGGGACACACGAGGGACCGGCTGCACAGCAGGGTGCAGGAAACAGAATATGCCCCTCCAAAGCTACTCTGCTTAGTGATTGGGACGTGAAAGCTCCTTTTCTGCCTACTTGGAGTTTAGGAAAGCAGAGAATATAAACTAAATGTCAATGCCGTTATCATTTTCTAAGGTAAATATTTTTTTGAACTTCTGAAGCTGAACTCTTGGTTATAAGGGAAGGGTTATAAGGGAAGTTTTACAGCCTGCTGTATCAGCACAGTGTATCTCATGGGCTGGAGTCTCTGTTCTACCTCACTGGAGTGCCTAGGGGTAGAGGGGAAATGGAATATGCCTGGGACGTCCCTCCGTCACAGCAGTACCCAGCAGAGCACTGTCACACCGCCGTTGGGAAGAAGTCCTGTGGCGGTTCAGGGCTATTTCCCAGGCCTGCAGCGGTGGCAGGAGGCCTGTTGCAGGCCGCGCTGCTGGGCAGGCCGCACTCCACGGGGCACGGCGCCATGAGGGGCCGTGGGCAGAGCCCCGGGCAGCCAGCCCAGGGACAGGGTCGAGGGGCAGAGCCCCGGGCAGCCAGCCCATGCCCAGGGGCAGGGGAAAGGGACGAGGGGCAGAGCCCCGGGCAGTCAGCCCATGTCCAGGGGCAGGGGAAAGGGACGAGGGGCAGAGCCCCGGGCAGCCAGCCCATGCCCAGGGGCAGGGGAAAGGGACGAGGGGCAGAGCCCCGGGCAGCCAGCCCGTGCGCAGGGGCGAGAGGCCCCGGGCAGCTTCCTGGCGGTGCAGAGGCTGGGTGCTCCTAGCCGGCCTGGGCTCGACCTCTGTGGAAAGGAAGGTCTCCTCTGGAAAAATCAGGTTGCTAGAGTAGCAAGTCAGGCTCAAGATGCTGCTCAGGTAGGTGTTTTGGGCTTGTTTCAGTTTATAAAGTAGAGATGGCTGTGCTGTCTTCTAGGGGGATGGAGTTTTAAGGTTTCTGGGTTAAACGTTAATGGTGTAGAGAGAGGAAGCATCTCAACTTTCTGCACCCAAATAATTTTCTTCTTCACTGTTTCTGTTTACTGGTACCATTTATCTACATCCTGTGCTCCTCTTGCTTCCAATCAGCATTTACCTTGTCCTTTTTTTTTTCCCTTTATACTTTTCCTCTATTAATTATCAGTTCCGACTCAGTCCAGCTCTCCTGGCCGTTCTCCTTGTCCTCTAGCTTGTTATCCTCCTGTTACCCTGTTTATCCAACGGCCTGCGTTTGCTTCCTCCGTCCTTTGGTTCCACTTACCTTGGGGCCTTTATCCTTCCAAGTCTTATCCTTGCCTTTTTGCCCCAGACTGCTGTCCCCTCTCTTCATGAAGCGTCTCATGGCTTTCTTTGCTCTTGCGACATGTGCCTTGCTCCCCTTCCCTCTGAGCTCTTCCATGGCGGCATAGGGAATGCACAGTGGGGCGTCTCTTCTCCTTGGAAGAGACTGCTGGAGCGATGGCTCCGCTCTGCTCAGTCCTCTTGCACCAGGCCATGCTCCGTGCAGAAAGAAACTTTGGAGGCTGGCAACCAGGCTCCACCAAAACCTTTGCAAGTCGCATCACGTACAAGCTACAAGTTTTCAGTGTCTTATACTGTGATCCGATAATTTTAAGTGATAATGTATGAGATGGCAAAAGGCACATCTGTGGTATCAGAGCAGTGATACTTCAAAGGGTCTGTCTCAAAGTGTGAAGGCTCTTGAGCTTCTCAAATATGTCTGTGAAAAATGCAACACGGGAAAACCGACATGTTTCTCCCTACTCTGAGTGCAAACTAAGTTTGTGAATAAGCTTACTACTTCTGGCTGATATTTTCTACAGTCACAAAATAAAATTCAGCCTGAGGCAGACATCCAGCATGGAAAATTTCAGCCCTAACTGCTAATGTGTGGTAAAGTTGTAAGCAATAGAATGCAGTGTCTTAAAATGAGAAGTGTCAGGCAACCTTAACTATATGTAGTGCTACAAAATTCACTGATGATAATCTGTTTTTTGACAGATTTCCTCCAATTTGCAGATTCATTTTGACATGCACTGTACCAAGTTTTTTTTCTTTTATAAAAAAGCCCTGGAGTAGGAGTATCTGGCTTATGGATACCACCTTACAAGTAGTGAAGGAGATGATCAACCATGAAGTCATTTTACTTTCTGCCGAACCTTCAAAACTGACTGCAGAATGTCCATAGAAAAACATAACACAAAATCAAGGCATTGATGCACTGAAGCTGAGAACTGTTGACTTCATGCCAGTTCTCATCTCATTCCCATAATCTAGATGTGGGTTCCAGGTAAATGTTGAAGTTCAGAGCATTGCAGAAACTGCAGCGTAGAGCTCGCGCTGCGTGCGTGAACCAGGGCCTTGACAGCGTGCTGTTTGGATTGGGGTCTGTAACACAACGTTGGTTGGTGACGTTTGCTTTCCAACTAACGTTGCAGACGTTGGTCTTGTTCCAGATCTCCCCTCCACACCTTACCATAGCTTTTTTTCTTTCCTCATTTATGAGTTAAAAACCTATTTGGAATATTTCTTACAACTGGAGCCGTAAAACCAGCTTGTAAGACCACCAATGCATGGTTTTGATTGCAAAGCAGGGGAAGGGGCGTTGGAGTGGGAGGGCTCCCACCCCAGTGGCCGCCCTCTGGATCGGATCGGGTGTGCGGAGCGGCCCGCGCGCGCTGTTGTTTGCGGTCAGGTAGCACCCGCGCAGGCCGGCTCGCAGGCAGCCGACACGTTTGGGTTTTTTCAGATTGCATGCAGTGTCTGTGTGGATGGTAATCAGCCGTTCCCGAGATCAGACTCTGACAGTGTCTACATGACTTTTAAAATGTCTTTCAGTAGAGCCCTGCTGACAGCTCCGCAGTTACATAAAATACTACCTTTCTAAAAATCCCTTCCTAGCAATGTCAGTGTGTGAGGAGAAAGGCAAAGCCAGTTAGTTTCCTGCTGGGATATAATCCATCTTTTTTTTTTTTTTTTTTTTTTAGAATCATTCCACCTGTTTTGCACTGCCTAGTAGAGAAAGTGCTGTTTAGTAGATCTCTTTATTAGAACAGCATCTCTTGGTGCTGTATGTCTGTAATGTGTTTTTAGTTCCAAAACTGGTCTTGCAAGGACTTGGATACATGCATAACTGTACTCATTTCAAATAATCCCATTGACTCTATACCTCCATCTGGAAAAACAACCTTTAGAAATGTGGGTAAGTGTTATCAGGATTAAAATTAAAATCTCAAGCAGTACTTTCTCCATCATTTGTGGTAGTTCAGCTGCTGCAGTTCAGCCTTGGGAAAGTTTCATGGTGTGTAACCTAATTCTTTTTCTTATTTAATCTTACTGTATTCATCAGGTTAAAATCTTCATGTGCTCTAGATGCTTAAAACTAGGCACGTGCTTAAGTGCCTAGGGCGTAAGTGCTTAAGGCACATGACTGAATTGCAGACTTGAACGAGGCTGTTATCATTTCCCGTCTTTAATTATCAGTGAAGTTACATACGGGGAAAGGGCTACTTTACATTTTCTTAGTAAATCTCTCCCTCCAGCCTTTAATCATTTCCGTTCCACTTCTCTGGACTTCCTGCAGTCTGTCTGCATCTTCCAGTATTGAAGTGCCTGAACTGCATACGATATTCCGGGTGGTTGCAGAAGAGATGCATGGAGGATGGCACTGCTATGCCTTCCTACTCTACGGAAAGCAACAGAAATGATACTGGCACTTTGTGCTCCTCTCTTGCATTGCTTCTTTCATCTGATTTGCCCTGTTATTCTTAGGCATCTTTCAACATTATTGCTTTCCATATTTTTCTTTATTGTTAACTCTTTGTTTTGGGATTATTCCCTTCATAAGTGCAATAGCATTTTTCTGGCTGCGACTTTATTGCTTATTTCCTGTCTTTGTTTCTAATTTCTCCACATCCTTTCATACTATTTTTCTCTTCCCGCTTGTGCTGACAGCAACTCTCCCTTTCTTCCTTCCTCCAATGGAAAGATCCAAAGAAGCAGTTGTCCCCCTGATTCTCTTCAGGGTATCTTCCCAGTGTGATAAACTGGCAGTATTCAATAGTCTTATCCTGCATAAGAGTTTGCTGTAAAAATTTTGAATGGCAGAATTGGTATAGCGTAAATATTGCCTAGTATGAACAATGAACTGGATTCTAGATTTCTTCTTTAACTTATAAAGAGTATTTTTCAGGTGAGCAACAGAGGGAAAGTGAGTTTGCTGTATCAGAAATGCGGTGGATAAAATGAGTACAAGTATACAGTGCATCAGTGAGTAAATAGAATATATTTTCTACATTAGTGCATCTGCACATGTATTTCAATACCATGTATTTTCATCCTCAGATTAAGCATTCTGGATCTAGTGTGTGGCTCAACATCTTCAGGGACTACTGTCTTGGAGATAGTTGCATGCAGGCACTTCTAGGAGCAAGAAGCGTGTGCTGTGCCCAGAAAGGGAACTGCCAAGCAGTGCTATTTATTCTGCAAAGAACTAGTGGATTTTTATACTTAGGGCCTGATTTTCCCCTTCATTTTATGTGGACAATTAAACTTGAGGAAAATAGAGGTAAAGCACTGTCGTTCTAATCTTGCAGAGTAATTTTGTGCAGGTATAAATGGCTTTGTGCTCTTGGACTAGATGCAGCTCTATGTTGCCAAAAATACTTCTGAAAGAGAAAGCATAGGCCTGGAGGCAGGACGGTGGGCACGTCAGGAGCTGGAGAAGCTCTGCTGAGGATTTCATCTGGTCGTACGTTCCCCCGACTGCTCCACTCTCCAGCTTTTCCTTGGCCTCCCAGAGCTCGTGCCTTCCGAGGTCTAGTGTTCCGAGTTGTGTCTTCTTGTGCTTCTTTCTGGGTTCTGTAGCTGCTGAGATGAACTGAAGAGCAGGGCACACGTACTACCTGCAAAACCAGAGTGTCCCTGGGCAACCTCTGCTCTAGTGAAGAGGACTTCTGTAGCAGCTTCTCCAGAGGTGTCAGGAATGACAGGATAAATCAAGTCCAAGCTATCTTTTCGTAGCATCCATCCTGCTTCAAAAGATAGTCTTGTTTCTGTACCTACACTTGTTTTAGAGCTATTCTACCTTAAGTCTTTTGGCAACTAAAAGTCAGCCTGTCTCTTGGAAAACCCCAAAGTCAACAACAACAGATCTTTCCACATAACTTCTTATTAATTTCTGCATGTGAGTTTTGGCCGTGCTCCAACTTTGAAATCATTGCGCTGCTGCAGAGTGTAAATAGGTTGGACTGGATTAATAAATTGTATGAAACATGGAACCACACTTCATTATAATCCACTTACAAAAGTGGAAAAACCTTTTAGTACATAAAGTGCATCTGCTTTTAATTTTCATTTTTATCTTCTCTTTGTATGTTTTCCGATGCAAGCATACCTGTTTGAGGAGGCTGTTAATCCTGCTGCTTGGCAGTCGCAGTTACCTCTAGAGACACCAAAAAGGAGCCGGATTGCTCGCGGTGTATTGGCAAAAGCATAGGACTGGCTTAGCTTTTCCTAAGTATGAATTGGGATGGTCTCCATTCCAAAGTCTGGCATAGGCAGATCAAAATCTTGATGATGTTAGCACAACCTTTTCCTTTTCCTTTTTTTTTAATGCAAATTTTATCACTTATTTACAAAACATGTTGCAGACTAGTGGCATTTTGTCTTTGATCCTTATCATTTTTCAAAGATACGATGCTTGCTTTTGGTGGCAATAATGAAACCTACCATTTACTGCATATAAAAACTGCACCGTCAGCCAAGTGAAACTGAGGCAAGCTCATACAAATACTTCATACAAACTGACCCTCACCCTCAAAGATCTGTTTGCTTTGTTGAGAACTATTTGAGAACTATTCCTAAGAGATTGGGAACTATTTCCTAAGAGGTTGGGATTTGTCAATGGCTAATCTCTATCTCATTTTAAGAAAATTGCTATATTTTATTAACATTAACCCAAAGGATTTTCATACCATTTGTATTCTTCTTGTAAGCAATGATGGCATTTCTGTTCATGTGAGTTTTTATTAAATAGCTACTTGTAAGAAAGTAAAATTAATTCAATCTGCTTAGCACTACAGGAACTTTAATTATGAAAATTGAATTAGAACTGTAAAAATCTGTGTTTAAACATGTCCCCTGTTAGATTAAATATGAACAGACTGAGAAGTTTGGATTTTAGTTTTTTGGGGTTTTGTTTGTTTTTGTTTTTCTTAAATGTGAATGCAGAGAGTGAGGATGTTTGCCAGAAAGAAGGAGATACCCTAGTTCAGAGGTGGAACGTGGATATGAATTTTATGGTGTTTGGTCTTTGGGTTTTTCTGAGCAAAACAAATTTTAAAACAGCAATTATGTCAATTAGGCAGAATGATCTGTGAAAGTAGAAGCGAGTCAGTCTTTCTGTGCCTTGGCGATGCTGTAATTCTGCCCTGAGATGGCTTTTTGTTGCCGTTGCTGTTTATCTCTGGCTTCAGCACGGGTGTTTGCCCGCGGGTGCCTGCCCGGCGGCCCTGTCGCGGGCAGCGCCGGGACGCGTTTGCGGGACACGGCCTGGCCGAGAGTGAGGCCGGGAGAGCTGGGCTAAAATTCAAAACGGCTGCATGAAGCGAAGCTGCTTCGGTGTTTCTCCTGATAATTATTCTTCACCTAACCCCTTGAAATCAGGCAAATAAGCAAGTGGTAAAATAGCTGTTTCACTGGTGCAGAAAGGTTGCCATATTCCATTCAGGAGCTGCTTTTCAGAGGCTGGTGAATGATGACTGCAGACAGGCTGCCCAGCGAGCCTGACCTACATTCTGCAGAGAGAGGCCTGCGTCCCCGGCGCAGCAGCCGGGGAACCCGGCACCGCCTCCAGGGCTCTCTTGACACAGGCATTAGTTGATTTACAGATAAAAATAGATAACGTGATCAGGGTAATATCTTTTCAGCTGCCTAATTTAACTTCTATATTGCTACCATATTTTAATATTATAGTTACTCTGAAACGTCATAATAATCATTAAATCTTCTGATATTTGGTCTTCCTCTTTCTCCTGTTTCTTCAGCTTCATCTGGAGGAACACGGAGGTGAGGTTCCTGATTTAAACAAACACACACATAAATAAAATAAATAGGCATGCATTTGCATATTGCGCAGGGGTAAACCAGCTTCCTTTCTAAAAGCAAGCAAGCAAAGCCTGAGCACTCTTCAGTTCACTTCTGTGAGCATCTGATATTATTTTGGTCAACATTTCTGTCCTTTGAATCTCAAGAGGTTCCTTTTAAAAGCCTGCATTGTTATTGTAGCCTTTAAAAGAAAATCGCTACTGACCAGAATGAAAAGATCAGACAATGTATATGCTGCTGATATTTCAAATTGTTGCTATTATTCATTAATAGGAATTTAGCGTGTTTCCAATCTGAGTTGTAATAAACTGTACGAGAAAAATAGAAAAGAAAAATATGCTTTGGAGATAATGTGTTGTTCACACAGAATAAAATTTATAAATCTGCTGAGCATGTTAAATGCAACAGCATAACAGACTTCAATTCAGACTGTGTTTCCAAAAAGCAAAAGGTAATTATTTTAAAAATCATTAAAAGTACATTTTCACTGAGACCAGAGTTGGGAAAAGTTTTGCTTTGTGAAAAAAATTATCCACTTTTCTAGTAATATCTCATACAGATATGAGGAATCTCACTAAAGGAGTCAGGCTAGAATTGCAAATTAGAAAACAACAGAGTTGACAAAGCCAAGATTAACATGGTATACCTTGAGTTTCCTATCTATCCTATGAGGCAGAGTTCCTTTGAGTTCTTTCTTAGCTTGCCTGTTTTATTTGATTATTATGAAGATGATTTCCTACATGCCTGAAAAATCTGATCAATGGAGTATATCAGTAGGAGCATCCTGAATGGGTTGAAATGGGTGAATGGAGAAAATTTAACAGACTTCCGCCCTCTAAGTACAAATGCATGTGAACAATTTTGTAAGTGAATATTTTCGGTACAATAATCACTTAGGGAGCCATAGAGTCAGCTACAAGTGCTTACATTGCCAAGTAGTACTTCATATTCCAGGATACTAACCCCCTGCTCTACCCTTTCTAATCTTCTCTAAAATGAACTTGATATTTTATATAAATCTTCTTTACATGGAGTACTGTTTATAATCTAACAGTGAAACATAGTGAGGTAATTTTAGAGCAAAACATTGTATTACATCTGTAGCAAATATAGCAGAATAGTTGACCACTTCTATGAAGTGGACAAGGGTTTTAGAGTTTGAGTCATGCTTGAAGCTTGCTGAAAAACTATTTTCAGTCATTCTAGACTGCTGTAGGTGTTCAGGTTTTCGTTAAAGTGCATTCTAATTTGTAGTATATGGGGAATGCCTTATCAGATTTTAGCATGGGATAGTAGAGGTAGGCATTGTATGTGCAACATGATCTCTTGCAGATCTATTATACATACTGCTCTGTAGCTAGCAGAGAGACTTCAAGATTTAAAATTTAAAGAAAATGAAAATTTGGAATGTATCTGATTCTGTCAAAAGAAAATTTTCTGAAACTTCAATTCAGACTCTTTTTATTGCCATACACAATACAATGTAAAAATAAAAATAACCGGGGGGAAAAAAAAAACCCAACGTGAGCAAAGCATATATATATAAAACAGGATATTTTGATGTTTGCAGCTATTTTTCATTGGTATTCCTGCTAAAAAGTTTTCTAATGCAATGGGACTTCACTGAATCTGAAGAGCTTTGCAAAAATCAGATACCTTTCCTATGAAAAGTATATTTTCCTACTCCTATGCTATTTATTATCCCTCAGCGTATTTTGACTATATGAGAAGCGGGTTACAACACAGTAAAGCTCCTCTTGCTGAGCACCCACCAAGCTAGGCCGCTGGGTCTAAACTCCTGCCTGCTGGACACCAGGCTTTTTAGCTTGTCTGCGTTTCAGCAGCCCTCGCCATCCTCTCGGAGATCTTTGTCCTGGTTCCTTGGTCCGAACTCTGCCTCCTAAGGCAAAGCCAAAGTGGAAACGTGTCACCTGGCGCTTGTGGGCTCGGGAGAACCAGGGGCACAGGGCATAGTTTCAGGCCAGGCTTTCTCCAAGTCCCAGATTTGGCAATGTTTTGAGTTTATACCTCAGTCCTGCCGGATAATAGGGTAGTTGGAGCACCAGATGCAAACTTTGACATTTTAAAAATTCTGTAGAATGCTTTAAGTATTAAACAACCTCCCAAAATATCCTAAATTAAAAATGTTTACATGCATTTTCTTGCTTGCTTTTCTCACTGCTGTTAGGTGGTTTCTTCTTCTGCTGGATGGTTTCCCTTGCAGGATGTGGTAGCCTTTTTAAGGCTACATCCCCTGCTGCTCACTTGCCAAATTTCCTCTCTCTCCTTGATCCCTCTCATCAGTGCCCTTTCAGCCTGCTTAAAATAGTGAGTGAGAACCATTTTTATAATTCATAGTCTCCATTGCCAGCATCACCAGACTGTATCAATTGTTTTTGTTAGCCTGGCCACAGGCCTGTGTGAAAGGAGGCTTTCTGGGAAGGTAGGAAGCAGAGGGAGATAGTCTCCATGCCAAAATCTCCATATCAAAATTGCATTCTTAGATATGCAAAGAGAGTGTGAAATAGCTGGGTAATTAAAGAAGTTCCATGTCATATTTCCCAAATTGTTTCATTAAATTGATGGCCTATCTTGGGTTAAAAAAAAAAATCCCTTTTTGGCTGAAAAGTAGAATTTTGTACATTTTTACTAATGATTGGCAGCTGTGATTGCTATAGCCCTTCAAAATTATCAGGGTACATGGACCTCCTCATTACACTTCAGAGAAGAAAAAAAAAAAAAAAAAAGAGAGAATCAACTTTATATCCATAGTTACCATTGGTGGAAACACTGGTTATTCATCTTATATTTCCAAAAATTTAGCTTTTTGGAGGAAGCCAGTGAGGTTTTCCAGCATATTTGCTCAAAACGTAATCACCAACAAGGAAAACCCTTCAGCCCTTTCCCAAGATGCCTACAAGAAGGCAGAAACCAGCAGCAGATATTTCTGATGAGGTGCAGGAAGACCGACCAGGTGATCACAGGCCACCGTGCTTGGTTTGGCACTGGTTTTGGCCACGCTGTTTAGTTATAATATCTGAATGAGAAATAGCACTTAAGCAAAAGGTTTAAAGCATATGGAAAGCTTAGAAAGATACTGTGCTGCCGAGGTTTGTAGACCATCTTGGGGCACGTCTGTGCTTTTAGAGAGTCCTGGCAGAAGATGATGCCTTTGAGCCCGGGCTCTTGCCCCCGTCTTGGCCCGCTTGGCAGGGCTCTGCATGGGCGTCTGGACACGAGCTGCAGCTGCCCCTTTGGGGGCCGCGAAAATGCGCCCTCGTGAAACAACCACTTAGATGGAAGGTATGATACGTTTAGAAGGAAATGGGAAATGCATTCAGAAACAAATGGGAACGACGAAGAAAGAGTTACAGAATAGGGGATGGATGAAAAAACGGGAGAAAAAAAAGAGCTTGAAAATAAGTTGGTGGGGAAGGGGAAGGTGAAAAGTAGAAAGCAAAAATTATGAGGAAAAATTGTGGAATAGAAAGAAAGATATTTTGGGTTCTAGAGCTAAAAGGAGTGATTGAGAATGTTAAGCAAGCAGGAAATACCCTGAATGCGGGGAATAATTTGCCAAAAACAAATAAAATTTTAATTCATTTTTTAAATTCATCATAGAGGAAAGACAATTCTAAATTCTTGCTTCAGAGAAAGATTTTAGGCATTTCTATGCTATTAGCATGGTCTTCAATAATAATAAATCAATGTTGTCTTTTTGAGCAGTTGTCATCCCCAGCCTCTGTCAGCAGGAGAAAGCAAATCATTTGGGAAATTGCCTGATCAGATCACTAGAGCTGTGGAATTTTAAAAGCGACAGACCCCGAAATCGGACTGAATTTGGGGCACCCTGAGCATTTGCTATCTAAAATGCAAACGCCAAACGTTCGCTCTTTGAAGCGAAAGGGTAATGTTCACAGGCGAGATCTGTCCTTTTTCTGTGGCTTTTATGAGCTTGTCCTGCCTTGCTCGTAAATCTCAGCACTAGGATAGGGGTTTACGAGTTTCCCGCGGTCGGCCCGGGCTGGTTTGAGCAGCGCGGGGGAAGTTCCGGAGCCGGCGTGTGGGGTCGGGCTGGCAATGAGTAACCTGCTGGGGGATGCGAGGGGGCCGCCCAGCCCCGGCGCTGCCCTGCGCCGCTTGCCAGGTTGCTCCAACCAGTTCAAGAGCAGTAAAACAAGGTTATGTAATTGACATGTGATGTAGCCTAAAATAGTGACTGCAAACATAGGCTGCTGTTGCTGGGCAGTTGTCAACTGCTAAAAAAAAAAAAAAAAAAAAAAATCCTTGACTGTGTAACAAATGGACCTCTTAAATGAAAACGCAGTCCTGATTTCCACTGACTGGCGGGTGTTTGGGGCTTTTTAATTGCAAGAAGCATGAAGCCTGAAATTTCAGAAAAAAATTCTTCCTACCGTATTTCTCATGCTGATTAGTACAGGAGGACCTATTTGAAACAAAAAGCTCAGGTACTACCTATTTGAAATAAAAAGCTCAGGTACTTGCAGTTTTTCTTGAAAATGCAATATAACTCCTGTGGAAACAGAAGATCCTTTTTTTTATCATGGTATTGAACCATAACACGTTTTAGTAGTAATCTTATTTATATACTGATTTATAAGAAGGGAGATGTGTAAAAATGGTATATTAAAAAAAAAGATTTATAAGGAGGTAATGTTTTTATTAATTAAAAAGCACATAAAGGATTACAGTGGTAACATTAATTTCCCCAAGTCAGTGCAGGTTTCAGAGCTGGCTAAAGGTGCACAGTCCGTAGCTCGCTGCGCGCCCAACATGCAGGTGGGGCCGTTCCTTGCTGTAGGAGGCAAACCCTTTCCTTAGGGCTGCTCCAGAAAGCTGCAAACCCAAGTCCTGGCTGCTGGCTAGAGCGCTGGCTCTCTGGCTGAGGGGGCTGCCTTCCTGCACATTTTCTGCAGCCTGTTTTCTGTGTGCTTCCTTCTGCTGTGCCCCACACCTGCATGAATGTAGGAACCGGGTTTGTGCCACTAGGCAGGCTAGGCATAAGGGGAAAATACCAAGTTCCAGTTTGGAGAGTAATTAATGCTTATTAATGGAAGTAGGGGAATCTCAGTACAGAATTGTAGCATTTCAGCTCATTTTTTTCTCCCCCTCATTTACTAGTGAAATCAGGAATAATTTCATTAAAACCGGTGATTAGACTAGTCTAAAATGAGCTGGGAAAATACTGAATTGGGGTTGGCTGTGCTAAGGAGGCCTGGGAGCAGCGTTTAACAGCCCAAATGGGTGGCAATGATTACCCAAGGCTGTTCAGGTTTACACCTTAGTGTTTTTGTGAAGATGATCTTCCCGCTTAGGGCATATGCAGAGAAGTCCCGTTCTAGTCCAGAAGCTGCAAAAGGCATCGTCTTTGTAGATCTGCGAGGCTGGCTTTGGAGATTAGTTCCAGCTTCTTTCTCCTTGGATCTTGGGAAGAAGCTTGATCATTCTGGCATTGTGTGGAGGGAAGGCTGCTTTGCCTGCAATTTTGTGAGTTAAAGTAGTAATTCTACTTGTAGAGGAAGGAAGAAAGTTTGTGAATTTTGCATGCATTTCAAAGTGCTTTGGTGAGATGCTATCTTAAAAGTTGAGGTTTTAAACATTTTTTTTCTTCTTGCTTTGGTCCTTAGTTACCACTCTGGGGTTCTCACTTTCCCATCTTTTTACAAGGCTTCCTCAGTCCCATCTTTGTTTTGAGACCCAGAGGATGCGCCTCTTTCAGCACGTGTACCCAGAGTGGCTTTTGGGCTCCTCGTGGCCCTTCCGAAGGGATGGGGCAGTGGAACGTGGAGCTCTATCCGAGGAAGGAGAGAGCTGGCTCCTCGGATGAAGCCGGAAGCCTTTCCCCGGTGCAAAGTGTCGGGACAGCTGCGCCGCCGGAGCGGAGCTGGGTGTCAGAGCAGAGCAAACGGCTCTGAGTCAACAGTGCAATGCGATTGCCAAGGGACAAAGCTGCTTCTGGATTGCATTAGCAGGAATGTTGTGTGTGAAGTGCAGGAAGCAGCGATTTTATTTGACTTGGTGATGGTGACGCTCAGCTAGAAAAATGAGCCCAGTTTTCTTCACTAGGTTTTGTGAAAGAGACCAGAAAAGAATAATAAGAATGACGACAGATTTAGAAAACATGACCTATGAGGAAAGATTGAGAGAACTGGATTTGTTTAGTCTAGCCATAAGATGGGGAACATAAATCTTTCAATAAGCGCCCGGTTGCTGTAAGGAAGGCGCTGATCTACGGCTTTATGTGTCTGGCGCGGGAGCGGGGGGGAACATCATGTAGGTACCAAGTGGGAGAAAAACCCCAGCCTGCAGGCTAGCAAACCGGTAGGATGTGCTTTGTCAAAAAGTTGATGAAGCTTTTTCTTTAGAAAGTTTTAAAACAAGTTTAGGGGAAACAAAAAGCACTTGTCTGAACGGCTCGAATGGCTTTTTCTTGCTTCCGTACAGGGGACTTGAATTTTGCTTCCTTTTCCAGCATTGAGCTTCTGTTTCTCTGTTTTATCAGCTTTGTTCTACAAAATTTAACATTTTCTGAACATGGTAGGACTTGCTGTTTTAGCAAGAGAGCAGAAATGCAGAAGGGCCATTAATTGCTTGCAGTTACTGACAGACTTTGAAAAACTAAAAAAAAAATAATGATTTTTTAGGAGAGAGACTAAGATATATGAGCTGTGCTATATTTCAAAAACTTATGCAATTTACAAATTTTGTCTTAATGATGAAAATATTTCTGTCAAGAAATGTCTAGACCCCATTTGTCTTGCAGATTGACGTGTATGGAGACACCAAGCACGCAGCAGCACTTTGCATGCGTACAGAAGCTCATGTTTGCAAAGCATCTTCTAGGAGCTCAATTACTAGGCTGGATTTTTAGCATGGGGACAAACACAACTGCTCCGGCAGGTAGCAGTCTCATTGTGGCGGTCATTCGTATCCCCAACATAACTGCTTTTTTTCCTCTCCCCCTTTACTGCTGGATTTTTGTGAATTTTGTTGTTCAAAATAATGTAATAAGAGGAAAGATGGGATTTCATGAATGCTTCATTCGTGTTTTTTTGCCATAAGCTTATCATATCAGGGAACTAATGTGTCTACAATGGTTTTCAACTCCCTCACCTCTGAAATACCTTTGTGTGTGCTCTGCATCAGTGTGTACCATTCTCTGGTATATACAACTAAATTACTGTGAATAGGACAGGTCTTTTTCTCTTCTTGGTATGTAACTACATAGTACTTATTAGTTAGTTATTTTGAATAGGAATTTTTCCTGGCATCTTTTCTGTTTATTTTGGATGAAATGGGAATTACCTTGTATTTATGAAGCCATATATAAAAATTGCTTTCTCCTCAATGCACTAGCACGTGGGAGATGAGAATTTGATACCTCCTCCATCACTTTTCAGCCCACTTTTGGATGATTAGATAAAAAGAGCAACTGGATTAAACTAAGCACAAGCTACGCAACTGGGTTGATAAGCTCCTTATAAGAACCAAGGATCTGGCCACCACAAAACAGTTTCAGCTGCAGAGATTTGTGCTTTGATTCTGAAGCTCAGAGGGGCGTGTTAAGATAAGTCTTGCCACGTAAATGGGAGATGCTTCCATTTATGAAAGAGGCTTTTGTAGTTATATTCATTATGGGCACCTTCACTTTACTGACTTGCAGTGCAGCATTAATTATAATCAAAACAAACCATGTTCTGGTTGCGTGAAAATCTGCAGCTACATTTTTTTCATGATAGATAATAGAAGGAACTTTTTTACTGAAACAATATTGTACTTCGGTATTACATATCTATACATAGATAGTTGATATACATCTATACACCAGATAGTTGTCTAAATGCTGATTTAATTTATTATTTTTTTAGAAATAAAAAAAATACTTGCTGACAGTCTCTCTGATCTACAGAAAACATTTGCTTACTAAAGAAAAAAGATTGCCATGCTTACTAGAAAGACTACTTACAGATTTTGTACCATATGGTAGTATTCAGAGATATATGATTCAAAAACGGATGAACCTTTGCTAAATGATACTTCCTGTAAATATTGAACCTAGGATATGTAGGCTAGAAAGTAGTAATTGTAGACTACCTAAACCATTTGAAATGTGACTTAGAGAAGCATTCTGCTATAGTGGGAATACTTCTTGTGAAGTCATGGTGTGGCAGTGATTAAATCAAGTAAGCATTTCTACAATATTTCAGAATGTGACACAAGTAGTTATCCTAGAGTGCCTAAGTGTTAACCCCTTTTTATTAAACTCCTCAGTTTTTGAACGCATGTCGACTTCCCAGGGCTGCAGGTCCAGAGGGCAAGCTGCCTCCGGGCACGCTCTGCACTGGGGCTCACGCTGCAGCATTAGAGCTGCCTTGTCATATTAATAGCCTGCGCCCGCCTGTGAAAGCCTAAAAATGGTACTGCGGTGCTCCGGGATGTACGAGGGACGCTGCGCGAGCGCTGAGCTGTCGCGCCTGCGTTCCAGGCAGAAAATACCCACTTCTTCCCTCTCTCCCCAAAAGATGCTGTAAAAACCCAGCTACTGGTATTTTTGATGCGATATACAGCATCTTCGTGTTGTATAGCAGTACTTCAAACACTCTGTCTTCCACTTTAATTTTATGTTTAGAAGATGTGTGTGCTCAGGTTAGTACTAAGTAAAAATGTAAATAGTAAGAATGAAGTACTTTTTATTTCTTGTTATATATCTGTTTTTGTGCAGATAAATTTGTACACTAAATGTTTTGTGATAAGCAGGGTTTTAGTTTGTGATTAGCTGAGAATTTTCTTGTTCCTGTTTTAGCAGGCCTATTCCAAGATCAGCTAGTAGATATTGATTCTGTCATTATATTATGCAACTTGATTTATTCTATTCTGGCGTAACTTCATGAGCTCAAGAGCATGAATTATCCTCCTGAACTTTTACTGCTCGTAGTCCGTGTCGCGCTGCTAGGTGAGGTCCTCGCACGTTGCCAGTGCGCGTGCTGCTCAGACGCCTGC
This sequence comes from Tinamus guttatus, assembly GCF_059628265.1. Classification (NCBI taxonomy): domain Eukaryota; kingdom Metazoa; phylum Chordata; class Aves; order Tinamiformes; family Tinamidae; genus Tinamus; species Tinamus guttatus. The sequence continues at coordinate 5,187,360 of NW_028288781.1, read as the reverse complement.
CGCGCCGCGCTCCTCGCCGCACTCCTCGCTGCACCGTGCTGCGCTCCTCGCCGCGCCGCGCTCCTCGCTGTGCCGTGCTGCGCTCCTCGCCGCGCTCCTCGCTGCGCTGTGCTGCGCTCCTCGCCACGCGGCTCTGGGGCTGGCGTCGGGGAGGCAGCGCCACCGCTGCACCGGTCGCTCCAGGCGAGACGCACGGCGAGGAGATGCAAGACACAGCTGAAACTTTAGTGCGCTGGCCAGATAGGTATTTTCAGCTAAGGGTAAACGGAAGTCAGATGTAGAGATGGGGAATGACTTTTCTGAAGTTTAAAGGCAAATTCCTGAAAGGGGCCAAAATAGAAGCTGGGTCTCTTGTGTGTCATGAATATTTTCTTTGACTTTCCCTAAGGAAGCACTTGTGTATTGTGGAAAATATCCTGGCAAATATATTTTATATCTCTCGTTCTAAAGCAGCTCTCCCTGGCTGCATCTCTGGATGGGCCCGGCATCTGTCCGCCCTGTCCCACGGAGCTGGGCCCTGCCTCTTGTCCGCCCGGTCCCGCAGAGCTGGGCTCTGGGACAGCCCGTGCCGGCTCTGCCCCGGCTCCGCAGTGCCGCCGGCTGCAGCCACAGTGCTGCAGTCATGCTGCATGCTGCTCCTATGGCCCTTGGTTTTCTTCACAGCAGCCTCTGCATTTGTCCATGACCAGTGCAGGAGGCTCTCCGTGACTAAGGTGGCCATTGGTGTAACAACATTGCCAGTTCTAAGTTCTTTCTGTCCCTCCTGCATTTGAGGCATCTTCATTACAACTTGAATTCAGTTTGCAGAATACCACATTTCTAATATTGTCTATAAAATTCCTCTCCACAAGACTTGGTAGTAGTTGTTTTGCTTGCTGCAGAGGCCTGAAACTTACTATTGTGTTTCACTTGTGACTATTTTTCTGATTTTCGGATTATAGCAAATCTTGCAACTCCTGAGCTGTGGTCTTTCCTTTAGTCATTTCCTGGAAACATTGTTGCACTCTTTGACATAAATTCTACAAACTGATTTTCGGGTCTTACTAGGTCCCATTATGCCACCTCTAGACGGAGGCAGATAAAATCATCTTCCTCTTTCATGTTTCTTGTCATATTGAACTTAACCTCATGTGGCTTCCTTCACTCTTCCACATCAAATTCAAGTATCTTGTAGTTATTTTGAATGTCCCACAGGTTAGTGCCCTCATCGGATACACTGCACCCGTTTGCTGTACCACCTACCTTATTCCCCCAAAAGGCAAAACACCTCTTGAGTCTTCAGGTTGTTCCTCGTCAGCCTGTTGCCTTTGTCGCACGGGACATTTCCCCTCTGCTCCTTGCTGTCTGCTAAATATCTGCTCTGTCTTCAGTGCTGTAGCACTCGACCTATTTTGGCAAACCCTTCAGGAATTTTCTACTAGAAGTTAACTGATTAAATCAGAAATGAAGCACTCGGTAGAGCGGTTGAAGAGGATGGAGTCTGTTGTGAGGGCTGACCTCTACTTTGCACTTCTGCTTTAGACTGTGAGCTGCTTTTAACATGAGAGTGGCTCTCGGTTTGTTTGTTTTTTCTACTGAACTTTAAGAGCTGTTAGGTTGCTTTGTGATGCGGGGCATGTAAAAATATTTGAAAAAGGTGGAAACCAACATTTTTCTATGAGGGGGAAAAAAAAAACAAACAAGCTTGGCAGTCTTGTTGGGAAGAAAGGGATGATGAGATTTCTCTTGTGAATGATGCACCAAAACTCATTTCAAGCCTAAACAGAAAAGATGCTCATAGTAAAAACAAGGAAGGGTCACCAAGGTGTTGGGAAGGGAAATAATGACATTGAGAATTTCTGCATTAATAAGACACTCAAAACGACTGCAGAGCAAACAATACAGTGAACATATGGGAATTATTTAAATACATGCTCTAATAATGTGTTTTGTTTTTGGTTCATTCAGGGCAGCACAATTATCTGTGTGCGGGAAGGAACGACTGTATAATTGACAAGATTCGGAGGAAGAACTGCCCAGCTTGCCGATTACAGAAATGTCTGCAAGCTGGAATGAATTTAGGAGGTAAGCAGGACGTTAATAGTTTGCTCTCATAATTTGATTGGGCAAAAATATTAGAAATTGCAGCCTTTTATAGTTCTGGCAGCTGCAAGGTCTCAGAAGTTAAGGCAGAATTACCTTAGAGAAGTGCTAAATAGTTAATAAACTATTGTCATTCTAAATCTCTAAATTAGTTTTTGGAGATACATATTTTATGGCTCAGGAAAAAAAAAAAGTGGGTGTTTTATGATGACAGTAATTTTAGTGGAATCTCATATAGCTAAAAGTGTTAAGACTTCAAGGATTGTGTGCTTTTCTTGGTGATGAACCCTCGCTAGAATATTAAAAAACATTTTGCTACATCATGAAAAGGAAGTTTATGTAAAGTGATGCCTCTCAGGTTCTTTGTTATTCATTCAACATTTAGATAGGTTTATTTCTGCTGCAGTTTGGATGTGCAGTTATTGATGATGATACTCCATAATTCATATGCAAAAAAAATAAACAGAACTTTTTAATTTATCAAAAGCTTTTTGAAAACCATATTATAACAGAGCTTTTAGTAGTCATTTTCCATTGTTTTAGTTGTCATTTACAACCGCTACACAGTGTAGGCTGTGTTTCAGAAGGCATCTTGTTACAGACCATCCTTAAGCAAATTGTATTGTAAATCATTCCCATCACTCATAATATTCATTCGATATATAAAAAATATTGTCTGAAAATTGGGGTCTTGGTGCTAAGATTCCCTTCCCTGACACATAGAGTGACCTTTATATTAAAATGTTTTCCATGCTTATTACCTGGTCATGTTTATTCCTTCAAAGCACTTTCTCTCTTATAACTTGCTGTCTTTTTATCCTCCTGGACCTACCCTCCTAGTGGGCTGGCTTAGTTTTACACGCACATTTATCTTCTTGTCTTCTATAGGTTACACAATGTTATGTAAAATCCTGGCTCCTGCCTTCTGGCTAGTAGTTTTTATCTTTCCCCAAATCCTCTTTTTCTGTCCTGTCTCCTGGCAAAAATCCTCGAGTAAACCCTTCCCCACCGGAGGGTAGCCCTGCCCTTTTTCCCTCCTAGCCTCTTTAAGCTGCTCTCGGAGGATGCTGCGTTGCTGCCCAGCTCGTCGGAGGCCCCTTGTTCCTGCGTCCTCCCAAAGCCGGGGCCGAAGCGCGGCACGCTGCTGTCCGACAGCTTCGCGCCCTGGTGTTGGCCCGCGCCGCTGAATCCAGCGAGGGAGGCAGAACATGGGGCTCGCTTCCTGGAGCAGAGCTCTGCGGGAGCAGCTCCTTCGTCCCAAGGCAGGCGCTGCAGGCTGGAAAGGGAGCAGCAGCCTGGCTCTGCGGGTTTCTGGAAACGTTGCTGCAGCCACGGGCAGCTTGTGGGAAGCACTGCGGTATCCTGCCCAGTGCCTGCAGATCTCCCATGGGCACATGTTCCTGTACGTGCCAACGTACGAGGGATTTCTGCCTGCACAATTTAAGGCTGCTGTCCTGTGTGGTAATCTTTTAGAACAGAAACTTTGTCATTGTGCCCCTCAGACACAGGAGTATGGGAGGCTGAGTCCACCTCTCCAAGGTACCACTGACAAGGAGTTGAGCTTGGTGATTTAGTTGTTTTGGTGATTTTCTCCATAAAGAGAAACTAGAGTAAAATTCACCTTCTTTTGAATGCCACGTAAGGAGCTAGAGTAGCATAAAATGATCTTTGCAGTGTGTGGGTGGAGGAGATGGTAGGGGAGAGGCTGTGGACATAGGTGCTTTGCATTCCTCTGAGGAAACAGGTTGAAAGCGCAGGGTTAAGTTGCAATCTGGAGACAGCATTACAAAGTAGAGGACCCGAGTGGTTGCCAAATTAGGCTAATGGACCATTCAGCCCACAAGCTGGTCCAGAGCTGCTAGGGACCGTTAGGGCTTCAGGGCATTAGCCACTCAGGCCCTCCTCCTTCCCAGGTTGGGAATTCTGCATAGGGCCTCTTAGGAGGCCGCAGGGCCTCGTGGCTGCACCGGGGGGCTGCGCGGCTCTGGGTTCGTGTACAGCAGCGAGCAGCGTGAGCGAGGGGCTGGCAATGGCACAGCTACTAATGAGGATTGGACAGCAGTAGTTTTCTGTTCCCATAAACGTCTAAGTTTTAGCATTAAATTTTTTTCATAATTAACTTCAATATATAGAGTATATTTATATACATTATAGAGTATGCCTCATAGCTTGTAGTTTCATATGTGGCTGATGATCAGCTTAGATTGCCAAGAATTTATATTACTCCAATAATAAAAAAAACAGACTTTTATCTGTTTCTAGTTTGTACTTATAGGCAAAACATGCAAGTATTTTGCTAGGCATTGTGATCAGCAAAGTTCTGGACAAAAATCATTTTATAAATGCGATTTAGTTTAAATCCTATTTGCAGCATAGTACTGTGCAGCTGAGTCACACTGCACAATCCTGTGCTCTTTGTGCAGTAAATGTAATTTAGCTCGCACTCTCCAACTCAAAGTGAGGCAAACACAGAAAGCGACGTGCATCAAAGGTGCCCATGTATTTGGCTCGTGAGGAAACCGGTAAGATGTTCTGCAAAAGGGTCCCCAGCACAGCTCAGGGCTGCAGTGTGCTGCAGGCTGCTGAAGCCGTGCACGTTCTTCTCCGCTTACATATAGTTGGAGGTATTTATTCCCTCACTTTAAAAAAGTAATCACCAGTTGATGTAGAAAAAAAATGATGCTTTGGAGAACAAGGCCCTGTCTCCCCTGGGTCAGAAAAGAACTTGACTCTTCTGCCTCCTTCTGCATCTGTGGGTCAGAATGACAGGCCCCCAGCTCCTGCCGAGCTGCAAGTTACTGCAGGAGGATGTTTTATAAAGCACAGAGAGAACATTTTGTAATGTGAAAGTTTGCTATCATCTTCCTACTGTTATTGAAGATATTCATCTCTCTAGTGGAAAAATGGAAATCAAAAGAGTTTCCATACAGTAAATTTTTCACAAACTTTCATTAATCTACTTTTTTTTTCCTGCCAGACTTCTTTTATTTTCATACTCTCTCTCATTTTTTTTAAAACGTTCATTCCTTTGTTTACTCTATCAAAGGTATGTTTTGATCAGATATGTTCAGCATGCTAACTGTTTTTTTTTTTTTTCAAAAAAACAGTGTTTTGCTGTGTGGCAGCATGCCATGCTTTAAGCACCTTCTACAAAAATATGTATAATTCAATGATATAAAATACACCTTTTCAGGAAGGCTCAGTCAAATTAATGTAGCAGTTTTACTGCATACCTCCTCCTTTTGTTTGTTGAAACATTGTGCTGTTCCCCAAGCTCTTATCCTCTAATACTCCTCAGAGAATTATTCATCAAGTCAGCAAATAATTTACCTAATTATGTTCTTTCACAATTTTTCTGTTTTGATTTTGTGAGAAGCACCAGCAACCTGTAATTTCTCCAAAGCTAAGGTTGCCAAATACTGAATTAATTCATCATCCTTGTTTCTAGAAAGTGCATGTGCGCCTGCAGCCGTACTCTTCAGCAGGCAGAACTCCCAAACTTCCACAGAGATCAGAGTTTGTTTGTTGTTTTCTTTTTAAACTCCAGCGCCATATGCTAGACTTAATTATTGGACGAGATTCAGAGTGAGCAACTGCGGTACGAAGGTATGCTGGCCCATTTTTGGTTTATGCTCTTTTCGAGATTCTGTAATTAATTTTCAGTTAATTATGGAGCAGAATGTCTTCAGGAATTGTTAGGTTTATTCCAGCATAGGTTTTGATGAGATCTGGTAAATCCCTCAGCTCCGCACCAGCCGTTTCGGTGTGACTCCCAGCTCCTGCAGCCCCGGTCGGACGTGTCCCCGGAGCCGTGGGGCTCTCCCTGGGAGCAGGGAGGTTTGGGACTCGAGGGGATGCCTGGTTAGTCCTTGCCACCATCATGTCACTGAGTGGCCAGGCGTCCCCTGCTCCCCGGTCAGGCCTGCGATGCCCCCGTCTCGGCTCCAGGCACCGCGGCGTCGGGAGGCCAGCGCGGTGCAGGACAGCGCGGCGTTCCCCACCGCCCGTGGCAGCAAGCAGCAGCTTGCTGAAACATCTGCAGTATACGTAAGAGAAATAAAACAGATTTCCCCCTGCAAACAGTGCATAGTCCATCTCTCTTTCCCTGTAGAGACCGCCTGTGGAATTTGAGTCTAGCTTGGCATACATTTACATATGTAAGACACTTCATGCACGAGACACCGTGTGTGATTTCGTTGTGGATATCCTTATTTATGTTTTATACATTAAAATATTTTTAAGGATCTAAAAAATAGACTGAATGAGAGAATCAGTAATAAAATGCAGTATTTCACTTTTTTTTGCTCTGCTTGCCATTTTCCACTTAAAATTCGTAGTGATTTAAAATTGTGATATTATTTTCAATTATTGCAGCCTATATTTTGTAATCTTTTTGAGAAAAGAGAGGAATAGGTAAGAAGAGAAAAAACACTCAGTATTAGAAAACTGAAAGTAAGAAAAACTTAAATATATAAAAAATACAGACTTCTGATTCTCTTGAAAAATTTCTGCCAACTTGCAAGTGTAATGTATTTTAAAATGCCAATTAACTTCAACTGCATTTGCATTTGCTAGATACCATTTTCTTCTTCTTTGGAAATCTAGTCTTTTTTATTTTTAAGTTGAAAATTCAAACAGGTTTTTGTCAGTTCTTATAAGAGATCAATACGCAACAGCGTAGTAAGTGGTACATGTTTTGTAAAGCAAAACCTCAGTTTTGGGGAGGATTTTAGCTTTGCAATTGTGGTGTCTACCAGTGTCTACATTGTCTTTAGTAATATTTCAAAGCATGTTCTTCATGCTTCTGGATGATACAACTTGAGCAAGCTTTTGTGTTTGATAGACATCCATCAAATTACCAAACCGTATTAAAATCTCTGCTATTTCTCATGCCCAAAATTGGCCACTTATTTCCTACTTATTTGCAGCATAGGACGTGTGGAGCCCAAGCCAGTAGTGTAACCTTGTGCAACCACCCCGCCTCACTGTGAACAGGGCTGGCAGCATCACAGAATATCTCACAGGCGTTGATTAAATACCAATATTTAAAGGCTGTCCTTTGTGCGTTGTGTTTTGCTGCTGATTTTGCTTGATTTATGACGCTGGCTTCGGAAGATGCCCTGCAGCAATCCAAAGGACACAAGTCGCACGCAGCAATCCTTGGTCACGCTTACAGGCAGGTCCGTGTTCTCAGCCCGGCTTTGTTTTGCGCGGGTGTTGCTGGTTTCAGCCCTGCATTTCCCAAGGCCCCCGCTCCAGCCCTGTTTGCCTTTCCTGCAGGAACAACCTGTTGGGCTTTGGCAGCGCCCCGGGGCGCGGGTCCCCTCTTTGGGGTGCCGGACTCTCCCCATGCCGTTCATGGCAGGGGAGCGGCAGCTTTTCCCGCCGGGAGCGCAGGTCCCGGCCTGCCTCGTGCCGCAGCCCTGGGCCTGCGGCCCTGACCCTTTCTCTCTCATTTTACAGGCTTAGGGGTTGCTCTTTCCTCAGTTGTTCAACACTGTTTGGTGTCTGCTTCAGTTAGAAACACAAAACAAAGAGAAGCGATCGCAGCTTTTTGAGGGGAAGACCTAGGTTTTCCCTGAAACAGCACAAAAAACCTCCCACAATTGTGCTGCTGTTCTGTGCTGCCCTGTGCACTGGCGATGGCCCTTGCTCGGGCTCTGCTGCCAGGCATTTGCTGTCTGCCTTGCTTGGATCCTGCGTTCCCACAAGCTTTCCAGCTTGTCCCTGTGTTATCAGGACTCCGGCTCTCACCTCCAGGATGCTCCTGGCGAGACGATTGTGGCTGTCTCAGGCTCCCCAGGGCCATAGCTCAGGCCTCTCTTGCCCCTGCACACCTGGAAACCTGTACACCAGTTTTCTGCCTTGTGGGGCGCTTAGATTATCAGCCTGTTTTGCTTAAGACTCTGAAATGAGTTGCTGTTCACCTTATGGCACATAAATGCGCATAAAAGCAAACAAATCCACACTACCTCTCTTCATTTGTTTCATCTTTTCGCGCTGGAGCACACTCTGGTCTTGGACCAGAAGCCTTTGGCGTTTCCAAGGTTCTTTTCCTGCAGCTCTTGGTGTCATTTTGTTTTTCCTTGAATTGTCAAATGTTTTGTTTCCTTTCACTATGTTCTGTTTCTTTTTTCTTTTTTTTCTTTTTTTTTTTAATTCTTCCCCATGGTTAGGCAGAAATCCTTGCTAAAAAACGTATGGCTCTGTTTCCCATTCCTCTTCCCAGAGCTGCGTGTTCTCCCTGAAGGCCAAGTCTTTGTTCTGCCAGAACCCTTCTGACACCGGCCCCGGTGGCTTGCTTTGGTATATTTTCATTATTCAGCTCCCTTTTGCTGTGAAAAGCTGTAGGGGCAAGAAGAATTTGTCATGTTAGCTTCAGCTAAGCCATTGCTTCAGAGTTTCCATCTGAGCAAGAAAGCATGATTTTATTTGTCATGTCTGGCACAACTTTGACCAAATTATGGTGGACTCACTCTTACAGTGAGCCTGTTATGGCATAATAGCTGTTTTTGTTAAAACTCTCCTCAGTTGTGTACAAGAATCCTGCAAACTGGTTTGAAAGAGCCTAGAGTAAACTTAAAGCAGGGAGAATGATAAAGGGTCTGGAAAATTTGACTGGCGAGGATAGATTGGAAGGAAGGGTCAAGAGAGAGGGGATACCAGTGTCTTCAAATACATGAAGTGTTCCTGAAGACAAAGAGGAAATGACCCATTTTCCATGTCTCTGAAAGGCAGGACAAGAAGTAATGAGCAGCAGGGAAGATGTAGGTAAGGAAATGGAAAAGTATTTGTAACCATAAGGCAAAGGAAACACTAGAATAGATTGTCTGGGGAAGATACGGAGCCTTTGTCATCTGGTCTCTTAAAAATTGGATAAGACAAACGTTTGTCAGAAGTGATGTGGCTCTGGTTTGAGCAGGAGGATGGATCACGTGACTGCTAGGGTATCTTCCATGTGACAATTAGTATGAGATGAATGATCATGATAAGGTAACTTGAATGGAAATCAAAAAAATATGAAGCAGTTGCATCTATGTGACAAGAAGCCTTTTTATGTTTTGACATAATTGATCTTCTTTGTATGAAGTATTCCATGTCTTTGTGCTCTGTATGTAACATGGTTTTTGAAGAAGCAATGATGCTAAAACTCTGAAAGTCACGTGCTCTTTCTTCTAACATTATGTTGCTTTTTCAATTGTCTGTTAGCTTGGCATTTTACAGGTTTAATTTGGCTGCTGAGCTGTGGTTTACTGCAGTAATGTCACATGGAAAATTTGTTCAATTGCAGATTATGCTTTAACATGTCAATCTGTTGCTCTTTTCCTTGTCCTCACGTATGTACTTTGCTTCAGAATTACTTCAGCAACTTGTATTTTGTTTGAATCTTGTTTTTTCTCTTTCTTTTCCACCAGTTCACAGGTGTGTGTTTTCCTATTTTTAGTGTCTGTGCTTTGTTAGAAAAGTGTGAGAAGAATACCTGGCAAGAATGCCTGGCTCAAAAAGCAGCCTTTGGAGTTAGATGTTAGTAAAAAGAACCATTCACAGTGGGTTATGAAGGAAATGTTTGAACTATGCAACAGGCAGGAAGGTAGCATTTAATAAAGACAAGGTGAAAGAAGAATTTGGTGTGTTCCTGATCCATTCAGTTCCATGCGGCTTTCTGGAAATTGGTGTGGCTGATTTGAGCGGTCTGGGTGGAAATTCAAATGGTTCTTTACCATCAATTATCCTTTTCCTCCTCTCCCCACTTCCTCTCAAGTCCCTAAACTTTTCAGAGTGGAAGCCTTCCTGCCTGGACACTGTAGAAGGTCATAAGGATGACTTGGTAGAAAGTGAGCTTGCAAGACCAATCCACCCAGAACGGACAGTAAGGGGAAGTGTCGGGGAGGGAAAAAAGAGATACTGATGTGGGACAGTTCTCCTGCCTTTAAAATGTCAAACCTGAAGGGAAGAGCTAAGAAAACTCTTATATGATGTCTGGATCTGCACGTGGCCCAGGCACATATTAGGCACATACTTGTTTTAGTAATATTGGCATTTCATACAAAGCTTCGCCTTTAGCAGAACTCAGAATTATAATGCTACCAATTGTGAAGCAGTATTCAATCTCATGGTTAGATCATGCACGTAAGTAATATTGTCAAATTTTTCTCTGGAAAAGTGGTTGATATCCCAAGTTAATACAAATAGGGTGTTTTGCTACTGTTCAGGGTGATTTTAATAAAGCATTTTATTATATATATATGTTATAAATAATCATGAACTGGATGGATGAAAAATATGGCTGATAAGACTGCTGGAGATAAACAGTCAGCTTGTATTTCACAGATAGTGTTGCTGTTTTAGGAAGCAAAATAGATGATTTCTAGAAAATGAGACAGACAGCACCAGAGTGTATTAGACCTAAGATCATTTGAGAGAAATCTGAGGTAATGAACATTGGGGATATGGAAATCATGCAGGTGAAGAGATGACGTATGTCAAAAGTTTTGTTACTTGAGAAAAATTATAATGGTAATGTGATGTATTGCAATATAACCAGAAAGACCACGGAAGGAAGTGCAGCACTTAATGAAGCTGAGCTCTAGCAATAGCAGTGTCAGAACAAAAACAAAGAATTCAAAGCATGGCGTACGAGTGGAAGCATGAGCTCTCAAGACATGGCATGAGAAGTGCTGCAGAAGTGTTTGCTTCTTGATGCTTTTGGCGTTTCTGAAAACGCTGTTGTGTAGCTGTGCCTGCAATGTAAATACAAAGAGGATATTTGACACGCAGTAAATGTCTCCATGACTGTATCAGAGGCAGCTGAGATAGTTTAGTGATTGGAATAGAGGATGCATAAATCACAGTACGCGCTTAGCATTGGATATGGACCCAAATAAAAAGAGGAAGAGAAGACTTGGCCGAGGAGCGCCTGCAGAATGTTGGATGAGTGTCTTGGGAGGGAGGATGTCGCTTGGCGCAAGGCAGAAACCAGTGACTGCAGCCAAGAGCGCTCAGTCTGGCATCGCGGAGGAGGAGGAAGTAAAACCTGCTCGCCCAAGTTTCCCTAACTTTGTTTTTCCCAATCTTTAGCATTAATTTCTCAAGCTGGTGGTGTTTTACTGCCGTGGGACTCTTAGGGTTGTAAGCAGCAAATATTGGAGTTGCAGGTCACCAGTTCTTTGCGTTCGTCATTGGTGGTTTGATACTAGTCTTTTTAAGTCCAAGAAATAGTCAAAACTGGAGATGCATTTAGTAGACCACTCTTAGCACCAGAATCATTGAATTTGCTATACATTTGGAGAATGAATAAATAATCAGTAAGATATGAGTTATGGGAGCATTTGAAAAGGAGTGATTAAGATTGTCTTTCATCAAAATTATAATTTTCTTTTGTAAGCTTTTAAAAAGTTTTGTTTGTTGGATGATTTAAATATTTAGAAAATGCATTTCTTTTGAAATTAATGAAGAAGCACAAGAGGGAGTTTTATACACCAAAATGTTAGCTGTGAGACTGTATTATGTCAGTTTAGGATTTTATATAAAATATATGTGAGGAAAATTTTCATACTTTAGCCGTTTCTCATTAAAAAGCTTTATCAAAAACAGCTTGATTTGATTTTAACAGGAAACCACTAATTGGCATTTGGTAAAAGTTGTTCCCACACGGGGAGGAGTACCCCTATGAAACTGTTATTTTTCAATTAATTATCACTTTGAGGATTGCTGAGAAACAAGTAAATGTGTTAGACATTTTCCCTGACAACCTAAATATTCCTGTAAAGGCCGCTTTGGAGCTCTGCTTTCTTTTGTCACTTTGGTCCGTTACCTCTTCACAAATGCGTAGCCTGAAGCTCAGCATGGCTAAAAAGGGAGATTCATTCCCTCTGCCTCGTTCCCAAACCTTTCCCAGCTCCTTCCCTTGTTGCTCGTCGGGGAGCGCATCACTGTCCTGTGCATCAGACAGGTTGGCAACCTGACCTTCATCTTTGGATCTCGCCACAAAATGTAAGAGCTTTGGCTTGGGCTTTCACCTTCCTTTTTCCAAAATACAACTAAGACAGTGCTTGCATCATCTCTGCAGGGCTGCTGCTTTTTGCAGGTGCTGTGACGGGGTCTGTGCCGCGGCCCGCGCTGTGGCCGTGCGCGTCCTGAGCGCTGCGTGCGAGAGGCGCCGCGCTGCAGCCCGGGGCTGCTCCGAAGGTGTGTGCAGACACGGGCTGCGCTGAGCTGCCTGCCGCTGTTTCAATACTCCGTTTATCCAGCCATATCAGTAAAGTATACTTTTAAATTATTGAAGTATGATTTTTTAAAATGTCGTTAAATGGGTGCATAATTGCTTGAGATAGTGCTTTCAAAAAGTAGCTCTGAATGGTTTGCTTGTCACCCTGGAAGGGCATCTGAAGGTGGAGGCTGGTAAGGGTCAGTTCTGGGTCTACAGTTTTACTAATTACTTCGACAGGAAGATCAAGAGAGAATATAAAAACCTACAGATTAGCAAGTTCTCCTAAGGCTTTTTGAGGGTGGAATCAGAATTCCGAAGCATCTTCAATTTTAATGTCTGCAATCAGCATGATAACCCTTGCAGTTTACTGAAAAGGGAGATTTCAGGTGTGCAAGTACGAAATAACTGAGCATAGCTGTTCAGAGAGCTGCAGAGAAGGAAGAGGCATGGATGCAGAATAGCTGATAGGTTAAATATGCGTCAGCAATCTCAGGTCGTTGCAAAAACAGGCAAGTCTCTTGGTGCTAAGTCACTGCTGTGCTCGTCGGCCAGATGGCTGCGTCCGGTTTCAAGCGCTCCCTATCAGTCGTGGGGCTGGGGAGCCTCACGAATTTGTCACAGAAGTTCCTGTGCCGGCGTCATGCCTTCAGAAAGGTGTATAGAGAGTAGAGACAGCCCAAGGAAGAGTAATGATAAAAAGAAGCTAAGGAAAAAAATGTAATCGTTATGGAAGAGTAGAAGAAACTGGATGTGTTTTGGTCTAGAAGAGGGAGAGTTATTAAGGACATCATAGCAGTCTCTCACTACATGAAGTGGTGCAAAAGAGGGAATGCTAAGATGTTCTTTGTGACCACTGCGGGAAGTATGATAAGAAACTGGGCAGTCAGCAACTGGAAGAAAAGGATGTAATGTAGGACTTATTGGGGGAAAATGGTTAAATGGTTAAATGTCGGAGAAAAAGGAGGGCTATTGCAGAGTTCCCTTTAGATTCCTGATGGAGTGGGGTGGTCAAAATATGGTTGAAGCTGCCCAAAGCAAGAGGAGACAGTGCTGCACAGGTCTGCCTCTGCTCGCACTGCTTTCCTGGAGCAGCACTACCCTGCTCTGCAAGAGAACCCCCTGCAAGCACGGCAAAATGCACACGCTGGGAAACTGTCACAGAGTATGCAAAGTAACAATAAATAAAGTGAGATCCATTATTTAGATCAAACTAGAATCAAGATCCAAAATATGTTAAAGGAATGCAATCAAAAAGATGTAAATAATGTAGATTAAAGCATACTTTAGGGGACTTCTTTTGTTATCCCGCTTTTTGGTGTGCTAAATATGAATTAAGAGTGGGAGTTAAATTTATAGATGTGCTTGGCTCTTTACAGAGTCTAGCCAAAGGCAAATAAAATGTGACATATCCATAGATCAAGCATTTATTCCTTATCTTCCAACTGTTCAATGCTGTCAGATAGAAGTGATACTTATTAATTAGTAACCAAGTGTGAATGATGCTGGAAATGCCAAATTATGCCATTATTGCAGCTGTACCTGCCATTTTGCTTTACTGAATTCAATTCTTGGCTTTGCTCTTTTTCTCCAGTAAAAGATACATTATGATTGCTTCTGTTGGTGTAGGATAAGAAAGTTTTCATTGCTTTGTTAATGTTCTACTTCTGCTTCCCTGGGTTTGAACTGTCAGGAACATCTTTTAAAATTGGTCTAACTTTTTTTATTAAAAAAATAACCTTTTTTTCCCCCCCTCCTGCCACCACAGGCCTTGACTGTTAGGCAGCTGCAGCCGCCGTTCTTAGTGTGTTTGGATGAACTATTGGCCTCATCCACATATCCCAAATGCACCGCAGAAGTTATCCTTGGAGAGCCCCAGGTTTGGTGGTGTGCCCTCCCTGATCAATGTAAGGAATCTTGCGCTTCCTTTCCAAGTCCCTGTTACCCCAGGCTGCCTCAGGCGTTGCTGCTCCCGGCTGTCTCACCCTGCCCTGTCCAGCCAAACAGGGATCAGTCAGCTCACGTGCGCCCCGCTCCCAGGCCCGTGCTGCATCCTTCCCTGGGGACAGGGTCTCAAGGTCAGGTTTAAAGGTTCTTCACCTTCTGCAGCTACCGGAATCCGCTTAAGGAAGCTTTAAGATCCTGTCTTTGTTGTTCCCTCCTTCATTTCCTGGAGGGTAAAAGGTGCTTGCATGAATGTGCTTTGTGAGGATGACTTTTAAGATCTTGTTTACGTTATTGCTTCTCACTTTATCCTGTGAATTTGGTGTGTGTGTGTGTGTGTATATATGTGTAACGTGTCTCTGATATTATCTAGAAATTTCACAGTGAAATCTCATGCCCATTGTGCTAGACAGTTAAGTGGGGAAAAAATGTCTGTACCAAGATAGCTGTAAATTTTCATATATGTCAAGATACAACAGGTTTGGGGGAAGGGAAGCAGACTATTTGCGGTAGCAGTAAAATAGCTAATGAGAACAGATGTCAGCTTGCTGAAGTAAGAGACGCAAAGGCATCAGGCAAACATGGTGAAAAGATTCAAAGAAAGAAAAATTGGCATGTTAGTGGGAGCCCTTATCTGTACACGGGTGGAAGCGTGGAGGAAGGCGTGTATGTTTGGTGAGGACTTGGAGGAAAGTACCCAAAGCTGTTGTCTTGTCATCAGGAGAGTCAACAGCTTGACCTCCTGGTACCTCTTACACACTGAGTATCATTGGTAACTTTTAGAGGGGAGTAGCAATGGAGGGATATGCATCAGAGCTCTGAAACACTTGGGATGGGTTTGAAGGGAAAATACAACATTTGTTGGGACTGGAGAGGAGGTGGGTTTTGTTGCTGAGGTGCAGAGCTTGAGCGGTGGTCTTGGGCAGCCCCCTTCATGGAGGACTGAAGTATCCAAAATGTAGGTACCACAAGCAAGGTATAGCCTCAGAGTAGACTGAGTCAAAACGGATCCTCAGGACCTGGGCGAGGAGGAGGATTTTGATATTTAAAGCTGATAAAAATGTTTTTCTATTCAATCCTCAAACTCCCTAGGTCACCGATTGTTTTATGCAAATTAAAATTTATTTGAAAAAAGCTCAAATTAAATTATAACAGCATAAACAATAATCTCTTACATTGTTTGAAATGCATATAAGTCACCTTCCTCCATTCGTCTTCTACACGTTCTTTCTGCAAGTTCCATTTTTTCTTCTTTTTCTCTACCTCCAGTTAGTCCTCTTCTTTTGTATTGCTTTCTTTTTGTCTCTTCTTTGTGAGCTTTGCGAGTAATAAATAAAGCATTAGCCTAGTCTTCTCTATTGGGTCTTTAACTAGGCAAATAATTGTTTTTTGGTAGACAGCAGTCAAGCTGTTCTCTAAATATCTTAAAAAATACCTGATTCTGGAGGACTATCAATTGCAAGTCTTGCAATGCACATATAATTACAGATAATATGCTTCTTAATTCACATTAGAATATGGGGCCATTATGTGATTTTACAGCATATCTTAGATTCTTAGCTGCTAAATCAGAGTACTCATACAATTCTGCAAACAAGTCATTACTGTGTTACAGAACCATTGGTTTAATCACAATATTTGTACTTTGTAATCTACCATTGATACCATTCTGCTCTCAGGTGTTTTTGGATCCCATTTCTTTAACAATGATGCTGGTGAAAATTAATCTAGATCCCATGAAAAAAGTTACCAGATTTGTGCCATATGGGTCTGTAACTTAACTCATGTATGTTTTCTGGGGGCAGAGGGAACGTGGATTTCTCCCCTCCAAGCCTGTACAGCATGTGCAAGTTCACCGTGGATTTCTTAAAGAGAGTCTGCAGTAGCTTGCTGGTCTTCTCACCTCCCCAAAACCTCAAACGTGACCCCTGAACATCAGGAATGCCACTGGTTTGCGACTGGTGTTTGTATTTGTGTTCAGAAAGTAACGCACAACGGGGGCAGCCGACGTGTCCGGCTGACGTCGCGGTGGCCGGGTGGGAGCCGCGGGGCCGTGCGGGCGCTCGCGCTTGGGCCTCGGCGGTGGCGCCGGTGGCGCGTCGCTGCTGAGGAACCTGCGCCCCACATCGCAGTTCACTCCTTTCCTGCCAGTAGCTTTTTTCAAATGATTAAGTCTAGCCCTTTTGCTAAGCCATAAGACTGACACTATAGTAAGGGGGAATGAAAATTACGTTTCAGTTTGAGCAGTGCTTAAAACCGTGCTAAAGTGATTTTAATCCAGCAGCTCGGGCTTCCTCGGCGCCTCTGTAGGAATTCCCCCGTCCCTGCCGAGGCAGATGGCATTAACGTGCAGGGCGATAAACAAACACGCTCCTGTTTGCAGCTTGCTGTCACTGAGGTCTTCCAAGCACTTGGAACAAGATGCGGTTTTGAGGAATTTCCAGGCTTTTCTTTGAATATGTTGGACACGAGCCTGCTCGTATAAAATCCAGGTAAAAGTTTGCCTCTTCCTTCCAGGGGAGCAGGGACTGCTATTTTTAGTCAGACCTGCAGCTCATTACGCTATATAGCATTAGTGCGCCCCATTATGCTGTAATTTATTGTTAGGGCTACAGGCAACATCTGTTGGATGTGCTTTTTGAAAGTCCAGCCACATGTTACTTTTCAGATACTTCACCTGATTTCTTTTCGTTCTCTGTCTATGTGGTATACAAGACCCTCTAAAAGGCTTACTCAAAAAAACCCGGCAGATATTTAAGGTGTTAACCTGAGGTGTCTTTGCAGCGCGCCTTTCACTACTTTTGTTTTTCTCCAACCGTAACTGATCTCAGATGATTTAAAGTACAGGAATTACAGTGCTGTTTCCTGGCTCTAATAACACTGAGTTCCAGATGGAAGAAGTCCTGTGTTAGCGATGATAATGCGCAGGCCCGGGCTGCGCTGCGGCCAAGGTCTCATCCTTGCCCCAAATCACTCAACAGGCTGAAGCTGCGCAACATGAAATTTTATATTTCTTCCCGAACGCTTTCTCACAGCGTCTCAGGAGTTTGCCCGTGTCAGTTCTCCCCAGCATGTCCCCAGCAATGAACTGGTTAACATGGAAAAGGAGGAGAGTTTTCTGCCCTCCTAAATGCTGAGCGCCAGGGGCAGGTCTTGGCACAGCTGGGGCTGCAGCAAACACAGAGCCCTCTGGGCCGTGGGGCCGGCTCGGCGCTCGCCCGGGTGCGCGGGGGCTTGGGAGCCCTGCTGGGCACTTCCGAACAACCTCCGGCACCAGAGCGGCATTTCTGGTGGGTGCTTTCTTCCCCCCTCTTACCAGAGGGGGATTTCTCAGCTTTGGTTCAGCTGCTATTCCAATTAGTGAGGAAATGTGAAAAACACCTTCAAAAGCTAAACTCAAGAGCACTTCTCTGAGCTTGTATTTAATCTTCAGTTGTTGGTTTCTGTGGGAGTTACCAAACCAGTTGAGCTAGAGCACTGGCGTGAAGCCAAATGAAAAATACAGTTTTCTTCACTGTAAACATGACTGTCAAGCAGTAATGTTTTTCTCAGCTTCATTTTAAAGGCATTATAATGGAAGAAAATGAAACTAAAACACATTTTTATGCCAGTGTTATACATGGAAGAATGTTATTTCTTTTCTTTTAATGAAAAACTCATAGAGAATGGAACATAAAAATTATGGCTTAATAGCATGTAATCAGTTATCTGTGTTGCTGGATACTTGATAGAGTTGTTAAACCAATACATTTCTTATTCTGTTTTTTTTTTCCCTCTGCAAACATGAAAGATATGTAAAGTTCTTTATTTTTAGTCCTGTTTTGATAACAGAAAAAAATAGGGCCTGATAAAACTTAATGAATAACAACAGCAAACATTAATCTCTATCTACTCCTTCAGGCTTTATTTTTAAACTCTTCTTTAGTGGCCAACAGCTCTGTTAACTTATCAAGTATTCCACTGAACTTGGCCATCCTCGCTTTGCTCTTGGGATTTAGTTTTTTTTAGATTTAGTGTAAAGTTCAGCTTTGCCCTTCTAAGGTAAATGCAAACTATGTTTAATACTGTGGTTTCCCTGTATGTAGTCCTGTAGGTAGAACTGCAGCAAATGGTGCATTTTCACTTACTTCTCAGAATTAAATTCGAGAGCTGTCTGCCTTGCCTTGTGCGTACCCCCCTGCGTTTTATTTTACAGCATGGGGAAAGCTTGTTTAACAAAATGTCTGATCAGCTGCTGCTTTGTAAAATGGCTTTTTGGGTACTAAGGACAGAAATTGCCTCTTGAAGAAGGGATGTCTGCGTCCATGCAGCTCAGTGCAGCAGAGGGTGACAAATCCTGCAGCTGTGCAAGGAAGGAGCAGGCCAGATTGTCCGCATGAGCTTTCTTAAGAGTTTCAGGATAGAAAGTAAGAAATAGGAAGGGGCTCTGAAGGGCTTTCTAATCTGCCCTGTCCCTCAAGACAGAATCAGGTGTAGCAAAGCTTCTCCTGACATCTGTTTGTCTCACTTGTTATAACCCCCCTTCTTATAACCTCCAACGATGGTGACTGCAGTGTCTCCCTAACATAGTCTGTTCTAACATGTCACTTCCAGGTTATTAGGAAGTCTTTGTTAAAAAGTACATGGATGGAAAATTCATAGAATTTACGGAGAAATTTGAATTGGGCTGGTACGGTTTTGTTTGCATATTTAATTCCTGTATTAAAAAATACAGCCTGCCTCAATTGGTCTGACTACTTAGAAGCATAGAGAAACTATGAAATTGTTGCAAGCCCCAAAATACGCTGTAGACAAGTTAATAAACTGGTGCCCAGCGTTTTGAAAGAGCAGAAGTTGCAGAGAGCTCTCCGGAGTGCTCCGTAGAGCTACGGGGATGCCGAAGCCTCAAGGAAGCTCCTGCTCCCGTGGCGCCGTCGCGCCGGCCGCGCGCGGGCATGACGCTGAGGCGACGTTCGCAGGCGCGCGCGGCCGGCGGGGCGCTCGCCAACGACAGACAGGGCCTGCAAGGAGCTCGGTCAAACAGCTTTGTTTGCCTTTCATCTTCGAAACCTGAATATAATTCCTTACCACGGCAGCGACTGTTTACATTAAATATTGCTATTTTATAGTGAAACATTACTATTTTATACAGCAATCTCCTGGATTTTCTCCGCCAAACAAGCGCTCGTTGGAACTCGGGGTGAGCCGGCTCCAGAGAGTTCAAGGTGCTGTGGATAATAAGGAAGTGTGGGGAACAACAGGCTATTGTTGTGCTCAGGCGGGCATTGTGCTGAGCCCCGTGTGTCCTGGCTGGCTGGCCGGCAATCCTACGGAAACCGAGACACCCACAGCTGCCCTGGGAAGCCAGGATCCTGCAAGAGCAGCAGCAGCTCGCCTGTAGATGAGGTTTTCCTAAAAAAAGGTGGAGTGTGAGGAAGAAAATGAAGTAGTAGCGTGGATCTTTATGGGAAATTTTATTCACAGACATTGTAAGAGAAATAGCAGCAAGCACAAAGCGCTTGTTTTGAAAACTTCCTGGGAAGTCTTGGCGTAGTGTGCGGAGCTGAGGTGGAAGCCAACAGTTTGATAATGGAGAAGAGAGACTGAGGTTGGCCAGACTGAATGCAGAAAAGGCGCCTTCATTTAACGAGATAGGAAACAGGGAGGGGAATTGGTGAGGGGGAAAGCTAGAGAAGATGGACTTGGGACAAGGGATGGACTAAGGATGTTTGCAGGAGTGTTCTCGAAAGAGAGAGATAAGCTGTGTTTATTGATGCCCATAAAAGGCATGTTGCAATAATCAAGAGACAGGAAGATAAAAGTCCAGACAGGAATTTTAGCAGCATATAGATAGGTAACAAAGTACGTATTTGAGAGCAGTTACTCTGAAGGAGCTGTCAACAGTTAAATGTAGTTCATTATTTATGGATTTTAAAGACTGCTTTACTTACCTTTTCTATGGTTTCAATGCATTCTGTTTCCAAGCACATGCTCACTCTGACTGCTTGCTGGGGTATGGGAGAGGGTTCAGCTCGCTGGTGCCTTTCACTCCGTGTCCCGTAAGGGGGTGTCACTGTCTCTAGTTCGCGCTGTGTTTAACATGGCACCAGGATATTTGGCCAGTGCTGATTAAAAGCCAAATTACATGATCACAGCAATCCCTTATGGCCCTAGAACCCTGAGCCTGTAATAGGAACAGCCTGTGGCACTGTCCTGAGCACTGTCTCTTCCAGGGAGCTGTGGGCCCAGGAAACTTGCCAGTGCTGGAAGGGGCCAGCTTCATGTGATGCCAGTCCAGGGACCTTGGATCCTGGGGTGACCCTAATTGCAGATAGAAGCCATGATGCTGGAGGGGTAGATGGAACAGGGCCAATCATACAGAGCAAGCTGTGTTGCTTCTTTTGGTTACCCTAAATATACCCTAAACATGAGAGAAGCATTGTGCTAAAATATATTTTTACCAATGCAGAAGTTTGACCTAAAATTAAATACAAAAAATAAAATGAATAAAAACTTTTTCTCCATCCATTGAAATCAATGGAAAATACTTCCTAGAGCTCAAAAATGTAGACTAGTCAATAAGCTACTAGAACGAGGGAGAAGCATTCACGCTATGCCCTTGGGTACCATCTGACCATGCTCTTGGGCTCTTTGTTTGCTTGTTTTACTTACTTGTCCTGGTCTTTATTTCCCATTCTTCTCTCACACCGCAAGAGATTTCTGCCGGGGAGGAAGCGGGGCTTTCTGCCTGCTTACATATCTGTGCTTCACATGGCAATGTTGGGAAGGGAACCCACAGAGAAAGGCTGGCATCTCTGCAAAGAGTGGATGCGTGCTGGCATTGCTGTCTTCCAAGAACACGGAGTAAGAAAAATAGGGAGGGTAGCATCAACACACACACACCAAAAAAAAAAAAAAAAAAAGGAAGGAGGCAAATCGTTAGAAAAATGTTGATAGCAGTGAGAGAGGTGTCACACAAGGCTCCATATTTTCTGTTTTACTTGGTTAAATATTCATAGAGTTCCTTCAAAACTAGCCAAGAGAGAGGACGAAGCTGTTAAGGAGCAGCAGAAGCAAAGGGATCTGACTAGACCAGACTGTTCAAAACGGACTGACTACATTTGCAGTTGAGGCACAGCCAGGGTGTGCATGAGGACTCAAAAGCTTCGGAGGGCTCCGGGTCTACTAATTTTAGGCATTGCCAGTGAGATTTCTTTTGATTACCAAGTGCAGCAGAGAATGTGAATTACAGACTTGTAGGTGATAAATGATTCATGCAAGCTCCAAAACAAATAAAACTTCTGAAGTGTTTAATCAGCACGACCACAGTAACAAGGCCGTTATGTGCATATCTGCATAGAGACAGAGAGAAATGCAGATTACTGGCACTATTTTCCATTCACATACAGTGAGGGATCAAAAGGCAGCTTGTGTGTTTCTTTGGCCCTTTCTCCAGGGTAAGAGTACTGCTGCAGTGACACATTTCTTAAGGTTCTGGTGATTTCTGCATTCTATTTCACTCGGAAAGTTTGAGATGGTGCTTCTGATCTGACTTTCCAAAAGCCAGGACTACCCAGGGCTTCTCACTGACTTGGGTTTTGGGTTTTGTTCTGTTTATCTTTGCAGCCCGGAAGTCCAAAAAGTTGGGGAAATTGAAAGGGATGCATGACGAGCAGCCGCAGCAGCGACAACAGCCGCCCCCCCAGAGCCCAGAGGAAGGGACTACGTACATTGCTCCAGTAACTGAGCCATCTGTAAACACAGCACTTGTTCCTCACATGTCTGCTATTTCACCAGCACTTACTCCCTCTCCCGTTAAGATCCTTGAAAGCATCGAACCAGAGATTGTGTATGCAGGATATGATAGTTCAAAACCAGATACAGCAGAGTACCTGCTCTCCACTTTGAACCGCCTGGCTGGCAAGCAAATGATTCAGGTGGTCAAGTGGGCAAAGATACTTCCAGGTAGGAATGGGCTTCATTCAGTGAAATTTCTCTTCAGTTTCCCTGGTAGCTCAGTGTACTATTTGCCTGACAAATTTTATCTTTAGTCTGTGGGCTGTGTTGAAAACCCACGTATGGGGAGTAAGATGGACATCTGATAGAAGATTATTGCATTTGTGATCAATCCAATGTTCATTGCCTATGTCTGTGGTTGATACTTACGCAGCCTAAATTTTAAATAATAGCCTCCTGTGAAGAAAACATGTTATATTAACCGGGATGAAAAACTGAGTTTGTTTTTTCATAAATACACATTGTGGAAGTGTTCCTTTCGTTCCTTAGTGGCAGAGTAAATTATATATTCTGTGCTGGTTTGGCCAACCCTGTGTAGAGCCCAGCATAGTTCATGTGTATTTTCTGTTTGTTCTCTAGGATTTAGAAACTTGCCTCTCGAGGACCAAATTACTCTAATTCAGTATTCATGGATGTGTCTGTCATCGTTTGCCTTGAGTTGGAGATCGTACAAACATACAAACAGCCAATTCCTCTATTTTGCTCCAGACCTGATCTTCGATGAGTAAGTATTCCTTAATGATTCTGCCCAGTACAAACTGGAAGGAGTATTCTGCCTTCAGGTGGTTTTCGAGTATACCCACAGTGTAAGAATATGTTTATTCCCAGCTTTAAAGGTAGCTAAAAAAATCTCATTGACTCAGTTTTCAGCCAGCAGAGCTTTGCTACCATCATCTACTTTTCCTTAAATGTGTGGAATTATTTACAAACTAGAACATGCTGCTAGTTCAAAATATGACTGGTACACAACCAAGATTTACAGGGGAGAAAAAAATGTTATCTTACTGGAGCTTGGAAGAATATCTAACTTCTAGGAATTGTGAATGTTTAAATTGCATTTTTTTTTCCAAGAGAGTGATATAATGGTGCTTTTGTTAACAATATACAGCTGTTCAATGTGTTTTCTTGACAGTTTTAATTACTCTTCTTTGCAGTCATGAAAGAAGCCAAAATGTTATTTCAGTAACGAAACATCTTTTACAATACATTCAGAGAAAAGAAAAAGGATCAACCAAGGAACAATTCCTTCTGACTATGTGTGTTCCCTCATATTTTAAGTTCATGTTTTAGTGCTATGCCTTTGATGAGTTTAATTTAATTTGTGTTCCATTCGTCTAGTGTTTATTCCAAAACACTGAAGTCAGAACATAAATAAATACACAGGCAGTCAAACTGAGGTCACGTTGTATTTGCATCCTAGAAGGTATTTTTCTCTAGAGGTAAAAATAAGACCAAATCAATAGGACATGAGTATGAAGAAAAAAAAGCAGGAAAAGAAAGGAAAAAGAATAATGTGTCACTCAAACTGTTGAAGGATTCTGAACTTTTTATTTTCTAAGAAGAAGAAGATGCTTTGTCATTGTCCATCTAAACAATCTTCCTTTGATTTAACAGTTCCTAATCAATCAATGCATTACAAGATTTTGTCCCAATGCAGTGAGCAGTATCAAATCAGAGTTGTGTTTTTTTTTTTTTTTTTTTTTTAGAGGAGAAATTGGTGACTTGCTGCATGTAGTCAAAAATGTACATTCAGGCATTTCCCTTGTTGAAAACAGTGACCTCCACTCTAACTTGGGACATTAGAGACTATGACAGAAAAAAATACCTATATCAAAAGCTAACTGAATCTGAACCCCAAAGAGTTTAATTCTTGTGAGGCAATGCACATCAAAAATCTCCAACACAGAGGCAGCCTTCCCAAACTTGAAGATCTATGGTCAAGTTGGAAAAGGGAAGATTCAAACTTGAGTCTATGGTCAAAATGTTTTTGGGCAGAGAAGTCAATCCTATTGCAAATAAAAGTGTATGTGCAGTGCTAGCATTCCTGATACTGAAGTTAGTACTGGATTGAGAGGCTGAGCTCTACGTGAGTTTTGTGTTGAAGCCCTGAGGTAGATGGCTGCAGATTTATGCTGAGGTTGAGATTAGCATCTAGTCAGGGAAAGGACTGCAACTTCATAGAGTGCAAAATGAAGACATCCTAAAACAGGTATGTTTGCATGACAGTGGTCTGGTCTTCCACACCATTTTACAATATATTCAATAAAAAGCTGCCGAAGGTCACAGAAGGTAGATATTTCTGAAGAGAAGAAAAAACAACATTATTAGAAGCTATTCAGTCGTGAGATATAGACGAGGACTTTTGAAATACGTAACCTGGGGACAAGAACTTTTTTTCAGAGGGGAAAAAAAAAAAAAAGAGCAATGTTTATTCCAAAGTGATAAGAGGGGCACCTCTGAAGCTAGAGTGTTTTTCCAAATTTCTGCTCAGTGGGTTGTAATTCATTGAATTGAGAGCCTGCATTTGGAGGGCTCAGTTTTGGATTCCCCCATGCAGGGAGGTCACTGAGAAACTGGAGGGGGCCCCATGGATAGTGATCCAGGCGGTCCAGGGCTTGGACATGTGCCCTGAGGGGAAATAGGAGAGTGGAGCTAAGTAGAAGTTGGAAAAGGGAAGATTCAAAGCAACTGCTATTAAATAAATGCATATATTCCGATATGGAAATCAAAATAATCTTGATTGGTTATTCTCTCAGGTGAAAAAAGAGATTGAATCTAGCAAATTGCATAGAACTTGAGCAAGTCTTAGAGCAGTTTTTCAAGTGAAATTAAAAAAAAAAAAGCACAAGCAGTCAAACAACATAATTTCATTTAATTTTGTTTCATCTTTAACATCACATCTTTTTTTTTTTTTTCTGAAAGAGCATTTCCTGTGTGTCAGTAGCAGGGGTTTAACCTTACTGTTTCATTTCACATCTATTCCTGTGTGTTTGTGAAGATGTTCTATATTTTTCATTGTACTTTTATGTAGTTTATGTGCCATAAAGTCTTGACAAATCCATATGGTTTGAAGCTTTGCTCTGGAGTTTCTGAAGTCTGGCCTTTCTTCCGCTTATTTGAGTGCTGTGAGCTTGGAAATGTAGTGTAGAGTTAGAAACATGGGCTTAAATTCTGTAGCACAAGGTTTGTCAGATCTCCCTCAGCTTCACCCGATGCAACTTTTTGTGTATTTTGTCGCCCTTGGCATTTTACATGTATTCATTGATGCAGAATGGAAAGAGATGGTTTTAAAACGGGTTTTTCCTACTGCCAACTTGGAAGATGTGTCCTTGTTAACACCAACCCAAAAATTTCTTAATATTTTCTCATATCCAGTGTCTGGAGAGGTAATTT
The DNA here is from genome assembly GCF_059628265.1 of Tinamus guttatus. Classification (NCBI taxonomy): domain Eukaryota; kingdom Metazoa; phylum Chordata; class Aves; order Tinamiformes; family Tinamidae; genus Tinamus; species Tinamus guttatus. Next base: position 5,161,958 of record NW_028288781.1, on the reverse strand, counting down.
CCTGCCTCTGTGTAAGAAATAATTAGGAGGGTCCCTTGCCAGTAGTGCTCAGGGCCCCCAGAGGGTTCAGTATTTTTCTTCAATGAACAGTTAATAAAGAGTGAAAGTAGAGGTTGGCATTGGCAGAATAAGTTGCTTTGTTTTACATTAAACATATTTTCCGCTTACTCTTAACTGCTGTGAATAAAAGGAAGTCGTAAAGATTCTGGAAGGCGTTGATATATGATCTTGTTTTCTTTCTTATTCTGGAGGCCTGGAGACAAGATGAACAACAAATGAGAATCTCTGTTCTTATGAGCTGTTAAACGGGTCTTTGACTTTATAAACATGGTGCAAAATGTCTCCCTACTAATACATGGTCTGATTTCTGTTAGGGTTATGCAAGGCTAGAAATTCCTAACCAGCTTTGTTTAGTCATGAAATATATCTAATTAAGTGTACTGTTTGCCTTTATGGATCATGCATATATTCCGTAGCTTTAATTGTGCCTAAGCAAACACGAAGATGTGAACTGAGCGATAAGAAAATGGCTACACAACCAACTTACTTGGTGTGCTACAGGAATACTTTTTAAGGCTCCAAAAGGGGTGTAAAATAGTGGTATTTTATGTTGTGTGTGTGTAAATGAGCTACAGTGTGTGTTCTCTTTGGATTCCTTTATTTTATGGTATGGTCATAATCAAAACTAAAATTCCTGTAATTACAGCTTTAGATTCCATAGTAAATCTTTCAAATGCTGTGATACATGGGATACCACGTAATTTCTGTTACTTGAAAGCACTTTTAAATAGTGGCTATTCCATATGTAATAACATTCAAAAGATGATGCAATAATATTGCTAAGGCTGTGAACTCAAATCCTACAAGTTGCAAAATTCACTGTGGAATCGTAAGTCAAGCCCTTGGTGGAGGTGTTTTAAAGACTGTATCCGTAACCAGCTTTCCTGTACTCCCCTATTGCTGTTCCCATGCACCTCCTTCCATGCTGTATTGGTCGGGTTGGCTGTGGGGATGATACAGGGTGACGCAGCGAGAGCCGCTGGATTTCTGCTGCGTTCGTTGCTGCTGAAGAAGCCGCACACCAAACACAGGGCAGGATTCGGGAGAACAGAGACACTAATAGGGAAGATTTTCTTACAACGTGGCAAAATACTATCCCAGATTCAAAGAACCAAGCTCTAAGACATTTCAAGGTCCTACGGCAAAGTAACTGAAATCCCACAGAAAACATTGCTATTACTTAATTTGAGAAAAAAATATATGTCTTAAGGCTTAACCAAAGACATTTAGCTGAAATTTTCTCATCTAATTCATCCTGAGGCAGGCATACATATTGAAAATTTAGGTCTAAAGCACTAAGTTACCAAAATTGTAAGCAGGAAACTAAGTGGCACTGCTTGAAATGGGTACAAGAACAAAGCAAGGGAGGCAGCAAAAAAAAAAAAAAATTAGAATAGCAGTAGCACATTTTAATGGATTCTCTCTGAAGCTATGCGGAATGAACGGTCCTAAACAGAACAGCCTAAAACCTGTTTATTAAGACATGCTCCTGGGAGGAAGGAAAGCTGGTTTCACATTTCCTGGGTCTCCCACTTCCTGGCTGGATTCAGCACTCGGCTGTTAGCTTAAAGCTTTCTGTGGCTGCTTCCTTTAGAAGGGAAAGTGCCCTGCGCCTGTGGAGGAGAGGCAGAAGTGAATAGGTCCTTGAATCTGAATGGCCTCTAACTTTGACAAGTAGGAGCTTCTCTGCAGAATAGAAGTCGGATCCCTAAATCCCAGGGAAAAGCCACAGAGCTCCTTTTTGTGCACATTCCCCCCAGGTGCCAGCTGGCTAGCTGGAGCGGATACCCCAGGACCCACTTTGAGCCCTACGCGACCTTAGGCACAGGCTGGCAGCCTTTTCGAAGCAGCGGTGCCTCGCCGGCCATGCGGGAGGCGCAGCGTCTGCCGAGCTCGCGGGAGCCCGGCGACCTGAAACTTTGTGCTTTCTGGTGTAAGGAACTTTGTAAAATTGCCTAAAATATTGTGTTTGCCAGTATTCCAGCCTTGCCCAGCTGTAAAATGGCAGCAATACAGGATTCTGAAAGAATTAAGTAAAGCAGAGATGCCGCACTGAGAAGTTTCAGTACGGTATAGAAAAGCACAGCATCAATATTTCAGCAGTACTTTACTAATGCACTGAATGACTAATGTGTGTATTTTCTTATTCCCTTGATTTTTTGGGGATTGTCATCTGTAACATAAAGAATAGATCACAGAAACGATGTGTGCAGGTTCCAAGCTTTCTAGCTGTTTTGCTTTGTTTTGCTGTCAGAAGATCTTTACAGATATTTTTTTTTTTTCCCAAGCCAAGGACTCGAGAGTTTGTGTGAGTAAAAAATAGCACCAGGTATTGTACAAGGTACCCAAAAATTATTGAAATGAACTTTAAAAAAAACTGATTCTAAAAATGGGGGACAGTTTTTCCTAGCATTTAGGTCATCTGCCTCTTACTTTTTCTGTCCCTGGAAATAACTATTTGCTGTCATATGCATCTAGGTTCTGTACAGTATAAAGGGCTCAGGAGAGACTGCTGCTCTCTGAGTGCTATGTACAGAACCGCAAGAGCAGAATATACTGTTTGACATATTGATTGGTGCTTTTAATTGATAAGGAAAAAAATGCAGGCTATGGGTTTTGAGCTAAGAAGTGGCTGCTATCCCTTTTATCATTGCCATTTGGAGCAACTGTGACATTGCTGGCCACTTTCTGAATTTGTAGCACAGCATTGGAAGGCTCTTTTCAATATAAAATAAACATCTACTCCATATATTTTTAAGTAACCCACTAATGCTATTTTTGTAAGCTGATTTAACAAACTAGCATAGCTTATTACAAGTTAATATAAATCCTTTCTTTAGCATGCAAAATTTAACTTTCAATAAAATAAAAATGTGATAATGCAGTGATCTTTCATGCTAAGCCTTTCGTAATTCCCCCAACTGTGTTGTGCTAAAATTCAATAGCAGAGAAGAGGTTGATATTAGAAGTAGAGGAAAAATAGAGAAGATATTTTTAAAATGAGAAGGTTGATGCAGAGCAAATGAAGTAGAGAGAGGGCAGAAAAACAGTTTCAGTGCGTGGAGATTTCTATGAGGATTCTGCTAACATTGTCAAAGGATGTGAATGGGCAGAGGATTTTGTAATGTTGAGAAAGACTGTAAAATTAAATTAACAATTGAGATCTGGTATGGCTAAACAGTTAAGATTTTATTTAAAAATCTGCATTTATTAATTTTGTATATTTTATTAGTAAATAGCATGGTCATTGTCTTTTCATTATGTTCCTAATATCCTCTCATAATATACTTGTGGAACCTGAGACCATTAGGATTTAGTGTTGCATAACGCGCTGTAAGAATACGGCTACCTCTCTGTGACCTTTAGATGCTGAAGCCTGTAATTCTTTCTGGTATTCTGATTTCTATAGTAACAGCAGGAAGATAAATGTAATAAAATAAGCTGAATATTTAAGAAGACCAGGGTTTTTTTTAACCTTGTATACCTTGGAGGGGGCGGGGAGGGCAAGAGATGATTCCAGATGGGCTGTGCGTGGCAATAAAGCCAATAAGTTGTTTTGTTGTTTAAAAGATTACTGCTTCTCGTTTCCATTTCGCAGGATGGTGGCTCTTAACCCTTGTGGTACTGCTCTGGGTCTGTGCTGCAATCTGTTAATCCTATAGTGTCTAAATTTAGCTAGATTTTTGTAATCTTTTTAATCTAGCAGTCTCCAAATCCCTCATTTTTAATTCGTATTGCCCCAGTGATCGTTGGGGCGAGTTGTCAGCGCTCGGTCTTTGCTGATAGCGTGTGTGACTGTTGATGCTGTGAGAAGGTCGGCAGCTCCCGGCTGCTCCCGCCTGCCTCTCTTTGCAGGCAAGTGTTATTTTTGAGGGGGGGAACCACATTCATACCATCCAGACTGGCAGTGCAGAAGTAGGTGTTTTTATCAGCAGTATTTACGTCTCCTTTAATTGTTATTTACTTTCTTGTAAAGAGCTGCCAAGTTTGCATCCACAGATCTGTACACATCGCAAAACTGTGAGCTTCAGAGAAATAGTAAAAGGAAATTTGAAGAACTACTGTAGTGCCTGTAACTGATAGGTGCATCCTGCATCAAGTAGTTTTCAAGTTTTATTTTCCTTTTCCTCATAAATGGGTTATTGGTTGTTGGTAAAGCAGTAAATTCAGTTTCATTATGTAACTTTGCAAAGGATTAGTGTTGAAATGCCATTATCTAATCAGTTCAAAATTTTCTGGAATGTTTAGACCTAAGTAGATGAGAATTCCAGTTAAAACTATGAATCTGTAATGTGAAATGGGAGACAAAGCAATGTGAATGAGATCTGTGAGATTATAAAAGCAACTGTCAGAAGAAGGGTCCATCTAGCACGGTTTGTCACCTCTGAAAATGGCCAGTTGCAAAAAAAAGAGTGCAAGATCAGGACAAGGGTAAAATGATACTTCTTCATTTCCCTGTTCCAGCAGTCAGAGATTTAGGTACTTTCTGAACAGGCGATCACGTTCAGACAGTTGTGTGTAATAACCCCTCTGAATCTTCTGTGAATATGCCTAATACCTTTTGAATGCATTTATAATTTCAACAGCTAAGGCAATGACTTGTGCACTTTAATTATGCATATTTGTTTGTTGGAGATTTTTTCTAAAGCAGGTACCTGATAATTTAATTACCACTTAATTCTTGTGTTTGCAGAAATAGTGAATATTTTTCTTTTCATCCTGTGGGTGCCATTTATCATTTACACATCTCTGTCATGTCTTCTCTTTTCTTTTATGAGCTGGAGAATCAACTAGTCAATTTAATTTGCCTTTGAATATCAGTTGTTTGGTACCCTGGTTGTCTTCATCTCCTTCCTCTATACTTTCATTAGCCTATTATATTCATTTGGAGAATGGACCAGGATGACACACCATGCTGCAGATTTGCAATGGATTTGTACAGTAACAAAATTAGGATTTCTGTCTTGCTCTTACTTGTTCTAATATCCTCTGTTTTTTGGCTGTTAGTAAATAGTGAGTAAGCATTTTCAAAAAAGAAACCTCCTACCCACCTCATCCCAAAAATGCCCCCAAAATGTTCTAATGGGCACAGAGGCCTTGCTATTGTGTGAGGTTAGCTAATTTAGAGTCAGTTTGGGGGCATGTAGAGTAAAAGATGGTTTTACTGTGTGCACACTCCTGCAATTAGTGGTTTTCCTCTTCCGTTGTGCCAGCTTGTCATGTAGGTTTGCAAGACTTTTCTGAGTTCTTCTCAGACAGTGCTTGATTTACTTATCTTGAATCAGCTGCAAACTCTGTCCCTTCAACAGTTGCGATCTTTTTCACATGATGTATGAGCACGAATTTTCAACCCAACCCAGTCTCTGTGAGACTCCCCTGGTAACCTCCATTACTATGATAGTGTCCATTTATTATTACCTTTTGTCTCCTGTTTTAATCTGCTCGTAATCCAAGCGGAGCCCTCCCCCTTATCCGTTTATAAGCTCTCTCTAAGAGCTTTCGGGAGATCTTTTTAATGGCTGCTTTGGAAATCCCACCTTTCCCGGCCTGCGCCTGCCCTGGCCCCGCGAGCGCCGGCTCCCCGCGGCGGTGCCGCGCAGGCCGCACTGCAGCCCTGGCCGCCTGCGCGCCCTACATTCCTCCACGCGGAAACCAGGGCAGGAGAGAGGAGGAGGAGGAGGAGAGGTGTTTGCTTGGGTCTCACCCCATATGGAAGTGGGATGCAGCTAGACCTGGCATGTGTGAAGCATTTCCGTCGTGTAGACGCTGCCTGTACCCACCAGATCGCCCGCATGCTTATTGTCAGGGAGCTCTTAGAGATTTGTGAGATGTGACCTCTCGTTACCAAAACTGCGTTGAATTTCTTCCGTTATGGCTTATTTATTTATCTGTTAATTCTCCTTTCAATCATTTTGTTAGATATAGAAGTGAGACTTACCATTCTCTGGTCTCTGGGGTGCTGCCTCACCACTGCCAGACTCATTTTAAGAAATCAGTCACATTTGTCACCTTCTACTCCTTTATAAGGCCAATTTAAGCATTAAGCTCCTCAGCACAGTTGGTAGTTCAGCAATTCCATATTTAAGTTACTTTAAGGAGCTCTACCAAGGAGCTCTTGGATGAATGCCATCTGGTCTTGGTAATTTATTACTGTTCACTGTATTTTTTTTCTAAACCATCTTCTACTGAATCTGAAACTGGTTCCCACAGTCCCTTGCTGATGCAGAGCACTGGTGCAAAGATTTTTACCTTTTTCTGCTATGCCCTGATCTTTCTCAAAAACTTCCTTTTCTTCTTGATCATCTTTTGGCCCTACAGATCCTCTTGCAGGTTTCCAGCTTGTCCTGTGTTTGAAATGTTTTTATGACTTTAGGATGAAAATTTGTCCCAGGATTTTACATTTAATTTGGCATAATTATGCTCTCTTTTCTTTCTGCCTCAAAAGGACTTCAGGACATCCACAGGACTTCTGGGAGGGTATCTTTGCAATTCCCTCTAGATGCTTGGCAGGAAGGTTAGGATGGAGACAAGGTTTGCCCCTTTCAAGTCTCTTTTTGAACATGACAGTGCTTTAATCTTTCTGCAAGTCAGGGAGCTATTTGGTGATATCTCTTAGTGCCCTTCATATTTGTAGGGCTTCCTTTCATTATTTTCCTTATAAGCTTAAATTTTCAATGCCCAATTAAAGTAAAAATCAGGAGGTAGTTTCTGTAAACTGGTTAGAGCAAGACTGGACTTCCAGGAAACGCCAGGCTTCGCACAACAGCTTGAGCAAAGTCTTAAAATTTCGGAGACGCTCCTGATGCAAAAGGAGAATTGCTGCTGCATGCGGACTGTATCAACCACTTCACTGGTGTGTCACTTCAAGGGATATGGAGCCCTTGCAGAATGATTTATAAAACAGTACTTAATGGATACCGTTTCTGGCTGTCCAGAGCCTTTTCTGATGAAATTTGATGAATATTGTGCATTATGATCATTTGGTTTTGAATATGGCATCGAAAATGCGTTTTGGTAAAGCCATTCTTAGGCATTGTCTCATTTGAACTGCGATTTGTCTGTTTTGAAATGCAAACCAAAAGAGAATATGTGGTATGAGCATTCTGTTAACTACATAAATGTTAATTCCAGCAGATACTTCATTTTATTAGCTATTTATGTGCTTGACATTTTAGGGTTGCATAACGGAGTGATTATTAAGTTGGATTTTAATACAAGTTTTCTGTTACTGATTGTGAGCTGAAACTCTTGTGTTGCAGTAACTACCCATTAGCTGTTGCCAGCTCCTCTGCTGATAGGCAAAAACCAGGAGAATACTTGCTTTAAATTCCAGGCTCTGAGTTTCTTAACACTAGAAACCTGCGGTTGAAGTTCTCTCTCATCAGGAAGACTTTCTCAGGAGAAAGCTTTAATTTTCCGAATTGGATCATTTATTTCAGTTTAAAAATTGACAAGATCATTTGCCTGGGAGCCTAATGCCCACAAAATGCCAGCTATTTGTGTAGTTTTCTTTTAACATAAAAGGACCTTCCTTGTCAATCGGTGATCAGCGCTGGCTCTGGGGCGGCAGTTCCTCCAAGGTCTTTCCCGTGGTGTCGGAGTGCCACCCAGCTACCCTTGTGCAGCCTCTGCAACGTGCTGGTTGCTGGAGTTGGTGCTTCACTCGGCTAGTGCTGGGTTTACCTCTGCTTGCGGCAGCGTCGACGGGGGAAGATCATCACTGAAGTACTTCTTTCTCATGATCTTTTCAAGCAATAGATCTGCTTTTTAGGTATGTTTTGCTTCTTTACTGGAAACAGCTTTCCTCCTGTTATAAGTGAAATTCCTGCAGGAACTTGGGAGTAGAAAGGATCTCCTGGATGCCCGAGTCAGTGCTCTGCTAGCAGAGGATGACCTCATCATAAAATCCCCAGGATTTAAAGGCTTCTTGGCCTTGCCAGGTTGACTTAAAATAGCAGGTTTGGCCCGTGATTTTTCCCCCCTCTAGGCAAGCAGAAGAAATGCTGCCTGTCGGCAGTGGCCGAAGCCAGGTGGGATAGCAGGAAGAGCTAGGATGGCTTTGATGGCAGATCTTGGAGCTCCGCTTTAAGAAGTTACAGCTGGCACCCGCTTGCCTCAGTACAGAGGAGCGGGGTGCGTGAGGCAGCGATGGTCACCGAGACAGCCAGGGAAGGTGGGAATGTGCTGCCAATCCTAACTGTGCGGCTGGGAGGCTGCGGCAATGGCACTTTTCTCTCTCCACCCCCCCCCTTTTTCTTTTTTTCTCTCTCTCATTTCTTTTTTCCTGTCCCCCTATCCTCACCCCTTCTTCTGTGCCTGGTACAAGGACTTTGGTTTCCAGCAGCGCCATAGGGCTGGCAGCCAGGCGCTGTAACATTTTAACCTGGCCAAGAACCACCAGAGCCTGTTTAAGGCATTTTGGTATTTTGAGAGTGTTTCCTCCAGGCCAACCCTTATCTGGATAAACCACCTAATTCCCAGTCTCCATTTATTCATGGCCAGTTTAACTGACTGCAAAATAATAGCTGAATTCTCTCTCAGTGAGTGTTTAGGGAGAACATCTGCTGTCCCCTCAGCAGGGGGAGGTCGTTGTTAGTGCTGTGCATGGGATTTTGTATTTCCATTGACTCACTGACAATTTAAACAAAAAAGGGCATAGACTATGGTCCAAATATCTCCCCACTTGAAACGTGGAACAAGAGGCCCATTAATTTCTACAGGATAAGGTGCCTGCATTTACCATTGATGCAGGATAACAAATGTCCTTTCCTTCCTGGAAGGAGAGGCTTCTGAAGCTCTGGGGGTTGGAAGCAATATGTGAAGGCTGCGTGTTTTCCTGTGCTGCTGCAGCTTGCAGAGTTTGAGTGGTGAGCAGAGACTAGAAAATGCTGAATAAGAAAGAAACGCCAAGTAAAAAGTCACGATCGAGTCCTGAATTTTGCATATGTTTTGGCTTGGATTTGGGTGAGTGCGATAACTTAGTGATGCTGCTCCAGCAGTGCCGGCCTTTGTGGCATTCGTGATGGTTCCAAGAGGAGGGGCTGGCGCGCGGGTGCGTCCGCAGGGCTGAGCCGTGTCCCGAGCGTCGCGGTGCCGGGCGCACGCAGCGCTGCGGGCGGCCCCTCCGCAGCCTGCCCTGCTCCTCGTGACGCCGCTCCTGAAGCAGGGGCTCCGGGGAGGGACGGCGAAGCGCTGGGGTGGTAATGCGTCAACAAGCTCAAAGCCTTCCACAGCGGGCGAACCTCCTTCAAGGCAGAGGGATAACTCGGGCGGAGGGGTTGGTAGTTAGGTGGTTTGATGGCCTCTACAAGGGACTCTGTGATTCGCTGCCTCGGGCCTTTGCACCCTTCATCCGCTGCTTGCCCCTTGCTTGAAGGGCATCCTGTGACAGTTCACTTCTCTCTCTTAAAACTGCTTAAAACTGGCATCTTCTGGCATGGTGGAAAATATACCTTCCTTTCTGAGGTTTCCAAGCTTGTTTTGATCTTCAGGCCTTTGGCGGGTTTCTTGTTGTTGTTTTCTGTTTGTTTTTCCAGAGAAACAGTGAAATGTGTTTTTTGAGTTCTCTTGAAATTATTTTAAATGATGGACTAGCTTGAAAGGGATGCAGATTTTAGTCTAGCAAAGGAAAGGCTTAAGTTTTGATTATAAAATTGGAAGCAGTTCTTACAGAAAAATGTAAAATCAGGAAACACAAAGTCAGAATAGACTACAGTGTTACTTGAGCTATTCCTAATTCTTTTTTGAGCTGCAGAAGCTGTGTGACTAACTCAACTGTGCTGCTCCTTTGAGGTACTGTCAACGGGGGCCTTCTCCCTGCATTTCTTGGGGTCATCAGCATGCTGCCTGAGTGCTGATGGATCTTCGGAACACCCACCACATCTTTCCCTTTCTTCCCTTCCCTTTCTAACTTAAGAAAACGTGTTGTGCTGTGGCTTTGAATAGAGTCTGTGAGAAAATAAATAAAATATTGTGTCAAGTTTGGTTTGGGGCTGTTTAGTCTTCAATACGTGAGATTTTTGATGCATGGGTTTCTTGCCCAGATTTATCTTTTTGGTTACAGTCAGTTGAGCTATAGTTTTTATACTCAACAAAAAGGTTTACAATACTGAACTTTAGGATAACTTCATAATAAATTAATTAAAAGTTATTTATTCATAACAAGTTTGATCTGTGCAACATTTCCGTGGGACCATAATTTCTGCGTGGCTGTTGGATTCCTGCAAAGACCACTTAAGTTTATTAATGATAAGCACAACTGGTGGAGAATTTAGGCCATCCTTGCATGCTGGGGCAGCAGCTGTGCTGGTGGTGCTGGTGCTGGTGTGCCCGCTCAAGCCCTCCGTGTCCCGTGAGGCCGGGCACGCAGCAATAGTCTCGCCTCCGTCTGGTGCTGGAGCCTCTTGCGTGGCTGGTGCCGCTGCCTCCTGGGCCAGTTTCCCTGCGGGTTTATCATCCCTCCTTGAGCAGGAGGGAGCACGGGAAACCCGGCTTGTTGGGTGCATCCTCGTTGAGGTGTTCGGCTGTCCGTGGGCAGGTGCTGTGAATGAGAAGGGCTTAAGCGGAGGCCGGTGCTGGAGACGGGGGCCCCCGCGCAGCTGGTGTGCGGGAGCCGGGAGTCAGTGAGGGCAGCGGCGCAGGAAAGAGGGAATATACGGATTGCATGGGGGTAGAGACACATCCGGAGAAGTGGAGAGAAGGAGAAAATGAACCCTTTAAGAGGGAAAAACAAACATCCGGAAAGTAGCTGAGATTTTCTCAGCTGGCAATATTTTTGCCGCAGGTCCTTGAGCTCAACAAGAAGCAACCAAAGAAAGCCCTGTTGCTCCCACAACACGTGCAGTCCCCTGGGAGGCTTTCTCGGGAGAGGTGCCCTGCCTTTGCTTCCTCCCGGAGCCGAGGGAGGAAACGAGGCTGCTCTTCCAGTGGAACATGATGGGCAGTTGTGTGCCCAGCTCTTACATGGTGTTCCTGGCCAAAGACACCCTGCAGGAGCAGGCGGACTTGGGCAAAGTGGTGGATGAGGGGCATTAGTTGCTGTTGGCGGTGGCTGCTCCCACCATGCCGGAGCTGCAGGAGGGCTCACGCCGAAGGCCACCCGAGCATTGAATTAAGCCTGTAAGGAGACACTCGAAGAACTTAAGATGGATTAACTTAAGGTGTAAAGTTTAAAGCGTATTATTATGAAGGAGGATTAAGCTAAAGTGAGCTAATGACACCACTTTTGAAGGAGTACCACACAGCAGATTCAGTACTTTGGCTCCGTGCCTTTTCTTACTTAATGCTCTTGAAAGTATAGGTACGTACAGATACATGTTCTTGTATTCCAGAGGCTTTTATATTCCAGATGGTGACATTCTCAGTTTTCCATGCTGCAAAGTAAATATGCTCTATTAGAAGTAGGTCCAGGTTATTTCTCTTACAAAAAAATGGGATGTGGTGGAATTCTGTTTTACTTTTTCCTCACAGCAGTAGTGGTGTTTGTGGTGACTTGGCAGTATTTATTCTTAGAGGAGGTTTACGGTAAGCAGGAAATAACTTGGTTCATGTTATGTCTGTGTGCCCTAATTTGTATGAAGAAATACTGTCCCATTTCTCTTAATATGTGAGCCATTTTATTGCTTTACTTCGTTGTTATTCTCATAGTGTTGTGATATCTGGGATGTTGGCATCTAAATTTTCCCAAAGCTCCGTAAACTCTTGTGTGGATTAAAATCAAGTGCACTGCATACGTAAATGCTCATCACATGCTTGCCTGGCATTAAATAGAGTCGTAACTTAACTGACATAACTCAAAGTAAGTAATAATTTGTAAATAAGGAATAAATTGACTGAATTGATTTTCAGGAGGGAAGCTAATTTGAAATTACGGCTTTGAGGTATGTTAAATAAATTGCTTAGTAACCAGGTTTGTATGTAATTTTGTCACCTGCAAACAATGTTATGAGGTCTTCCTTGAGAGTAAACAAGAGATAAGTATTTGTGCGTAGATACAAAACTAAATAAATAAACAAAACTTTTAGTAGAAGTCTTCTGTGTAGGCAATTATCATCCGAAAAGGTAAATAAATACGAAGAAAAACATGAGAGGTAAAATGTAAATTTTTGCAAACAGTACAATGCACAAGAAATAATGTTTTAAGTCTGGATGCCTTTAGGTTAACTATCGCAGGGGGTGTTTGGCCATGCTGTTTAGTGAAAGCATAAGAAACCCTAGACAAAACCTCAGAATGTTTCATTTTGTTTGCTCTGTGGCTTGTGGTATCAGATGAAAAGTCTGGCACTTCTCGTGTCTGTGCAAGTCAAACCAGCGTGGGTAAAGATCCTGCCTAGATTCTGTGCGCAGCAGCTTGCAGGGTATGTCACTACCTGGCCGCGTGACGTCTGCTAGTGAGGCTGCACGGGCTCTCTGTCTTCATGCAGGGAGACCAGCAGTTGGGTATATTCTGAAGTTGGAGAAAATACCTTTGCTAGTCTGTAAAAGCGATAACAGATGTAACGTTATTCTAAACCCTGCTAGTCTGTAGGCCTCTGAAACGTAGTCAGGTAATGTGCATTTATTAATAGAAATGTCCCTCCGACGCGTGCCTCGGCTTCCATTCCTGTTACAGCTTTGAGCACGGGGGCCCCCGTAGCACGTGCTAGGTTTGGGGGGTCCTTCCAGGCGCGAAGCTGCAGGACGGAGGCTGCTCCCCGGGGTCCGCATGGTGCTGCCCGCGCTGCCGCTCGCAGGGAGCAGCGTGGGCTCGTGCGGACCCTCCTGCGGACGAAGCCGGCGCCGTGCGGGTTGGCTCTGCGCCCGCCGTCCGCGCCTGCCCGTGGACCGAGCGGCGCGCGGCGCGTACGAGGCCCTGCCCAGCCCGTGCTCCTGTGGTGGCCGCGTCCACCTGGGGAAGGGCCGCTCTGCACGTGGCAGTAAGCGCTCGGCCAGGGTACGGCGCGAGTCGAGCTGGGCCTTTGCAGCAGGGGCTTTTGCATTTGTGTCGTAGCAACACGAGCAGTGGATGCTGCCCTTCTGCAAAGAGGGCCAAGTGGTGCTTTAGTCAACATTCAAAGGCAATTTGCTTCTATTCCTTTTCTTTCCCTTAGCCCAGGATGCATAATAAAAATAAACAAGCATGGCTTTACTACTACTACTATGGAAGAAAAAGCTGGAAACCCTTAATCTCGAGGAGAGGGTGGAGCTGGGGAAAAGTGTAGAATCCATGTAACAATGGGGAGTCCGTTTTATTAGTATTAAAGAGGAAAATAAAATCTGCTCTGGCAATAGTGAAATAAAACACCAGGAAGATTACGCAAGTCTTTGTTTGCACACAGTATGATTTTTCTCTTTCACCAGCCAATTTGTGTATTTGAAAAGTCAGTTGCTGGGTTAAAATAATGAGCTGAACTCTGTCCAGTTCCTCAATTTTGTTAAAAAATGTTTGGAGAAATATAGACAATTGTTGTTGAGCAATTAGAAAAAAAAAAAGTAGTGGTCACTGAGCAATTATAGCGCCTCGTTTAAATGCCCACATGTATATTGTACTTTCAGAGTGAGGCAGGCGATTCTCAGCAACTCTTTGCTTTAACTTCTGCGGTTTGGAATAGCATCTTTAGAAACATAGCGAAATCTCAATTAATTCAGTCAGGAACTAATGCAGGTTAGGTTAGCCTGGGGTTGCTGAAGAAAAGAGAGTGAAAATCCGAAATGTATCATACCGTATTTAAAGAAATTAATGTAAACTGAATACAAATCATGTAACCTTATTATTTTATTATGAGTCACACAAAAGCTTGTATTAATGAATAAGATTTTTCATGTTCATACTCCTTCATTCTAGACTATCGCAGATGATTATTTTGGAAAATCATACACAATTTTGAAACATGTTTTAATGTTTTAATATGAGACCGTTGCAGCAAGCTAGTAATTCCCCATAGGAAGTCTGGTTTAGGTTATTAACATGAACCTCCGTTACCAGAAAATAATTTTTCTTCATTTTTTTTGTTGGTACATGTTCACCCTTGGAGCCAGACCTGCTGTATTTTCAGGAAAAATAATAATCAGCCTTTGGGCCTCTGAAACGGAGGCTACGGGGATGGCATGTGCAGGGGCTGGCACGGCCGATGCAGCAGTGCTCCCGCGGGTCCCGATGTCGTCTGTCCACAGCATTAAAATTGAAACTCCTCAGTGACAGGAAGGCAGTAACATGAAGTTGTCCTCTTTATTTTATTTTATTAAACCCCTTCCTCATGTTGCAGACCTGCCAGCAGTATCTTTACAGCAGCGCAGTGTGTTTGGGGTGGTTAACCCCCCGTTCCTGCTGGCGGGTGCCGGCCGGCAGCCCCTCTGTGGGGCCGCGAGCCGTGGGGCTGCCCTGTGGGTGCCCCCGTGCGCTGCCCTGGGCACGGCCTGGCCCTCAGCTTCAGCCCTTTGCAGCACCGGAGCCCTCACGTGCTCTTGTGCTCTTGTGAAAGGGGGTGTTTCGTTCAGAACACGCACACAAGGAGTGTAGCTTCCCGCCATGCACCAGCTCTGGCCTCGTTAGCCGGATCACTTCCATGAGCCAGGGCTGAGCTGAGCAAACACGGACAAGCCAAGCACTTCCAGAACACTTTTGCTACTCCAGTGACATCTTCAGTGTCTAAAGCTCAAATGGTATTTCTTCTTATTTCTTTTTATTTCCACTCCTATGAGGGGCAGGCTGGGTTATCTCCAGTCCACCGGGTAGAGCTAAGGGAAATCATCAGCCACCTGTGGGTGACCTAGGCATTTAGAAAGGCAGTCCCCCTGCAAAGGTAGTTTTTAGTGATTTGGGTTTTTTTTCCCTACCAGTCTAGGAGCACAGGGGCAAGGCAGCTATATGGGGTTGGATGGACTCCAGCTTCATCCCAGGAGTCCCCGGCTCGTTGCCTCATTTGAATTTCAAGGCTGCAGTCTCTCTTATCCACCTCTGCGGTGAGGGCTTGCTTTCCAGGTCCCAGGCCTGGGCTGCCACGTACATGTGTGTTCTCACATATTAATCCTCTTGTTTTGTTTCTGGTTTTGTTTATCTTTTTGCAGGGAAAGGATGCGCCAGTCTGCTATGTTTGAACTGTGCCAGGGAATGCACCAGATCAGTCTGCAGTTCGTTCGCTTGCAGCTTAGCTTTGAGGAATACACTATAATGAAGGTCTTGCTGCTGTTAAGCACAGGTAAGTTCGATTCATAGTTACATGAGAAAACTTGAAATTAATTCTGCTCGTGAAGAAGTGCAGTGATTGTAACTAGTATAGCAGAAGAGCCAGGCTGTCTCCAGCAGGGCCCCAGAAAAAAAAGCCTGTTTTTATGTTTTAGGATTTATCTGCAGGCTTCTCTCTGTGAGTGCAGGAGTGCTCTTTGCAGTTTGAATGTGTCATGTGTGTCGGGAGGACAGGAGGGGCCGGCAAGGGGCTTTTGCCCTGCTCTCTGTATGGGAACTGCTGAATCAGCTGCACACACCGAGCAAACGCATCCGTGGAGCGGGCTGGTAACAGCTGTGTTGTCCTGCACTGTGGGGATTTGGGAAAAGTCCTGACTCAACACTCAGCCACCAGTTTGGGTGACTTAATGGCACCTTCAAGATCAAAAGATGTACGTTCCCCATACTGCAAGATGTGTACTTTTCCAGTTGCCAAGTAAAATGAGACTGCTCAGCCCTTTTACAGTGCTCTGGTTGTATAATAAATGATAGGGCACGCTCTGTTTTTCTCTTGAGCGTCATGCTTTGAAAGTTTTTAGGATCCTAAACTGCATCATGGTGTTCATTGCAACAATGTGGAGTTGTTACTAGCAGATGTCTTAATCTGCTCCTACAAAAGAGCAAAAACTCCTGCTCCATGTAACTTTATAAATACACAGACATTTTGTATGTGGTTTTTCCACTTGTCTTAATGAAAAAGCCAGTTACCCGTAAGCAAACTTTCTCCTGTGTCATCATTCTCTTTTCTGTGAGATTCACTCAGTGGCGTTCTCACAAGATAATGCATCAGCTGGGAGTTTCTGGTGTCACTTCAAGGAGTTCATCAGGCAGGAATTCTCCCGGCAGCATTAGGCCCTATGTGCTGCTGAGAGGTGCAGGGAGAGGAGGAGCAGGAGACCAGAGGGGCCCAGTTGTTCTTGCCTTCAGCTGCAAGCTCTCGGCAGCTGGAAGCAGACCTGCGGCTCCCGCCAAACGCAGCATCTCCCGGTTCAGGAGGCCCTCGAGGTCTCGCTGTCTTCCCCGGCAGGGTTATTGCCCCACGCTCTGCCCCAGCGGCACCGCGCGGGACCCTGGAGCTGGCGCACGCGGAAGCTGGCGCGGTGCCGGGCCGGGTGCCGCGCGGGGCTCGCAGCGCCGCGGCAGGACGGACACCGCTGCCGTCTGCCTCCCGCCAGGCTCACAGCGCCTGCCTGGGGCAGGACCTGGTGCTGGAGCTGCAGGGATTTGGACCCACCAACAGGAACCTCCTCAGGCTCTGAGTTTTCTGGGCTCGGCCACCCTGCTCCCTCCTGCTCTCAAGGCCCTTCCAGTTCGCCTGGAGCGATGGCACGGCGGCCAGAGAGAGCCGGCGTGGGCCGAGCACTGTCCTCGTGTCCCAGGGCAGGGAGGTTTGGCCACGGAGCCAGCGCGCGCGGAGGTGCCGCCTGCCCTGCTGCTCCGGGCTGCTCCCGAGGGCGAAGGTGGCCGCTCTGGTATTCCCAGGATCAGCTGGCGCTTCCTAACGCCCACGCGCTCCACGGGAGTTAGCCCTCCCAGCGATCCTGAGAGCGTGCATGGGTTGGAGCTGCAGCTCTGCTGCTTGTTAATCACCCCAGTATGGGAAGGATCTCCTGAAGAGCCTAATGGCATTCTAAGATTGTGGCATTATCTCTTAAAGAGCGGTATTATTCTGCCCTCTTGAGACTATTACCTAATGGCTTTAGTCATTATATGAATCTCGGAGGTGAGAGCAGCCCAGCCAGTTAACTTAGCAGGCTGGTTCCCTCTGGAATGCACACCTTGATCATTAGAAAACCTACCAAAAATAGTTGTTTTGCAAGATCCGGGATATCTACCGAAAAGAGAGAAGGAAAGGAGAACAAAAAGGAAACTAAGACAATGATAATACCCCAAAAAATGCCACGTGAACAGCAGTAAACCTAATTTCTAATTATTGCACCTTGATACTATATTATGATAGAAAACATCAGGTTCATTTTCATTTAATTTTTTTTATTGAATCCTGTAATGAGCAGAGTACAAGTTATTTTGAAACTTTCATGATGACCACATCAAGGAAGTTTCACTGCATTTACATGTGGAAGAAACCACATATTACAACTCAATTGTTTTCTTGCTTTCTACAGACCATAGATTTTGGGAGCTTGCCAAAAGCGTTGCTGCGTTTAATAAGTAAAATCAGAAACACTGGGCAAACCTCCAGAATTTCATGTTTTGCTTGAGTTCTCTTTATTTGTGGTCTTTCTTTCTTTCTTTCTGTCTTAATAATCTGGCTGGGGTGATGGTATAATAATTTTCAGGCAGAGCAGTAAAATACATAGTAGTACATAATGAAAAAAGTGGCTATAACAGTTTTAAGCAGCATTTAGGAATACAGACCTGTAAATACTAAAGAACCCATCAAGCCCTTGCATTTTGTATGTATGTTCCAGCGGTCTCACTCATCTTGATTGGTGTGTCTCCATTCATGCGGCCTGGGCTGTATTTGCAAATCTATTTCAAAACATTTCTTCTTTCTGTCAGCTGACAGATTTGGAATTCAGAATTTCAAATTTGAGTAGCAAAGAGCAATGGCAATATTTACCAAGGGGTGGAGGGATTGGCACTGTTACCCCTTTAGACTTTTTCTAAAGATTCTTCTTTGTGCCTCCCTGTAGCCCTGGATGCTGGCAAGTCCTTGTTGACCATGTCATGGTAGAGCTGCTCCTTGCTCTGCATTGCTAAATTGCTATAGTGGTCACCTGGAAGATGTTCCTGCTCCTTCCTAATGTTTCCCCCCTAAGCAAGTTAGCTGGTTGTTAAATGTTTTACATCTTTACATGAGGTAGAAGGCAGTTTTTAGGATTTCAAAGAGAACGGATCCACAAGACAGTTTAAGATGTTAAGATGTCAAGATGTTAAGTCAGGGAGAGTTAAGTTGGAAGGTCTATTTTTTTTAAGTGACCTTCTATCTAGCTTAATTTGACTTTGCTTTCCAGACTTCTTAGGAAGTAAACTCACTACCATATAGTGTAGAATTTTATTTTTCTTCTATCAGCTAGCATTAAGTGGTGTAGAGTTTATTTGATGGTTAAGCAGTATTTGACCAATATTAAAACATGAGAATATTTTGCATAATAAACTCTTCAGGGGTCCCTGTTTGGCACAGAACCTATTGGAGTGAAAAGCTTTTGCAGCCTAGAGCAGCAGTGGTATTTGCTTGCAGAGTTACCCTTGCTGTATCAGCTACCCCAGGAAGTATCAAACCGATTGATTTAGTCCACTTGTGAAATGATCCCTTTGGTAGATGAGGACTTAGGGACATTAGAAATGTTTTTATTAAAGGCTGCAGTTGTATGTCGTTGTCAAACAGTCAGTCAGGACTCGGCTTTGGAAAATTGTCTTCCATTTAATGCTTGCTTGTCCTAGGTGTCCTGCAGATGCTTGCTAACAGTCAAAGGAAAACGTAGGTGCTGCTTGACCACGTAGCCGTTCTTGCGCTGGAGCGCCGACCTGCTGTGGTTCTGCGCCTTCCCCTCCGTCCCCCGCGTGCGGGTGATCATTTAAAAATGATAAATCACGTCTTCCACTTCTAAAGAAATATTCCTGATCCATCTGCTTTTTTTTATGGTTGGGTCATGTTAAAATCAGTTTCGGCAGGAGGGCGGCCTGTGTTGCATTTCAGAGATGTTATCTCATCCTCTGCCTCAGTTAAACCTTTTGCACTCACAGATCTGGAGAGGATGCTTGAATTACTTGAAAATCTGTATGATGTTGTTGATTCCTTACCAATGTCTGTAAAATTATGGACTTTACTTAAAGGTTTAATTCTTTCATCCATTAACTATTGTAACTTTTAAATATGCACATCAAAAACATAAGCAATACATTTAATATTAACGTAAGACTGTCTTTTTAATGACAGTTCCCAAGGATGGTCTCAAAAGCCAAGCTGCATTTGAAGAAATGAGGGCAAATTACATTAAAGAACTAAAGAAGATGGTAACTAAATGTCCAAGTAACTCTGGGCAAAGCTGGCAGAGATTCTACCAACTGACTAAGCTTCTTGACTCCATGCATGATGTAAGTATAACTCCTCAGGGAGCGCAGACACATTAAGCAAAAATCTCTCCGTTAAGATAAAGCAGCGGTCTTTAATTGTATTAACTCACAGGCAGAAAAAAACTCCTTGTTTTTAAAGCAACACCTGAGAAAAGTTGTTAGACAAATTTAAGGAAAGCTGCCAAATAAAACCAGAAAATGTGTCACTAAGGGTTGGGTTCTGCTGCCTTCTTCTTTGCTTGAGTGGTAGTGTGTCCCTGCGGTGATCCCGTCAGCGTCGGGGTCGGCGCCGGCGGTGGGCGCTGGACACGGAGCGGGTTTGCCGTGCGGAGCGTCCCCGCGGCGCTGCCCGGCGCAGGGTGTCCGGCGTGCGCCATGCGCCCAGCGTGGCGGCGTGCCCTCGGTGCTGAGTTACCCGGCCATCCCTACAGCCGTGAGTCTCATAATGGTGGCTGTAGAAGATACATTAAGACTTCGGAGCTGTCTTTGGAATTTGAAGCCTTAATTGAGCTTTTCAAGTGTAAAATTATCTGAATCGTTGGCTTGTTTCTGCTGTCCTGTCTCCTTTCAGGGTGAGGTTTCTCTTTTATATGTATCTGGTGTGAGATGTGGTAGCTGACTTGGGAGTCTCAGGCGCTTGGGTGCCGCGGTGGCTCTGAGGGGTTGCGGCCGGTGTCCGGCGCGTGGGGCGAGCTCGAGATTCCAGAGCAGGTGCCCGCGGCGCCGGGCTGCTGAGCTGGCGACAGCCTGGCCCCGGCTCCTGGAGCCGTAAGTGCGGAGACCCCCTCCTCCCCGGGACCCTGCGCGCGGGGACCAGGTAGCTGCCGAGCGTCCGGGAGCCACCAGCGCGCCTGGGAGAGGCCTCCGTAGCGCCAGGCTCTGCGTGGCTCCGTGTCCTCCTTTCCAGCAGAGCCGGGGCAGCAGGACGCGCCGTCGTCCCGCTCGCCCCCTTGGCACCCAGCAGAGCTGCCCAGGGAGCGCCAGCCCCGCAGCAAGGCCGGGCAGCCCCACGGCGGCGAGGTCGGACCAGGCCGGGCAGCCCCACGGTGAGGCCAGGCCGAGCAGCCCCGCTGCGGTGAGGCCAGGCTGGGCCAAGCAGCCCCACGGCACTGCCGGTGCTGGTGCTGCCGCTGTGTCTCTGCGGGAGGCGCCGCTGGGGCTCGGCGAGCGGTGCCGCGAGCGCAGGGCGAGCACAGGGGAGCTGCGCTGCAGGGAAGCGCCACCGCCACCTCCACACACCCTCGCGGGGCAGAAAAGTAACTTTGCTGCGTGAAGAAACTGCAGCCCTTGCGCTCAGCGCATGCATGTGCATTTGTGCTGCTTTGTACTCAGATTCCATTTTTGCAGAGACGGTACAGTACAGTGCACTTCAGGTCAACGCTGTATAGGAGCCTGAGGTCTGTTTACAGAATGTACATATGGGATTATTTTTCAAATATTGTTCTGTTGTTCATTAAAACATTGAAAATCTTAGTGGGAGGCAGAGAGAGTATTATTAGTACTGCAGTAATAGCTCATTCTTCAGAGATCAGGTTTCACTTGTTCTGTGCCAGCAAAGGAAGTTGTAGTGTGCTAGTGGAAAGAAAAGGGGATGGGTGATAAAATCATTTGCAAGACATTCGCATGTGAAGCTCAAGGCAGTTAAGAAACCCCTGCGTTTGTACAGTTCTCTCATCCTCCTCAAAACACGCGGCGTCTGTGATTCGTTTTTTCCACGAGGGCTGTTTGTGCGCGGCCAGATGAGCGCGTCGCGCCCGGGCAGGACACCGCGCGTCCCGTGAGCCCTTCCAGCGCGGCATGGCCGGCCACGGGAGGCTGCGCCCGCCGGGGGAAGCTCCGGCTGCTCTGGTGTTTTATTTCACTTCTAATTAAGCTATTTTTACATTACCTTTGTGTGAAAATAGCACCTTACAATACAGGACTTGTAAAGAAAGCCCCGTTGTCAGCATTCTCCTCCAAAGAGTCGAGTTGTCTGCACAAATGTGCTTGAGACTTGTTCAGCAAAAGCACTTGTTTATTTTTCTCTTTAAAACTGATTTTTTCGCTTTCAGTTTTTGAAATCTTACCAGAATAAATCTAGAATAATGGTAATAGTAATTGGAACTGAGAATTACTCTTCTGCCCCCTTTGCCCCTTAGTGCAGCATTTCTCTGCTTTATCAGTGTATATGTGAATTTTCTCCTAAATTTTTCAGTGTAAGAGGAGCCCTTTTCAGCTGGCACCTCTGTATTTTTTAACTTATTCCATACGATTTTAAAGGCTCAGAATACACGTGGTGCCGAGTGGTCTAACGAGAGCTGAAGTCCCACGTTTTTGTGCTGCGGGAGCGGCGGCGCGGGCGTCCGCGGCGCGAGCCGAAGGGATTCTGGCGGCGTCCGTGCCGGTGCCGGGCTCCGGCCGCCCGCGGCGCGGGGTCGGCCGCGCGGAGCAGCCTCCTGCGCGTCGGCACCCGAGCGCCCTTCCCAGCCTGGCTCTTAAACAGGCCTTCTGGGGACTGTGCGAAATGAAAGCGTGTCTGAAGCTCAGGTTACAGTCTGCTTGGCTTATATAACAGGAGGAAGGAAAATACGAAAAAAAACAAGGTGGTTTTACATTGCTCAGGGTATTATGTCATTCATCCATACAGTGAACATATGCACAGGTAGCAAAGTGCCAAGGTGAGGAAAACAGCAATTCTCAAAAAGGCCAGGTAGGCACTTCAGCTTCTGAAAAAATCAGCAACTTTTTTTAATGATCCATAAAGCCACCAAGCCCAGAAAGCAAAACAAGGAGATGGAAGTCCACCCTGAGCGGAGCAGAGAGGCCAGTCGATCCGGCGTCGCCGGCGCTGCGTGAGCCGGGCTCAGAGCAGGGCCGTGGGTGGCCCTCGCGGCCCCGCGTTCCTGCGCGACGGCCGAGCCGCTGCGGTCGCTGCCGGCCCCGCGTGCGCAGGGATCCGCGCAGGGCTGTGGGCAGCAGCGCAGGCAAGAGCGCCTCCCTCGCGCGCGGTTTGGTTGGACCCTGGGCCCGGCCAGCCTTAGTCCTTTCCTGAAGCAGCGGGACGTGGTGAGGACGGAAGCGCAGCAAGGGCGGCCGATCTGCGTCCTTCACCCCGAACGGGGCCGCTTCATTCCTGTGCCCGAGAACCGGCACGTGCGTTTCAGCGCGAGATACCGGCAGCGTTGGGTGGACTGCGTTACGGGATCAGACAGGCGGCACGCGGGAACATTAGAAACAGATGTATTGCACAGGGTATCAGAAACTTCATTTGGATCCTCCTCAGCATCTCCTGTTGGCTTTGGCAGCAGGGTTGCATCTTGCATGGCAAGCCTCGTTTCATATGTCGAGCTTAGTGTATGGTCAGGCAGTTTGCAGAACAAAAGCTGAATTTGGTTTCAATCTGGCTGATACTAAACAGACTTTGAGTTGAGGGCTTTTGTTTCGATGCCATGGCACTAAACCCTAATGTGAACCTCCCCTTGTCTTGGCAAGGCAGAGCTCTGCACTGTCATTTGCTTGTTGATGTTTTCTGCCAAACAAAAATACATTCTTTAAGGCTCACACTGCTGAATAATTAATTTTTTATGGTTCCTAAACGGAATACTTTATAGCTGAGGTGGATCTTTCCATAGGCTGACAGCGCCAGGATTACAGGCGCTGAGAAAAGCTGACGAGGGGAAGGAAGGCACGGACCCTCCAGGGGTGCTTCCTGGGCCCGCTGCGGTGCCTGCGAATGTGCCCGTGCGGGTGCCCGGCCCCACAAGCGCGTAGCCGTGGGGAGCTCCTCAGCCACGGCCGGCACCGTCGGCTCCATTTATTCCCACGCTGGTTTGCTGGTGTTTCGTCCCGCAGCTGATGAGCTGCTCGGAGCCTTGTTCGGTCCCAGTACTTTACCTCGCGCAGCAGCGTTTTCTGCGTGGACTCGGAGGTCAGCTGCAGCCCCGTATCCCTGCGTGGCCCCACGGAAGCAGGAGCGAGGCGCGAGCTGCGGTAGCGAGTGTGCGGCGCCCGCGTGGGGAACTTGCTCCCGGCTCCCTGCGGCAGGCTGCTCCGAGCGCTGCTCGCTGCGTTCCTTGTGGCTGGATGTTTTGTCCTCTGCCCTGACAGACGTTTCTCGGGTGGGGACCAGGGCTCCCCTCTCTGGGGAGGAGGAGGTGGGAGCCCGAGGCCCTCGCCCAGGGCTGTCCCGCGCTGGCGCTCGGGGCCCACCATGGCGCGTGGGGCTGCGGCTTTGAGCGCTTCCTCTGACACACGAAATGAGCCTGGCTCGGCCCCGCCACGGCCTGCCGAGCTGTGAAGTAGGAGCCTGGTTGTGAGTGCCGTGGTTTCTCTGTACGTGTTTACGGGGGGGAAATATCTCCTAATTCGGTAACAGCCGCCTGGGCAGCAGCAGGTTCTGCTCAGCCGGGTTAGGGGTCCGGTTTAGGTTAGGGTGCCCAACCCCTGCACCTGGGTGCGTTCAGAGGCTTCGTTCCTCAGGCTGCCCTCCGTGTTTCATTGGAAGCTTTGCTCTTTGGGTTAGGAGGTCAAGATTTCAAGAAGAAATCAGCCCCCGGGACACCAGGGTACGTACGTACCTGTAAGAATCAGAGTGGCTGAATGAATCACCTCAATGTGGAACATTTTACCCTGAGAGCAATAAGCAATTTACATCTCAGACCAGGAGAGAAGAGGAAAACAGGTTGTAATGGAGTAGCAAGACCCCTCTGGCAATGTTTTCCCTTTGTATCCACTGCTTGAAGGGGGAAATGCGGGAGATTGCAGTGGTCCCAAATGCACGCGGGGCCGCTGGCTGCGCCGGAGGAGGAGGCAGCCTGGCTCGCCTTGGTGACTGCTCCTTGCCAGCTCCTGCTCACTTCCAAACATGCAGGTTTCTGGAGGCAAGAAGTGAAGTCCTGCTGCTCGTCCCCTCCCAGAGCCCGGCTCAGCGCAAGGGTCGTGCGGGCTGTGTCCGTGCGCAGCTCTGAGGCTGTCGGCACACGCATCGCGACCGGCCGATGAGTGGAAGAGGGCAGGATGCCTCCCCATGGGGAAAGGGGGAGGTTGCTGGAGTGGCGTCTTTGGGCGAGAAGGCTGTGACTTTGTTGGCACCAAGTGCAGTTAATTGCCCAGCACTGTGTGGTTACCCAACAAGAGTTGCCTTAACCGCTGTGTCGGTAGGCTGGATCGCAGAGTGCTGCTGTACGTGTTAGAGAAGCCACTGCAGCCTTCCACACCACAGGCGGAGTTTGCTAGAGGTTGTGCAGTCGGAGAGCAGAGCTGGCACAGAAATCTGCTTCTTGCAAATGAGGCGGTTTTACTGTTTCTGAAATTCATTCAAGGGCATGGTGAGATTCCCAAACTCAAATCTATTTTTGGTTTCGCTGCATAACTACTGCAAGTATTTGAGGGTCATTACAATTGTGTCAGCTTTGGGGACTTCACTGAAGCTGTTTTTGAAGAACAGTGGGGTGAAAAAAACCATTTCATAGAAATCCCACCCTAATAACAGGGTTATTGTTCAATACTGCTGTTTCTCAGAAGCACTTAGCACATCATACAGATACGAGGATTGAGAAAGTGCAGCTCAGCGCTGCAGCCTTCGGCGCGCGTGGGCGCCAGCGCAGCCAGGGCAGGGCCGGGAGCAGTAACTGAGGCCTGCAGTGGCCGAGGGCTGTAGCCAGCGCGGGTCCGGATTTGCCTCCGGAAGGGCTGCCGTGTCCTGCTGCCGTCCAGCCAACACAGACGTGAGGATTCAGCCCTTCGGGTCCGGATCTTGGTAGCAGAGTTGATACTAGTTCATTTAGTGGCGTTTTCCTGCCCGGGAGGCTGTGGAGTTTTGCTCCTGCTGGGTGCAAAGGCGGGAGTTGCCGCCCTTGCGCAGCCCCCTTGTCCCGGACGGCGCGGCCCGAAGGAGCGCGGTGCTCTCAGCGGGCCGGCGCGCAGCTTCCGGAGCGTTTCCGTCACCGCACCGACCCGGGATGGTAACGGCAACTTCCTGGGCCCTGCGACACGCTCCTGAGAAACAGCAGCGCTATCAGTCGCCCCGCTGAATTACAGCGTTGCCTTTCGCACTGCTGTATCAAAGATGCTCTCAGCATTTCCAGTAGAACCTCCCAAAAGCAGAGGGGAAGGACTGTAAGAAAAACGTGGGTATGAATTCTTAGTGCAATTTTACAGTCCTTTGAAGAAGAAAAAGCAGCAGTATATTTGATACAGAAAGATGGTAAGCCAAACGTAGAGGTGCCAGATAGCTCACTTCTTTAGCTCTCTCACTTAGGGAGCATTTGCAGCCTCTGGTGCATCAGCTGCTGTGGCTGTGAGGATAGAGGCCACGTATCATGAAAGCAAGCAGATCCTTCACTTGCTTACACTTGTTTATCTGTTGTAAATCAAAACTGTAGCAAAAAATGCTGTTGCTGTACCAAAAAAAAAAAAAAAAAAAAAAAAGTTCTGGTAAGGCTGCAGTTCAGCAGTTTGTGACCACAGTCCTGCCACCCTCCTTCAACGTACGGCGTGCTTCACTCAGGGTTGTTGCTGCTGTTTGGCTAGAGTAGTGCCAAGTACATTCAAAGCGGTAACTGCTTAAGGAAAAGTAACACAAATGATAGCTACCATAGATAAGACGGTCATGTCATACAGGACCAAGCACTTGAGAGGGCTGGGTAGGTGTAAAATACGTTTTTGTTAAGGCTCCGAAGTCATGTGTTACGTTCTGGGAGGCTGCAGGTACTTCTACGTGCCGGGTGAGCCTTGCTGCTCGGGCTGCACCGGGGCAGTGCGGCCCCGCGCGCTGCGCCCAGGGCTGCGGCCCCGCGCGGACACGTCGGCCCGCGCGCTCCGGCCAGTCCGTGCGCTCCCTGTGCGAGGCGGGGGCAGCCCCAGCGTGGCAAGGCCCGCGGGGGCAGCAAGGCCCGTGGGGGCAGCAAGGCCCGTGGGGGTGGCAGGGCCCGCGGGGGCAGCAAGGCCCGCGGGGGCAACAGGCCCCTCGCGCCCGCCCGGCGCCACGGTGAGCGGAGGCCTGGGTTGGTGCTGGCCGAGGGGGTGGAGAGCGCGCAGGGGACGGGTAGCAGGAGTCGCCTTCGCTCGTCCCTGCGTGTCTGGGACACGCTCTGTGTGGAGACGAGCGGCAGCGGCTCCCTTCCCTGCCCGTTTGCATTTGCAATGAACATCAGCATTTTTTCCCCCTTAAAAACAAAATTGTGCCTCTCCTAATGCAGCCTCGCTGTGTAATTAATGAGCACTGCCTGGGGACGTGCTGCATCATCAGGAACGGAGGCGCAGCAGCAACCTGGGCCTGTGCTCCGGTGAGCCCAGCACCTCATTTATAAATTCCTGATGGATTTTTCAAGAACGCTTGAGAAAATACTGACAGTAAATAATCTGTTAGGCAAGAAGGTTGTCTGGATCTCGCACTTTTGTTCCAGCCTTGCAGAGAGACTTTTCCTACAGTAACTTTAGCTGGAGCTCTGGTAGGGACTTCAACACTCATTTAAGAATTGATACAACAGTCTGGTGTTTGATAAAACTACATGGGTAGCAGTGGTTTAAGTGCTCTCTATGGACAGAAAGTAGCAAAATTTATCAGGGTGTAAGTTGTGACTTTCTGAATAGGCTCTAGTATTTCTTCGGTGGAGTAGCCCAAGGCAGGACCTTGGCGGTTGGCGTCTTGTTCCTTCCTTCTTGAATGCCTTGGTGTGTTTGTACAGGAGCGATTGCCCTGGCTGCAGCAGCCTATAGGTCACACCACACAAAAACTGTTTCTGAAATGACGGTGTCTTATTCAAGATCAGAAACAGGTATTTCTTGATTGTTATAAAGCACTATGTAAAACAAACACAGCAAGGGCTTGCACAGGAGTGGGTTGAGCTGTGAGATTGCTCTGTCATGTTTTTAATCATTAAAATAGAAGAAATAATTCCCTGAGCAGGGAGGCTGAATGAGGTCTTTCGGCCTTCACATTTTTCCTGTGCTTGCAGTGTTTGTTTTACAGCAGAGAAGCTGCAGTTTGTGATTTTTGCATGAAGAAGGTAGCAGCAGACAGAAGAAAAAAATTAAAATGCTCCAAAAGAAACCCAAACAAACAACAACAAAAAAACAAAGTTAATGATTATTTCTTGTAGTGGCAGTGAGCTTCCCATTACATATGGATATGTAACCTATAAAAACTGCAATTGGCATAACAACATTTGAGACAAGGTGGAGGTTAGTTGGAGTAAGTTTATTGGTGCTTTGAAGATATATAGCGTATTTCTTCCCGCACATGCCAAAAAGCGGCTGGCAGCAGGAGGGCCCTCCCTGCTCAGGCCCGCATGGTGCGAGGCCCTCCCTGCATTACAGAGCAGGGTTTGCTGCGTCGCCGCTCCTGCCGCCGGGCGCCAGCCGGAGGGGCCGCCCCGGGTAAACGCTGCTCCCCGGTTCTGCTGACGGGACCCTCTGGGGTGCGGTGATGACCTTTCCTTCTCTGACACTGAAGGACGATGCAGAAATTGCTGTTGTTAAATACAGCTCTATATAATATCATAGCCCAGGCTTCAGCTCAGCATTGTACTTCGTAGCCTGAGAGGGAACATGAGTGGTCCTCAGAAAGAGAGGAGGACCGGCAGGAAGGCACGTGCATGTGAGTGTGTGCGCACACATGTGTGTGCACGTTTCTAAAAAGCCTTCATCGCTGCCTGGTGCAGTTACTGTTTTACCCCATGACCACGTTTGCCCGCTGGGCTGCTCTAGCCCCCGCGGTGCTGCCGGGTGGCCCCCACCGCTCTGCTCAGCCCAGCCCGGTCGCTGCTCCGGCCTGTTCAAGGGCGGCCTCTGGGGCGTGCACTGAAGTTACCCATCCGCTCTGCTCTAGCACGCGTGTGTCCTGCTGACAGCAGCCCCGTAACAGCCTATGGCAGGGCACGTTCCTCTGGGCAGAAGGCTTTATGTGCCAGACTTGGCCTCTACTTTTCATGGTGGCCCGTTGACCTAGTGAAAGGAAGAGCACTTACTTATGCTGAAACGCTGCATCTGTGATGTCTCGGTTTCTTCTCAATATCTGAATCTTAACTGGTGCCGTAGCACTTGGGGATCTGGGTTCGAGCTCTGATTTCAACACTTGCAAATGGACTGCTAAGTTAGACCCCACTGCTTAGCACTATCCATTATTGCAGTATGGTACAGCACGTCACACTGGTCTGGATTTTATTGTAAGCCATGGCATGCAGAGTCCTGTGCATTTTTCCTAATCTCTCTTTCTTTTTGTATTGCAGCTGGTTAGTGACTTGTTGGAATTCTGTTTCTACACCTTCCGAGAGTCTCAGGCACTGAAAGTAGAGTTTCCAGCCATGCTGGTGGAAATCATCAGTGACCAGCTACCAAAGGTGGAATCTGGAAATGCCAAGCCCCTGTACTTTCACAGGAAGTGATAGAAAATGTCTTAAATGGAAGAACTTTGCCTTAAGTTTCCCTGTGTTATTCCACACCCATGAAGGACCCAAGAAACCATATTTTAAACATGCTATTTACACTTGTTCAGCCGTCTAAAATCAAGAGAAAATAGTCTAAAATCAAGCGAAGAGTTTGGGGAATGGAGAACAGTTGACCTGGATTTGGCAAGACCTAGATGTTTGGAAATTACCCCTTACCCTAAAACATTTAGAAAAATGTTCCTGCTCCTCGGATGAAAAGCCATATCTAGTCAATAACTCTTTGATTTTGATATTTTAACAGACGGAGTTTTAAATATGCCATGTAGTTTCTGGTATTGTTTGCTTGTTTTAAAAGGGTTCAAGAACTAATGAGAACTTTTTAAAGCTTACCCTTGGTTTGCACATAAAAACGTAAAGTCAATATGGGGCATTAATATTCTTTTCTTGTAAAAAAGAAAAACAAACAAAACTATATATACATACGTACACACACACACACACACACACACACACACACACAAAACCCTAATGTGTAAAGTAATAACAGAACATTTGGTGTGGAATACTCTGCTCTCCCCACCTGTGGCATTTGTTATCCCATTTTATCCCATCATAGCTGATGATATACACTGTGTTAAGTGTCCATTTACTATTTAATTAAGGAGGATAAGATATGAAAACAAATGCCCTGGTATCAATTTATAGTATCTATTGTGCTGGCTTTACAAATAATTTTTTGCAGTCTTTTGCTGTACTGTACATTGCTGTATGTATAAATTGTGAAGGACCTGAAATAAGGTGTAAGGAACTTTTGTAAATGAGACAAAAATCTTTAATGGTTAATAGGATGAATGGGAAAGTATTTTTGAAAGAACTCTATTTTGCTGGAGACTATTTAAGTACTATCTTTGTCTAAACAAACAAGGTAATTTTTTTGTAAAGTGAAATGTTCTGCATGCATAATGAACCGTTTACAGTGTATTTAAGAAAGGGAAAGCTGTGCCTTTTTTAGCATCATATCTAATTTACCATCCTACAGTGTCTGTTGTAAATAACCACACCTAACCTTTTTCTGTTGTATTTAAGCCTTTCTGTTTTCCGCTCTATTTCTCTTCCTTTTGTCTCTCGCTTGCAAGTGTACATGACTCGAGCCCATCTTAGAAAACCTGCTTCATATTTCTGTAGGAACCTACCCGCTGTTGAGTTTGCCACTTTACGGAGGTTTCATTTAACAAGACAAACTACAGTCTCCCCAGAGCTTTTGCCAGCTTCACGATACAGCCAGTTCTTGCCCTGGGTTCCCTCTCGCGCTCTCTCTCAGGGGAGTAAGGGTGAATAGATGTTGAATGATTTTTCTTTTTTTATCAAGGTTTCCCAAATTGTTTGTTTCTCCTTTGATTACTGAATACCTACAAGCTCCTAAAAGGTCAGATCATGATTTCAGGTTGGCCATTTCTGATAATGCTGAAAGGAACATGCAGATCACGGCAGAAAGTGTGCGGGACGGGCGGGCGCTGAGGAGGAGGAGGATGGGAAGCTACGGATAAGGGCAGATGAGCTGAGTTGAATTTTTAGTGATAAAACATGTTTGGTTTTGTAAGAATTTTTGTAATAACCAGAATATGTCTGGAAAGACACTTGTTAACGCTACGAGTTCAACTCAGCTGGTCTAGTTTTGTCTCAAAAATGTTTTCTCTGGAGTAAACTGCAATGAAAAGCTTTTTGAGGTGATTTTCACTATTTCACAATTTATAAGCAAATACAGATTTTTGGAGTAGAATAGAGGCCAGGTGAACTTCTCTGAGGCTCACTGTTGCTACCATGTGCTGATTTAAATAGGATAGTTTTTCAGAATCCTAATCCCTAGTGTTCTGTGTAGGTGACACTGATATTTAGGGGCTATAGTTGTCCCTTGACTGGTCTGAATGTAGCATTTCTTTTTCATGGTGGTCTAATGGAAATTATGTACCCTTCTGATTGAGAATTTCAAAGTGCAGTTTGGTGCACCCAAGACAGTCAGTGCTACTTGTCTTTTTAAATGACACCTGCCTTATGCAATGAGTAATCTGTAAAGACTGTATTCAGAGAGGTTTTTTTATATATATAAATATATACATACATATATTATTTGCATTTTGGAAGTCTAATTCATAGGCAGATCTTTAAATACTGACCTGCACAGCAATATGAAAGCCAAACTTCCAACATGAGATCCACTGCATGCAGACTGGTTGTTTACAGGAATAGTCAGACATCCATCCTTTCATTTACCTTTTCTGTTTTAAGTCTAAAATAGGAAATT
This sequence comes from Tinamus guttatus, assembly GCF_059628265.1. Classification (NCBI taxonomy): domain Eukaryota; kingdom Metazoa; phylum Chordata; class Aves; order Tinamiformes; family Tinamidae; genus Tinamus; species Tinamus guttatus. Next base: position 5,130,985 of record NW_028288781.1, on the reverse strand, counting down.
TCAAAGCCAGATTCTGGGTGAATACAGTCTGCAGCAGCTTTTTATATTAACAAAGTTACTGCCTCCTTTTCTGTCTCAAAGTAACTTTGCTTGATTAAAATAGCAAAGCCATATTCTACACCTCACTGTTAAATGCCTGTCCCAGTCCAAATTGTTGTCTGTTTGCTCTTATTTTTGTACCTTATTACTTTTAATCTTGGTTTGGTACAATTCATAATTCACAGAAACTTCATATAATTAAACACACTAAATTAGTTTTAAAAAGCAATTTATATCTTTATGCAAAAACGTATGTCTGTCTTTGCAAACAACTGTAAGCGAATTATAATAAATCCTTTACTTTAATCACCTGTTGTTTATGAAACCATTCATTGATTACTATTTTTTGTTAGAGATCATTGAAGAAATAGATAAAATTGGATATAGATGTTGTAAGAGGCCGTGTTCTCTTATCCAGGACACTTAAGCAGAATAGCCATCACTTTTTTATCTAAATCTGTACAGAAAAAAAAAAAAAAAAGACTAGGCTTTTAGCTACCAAAAGTTGCATTATTTTGAATTTGTTTAGAATGAAATAGGCATTTGTCTCCTGCAAAATACAAGACAAACTAAAAACATCTTCTAAAAGTGGGCTTCTGTTCATTAAGAAAAATTATTTTGTTGTAAGAAGGAATGGGGATATACAGCAAGAGCATTGTATACACAGTTAAAAATGTAAAATAGTGTTAATGTACTGCAGTGGGTATTTCAGGAATACTACACACTGTGCAGCTGAACAGTTGCACAAAATAAAATAGAAAGACTAAAAGTTTGCAATATCAAAATCTTATTAAAAAGATACTTTACAATCAATAATGCAAAAAGCTAATTCACAGGGTGGTGTTTTTCACTGACTTGTTTAAACATTTATGAAATTAAAAAAAAATCTACAATTAATGCACTTTTAATTGTTTATTAAAGATTTGACTTTTCCTTTTTTTAGAGCAATGTTTTCAGCTGGAGGTCAATGACTTGATAAAACAGACAGCAGTTCTGAGGCCAGGAAGCTCAGAGGAATGTTTAAGAATTCTTGGAGTTTAACTAGATTCCTGGATGAAAAATAAAAGCAGCCAGCAGTATGGTGTAAACAGTAAAATCTATGCATAATGATGCATTTATAATTAGGGGTTTGCTTCTGTATGTTTAAAGCTTTTTAAATAAATAGAAAATATTGTTTGGTCTTTATGTTAATGTCTGCAAGTACCTATTTTTTTTATATAAATTGTACAAATATACATGAATTAAACTGGTTTGATTGCAAGTATTTCTTGCACTTCAATCATCTCAGCTAGCTGCTGCTGCAGTGCTTTCCTTAGAAGTAAGCTTCTCTACCCTTCCAAACAATATTGGACAACATAAAAATCCTAACAATCAGACCTCTTCCTGCATCGTGCAACACGTGTGCTGCCTTCCCAGGCCGCTCCTGGGGGCTGCTGCTGCCGCCCCTTCACCGGCCCTCAGCGCCGAGCGGCCGCCGGCTGCCGGGCTCCGAGCGCTGCCTCCACCTGCTCTGCCAGCTGCTTTCCAGCGAAGCGAAGCGCCAACACGGGCACGCAGGGGCACGCGCGCTCCCGACGCCCTCCTGGACACAGAGAGGAAGCAAACATCAGTCTTCGGTACCCAGACAAGGCTTCCAGCTCCACGTCATCCAGCGCTGTGATACCTACGGAGCAAGGTCAGAGGCTCTCGTGGAAACGCGGACTGTCCCTGTGCCACGCACGAGACTTCCCAGGGTAGCAGCTCTAGCTGCCTTTGCTGAGCCAGGACGTTTTCCACTGTACTAAGAAGGTCAGTTAGAACAAGGGCAGCTCTTGCTGGGCAGGTTGGGTCTGCACTTGGATGGCCCTGGCTCCCGCAGCAACTGCTCTGACCAGCAGCTTGAACTCAGCGTGGAAGCTGTACCCTGACCTCCAGCTGCTTTGGTGCAGGTTTCTCCTCCGAATGGAGGTCTGCATCATGTCCACAGCAAGACAGAAAATAATAGTAAAAATGCCCTTCCATTTTAAACATTTTGCTATTGTTATTAAAACATGCCATATTTTACTTTAAAAAGAATGTTTTAATTGCAGATACCAGTAAGATGAAGTTTATTTGGTGCTTAACTGGTCACTACTGCAAGTACAGAACAGGGCACACTATTGAACGCCTATGCAGAAAACTATATCCAAAACCTCAAAGACAACTCTCAGTAATAACCTGCTTACCACTGGTGCACGTGCAGCTTACCGTGTCCTCTGCCACCGAGGGATGGACTTCTTCAGCTGGGAAGCAGGTAAGAGCTGTGCGATGGGCTAAGGGAGCAAGGCCAGCGCGGCGGGGCCCTGGGCACCCTACGGCTGCAGGAGCTCCCCTGAGCACAGGGGCTGAGGGCAACGCGGCGGGCGCTTCCCGTACGGGGCCCCGCGGAACAGGGAGGCCCCTCCTCGGCGGCGGCACCAACACGTGGCAGCCTCCAGCAGCCCCTGGGGAAGGAGGGAGCAGAGCCGGGCGCCAGCCGGTGCCCGACACACACAGCACCTCCCTCCTGCTCCAGCTCTGGCACGAGGCTCCGCTCGTCCGGCCTGTCCAGTCGCTGCGGGGCCAGTGCTCACGAGAGCCCCAGGCCGAGGGGGTGCCCAGTGACCAGCCCTGGTGCGGGGAGCAGAATAGGACGTGGTTCAGCTGCACCTACAGTTGGGAAGCAACAACAGGGCCACAGGCAGGAGCTCCCTGGGAGGACAGAGTGAGACCAGACACCACCGAGTGAGATGAGGAGGAGGAGAGGAAAAAAAAAAAAAAAAAAACAGACAAAACCACACACCTCTTAGCTGGCTTTCTCTGTAACTAATTTACTATCCTACCTCTTTCAAGTTAACATTGCCTTATTTTGTCTTCCCAAATGTACCAAATCACAGGAAAGCGAGACAAGAAAGAGAGACAAGCACCAAGGCCCAACAGCAGAAGATAGAACAAGAGTGTCCAAGGACTGAGACGGACAGGGAGGTGGAAGGGACGTCTTTAAAAAAAAAAAAAAAAAATCTTTTAGCATCATTTAATCTTGATGTTCAAGTGCAAGGGCATCACTTATAGAACTGTTGACAGTGAGCAGAAAGAAGGAGCTGGGGCAGGGCCACTCTGCTGTGCAAGTCTGTACTCACACCAGGATGAATAGGACCAGGCTGCTATGGAAAACCTTATGTCAGGTAGCAGCTCCCACAGCTGAATTCCTGAGAGGCAGTGTGGTTAGCCTGAAAGCCAGATCAGATCTGGCTCAGCTTGCACCACTGCTTTTAGACAAAATCTGGGACGTGAGAAAGTTTGAATCAGTATTACCCCTGCTCAGTGTTTCAGTTCTCAGAAGAGGAGTTTCATTCTGTCATGGCTCCAGAAGTAACAGGAATCTCAAAACAGCTCACCTAAAGGCAAACAGGGTCACAGGACTGCATTGATGAGCAACTGGAAAAGAAAAAAAATGTCTCTTACTCCTTCTCTGTGTATCTGCGTTTTTAAACCACTTCCCTTAAAAAAAGAAAAGAGAAAATATGTTGCAAGTGAAACAGCTCCAAAGCTGAAAATAACATTTGGGAGGCAGCAGCCAGACCATAATGAACACACACTGCATGTTTTCAAGAAAAAAACAAGCCCAAGTGACTCAAAAAGCTTCAAGTGGCTGCAGCTTCGCTAACGGGGGGGAGACGCCGGCCTGCCGGGCTCACGGCAAGGCCCGACTGCCCCGGGCGCTTTCCGGGCGCCTGGTCGCAGGGAGAGCGGAGCGGGGTGCCCCGCGCCCGCCGGCCTCGGCCCGCGGCGCCGGGAGGAAGCTCCGCGCGCGCCCAGCGGGCTCTGCAGCCTGGGAACAAAATTACAGGACAGAGTTCAGGCCTAAGGAAACAAACACCCCACCTTAAGGCACCATTAACCATTGCCTGGCTTACTAATCACTTTAGTTAGAAAAACGTGCAAGCTAAGTCTATCTGCAGCACCTCTGCGGAGTGCAATTTAGCAGTAAGTGAGCCTGTGTTAACATGTCATCCTGTCATATTTTCCTGTCTCCCCTCCCCTGCCTCCCAGAGGATCTTATTTAAAGGCAAAGAAAAAAAATAGAATTCATGATAAACTGCGTGCATTTTCTCACAGGCGCAGGTTTAAATACCCCCAAGCCGCGGAGGCTTCCTCGTGACCCGGAGAGCTGCTGCCCCTCTGAGACGGCAGCGCAGCCACTTGGGGGGCCCTGATGAAGGGTTGTGGGCATGGGAGAGGAGAAAGGGACATTCAAGGGGCAGCAGCCAGACAGAGACAAAACGTGAGGGCCCAGGGGAGGTCCCCAGCCCCTATGGAGCCTGTTGTGACCCGCTCTGCATCCACTGCCCGTAATCACTCCATACGGTACCTTAGAGACCACAGCAAGATACTCCCCACTGTAAGGAGCACTTATGGTAAATAACAAATAACATTTTATTTCACTTACAGTGGTAATGTTGAGTAGCAAAGGAACCATGACATATAGGAGCCTGTAATAAAAGTTCACGTATCTTATCTTTATAAAACAGTACAAATGAAGCCACACACACAAGACATTTGAGAAATGTCATGTCTCCAAACCTATTATTTTACTTATTGATATGTCTGTTCCATATTGTCTTTTCCATTTTGAAACAAAATTTTATCATCAGTATAATAGCTATTTTTTTTTAATCTAACAATATTTTCCAAAACCAAATAATATTCTGTTAACACTGGACACAGATGCGTAATCTCCAGGACACTAAGTTTTTAAAAATTTTTCTTCCACTGCTATTTGAGTCATGGACCAACTAGATGCTTGTCTGAAAATGCTAATTACCTTCCAAACAAATGTACCACAGTTGTTCTTTACAACTGAAAAACTCTTAAAAACTTAAACTATTCCCCATCCCACTTTCTTGTCTCCACCCAATTCAAACTCCCTTAAAGAAGCTTCTATTTGTAATTCATATTTGGCAACACTTAATGTCTTTATACAGATTAGGATCTTCAACCCATAATCAGGCTCTTTGTTGATTAAAGACAGTCACAAGAGCAGAGAGAAGTGACTATAACAAAAATCCATGGATACCATGTACACCTTCTTGGCGTTCAATGCACAGAGCTATAAAAACTGAACATAATTTTGTGGAATAAGTCCTCTCTTGCCATTCAGCGTGCCTTCTAGCCATCCTGGTTCTCTGGAAAATTGCACTACAAAGGAAAAAAAAAAAAGAATTAAAAGGATTGCTGCATCTTTTTAAGCTCAGTGGTTTTAGCTTTAGCTCTGTAACACCATGCAAAACATCCACAAAAACATTCAATCTTCTGCACTGACCGTTTCAAAAATGTGTCTACAAAGGCTGTTTGGGGTGGTTAACTTTGCGGGAATACTTGGATAATCCAGGTGGTTAAGCACTTCCCTGGTGAGCATATGGGGTGGAAAAGGCTTATAGGGACAGGACACAATGTGACGAAAACTATTAGGTCTCTTAGGAACTATGGCTTTATATAATGGGAAATCTAGAAGCCAGAATTCACACTGAACCACCGGAAACTATTTCAGTAGCTGGTAGCAAATTGAGACCAAAAAACTGTCTTGAGAGCTGATGAATCTGGGCGTTGGAGCCACGGGAAAAGCGTGCAGCAGGTTACTCAGCATGAAAACCAAGCACTTGAAGGACGACAGGGAAATGGAAACGAGCCAGCTCTCATTCCAGGGAAGCATCATTTCATCACAGATAAAACGACTCATTTTGGAATAGACCACTGGACAACATCTAAGTCATTCATATGGTGAAATTACTGCTCTTAAATACAGACGCATCACACTAAAAACACAAAAAAGCCCTTGAAAGATATGCCTTGTCCGTTACTGCCATCCTAAGTGATCTGCCAATGTTAACACTTAAGTTGGTGCAAGGGTATCAGTGGATCTAAAATAAAGAAAAAAAAATATCCAATACTCTAAATACCCCAACACGCAATATTGTAACAGAACTAACAAAGTCAGGTTTCCCGTGTACTTTTGACCACATTTGAAAGCAAAAATAAACAAACCAAAACAAACTATACAAAAAAGAAGCATAGCGTCATTTCTTTGAAAAATAGCCAATGAACCGCTCCAGCTTCCTATCACATTTCTTGTGAGAGTATGGTATAGATATCACTGCAACTATTTGACCATACACATAGTAACCTATGCCATTCTGCACTGTATTACTTGATGCTCGCAGTGCTTTGGTGGCGACCTTGTTTCAGGAGAAGAGCAGGGAGCTGCTGAGTCCTGCTGCCAGCCACGCCAGTCCCTTCCTGGAGACCCCGCACCAGCACACGGAGCAGCGCCGGGAGCTGTGGCCTTTCAGCAATCCAAGAGCAGATAAAGGACAGCAACATCTCTGCAAGTCTCACTTTCAGAAACACTGTAAAGCCCTACACTGGGCACCTGGAAGATCCTTACCCCACTTTTCTCCTTTTCGTCTGTCCAGCAACAGTCCCACTGTCGATGCTGTCAAGCAGGGAAGCTCGGAAACCAGTTTAATTACATTCAGAAAACGAAAATGCTTTTAAATGATACTGCTAGTTTATATTCAAAACAGTTCTGGACATATATTTATAATGAATAGGTTCAATAAGAAAAAAAAGAAATCTCAGAAAACTACCTTTCAGTAGCTGTGTGCACACAGTGACTGACTCACCATTAATAATTATCAGGCTCTCCCCTCCCTTTGTCACTTATAATTCCCCAGTAAAAACCCGGTCCCCTTTGGAATTGCCTTGTGCAAGAGGAGGTGATACCCACATGCCTCACTGCCTTCTGTGGGCACATGATACTACTGGGGAAGTTGTCCAACTGTAAAGCTATTCTAAGCCCCAGCAAAGCTGTTTGCTAGTGTATTTCCTAAGTATATTGTACATGCATTAAAAAACAAAACAAAACACAAAAGACATTTTGCTATCATGCACAGCTCTCTTTAAACCCACGACACAGGTTATTTTTGCAAAAATACCCTGCTCAAGAGAGGATCTGTGGTGTCCCCTTTCTGTCAATTCCTCTCAATCAAAAATGATTACAGTTCTTAGCACTTTCCCAGGCACCCCTCATTTAAAAATACCTTGCTGCAGAAGGTACACATTTGGCTTTAAAACTACTACTCGCCATTGGACCAAACATTCCACAGGCCTAAGCCTTGCACTGGCTAAAGACAGTGCAAGGAGGGGAAAATAGGGAGCTACGGTCCGCCAGGGTGGTGGGAAGGGCAGCGCGGCGGCTCCGTCCTCACCGCGGCCCCACGCCAGACAGGGCAAACGGGCACGAGCAGGAAGCGCCGCCCTCCGCGGGGCTGGAAGGGCCACAGGAATCGCTCCGAAGCCGATGAAATGAGCACGGGCTCAGTGCTCAGAGCGAGCTCTGGCTGCAAGCTAACGTAGCCAAGAGCATTTCTTCATATTTTTTTATACCCTCCATATTGCCAACACTATCATTACCTAATTGCAAAGAGGTAGAATTTGCAAGAAGCTCTTCCCAGAGACCCAGTGCTTGGAGATTTCCCTGCTGCAGAGCTTGTCCTGCTTTGACAACTCCGAATCTTTATGTCTCTCTCCTCTAAGAGTCGCTTCCACAACGGTGTTGCTCCATTGCCTACCTGCCATTGCCTTTTGCAGGCCTGCATCAGGCTTTGCAGAAGAAAACCAGCGGCTTGGGAGGAAGGGGAAAGGGGGAGGCCATCTGGCACGCATGCTGCCTGGCAGAGTAGGGCCTCCGCTGCCCACAGGCTGCTGTACCAAACAAAGTAATGAGCCCGCAAGCTACATGAATGAGGATTACATTTTGTGGGCAACAGAAATCCCACCGCAAAACCAAACTACATTTTCACAGAACTCAATCCTGCTGGCCAATTTTTCACCAGGAAATTAAATTAAAGCAACAAAATGTGCTTACAAGCCTTCCATGCTTGTAAGTGTTTGAAGCAATCCCTATGGGTAGGGCAGCAGCAGAAATGCACAAAGTTAGCGTGTTGAGGATTAGCATGCAATTTGAGATGTAAGGACTTGTTGTCTCCAAAGTCATTTTGGAACCCTTAAGCTTGCCATGAGAAGCAGCGTTACTCTTTGGACACGGGACTAGAGTCAAGGTCTCTTCCTGGCTTTTCTGAGGATTTCCTGTGCGACCAGTTTGCAGCTGGGGGCTCAGACTTGCAAACAAGAGCAGACAGGCTTCAGGTCAGTGAAGGTGGACCCCAGCTAGCAGATGGAGGCTTCTACAGAGAGTGGTGGCTGAGCTCCCTCTAGAGCCAGTGGAGATCTGGGCACAGGCAGGAGCAGAGGGAGCCCCAAGTAGCACCTGGCTCTTTCCAAACCAGCAGCCAGCGGCTGGTCAGCTGAGCTGCTCTGCACTCCCTTGGCTACAGCAGCTCTTAGTGACCCACATGCAGATATCTGCATCTGGAGACTTCCTCCTGAGCTGGACCCCATCCATTTAATCATCTTACACTTAAACACTCAGCTTTCCATTGCCACGTCTCTTCTGGAGACCACAGCTTCCACAGTGCTGCCGGCAGAAGGAAGGGTTCCCTGCTCTGTGTCAGGCAAAGTCACACTGGTTAAGGTCAAATTACTTTCAGTAGCTTTTTAAACTTCTAGCGAACTCAGCAGGAATTAGGCAGTGCTCATCTGATCCTTCTTACTGATGAAGCTGTGACTGTCAGCAGTAGTTCAAGGTGACTATCTCCAAATGGTATGGAGGAATCTAGAAAGGAGAACATCTGTCCACAACCTGTACACTCAGTTTCTCCAGCTGTAAAGTGGAAGTAATTAATGCACATGAGTCTTTCTAAGTGCTTTGAAGTCCGCAGGTGAAAAAAGTACAAAGTAGCTTCACCCTCGTTTTCACCTCAATAAAATAATTATTTGCACATCCAATGCAGTACAGCATTTCAGGAGCACTACTCTTTGATGTAAACTTTCATTTGCTAACACCACAAGAGCAACGCAGAAGCCGCAGCAGGAGCAAGGAGGGCAGGGCAGCCACAAGCCGGCAGGGCGGCTAAGGGAGCGCGGCGCCGACGCGCGGCTCCTGCTGCGGCCCTGCCGCGCGGGCAGCGACCGTGGGGGCCGCATCTCTCCGGAGAGCTACCGTAACAAACCGCTTCTGGCAGTTTTCCCCACAGGTTCTCTTCTCTAAACTTGATTTAAAAATTGTGAACAGCTTTGATGAGAGTTATCTTGACAAGTTTTCAGGAAACCTTCTTGTAGAATTGCTAGCAATACTGACACAGAATTTTGTTGTGTAAACACCACTTACCACGTCTAAAACGCTTTCCCTACTGAAATTCCCATTTACTGACTTCTAAACAGTCTCTTTCAAGAACCAGAAATTTAATAACAGTGGGCTCCACGGCTGGCAAGGTGTCAATGCCAGACAGTCCGATTACTCTTTCCTTGATTATCGGGAATAACGGTTTCAACAAAAATATGCAAGTAGTGTATGTCTCGCACAATCTCAACTCATACTCTTCTTCTTCCCACACGTGCCCTTATCCAGCTGCAAAATCTTCAAGCTTTGCCTTGAACCACCTGAATGATATTGTTATGTCAACAACATTGCCTGTAGCAACTGGGAAATAAAAACATTGGCAAAGCCTAAGGTAAATTGAATGACGATAAAAAAAAATCAGTGGATAGTGTTCAGATTGCATTATTCATTTTCTTACACAATTTAATTAAATGGAAAACCTTTTTCTTTATAACTTACCAGCAGCTAGTGCCTCAGCATTTACGGACTGTGACACTTCAGTGGCAAGACTGTGGGACTTGGGGTAGCACAACGGACAGGCAACACCAAAAACACCAGAATAGGGAAGTGCTCCGATTCCTAGCAAGCTATATAAAACCTAATCTAAATGTTAGTAAATCTAACCTCATCAATTGGAGACACACTATTTTTTCTCCTTTAGATAAGGGAAATGGAGATATGAGTAAAGGTTAAACTCTTACCTCCTTCTACCAATATTACATTTAGCAGCTGTAACAACTGCAAGACTGTACTTCACTAAATGTCATTATACTGTCTCAGGCCAGAAGAACAGAAGATTCATCCAAAATAGTAAGTGATAGGAGAGAGTTACCATAATCAACACCTACGGATCAAGAGAGACAGAGCAGCAGATGAACAGGGAAGGGAAAAGAAAAAGAAAAGGAAACAAAGCAGAAGAACAGAGAGTGAAGAGGAAAAAAAAAAAAAAAAAAACCAACAGCAAGGGAACAGCAAGAGGTGAGAGACAGGATTAGAAAAGGGAGACAGGCGGGGTGGAGAGAGATGGGTAAAACCTTCCCTAATGGAAGCAGCACTTTTTAGCAGACATTAATTTAACAGTTACTTTAATGGTTGATACTAGCTGTGTGTCAACTTGATTGATGCGTTGTCACTTTGATAGTTAAGGTTATTGGTAGAGCAGCAGAATTGATGTATTATTACTTTAATTCTTCATTTGGGGGCTTTATCAGGGCATATGGGAATTTAAATTGAGTAAGTAAAGAACCTGGATTGATTCCTTGGAATCTGATTCCAGCACAGCCGCAGGGTGCCGCACGCAGGAGGAGAGCGAGGCCTCTGTGACGGCGCCGCGGAGGGCTGTGGTGCAGGGACTGCCTTGGCTTTTAATGACGAGCCGTTTCCTCACCAGCAGAGCCTATCCATGATATCACCAACCAGGAATCATTATGGAATGAGCACTAATTTATTGTGCATGCCCAGCTACTGCCTTATTACCTGCATGTCCTCCTTTTGCCTCTTAATCCACAGCCCACCTTGCACCTGAGGTGGAGAGTTCTGCAGGATATGGACAACGCTTATACAGCAACCAGGATACAACGGAATAAACCACAAATATATTTAAGAAAATGTGATTCCCCTCATTGGAGATCCATGCCATTAGGTTTCCAAAATGTAATCCATATAATCTTTTCCTTAGCTTCCGCATCTATGCATAAGGATGACACAGAAGAATAGTCTCACAGTTAAGACATTTCTGCCCACACAGTCAAGGACAATCCAACCCTCTAGCTGAAAGGCCCTGTGGGGGCTGAAAGGTACCTAAACTATAGTAGCTTTGCCATAACTTCTAGCATCTCTTGGTGCAAAAAAAGAATACCAACATTGCTGTCACGCAAATGCACAACAGAGAAGCAGCTCCTCCTTCTCCAGTTCCAAAGCACCAGGAGGGCAACCCTTGGTGCTCTGTACTACAAAAGCCCATCTTGCACCCCCACATCTACCTCCTTGCACCAGATTTTTCCTGCGCACAATTCTCTGTCTGCTGAAGATCCCTATCAGTCATGTTTTAAAAAACTTAAATTAAAATAACCTGTGTTAGAAACTTTAAAAGGAGCAATCATTTAGCTAATTTATCTTTAAAAGGTTTCCCACCTAACTTGATTCAGACGTGATTTGCCTGTCAGGCAGTTCTCTGACAGGAAACACCAAGCAGGATTTTGTAAGGTGGGTGAGGGTAGGGAGGAACCCACTGGGGACCCTAGATCACCTCAGACTGCAGAAAAGGCAGGACTGCAGACTTGCTGCTTATCTCTCTGGGAGGAGGCAGACACACTATCACATCTCTGCTGTAGAATATATGATAGCTCTGTTTTAAATTAAGTATCACAAAGAAGGGGAAAGGGATGTGCATGTCTGCGTGATCTTTGCATGTTGTAAAAAAAAAAAAAAAATTAGGAACATTTGGTTGGGGGCTGGGGGGGGAGGATGAAAAGATTTTTTTTTTTAAATGAGAAACATTTGTAGAAATATAAAACATATTTAGCCAGTTTTTTAATGCCTGTAGGTTGTTTTTTATAGCTACTTTAGACCGTGTTTTTTCTTGTTTTTGTTTTTTTCTGGATGCAAGCTGGGAATCTGTGATACTCCTCCTCTATGAGACATACAAATAAAGATTCTCTCATGTGGTATCTGAGTGACTTTGCAGTGCACGCTGTAAGTAAGTTTGGTCATGCAGAATCAAATAGCACTCTCCCCTCAGAAAGCATATACCAGATTTCTGACCTGGTAGCAAGCTGAGCAGCTGGCAATGGATGAGAAGAAACAGGCATCACTGCAGAATTTCCAGATTCTTTAGAGAGCAGAATGTCCCTTAGCACTCCCCTGCCACTATAGAGACAGAGGGACTAAAATACTGGTCTCAGTGCTCATGAGGTTCTTGAAGATGTTATTCCCAGATCGCTTTGAATCCCTCAGTCTGCACAAAGCTTGGGTGAGGACTTTGCTGAAATGAAATGTTTTCTGATTTTTTTTTTTTTTTAAATCAAGGCCTTGTAACAGACAAATGTCTTAAGGACTGCTCCTGCTATGATTTCTGCTCTCATTTTTGCAGCTTAATAAATATTCCCCTTTCTACAAGTACCTGCACATATTAAGGCACCCTTGATTAAAGGAACAAATGCTCTCTTTCCTCTCGTTGCCCATTAACCTGTCTACCTGAAATTCTGCTCGTGTGAAAGTCCTTAAACAGACTTGCTTTTGTTTAAATTAAAGCCCACGTGGAATTTTACACAGATAGATCACATTAAAAATTAGTTTCATAGGCCAAGATGTCTCTATTGCCAAAATTCGCCTTTTTGTACTGCAACACATATTTAAGCACTCTTGAAAAATCAGACCATTTGAAAGTGTCTACACATCTGAATCAAGGACATTGTCTCATGGCGCCTTAGTATACAGTAAGCAGCTTCTATATGTAGGTACCAGAAACTGTCTACGTCACAGAGTATTTGCCGTCAGCAATCTTGGCAGAATAGCAGTTAGGCTTGTATTTTTATCTGAAGCCATTTTAGGAGTTTTCTCAGTTTGTTTTCATTGCTTTATATTTACATAAGCAGTACTTACCATCTTCAAAAATTGCTCCTATCTGAAATGATAATTCAGAGCTATGTTCTGCTTCACATGGATAAACTGCTACTGCTTTTCGGCAGACAACACTGAAAAATGAAATAATGAAATACTGTTACTTTCAACTATTAATGAAGACACTTTCCACTTTCAACCCCATTTGGAGATTATTTTAAAACTTTAAACACAATCTCATAGACATTATTACAGGCTTCTAATTCATACACATGAACAAAAAGCTGAAGCTTCACAGCTTGCTGTTGGCATTTCCAAGTATCATATTCCCAAACGTTATGCACACATGATTTTACAATAAACTTAACTTTCAACTACAATTAAAATATTGCCAATTTGCTAATCAGCAATGAAATGAGACAAAGCCTACCACATTTGATTTATAGACTCATTATGTTTTGCAAAATATTTCTTCATGAATCTTGTAATTGAGGTTTCCACTATCACTTTAGAGAATTCCCTTTTGAATTAGTCTTATATTTGTTTACAATACAACATCACTGGAGCTCTGAAGATGATATTTTGTCCTAAACACAGCAAGGTTTATAAAACTTTGGGTAGTCTTTTTGAGGTGTGCTTAAGATGGGCAGCAATAAACTACAAATGTGAATTTGTCCAAAGTACTCACCTCTTCAAGTGCCATAAGCAGAAATCTTGGGATATGTATAAATACTTTTGGCACATCCTATTTAATTGTGCCTTTGCAAACTGACAGTCTGCTGCTGTCCTACGATGCTTTGTTTAGACAAAGCTCCCACTCTATTAATTTGTCTTTTGTTGAGTCTTTGCAACAAGAATTACACATAAAATATTGGGAAAGATTTTCCCTGCCCCAAGGATCTTACAGTCAAACAATGTAATTCCAGTACAGAATGTGACTGGTAGTACCAAAATTTCATTTCTCATTAAGTGTTGGGAAGGATTTATAAATATACCCAACAACTTTATTTTGCAAAGCAAGTATTACATAAGTTATAGGCAAAAGCTAAGATGGTGAAGATCTCCAAAGGAAGAAAAAGTGAAGACACTTCAAAAGGCAGATCAAAAACATGGAGTGAAGCAGGAACAGCAGAACAGAAGAAAAGCAGGCTGAAAAAGTGAAAGAAAATAATGAAATCACAGATAGAGGTAAAGTCACGGGAAAGTATGTCAGAGGCAAAAAGGCTAGGATGAGAAACTTGAATTTGCAATGGATGACTAAGAAAAAGAAAGAAACTATTTTAAAAGGCACTATATACAATATAGTAAATAATGAAAAATCACTGCAGCAGAGAGCCAAGTCTGCATTGCTTGTACCAACCAACAAGCCACTGACTCAATCAGTGCCTTCTAAGATGTTGATGAAATAAAAAATCAGTCCTGTTATTTTGTAGCCACAGAAATTGCAAGGAGGTTGCATTTCTGGAGTTGAGATAATAATTTACATATTGCAGAAGACATATATTAGCTATTAAGAAACTCGGGGGAAAAAAAAATGAGAGTCAAATAAAGAACCAACAAAAGTTGAAGTGCTTATCATACCTTTCCACTGCTCTGTCACTCGCTGTGGCAGGGTTAAGGAAGGAGAAAGAAGGTGCAGTATTTGTAGCAGCTGTGCTAGGAGATGGAGTGTTCATCCACGAGACCATCGATGAGCGACTTTGACCAGGGCTAAGGGGAAATATTTTCAAGACAGAATCAGCAGGGTAAATAAACTTCCATTTCATACCCAAATGTGCAAATCCTTGTAACTGGTTAGACCCTTAAACTAAAAAGCAAACGCATTGTTGAGCTGATTTTCTAGACATGGCCATCATATGTTTCTACATTCCCTTCTTGTGAGTGTTTCTCCTACATGCCTTACATCCTAGGCTAAGACTACTTACCTGAAATGTATGACACAACTTACAAAAAGACAAAATTCCACATTCCTTATCTAATAAAGACAGATACAATGAAACTGCACCTCGCAGGCTATTATTTGAGCTGCCACTTTGCTTTTACAAGTTTTGACGAATCTATTTAAAAATCTTCTTGCTGCTGTACTAAGGTATGTAAGACAGGAGAATTTAGAAAGAGGCTGAAGCTAGTACTACATTGGGATCACGGCATTGGCTCTGGAGTGAGACCTGATTCACATACTGCGTAGATATTGCCTCAGTGGTTGCTCTCATGAATGCACCAATTAAATGCATATTAAATTAATGTGTGAACCTGTAGCTGCTACAAGAGAAGAATATATAGTATCCAGAAGTAAATCTTTCACCAATTATTGAAAAATGTACACAAAGTCCTTACCGACACCAGCAATATTCCTAATGCTACACCTTAAAGAATTAAAATGTCCCAACATGTGAAGGTTTGCTTTCACTGCACAGGCAAAACAGCAAATAATTCAAACATTTAATATCAACCCATCTTGGAATAAAGGAGCTGAACTTCAAGCAGTTACCAAACAGAAACAGAATTAAAACTCTTAACAGATGAATCATCAATCTGAAGTATCAACTTTCCACCAAAACATTTATCAATTTGACTTATTCCAAGATTGGGCTTTGGAAAACCTGCAAAGTACCACCAAAACCTAGAAATATATATAGCTGATTTTCATCTTTCCTTGCACTGGGATGTTTAATTACTTTTTAAAGGAATGAATTGTTATTGTTTGTTCATATCACTTAGTTTACAAACAAATACAAATTCTCCAAACTAATTTTGATAGCCACTGCGTCTTACAATCATTTTAGCCATTACATAGTTCTGCAGACATTTATTTTGACTTTTAATTTTTAAATTTAGTACATAATAAAATGGTGAACGGTACATTCCTTTTTTAACAAGACAATATTTTTACTTTGGATTTGTGTCAGGCTGCATTTGGATGAAAACTGGAATTCAAAATGTAGAAAAACAGTATTTTAAAGTCAATTCCACTAATAAAATGAAACTTAAATGTGCTGGAATCATAACTAAATGGATTTATCAAAACATGCTCTGCTTTTAAAACTAACAGATTTACCAAATAAAGGATATAGTCTGAACAAAACTGAACAAAAAGCAGTTTGTGCTGAATAGAACCACATTTCAGTGCTTAACTTTGGGAGGTGGACATCTGGACTGCTTAGCCAGTTTAGACTCTTTCACTACAAAATTATTTACATCTTCTAATACAAGGACCTAAGTTTTTTGTTTTTGTGTTTTCTGAGGGGTTTTCTTTCCTTTTGCTTGAAATTCTCATTTTCTTCCCATATTTGAAAAAATTTCCTTAAGTAAGGCAAAAACCTTCAGATGGAAACTGACTTCAGATGAGAACAAAACAAAATCCAAAAAGTGAATACCAGCTTGCTCTCTATCCTAAGTACTGAAGAATACCGAGGATAAAAAAGTTGCAGTCGCATGCATAATGCTCGACTGGACTATTTCTCCTTCATTCTGCACATATTCTATATGTGTCTAATTAATTTTAATTCAATAAATTAATTCAATAAATTAAGTAATCTTCTTAAGACTTTTTCTTCCCCTCAGAAAACCCAAAACAACAAAAAACATACAAAGAATTTTAAAATGTATCCTTCTTACATAGATTAAACTACTATACTTAAAACAGTCCTGACATTTAAAGAGATTAACTTCCCTGTGCTTTTGTTTATTTATTTTGACTGGTGTCAGGCTGTTTCTAAAACCTGTAAAAACTATAGAAAATGCAAAAAAAAAAAAGATATTCTGAATATAATGCCAAAATAATATTAAAATGCAGCTAATTCAAATCAATCATGGTTCAAAATGTCTCCTCTAGTGTAGAGCTCAGATTTGGGATTTTTTGGCTTTCAACAAATAAATACTGAAAACTTTACGGATTAAATATTCCACTAAAACATGCATTGTATTTATTAGCCATTGCAACGTATATGATCAGCTCTACCACAACAAACACTGTACATCTGCAAGACACAGAATTACTGTTGTCAAAACACAACTTGGAACACGGTGCAGAAGATGACCTCTGAGCCGGGAAAGCCGCCTTTCCGAAGGACACTCCGAAAGCAACAGTCCGTTTCGCTTTGAGGCTTGGAGGGAGAAAAGGGAAGAAAGGTGTGCAGATAAAGGAACGGTGCATGAAATACAATATCCAGATCCATATCATGGCATGCTTATTTCTCATGCTACACAGACTCCACACCTCTATCACCTAGTAAGAGTGCATCGGCCTTTAGCAGGCAGCATTATATAACATTATGTAAAAACGGGCAAATTCTCAAAGAACTTTGAGCGCCTCCCAGAGCTCTGGTGGGAAAACCCTTCTGAACTGCAGGTATGTGGAGCTCTGGGCTCGTCGCTTGCTGCTTCCCTAAGCACCTCTGTGCTGGCGCAGAAGCCCTGCCGCCTGCTCCTGAATTTGGCTTGCGATTATAGATGCACAGATCACCATCAAGGATCTAGTAGGGAAAAAGTCTTTCAATAGCAATAGTTCCACCATGTTAAGGAAAAAAAAAAAAAAGGCATTTAACAGGTTTAAATATTAAGTACCTTCTAGAAATTATTTATTTATTTATTTACTGTACTTGGCTATCTCAGGAACAGCTTAATTTTATTATTAAAACAGAAGTTTTTATTCAGTAGGGAAAAACAGTTACAGTGTTGTTGTGGGTAGGCAACATACTGTAGGACTTTTATTTTTTACTCTTCAAAAGATTGTTGCGATAGCCAGGTTACCTTGCTACAAAGGTTCACAAGTTTTGTTTACCAAGAGTATGATAAATTAGAGAGTACCGTATGTCTTATCATATAGCATCGTGACTTATAGAAGGTATGTTGAAGAAATGCAATTCTCCTAAGGGCTAAAATGAAGGCAATGTATTTCCTGTGGGGAGGAAAAAAAATCAACTGCCTGACACAGCCATCTCTCTTTTGGAAGAAATGCTATTGTCTGGAAGTGAATGTTGGGAGAAGGGAGGAGGGGGAACAGCCTTACTGAAAATAAGCTAGAGATTTTGTGCTGATATTCAGAAACAAACTCCTGAAAACAAGATTTTATTGGATGTTTATCTGGCTGGTTCCTAAGGTAACACAGCTCTAAAGAGCAGCCTCTTATCTTGAGAGCAAGCAAGAGACTGTGAAAAGAATCTATGCTGCAACTCTTAAGAGAAAAGGTTTGTTTCAGAGAGGGTTTGGCAGCTCCAGCACTGTCATATCACAACGGCTGACTGACACAAGCTCAATGGAAATGTTCTTAAAAGGTTTAATTATAATATGACATAATATAGCAAAAGGTATCGGCTACTTGTGATTCAGTCTGCAATCCAGTACTCCCCCCACCAGCAGACAACAACCTCCGTGCACGCTAAAACTTGTGCGCCTTGGCGATGGTGGGGAGCAGGAAAATGCACACAAAAATCTAGACGTTGTCACTGCTGCTGCGAAGCGGGGAACAAGACTAAGGGGCAGAACCTCCTGGCCCACAGCCCTTCTGAAAAGGGCCCCCACCCAGAATATTTAAAGTATTTAATGCACAAAAAGTGCACTTGAATCTCATTTATACGAAACGCTGGAACAGAGGGTTTATTAAACTTGGCTAGTGAAGTTTCAGCAAAGCAGCTCGCGTGTTAGTGCGATGATCTTCCACGCCAGTCTGTATGGCTGATGCGGGCATCCACAGCAGCTTTCCCAACATACAGCACCTTTAAAACGGTAACTCAGACAAAACAAAAAATGAGGTAGGTTCCTCTGTAAGTGGATGGGAAAGTGCTGTTCCTTTTGGAAACACTGAGGAGGCCATGTTCCCTGGAACCACACAAAGAAAAGAAAAAGAAAAAAAAAAAGAGGCTGCTTCCCCAGCCATCCCCTGCTCTGAGCACCGGGACCACTTCCTCCCCTGCTTACACAGGGCTGCTGCTGTCAAGAACCTACCTCTGTCTAGCCCATTGGGAGACAAGGCAATGGCAAAGCCCCTTTTGTATGAGCCATATGACTAAGTTATATTATGCTGCTTTCAATGGAATTGCAAAAGGAGGGCTAATGCTGTGCTTGCATAACAAAAGCATCCACAAAAGAAATGCCTGCTTCAGGAAACCCACTCTCAGACTGCTGAATCACCCAAGAGGTGGCAGCTGAAACAAAAACAAACTGCAAAATAAGCATAGCCAGCAAGGAGCACTGCTACATACCCGGACTGTGGTTTTTAAAGCTTTGAAAGCAGCTTCTCTATTAAAAAAAAAAAAAGACGACATCAGATATTATAAAAAGTTTTCAAGACACTGAAACTGAAGTCACTCATAATTTATGTAAAACCGCATATTCACACCACTGCAAGAAACTACAGAAAGAACTTTTTTCAAGTTTCAGGCAGACTCTAGATGTAGTCTACAGACGTAACAGATTATGGATCTAAGTAGGCTGATGGGAATTGTTCAGCAGTCAGACAAAACGAGCAACTATCCCCAAGACGTTTGCTGTGTCCAGTGCTGCCCTCCTGTGTCATCTGATGCAACATCAGCTGGCTCACTGAGAATTAGAACATCCTGAGATTTCATGAGCTATGATTAGCTTCTACACAACCTGGTCACCAGCACCTGGAAGGTGGTGCGGCACAGCTCTCAGCACCCTTCTGAAAGGCTTCATTGGGAATAAAGATGAACTATGTCCACAATGTATATCAAGCTGTACATCAACATCAAACTGTATATAAGAACATCTTAGTGTTTGGAGACCCAATAAAGAAGAACTGCAAGGGGTCTGACTCCTGAGAAGTCATTTACATCGGTGTTTCTCTTTTTCCTCTAGGCTTTGAGTACTTTCAGTATCTGGACTGGCAGGTCTGTATCATATATGCTGCTATGCTCCTACTATGCTTCTATTGTGGGATCGAGTATGAAAATTATAAATACTACCATCTTGAGCCCCTCAAATCTATCTGCTTTAGTAAGTCATGTGTCCCCTCTCACACATTTTTGCACTCTCGGTGAAGAGGCTTAAGGGGCAGGATACATTCCATTTCCTCCAGTTGTAAAATTCAGAAGTCTTAGAGAAGGAAAGGGGAGGAGGTGAGGTGTACACATGTGGGTATCATCATCTTATCCTGTGGCATGACTCCATCCAGAACAACCATCGGACGTCATCAAGTTGTTGCGTCCAGCTCAATCGCAGCCCCAAAGACCTCACGAGTTCAGATCCCAAAGATGAGCTGAGGAACAAGGCACTTGTTTTCACAGCCTGAATGAAGAGAAGACAGTGCAGATTCTGCAGGGACTTGCCAGCCAAAAGGAAGAATGTGACCCAATTCTGAATACCCAGTACTGGGAGGGGTAACCCCCTGGGGAAAGCACTCGCTAAGCTCTGCAGATAAGCTCTGGCCATAGGGCATTATACTGTAAGCAGAAAAGCTCTCATGACAAGGGACCAGTTAAGTAATAAATCTTTCCTTATCAGAAAATGATCTTCAAAAAGATTAATTATAACAAATACTGAGTCTAGGGAATACAAAGCGTTCAGCTTCTTTGGTTCATTCTGAGGGCAAGTGAAAACAGACATAAGACAGACCACAGTGTTTTAGGACATGACTTGTATTCCACCTTTTAAAGAATCAGTCATCTTGACAAGGGTAACCCCTGCTATTGCAGCAGAGGTGAGCTGCCATTACAGCCAGGACGCTGGGAAGAAAGAACTGCCTAAAGAAGACCTCATATTGACAACTGTTCTAGCCCACCATCCTGATGCCTCTAGGTGAAACTAGTTGGTTCCTTCTCAGAAATACTGGAATTAGTGTAGTGAGCTTGAGCGTGTGAATTTAGACAAGTCAATATTCTCAACTTCATTATTAGTTACCGTCTTCCTTCCCTCTTCATATTTAATAGGAAGTGGCAGCTTTACAATCCTTTCTGCTATGACTAGAGGAAAGGAGCTCTGCAATTGCAGGGCCTGCAGGGCAGCTACCTCCTGGCAAAGCAGAAGCAGCTTCATGATGAGAGCAGACAGGCAAGTATCAAACTGGGGAGCAAGAAAGTCTAACACCCAACCTAGAACAAAAAAGGTTACACTTCCGTCAACAATTTATAAGTGAAATTCAAAAGTGAATTACATCAATTTATAAGTGAATTATATCACTTCATGCCTGATATTGCATCTTTTGCATTACCAGTTATTCCACATTAATGAAAACTTCACTCTCATTTTATAAACTCCAACTTACACTGTATATTTACTTGTTTAGATATATTTCTTAGATACACCCATACACACACACATACATATCTAGTTTAGATATCACTATATGTATATATTGTTTGCATGTGTAAAGTGATAAAATACTGATTGAAACTCAAATGATCTATCACTGGCTTTCAACTGCATGTAAAAGTGAAGACTGACTGTTCTTCCACAGGCCAATAGCACTTTAAGAGCAACGTATGAGCCCTTCCAAGATGATCAACATTATCACAACAGTTTGGGGACTGTTTAGAAAAGCCAGTCAACTTCATACTATTGGAAATCCTGAACTCCTCTTTGGAAACTATGCATTTTGAGTGCCTAGAATTTGAGGAGAGGTTACAGCATAGCAATCAAATTCCATCTCGCTGCCAACCAGGAGGGCAGAAAGTGGTGTTGAAGCCACATTCTGCAGCAGGCCTTTTACAAAAAGTGGCAGATTTGTTTATTTACTTTTCAGGCAAATGTAACAGGAAAACAAACGAACAAAACCCCAAAACAAAAAAGCGTGGAGGCCCGGGTAGGGCCATGACATTAAACCAGAGGATTAATGTCACTGCATTAGCTGCTTCACACTAGCACTCTGTGAAGACCCATCTATGCCGTGATGTGGCACTATAAGGTGCTTCTCTTAAAAAGGAATACCATAACACTCTATGTGGTTCAACTACAACTTGAACAAAGAGAACTAATCAAGCTGCTGTGTAATCTTCACCAAAAATGTGTTAGAAACAAAGAACCAAACATCATCATCCCACAACGCAAATCTAGCCACATGCCAGCCACATGCTTGGAGACGTGAGAAAGAGTAGCAAGAGCCAAGGAAGTGCCTTAAGCAAACACTGCTGAGTGCTTCACAACACCACTCCACAGCCCACGCTGCATTAAGTGCGTCCACACAAACGTCGGGCCTCCTCTGCTTTTAAAGTAGACATTGCACTACAGAGCACATAGCACACGCAATTGGTCTATCATATCTAACATGCTGTAAACCGGCACTTGGCCTTACTGAGCACTTCATTTCTTTTGCAAGTAATTTCTTATAAGTACTATTATAAGTAACTTTTTTTATTCTTGGTAGGCCTTGTTGTCTTCCACCTCTTCTTTCCAGTGAAATTTGGCAATAAATTCTCACTCCCTCTTACTGTTATTATATGGGCTACTTGCCACAACATATCTGTATTTTTGTCCTCCTTTTCCCATTGCTCTGGGTTTGATGGCTCATTTTCTATATGCTAGCTCATTTTATTTCCTGGATTTCCACCATGGAAATAACCCACCATTTTTCTGTACTCAGCCTTCTTCCTCTCCACATTATCTTCCCTTCATCTACTGTCAGCAGATTTCTGATGCTTCTGGTGACACCTTTCTATGACTTACCAACCCTGTCAACTGACTTCCCGCCAGCTGTCGGTTGCCACAGCATCGGCAGGGAGCAGCAACCTGCAACAGCTTCCAAAAAAAGAAATAGCAAAAACATGGCTAAGAAAGAAAAAGAGTGGAAGAAAAAAAAACAAATTCTTTGGCCAAGAGATCAGATATAGCCCTTCTGCAGATTTGCTTGGGTCTGAAGCAACTCTGAGGGAAGAAAGAGGACAGATTTTGTGGTCTAAAATCCTCAGATAATTTACGGCTGTAGAGTAGATCACAGTTTTGGGGGAAGGCAATAGTTAAGGATGGGAGATGGTCAGAGGTTTGTTTACCTTCTTTGTTGCTTGTTTGTTTACATCCAAGTTGGGATTATGTTATAGGCAAGTCATAAACCATACACACTCCATATAGAGGGAATGAAATGCTTCATGACATGACCTAGTTGTTAAATCCAAGGCACAATCTGACAAATATCAGAGTTTATATTTTCTGCTTTACAAATTTTTGATATTGGCAAACTGAAACAGGTAATGCTGCTTATTGTCAGACAGAAAATGTGATTTATCCCTTCTGGGCTATTCAGAGTTTGGATCCTGTGTCTACCCTGTAACTTGGTGATTGAAAGAAAAGAAAAAAGAAAAAAATCACCACAGAGTTTATGTAAAAATGAAACGTATTTATATTTAGTATTTGGCTTCAGATGGAAGTGTGAAGGTAAATATATCCTCAGGAAAAGAAAGGGTTGAAAGAGTTTAGAATGCAGTGTAGAACATCAAAACAGCAAATCAGGGGCTCGAGAAATAAACACCCCTGCCATAGGGGCAACTACCACTCAACCTTTCATGTCCTCCTACAGCAGTAGATGACAACGCGGGACACATGTCTTATCCAAACAGGGCCTTCAAAGCAATCCTAGCTTCAGGCAGATGCACACTTGCACACTTACAGACATGAGAACCAACAGTTCAGCAGGGCTTCAGAGTGGCACATGTGTGAAAGATCATCTTTCAGCTACACTGTATGCATAGTACATCTTTAACCACTGACATGACAACTGAGCAATCGGGGTTTGCGAGGCGTTTTGGATCTGTGGTAGAGATCTTGCTCTCTAGGCTTCTTTCACCATTTTGCCCATGAAGTCCCCTCCTTCTAGTGGCAGCCTGCAGGTAAGGATGTATTTGCCTTTGCTTGGTGTTCCACACAAGGAGCTGTAGCTCCTTTTGATTTTAAAGGTGAGACAAGGAAAGGGTGTTCATCACAAAAACTCTGCCAGGAAACACCATGCTAACAAAAGCTATCACTCAAGAAAACACAACCTCCTCCTTCTTGAAGGACAATACCACAGAAGGTATTCTTGCTAGCTCATCATGTGTTTTTTACTTAAATTATTTTCATAAACCAGCTGACATATCTGGACCCTCCAGTGCAAGGTCATTCTTCCTGCCACTCCCAGGAAACAAGGCAAGCTGCTCTCCTACTGCAAAGGAGTCACCATCACCTTGTTGACCACATAACTCCATGGCTGATCTCTTACAAGTAACACCCATGTGTTATACAGATCAACAGAAACCTGAGAAACCAAATTCTCTGGTATTTCTGCCTCCCCTGTGCTCAGTATGGTATTTATGGTAGTTCAGTGAAAACCTGTAATTCCATTTCACAGAGGATATTGAGACTTCAAGATCTGCTTTTACTCCAGCTTGGCACAAAACGCAAAACATTATGAAATACTGCACAAACAAAAATGACTGTTCTTCACCCAATTCTGGGACAGTCCGATTTATGAGAGTAGCCTAAGACGAAAGCAGAGTCCAACAGCCAAGGCCACATTTCCTGGAGCTGGGAGAGCTACCACAACTACCTGGTGACTAGTCAGCTGCCACAGCAGCCCATGACATGTAACAACCACAGAAGCCCACCAAGCATATTCTCCAGTGCTGACATTGCCTCTGCTGTTAATAGAGTGGGACTAGTTTGTTTGTTAAGGCTCTCTGAATCATTGAACTAAAATAGGAAAAGAAACCAAATTTGGGATGAAAAAGTAGAGAGAAAACAAATGCACCACTACTACTATGCACTATTCACAAGATATCCTTTCATGGTGCAGGCTTATTACCAAGGTAGCTCTGAAGCAAACTTCTCGGGCTGGGTGAATGGACGAAATAAATTACTTTTGGCAAACAACCTAGATGCTCATACCAATTCACTTGTTGTTTCTTTTTTTTTTCTGCAAACAACTGTTTAAGTACTGTTTCCAACTGAGCAGAAAACCTCAGGCCACCAGACAGAGTTTCCAAAACAGCAACAGAGTATAATTTTCCATGAAAATAAACAAATACAAAAATACCATGTTGCTCCAAACACCTGAAGTCTTTGATTGCTCTGGCTAAAACCAACACTTCCCTCTTCATTCCATGAATTGACATTATCGATATCCTGCTAACCATGTGTTCCCTAATTGGCTATATCTGCTTTTATAATTAGTCCACTCTCAGTGCTTTTCCACATTCGTGCCTTTTGTGCATGTGTGTCAAATACAGCTTCTTGTTAATCCTGCTTCTACTAGTGGGCACCCTTCTCTGCCAGATGGAAACTGCTCAGGAATAAGAAGAATAGTACACAGAAAGATAAGGAAAGACTGATTTTAGTTTTCTACTGAAATAGCTATATATGTGGAAAATATCTAATAGTCTAGAATTCTTTCAATATTTAAGAATAAAATATTGATATAGTTGAAAAGTACTCTAGCACTTAATTACTTGTGCATGTATGTAGAAATATAAACTTATTTTATGGCTAACTGTATATTTTTATTCATTATATACATCTACACTTATATTTTACAGAGATGCTGCATCAACAGAACAGACTATTCAAAATGCCATTATGGAAAATATTGTAACAAATCTTTTCTGCAGATTTACTCCTTCCATCTTCTTGGCACTAGATGGTGGAAAACTTCGTCTTAAGATGTTAGTTTGTATGAACAGCAAACCAGAGAATTCTATTTGAGTTCAGTTTTTCATTCAAAGAAAGAAAAAAAGTAGATATGTTCAGTGCTTGCTGTATCAGCTTTGACTATATATTACAGAGATAGTATTAAGCTTGTAATTTTAGTTTTTGCCAAACTGCAGTCACTGTCAATAAATGAACATTTACAAAGTCTACTGAAAGTGACATATTGCACTTTAATTGGAAAACAGGCATTTAATATGTTAATAACAACATAGATTAACAACTATAATAATCTTGGATAACCTCATCTCACATTCATCAAGTATTCATCCAAAACCTAAATTTGGCCCTGGATTTTAATGGTCTTCCATGTACTTGAGGTATTATGGTGTGGTGCATCTGTCAAGCTGATAAATGGACGCTGCAGCTTAACACCATCTTAAAAATAAAACTGGGGTAATGCATTATACAGAAAATATTTTGCATAATCATTGCCAAAATAAAATCATTTAAAAATTCATAACTATTACAATAAAACACAATAGATTTCTACGGGGGAAAAAAAATCCCTCTACAAACCCAGTCAAATTCAAGTAATCTCTAAGCCGCACACAACATGTAAGCACATAGTATTTTGTAGCAGAAGAAAACAAACACAACTATATTCAGTTTAAAAAGTCACTCACTGTCACCAAACTAACAGGGGGATTGTATTTCACATGCACAATCATACCGGTGCGAAACCATCATCTAATACCCAGTGTTACTTACTGATTTGCTGTCCAGTCTGCAAGATCTCCACTGTCCATAATAAGGTGATTTCTCTCCAGAAGGCCAGGAGGGCTGCTGGAAAACGCTGGCGTAGGAGACTGGGAAGAAAGTGAATCCATACTGCCTGTCGGAGTGTCCTCTTTGGGAAAGCTGTGACTGTCAGCTAGAAAAAATAGCCCAGGTCAGAAAGACACTATAAAATTCTTTTTATGAGCTGAAGAATCTACTTTGGTAACAATGTCCCGAAATACATTCAAGGAGATATTTTATTGTCCCATCTTCAGCAGGTATTTTGGAGGATATTCAATCAGCCAGTCCCCTTTTCGACATGTGCTTTGCAGGGACAAAATGCTCTATTTTGGGGGAGTTGCTTTTAGATAAAATACATCATTTCAGGCAACAAAATAGTTTAGGCCATATGTGTAAGCTGTTGTGCTTCTCTTTAAAAACACAATCTCTAAAAATAATTTAATACTGCTCCAGGAAACAGCTGCTCTCAAAAAATCATAAGCACAATTCTATCAAATGTGAAACCCTGAAACACAGAAAGGTCAGAATAAGTTGGAAATCTGTAAAAACAGGCCATTAAACAACATGTGATAGCCAAGAGTGCTCCTTTTGTTACACCTCTCTGAGGGGGTTCCTTCTACTTGAGCTCACTGTATGCTGGTCTGCTATTTGTTCATATGGGCTGCTCTTAAATTATCACCCAAGTGGCAACACATTCAGAAACGATTGCTTAAGAAAACCTTTAAGGGTCACCATTCCCATCTCTTGAACTGTAGGAGAGGAGGTTACAAATATGTCACAGCACTCGCTGCAAGCCATGCTGACACATATAGCCAAACAGCACATCCCTCATTGTAAAGTTAACCTTCACCACAGAGTTTTTCTCTTTTAAATTTTTATTTAAACAGCAGTACATTATATAAATTCTAAAGGAGGTGTATAAGATGAGGAAAATTACATACATTAAAGTATCCATCATAATGGAGTCCACAGTCTCAAATGGGGCTCATCACTGTTTTCACAATATTAACATTTAAGCCAACATTCACAAGCCTTCCTGCCTCCTTGCATTTCCTCTTCCATTGTATTTGCCCCAGCATTTTTCTGCCTGGCCCCCAGAGCTGTTAAATAACACAAGAGTTTCTCTAGAGTGGTTGTGGATACTGCTGACCCCACAGCTTTGCCATAAAAACAAAACCAAAAATACCAGCTCCTTCAGGAACAGGGGGAAAAAAGAACATCTAAATCCTACCATACCTTCGCAGTGATTTGATCAAAAGCCACAACCCTATAATGTTAGTTTGAAAATTCACCACTTCTATATAAGACCCCTTACAGGAAGAAGTACTATATAATATTATTTTCAAGTAAACAAATCAGAGTCCCTACAGAGAACAACTGAATCTGGTTGCTGAAGCAGAACTAGAGCAGCACTGTTGCAGTGTTTTCTTTCTTTTTTAAAACAAATTAAAAAGAAAAAAAAAACAACAAAAGGTGGACAATGAAAGGCCACACTCAGAGAATGACACCTGCAACTTTATTCCTCCCTTATCCAGTTCAATTCCTTCTGCTGGATGGCAGAAAATAACAGGGCTGCCACCAACTTCCCCAGCACCTCCTCCTCACCCCTCCCAGTGATTCCAAGAGAGCAGCTTCCCTAGAGAGTAAGCTGACATACAGCTAAAACCACTCAAATGATAGAGGTGATCATCTGAAAATTTCTCCCTAAAGCACCTTCTAATTTAAGACTCTAAATTAGCCTGTAGTAACAACACATGATAAGCTCTGAGGAGGAGACTGTTAACCTCAGAAAAATGAGTCATTGCCGTTCCAGCCTGATCCTGCTCCCCTCGCACAGCAGCTCCCTACCACAGCTCCGCACAACCTGCCTTCGTGCAGCAGCTCACATTTACATGACATGACATGAGAACTGGAGGATTGTCAGGTAAAAACTAATTCATTACATCTCATTTTCAGACGTGTGTGTCACAGTGATAAACATCTGAGAGATTAGACAGCAATACTGCAATTTTACTTTATTAAGAAACTGAATTCCTCCAAACTAGGTAGACTGAGTCCTTTTGCCTCAGCCAAGCTCTTTTCAAAAGAGCGGCATAAATGCAAAACGGATTATCAAGCTTCATACTCTGTGTGGGTTCCACCTATTGCTTAATGTCACAAAAACACCATCAGAAAGGAATATTAACCTCTGCTTTAATATTTATGTGCACGACCGACTCGCCACACCTCCCTACAGAAAGCAGCGGCTTCTCTGGCTGCAAGTGGCCTCGCGGAGCGCACAGAACAGGCGGGGGATACCGAGCACTTCCCTTGGCCACGGCTGCTCAAGGCAGAGTCTGAGATCTACAGGCAAATGCATTCGACATTACCAGAAACGAAACTCTGAGTTTGTTTATTAACATACTCACTGATCAGAGCATATACCTTCAATTTGACAGCTTTATCTTCCCCAGGCATGATCGATCTTCCTAATATTTGCAGTATCTCTCATATGAGGAATTTGCACTATGTGAAATTATTTAAACAATCTATCTTTCTATCTTCTTTGTAATACACAAGTTGAACATTCAAGCTTCTCACAGTAAGGCATTTTGCGTTTCTGGAATCATGCACTTCTCTTCTGCGAACCTTTTCCAACTTTCCAAAGTTCTTTCTAAAGAGCATACATCAAATCTGATTTTTTTTTTAATTGTGGCTCCATCGGTGCCATGCTCAGAATTAAATTCCACCACTTACTCCTACTCATCATTCCCATTTGTATATCCAAAGCCCGCACTTTTTTTTTGCTGCAGCTTTACATTAATAGTTCATGATGAGTTGATTGCCCATTGTGACTAATAGACTTAGCAGAGTCACAGTTTCTAAGGACACAGCTCTTTGTTTTGTCCTTAGCAGCTGCATTTTTCCTCCAAGATCTGTAAATTTATTTCTCAACACAGCCAAGCTTATTTTATTTGAAGGGATGTAGCTTGCACAACTACCATGCAACTACCATTGTCATTATTTGCAACTTCTCCTATTTTTGTTTCAAATATAAATACATCCTCAGGGATTTGTATTTACCTCCAAAGCAAAGGTAAAAGATGGGAGAGCATGAGATGTAGTACCAAGCCCTGTTAAACCCATTAAACCCAAGTTTAAACCTCCTGTTCCGTGATGCTTCCTGCACTGACATGCACTAATCTTTCAGCTAGCTCCTAATCCATTTACAGAGTGCTATACTAATATACGATAGCGGTAACATCTCCCTTCTCCCTCGGAGTATCCCAGAGCAGTTAGGTCAAAAACGTTACAAAATTCTAAATATATTAAAAAACATATAGCAACTTTTATGTACCAAATCTATTAACGGGAGGACTTGAATCAAGCTGACACACAGAATTCATCTTAAAAGGATGGCTTCCATTATTGACATTGCTATTCTTCACTCAATTAACTAGCCACCATTTAACCAGAAAGGCTTTCTAAACATGATCTATTGCACTAGTATTCTTCCACTTTCTTGGAAGTTCTTCAGCATGCTACAAGATGTTTTGAAAGTTAATTTTGCCAGGCCATACAACCCCATGACCAGACAATTCTTTTAGGACAAGCTAAATGGCTTCACATTATTCAACATTTTCACCTTCCAACAGGTTTACCTCTGAAGATTCCTGCTTGATCTTCTTTTTATCAGTTTTTCGAAACTTGTACCTTATATCCACTATTTCCTTCCCCCCTGCCCTGTGCTCCGTTAATGTATGTCACTTCATGCAGCCAGTAAAGATCCTAAGCTGCAGTAGATTAGTCTTAAAAGCTCTGGCATGACTGCTTTGTCTAGTGTGTGTTAAGCACTGCTGGAATTGAATCAAGTTCATGGTTTTCATTTTACCTCAGATTCTAACATAGATGGTTAAAGTTTTTACTGTGTTTCTCCTCTGCCCTGTGCTCACCTCCAACGCTGCCTGGCAGTGAGCAGTGCTGTCAGCTCCGTTTCACACTGAATGGCTGGGGTGCCACGTTGGACTGACAGCTCCTTTCCAAGCGGAGCTGCAGAAACTTCCTGTTCAACTTTTCTACTATTTGTGCTTTAGTTCATTCTTACACCATAAAACTGGAAATATATCATTTCTTTTAAAGTTCCTATCATTTTCGGAGTGTATTCTTTGGTGGTCTCAGGGTCACCTTCTCTTCAAAAATTTCCTCCCTTTACTCTCCCATTACATTCATATCTTTGGGTAATAAACAGTGCCAGAACAGATGAAAGACAAGAGGTTTCTCAGTACAAAAGCAATATATGATGCTTTCTCATGAATTTCCATTAAGTCTCCATCCATGAACTTCCCAGCTTTTTTAGCTCTATGTTTGTGGAAAGCCTCTGAGTACTTGGGGCCTTCAGCTAAGCTTAGCTTGCTTCCTGCAGTTGCCAGCAAGCTGCTTCTACAATTTATATCCTCAGCCTTCATGAACAGGTACAATGATCCAGTTTTACTCTGTAGAGTTAAAACTTGTTTCATACTCTCACCACCTTCTGTATACTGACTTTGTAAATTTTCTGACTGTTCAAATCCTTGTAAACTGGTATCTAAATTACATTTTTGGTTCAGTGCTCAAATCACAACACTCATTCAACCTTCTAGCTTCCACTGTGCCTTCACACCTTCACAACACATGCTTGTGCTTTGTCGTTACGGACCACACATAATTTAGACCAGCCCTTCCCAGCAAATATAACAGCTTAGCTTGATCCTCACCATCCACTGGTTGGATCCAGCTGGTACTACTTAGCATTCCTTTTTCAACCTTTTTTTCTTTTTTTTTATTCATTTTCCCCTTTCACATAATGAAAAACCCTTTGGAGAGAAGGAAATACTTACATAGACTAAGACTCACATCATCTAGGTTCTCTTTAACAATCACAGCTTTCAATTCTTTTCTCCTCTTTTGTCTGGATAAGTCTCCAATAGCAAAAGCTCTCAAACCCTCCATACCAGATATCTGAACTCAGTTCTCACCTAACTGAACACAATATACCTCCCAGTTGCCTTTTTTTTTTTTTCTCCTTTTTCTAACTGGCTATTCTATGAATACTTTATTGCTGGCATCTGAAATTGAAAGAAACCAAAATACTTTGGCTGTATCAATAATCAGATCATTATTCTATTCCAAGAATTCTAAATAAGAAAAAACATGTGTAATAAAAGCTAAGAAAAACAAAGAGCTAACACTGTTAATTACTTGTTTGAATGACAGAGTTTTCTTCAAACTTCAGACTGAGTAAACTAAAGCATTGCATATTTTACTATTAAGAGAAAGCCCAATCTTAAGCATCGACATTACAACCAAGATCTACAGTTTAAGTGTAGCCAGAAGATGAAAGCTACACTTTCAGCTAGTTTATGAAAGTGTCTGTTTCTAAAGTAACTGGAGACTAAAATATCCTATTGAGATACACAGGATGCAAGAACAGAACTACTGTATATGCTCAAGTAGTACCTGTACTGTACATGGTACATGTATGTAATTTATTTCACTCTGCCATTGTCATATTGGCCTAACTGCAGACAAGAACTGACAGCAAGAATTACTGAGAACGGCAGAGTGAAGTTGCTACAAAAACCTTTAAAAACCTATTGTCACCTTTAAATCTGATAACTTCTCTACCATGACATGGGGAAGCAGCTGCACTGCTGTGCAGCCACCCATCCTCCCTCATCATCATCACAGCTGCATCCAGCGCCAAGTTAACAAACATTCATTCACCATAAATAGCTAACTTTCCTCAACAATACAGAACTTTAGCCAAGTAGCAAGTAGCTTTGCTCTCGTGTTAATTTGTAGGGATGTGCGCTGTTTTCATTTCAGTGGAAACCTCGTGGTTTGGGGAAACAAAAGAAACAGAAACATACTTGTTCCATGTGCTAGAGTTTGTGCCAACCACGCCAAGCAACTACTGAATTCAGATACTCTCCTACTGCTCCATATCTTCAAGGTTTTCTAATAAATTAAGCCAAGCCACCTATCTCTAAGCAAATTTAGAAACTGTGTACTTTTATTTAGTACACTACTGAATCTGGTCAGCAAAATTGTTTATTACTCACTTCCAGCCACTATTTAACCAAATGAGTCTCCAAACTAAAGCTAAGTCACATCAAAACAGGCTAATAATGATCTATTATTTGGTCTGAAAATATCATAGCAAAAAATATCATAGCTAAAATTTAAAAAAAGAGAGTTATTTCAATTTTCCTGAATAATGAGAGTTTGAAGATCAGATTCCTGCGAATAGCTAGAAAGATAGCTTTATATTACTGCATTTCATTATCCAAGAGCATCCATTATCCTCATTGTGCAGTAAATCCTATACATTGCAGTACTACCTCAATATGCAGCTAGAATACAAGAAAAATGCTATTAGCTCTTAAATAAATTTAGACATCATTACAGACTCACATACCCTAAAACCAATATAGTTTTCATTCAGAAAATGGACAGCAGACGACCCACATGTTCATCAGTTTAATGGTATCTTTCAAAACACATGCAATAAGAGTTAGATCTCCATGCCAGCTACTTCCTTTCGCTCTCAGACAAAATAATTAACACAACTATTACAGTTGACTACACTTTTTCTAGATAAAAAGCAACTTTGATATATTTTTCAATTATGTGCATGTACAAGCATGTGCATCTTAGGCACAACGTAGCTTGCTTGTAGAAAGACTGCTCTTCCCAACTACATAATGATTCAGAAATGTTAGAAAAAGGAGGAAGCAGCAGTAGACAGAATTTGCCTCAAGACTGGCTGATGCAACTCCAGAACTGCAGCTAGAAGGGTGAGTGTTTGAGTTGTGCATGTATACATTTCTTTCTCTTTCCCAGTCACAAGTTATTTAGGGACAAGTGAGAACTGGGGGCCATTACCCTACCCTCCTCCTCTACAATACTTTCTTATTTTTAAAATGCAAAATTCAGTTTTAAAAATACATATTTCCAGACATACACTGAATCTGTAATAGCAAGCAATTACCCAAGGAATACAATTTCAGGTTCTTTCTCACAATCCAGGAGCAACCTTGTTCAGATTACTCCTTTCCTTTAACAATACCCCAAAGACGCAGAGATTTGCAGTAAGACTTTCACTGAGCTAACTAAAACTCTTAAAAGAATTGCAATTTCTTCCTCGAGCTGTGGAAAAGCATCTCAAGACAGTCACAGATAAAATGTTGCACAGTGTTAGTTTATACCACATAATTAAGTTTTGAAACACAACAGAAATCAGATATGAGCATGCTGAGGAGTTTCTCTTTTCATTTGTGTATACTATTATAATAAAAGCAGTATCTAAACTCAAAGACTACTTTTTTTTTCTTTTTTTTTTACTGGAGCATATTTGGCAGGAAGTCACATGCAACCTCCAGCCTCACAAAGCTGGCCAGATGCCACACATAAATTTTACAACCGAAAACTGCAACAAACTGCAAGATGGATTGTCTCATAGATTTCTGGTAGCATCAAATGCCTTGGGTTTCTGCAAGTCCTTTAGCTCGGACCTAGTCCCATATCAAAACCTACCCACAGGACAGTCCTGGTCTAATGAATGACAACAAGAACTATGAGAAAACAAAGTCATCCAGAAAAGGTCATCTGACACTATGACCGGTACAAAATCTTCTCTGATTCAGTAGTGCTTCTTCCATGGCATTAAAAATTTCAAAGTCTATGAAAATATTTATCCACATTTCCCTCTCTTTCTCTGCTATGGTATGTCAGCAATTCTGCTACTCAGCAGCTGGGAGATGTCTCTATGTGAGTCGTCTGAGCCTGCAAAAGGAGGGTGGTCAAACCCCCCTCTCCCCAACTGCCAAAATGAGACCATACTGTGCTGTTGTCTCTTGTCCTTTTTTTTTTTTTTTAGGTTTTTAGTTTGTTTGTTTTAGCTTACTTCACTTGTAATTACTTCCCATGATCATTCAAAAGGAGAAATTTCTTTACCACTAATTCCACAGACTGTGGTGGCATTCAGGCAATGACGAAGAGGAACTGCCCCAGAACTAGGTGCCCTCACAGCATGTACATGTCAGGTCTCTCATACGAATGCTCCTCTGAAGCACTTTTGGCACGCTCACAATACTCAGCTGTGCCTTAGAGAACACCTGAGCCTCTGTCTCTCCTTCTGTGACAGCAGTGACTGAGGGAGGGATAGAGCCAGGTTCCTAGGCATCATTTGGGAGAAGACTGCAAATAAGCGAAGCAGCCATTAGGGAGGTTTGATCAGCTGCTTTAAGTGAACATACAGGTGACACATCTGTTGAAGAAGCTCCTAATCTCCCAGTTGACGAATTTAGAAGGCAGTAGTTCAGAAAACAGTTTTTACTACTTTAGTGTGGTTCTTACTTTCTTTACTACCTCAATTGTCCTACCACTGCCCATGTGTTT
Organism: Tinamus guttatus; assembly: GCF_059628265.1. Taxonomy (NCBI): domain Eukaryota; kingdom Metazoa; phylum Chordata; class Aves; order Tinamiformes; family Tinamidae; genus Tinamus; species Tinamus guttatus. Next base: position 5,096,322 of record NW_028288781.1, on the reverse strand, counting down.
GGCACTTCCGGACTAAATTTCTGCAAGTGCAGTTTTTCTCACACATCTTCTGCATGTGCAAGACTGGACCCAGCTACACTGTGGAAGGGAGATTTGGTGCATGGACTTCATCGAACAGTTCTAATAGCAGGAGAGAAAGAGGAAGTTACAGCATTCATCTCATCACCAGAATTTGCACCCGTGCGGCAGAACAAGAACTAGTAAACAGAACAAACTCTTGCTTAGTGGGACAAGCACACTTGCCAGGCACTACCTCTGTTTGCAGATTTTCACTAGCATGGTCTCTGAGGCTAGTTTGCTTCGGTCTAGTCAAGTAGCCTTAGAATAGACAGCAATTCTAATCATGCTGGTCTCACCACTATCACTTCTCCACCCTAATGCCAGGACTACTCCTTCAGTCCCCCTGTTGGTTCAGCAAGTTGTGGTACAGCTAGCAAGGAAGGACATGACCATGCAGATCTGTTTCACTTCACACTACCGAGTGTAAGTGCAGCTTTCAAAAGAGGAAAGCAGAAGATAACTGGGAAAGAAGAGCAAATAGGACATAGACCTGATGCAGAAGCTAATGGAAGAACAACAATACTTTTTTTTTTTTTTTTTTTTTTTTTTAAACACCGACTGAATGGGAAAAACTGACACACAGCAGATCAAAACAGGAAGAGCAGTAATAATCTCTAGCTCTCCTATTAGCTTTTAGGAAAGTTCACTCCTTCCCCTGCAAGATTCTTCTCTCCTATCCTTGTCATCTGCAAATGCAACTCCCCATGAGGAAACATCTTGTTCAGTGAAATACAGACTATCAAAGTGGTTTAAACAGGAAAGCACTGAGCTGCTTCAAGTCTTTCTTCTACTTCCACTCTTGCGTGCTACATAAGTAGGAGCATTTATTTTCAACCAGCAGAGGTTGGACAGGGCACAGCTGGCAGGTAACATGGATACGTCAGTGACTTCCATGCTTGAGATTAATGGCTTTTAGTATGCCAAACTGGCCTGCTTACAGTATTATGTGCCCTTGCAAGCCTGCGTGCAGAAGGTGGAGAATTAAAGAGATGGAGGAATATTACAGGAGATCAGAGATTTTCAATAATGCCTGCTCTCACAGGAAGACTGACCCTTTCTTCTAAGTTCTTCATTCTTTCTTTAAATTCAGATTTTAATTCTGGTCTTTCTGTATTCCCTTTCCCTACACTTCTGATTCCCATTGTGTGTACATGCATGCATACACAGGTGTGGGAGGACATATGTTTATTTTGAACATTTCCACAGGCTCTGTATTCCATGTACTGAAAGCTGAGAAGCTTTCACTCTGGTACTGGCTAAGGCAATCCTCGAGGCTAGGCTAGCTAGGTGTCTGACACATCCTTCAAAAAGGAGTGGAAGTTAAGAGATGCCAACTACATTATGAGACAGCTAAATTTGTTCTCAGATAAGCATGAGGCAGGTCGACTTTGGCAAGTAGATTACACAGGAGTATAACAATGCAAAGACACTGCATATTGCACATACAAAGCACAGGCAAAAATAATGCCACACCTCCAAAGAATCAGGCATCTTCTGTTGAACCAAAGCTTTCCAGGCAGAAGTTAATGATCTAGATAGGAAACCAGGTCCTTACACATACCCTCTATCACCTAAGATAAAGTTTCACCTTGACTTTTACCTTGTGCAATAGCTCAAAAAGACTTTTATAGTGTAGCAGTCATCCCACTCAGACTCAAGAAATGGAAAAGCTGTTTCACAGCCTGCAGAACTGCAGGAGCCATTCTGGCAGCAAGGTGAAAATGAACTTTCTTAAACTCTACATGACAAACAGCAATCATTCTGATCTTCTCCTCTCTACTGATATTGGTGTACCTATTTGGTAACAGCATAACTGTGTCCTCAGTTGTTAATGACAGCTTTGTAAGCAAGTGTTGCAAGCCCTTATGGCTTTTGATATGCCTATGTAGTGGCTTTTCTTTCCATTTCCCCTAGTATGTGCCAGGTTACAGAAACACTTCCAAACAGCAGATTCAGAAATAGAAAGAGTTCAAGGCCAGGTTTCACACCTGCAACCTTGCAACTCAGGGCTCCTGCAGCCCTGAAGATCAGTCTCATTATTATAAATCCAAGATTCCTTTAAGATCCAGGTTTGATGTTTGGTAATTCCACATTAAGTTTATGTTTTTTACTTGCTTGTTTGGGACAGGAAGGGATGGGATGTTTGTGATAGGAGGAGGAGGGGGAGGAAATAAAAGCTTTGGAGTTATATAATCATTGCAAGTACCACTTTTTATTGCTATGGGCTGATTTAATAATATGAATGCCACGCTAGTTAAGACAACTGTATCATTCCAGTGCACACAAAATTTAAAAGGAGCTGCTCCTATTTAATACTAATGTACAATTCACACTTCAGCTCCTACAGGCACATAAGATGGTAATACAATTCTGGCTTAGAGGACTGGTTTATGTTAGCACAAAATTTTAGGAGAAAGAGTTCACCAGCAATTCTAATTTTAATTTCTTATATAGGGATTCTGCTTTCTAAAACAGTATAATTTTCTCTTTACAGCAGCAGCAGAAAACTATTGCAAACAGCCCATACACCTCTTGAGTCCCTGAGTGGAGTGATGAGAGATAAAATATCTTAAAAACAAAACACAAGTTACCCTCCCCAACATGGTACAAGCATGTTATGCACACATGATAGATTTTGACTTCTAAAGAGTGCTAAAAGAGAATGAGGGATCAGGAAAGCACTATGGCTTAAGAAACATATATTTTGGTTTGTTTACAAAACATGCAATGTTGTTGGATGACTTGCCATGAAAGACCCATTTCCTGACTTCAGATGTGATTTAAGCAATTCTCAAGCCCATTGTCTGCTCATCTTGGATGGACTGTAATATATTGCCTACCTTAGAGAGACCTTTTCCTGCTATGCTCTTCCAGCAGCCCTGCAAAATAGCTTAACAATCTCTAAGTCTCAGGCACAGAAGAAAATGAAGAAAAACAAAAGACTTTTAATTTGGTATAAGATGAGAAAATAAATAAATAAAATTGTAAGAGACCACATATACCTCTGTGCTGCCCTCTAAAAGAAATATAAACAGACCTCTCTTCTGATATGTACTGATTTTCCAAGTGGATAACAAAGACCCAATGACATTTGTAGAAGAAAAGAATAATCATCTCCTTGCTCTAGCCAACAGTCTTTCTCTCTCAGGAAACAGAGTAGGCAAACTTCTTTATATATAGCTGATATATATATAACTGTGTAAGCCACATGTGTTTCTGCATCTAATTCATTCTAAAGTTCATTCGGATAGTAGACAAAATGCTATAAAAAACAAAAACAAAACAAAATCAAGATTTCATCTGAGAAGTCGAGAAAATTCTGGAATTGATCCTAACATAAATCTAACATACATCCATATTTTGCTGAAGCAGAAAATTTGGGGATGATGCCACATCAGCAAGCAGCTCATAATCCCCATCAACTGCAGTTCAAATCAAGATACTGAAATGCTGAAGAACTTCAGAATGAAAATTTAAATAACTGGCTTACCATGGAGGAAAAAAAAACTTGAAGGAAAAATGGATGGTATCATCTGTGCCTTCACCTTGTTTTTCAGGAAATGAAGAATGTTATTCTAGCAAAAACAATACCTGAATTGTTTGGAAATAGATTTAAGATCATCTAATTAGTGCATAAATTTTCCTTGTATGCAGCATCAGAACTCAGCTAACTACTAGAAGACAAAATAAAGATTTTAATCAAACATAGTGTGTGTTCTTCAAGCCATTGTACCTATGAATATTTACTTCAGCTACAGACCTTTCTGGGTGGTAGCTGCATACATTTTGTGTGTAGCTGAGAAGCTTTCTGACTGAAAATGTGCTTTTAAAAAGAAAAAACTGACTTGAACCCTGCATTTTCAATTCTAGCAGTAGGTTCTGAAGCCTGTTAACTCCCTGCAGCAGCTGATAGCTAAAGACTTGTTTCCGCTTTTCTAACAATTTCCTGGTTTGCATAACAATCCTAAACGAAACACACTCAAGTTTTCCAGCATGGAGAGATTTTGCCTCCAAAACTAGTTTCAAGGCATAAAAAATATTTATATATAATTACAATAGCTTTAAAGGTACATTGTCTACAAATATGTTTATGGATAAATATGCATCAGCTACTTGGTTTAAAACAAGATTATGATAATTTGGCCATATCCAGGAAACACAAAACACTGGCTTATGCCTGGTGCTTAACTCATGCCATTGTGAATAAAGAGGGGGAAGGGAAGGGATTTAATGTTTAATTTCCTGTTAAAAACACACACAGGATAAAATCTTCCAAAGAGCAGTTATAAAACATGCATTTGTTGGCCAAGAAACTAGGTAAATATGGAACAAAGCCTAGACTCACTTTTATTCCCCCACCCTACAAAAGACGGTAACTGAAAGCCACGGCGCGTATCTGGAGGCACTGAGCTCTAGGCAGTGACTACCTAATTCATCAGGCTGGCTCACCTACGTGCTAAGCAACTAGCCCATTGGGGCAGATCCTCCTGTCCTGCCAGGCTGCAGCTCTGTGACGATGTATATTCACACTGGCCGCGGCACCAGCTCCTAACCCCAATTCCTCATACAACTATATGGCCAAAATGCAAATAAAGCAGGCATATAGTCCAGCCTAGTCACCTCTCTCCTTGCTAGAAACTGTCTTCTGATATTGAGAGCTGCTATGGGACACTGCTAGCTTCAGCAGCAGCTGGAGATGCTAGAGAGGCCATTTTTCAGAAGTCACAAGGAGAAATGATTATCCTCAGCTCCCACAAACTCAGTGCCATACATCACAGAGCCATAACTTCAGAGTCGCAGCAATTCAGCCTTCATCACAGTTCTACCATCTGTAATGATCTATTAGATTACTTGGCAATTCACCACACTAACCTTCCAGACAAGCACCAAATTTCTGTATGACATACAACAATTAGAGGCCTGCAAAAGTCTCTGCTATTCTCTCAGTTCAGAATGCTTGAACTAGGTGAAAATACAGAATGTATTTAGGAGCACTTAAAGTAGTTTTTAACAGTAACATCATTTCTTTGGATAACACACTAAACAAACAAATAGAATGTATTTTCCATCTACCAGGCTAGAGTTGAAGTCAGTTTCTCCATGGCTACACATTGAGCCATGGAATTGGAAGAAAAGCTGCAGCACTTGTCACCCATTGATTCATATTCAGAACAAGATTTAGATAACCCTGGGAGTGGCTTAATTGTAAAAAAATAACAATAATAATAACAAAATTATAATTGCAGATATAGTTTAAGAGTTTTCTCAGCCTTCAGTAGCATATTATTTAAATTAACATGCTTTAAGCTTTTTAAGTAGAGGTACCTTGAACATTTTCTAGTCAATACATTTACTTTCATATTAGACACAGGAAAAGAAAGGAACAAAGATTACACGTCTCTAGTGAATTAAACTCGATGGCAGACATGCGAAATTTCTTGCAGACTCTTTTTAAAAACAGGTTTAAGACAATAAGCTGTACTAAGTTTATTTCTAAAACTTGCGTTTCAAACCGTTGTTTGTGCTCTTTCTTTATCAAATTGATACCACTGTTGATACCCTGTTGACTACTGATTCAATGACAATTCAACATCAAATCTCACACTACTGCACGAGTTCAAATCTCCTGCTTATTTTCACATGCTGGCAACTGGACTTCGTGCCTTGATCCTACTATGCTTCTTCAAGAGAAAGTTTAATTGGCTAACAAACTGAGGAGGGAGAAAGGGAACAGGGTGGAGAAAATCTCTAACCTAAAACAAGCTCTGAGTTGTTTTCTCACTACTGTATGTGCCCCCAAGCAATGAAATTTTTTTTTTTAAAAAAGAGAGAGATTATTTTTCTGGCCAACAGTCAGAATATATAAGGTGCTATATATCCTATGCTTCACTGTGCATTGCTACTGAAGACTCCATACAAAAAAAACATTTTTTTTCTCTTTTTTTTTAAACTTCTTAACAGTCAGGTAAGTTTATGAGTATTTACTGCTAGTAACACCAAGGTATTAAAGATTCAAGTGAAGTAGTAGCATTCTCTAGCGCAGTGGTGACCTGAGCCTTTAATCCAGATGAATTTAACACTAGAGTGCATTAGCTCTTCTCATAAAAGATTTGCTTTAATTTTATTTCTCTCTCCATTTATCTTATGGCTGTGTAATCTTCAGCAGAGGTCAAAGAGATTTCCCTAAAGAAATGGGAGCTGCTTCTTTTTTAGAGGGGAAAAGCGTATTTAAGACAGTTTGTCCTACTTTTAAATGTATGTCAGAAAACTATGCTCTCTATAATCTCCTAGTTCCTTCCCATGTTCCAAGCCAATTAAACAAACATGCATGTGCATGCACACACATATATCAATGAAACATGAAGCAAAAACACCTATGGAAGACAGGATATACAACAGCAGCAACCTGCTGCAAAGACTGAAAGTGTAACTAACACCTTACCATCATCCAGCTCAAGACAAAGATTGTACACAGCCAGAGGCCTCTTATTACGTTGCCCTTGTCTTCTTGATTGCCTTGGTGGGGCATTTGGAGGAGATACTGACGTAGAGATTGGCTCAGAGAAAGCGGCATCAGGCAGAGTTTTGAAAATCTGCAATCAAGAACACAAAGGGCTTCAATTATTTATCACGAAGAGCAACCTGCGTAATGCAACTGTAAACCGTTATCAAACAACATTTGCTTTGGATTTCATCCAAAGCAGGCAGGAGCCAAAAATCCATTCCTTCAAGTTTGGGAGTGTGCCGTAGGTCTTTAATGAATGTTTAATAAATAAATAAATAAATAAATAAGAAATTAAAATAAGCAAGAGCATTACCAATGCTCTACGCATTAACCAAGCTGCAAATCAGTTAATCCACAGACAAAATATGTGCAACCACACTTGCCAGCTAGGATAGAGGGGGAAGGAGAACTATGAACTAGTAACCAACATGTTTTGCAGTTTTACCTAGGACCTGTAACTTTGACAAAATACCCATTTTAATTTTCAAAATTATGGTATCATAATTTCAGCTAGTTAAAAGAAACTGCACACTTTCAAAGAGAGAAAGGAGGAAATTCTGGACGAAGGGATTTTTAGTAAGAGATATTTGTAATACTGAGCGGGAACTTTTTCAGTTAGCCATTAGATTTGAATCATATTTTTATTAATGATGATATGCACAAAGGCATATAAAGGACTGCATTTTCTGTCATTTTATCTTTTCAGTCATGACCATTAACATATCACCACTCCATAAAAAACACCAGGTCATTTTTCTCTAAATAAACCAACAACATGGATTTTTTCAAGTTGATGGCATTTATACCTTAACTGCCTCATACAAGGTCCAACCTAATGATGCAGATTTACCTGTAGAAAATTATCAGTATGCCAACGCACAATTTAACAGTGTTTTACAACTGATAATGGCAGATTCACATGAACAAATTAGCTTAACTGTTTCTTTCATCAAAGACAAACCAGAAGATAAAGAAAAAACAAACAGCAGCTGTAGAAAAAGGAAGCCCTGTGTCTGTAGGGCACCTTAGAGCAACACAACAGATAATACACCAAAATGTAATGAAACAGTATGCAGTGTTCCTGTACCCTGCAATTTTCCAAAGCCACGTATCTGTATGGGAAATACTACAAAGAAGAGATTCATAATGAATCTTCAAAGGAGAAGCTTTTAATGAAGTAGGAATTCATGCAGAAGGTTAGAAGGTATAAATAGACACCACAGATAACACATTTTTGGATTATTACAGCATGTCTCAGGTGCTCATAAAGCTAAAAGCCAGCCAGGCTACACAATGTATAAGGAAGCTGCCAAAACCACCTTCAGGTAAGCAACTCGCGCCAGAATTATAAGAAACTGCATGCCATCATATCCTAACCTGTTATCCTGAATAGGTGGGCAGGAATTAGATGACCCAAAGACTTATATATACCCAGGCTATTCTCTTACCATTAAGTAGTTACTTAATGATCATTGACAGCTAGAAGACCGTGATGGCACAAAACAACTGACACACCATTTTTTTCAATGAAAACCAGGGAAGAACAATCATACTGCCAAAACCAGGCAGCAGTGGTCAGGAAGCCTACGTATTATACGCAAGGGAAAGCTCCAGCAGAACTGCCACTTTCTCTTCCAGTGGGTGAATATTGCCCTGGGGAAGGGGGAGGCAAAATGATATAAAGTGAACTTCCCCATATCAGGTTTTAGAGCACTGGTTCCTACTCTTTTATGCGCCTGCAATACTAATTATGAGAGAACACCAAAATAACATTCCAGACTCTCTATAAGCAAACAGAATATTTATACAAAGGAGAAGGGAAAGCAGTGCAACCTGCTTCTCCCCAGTGCAGATGCAGCTTCGCTCACAGACAGTCACAAAGCTCTAATTGTGCTCACAGTTCTCAAGCCGTTTCTTACAACATGATGCAATATGCAATAAGGAAGTCTAATGCACACCTACAAGACACTTGGCTAGCAGTACCACACTGCCCCCTTATGTGCAAGTACAAGGCAGAGGAATTTTAGGGATAAATACTTGCTTCTGAAAAATTCAAGAGTACCAAAAACTTCTTTTGCATAGACTAAGTGTCTCATTTGGCCTTTCTGGTAAGCAGCTCTCTGCCAAGAGGTTTCAGCATGTTGTTTACTGTGTCACATTCCACAGCTGTGTTTATTTGTACAGCTTTATCCATGCATCTCCACTGAAATCAATGATGGATGAGAAGAACGTGTATTCCTCAGGAGCACTGTGCAAGAGATGAGCTCTCTTGCATGCAGGTGACTTGCACAGCTTGCAGTAAAGTTCTTCAGTGTTTTTTCCTGATCTTTCATGAATTTTTCAATATACTCTTGTAAAAAATATTAACATGAGAGATTACGAGACTCACAAAATGCAGTCAAGAAAACCATAAAGGCAATTCTTACTCAATGATATCCAGTGCCAGAGAAAAGGACAATGAACTGGAGGCAGCTAATGAATCCAAGTGGATTTCTGGCTGGTGGAAAAAAAATAATTGGTGGGGTTTTTTTGTTGTTTTGTTTTATAGAAAAAAAACCCTACACAACAAACAGGAGAAATAACCATAAAGCACTAAAAACAGACTGCAAACTGTAGAAGTCCATGCACATGCTAACTACCTGCACAATGATATTCATGCCAGGCAGCCATAAGTCCTCCAAGACACTATCATAGTCTATAAAGCAGCTACCCCTCTCTTCATAAAACAGATTTTGGTGGCAATGATTTTTTCTTTCACTGTTAGGAACTTCTCAAAAGATTGTCATTTCTCTTCTAGCTGTGATAGGCTTTACCACTCCTAGCTCTCCCTTGAACTGATCATAGCCACCCAAAAGCTGAGAGATGTGAGAAAGCATTAAACCCTAATAAATCCTTTATTTTTAATATTTTAGGCCAACTAGTGGCAGAGAGTTGTGCACCAGCATTTCCCAACAGCACCGTTCTGCGCAGCTCAGCGCTGCCCAGTAATGATGCTGGGGTGATTCCTGTCAACGTCGCCTTCTGAAGGCGGGAAGGCATCCTACCCTCATTCCACTCTCCAGTTTTTGGCATGACCCATTAATAGTGAAGTTTCATTTCTAGGATAAGGTCAGTAAGTGGTATATCGTTTTCTAAGAAGCTGAAATTGCCTCCTAAGAACTCCTGGATAGCACAAGACACACAGCTCTCAGTAAAACCAGGGCAGGGCAAGGGCAGAGGTACAAATAAACTCCCACTTTCTCACTCCTACGTTTCTCTGATGCAGTGTTATAAGCTCTGTCTTGCTTTCTGTCTTCTTGCGCTAACATTCAATATCTGTCGCCACTGAGAAAAAAGAGGGTCATGAAAGAGGTATTTAGAAGTGCAATAGAGAATGCAATCTTTTAGATATTTATAATTTACTCATGCAGGGCAAATTGAGCTTAATTGTCAGACTCAGCTCTGAAATCACTGAGGAGAAGGTGTTGCCCTGGAGGACTCTGAGACAAAAAAACACCAGGAACGGTACTTGAGCTGTTTGGCTGGTTTTGGTGTAAATGAAATAGCAGCCTGCCCTTGTGTGCTACATCAGGACGAATATTTGGGGTTATTCTTCCTCCTTCATGTTGCTCATATTTGTGATCACTTCTACTTTTGTCTTTTCTGTCTTTTCAGTGGGAAAATGAAAAGCAACACGGTCCTTGCATAACCTTGCTGCCTTTTCAACAACTTTTTTTTTTTTTTCCAGGTCAAAGCTACAGCTCATAGCACCACTTTGCAAAAGCAAGAATCAGAAAAGCAAGCAGAAGGTCAACCTCTGCCCTGAGAAGAGCACACACAGCGCTCAGGTTTTCTTTCTTGCTTTCTTTGAGTCTACCTTCACTTAAATAGACAAGTACTTTTCATCATGCCTTAATGGCCATTTGGCTCTGGCACTGTAATATCTCCCTGGAAAGGGGGGGAGTGAAAGCTTTATTGCTTTATTCCAATTGTGAGAACAGATTTTCTTATTCAGATTTGCTCCTGGCCTTATTAATTATTTAAACAGCATTTAAATATAAATGTTTCACAGCTAATAAAAGATTCCTGCTGTGCAAGATGTGTAATCAGAAGTACACTGCATACGCACAGGAGTTGGGATTCAAAATAATACACAAGTAATATAGTCAGAGGACACCCGAGAAGATTCCTGCACTTTAAGCTAGCTGCCAACAGTATGCCAGCACACCTGACAGTCTCAGAGTACCTCCTTGCTTTGCAAACTGAGGCTACTGTGCAGCATAGTGAGACAATCTCTCATATCCAGTGGGATGGAACAGGGTGGGATCCTGTTCCCTCAAGTAAAAATCTAGACCTACCACCATCACTCATTTGGATCACAGAAATTACAGCATCATAGACTAATGCCTGCATAAACACAATAATCAAGTCTGGTGATTGAATTGCCTCATTCAACAAAGAATAAAAATGTACCAAACCAACCTCAAAGGTTAAGGACATCACAGTCATATCCACTGTTATGTAGTTATAGAGACTTTGATCAAGCCGAGCTGAATTTATAGAATATCAGACCTCTACAATTTAGTTCTCAGGAACATTAGCATCCTGCCATTAATCTACCTGGGGGAAACTAACAGAAGCAACTTACAGACTGGAGAAAACTGACGTAAGTAGCACTCTCAAAATTCTATCAAGCATCAAATTCTACCACCAGTCACTCCTATACCAGTTAGTTTGTATTTTAAATGGTTGTTTAGGTTTGCTCTTATATGAAAGCAGAATTTAAAGGTGCACACTCAGGCAGCATGTCAGTCTTCAAGCCTGCAGCATAAAGCTACTGCAAAAAAAAAAAAAAAAAAAGAGAGACTCTTGCTGAGCTATTTCAAACCCTGGTATGTTTGACCTATTTCTCCATATGCAACAGCACAAAATGGGTACTTTGCAGAGCTAAACAAACCGCTAACTATCTTGCATATGTACCGCTAATAACAGTCCTGTCCTGAGGAATGAGACCAAGACCACCAAGTCCAGCCATTTCAATTTCTAAACTTAGGTTCCATGGAATATAGACTAAACTTAGTCTACAGAAACATTTCTTGAGAGTAATGTGCCAAATTCAACCTATTATCATATTGTATTCTACTAGCATATCCATATGGCAATAGCCCAAGGAATTTTGCCAGATTCCACTTAATTTGCAACAACAGTGTTGGATTCTGGATCTTGAGCTGGTCTTAGAAATTCAAAAAACCCAAAGCTACAAATACCCTGATTTAACTAGATCTGCTCCACACATTCACAACTATATGTACAGCTGTCCTGAAACTGTAGATTCTGCTGCTACGTGGGATACTTCTCTGTCCTTTCCGGTCTCAAACTGGACTAATTAATGAATTTCAGTATGTTTGCCAGGAATCATTTTAGGAAAAGACCCAGACATCAGGTCATCTTTGTCTGCTTTGTATCACTGGGGTAATTAAAATTTCCTCTAAAATTCAGTAGGAGGCAAGCGCCAAGGACAAAGGAAAGGAGAAACAGGGGTGAAGAAAATGAAGAGTCAGTGATAGGGCTAATGAGAATAAATTTATATTTAAGACAAAAAAAATTAAATCCGTGCCATGCTTTTGTTGCACAACAAAAGCCCCATTCCACTCTCCTAACATCAACCACTCAGAACATGCACCTATTATCCTTGAGCAGGCAGGAAAGAATCTGCACACCAGAGGTTGATGTCCACTGTGAAAGGATGCTACAACTCCAAGGTCATTTTGAATCCTATGAAATTCTGCTGCTAGTATAACCACCTTTACCATGGTAGTATTTTTAGAGGACAGCATTTCTCAGTACAGGAAGAACATTAGTAGAGGTTTTATCTGGGTAATTTCCCTTCAATATATACTTGAATTGCAGTTGGTAAATAAGACACACAGACACACACTGATGTTTACTGAATTATAGAAAACACTGTCCACCTGGACCACATACACTGTTCTGCCCTCATATACCTTATGGCTATTGTACTTCTTGCATTTCCATGATAATTTGCTATCATATACAGTATTTTAAGATCTGGTGGTCTAGCAGCTAATGGGACAGCATGAGAGAAACTTATCATCACTACGGTCTTTTCTTGACTCTCTTTCTCACAGTAATGGAAATTCAATTCAGCTTAGATCCAGCAACCTGGACCACAAACAAAAAATGTATATTAGAGAAAAAAAATGCTCAGAAGAAGCCAACTGTATTAGTGGTTCACAGTGTGTTCCTACCCTGTTGGAATTTGTAAGGATTTTATCTATTAGGGTAATGAAGACAGTGGCTGCGCCATTCCTTGTGCCATTGTCTGCAAACATAGTGCAGCAAGGCCATTTATGGCAAGTTGTAATTTTACTGTAGATATAAGTATTTCAGGAAGTGCAAGGTGAAAATAAGGACATAAAATTCTATTTATCTTAAAATTCATTGCCATAAGAGGGGCAGCTTAGCCATTAATATTCTAATTATATCCTATATTTTTAATACTAAGAAACTCATTCAATATGATATACAATTCTAGATTTTTTTTAACTGGAAAGATTTCAGAACCTAACAGGAGTTACTGAAAAATTAAAAGTTTAATCATAAAAGAAACTGCAAAGATTAACTTCTAGAATGAGAGGCCAAAAATTTTATTTCATAATTGATTTTTTCTATTGATTATAACCATTTTGTGAAAGTTCTAAAACTAAACATGACTGAAATCTTTAATGTGTGAAGTAATATTTTTCAGAAAATGTGGGGTTTGACTTTTTGCATTTTAATTTATTATGGACAGTGATAGATCAACCTATTTCATTTCTAGTTTTGGTCAACATGATCTGTTTCTCCTTCCAGTTCTCATACACACCAGTGTCAACAGATATAAAATACCTGCACTAGAAATTATTGACATCTGAACATAAACTGTGTTCAGTGCATGTAAGGTCATGAAGCTGGTTAGTTCTACAAACCATGCAAAATATTTTCAAAAAAAAGCTTTCCAAAGTCTTCAATAAAAATTAGCAACAATTTTGTTATAATTCTGAAGTAACTTACCTCCTCCCAAGACTACCATCATGTCTGCTCCAACAGAGGTGTGCCTGCCTCCAGGTAGTTCTCCCAAGGTGTGTGCTCTGGGATACCATATTAAATACAGTTTGCTGTGCACTGGCTTCTATGGGATTCCATGGGATGTAGATTTGCTGAGGGTTTGGATTTTGGAGCTTGAATTCCACTTATTCCCAATATTTGTGGGAAGCTGAACCTCTAGTGGGCCATCGAAAAGCCACTATCAATAACACTTGATATTGCCTGGCACACTCTATTTAGCTACAGTGCAACAGAGTACGCAGCCTGAAAAGTAACTGGATAAAAGTCAAAACTAGAAACAGGAAACATCCTTGGACAAGAGCCAAAGGACAACCCACAAAGCTCTAAAAAAAGAAGTTCTCAGCCAGCCTTCTCTTTGCTGCAAAGATGTCATTTGCTGCAACAAAGTACCTAGCAGCCTGGCTACCACAACCAAGTGACACAGTGCTCTGAGGGACTCGTCCTCACTATAGGTCTCAATCTCAGAGTAAAACTGTAACACCTGCTATCAGGCCCCTTTAACACAAAAGGCACTGGAAGACAAACTGCTAGAGTGGGAAAGGAACGGAGGACACTTGCAAGCACACCTGATGGATGTAAACTCTTGAAACAACTTATTTGACCTGACTACCTTGAACCACATAGTTCATATTTGAGCTTTAATGAAGAAACTAAACATAGCCTGTAAAACAACAGATTACAGTCTAGAGGGCAGCTGAGAAAGGATGAATTAAAAAAACACACCAAGGTTAAAACATGTGTCCTTTGATCACTTGTGAATTATGAGTTTGTTGACTCAGCTTTTTCTAAAAGTAGCTCTCCTGGTACAAAGGCAGCAACTTCCACTGTATCACATCTCGGTTTGCCTTTTAACAATTCATGAGCAGAGCGCTCCTGAGAGCAGCCTGGTCACTGCTGTCAACCATCCCACTTTAGTAATTGAAGGAAATGAGAGAGTTAACACACCCAGGCTTGAAATATCACACATTTGTCCACCACATGAGCATAAAGAGCAGATTCATCTTCTCTTCCATGCTCAACTACTGTAATTCACACCAAGGAAAGTATTTTTAAAAATGTTGTCCTTCCCAAATGTACCTTCACATAATGGCTTTATGTACCTTGCTTAGTTGTAGGTTGGGGAAGGAAAAAAAAAAAAAAAAGACACTTCAAATACAAAGATAAAATAGTTCAATTACCTTTCGAGAACATAATATACCTTGTTAGTTATGAAAGGGAAAAGGAAGGATAAGGATGTTTGCATGTAATTTCCCTTGCTAAGAGCATGAGAAGTCCTGAGATGATAAAAAGCAGCACTTAAGAACATAAGTTGGGGGCCAGGAGAAAGATCATAAGCAGACACAAACATACATAATCTCCCCTCTAAATTTTAATGATTTTTTTTTCCTAAAAATCATGTATGTGTGTGCATATATTATTTTCATGTCTAGATTTTTCCAAAATTAATCAACAGGCATCTGATAATTATATTTCAAGAATAAAAAGTACATTTGACCTGATGCTGTGTTGTCGTTTCACAAAGCATCATAATGGATGTCAATATTTTCAG
Organism: Tinamus guttatus; assembly: GCF_059628265.1. Taxonomy (NCBI): domain Eukaryota; kingdom Metazoa; phylum Chordata; class Aves; order Tinamiformes; family Tinamidae; genus Tinamus; species Tinamus guttatus. The sequence continues at coordinate 5,081,101 of NW_028288781.1, read as the reverse complement.
AAGTGACACTATTTCAACTTACCATATAACCATGCCAATATTTTCTTCTGCAGTAATTTCCCTGCTGCCATTATAAGGATTTATATCATTCTTTGCTTTGTACAACATTTTCTACTCTTTGTTTTTTTAATCCATTTCTTATCTTACATTATGACTGTAAGGTTTTCGGGGCAAATAATATATTCGTGTGCATGCCCAGCGCCTACTGCAATAAAGTGCCGATGTTTTATTACAGTAAGTGGCCTGCACACAAAAATACTGGAAATAAAGGATTATCTGCTCACTGCCACATCATATTTATTTCAAAATCTGTTGAAATGGATTGAAATACACTAAACTCTTTGGTAGGGTAAAAGCTCACTAGAATTTTGACAAGGGCAGAAAAATCATGAGCACATCTTGCGCTATTACCAGTGCTCTGTCACAGGAAGCAATGGGGCAGCATGCCATTCACATCAGCTTAGCCAATATAAAGCAAAAAGAAAAATAGAGTTTTTAAATTCAATGCTTCACTTAGCACAGGAAGCCGCAGTAGTGCATAATTCTTAGGTCGCACTGCTTCTGCATAAGAATTCACTTTCTAAACCCTTCAGGAATGCAAGAATAACTCCCCTCCCCATGCTCTAAAATGTTTCACAGAATACTTTCTTTCACAAACAAAATCTTATTTAGACCACTTACTTTAGCATTCTCCCTAAGGGTTCTCTCCTTTGGCTTCCTCTCCGCACATGCAAGCACAGTGCTATGACCAGCCACACTGACAGAAAGAGCCATCTGAAATCCATTCCCTCATCATCACTTCTGTTTACTTGCGTAGAATATCATAGTCTGTGCTGAAGATGAGTTCTGTATCATTAAGAAATTTCATACAAAGTTGAGAGAAGTTGTCATCAAGAAGGTAGCAATGCGTGCCCATGTACTTGTATATGTGCCGTGTATTTATAGTGCAGCCTTTTAGCAGACAGCTTTTATCTCTGATAGCATGGGTTTTGTGTTTCTCTCCTTTTTTAATCTAATATGGGGACACACAGTACATGCTTTGATTCTTTTGGAGCATTCTAACGGCCAGACCAGTCCAGGTATTGATCCAAATGCAACTCCTTTGAATGTCATCAGAGAGAGCCATAAATGCTCATGGAGATTTGGTACACAGCCTTCCTACTAGGCCATAAACCATGACCATAAACCATATAAATCATGATTTAGAAAATCTTTGAAACAAAGATTTGTAGTCGGTTACAACATCATGTATCTGTCTCACGTGGAAGAATTCTCTGCAAACCAGAAAGCACAGAAAGGGCTGAGTTTGCACATGTTACCTTGGAAAGAAAGAGCTGCTGTGACTTCCACCAGAAAACATGATGGAGTTCCTTGCTGTGCCTGCTGCTCCTTTTTTCTTTACAGACAGCTAGGCATTAAGGCATGTACTTTGAATTAAATCCAAGACTAATTTAAGTGACACTTCTGATTAGTTATGTGCTTAAACTTAAGCACAGGCTAAATGCCTTCCTGAACTGAGGCTCATGTGTTGCTTTCCAAACTCTGCCTAACTGAAGATGTCTTAGTGTACCCTCATTCCCAAGTCAAACACTTGTTGACTCAAGAAACAATCAGCCTGGGGATGTTTCAAATTGCTACGCCACAGCAAACCACCAAAATTGCAGTGAATTCCTTCTTGCTCCCCTAATTGTAGAAAAACGAAAAGCAGTATGCAAGTTGAAACGGGCCTTTTTTAGTACTTCTCATACGTGCCTTTACCAGCACTTTAAATGATCTGCTCTTTTACTAAACAAACAAACAAAAAGGGTCTTAAATGATAAACGATGCCAGTGCCACTGCACCCTAATGACTGGCCCGCAGCAGAACCCCTTTGAACGCTGTGGTTATGGCCTGGCGGTCTCTGTAAGTGGAGACTCATGGTCCACACCTGATGGTACCACTTCATACTCTCAAACACGCAGCGGACTTCACCTGCTTCCAGGTTTCCCGTCTTTATCATTAATATTCTATTATATACTGTGACCTGTTTTAAGACTAAGATTTTTAAGTATTACTACATGAAACTGATTTTGGCTTAAGGGCCTAGCAGTCTGAATGTTTTCTCTTTAGCTTAAAAAAATTAATAAAGTGCCTACTTAAAGAACAAGAAATTAAACCCTGCAAAAAATCTCCATAACTATGTTATGATGAAACATAAAGTTAAAAATGAAGATATACTTTGTCTTAAGAATGCAAAATCCTTGTCCTTTATTAAAAGATGAACAAAGAAAACAAGTGAAGACATCTTTGTTCTTTACATAGGAAGCTGCACACTTTTTCAGAATGAACATCATTAATTTTGCGTACAGGTTGTCTGAACTCTAGAGAAAAAAATATATATCTTTCACTATGAACATCCCCATTCAGCAGACTCTAGCTTCCTAATTGCCTTAAGAGACTTCTACCTACACTCTTTCTCTCTTCTCTTCTCCCAACTTTGTTTCACCATTATTTCCAACTTCTTTCAAATTTTGCAGTCTTACTATTTGTGCTCACTATTCTCTCCTTCTCTCTGCCCAACATGCTGGTTTCCATATTCCAGTCCCATTACTTTTTTTTTTTTTCTCAACCTCCTCTCTCATCATTTTCCATTTCTTAGCCTTCTTTTTTTTATCCTGTTCTTTTTCCTCTTAAAAAGATATTCAAGGAACTGAGAAACCAAGATGGCTCACTTCACCATTGAAGCATCTCTAGACGACAAATAAATAACCCCTTTGAATGGTGACATTCACATGCCATAACATTATAAAGTACAGCAAGAACACACATATGTTCTTCATGCAGGTGTGGAACGTACTGTTCTTCCTTTGTGCAACTCAGAAAACAAGACCAGAGGTGCTGAGATACCAGAGAGTCCGAGTCTGTAAAATCCTTGAGAAGAAAAATAAATTTCTGTCCTCCAAAACTATTTGGTGGGAAGTGAGAGGTACAGGGAGGTAGGGAAAGACAAGGTAACACCTTCTTTTGGTCCAAGCTGATGATCCTTATTTATCACAGGATTGCTGTGTTCAAGAACAAGGAAAGATTGTTTCTGGCATGGTACTAACACAGCAGTAGTCAGACCCCAAGTTCGTTATCTCAGAAAAGGCACCAAGAAAAGGTTTTGCTTCAGAGCAAATGAACACAACGATAATAGGCATGAATCCCTTGATGCTTTTTTAGTAAAGGGAAGGATACAGAACATAGAAAACAAAGGGGACCAGACAGATATGACAAGGTATAAGAGGACAAGAGAGGCGAACAAGCATGGAATGACATTGACATCAAAAAAATTCAAAGCAAAGGGCAAGAGGAGGGCTGATGCACACAGCCAGCCAGCACAAAACTTTGATATTCAAAGCTAGTCCTTTGAATATCAAAGTTGCATATGCACATCCCCTAGAGCCATGTAGCAGAAGCAAGATAATTCACAGGTCTCTTTTTCCATGGATGGGCTGGGAAGTTGCCTCCCTTCCACAATTGTTGATTCTGAGAGTCCTGGGCAAAAAATTGTCTCAGCTCAGGTCTGTTTTCCCCTTTTGACTCTAAGTAGAGACCTGATTCTGCAGCTGAGAAACACTTGCTACTTGAGAAAGATTCATCATTAAGTTACAAGACAAAAAGCTAAATAAATATTTTCTTCATGCATTACTCTGCCCCTTTCCAGTCTTAATCATGAGGCAATTCTAAAGCAGTTAAACAACCTGTGAGGCTGAACAGCCAGAGTTTTCCGGTGTTCAGTCTTATCCGTGGTCCTGGTATTTGCAAAGCATCTCCTTTTCAACCAACTGTGAGTGGTTCCCACTCATAATTTGGAAGTACCTATGCAGTCTCTAAATAAGGTGAAGGTTGCACTGGCTGGTTTCTAGCTAGCAGGAAACAAGGTGCTATCAACAAAGCTTTTAAAATAAGACAGCTTCTGCATTAAGCAAGATATTCTTATCCCAGGGCAGGTCCCCAGATCCAGTTTTCCACATACAAATTGCAGAGCAGCTCTCTAATTAGGACTCAACAGAGTGAGGATAGTGGAGTTACTGCACCAGAATTTCAAAGTTAGTAACACAATTAATTATGTCTCCTACTGAAAATGAATTGCACAGCTTTTCACTAAAGCTGTCCACATAAAAAGGCATAATAAACACAAATGGAATTTAAAAAGAGTTTGAGAAATCATAATGATTTTTACCATTTTGCTAATCAAATAATTGCATTCAGTCTGGAAATGACTACTGCTATTGTTTCTACAGCTTGGAAGTTTGTTAGTCATTTGTTTGTCATTTCAGTCATACAGAGGAAAAAAAAAGCCTTGTCACAGTGCTAAGCATGGCTTCAAGGTGTACTTTCCAAGGTATACACCTCCATCTTGACCCTATCACACTTCAGTAACCCCAGCTTTATCTTCTGATACCGGAAGTTGCTAATAATCAGCAAAGAAGCAGATTAACGACTGCATCAAACAGTTGAAAGTCATGCAGGTGACTTTTCCTGGGACTTTACTAGGACTATAAATATAAACATAAATTGTTGACTCTTAGGAAGCCTGAAACACACAGAAAATCAAAATAACAATATAAAATGAGCATTGGGCTGACAATAAGCCTGCCTGCCTTTAGTAGTAACTTCCTGGTCTGTCCTGAGGGATGAAGGCTCATTTGTAATAGCTACATATTGAATTTGACTATGAGATTGCTGCAGTGCCTGAATACACACCCCTCCACCAGCTCTGCTATAAATACACAGAGGTCACACTTAGGGCTTCCCTTCCATCTTGGAAGCAGCTCGAGCGTGGGAGAGAGGCCGATGCAGGCAGACCACTGAGGGTGAGTTCACTGTTAGAAATGAAATGACAGAATTTCCTTTTAAAAAATATTAGCCACCCTAGTTCTAAGGAAGGCATAAAAATTGTGGAAAATGGTGCAGCATCATTCCTGAGGTAGTTTCCATTCCCAGACCTTCTCTGCATTTTCAGAGGAACAAGAAAAGCCTCCACAACTAATGCTTCAAACATGAAATTGAGGTCTTTGAAGACAAAAGTGACTAAGGTTGCACAACAACAGACTGGTTCTAAACCAGGCTGAAGCAGCTATTTGAATAAATAGAACTAAATTCAGCTTCCATATACCATAGAAGCATTCTGGCTCTACTTGCTCCATTTTCTTAATTTGTACAGTCACTACAATAGCCTCAAAATCACAAGCTTATTCCAAGGCTTACCTTCATTTACAGATTCCAAAACGAACAGCAGCTTACACCTCTTAGAATATTTATCTCTAAGGACTTCAGTCATATCTGCAGCACAATATTTTTCTAGCAGAACAGTATCTGCCAAAAGGTTGCGTGCATGTGCATGCGTGCATCAGGGTGTCATTCTACACAAAGTCAACTGAGCCAACAAAATCCACCATGTGGATACAGCTATACCAACAGAAGTCCTGCCTTGTCCACATCATTCAGGGAGCTGGCATAATTACATTGTCAGAAAAACTTGTGGTGGACATTATTTAGAGTAGATAAGACTTGACTTAGATAGCCAATTTCAACACTGTTGACCTTTAAAAGGTCACTATTTCACTGCTCAGAGACCTAAGAAAAAGGCAGTGTGGTGGAGGGAAGAAAGCACATCCTAGAATTCAAGAAAGCATTTTTTTTTCTTCAGAAGGGGAGAGAAATACTGCCCACTGTCCCAGCATCCCAGTCAAGAAAGAATAAAAGACAACAGAAGAAGCTGGTCCAGACAAGCAGATCATCTCAGACTTCCAGAAGTCAGCTCGGACACAAAGCACTCCCAAACAACCAGCCAAACAACGAAACCAGTAAGGTTTGGGTTTTTTGACGCTTTCTTTTATGGATTCTCAAGTCCAGACCACATGCAGTGATAATTCTGGGCATCTGCACCGGGCAGCAGCTTGCTTGGGTAAAGTATCTTGGTAACAGACGCCACAGCAGCAACTTCCATATTCTGCGTTACCTCAATTGCAAAGTTTTAAAGTAACACATATACAGCTGAAACACAAGGAAATATTAAACACCTAGCTCTCTCTTAATGCCTTTTTATCTACAAAATTCATAGAACGTTAAAGTCACGTTTCTACTGTGTGAATACTGTGAGAAAAACAAAAAACAAAAAACAAACAACAACAACAACAACAAAAGACACAAAGCCATTATTTGTTGGTTAAACTACTTTGACCAACCTGCCCTAATGAAAGAGGCTGAAAACTGGACCTTGGCTTTCTCTTTTCCAGTCCTGTATCATATTTGCTGATAACACAGCATATGCAAATATGATAATGAATGTCTGGTTGCACAGTATATATACAGAAGTGACTGTCGGGATATGTGTATATACTGAAATATCATTTTACACACATACAGGAGGGCTTATTAAGCACAAATAGCCAAAACTATACAATATACAGAACATGCTCTTTAGATTCAAATAACTTATAATACGATATTTAACTTCAGGCTATACAGTAAGCCTAGCAATTCATTTCAAGAAGTGCGGAGGTTCACCAAACATTACCTTCTCATGGTTTTCTATGAGGATTTCGACCACGATATTCTGAAACTTCAGGTCCATGATGGCTGCTACAGTTTCTTCCTGTGGCCTCATTAAGGTTGGTCCAAATACTACTCCTAAATTTGCTACAGTCATTAGATTCTTCTTGGCATGCTTTGAAACACTTTTTGAAAAGAATTGAAGGAAAAAACAGGAAATAGGTTATGAAAAATTTCCATTACTGTTGGAAACTGCAGTCTACTTTACAAGTGAAAACATTACATTTCCTTAATCCAAGTTTTAGAAGTTTGTTTTGTGCTAAGTTACCTCAAATAAAGTCATACTGAATTCTGGAAAACAGAAAAGTCATTCTTTCATTGGCAATTTAAAAACAAAAGCAGTCTCTTATTAACTCAAGTATATACAATGCACTTAGCCTTGGACCAGGGGAAGTGTGAAACCAACCTAAATTTGCTAACAGATCTCCACTATTCCCTTTGCCAGAATTTGCAAAAAGAAAGTATAATATTCCCTTTCTCACTTCAATCAAACCTCAATGGCTGGCAGGTCTGCTAAAGTAAATACTTATATGGCTTCATTAATGGATTAGATTTCTGCCTTCTCCTCCAAAATACACACAGCATGAGTCAAACGTCTTGTCTGCTTTTGCACGTTTGGTTCTTGGTATTGTGTATGACAGCATCGTGATGGGCTTCAGCTCCGGGCACACTTAACTAGGCCCTTCATAGTTAAACAAAGCTAGGACAAGAGCTCTGGCAAAACATGAAGCGGGTCAGGATGCTTACTTTGCTAAATGTTTCACCAGAATGTCCAACATCTCCTTGTTCTTTTCTGGAAGTTTATGGACCAAGAAGTGAATGGCATTAACTCGAGAATCTGGACTCCCACTTTCTATAGGACATAGAAACAGAGAGTTGTATCTCAAAAACAAACCAATGAACAGAAACAGAAACACAAAGTCTCTGCCACCCCTGCACAGAAACATACTGTACACACTCCACTGCAACACTTACATATCTCCAAACATAGCAAAATTGAACATATGCGCTTTGTTTTCATAAGTAATCTTGTTCTAGAACTATCTGCGTATTTACTTATTTTGTGAACTTATCTTTAACTCCACCTGCAAAAGGATGCATTGTCTGTTGGTCTATATTTGAAAACTGACAGATGTAGTTATTATTCTGCTGCATCAAAATCATCTGCTTACAAATATCCTGCTTACAAGGTGACAGAGATGGTGGTTCTTGCAGCTTTGTAAGAAGCCAGAGTGAAAATGACTTTCTTCACATCACAGCATCAGTTGTCCTCATCACTAGAATTCAGTTTTGCTACTACTATGCAGCTAATAACACCACATCTACACAATCCTATTTCTCAAAGCTCTGGTAAGGCACAGAATTACACCGGAGTAGTAGCTTACAATGAAAGGAATGGAAGTATTTCTCTTCCCTTCTATGTACCTACGTATAAACAGAAAAATTGGGAATCTACTCTGAGTGCAAGAAGTTTGATACGAGAACTGCACACTGGATCACATTTTATTTTAAGTACATTTTAAATAAATGGCCTATGTATTTCTTCAGAACATACTGTCATACATTATTTTTTTCTTTTTAATTCTTTCACAGAGAATAGGCCTGGACCAATTGCAAGGCAAAAAAAAAAAAAAAAAGTCATGAAAATGCAAAATGGCAAAAAGTTTAGATTCTAATCAGACAAAATCAAAATTTGCAACAACCTAAGTCTTTTCTAAAGCAAGTGTGTTTTACATATATGTGAAATCACAGATCCCAATTAAGAAATGGCTAAGCAAATTAATCACAAAATGCTGTCAAGACTTATATACTTACAATCTAAAATTGCATATTTAAGGCAAGGTAGTTGAAAAGAGAATTTTTTTAAAGAGTTGCAGAGAAAAGGATACTCATTATTCCCCCATTTTCAAATATATAGTAACCAAAGTCTGCAATATTGATTAAATTTTCCTTCCCAAGTACACAGATTTAGTGCCTCTAGAAAAATGCTTGCTACTTATGAATAATGCACTAAAATAAGTAGCTTCACTTTAATTCACTTATGAAGGAGACTATAAAATAAAAAAGGGAAAATACTGTGAGAAAGTGCTGGCAAAATTCCATAGGTCAAGAAATGACTTTAAAACTTTCTAATACAAACGGGCAGATGCAAGTCTGCTCAAGCAGTTGGACTCCAAGATGTGTTGAGGCAGTGAATTCATGGGCAAATTCTCATTTTGAATTAAGCAAACACATTCTGCAGTTCTGTAAAATCATTGCAGCAAAGTGAGGAAGAAGATGCAATTGTCTCAAAGTTTATTTTTACTTTCCACAGTATGCCAGAAATGCCACAGGCTAGAAAGCAAAACAGCTAAATATCTGTTGGATATTTTGCCAAAATTTTTCTTACAGTTTTCCTCCATCATCTTCCAAAAATTCCATGCACATTGGACACTGTACAGCAGAACTACAACTGTTATTCCCTCTTCTCCAAATCTATATGTTAACTGCCGTAGTGTAATTCGGCCCATACTTTCCTTTCTTCTACTAAGATATGAGGAACAGTCAAGCTGGGCTCAATGTAGACTTAACAAGATACTGAAAACAAGGGTCAGGCAACAGTGTCTTAAGGATTCAAACGAGCCGGAATTAGAATATTCTCTGTGCTTCGCATGCTCCATAAATGGAAGAAAAAAAAATCACAATCCCTTTACAGGATGTTTATCTTTATACAATTAAGGTAATACAAAAGAATATTCTAAATGTCTAGACAAAACTTTTTACATAGACACGAGTACCACACTATGCTAAGTTTGCCAAAAACTTGTCTGTTAAAACTTCCATATTTTTAAAGCTTTTATTATTTCTTATACCTATGTTTTTACTGGGTTGACTGGTTTTTCTTAAACTGCATTTGCAGTGTGCTCTTGAGACACAACAGTACTATCAGGAAAGATTTCTATTTGAACTATATTCAAATATTTACTGGCAGGAACGATGAATTCTCCATGTAACTCGTACGTCATTAGGGGCTCTGGAAGGCTTCTGTAAAACAAGGATGACATAAATATATTTATCTGTATCCATTTCTATATGTATTTATTCTAAGCAGGAAAGCTTTTTAACTTTTAGTAGTGGGATCCTCATATTGGAGGAAACTGTTTTCAGCGTGGCCCTTGGATTTCAGTGATTTCTAGTGCAAATGGAAAACCTGTACACCAAGAGGGAAAGCTGAGGAAAATAGGGCTAAATATATTCATTCATATTCTCGAAGCTAAACTGATGCTTCCAAGCTAGCCTAAGAACCTTTTGCAACTACAATATTGACACATTTCACAGGTGAAAATTGTATATTATACATATACTGCGTAATCACTGTTCACAAGTGTTTTCAAAGAACAAACAATCACAAATCACTGCCTTGATGGAAAAGAATAAAATCCTAGAACAGTTAAATTTACTAAACACCAACCTTCTGCAAATCAAATTTTAAATCTCAAATGGAGAAACTGAAATTGAAAGACTTAATCATAAATGAAAAATGTACTGAATAATGGATACCAGAGTAAAAATGTCAGCGTTAAAACCTTCATTTTTTAAGTTGCTTTTATTGATGCTTATGAAATATTGTAGTAAACACTCAGATGGGATATACAGTAGACGGGAAATACTCTACTATGGGCACATCATTTTTACTCTTTCCTAATCGTTAGAAATTCCTCTAAGGCTGACTATCTTGAGAGTGGTTACAGTAGCAATTCCTTGAATAAAAAAGAAGATTAAGGATACTTCATTTGTATGCAGTATCACAAGAGCTCTATATTCTTAGGCAATACAGTATTTTGATCAGGAATTAGACAAGTCATTTGAATACAGAACACATCCAAGACTTTTAGCTTTCAACAAGCGGAATATTATTACTGTTTTTAGTGCTTCACCTAGAACATGAGTGAGGCCCATGAAGGACACAGCGAAAATATTAAAAATTTCATAATCTCTCCCCCTGTCATTGCAACATATTAAAATGTAAAAGGCAAAAACTCACTCTAAGTTGAATTTAAGTAATAACTCTCAACAAGTTTGCTAGCACTTCAGTTTTCTGAATCGGCAGTGAGATACTTCTGTAGTGAAATAGTTGCATACCTAATAATACAAAAATATTTTGGGGCTTATTTCATACCAATGTGAATATGACTTTTGCTGAATAATTTTACTTTGCTTTCCCTAAGAGAAATAATAAATGTGATATTTGCTCCAAAAAAGCACTTCTGTTACAAAATATGGAAAAACTAAGTATTGCAACAATAGATAACATAGGAGAACTAGAATATGAAATTCATAGTCTTGGGGAGAGGGAATGGAAGAAACTTACCGCAGGTACTGCTTCATAGCACTAGTAATTGTCTTCACTTCCCAGTCTGCAGAGTTTTCCAGATCAACTTCATTGCAGGTTTTTGCATCTAGCATGCAGGGGAGGAATGAAGAAAAAAAAAAAAAAGTAATTCTAAATCAGTCTCATATATAGAAGCAAAGCCAAAATGATGACAGAATCTTTGTCAAAGTTAGAAACACTGTTATAAAAATCTTCAAAAAAGAAACAAAGAAAGAAAGAAAAAAAAGATAAAAAAGAAAGCCCTCCATTAATAGGGACAAATACATTAAAAAAAATTAAGCACCCTGATTAAAGGTGCAGTCCTTTCACTGGCACTAAATAATTCTGTTCTAAAGGCTGTGCCAACCAATTATTTCTGTAACTGAATATTCTCCCTCATTATATCAATTATTTAAATATCATTTTAAAATACAAGTCAAATAACTTTTTCTACCAAATCCCTACCAGCCAACCACCACCCAAACTCTTCAAAATCATCTAACGGAAATATTTACTCCTCTCCTCTCCCCTTTCAGCATGTTAACTTCCGAAATTACCTTCTCCTTTTTGAACAGGAAACCTTCCTACTAAATTCACGAAAAAAAAAAAAACCTGTCACACATTAGAAACCAAGGAGATCTGTGATGATTTTTTAATTAAACCACGATGCAATATTCAGGGTTTTCAAACAACCTCTTCATCCTTTACAGCAAGGATGCACCTGCTTACATGAAAATTGTTGGTGATGAGTTTGGGGAAGACAAAAAAAAAAAAAAAAAGTTAGAACTGCAAAAATTAACCCCCTCAAAACATGGCATTGCTGAAATATTTCATGGTCCCTTGGCCAAGTTGGTCCCACTACCAATCTCAAACAAACCCTAATTTGGTTGTAGAAGCCATCAAGATTGAAAGACATGTTTTTGCTTTTGGTTTTACAGTTACTTTACGCAGCTTTCTCCACCCTACCCTTTATATGTGTAACAAATACAAAACCACAGAGCTCTGTTTTACTTCTCCCTCCACTTCAAACATCCCAGGCTATTATAGGAGCTGGAACTTCAACTGGGATTTCTAAATTGATTCTATTAGTTTTCATGCTATTTGCTCTTGTAGCAGCCACTGTGCATTGAGTGGCAACTTCACGCCTATAAAAATAACCATGCACATTTACAGAACAGCTTTTGACAGATCAACTCCAAATTTTATGCAAATGTTTCTGACAATAAGGGAGCCAAGGTTTATAAAAAACAGCCCAGTTCACTAAACTAGGTTAGAAGAATATCTCTTTCTGTCCTAATATATAAAATGCCACTGTAAAAGTGTATGCATACTGTCTTTTACAGTATATAAAATAACAAGGAATTCAGTGTAATCATTTTGAAAGCTGCTAGTTTTGGAAAGGTATATGTTCTCAAACTTTGCTGCTACAAAATGTGATGCCATTTTTTGACACTAGGCAGTATCAGAAGTCAAAATTGAACTCAGGATTAGAAATTTGAAGTCCTCAGCAGTCAATTCTTCACAGAGAGGGACTGTATAAAAGCTGCCCTGTTGCAAGTAGCTTTTATGAAATAAACCACTCCATGTTATTAGGCAGATTATAGATGAAATAGGAAGTGATCCCTGATCCCCTTCAAGAATTGAGCCTCCTGATGGCTGGCAATGCACCTGAACTGCTTATGACAGAGATTCCCAGAATACTTGAAGTCATAACTCTGTATCCCTGTTTACAGTGGGACATTACAAATTAATTTAATGTTACATGTCAAGGGAAAATGAGTGCTTCATGTACCAAATGCCTTTGTCATTCAAATTTAAATGATGAATGTCAAAAGCCAGATCACGTTAACACAATGCTGCTTACAAACAACTTCAAGGATTCTTCTTTTAATTGCAAAACTACCTTTTTTTTTTTTTTAAGCTGACTTGTACATTTCATAGTCGAGCCTCACTTTATATAATACTTAAGTCTCACAAATGTTTTTCAATGAAAGATGAAAATCTGTATACTCATAGTATTCAAAAAGCAAGCCCATATTCTGGTCTTCTGATGCTCTCATGACTCAATATACTTTGCCTGATTTTGTAAAAACTCTTCTGAGAAAGAGGCAGAACCAACAAGCTATCAATGACTCTGGTTACCCTTTGGAACTTTGGACCATTCAGACTGCAGACCTCATGGTTAATGATGGGTAGCTTAAAATACTTAGAAATCTTATTAAACGTTTTACAACACCGAAAGTTAATATGAGTTCCTTATGATGCTGAAAAGAGCTTTCATATAAAAGGATATCTAATGGTATACCCAGAGACAAAGGATTAAAGTTTAATCTGTCATTTTAAATTCTCTGTATCGCTGTATATAAAAATGAAACCCTCTTTATTCTTCTTTGAGAATAGGCAGATAAAGAGCACAGATAGGATCACTTTCAACAAATTATCTGAAAAAGAGCACCTGCTTGCACCCTGTTTTCTGTTCAGTGCTTTGTCTTATCTTGATACCACAGTATTCTTCCTACTTCAGATGAGTATATGAATCTTGGAAATGAGAAAAAAAAGTTTCTAATTTTAAAAAGTAACTAAAAGCAGCTGCTGGAATCCCCAGTAAACGTTTCCAGCTGCTACTGAACCACTGGCAACCTGAGTCTATTTAATTTGGATACCACTAATGGCAAAGAGGAAAATTTGCAAGCCAGACCTGCATGCCGAAGCTAAGCTAGTAAGTACAAAACTGAAAAACATCTTATGATATCAAATGCTTATGATATCAAGGCTTTTTGATTAATGACAGGCCATTTTTCTTATGGTTAATGGATAATTCCAACACAGATAAGCAACCATGAGAACTGGTTGCATCATAACCATGAATCTGGAGTAGGTCAGTCATTTTCATTAATCCTGCGTTGTATTTCCAAAAGGTGTTTCTTTCTACAATACTTTAAAGACACAGGCAGGTTTACATGCACTAATGAAAACTTCGGCACTGTTAATATTGATTAAAGATATCATAAATTAAAATTTAGCAAGGTCATTATGAAAGATTGATATGACATACAGACCCTCAAGTCTGATGTGTTATCATTTCTGGAGAGATAGTCTGTTTAAAGAAGGAAAAAAAAAAACAGGGAAAGAAAAAGTCTTACAGGTGGCACTGAACTGACAGCAGCATATAATATAAAAGCGCTTTGTCATTCACATAATGTCTGGGGTAATGAAATGAATTCACTTTCTGGCTTCCTCCAGTTTGCAGTGCCAAAGAACACTGTGTTATCAGCACAGATGGAGCATGCATGGTTCTGGAGAAGAGCCTGGCGCAAACTGCAAACAAGCTTCTTTGCATACCAATGAATCCCTGAGAATCAGACCTTTGCTGTCAAGTGACAGGTTTGGAAGCTCTGTAAAAATGAACTAATCCCAGTGGTCTTGTCTGACTGCATGTACTGTCAGTGCTCAGGACAAGAAATTTGGGAATGCAGCACATCTTGCAGTCATGGCTACTATTTTAGCTAGAAATGCAGGGCAGACAAGGGATTTCATCCAGGTGCCTTCCCCCACGCCCAGAGACATCAGAGCAGCAAGCAAACCACAGCTACTTATTTGCACCTTAATTTCCAGAAGGGAAAGGGTTATTTGCACCTTAAATTTCAAGAAAGAAAAGGGGAAAAAATATGAGAATAATGCCATATAAAAAATAAAAATAAAAGCTGCGTGTAAGAGAATCTAAATTATTATTCACAAAATAGAGTAATATTACTAAATTTTTCAAAACAAATCCTTTCCCCTGTCTCTCTCCTGCTTTAGCACAGGCGTAATTATTATAAATACGTATATCACATTCCTCCTCATTACCAAACAACTCTTCATTGATGGGCTTCAACTGTGCGCTCACAAGAGGCAGCTTTGGAAGGAGGTGCCAGACACAGGGCCTCACTTCATGTACCCGAAAGCCCATGGGGGGAGCAGAGCTGAGCTGGGCTCACACAGTCACTACAATGCAGTGTCCCTGCCCACGTGCTCTGGGTGTCCCTGCCAGCGCAGGGAGTTGGACTACATGATCTCTAGAGGTCCCTGCCAACCTCAACCCTTCTGTGACTCCGTTACTAACTGTCTTGCTTGGCATTATGATCAACTAAAGGCCGACAGGGACAATCATCTGTACATCTTACTAAGGGAGAAGAAAGATGGAAGTTTCCAACAATGAAGCAATATGCTCCAAGCTTTCCTAAACCTGCCTATTTGGAATCTTAAGCTCAAATTGTTTTAATACCTCTTACACCAACCTTACACAAAACCCATGATTTCTTCCCACAATGTTCCTTAGCTGTTGTCTTAGTTTGCTCTTACCAACTAATCTTGCTCACTGCACTCAACTGAGGACCTTACAGTGGTTTGGGGATTATTTAAGTGGAGAAAGGCAAACTAGATTTGGCCCATATAAAGAACAAACACAGGCAGATGCTTTAAATACTAATTATTAACAGTAAAACAGATGACTTAAAATATGGAAAAAGAAAGAAGATAAAATAGAGGCATACCCATCAACAAACTCAGTAGTCTCTGGACCTTTGAACTCACTCCCACAACTCTGTACAATCCTTGGTCATTTATACCTATTTATACAAAAGAAGAAAAAAAGAAAACAGCAGAAGTTCAACCAAAGCAAACAAGATATACAGTAAAATGTCGCATTAAAACCTTTCCTTGACCAACAGATTTTCCTTAAAAGGTGGACAGCATATACAGCATTTCCACAATTCAGAAAACAACATTATAAATCAAGCCTTGCAAGACCCCTTTCTTTCCGTCTTTCATGTGTTCAAGATAAGCTCACATTACATTTCGAAAAAGGTTTCATATGCCTCAATTCCACTTCAGATATAGAGAGAAGCAGCAGGCAGGGACAGATCTTTGCTAGAAAAAAAAAATCACTGGTTATTTTCAGATTTTTCTATGACATTTTGGACACATCAGTATTCACATTCTAATAAGGCAAGAATTGAACTGAGAAATGCTAAATCAAGATTTCTTTCATAAGTCAAAATTTGCTTTTCCAGTTACATGGCTGAAGAAAAAAAGTTTGCATAAAGAAAAATTTGAATTGATTCCCAGCCTTAAAAGCAATCCTTTTTCAAGTCTGTACAGACTTTTCATTTTTGATACAAGACTTTATTCCAAACCACATTCTAGTCCACATACTAGTTATCTTCAGAGGCAGAACCACAGGTTACAGAGATCAGTACATTTTGCTTGGGATGAAGAGCCACAACCAGCAAAATATTTGCAGCCCCCTGTTGTCATTCCCCATGGACACTGGAATGATTTCCCTTCCCATTTGTTGCTGCTCACCCATCATCCAAATACACTATATTTCTGACTGAGGTCTATTAACTGCTCACCATTATGCCATTTCTCCATGCCCTTCCTCCCTTTCAACTCATTCACTTCTCTAAGCCATTTCCTCCCCTACTTTTCCCCCTTTTTCCCCACCACATTAAGTTTTATCAATAAGAAAGTAAAACTAAAATTACAAATTAAAGAAAACAAAAAAGGGAGAGAGGCAAAGGGCAGGAAATGAAGAAAGCAAAATAAGGTATGTCTTTTGGTCCATTGTTTTCTTTGTAGAGCCTGTATAGTGGCAAGGAAGCGTTACAGTCCTGATGCTGACATATTAGAGAATATATGTCTGCATAATAAGCACAAGCACTACCAGAGTCTGCCCTTCTATTCACATCGGTCTGGAAGAGTAAAAATGCCATGAAACATCTGTACTTCCATTCCAAAAAATATTTTTTAAATAACAGACTATGTGGTATCTTTATTAAAAATATCCTTCAACAAAAGAAGACTTGGGTAGATTTCGTGGTTTCAATACCAAACTGTTCCAGCCTCGAGAAGGGAAATTAAAATCAGTAATATGAGAAAAGGTTTCTTCCTGAATAAATATTAGATGAAGTACTTAAAAATTATTAGCCTTCTAATGAACGACTGTCAGATAGAATGCACCTTAATAGAGAGCAGCAATTCTCAATACGGTGGAGAGAACTTCACCCTTTCTACGCTCTCCTCTTGCCTAGTCCTGCTCCAGCTTTTGCTTCTTTTTTCTCTCCTCTTCCTCACATTGACTACTGCCTCCTCATCCAGCCCAGGTTTCCAAGAACTAGCGCACTGAGCTCAGCCCTCCGCCTCACCAGCTAGAGCAGCTTTCTCAGCCCCACCTGGGCAAAACAGGCCGTGCTCTTCTCCAGGACACTGGCGCCACTGCTATAATGCTGACTCTGATGATCAGCATGCTGTCATGTTCAGTGCTGGCCCAAATTCATTGAGTAAATCAGATCTCCAGTATTTCATCTACGTTCATCAAAAAGCACAGCTCTAGAGCATGCCCACAGCTCAGCTGTGTGCAAAGGAAGAACCACAAACACAGTTATGTGGCCACAAGACTATTCTTATCAAAACACAAACCCATCCAAATAAGTCTTCTAGTGATCCCAACAACAACAGTGTGATGACATGCTATACAACACTTAAGGACTCCCAACACTAAAGAAAAACTTCGTCTTTAATCTACTCCAAACCAGGAAGCACTAGGAATCTAGACTGGTAACAGCAGTTATTCTTTACTGGAAATTTCTCACAAGTTTCCAAGAAAATTTGGGCACAAATTTGGGTAACACCAAGATTTTTAATGCTCTGCCAAAATGCGTCAGGCTTTTCTATACAACCTTCACCAGTGTTTCTAGTACCACTGAACAAGCCTTCTGCAAAACATGCAAAAACCTCAAAACCTGAAGAAACACCATTGCAATCACATGCCTCTCAGCTTTTCTGCATCTTAGAAGTTCCATTTCTTGACTGTATATCAATTTCTTTCACTTCTAACATTAAAACAAATAAGCACAAAACTGCACAGACCCCAAGCATCTGTAGCATACATGCAACAGTTTCTAAACAATCCAGGCCAAACCACAGAAGTTTAATACCACTGCTTGGTATTAAAAGAAATGGGACATGTGTCTGAAATCACTGCGTCAGCAATAATTATGAGTTTGTGCTAGTAATTATCAGATAATTGATCAGGTTCAAATTAATCAACCTGAAAGATGAACAGCTAATTGCTAATAGATATCAAGAAGTTCGAGAAGGAACTCATATTTCCATACAGTTTTAAAGAATACTTTTAGACATAATGTTACATGATGTTTTAAATAAAACACACCACCAGACTGAAACAGTTCTATTTCTGTTTTAATCTGCACATTTCACATCTTAGGCACATCGAAGACTGATAATGCTTTGCATTTAGAGAACACAATTGACAAGATGATTCGTTTCCAAGGAATGGCAGCGATGGCTTACCAGCAACAAAACGCTGACAGCTTCAAGCACGGGGACTGCTGGCTCAACCAAAACAACTTTGAGCAGCAACATCCGGCAGTGCAGCTTTCTTCACCTATGCATGATCTTAAATTGTTTGGCTCTCCAGCACCACAGTCTGGCAGAGGCAAATGATTTGTGAAACATGCTTAAAAGTATGAAGTGTTGTAACTAAATAATTTACAGTACTGTAGGTACGATATGTCTGCAAGCACATTTACCTGGTGGTTGGCATTATGTATGTGGCAACAGAGGATATTAATAGCCCTGCAGATGTAACTTTTTATATCAAATTTCATAATATAGAAAGTCACATGTGACATGTACAATTCAAGGTAATACCAGATTGTTTCTGTGAAAAGACTCTCTGTTTTCTCCTCACCATCTTACTTCTGCCTTACTAACAGAAAAACAGAACGACAGCTCAATGCTGCCATCTGTCTCCCCAGAGCAGATTACCAGTTAATTCTGCAACTCTAAAATAAAGGCAAATGCTACTCTGAAATGCTAAACTACCACATGTCCACAGCACATACAACCAACTAGGTGCACAGAAACACACATCCAAACTCTTTATTATTGGAGCAAACAGGTCCTTTGTGTATCTATAAACCTTTACCCCTGCTGTATTATTTCAAGTAAAAATTTGTAAATACAGTGGAACAATCAAAATAGAATTCCGAAATGTGCTCTCGGATAGGAAATATGGGTGCAAATCCAACCAAAACTGTGCTCCTTATGCAAGGGACAAGCTCAGTGTAACACCGCCTTGATGCCTCAGCATCTCCCATCAGGTGAAGGACAGGCAAAAAAAAAAAAAAAATCAGAAGCTAATGTACATTTTAACTGAGACACTGTCTTTGATTTTTCTATTCATTCAGCGAAAAATAATATCCTCCTTGGCTTTATAAAAAGGAGCGTAACTGAGAAAAATTACCCAGCCATTGACAAGTTTATGTTCAATATCTGTTATGCTCTTCTCTCTCTGAATACCAGACTTTTTCTGCAATGACATGACAAGACTATTCTCAGTTTCCGCCCACACTAGACTGTCCTCTCTTTCCTCCCACGCCAACCTCACACCCATTATGATTACAAGAGATAAAAACATGGCACAGAAGCACAAACTCTGAAGAGGCATCTGTCCTGTTTCCTTCTGCTGAGCTTTGATATATTATCATTAAAGTAAAATAATCAAGTAAAATTGCTTGAAGAGCAAGTATAGGTTAAAAAAAAAAAAGCCATCCCTGCTAAGGCAAACGATTACATGTTCTCCCAAGCTTTACTTGGTTGAGCTCAGCACACATCAGCAGACGGTCCTGCAGCGTCACAGAGAACAGAAACTGATAGTTTGGGAATGCTCCAGTTAGCCTCATGCACAAAGTCTCTTTCTTTTTTTTAATGCAGTTAATGTTACCTTCAGAATCACTAAATAGAAAACCATCAACAACTGCTTGGAAAGCTATTGCCAAATCATGTTCTGTTGTACCAGAGCTAGATGGATTGCTGAGTTCCTAAAGCTAATAAATAGCTTACCAAACCCTGTTCCTGAAACCCCTGGAAATTTTTTTTCCAAGTACTGAAATATTAAATTTCCTAAATTATTTTCTAGAACAGAATTAATAAACCAGAGTTGTTTCCATTTCTAGCAATTATCCCTAAGCACTCTATTGACTGCAAGTCCTACAAACGAAGGACGGTGAACGTCTCCAAAGAAAGGAGACACTGCAGTTAACCCTGGTAACCTTGACTCCCCTGAAAGTTTGCTTCGAGGCAGATCCTACTACAAGGATAGCCTGTTCCCATCCCTGCAAACTTGCCATCAGTTTTGAACAACATTAGGTGATGTTGCATGCACATTTATGCCTTCTTACATGCAGCTAAGTCAGGACAAAAAGGATGAAATGGACTTTATCCACCCTTCAGTTCCATCTATTCACTCACAACCATACAGAAGAAACCTTGTATCCCACCTGGTTTTCCCAGCAACCACTTTATGCACAAAATCTTTGCCCTTTTTCCATAGCTTTGGTTGTTCTGCTTTCTTTGCAGATTATTAAAGATAGGCAAAAAAAGACTATGTGAAGAAAGTTCTCTGCACACACCTGTAGATAACAAATCAAATTAAGAGAGGACTCCACACTGCTTACAGTATGTGTAATTCTAAAGGTAAAGTAACCAATCACTGCGCTACAGACAAAAACTAGCCTTTCATTACATGACCACACACCTTTCACAAAATCTGCCTCACCTAGTCCACAGAGAAGATCCACTGTACATTTTTGGAAAATCTGGCAAACATTCAAATAAGGAAAATGAGCAAGAGAACACGAGATAGGATAAGGTCTAGTCTAGAAAAACATCTTTAACACATACAAAAAAAAGCATGAAAAGGATTGCAGATAATTCTTTGTAATCTTTGTGTTTACATGCTGAATTCTTAGTATCATAAAGGCTTCTTGATCTAATTAATTAAATTGTACAGTAAGCACATACATGGAAGACACTGCTTAACAAGCAAGACTGCATTAACAGTAAATGTGATCAACCTTTATTTCATCCAACTATTTAATTTAAAGTGGACCAATGAGATAAAGAAAAATGCAAATATTCTGCATAAAAATGCAAATAATCTGAAAAAAAAACAACTACTCCTGGACAACCATAAGACTCCCTTTTGAGAGCAGCATGATTGACAATTCAGGAGAAAATCAAAAATTTTCATCAAGAAATTTCAATGTCCCGTTTGCACACTTGGAAATATACAAGAACAAATGACCTCTTTCCTTCTCTATTTCAAAGAAACAGGCTGGATCCTCATGTAATAATACCATAAAAAGTGTACTGAGAATGAGTGGTCATTTCACATTTGAGCATCCCTGTCCCAGGACTGCTGCCTACCCATTTGGGAGCTGTATCAAATGTTGATCTTATCCAGTGTCCACTTGCACAGAGTCTGTGTGACATAGAGCTTCTCCACAGTCACAAATCAAAACACCTCTTGAAAACTGCTCTGAGTATTCCTTTCCCTTTTGACTCCACCTTTAGAGGTAGAACAGTCAGGAAGGACATGTAACATAAGCATCCTTGCCTCTGGAATGAGGCTGCAACTCTAACAGAAGTATATGAGTATGTTTTCTTATTCTCTTGTCTGTTTAGGTCCTCTCCTTTCTTGTCTTGAATGGCAAGACAGGGCAGTTCTATTCACAGCCAGTGAATGAAATACTAAAATTAATTACAGTCTCTGCACAAGCAAAGACAGGGTACAACACTGCCCACAAGATAAAGGGCTGTTATTTGGCAGTCTTGTGCCCATACTGGCTTCCCTTGTTTAGAGAGGAACTATTAGTACCTCCTGAGCACTTCTTGAAAACACATTACATGAGGGCGACAGAGCCCTGGAACAAGCTGCCCAGAGAGGTTGTAGAGTCTCCTTCTCTGGAGATCTTCAAAACCCGCTTGGACGCAGTCCTGTGCCACGTGCTCTAGGTGACCCTGCGTATGCAGGGGGGTTGGACTAGATGATCTCTAGAGGTCCCTTCCAACCCTAAGCATTCTATGATTCTATGACAGGCACGCAGAAAATGTTGGGACTGGACGGAAAAAAGCTCCTGCACAGTTCAGCATAATCAGGTATAACCTCTACAGCATTAAGTCTTTCCAAGAGATTACAGGAGACTAGATCACTCAGGCCTTCTTCCAAGAGCAGATCAGCTACTCCACACCCCCCATGAATAGGAGTATTTGGTGGCATTGATCATTACCTCGTGTTTCAACAGCACTGATGCACTTCTTGATGATGGTGAAGCCTATCTTATCCAGTTGCGCACCTACAAAAAGAAAACAGTTTTAAAATGTTCCAAACACCATTACAAATACATCTCTTACTGAGAAAAAAACACTGGACACTTAACTCAGTTTTGCATGAGAAGTATTAGCTATGTGGTTAAGTATTCTGAAAGGAGAACTCTTTACTCCATTTTCCAGATAAATTTTCCTTTCTCCCCTCCCCATCCTACCTAACACAAGTAAAGGTCCAATCTGGGGGTAGTGGTTTCACTAAATCTGCTCATAGCAGTAGTCTTTAATGAACAGGATTTCTAATTAGGTACATATGTTGGCAGCTGCAAAATGGCATTTAACAATATTTACTGCAATAATGACAACATCTGAGAGAGTTCATCCAATGTGACAAAGAAGTACTTATGATGGAAAAACATGATCAGAAGGCTTTTACTGAGTCCTACCCAAAGCCAAAGGAATTCCCACACTAAAGACACAGGGCACATATGTATATCATTTCATAGCAGTTAATGATCTGACTACATAAAAACAGACGCATTAACAGGACAACAGCTGCGGTCCAGCATTCCTTTGTTGTTCCTACCTTATTCTTCACATCAGAACTTAATTTAAAAGCTTATGCTGTAAAAGTGCCCTTCCCCAGCCATCTGGCTTTTCTTCCCTCCCACCTTCTACTCCTGGGGACCTGATCTTACACCACTAAAGCAGAAATTTGTGGGAAAACCACTATTAATAACACCAGAATCAAGCTTTATTCATCAATAAAAAGATTGCATGAACTCCCTGACAATGCAAGGAGAAAGATTGTTTTTACTCATAAACTTTGCCAACAGAAAAGGCCTAACTTTGTTTAAAAAAATCTTTTCTTATTATAGTTTAGATTTCAAATACAAGCATTCAGTATTTTTTTCAGCTGTGGTTGCTTTTAAATCCATTTTTATGCATTCTAACCAATGTGTACACACAATCTGGTTTAAGAAATCATGATGCATTTACAAATAAACCCTGGTTTTGAGCCACTTTAAGGAACAATTAATTTGGCAAAAAGAGGAAGATTATGTTTGCCTAGCTTATGTTCAGTCCTACAGTTCTTGTGTACGTGCTGAACTGTGTTATTGTGAAAACCCATTAACCACAAAATCCATAAAAATATATTCAGAACTCTGTATTATGTTGGATCCACAGAAATATTTCCACCTTTGCACTTCTCAACCATGAAATGTTAAAATAATTAGTTTTAATCATAGTTTAAATACTTACTTCCCTCCCGGTTTGCATTTGCTCTATTCGAGTTGATGAACAACTAACAGAGAAAGAATAAAAAAGATGCAAGTTTTTCTTAAGAATTTTATGAAATTAGAAACAAGACACTAAATGCCTCTTAATGACAAATAGGCATGAATCCAGCTGCTTATGATCAAAACATATTCCCTCTCAGTAACTATAACAGCCCAAACAGAACCCCTGACCCCCCGCCTCAAAAGGGGGGCACAGAGGGGGCATTTAATGCAGTACAAAAGTCCCCTATTAGAAGCTTCGTAATGAGCAAGAATGGGCAACGGCAGGATGCAGGGACTAGTGAACACAGATTAGCATAAATCTACATTTCTATTGTATAATATGAAACTAAAGCCCTTTTTTTTTTTAAATATAATGTGAATTTTTTCTAAAATTCTCAGTAAATATAATTCCTAAAGGAGCAGAACCACCCTGTTTACAAGCCTCTAAAATGAGTTGTGATTTAAGTGCTTCTTGTTGTTGTGTTCCTCTGCTGGCTGATTTCCCACAGTTCACTGAAATCCATGTGAACTGCTTGAATGCATCAGGGGCACTAGATCACTACCTGGCATTCCCAGAAGTTTGAACCTGACTGGGGAGGCCAGTGCAGTTAATACACATCTTTGCAGGTTAAAAAAAAAAAAACTTTTGTGACACAGATGTCCATAAAACCAACTGTCAAAATCCACCAACTGTTGTGACAAAAAAACAATTTTGTCACTGACCGAAAACCCTGTTATTTTTGGCCTGCAGGACTAATACAATATTTACAATGGTAAGAATAACCCACTGCTTACGTTCTAATTCTGTGTTTCAGTCCCACTTCTTGATAGGAAACACAAATTAAGCAAACTCAAGTACAAGCTAAGCCCCTATGACACGTACTTTATGATCTAGTTTTAAGAAAATAATACCACATGAGTAAGTCGTGCAAGTCTTGTCACTGGAAGGCAGTATACCAGCTTAAGGTTAGGAGAATATATCTATATTACATATACCACAGAACACCCTAACATCATTGTGATGGTAACATTTATACAAATCAATGCCTGTCATTATAAAGAAAAACACCTCATTACCAGAGCAAAAGAGATCTAACTTGAGCTTTACTGAGTCACTCATCTATCTCGAGTATTATTCCAATTTTATTATTTCTTTGTTAAATTCACTGTCTCAAGAGTTACATAAACCTAGTATATTAAAATATAAACATGATTTGGAGGGGGGTGGGAGGAATGCTACCATTACACTATTACTGAACATAAAGAATATAGCTTACAGCTTCCTTTCCATCCAAAGCTTCCATCCACAGCTTCCTGTCTTCCTCAGAAAAGGCCTGCATGGTCACAGGAATACCAGGTCTACAACAATATCAAGCATACAGAATAACTGCATTCATCAGCAACAAAAACAATGTCTTGTCAAATTCTATTTCCAATTTACTTGATGCATAGCCTTCAGTTTTGGAGCAGTGACACAAATGACTACAGTTTTATAGTAAATATTTTTTATACAAAAGAAAAAAGTCTTAATGCAGTACCTAATTATACAAGTCCCTGTTTACAACCTTCTAAAAGAACAAGGATGGGCAACGGCAGAATATAGGGATTAGTGAGCAGAGAACATCATAAATCTATTTCTGTATTTGTATAAGAAAAAAAAGAAAGAGAAAAAAGGAGAGAGTAATTCTGTGATTCAGCGTAGTGTACAAAGCAAGGAAAGTCAAAAACAAACAGGTTATTTAGGTAATTAGTTTCCTGATAATTAAAAAAAAAATCTACCCAGCCTGCCAATATTTTCAGCAAATATGTAAATCTAACTAGAGATAGTCAAATTTCATATGAGACGGGTATGGAGGGTGGAGACAATGCTGTGCTTTAATACTCTTCATTCCTATCTTCAGGTAGCAACCCAGCTGAAAAGGTAGCAAACCTAGCTGAAATATTTCTTTAAAAAAAAAAAACATAGTGAAAATGAGTTCAAATTTCTCCTCTACTTTTAAACTGTAACAGACTACAAATTATGTTCATGTTTTTACAAACAGAAACATTTCTAGTGCATTCTTATCTCTCCTTATATTTTATCTGGTCTCTGAATTTAATAACAATATAGAATTCTACAGATTCAAGTTGTGAAAATGTAATATCCTAATACTGTCTATGACAGACATTTAGCTCTTGCAGTGGGTATGGGAAGCCTTGTCTATGAATTTCCCTTAATTTCTGTAACTAAAAACCTTCATAGTATCTTTAAATACTGCTGTTATAGTAACAATCCTAAGCAAAGCAACTTCCAAAGACCTATGAGTTTTTCAGTACAAACTGGTCAGTTTGCAACGCTGAGCTATAACCATCATGACCATAAAAACATAATCACTCTGAATCATTCTAAGAAAAATACCCCAAATAGTTAGCTGATAAAAAAGGACTTTTTTTTCCTAAGTTTACCTCCAGTTAACATGATGTTAACATGAGTACCAAAAACAGAGAAACAGCACATATTTTCCTGAGATTGAGCCAAGCTACTGGCATCCTCAGAGCACAGAGTCATAAACATCAGGATATAAAGGAAGAGGAACAACCATCTCAGTTATCGTTTGAACATAAAAATCTGTAAGTATCAACATGACATTTTTGGAAAGCAGACTTATAATATGACATGGTCATGATTGTATGAATTATCCACTGTGAAAACAGCCTTCCACTGCAGCTACATGTACTTCAGGTCACATTTCTTCACTATGATAACAGCAGTTTATAATACTATTGCTAAAATCACAGCATCTAAAATCTCTACTATATATCTCTTCTCTGGTTTTCTTCTCTCAGACAATGGGTACATTTCAATATAGATCCTCACAACCTCTGCTACACATAATTGATGTAAAACGCAGTGAGTTATGATAAAGTCTGGCTGCCCCTCAGGTGATCAGCTCCCATTGGCAGATGTAAAGGCACCATAAAAGGAATCCACCCTACGCAGCCCTCCCAGACCACCAATAAATAAATAAATAAATAATGCACAGCAACAAAACTCTAGCAATATTTCCTCTGGGTACTTTCTAGTGCATTTCATCAGTTTACCTGTCTGATGCTTCTAAGTCAAAACAGAATCGCCTGTCTGTAGTGTCTGTATTCCTTTTGGTACAGTAGGTAAGGATGAAGAGCTCCTCATCACCCTGTGGAAAGATTTGCTTGACACAGTAACTGAAAGCTTCTGCAAGTCAGAGAAACAAACTGAGTAAGATAAATCTACACTAAAGCAGTAGCAAAAGCTACACTGAAATCTGACACGTGCAATAGAATTCACACATGACTGCATGAATTATATCAGTTTTAAGTCAGGATTAATTGTGTATTTAAATTAGTTTTTGTCTTATGCAACATCTCCAAACACAGAAGGTTTTCACTAAAGGAGAAATTGCACTGTGGGTTTTAAAAAGGGAGCTCTTCAGATACAGAAAAAATGGCTTCATGATAGTGTTTTGGAATGCCGCATCCTCACTCAAGTACCATATTACCTGAAACAGCTTATGACAATTAGAGTAAACTACAAGACAAAATTCATAAAAGTATGGAAATGATTAAGGAAGCCAAATACCACTAATTTTCAGTATGGCATGTTCTCTAAAGCATTTGAAAGACTGTCCCAAATTCAAAATATTGGCAAATTAAATAAATACATACATACAGAGCCCTCAAAATGATGAAAACCATTTCCCTTCTACTCAGACTAATGGGATATAATATCCAGATAAAATTGCAACAATGTAATGTTCTAACCAAATTTGAAGATAGGACGGGGTGCTGCATTTACAGGGATATTGACTGAAGAATATTTTCCAGCTTTGGATATCTTTTTTCTTGCAATAAAATGCATTTCATCCATACAAATGCACCTGTTTAATGTTCCATCTTTGAAGGTGCTGACTGTCCACAACTGCTAATTATTTCAAATAGAAATAAAGGCATTCAATGACCACAGCACTAAGTCCTGAATATTTTAGTTGATATCAGAAGATATCTGAAATTATATTCATTTTTCAATATGAAGTATATTCCTCTTAAAATCCTCTTTTCTACTACCTCTTATAGTACTTACATCTATTCGCCTTTGAAGAAAATTCTGACTTGTGAGTGTAAGATAAGAAAGAAATTTCTAAATCTGATTTCTTGATTTACACTTCAACAAGTTAAATACCTCATGGATAAACCAGATTGTCAATGGTGGAAAAAAATGCATGTTAACTGCCACATATTTTCTAGTCTTTTCAAAGCAATTGAAAACTCTGCTGAATTCTTATCTGTTAAAATATTCCATTACTTTAGATTAACATCTTTAAATGGCAGACTAAACTGCATGAAAAAGAAAAAGGAAAGGTGGTGCAAAGAGAAGAATATCTAATACATCCTCTCATCTAAATACAGAGTGTAGAATATAAAAATATACTTACAACTTTCCCTCCTGACCTGTGCTCAAATGGAATCATTGTGAACTTCTTTGTGTCTTTCCTATAGGTACAATAGTGCTTCACCCAACTGGAGCCAAAGGGGGCAGGCCCTACAAAAAAAAAAAAAAAAAAAAAAAAACAGAAGGCTTAACTAGCATGAACTACTTGAATTTTGTGCATTTCTTTCACCTGCTTCCCAGAATGACATTTTTAGTCCCATTTAATTCCTAAGAATACATGACTTAATGTAAAAAAGGTTGTTATAAATAACAAAAGAAGTTGAGGCCATAGTCATTTTTTGAGATGCAAGAGCTTTGTATCTTATTTGACTTTTCTCCTATGAGGAGGAATTTGTAATTGTTTGAAGTACTGACATATGATTTGTGTGGCATACATTTGCAGAGGAAGTTTTTTGACACTGGCTACCTAGCAAAATGCCTGGTTTATCTGACCCGATAATTTCAAGCACATAATGAAAGCACATCACTTAATAAAGGAAAAGACACCTGATTTCATCACACTAAAGTAGCCCAATTTTTACAGAATAGTTTGACAACTCCTGTTGCTGTTAAACAGCAAGTATTTCACAACCCTGGGGAAGGTCACTAGGATATAAAAGTGAGTACACCCTTCAATCAAACAATACTTCCTCATTTGCCTTTGTTCATAGCTGTCATACTTTCAGCACTATACTCTTTTTATGAACACAGGCAATGCTGCCCTTAGAGTTCAAACAATTGTTCAGACGATTGTTTAAAAAAACTGTATGTTCCTTGCACCTTCATACAACAAGCAGAAATGCATCTTGTCTGCATGTACATTATGGACACTACTGGAATATAAAAATATATCTTACTTTTTTCCTGTACATAAAGATAGCCTTCCATTGTGAAGTGATTTACTCTTTTATGTTCCTGAGGATTCCTTCTGATTTTGTTCATGAGATCCTCTACCTCTGACCTTGTACCTTCGAAACGATTTCTTGTCTAAGAAAAGACAGCAAAAACCTATTAGTAGAGGGAGTGGAAGAAAAGCTGACTCTGCCTGGCAGATAAGCATTATAAGAACAATTATTTATGAAATTAGAAAGTGGTTAGAGACATTTTAGGATGATCAGCACAAAATTTCCATGCACCTTTCCTCTTCAAATTTTCACTGTCTTTTAGAAATTAGCTGCTGTAACTGTGGAAAGCATACAAAGTATGCCAGAGTAGATTTCTAAAGCAATGTGTGTTGTGTTTAACCTGTTCAGAAGTTGAATTAAGAATTAATTCAAACTAATTGATAGAAATTAATTCAAAATTGAGTTTGGATTCGAATATTCCATCTTTCTAAGAAAAATGTTATCGTAGGTGTTCACTTAATTTGTGACATTCTTACTGATTTTCAGGAAGGTGAGGATTTCCGACAGTTATGAAGAAAAATGTGACAAGGTCACCAACAATTTATGCATGTGGAAACTATTCAGAGAGTCACACAAATGCAGAAGTATGACAAAAAATATCTGTGTGCATTTAAAGAAAACAAAAACAAAAACAAAGGCCGGTTTATTATTCCTGAATGCCGCGCCTTGAAGTTTGTAATCAGTAGTAGGAGAAATATTTATTAGATTATTACTAAGAACAATCCATCCATATGCCCTACAATGGAACTATATAAAAAGTAGATAATAGGAATAGCTCACACTTCATGTATGAAACTCTGGTTTGAGAAACACTGGCAGTTAGCCAATAAGTAAATAACAAATACAATCACCTTGGTAATAACTAATTTCCATTGTATATCTTCTTACCCAGAGCACACAAATTGAAAATACAAATTCCAGGTTGGTGGTTTCCCCAGTTGATACAAGAATTTTGAGGAACGTATGTAATTCCAGGTGCATGCTTGTATATCCTACAGCTTTGTAAAAACATCTTAAATTTTCTGAAAATGAACCACCTTCTGAAAATGGTGCCTCGGGTTTTTTTTTTTTTTTTAAAAAAAAGAGTTGCACACCTAAACAAATATATCATGAATATAAACAACTATCCATTCTTGTACACAAACAGCTGACAGTGTGTGCCTGGCTAGCCATCTGTACGTGCAGATTCCAGATGTATGCTTGAAAGGCATTTATTCACGAGCACAAATACAGTCCCAGCAAGCTGGTCAGAGAAGCCCATGCCCATGTGTTTTATACAGGAAAGCTCCTTAACCTCAGGCAAAACAACTGCTCCCACATCAACCTTCTCAATCTCTTCTACATCTGCTTGTAAGTTTAGGAGATAGATCCCATACATAAACTCTTTTTCGTAACTCCCTAAAAGGACTGAATTGAAAATTATATTCTGCAGCTAGGATAAATACCAAAATTGCTAGTGACAGACAGCTCACACCTAAACCTCCCAATCTGGCCGTTGATCACTCCTGGCTGAGACACTTTAGAATGAGGATGCCTGTATTTGCTATGCTGTGTCCACATGTGGCTATTTGAAACGTGTCCTGGGAAAGTCAGGATGGAGTTCTGTGCGCTCCACAAACCTCCAGAAAATTCCAGATGTACCTATCTAACAACTTCCTTCACCTATCACTCCTTCTAAGTTCCCTCTCACCTGAGAGCCCAAAAGAGAGTGCTCTTATTATCTTACTTTATTATATCGAATTTTACTTAAGAGCACTGAATACATAAAGCAAGTTGGACCAAGAACAGAACACCAGGCTGTAGGTGTTTTTGCATCTCTCTCTACAATGCCTGGCTAACTGCCAGGAAAGGGATGCTGCTTCTCCATCACCTTCTTATCTCCTTTTGCACTGAGACAGCCTGTCTTACACTGATACAGAACCCCACACTGATGCAGAAAAGACAACAGAGCTAAAAGCTTTTGGAATGGCTGTCATAGGTCCACATGTACATTCATGGAAGACTAAAAATAGGAGGTTTTCTTTTGGGAGAGCAAGCAAGATTGGGATTTTTTTTTTCAATATCTCTGGAAATTTTGCATCATCGATGCATTATCAAAAATTTAGCTTCCCCTGGAAAAAAACAGACACTGTTACAAAAGCCCAGTCACCTATGTAGTTTAGACCTGCTTGAAAGAAACTGGCATTCAGAAGTCCCATTGTGTCTAGTTGCTTCCAAACACATAGACAAGTGAGAAAATTTCAGGGGCAAACTTTCCAGTACAGACAAGGAATCAAAGTCTTCTCAGACTCTTCCTTTAATTCTCCTCTTACCTCCTACAGTTATCAAACCTTTCTCTAGAGTATATTTAAACTCAGGCCATCCTTTACCTATTCATAAAATTTCAGCTGCAGTGCTCAATCTCTTCAATAGTTCCCAAGGCACACTATAATATGTTCTGCCAACTGAAAATGTGGCTGTTGAGATTAGCTTGCTTTCTTACTGCTTTCGTGACTTCCTCAAACAACTTCACTGGCCCTTTTCCATTTGCAATCTGAAGTCCAGCTCTTCATCTTCCACTTCAAAACTACATTTTAGTTTCCCTCTCATTCTTCATTTCTTGCCTATCTTCTTTAGATTCTACCTACTGTCATTCCATTCTGCGCCTCATTCCCTTAAGCTAAATAGATAGGAGTAAGTTTCCTCCAGAAACACTGACTGCCATGAATGCTTATGAAGTTATCACTGTTCAGTTCCCCTACTCAAGCCAAACAATGGCTCAAGAGAAAACTTAAGACTTAGGCATATGGAAATAAAATGAAAAGAATGGTATTGTGACACATGAATCAAATCACTGTGTATCCACACCTGTAAGCCCCTCTTTTGCCTTCCTGTCTCCCTCCTACAGCTGGTTGCTTGCATTAAGTCATTTCCAGAAACACACTATAACTTCCCAGAAACTATTTCTGTATCTTAATTCTAGAACAGATCATGAACTGCTTGTCTCCCAAAACGTTATGTGGTTTCTTTCCTCCACCATAATGCCATTGCCACAGCGAAGGTCCTCTGAGAAGGTTTTGTTCCATGACAAATCTCGAGGAAGTAAACAGACCATCTGAATATGAAGCCTGCCAATCCCCTTGCTTCAGCCTGTCACCCCCCTCACTTTCTGCTGTCAGTCCTAAGCTCATCTCTAGTGACGAACACCTCAAAGAAGAAAAAAAAAAAAATGGCCTTTTACACTTTATTTTCAAGGACAATTAGAAACCACTAGATAAGAGCTCACTGAAGTTAGCTGTGATTTGTTCAGTCATATGTAATTAGCCAGAAGATGGCACTATACCCCCAAAGTTAACAAGCAGCAGACTATAAGCAATTCAGGTACTGCATCTATACAAGTAACTAACTGCATATTTTTATTAAAAAAATAAAAAGGAGTAAATATAATATCCCAACTTACATTTTGTATATTTATCTGTAGGGCCATTTTGTAATGATTGAAGTCTTTGGCAAGTTCATATCCCTGATGGTAGAAAGTGAACAAACCCTGAAAAAATGATAACACCTGAAATACAAAACAAAAGATCTGTTACAAAGCAAACCTCCAGTTACAAGGACAGGATTATTGTTTTTAGTATTTTAAGAAACCTCACAGTTGGCCTAATACCAATGATATCTGAAATAAATATTTGTATAAAAGGAGACAATAGTAATTCCGTCTTATAGTCACTACTTTCTGGGTCAACCCACCCCCTGCTAGTGACCCTGTTGAGAGGAATTCCTCTACCCACTGCAGCAGGGTCAAATAATCTTTGTAGAGCAGGAAGCTCCCTCTGCAGCAGCCTTACGCATCACTACCTTTTGTGATGAGTACCATTCACTACCTTTACCTGTAAGTAAATATGACCTTCTGTCAGAACAAGAAAATGATCCATTTTGAAGTTTCTGACTTCAGTCTTTTGGCTTGGAAGAAAAAGTTATAACACACCAAAAATAGGGTGAGGTGCAGTAGTGCCCACTTCTTCAGTTTGCTTTAGGATGTTACAAAGAAGCAAGTGACAAAGGAAAGAACAACTCTATTAAAGGGAACAGAGCAAAGAATGGATTTTCTAAAGTTGAAAATCCCTTATAGATAAGCTATTTTCAGCCTGACTATCCAAAGATCAAGATTTGGAAAATATATGTTAAGTAGAAAATAGGGAAAAAGAACTTGTTAGTAAACAACCTCACTTGATAATCTGACTTGATTTCATAGTAAATAATCTCTAATGAAAACTTCAATTACAAATTGAAGTACAAAAAGATTTGTCCTGTCTGGTTAACTGTGTCTGTATGAGGAACTTCCACAGATGTGCAAACTAAAAAGACTGCTTTAAATGCCATACATTGTCTCAGAAAACAGCACTTATCTCCTTGCCTTTGGCCACTCTCATTCCTTCTCTCTCCCCTTTATTCATGCTAGGGTAGGCATCTTTCTTAAAAACTGAATTCACAGATACTTACAGGTTCCACACATTCAAATTTCTTCCGTTCCTGTATCTCTTGCAACTTGCACACATACTCGAGGGACAGCTCATAGAAGTGTTTTCTGTTCTGCTCCACCTGGTTGTCTGCCTGTGCACAGAACAGAGCTAATGAAATTCCAAAGACATTTTGCAGGTCACTTTGAACTGACACATATATAGTAAAAAAGTAACAAGTCATGAGACAACTTTCCCCAGCCTTGTTCCTTTAAAATGGTTCTTCTCATTAACCCCACAAATGGCATCAGTATTTCTTTTATGAGACAGCATGTTTTTTGATGCATGAGGCTGAAGTTTTGGAAACATTCAAGTAATATTTCTTCAAGCTTTTTTTTTTCTTTTTTTTTTTTCCATTGGAATGCAAGTCAAATACATTGAAGCAAGTACTTGGGGAGTGATTTAGTAGCACAGAAAAGGTGCTTGTGTGAACAGACAGAAGGGGCTAACAGCACCTCCCGTTACAAAAGGGAGAAACATCTCTGCAAATCAAAACAAGGAGGGGGCAGTGGGGGAAGCTTTACTCTATAACCAGAATAACTGCTGTTCATAGGAACTGGAATGCTTTCTTTAAGCTATTATAACCCTCTCACCAGTACACCCTCTTTTTTACGCCCGCTCTTTCCCCACCAAAAAAAACCACTATCAAACAAAAAGTTTACTAGAATTTTCACAAGTTTAAAATATTTGATATTCCATGGAGAAGTGCAGCCTTATTAGTTGCATGTCAGTATTAGTGAAATGGCAACATCATTGGTTCTAATCAGTTATAATCCACATCCTGACACAAACATTGGAATTTGAACTTAAGTAGCACATGTATGCTACATTTACAGTACAGGAATCCACACTAAACTGTAAAACTTCTACAAATGGACACCACTACTGAAGTACATTAAAGAAAATGATTAAAGCCATATTCTACATGATAAAAACTTATCCTTTAGAAAAAGTGATAAGGAAGGGTCCTTGCTCTTTCAGAAGCCTTGCTTCTACCCTTTCATTCCCCCAAAAGGGGATGAAACAAGCATTCGGTGAAAGGACCAAACTTACCCATCATACACTCTTTCATATATATGCTTTAGGCAGAACACTGACTACTATGCTCTAAACAGATAAATCAAACTAGCTTCAAGATACTTTGTCTTAAGACATACTTTGCTGCTGCTCTGTGCTAGAAAACTGTTAGTGGCTAAGGAGCCATAACAACAGCAGCATTAGAAAAATAACGCACTGATGTGCGCATGTTGGAAAGTCAGTTTCAAAAAGCCAAGGCATTTTGATGCATCCTGTACATCACAGTGCAGGAAAGATGCGAGTTGGCACCAGAGTTTGTAACAAGATAATGTCCTGAAGTGTAGCCACAGAACGTAATCACAAAGCGGGGCTTCATAGGATACCAAAATGTACACAGATCAGCCTATTTCCATAGAAATTTTCCTTTTTTTGTTGTTTGGCTGTTTACTTTTTTTTGAGTAACACAAAGCACACCAGGGCCTATGTTGCAACTACACTATATAGAAGAAACTCGCTAGTGAAATGCAACAACGCTCTGAGTTCTCAAGTTCCTAGGAAATTCTACGAACAGTCGCTTACAAAGGATGCCATGGGTGTGTATCATTTGGCAGGAAGAATTGTTCAATAACATAAGGCATTCACAGACAAAAAGAGCTAATAATTTGACATGTAATCTTTCTAAGAAAAAAAAAATCCCTCCTGACTACAGCAAATCTCAGCAGGATTTCTTTGCTGTTTTCTTACATATTATTTGCTGTTACTCCAGAAATAAAAGCTATTGCAAGTAAGGACAGTTATAATAAACTCTTAGAGACAGAAGGGATGTCAGGCAAAACAGATTTGTTTTAAGTTATAATCTGTCAACAAACTTTTTTGTTGCTTTACTTGGAAAAAAACGGATCTTCAAAACATGAGAAAAAACAGTACAAAAAAGCTGTACGATGAATAGAAGGCTTTCTTCTTTTAGCATTAAGCAAGCATTAACGTGAGGTAGTCAATATGTACAATGTAATGCAAACGACATATGTGGTAAAATCTCACCAGAAATGTAGTTTTTCATAATATACTCACACTTTGCTATTGCCTTAACTATTTGAAAAGGTAACAAGATGTTCAATACTTAATATACATGTTCAGAAAACTGTAGGAGTACACCCTCGATTCAGGAGATCCAGATTTTTTCATCAAAGTTTTCTGATTGACAGAATTTTTTCTTTTACATGAATCAATGCTGCTTCTGCACTTGCATAAAATACATTTATCTATTCAAAAGCTTGTAACTTGCAGAAAGAAAGAGCGACACAATACCTCTTGTAACTGGAGTTCTTTCTTCTTAGCTGATAGATTTAAATGTTTTTCTAACAAACTGTAGTTCTTCTCTGTCTCTTTATCAAACTTCTTCTTTTCCTCCTATGTAAAAAACAAAGTAACATTCATTTATATAACATACATAAAAAGGTAAGAACAACTCCTTATTTCTTCCTGCTTTAAAAACTGCCCTTAAGCCAGAAATCAAGATAACAGAAACAATTAAAATTCTAAAAACCAAGGAAAAGTACCTTTGCAAACTATTTCTTAAACAAATTTAAAGGCTACCTTAGTTGAACTGTACAGACAAAGGGCTCTTTTTCTTTTTCTTTTTCCTTTTTCTTTTTTTTTTACCCCCCCCCCCTTCATCTTTCACTTTTAATAAGTTATAATACATGATAGAACTTTTTATTTCCTGGGCAATTGGGTTTTGAAGACAGCATTTTATTTATAATAAATAAATGAATAAATAAATGGAAGGGGGCATTCCACGATACTGTTTACTAATCCACAATCCTTACTAATTGAGAAACAGGGCAACATGCCAACATGCATATGATGTTAGCATGACTAAAAATAAGTATCAGTATATGGGCAAATAAGAAAAAAGAGGAGGAAAAAAAAACAACATAATTGTGTTCATATTTGCAAAATTTTCACTGATCTGGTCAATGTTTGCATGATCCAGAAAAGCAGAGACCTGTTTATTTCCAAACAGAAAAAAGCAAAACCCTATTGATCTAATCCCTAATGGAATGTGTAATATCTTTAACCAAGGAGGCACACACTCACAAACACTTTCTCTCTCTTTCTCTCTCTCTTTTTTTTTTTTTTTTTTTAATCCCACTTCAGACTACTTCATCAACAGATCAACCAGGGAAGGAATATACAGTAAAATCTGAGGCAATAGATTCATATTTTGTTCTGTAATAGCAAAAGGTAAATTTTTCCCTGAGCAAATATCACACAGTGTTCCAGCTGCATTTTGCTACTAGATGCCGTAAGTTATGCATCGATAAGAACGATGCAGAATTACATTTCTCATGACAGTACTTCGACTGTATTGAATATCTAAAGTTAAATATTTTTAGAGAATTTATATATATATATATATATGCACAAGAATTAAGCAACACTTATATTTAAAACCACTGTGAATTCTGTTCAAAAAAAGCCAAAATCACAAAATAGAAACCATGACTTGGAAAAAAAATATATATATACAGTTATAAGATCTTGCACATTGACTAACAATATAATACTCAAAGAGCAAAACTAGTTCCAATTCTTCTGAAGGCACCCAAAAAAAAAAAAAAGATTTGAATTGATTATACAGTCAGTCTACACAAATTGTGACTTAGCATTTATATAGAGAACATTCTTCGCAAACAAGCATTTTACGGTTTAGTTTGCCAAAGATTTAGACCTTGAAGATTCATGACTTCAGTAAATTGCTGCTACTTCTATGGTGGTTTAGATCAGTTATTTAACACCACACAGAAACAACACTCTGAATTGAAATGAAAAGGGAGATATATGCGGCGAGAGGGCAGCTTCTCATAGGCAAAAAAGCAGGGATAGAATTCTGACTGCTAGAAATGAGTGAAGCAGAATAGCCAGGTAACACAAAACATTAGGAGTTCTTACTCAAAAACAGCAATGCATCTTAACATCAAAAACGCTGTGCTGAAACAATCCATTTATTACAACTTTTATATAATGGGCTAAAGTTAGAATTTTCCTTAGAAGACTCCTGAAATCATAGACTATTTTTTTTATGTTGTTTAAGATCTCTGATACATTTCTCGAAATTCTCATGAAATTAAGCAAAGACCATCATACTACTGCATCATAAAGATCTATGATCAATAGAGGATTCTCCATTCATGAACACAGAAATCATATTCTTATATTCTTTTTTATATACCCAGGCATATATATACGCATGTATTCATACATATGCATTCTAGTTTATGATGAAGCAAAAAAACGCATTTGCACTTTCAACACAGAACACAAAAGCTTTCCATTTTCAAGTGGTGTTGTAGCAGAAAAAAATTTATCTTCAAATCAACAGGATGAAAAAAAAGAAAACCAAATAAACTGCCAACTGAAGTTCACTCTATTGCAGAAACATTTACTTTTGTCCCGAGAGATCAAACTGCAAATGGACAAGCTGCATTTTGGAATGAAAAGTATAAAACACATGAAGAGGAGGAAGGAAACAGATATTTCAACTGCTTAGCTCCCTCATAACTTCTTATGATTCACTGAAATATTGTAGAAAGTGTTTTCTGTTTTAAAACCTACTTGGAAAATTCAGCTCTTATTTGTTCACGATACAGTCAAAATACTTAGCTCTCCTGTAATTGAAATGTTATCCTAGTTATCATTGCTAGTGATACATGCACAGCAGTTTAAAAATGTGTGAGTTTTTGGAACGGAAGATAGCATTAAACAGCTATCCTTAACTTTTTACAAACATTTAAATCTCTCCCTGGAAGGAAAGTATGACTGCAAAAATTTGGTGTGAATTTATGTCGCTATTGTATTTATCCAAAGAGAGTCTTTTTTTGATGAAGTTCACTTTTAGCTTTGGAAAACATATACAATATAGGGACAACTTTCACCCCAAAATTTATTTTGACTGAAATTCTACCTATCTTTAGTCTCTCCACTCCCTGTTTTCTTTTCTACTCAATCAATGCAATGAGTTATTTGCTAAAAAAAAAAAAAAAAAAAAAAAAGAAAGAAAAAAAAGAAAAGTTAAAAGCATATGGATAACCTCCTTTGGTAGTTAGTATTTGTCAACATCTGACTGTGCAACTGCAAGCAAGTACAAGGCAGAATAGAGTTACTCATTAGAAATAAGAGGCTGTAAGCAGTATTTCTCATACTCCAGACAGAAGAGATAAGGGAAAGATAAGAGATAAGGAAGAGGAAGGAGAAAAGGAAAGGACACATTCTTTTCTTCTTGAAACATACTTTCCATTTGTTTCTGAAGCAAGTTTCCAAAAGAAAAAAAGTATGAACACATGAAATAAAAACAACAGTATGTGGCTGCCAAATGGATTGCATTGCAATAATGACATATAAGTAGAGAAAATAAACTTTTCATAAAGACAAGCAAAGGACAAACCTTTACAGCTCCTAGCTGTTCTTTCCTAAATTTTTCCAAAGGTTTGATCAGAGTTTCAGTAACACTGAGCGCCTAAAGATTAAAAAAAAAAAAAAAAAGCAAGGGTTAGATTTCTTCAGCCAGTTAGACAAGTCATTTTAGTGTCAGCAAAAAATGAAAAAACAAAGCTAGAGAACAAAAACTAGAGAAGCATGCAAGGTACAAGCCCTAATACACACACAAATCACAGCTCTGAGTATTCAAGTACTTTTGAAATTTTTATCTTTTATTTTATTTCACCATCACAAAAATTAATCTGAAGCAAACACAGAAATTTCAAAAATTTGCAGGCTGCAGCCAAACTGTTTCATGTGTGCCAGGATTAAAAGTCAGGTCAAGAGTCTCCAAACTGAATATTTTGTGAAATATCACACTGTGAAAAAAATGCAAATAATAATTTTTGTTTCAAGAGGAAAAAAATAATGCAACAATACAGAAATATTGTAAACTGCTGCAGAAACTGTAGCAGAAAACAAATTTTTAATACACAGATATAGACGCCAAGCACTGAAACGCATATTTCCAAATATTTACTTCTTACTATGTTAAGAAAACCTTAAGTTAATCTACGTTATAAAATTAACATGTACAAATTGAAGAAATGATATTTAGTTCACTAGGTAAGCTTTAATCAGTTGACAGAGCATCTATGAGTGCTCTTACTGGAATACTACCACAGGCTACTGAGGAGAAATAAATAAAAACAGTAAGCCATCATAACACTGCTAACCTTATTTATATCTGATCAAACAGGGTTTTCAGTTCTCAGGAAGTTGCATAGGAGCTAAAGCGGAGTTAGGTTTTGCTTGGGTGCAAGTGAGAATTAAAATTTAGAAGACATTTGAAATCTCAGTATTTTTTTTCCCCTCAAGTTTGAAACGCCTCATACAAAACATTGCACGCTTCAACCAGCTTTCTGGAATTCTTTGGAGAAGCTCGTATCATAAACGCCCGAGGGCTGCACCGCTCTGGCACAGGGCTGCATGGCCTCTCCCAGCCCCGGAGCCAGGCTGGGATTGCGGCAGGAGCCATCCTGCCAAGTCACAGGAATGGGAGTGAGCAGCTTGCAGCAGCGCAGGCAACACGCTAACACACACCTCCAGCTTGCAGCCCAGAGAGCTGGCCGCATCTGGGCTGCACTGATGCTGCTGCACAGTTGTCTTTAGAACAACCTGGAGAATGCTTGTTCTCGTGGCCCAAAGCTTCCCCCTGTGCCTTCATTTCCTGATTTTGTCAAAGCCTCTTGAAGCAACCTTGAACGCATTCCTGTCGCAGGGAAATGGCAAGCCTGACGCTTCTGTGTCTCAAAAGCTTACAGCTCTACTGAGCTAAGCAGGGCGCAGCAGAGCTCTGCATGAAGGTGGAGGAGAGGGGAGAGGACAGCAAGGCAACATCTGGTGCCATGGGCCAGATGCAGCTGAAGAGGTTGTCCCAAAACTCTGCACTTGCAGGACCCTTCCCCTGCAGAGAGCACACCCAGGAAGTCAAGTGCTGTGAAGAGGAGCTGGGAAACGTGACTATGGAAAGGATTTAGTCCACATGGCCCGCTGCACAGATATAGCCTGAGTACTTGAGCACTTACCAGGAGCCTCCAGGACAATTCTTAGCATACTTGGATCACTGTTATTTTGCCAGGCTCCCCAAACTCTCCTGGAAAGTCTAAGTGGTAGGACGAACATGCCACTGTGTGTTTATTAGCAGGGTAACCCCCCAAAACAGCTTCCTGCGACACAGGGACAGCACCTGTGGATTGGAAAAATCTCACTGTGCTGACTGCAAGGATTCTCACAAGTGAGAATGGAGAACCACTCCTGAACAGTCATTTCATACTGGAAAATTTGTGGACTGTTTCTGCCAGTCTCCTCAGTAGGGATATAGCACAGAGAAAGCAACAAGGTCTCTGCACAGTAAAGTTTAGAAGGGTGCTGATAGCCGAGGCCTGGAGAGGACTACGCCCAGACTGTAAGAGTCCATGTCGAGCCTTTCGAAAAGAAGGATTTCAGGGTAAGGTCACAGGCAATGAAGCTATACCGAGCATGAAGTCCAAGCCAGAGATAAAACACAGGAACATGATGCAACAGAAGAAAAAAAAAAAAAAAAAAAAAAAAGAAATACAGCCAGGAAAGACTGTGGTTTATAAACTAGAAGGGCTGGCTACATATCACCCAGCCTGCTATGCTCCTGTGTAGCATTAACCATGGGAACCACTACAGGAATTCGTTTGAAGAAGAAAATAATCTTTAAATCAAAAGGGGATGTTTTCTCAAAGACAGGCAACAAATAACAATTCCACTGTAGCCACTGGTATGATATGCCAGTAATTCATTCATTCTAATAAAAACAAGCCTCCTCTCCTTCCCATAAAGTTCTGTTTCTCACTTTGCCTAACTTTCAACAAGCTTTCACAACATATGCCTCTTCAGAATGGCAGATTTTTTGCTTATCATGCAGACATTTATCAGTTGTTGCCCCCCTTCACTTTCTCTGTGATAACCAACAGTACACTTGGGTCTTTCTTGGTGAGTTTTGGAGCTCCTTGATCCATCTTACAAACTTCACTCAAGTCCTACATAGCAAAAGCAGGAGGAACATTTCCTCCCCACTGAAATAAATGATGAAAGCTACAAAAATATTACTTATTTACAGAATAAAAGCATTGTTTATGCTATTAGTTATTGTTTGCTTAATCAGTTAATAACTTGGGAACTCAAAGCAAAAGATATTTCTTTTATAAACTGTGGACAACAGGTTGGTAGACAAAAAAAAATCTTGGTATAGGACAATTAAGAAGAGTCTTTTGAAGATATTTGTCATTATTACTCATGCCTTCCTTAAAGAAGTAAGGCTATGTTAAACTGTAACATTTCCAAGAAAAGACACTTGAGGCATTTAAGTTAAATATTCATTAATACAAAATTACACATTCCTTCCTCTTTCAACTTCTCTTGACTCTTGAGTTAATTTTCATCTTCCTACTCCTCTAGTCCTGGCAGACCATGCTGACAGGAATGTCTACTTAAAGGGCACATACAAGAAAAATGGTACTCTCTTTTCTTTATATCCCTGAGCTATCCGAACCTGTCTCAAAGGAATATATCCTCTACTTTAAACACTGGCAGGAGAACCACGGCATCAGTCATAAGTGAATCACTAGGAAGAGGTCATGTCTCAGGTAGCTTAAACCATCTTTATAAATTTCAAAGTCTCAAGAAGGCTTTCAAAAATGTTTAACCCAATACACAAAAAAGCCTTAAAACTGCTTAGCCTTAGGAAGACTGTTCTACTTCCTAGATCTACAGAAAGGCCAAAGGATTAACTTAAAATTAAGTTAAGCCTGTATATAACAAAACTTCACCATCTCCACTATCATTTCAGATGATCGCTGTAACCACCACTTCCAACAACATCTAAATGAAGGCTTCCTGCTTTGGGCCAACCTCCTAATTCCAGGTGCCTTTACAAAACCCCAACTGTTCAGGCAAAGAGATTTCACAGAACGTTGGTGATAACGCTGACTTTTCCATCTCTGCATTTTTCAAAAGAAAAAAGTTTCAGATAAGGAGGGCAAACCGGCTTTTTCCATGAACAGTTCCCACAGGCACAGGCTTAATCCATTAGCAAGTACACTTACATTTACAGCTCTTGGCTACCTTAGCCAAGTGAAGCAGCTCCAGCAGGCAATTTACGAGTCAGCGCTAGTCCACAAGCCTGTTGCTTTTTCTCTTTTCAGAGACAGTGGGAGTACGGCTGTTTAGAGAAAAACTGCTTCTCCAAACACCTCCTCCTCCACTTGCAACCTGACAGGCAGCACAAGCACACAAGGTTCGTCATGCTTTCTCACCCTCCTGCAGCAGGAGGGGAAGAAATGCAGCATCAACCAGTTCCTGTCCTTTGGCAGACACAACTAGACTCTCTGGCAGGAGAAAGACTGCTTAGGTCGTGAAGAAATACTAACTCACAGGAGTCATCCCAGAACCTCAAATTGGCCTCTGTGCCTACAAAAGCTTGGTCAACCCAAAGTTAAGCGAAGTTTATTTTGCTAATTAGACAAACACAACAGTGGCCTCCCAACATTCATCCTAAAAAAAGTCCTTAAACCTCTACCTGTACTGGAAGAACTGGAAAGGCTACATGTTGCTCATCAATGAAACCTAGTGGTGAGATAAATATGCATACTGCCTCACTGCTCCATTCTGAAGCTAAACACCCTCCAATGCAAGGAAGCTCACTTAGGGGTAGCAGGAAGCCATAAAATGCACCTTGCTATGGACTGCACACTGTCGGGGGGCACTGGATTCCAAATTCTCATCACTAGAGTTGGAATGTAGACCATGAGTCAAATAGCAAGACAGTTTAAAGTTTCTCAGTGCGTTGCCTGGGAATATTTATTTGCAGACAGGCAGGACTAGCTCTCTCCCTTGACAAAGCAAAGGAGGCTTATGGTCAATGTGGCAGAGCCTGTGAGACAGAGTCAATGAAACTCTATCTGGGAAGGAAGCTCTGCCCTGCTCAGGGTAACGGAATGTGGAAAGGAGGATATAGCTAATAGATTCAATAACAAAGTAGATAAATTCTTTATTAGAAAGTAATTTTCTTTATTTATCAGCAGTTTACTTATCTGCAGATGCATTTTTGCTTATACAGGATATGGCTCTTTTATAATTTTTCGGTATTGCAACATTCAAACTAAAACAAAAGGTGATTCTGATACCCCTAAGACTTAAAGAGAAAAAAAAAACTGCTACCCCTACCCTCCACAAAGCTTTGCTGCCTCATATCTTAATTTGTTAATGAAATTTCCTTGAAACTGCCTCCGACCTATGCCTGAAAACCTGTACTAGACAACTTTACAGACACAGT
Source organism: Tinamus guttatus (assembly GCF_059628265.1). Classification (NCBI taxonomy): domain Eukaryota; kingdom Metazoa; phylum Chordata; class Aves; order Tinamiformes; family Tinamidae; genus Tinamus; species Tinamus guttatus. The sequence goes on along the minus strand of NW_028288781.1, from coordinate 5,037,499 downwards.
TCCACTAGTTTCCTTGTAGAATCTATTCCTTCTTCTCCCATGGGAATATGATTTCATCTTGCAGTCACAAGAAGATGTTCCCAGTTGGTTGCACATTCAACTCTCCTGCCACCATGCCCAGTAGAAATAACAGGCTGGCTCTCTAATCATCTTTCAGAACTAGTCTTACACTTAACTGCACCACTAAGGATTGCAGACAGTGCAACTCACACCCAACACTCAAATCTTTATATTGTTTCCAAACACGAGACTTCACCTTGTAAAAACCTCTGGATTATTTCACTTTTCTAAAGTCTTCCCAGGAGCTTTATAATCTTAAAAGCTAAATGAAACTGTTACACACAGGTACTACAAACTTTGGCATTTGTTTTCTTTAGATTCTTAAAAGAATTGGTGTCTAAAGACTAGAAGGATTTTTAAGGGTATTTCATACCATATGAGTATTTGGGTGTCTTCACATGTGTGTAGGAAGTTTAAGAAATAAGAAGAGACATTCCTCCCTTCACCTCTTTTGTTCTGGAGGAACTCACCTGAGAGCAAAAGAATCAGACAGAAATGCGTTCTTGAATCTTTTCTTTATGTTTCCCGAGATGCCTGAAGTGCCTCCAAAACAAACCACTTTCCCCTCAGACGCTCAAGAAAACAATCTATGTGGTTTGGTAAGAGGAAGCTTTTTTCTAAACTTGCCCCATGTGGAATTTCCTAGATAAACCACAGCCCAAAAGGCTGCAATACAGGCATCTTCCCCTTCTTCACGCTTTGTAGCCTTAACAGAAGCAGCCTTGGCCAGCTAATCAAATATTGGCAGCACTCCTGTGTCCCCTTCTAGTCCAAGTTTATTTCCTGTGCACTGGAATTATATGATTGATCCAAAGGACAGTTACGAATGTCCCCCATGACTTACAGGCTACTCCGTGCTCTGCTTCTAAAGAACACTTATATGCATCTTATTTGCAATGAGACTGTTCACCTCAGAAAGTTAAAATGATGTACTAAGCAGACAATACAGATAATAAATTCCATCACTTCAAAAAAAGAGAACTGAGTAAGGAGAGTGATATTCAGTAGAGATATTTTACCAAAAAGGATATGGACCAGCTATTTAAGAGGCCTGTTTTTCAAATCCATTTATCCATATGAAATGCTTTCAATTAATAAGGAAAGCATACCTCAGAAAAAGTCATAAACAAAGAATGCAGGAAAAGAGCTGAACAGACAGAGTCTCAGAAACTGCAACAAATCAACTTATCCCCATCTGAAGTGGAGGAAAGCTACTTGCAACTCTTCCAAAGAGCTTCTCGTAGCAACCCTATTATGCAAGAGCCAAACAATGTAACATAAGAGAAAATTGGTTTGGTTCTCAGAAGAATGGAGAATCACTTTCAGTCTGCACTTCAAAACACATGATTCGATAAGGATGTGGACAGACTGAAAAGGCTACTCAGGAAAGGAAATAGTATAATATTCATTTTCTCCATTAATGACAAAGCTTATTGTGGAAAAAAAAATGTCACTGAAAGGCAAGGAATCCAATGGTGAACAACAGCTTCAGTGTTTAGCCAAGAATAAACTACTCAATTATTAGCTGAGCTGTCTCCTCCACGAGAAAAAGTCATATTAACAACCAGCAAAATCCAATCTGATGACAATTTTACAATGCAAGTTCTAAACATTTCCCACTGGTGAAATGACAGAACCAAAATTCTCCAGTGAATTATGTCAATGCCTGTGAGAATAGAAGATTATCTAAGAGTTGGCGAGCAATAATAGAACTTTTCAGTCATATTAAGAGAGAAGTCTTGGGGCAGGACGGGGGGGTGTAAATACATCCCAATTGCTTTTATAATTCCTTCTATTGTATAGACTATGTATATTTTTTCCACTTTTATAGATTAATGTGGAGGCATTCTAAAAAAACAAACAGGCATTCAACATCAGGAATCACAAAAGTGGGGAGATTTGCCTAAGATAGCCCTAATTCAGCATACAGATGCCTATTTCCATAACTATATTACAGCCATCTGATCTCATGCCATGCAGAAAATGAGGGCTGGGCAATGAGAAATGGCAGCAGTTACTAAGTTTCTTAAACAGGAAAATGTTTCATCAAATGAGACAATTTGCAGGGAGGGACAGAAGGACCTGGGTGCTATGTTTAAGGTAATGAAATGCTGCTTGTGAAAAACTGAGTTTTATCTGCACTTCTACCTATATCTGAGGGGTTCAAAACAATTCATCCGAGATTTTCAAAAAGTTTTGGCAAGCACATTTCTCAGACCATATATTTTTCCACTCTCTTGACAGATGTTTTTAGCACTTGCATTCTTCATAGCACTCTGCATGGTCAGTGGACTTGGCAGGAGCTGTGCTATGAACATGCAGAGCACTATATAATGAATGCCATGAACTCTTATTGACTCTTACCTCGTGCATCTTATTCGGGACGTCCTAAACTAAAGGGTGCTTTTGAACGTAATCAGTGAGCAAAGTAATTGCTCCTTCATATAGACTTAAGAGGATTGTGAAGAATAGAACCCTGGAGGTAAGAGAAGAATGATGAAGAAAATAGCGATTTTGCCGAGATATTTCTTTTAAAAAAGAAAGACAGAAACATAAAGTCTCTCATGTTCTGGATGCTAGGATTAATTTTTCTTTCATAAAATGAATGCTGTAGACAGGTATTTTAAATTCAATTCTGACAAAAATGTGGAACTGGCTAAGAATGCAAAGCGGTTTTGAGAGGAAAGCATTGCAAGTGGATGTAAGAAAAGGAACGGAAAAACAACTTCAGTAAAAGTGTGAGTCTTCCGAAACATGAAGGTACTACTACGGAGTAAAAATGATCCATTTACTGCATGACTACTGTAGCAAATGACCAAAAAAAAAACAAAACCAGTTCATTTTTCAGTACATCTACATGGGATATGAGGGGAAATACAGAAGAATAACTAAACATTGGAATAAATTAGGAAAAAAACAGTCCCTGGATAGAGCAACATTTGTCAGGGTTGGTCTAGGTGTACACGATTGCGCCTCAAACCAAACCTGCTAGGGCTGTTGGTAAATGCAGTCAACTAACTAGGCTCCGGCCCGGGGGAAATTTGAGCAGGACATGGGAAGCTACTGGACACGGCACAAGAAATTGCTGGATACAGAAAACAGCAACATGAGAAGCTGACGGAAGTTGCAGATAGTGCTGGGAAGGATGACTAGCCTTTGAATGCAAGTTATGTGAGAAACAGCTGAACTCCAGGAAGAACAAAAGGGGAGTACAAGAGACCTCTGAGGGATCCCCTAGAGCCAGCAGAGTCTGGAGGACCGCATAAGGCGTACCTACAATGCTGAGATCCCTGATGGAATAGTATCAGAAATATCAAACTTGGGGTAGTAGTAACTTGCACGGAGAGTGCAAAACTAGAACCAACAGGGAAAACTCACTAGGAGAAGGTCGTTTATTTGGGAGGAGACAAGAGTAGAGAAAGGGAGTTACAAAGGCAGTGATAGCAAGGGTTGAAAAGGAGGGAAAGGGGACAGTAATCACATGCAAACATGTGCTCAGTGTTGTCCGGGGGTACCTAGCAGGCAGCCCTGCACTTGATTACTGCAGCTGAAATCAGGACAACAAAGCAAACTTGTTCTTCTGACCACAAGAGTCAAATTTGCTAGTGCAGTTAAGAGAGGCAGGGGTGGGAAGGAGGCTTGGTATTTTCCTTGACAGGCAGGAAAATGCCTGGACAGCATCATCACGCTGGTGCCTGTTCTAGGCCTTACAGCATCACCACCTTCCCCTTTTGGCCCTTCATGTCCATGACACTCGTATCACTGGAGGAGAATGTAAGTTTTAGGATTCCATTCATTTTAACACACAACATCATCATCATCACTTCCAGAATATCCCCATGGACAAAATAATGTATTTCCTAACTGCTCTGGAAGATGTCACTAAGCTTCAGAGCTCTGTAAAAACACAATTTGTTTTTATCTCAGCCACTCTGCAAAAGCTCGATGGAACATTTGGATCAATGTGTACTTCCCTTTTCACTACCCCTCTGTATCCTTTTGATAGTTGGGATACATTTGACAGCCTTTGAGGTGGTGGGAGAAATGGAAAAGTCACTGAATGTAGGACTCAAACACCTGAATGACATCATTAAATATCCACATAATATTTGCCAAACAATTCTCAGCACTGAAACTGAAGTTGTCAGTCAGAAACTTTCAAGTCCCCTTCAGAGCAACAAGGTGGAAAATGCACAATAGGCTCCGTACATAGAGATGACTGTGAAAAAATTTCTCCTATAAACTTTGTATCTCTGGTACAAAAGTCTTTGGATCTCTGGTGCAAAATATTTGTGCATGCAACCTGCCCAAATATACTTCATGGAGCCATACAGCTCTTAGCATTGCTGAAACATCCGTTGAGAAGTCAAAACAAAAGAGTCAGAGTAGCAGCTCTTAAAATGATCCTTACTTACCACCACAAAATAACATTCACAGGGACTTCCGCCCACTGTTTTATTTTACTCACTCTAGAATGATGCATGCACGACATTTGCAAGACTACAGATGCAATGAAAAAGCCACATACCATGCAGCTCAGAATATATTTTGCTTTGGTTTGAACTAAATGTTTGTTCCACAAGGATTTTGCCCAGCTTTTCAAACTTTGTCACTGCTTTACAGATAAGGCATTTCATACTTTTCTTATTAAGCAATTGCCATAAATAAGCTTATAGTGTGATAAGGCCTCCTGTGTATGGGCAGCACACCAAAACAATAAGTAGTACTGTTTTGTGACATTTAGTCAGAAAAACAAGAGTGTTTTACCATACAAACAACAGTCGATTCTGCATAGCCTAAGTATGCTGGCAATCTACTGAACATCCCCTGATATAGTCAATAAAATGTGCCACAAATTCTTAAGTCCCTAGGGTAACATCTCTCCAAAAAAAAAAAAGAGATCAAAATACAGAGTGGAAAATAATGTGACAATCTATGAAGTATTTTTCAGTGTAAAACTTCTCAGGCTTTTACTTTTTAGATGTATGCAACTGCTGAAAAACACTTATGGATAGCAGGAAAAGGCAGAGTAAACTCTGCACTTCAGAATTACGAAAAGGACATCTTCAAAGATACTTAATCAAATACCTACCTTTGGCAAAGCAACTCAAGATCCTGGAAAGTATTTCATGAGGAAGAATATTCCTTAGCAAATCACAAGGAAGAACACAGACAATTCACAAGCCCCAATTCTGAACTAAACATGGTTCCGTATCAGAATAACATATCACACCAATGCTATACTCGAGGAACATGGTTCCTATCACTGGGCTGAGGACTGCTAGAGAGAGAAATGTAAATGCCAATCATTCACCAATTCCTTTCTCACTTATCCACATACTCCTACACTGCAGCAAACTTCTGGCAGAGAGGAGCCCAGAACACAGATTAGTCTCAGTTTCCTCTCTGCAATGCCAAGCAGATAAAGATACAGTCCCAATGCAAATACTGGGGAATGTAATTGCTACTAAGGCAGGTCTGGGAGCATTTCCCAGATGCAGGACCAGATTGCACATTGGAGGGAAAACCAAGTACACAGCTTCTGCTCTCTGAATCCCATCTCTGAAAGAGAACGGCTTCAGAGAGGAGCCACAGGGCAATGCAGAAAGAACCCTCCTGTTCTCTGGGCACCTAAAATAAGATAGCAAGGTTTATTGCAGAGCTCTCAGCCCACAGTCTACACACATACATTTTGACCCAGATTATACTAAAATCCTAAGCAAGCACAGATACCTGAACAAAGAACACTCCCTTTGCACAACAGAGTATCCAAGTAAATATTTGCGTATGCAACCCTCCACCAGATAGCCCACCTGCAAAGAAAAGGTTGCTAAATCTGCTACTGCATCCATTCAGCAGATTGCAGGCCAAATCCACAAAAGCCTTGAAGCTAAAGCCAAAGAGATCTTAGATCCAAAGTTTGCTAATCTCCTAAACTTGGGAGTCATCCTACAGTATTATAGGGCTTTCATCCTGCTTTTTTAATTTTATAACTGGCAAACAAGCTTAGGTTGGTTTTCCCTTCCCCCAACCACTCACCTGAGCACTACCATTTTAGACCAGGTTACAGGGATTGACTTTACCCTAACAGCTTTCCACATCAGCAAGAAGTAGCTGCTGTCTGTAACTTCAGAATACAGAATAAGCAGCTGAACAAAAACAGCTTTCAATAAACTCCTGATATCAACAGGTTGATGGCAAATGTAACAGGAAGCAACATTAACTGGTTTACATCTCATTCCTTACTATATGTCATATGAACAGCTTATATAAATCTTTATTGCAACTCACCAAAATTTCTCTTTGTTCTTCCAGATTTTTTAGAAAATTTGAAAACTCATGAAGTGATGCATCTGTAACACATAACCAAAAATGAGTTTACTCACATTTTAGGGTTGCATAACAAAATATAGTCATTATTACTCATGTTTTACCTACCTATATATCGCTCATCATCTGTCTCTGCATCACCAATGAATTCAAATTTGAAGTCTCTCAGAGAATGGGCAAATTTCCTCTGGGCTGCTGAAAGATCTGCAAAGAAGAGAACACAGATTTAAGGTGAGAGAATCATTTTGAGAAGGCTGTTAGATCCTTCTGCCCCCACCATTATCAACTTCTATGAGAAACTCTTAACACTGGTCTGAATAAGTACGCTACAAAATATACCGCATTGTCCAATCCTCTTCTGTTCTCTCTTCTGGGAATCTGTCACACAGGTTTCTTTATACAAGGCTATAGGTTAGAAATCAGGTGCAATCATGTGTACAGTGTTAGACGTTATGCTTCACTGTCCTACGAGACAGGGCACACCAACAGATCTGCAACTATACAAGTTTAAGCCACAACACTCAGAGTCTCTGAGCTGTGCCAGCAAAAGGATATTCTACTAACGAAATTTGCCTGGATGTGACAGCACAAACACATAGCTTAGGGCTCTCTATATACTTTACAGAGATAGCTCTGCAAGAGAAAGTTTGCTTATAAATGATATTTAAGCAAATCATCACACTGGAACTTTCTTATTTGTCCTTCTCTCACCTCCAGTGTTACAGTGCTCTGAGGTCGTACTGCTCCCTATTCTCCCCTCTGGAAGTGGTTCGAAAACCTGTGCCTGCACATCTCAAAATACAAGCTGCAAGAAGTCATAAAGGATTGAAGAGGGAAAGACAAATAAGCAAAATACTTCCCATAGAGAATGAAACACTAATATTTGAAATATTAGAGCCGCCTCTCAGATGCTGGAGATAGCAGGCGGGACCGGTGACCGTATCCCTCGCATCCAGTGCAAGGGCAGCATCGCTGACTTTGCCTAAAGAGCAAAAGGCTGAATCCGAGCACTGAGTTTCTCCCAGGATCAGAAAGCTGCATCCATGCATTTCTTTTTCTTTTTTTTTTCCTGAATCTGCTAGGGGATGGGAATTACTGAAGGAAGGGCTAGCAAACAGCTGGAAGCAGTAACTACTGGCAGTGCCTTTCCTCAAATCAATTCTGTGATCTTTAGTAAATGTTCCAGACAGAACTTTGGAAAGCATTTCCAGGAGCTTTTGGAGAAGCAGAAGAATGACCTGATGGGTCAGGAGAAGCCACAGATACCTGGCTGCTGAACCAACACCTAGAAGAAAAATATTGAAATTTAAGAGATCTCCTGGCTGGCTTTAAGAACTCAGCAGTTTTGACAGAGAAAAGTGGCTGGAGCAAATAAACAACCACCACATGTTACAGGATGTAATTTGGAAAGAAACAAATCTCCTGATTATAAAAGTTACTAGAATTGTCAATAAAAGGTTCACCATCAAAAAGCCATTTCCCTAGAAGAAGAACAATTTGGCCATTTTGTTCAACAGACTGCTGCAATCAAAGCCCTAAGTGTTGCCAAAATAGAGAGACATTTAATCCTGCTTCCTCTGCGGATTTTAACCAAAATATTCATCCAAATATTTTATTTATCATCCAGCATTTTGGCTAAATTTCCACCCAAACTGATAATCTGTTTCATTCTCTGTGCCAAAGAAGCACTGGTCTAACATAAAACTGGAACCTTGTTGAAGACCACAGCTTGGGCCTAGCTATTCAAAGTGCAGAGAAAGCTCTGGTGTGCACCCCATTTAAATCATAACTGTGAAGTTTCAGAGATATGTCCCAGTTCTCATCCATCCTGCATAAGGGGATTTTTATTGTAACAAAAATACTGAACTGACACTCATAGATACATCTGCCTTGTTCCATATCAGCATCAGAGCTTGCAAGACCACTGGATAATGTACAGCAGAACCATAAACATAGACAGATTCCAGCTACATACATTACCACGATACATGAATACTATATATATAAATCAAGCAGCATAGTCATTTCTCTGTTTAGCAGTGCTCCACTCAAAGAATAATGCTGAAAAACACAGCAGGAAATAGGGAGGTCAGAAAGCAATTATTTTATTTCTAGTATTTCCTCATTCAACACTTGGACGTCAAATAGAAAGATAAGCAAATCGGTAGTAAGTTGTTCCTTCTGCTAATATCTGAAGGGACAGAACAGAGTATTCAAGATCAAACAGTGTTAAAATATGAACCGAACACTAAGACTCTTACCTTGAATAAAATCTTATTCTTGCAAACTCATATTGCAGAATAATTTCAAAGACTCACATTCTCTAATGAATGGAGATTCTTTTTCTCTATGACAAAATAAAGTATCTGCTAAATTGCTAAATGTTTTGATATGAAAAGACGGATGGACAGACGGACGGAAGGAAGACATTCTCAAAGATGGAAGGGAAGAAGGAAAAAAGGACTCAAGAGCTTTTAACTTTCTTTGTTAAGTGCTTGTATCCAAACATTGTATTCTGTTCACGTCTGGGCCCAACTGCTAAAAAAACATGCACACACAAGAAAACAAAAACAAAACAAACAAAAAGCAGATCAAACAGAAAAAGTGTCCAGCTCTCAGCTCTGTTTTGCAGCATGCCTGTAACAAGCACCTGTGTGGGCTCTGCACCAAACCTTCTGCACCCCCCCTGCTTGGGGCCTATACAAACACATCTGTCCTGTACTGTTTGGATTTGTCAGAAAATATTTTTGTTTTTTATCTGAAATGATAATGTGACATTAGTTGCTTGGCAGTGTCCAACCCTCACTACCATCACCAGACTCCAATCACTCCATTTACTATATGATCACTACTAACTTCAGTCTTAACCAGCCAAAGTTGCGGCATGAAGCAAGACAACAGCCTTTCCTAGCACTATCCTATCCTTTTGCATGACACTAAAATTACTAAAATTATTTACATTGATGTAAATTAAATTAAAATTATTAATTGTTAAAATTATTAATGTCAATATTTTTCTCTAGAAAGTACAGATTTCTACATCAAGCTTCAGATTCACAGCATTATGATAATTCTTCGAAAAGATCTAGAATTACCTTTCTATTTCTCCTTTCTAACCACAAATCTCATTTAAACTAGAAAACATGTTCTGGAAAAGACAAATTTACAGCAGCTTTATTTAAGTTTATTAAAATCACTCTGGTCTCCCTCAATAACATCCTCCTCAAAAGCTAAAAGGTTAAATACTGAAATTTAACTACAAAATTTGTCTTTTGTATTACAGGACTAATAGAAGACTTCTCAGTTTACATCTTTCAGGAGGCCAAAATGAGGCAATACACATAGTCCTTAAAGACACAAGAACCAGGAGTCCTGCTCCCCTCTGTCCTTCCAAGACATGTTCTCACTTGTGACAGTTAATGAAACAGCGTAGAGGTAATGGGGGTCTCCCAGATTCTTCGTCCAAGAGCTGCACTATGACTTCTACCATATTTTGTACAGGACAAATGCATCATCTAAGTAGTTACAAAAGCAACTCCAAATTTCTTCTGCGTCCCCTTCAGCAAGGTGAACAATGAATCTAACATAATCCACACAGAGTGAACGAACAGGATTTAGTTATTGACTTAGTAATATGGATAAACAGGATTTACTTATCAACTTAGCAGATGGAAGCTATGTGGCAGATTCTTAAGAACAGTAGTATGCTCCAACTCTCTAAAATTAATGTTGTACTACTAATTTTTACCTGATATACTATTGCTCGTGCTACAAGTGGGCTATTTTGTTTGTCAGATGGTTTCATTAACTGAATGCAACCTCTGTCACCTGAACTAGCCACGTTGAAAATGGCATGATAGACAGATTTTAACCTTCTTCACACTTCTTTAGAAAGACCACCTGATTTCAAGACTTCTGTGTAACATTTATCATGCATTATGATTTTCCCGCTTTCAGATATATGATCCTACCTTCTAGTATAAGCAACACCATTCTCTACATTAATCAAAACAGACTACTTAACACAGCTTGTAAAAACCTCTGTTGCTGTATAGCAGGATATTAGCAGAGTATATCCCTCTTTTCAAACACTAACATGTTTTTGATTAGATAATCTCAAACTATTTCTCCCAAACAAAACTTAAAGCACAAGTATCTAAAACATACCTTCCTATCTACCTTGCTCGGCTCTCCATTTTTTAGGAGCAAAAACAGACTTAACTAAATTCTCATCTTTCTACCTTTTCAAGCATACAGGTACAAACTCTACAATTCCATCACAACAAGCAGCCACCAATTAATTTGTTAATTACTGTATGTGCAGGATCACAAAGTAACAGCTTGTGGAGGTACAGCAACATGCCAGATCACACACTTATTCTCCCTCAGCTGCACTGCACCTTTTGTGCTCTGGTTATTTCTTTTTTATCAGGCTCTTTGAAAGCTGAAAGGCAGCCCTACTCCACCCTGCCAAAGGCAGGTCCCTCTTTGCGTCACAGTTGTTATGCAGGGCACACACCAGTCTCCTGGTGGAGATAAGGCTCTGAGGCTCTCCTAGGGCATCTCCAACTGCTCTCACAAAGGAGAAAAAAAAAAAAAAAAAAAAAAAAAAAAGCTCTCCTCTGCCAGCTCAGATAGCAATTACATCTTTTCAGTTCTGCTCTTCAGAAACTCAGCTCAAGTCCTTTATGATGCTCAGAGGAAGAAAAGCAGCATCCCTGATACTGGAATCCTGCCAACAAATTCATGGCCTTCAGGGGCAAGGGAGTGCTCCTGCAAGCACCCTAAGATCTGTGTCCTAAAGACATTCTGGTAAAGGGAAAACAAATATGGTGGAAGCTACTGCAGAGCACCAGGAAGGAATGTTTGTCTTCAAAAGGCTCATAATCCCCTTCCTGATCCTTACAACCTCCCTGTTTCTGGCAACGAAACAGACAAAAAAAAAATTAAGAAAATGTGAATTTGCAAAGGAGAAAACTAGAAGAATGCCCTCCTACAGTAGTGTCTCAGGATTTCCTGCAAAAATTTCCCTATGTTGCAATCCACTAAATGAGAGCAAGACAGACACCCATGTTTGCACATACAATCTGCTCCCAGCGGAGGAGACTGTCCTAGTCCAAGGAAGCTGGAGTGAGAATACATAGTACGAAAATGCGTATGCCAGAATTTGCACACCAGCAAAGCTTTTGCTTTTGCTGTAAAGCTTTCTATGAACCTCAGCTCTGTAGGGAGCACTCACCTAGTAACTGGCTTCCAAGAGTTACTAGAATTAGAAACATGACATGTTGGCAGTGTGGGTGTCCCAACCTAATCAACATCTGCAGCATTAACCTCTCAAAAATCATCTTAAAGCATGTAGTCTCTTAATTCAGAGCCCCCCTTGACTTTTCAAAACCCAAATAACTAACAGGTTTCTCATCAGAATTCACTCCTGGTGTTCAGGTAAAGTTATTACATTAACATAGCCAGGAGACTTGAACCACTAAGCAAGCACAGCTTAGTTCCTCCTTGCAGTAAGCACAAGGGACCGCACCATTCGGTGGCAGCCACCTCCCATCCCAGATAGCAACCGTGCGACCGCGACTGACACTCAGCGCGGCTGGGAGACGCTCAGCGCGGCTGGGAAAGTCGCAGGGAGAGCCCAGCTCAGGTACAGCTGGCCAGGTCCAGCAAACGTGACAGTCTGCAGGTATTTGGCACGTCACATCTGTTGTCCTAGCACAAACATCACCTCGGAGTGTTCACAGGCCAAAATTAAGTTTGGCAAGATTTTTTCTTTCTTTTTCTTTTTTTTTCTTTTTTTTTTCTCCATGGCAACAAGCAGGGAAGGAAAATAGCCTTTTTACCCAGCTTACACCTAACTAAACCCTGAACAGAATTTCATGCAGTATCTTTTCCTAGGCAGAGATTTTTGCCACTTAGTTCCTGCCATCTGTTAAAAACAATGGGAGTGTTAAAAAGAAGCCTGAAGAAAACTCCATAATCTCCATACTGGGAAGTGTTAGGCAGCCAAAACACAAGGAGAGCTGGTAGCCACCTCCTTAATGAATTGAGCAAGTGTTTTTATGATAGCAAGGAACACATGGTGTTCAAGTGATGGTTTGAAATATTTTATGATGCTGTATAGCAAGTCTGCAAAAATGGCAACGTTAAACATGAAAACCTTTTTTTTAAAAAGAGTCATTCAAAATGCATGTTTTCTCTCTTCCCCATGGCAGGCATCTCAAAACATTGTCACTTGTAGGGAATTACTGCCTGTCTGAATATTCGCATGTGTAGACAAAAACTCATAAGGAAATCAAACCTGAAATATATTCTGATCTCTTGACAACAGAACATGTCCAAACATGCACGCCCCACTCCTGACACTTATAATTAGAGTGCTCTGTGATAGACCAAATATTTTGCCATCAGTAAGAAAATGAAAGGCTCAGAAGATAAGTTACATTTTCACCATTTTTACCTGTTCACGCAAGTCATGAAAATTTAGCAAAATTATTCTGGTAGGCTGAGAAAGACCTTAAATAATACAGATTTATTTCTCAAGTCAAACAGAATTCTATATGAAAGAAATTCTGTCAGAGATGGAGCTGGCAGCAAGTATGGCATGAAGCACAGTTGTATTTCTTATATCATACATAACTTCCAGAAGAAGCATTGGAGAGCATAGCAATGAATAGCTAAGCTAGACACCCAAATACATAAAAAAATACATATAAAAATACTATATTTTTTCCAGAACTGTCAAATTTGACTTAAGTGTAAACCATCACATTGCTTTTGTGCCAAAAAAAAAATCTTTCTGATAGCTTTCACACACACTGGATCAGGCTAAACTACAGTGAAACTGAAGCTTCTCACTAGGTCAGACCAAAGCCACGGATATACAACACAAAATATCCAAAGACACTTATACCAAATATGGGATTCTTATAACAAATAAAACCAGCTGACAGCACTGGAATAAATGAACTGTTAAAGTAAATCATAAGCTTCTCACATCCCTTACTTTGCTCCTACTGCTGCTCATGCTGTGCAGTTGCCCCAGGATATTCCTTGATGCTCCAGGTACCTTTCTCCTGCCAGTTTCTCTGTGAGCCCAGTTTGTTTGCCTGGATAGGGGAATGATGGGGCTGCTCCTGCCACCAATAAGTTGTAAGAGAGCTTAGCAGGAAATAATTATTTAAATATTCAGCTCTGCAATACAGTCCCCAAAAGGGGACCCCTTACTTATTTGCATTCTGGATAATTTTATAATATTGAACTCTTACATGCAAAGAAATCCCTTACTACTTCAATGAATTTTAAATGAGTCTAACAAATCATTTGTAGGACATTAAAGTGTATGTAGAATAAACATACACAGACAATCAAACTTAATAACTCTCATCATAGAAAAACAAAAACACACACATTACTGGCTTATTTAAATCTACTAGCACCCAAGCATACGAAAGCCTCACTGCCTCAGGATTTCCGTACACTCCTCCAAAATGAGTTTCCAGTACAAGGCTCATTGGAAATTGGTTCTCAATTTGAAGATCACTAAAGGATATTAAAAAAAATATCCAAACAAGCAAAAGCAACTTAGGACATTCAACAGCAGCCACCATACCAAGAGAAGCACATGGTATAAAAGAAGCGCCTTGCAATCCTGCAGCTATACTTATGTATCTTACAAGCAGGAATCAAAACATCTCTGCACAGCTGTTTGATTAGTTTTCTAACACATCTTTCATATTTCATTCTATTCTCAAGCAAAAGGAACCCTTGCAATACATAACACAAAATACAATTATAAAGTAAAAAGATTCTTCTATAAGCATCTTTTTTAGATTACTAGCACTATCAGATACCTATCATGGTTTGACACAAGAATCATCTTAAATTTACTATCTCAGTTTTGAAGATAATCAAGCTATTTTGGTCCCTAACATATAAAATTGGAGAATGACATGACTAGCCTGCATACCTTTTTTAAAAAAACATATAACCTAACAGTTAGGGCTGCATTACTATGCACTTTGCATTTTTTTGACATATGTGTTTTCAGAGATAACAGTTTCTTGCATAAATAAGTTGAGCAATATTGCATAAGGCAAACTCCTGAACAAACTACAATATATTTCCTGAACTGAGAATGATTTCATCCCTTCATCCCTGAGATTTCATCTCTTGCATGATATGAGTAACACTTTACATAACAGTGTGAAAGTACATAATTCAGTTGTCCTTGTTCAGTATTGCTTGAGTCTCACTCAAACAAGACAAGGGAGGAGCGGGGTGGGGGGGGAAGCTAGTATTTCCAAAACAAACAAACAAAAATGTTTAAAAAGTATTTTAAATTTCTATAGCCATTTCTGGGATTGAAAGAGAACTAAGCTTCAGAGGATTTGTTTATAAAACAAAGTATTGATTTTTGTATTGCTTCTCTTCCCTGGGCCCACAAACAACAGTTTATATTCCTCCACTTACCATTAACCTAAGAATGCACAACTCTGCCTTACTCTCCCAAACACATTCACGATATGCAGGACTGGAACTCTGTTGAGTTAGGAAGGATTGGAGAAGTGGAGAGGAGGACTAAACCTGAGCTATGACTGGTCACAAATGACCAAAGTCAAATAGGAAAATCCAGGCACATGTTCTCTCTCTTATAAAACAAAAGAAAATGCAAGAATATATTTAACCAGCCTAACAGTTCCACAAAAGGAGCTATTTAAAGATGGACAATCTATGTTATGCGTCCAGTATTACCGAAGAACCCCAAATCTCAATCATGTTGCTTGAAATTAAGACAATACAAATAGAGAATGATAAAATAGGCAACAATCTGAGGAAGATCTTTAGCTTTCACCAGCAAATGCTGATGAAATAGCTGTGTAGCAAAGGATCTGACACACAGGATTAACACATGCACACTTAGTTTATTCTAACATGAAAATATATATATATACACACACACATTACACACACACATACACATATATCACACACTCAACCACACTTATCTTATAATGGATTTATGCAAAAGCAACAACAACAAATCTACCAGGAGAAATGCTGGTTTAAAAGCAAAACAAAACACTTCTGAGGGCATAATATGAGTATGAAGGAAAAAGACTTCAGGTTGAACATTTATGAAAAATTCCTAAAACCAAAACAGCTACAATAAGGAGGAGGAGGCTAATCATCAATGCTGCTCTGCACCACAGCTCAGCAGCGCAGAGCAAGTCCCTTAGGGGGATGCGCGTACAAGAAGCAGTCACCTCTAGCTCTCCTTGGCAGTCGGAGTAAAGCCCAGTATCTCAGGCCCCAACCAAGAACAATACAGCTTGTCACCTCCCTGCAGGACTTTACCATACGTGTGTTGTACTTGACCCACTTCCCTGGTACAGGGAAAGTACTATGACAACACGCCTCCCATGAGGACACGCAGCCCCCAGGCTGCTGTAGGTATCTGTGCAGCAACCTCATTGATGCCACAGTTGCTGCGCCAATGAACAGCAGCAGCAAAGCAGAACTGCTGTGCTTTATGACAAGGGACAGAACTGCATCATCTCTAATCCAATCTGCAGCGTGTTGTCCACACGGTCTGTGGACAGCTGTGATCATGGTCCATCTCCTTAGAGACTTTATAAATTTAAACTCTTTTTCTGCTACTGTTAATTCACGGCCCCATAGAGACTGTAGTTGTTCTTGGAGGGAGAAAGTGAGAAATAATACTTCATTTATCAGAACTCATCCCTTGAAATGTTACACCTAAATTATGTACTAAGAGCTCATTGCTACTCTATGCCACATAGCTAGCACTACATGCTTCAAACACAAGTGCCTCAAATACGACACTCACTTCAGTTATCAAGAGCCGAAATACCCTACACTGAACACACCTAGGGGCATTCAACCAGCAAAGCATTTAGCAGAGTGGCACTTTGTGAGGTTTGGAGAGGAAAAACAGGAGACCGAGGAATTCTTTGTCTCTGACATCTTAGGAAAATTCACAAGAGCCATTGTTGAGCTGGGCTCAAGCTCACTTGCTCTAGTAGGGTGGCCTGCTTGGCTGCTAGCTGACACACGGTCACCAGTCATACATCAATTCTTCAACTTAAATCAAAATATAAACTCTGCATGTCTATGCTCTACGCTTTAGCTGTACTGGCTTTATAGCTCAAGTTCTAGCGTTGACTGGTACAAACTGTACTGGCAGCTCATAAAGCTATAAATATGCATGCCTTCTAAATCAGATTAGTTATTCCTACATCAAGCTTGGAAGGAGGCAGAAAACAAGCAAGATGGTGGAAAAATTAGACCTTCTACATCCAGTGAAAACAGAGCTTTTAAAAGGCACCAAATGTAAAGGATTATGACAATTGTGGGGTTAAACTGCCTAACTAGGTCTAAATTACAGCTGGCTAAGTTTAAGACTAAGTTTTTGTCTCCTACATTCCCCAAAATACATTATCAAGAAAATAAAATAATAAAAAAAAAATGTTACCAGCTAAAACCACCACTCAGCTTACCAGAGTACTATGCAGCATATGCAGTTAGGAGCACAAAATGAACCAGCAATTTGCTAGCAGACATTTCAGTATAAGTGGTCTTCTTGTAAACTGATTTAAAAATAATAACCAGAAGATAACAATTAGTTTTCAGAAGATTCAACTAGAGAGAGACCTCTTAAATACTATTAAACCTATGATTTGAAACAAATACACAGAGGTTCAGTCTCAAGGGACCTGCCTGTGTATTCTGAAACAGAAACATAATTAACAATACCACTACACGGAAATTGCTCGCCTCTGCAAGGAAAAAGAACAGAGTTAAGGAAAAAACGTGCATGTACATCTTTTTTATTTTCACCCTTTTTCTCTATACCACACACCTGAAGAAAAATAAACTTTGTTTTTAAAATCGAAGTCACTGTGAGTCACTGAATCAGAGGTCCCTAGAAGACAGAGGATTACGAGGATGACTTGACCATATATGGGGAACCTGCAAGCCAGAAATCTCAGTGTCAGAGCAGCTGGATCACACGGTTCTTTGTGCAAAAAGGGAGGCAGAGCAAAACTGTGCCCCAGCAAAGCCACATTTAAGATGAGCTTTAAAGAATCTAGGCACAACACCCATGATGTGACACTGGGTATCATACCCTTCTGTGACAGTTTGCAGCCTCTCCCTGTTTCAGAGATATATTACTTCTCTATTGTTACTGGACTCCTTTGGAGAGAAAAAAATAAACAGATCACAAAATATAATTAAAAATAAATGAGGAATTAAGCTTCATGGTAGAAGACGTCACTTTCTTCTTTTTTACAGCATAGCAACATAGCAACAGTATAAGCTATGAGCTATGTATGCTATTCAATTTTCCATAGATCAGGCTCCTTCAGTAGCCTGTTTTTTTGCACACTCAAGGGAAAAAAAGATAACTCACAACTCAGGTTACCACAGAAGAGGCACTTCCTTCAAACTTCCCATACTATCAAAGTCAAACTGAAAGCCAGAGAGCGAAAGACAGATTGCCAGTCCATTAAAAAAATAAAAAATTAAATTAAATTAAAATTAAAAAAAGCATTATTGAAACTGCTTGAGCAAGTTCTGGAGCAACTATAACATAAGGCAAACACATTCGCCTCAGATTGGACACTAAACCTGGTTCAATCCTGCTGAGCAGACAAAATCTATCAAGGTTACCATCTGGCATTTAGGATACAAACTGGGCATTTAATCTCATTCCCGCCTTCCAAGTGCCATTGTAATTTAAACACCTTAGTTTTAAAAACACACACAGGCACGTAAGAGTTGTGTTGTGCATAGTTACATAGACAGTTAAACCATTTAAACATCCTCCTATGCTTTCAATTAAAAAAAAAAAAAAAGGTATTTTTCTACATCAGGAACTGGGAACAGTTTACTTTGTGTATTTTGGAACACCGACTTTATCAGAAACCTTTCCAGCACTTGGAATCAACAATGCATTGCTGTCCCAGGGCAGGCGGATGCTCTGCTGCATTAAATTCAATCCTGCAACAAGAGCATGCTCAAGAGCTACTACTCTTCAGCTCTCAGCAAGCATGTACGAGAACCCCAACATAATTAGTAGAATACTGTGAAACAGTTACTCCATGGTAAGCTTTGAAAAGCTAACAAGTAGTTTTCAGATGAAACAGGAAAGATCTTCTATCACAAGACAAATCATGCACATTGTCATTTGCTCAAATCTTTTCTTGGAGAATTCATAGCTCTTGTTTGCCACAAAAGGCCATATGGTCTGACAGAAAGGAGGAGTCAGGAATCCTAGTTTTGAATCTCATTTCTGCGGCACCATTGCTCTGGGATTATGCAATCAACTTCCATAATTGTAAAATGACGGCGCTAGTGTTCTTCAATCTACCAAATATGGCAATAAGGCATAGAAACAGTTGAAACACTAAGTGTTCAGAGAATGCATTGGCAGACAACAGCTGGGAAGGACATTTGTTTATTTGGGTAGGAAGCAGAAGCTTACAAATTAGCCCCAGTGATGAAAACCAGTTAGAACAGCTTCTAACACACTGCCATCCAAGAAACCACTGGCAGACTTCCAAGACATGGTATGGTCCACAGTCAGTCCTCAGAACACTAATCATCCTCATACAACTGTTTTGATATCAGCAACTATCCTTGATGATCCTCAGAAAGTCTAAAGATAATATTGCCCAGGTTTAAATTTTTTTGACCTACAAGGTCACAGCATTTAACATGTTACATTGCGATGAATCAATGAGACACACTCAAAAGTCAAACATGCTTATGCTCCCATAAAGAAACCAGAATCTATTTGTTCTAGTTCAATTCAATCAAGGAACAACATGAAAAAATCGAGTGAAACTCAGAATCATCTTTATGTGCTTCCTAGTCCTATTCCTATTTGATTGAACTTTGACAAGTTCAAAAGTTATTACAGGGAGAATGGACAAGCACTATAACCATATACAGAAGCAAGGTTTAAGAAATGTAAAAAATAAAGTGACACAAAACAACCCGCTATTGCCAACATGACATTATTCATCTGAACAGGATTTTTTTTAAAAAAAGAACATAGTATTTACACTAATACAGCTTTGAAGCATAACTACCAGATATTCAATTTAAAATTCATCACATAAGGGTTTTTCATGGTCTTCCTTGCCCCTATTTTTCAGACTTAAAGAAGGTAAACTGTGCAGTTCTGCATATAAACCCTTACAAGTCTTACAATTCTTTAGAGAGCAATAATCCATTTTTGCTGAATACATACAAAAAGTTATCAATTTGGTATCAAAACATATTTACATGCATGAAGCATCTTCCAGGCTCTGTCAGAGGAGATGAGAGGCAGTGGAAGAAGTTCAGTGAACCTCATCAGTATAGGGCAGGCCATGTACATGATTATAGCAAGTTTGTACCATGTCTTAATAGTATATTTTAGGGTTACCTACATTAAGAAAAAAATAAATGAAAAATTCACACTACTACGGTAGTATCGTTTTTCAGTGTCAGGCAAAGATCATGCCACGCTTGTATGAAAATCTCAGGAAGGATCAGATTCAGAAACTACGTAACAAAGAACATTAAGCCTTTAATGATGATTAGCTTCAGCAATTAAGGATGCTTTACTTTTAAATTGGTGGCCTGGGTCAGGATTCACCCCATGGTTAAAGCTTTAGAGCTGTATGACTACCTTGTCCTAGCGGTTCTCCTACTGCTGCCAAGTGCTGTCCACTGGACAACTAGTAACATAAAAAAAAAAGCTATCAGGCATGGCTTGTTGCCATTCCGTGAATCTCCCTTTTTACAATTCTGTAATCTCTGGTTTGGATATGCACTGCAGAGCATCAGGATGAGTTTGGCTTTATGCCAGTATCACAGCATCATATTTTGGTCATACATAAGCAGTTCAAAAATAAATATATATTATATATAGGTATGGGCTAACACACTGAAACTCTTTACGTTCATGACACAGAAAGGTACCACTAACAGGGACCTGAACAAGAGATTTCTGTTACAGCATTCTGAGAGAAATAGCACACGTTTCACTGAACAACACTTCAATCCTCTTGTAACTTTGCTCGGAATATTTGTGCCACAGAACATGAAAGAGCAAGCAGCTTCCACCCTTCTTCCTCCCCTAATTCCCTTTGGTGAAAGCAGGTTAGCAGCTCTGAAGAACAGCAGACAAGTCCAGCCAGTTTTCTTGGTGCTGTGTTATGTGGGAACAGGAAATACATCTCCTCTAGCACAGCTAGTTTCCACTTCAGAGCTAAACATTGACGGCTGATACTTTGATTAACTTCTGCTTGTTGTTTCTGAAGCATTTAATATATTAAAAAGGCAGGTCAAAGTTCAAGCTCGAGATGATAACCCTGCATGTGTGACCACAGAATGTTTAGGCTAGGAAAAGGCCTCTATGCAGAAAGGAACCTCCTTTTCTAGATCCAAGTCCAGGTTCATAGAGTATTTCCAAAAAGAGACAAGCAAAAACATGATGATGAAGATAGAAGAGATTGAAGCACAAAATTTGCTTCTTCAAGGGCTGAGACAAATACATGCAGAAAAGTACTAAGTTAGTTCCCCAGTATAGTATTTCCTAAGTCATGCTTTAAAGTTTTTGAATCCAAGGCACCCATCCCATTAGCAACACTAAAGGACCATATGTGCAAAGAGGCTTTCTTTAAAAAGGGAAGAAAAAAAGCCTTTTTCTTTAATGCTGCCAGTACTGAGACATTATTTGTGACATGCACAAAGCATGTACATGAGACACCAAAAGAATTTATTTTCCAAAAAATATTGCATAACAGAAACAATGAGTTGGTGATACAAACAAAATAGCACATTTGAATGATAATCTGAAATCACTGATCGATACGTAGCGCTGGCTTGTTTCTGCTTCTTCCTCCATGCACTAATGTAATTCCACAATTAAATAGATCACTGTGCTATGTAAACACCTATCCCCGGGCTTGTCTAGCTGTATACAGCTAGACAGAAATATTGCTGAAGTACACAGTACACTGAAAACAGCATAACCCTTCTGGAAGTGACCCATCTTGCATATTTTTTTAAAGCCACAAAATCAAAATCATGCAGCAGTGTTAAAAGAAAAAAAAAAACTGCTTGAGCGTGAAGCAAGTCTAAACAGTTGTTAAAGACAGGCCTTAAGTGCTTAAGCAAGAGCAAAAAAGGATGGTTCTGCTGATATAATTTACAGCAGATCAGCAGTTGCAGATGTCATGCCCATCAGTGTCCCCCTGCAGGCACCGGGTGGCCGAGACCGCCCTGGCCATGCACAATCCCTGGGTACAGCCCTGGTAGTCTGGGTCAAAGGCCCTTTCCCAGTCTGACAGGACCCTATGCGTTGCACGTAGCAAAGGTCTCCCAGCGTAGGGCTCACTGCAAACTGTGTCTGTTCTCCAGGTGTGTGTGACACTTTGAGCACCCCAGGATTAAAACAGCTTCGGTTTTGCATGAATTTTAAAAGAAATGGAGAGCCATAATTTCATGCTAGTGGAATGGCCTAAGAAAAATCAAAAAGAAAGTAACTGCATTTCTACAATATTCAAGTACATAAATTGTGTTTAAAAGTAAAAATAAATTGAAATAGGAAAGCTGTCTTAATGTAATACGTGAAAGAACAAAACTGAAGACACTGTTATATATACCAACACATGCACAGACTTCATCTAAGTCACACACACTGTGCCTCAGTTTCCCTGCCATTAGATAGGAAGGAGCTCCCATAACTTAGTACCTTCCTAGTACTTTAGGACTCATGAAAGCTAAAACCAGTTTAATTTGCTTATAGTTGGATTTTCAGCCTTCTGGCACTTTCTAAGTACTAGCCTTTAACAAGCTAAAGTTTCCACTCTTACATCTCATGCTCTATCATTGGCTTAATACACCTGCTTTGACAGTCAAATTCCACACAAAACTTCCAGAAATGCTGGTTAGACTTTTCTATGATTCGACTGGTTTGGGGAAGGGAAATTTCACTAGATATTAGGCAACCTCCTTCCACATTAATTCTGCTTATTCTGCTCACAGTGCACAGATTAGATGCAAACTAGCAAAACCAGCAGGCATTATAGTGCTCTCCAGCATTTATGGCAAGTAATCTTCAAGAAAAAAAAAAAAAAAAACAAGGGGGGAGGAGAGGGCGTCAAGTCTTCTGAAAACAGTATTCTAGTGTTTTCACATTGTTAATTCTTAAGAACCATTTCTGTACCCAGTATTTACAAACAAGTAAAAAAATTCTCTTTCCTTGAACATTTTAATTTATACATGGTAATAATAATATAAGAAAAGTCTCAGGAATAATAAGACAACAAAAGGAAAAAAAATAAAATAAAAGGCTGCAGTACTTTTGGGAAAACATCAATAGTAATACTGTGCTGTTTATACAAAATTATACCAATTACCATGATGCAACTTAACAAAAATGCTGTTATACAGCCAAAAAAACAAATAGAGCAAGAGGCAAGTACTTGTTCTAATTTATCTGCTAGTTATTTGATACAGAGCCGCGCACTTAAGATAAAACACACCAGAATTAACATCTTTTCAGCACAGCCGGGACCAAGGGAACCTCTGACTACTTAGAGTACGGTCAAATGCTCAGGTAGTCTAGCAGCCAGCTTATATAATAAAGAACAGGATGCACATGAGCCAGGTGAGCAGTGTAAAGCTAGCCTTTTTTTTTTTTTTTTTTTTTTTTTTTTTAAACAGTGTTGACGCATTCAAAGTGGTTTCAGACAGACATTCATATTCTTTTTGGTCAGTGTTTGAAAGAGTTTGAGAAATCTGGAAGTACAAAAGAAAAAAGAAAACTACATCTAATGCAAACCAGTCACAAGCTCACTGCATTTTTTCCTTTTTTAGTCTTTCTAGATTTGAAGCGTTATTTGACTGCAGTAATTTAGTAAACCACCTTGTTGCTCCAAACAAAGTATTAACAGGTAAAGCTGTTTTACTCAAGTCTGATTTCTGCTACCAGCAAGAATGACTAGTTCAGAAACAAGGCCAAAGATGGATTTGATTCCCTCCTTTCTTGAACTGCAGTTCTCTTGTTTATTTGTTTGCTTTCATGAGCTAGCAAAGAAAAAAGCCAATCAAATTTTAAAACAGAGGGAAAAAAATCATAAAGACACTGTAGCAAATGGCTAACTTGAAAGCAATCTCTTTCTGAGCATATTCACTTATCCTTTTTTCTCTTCAATAATACACAAGACTTTTCTTCCGATTGTGGGAAATTAAATCAAGAAGCGGCAATGGAAATTTCAAGCTACTAGTGGATTTTTCTCCTAAAGGGACAGTGAAATGATCTTGGTGATGGTAGCAGCTACCAAGCACATCAGCAGTTCTGCACACTCCTCTCTTGGCTGGTTTCCTCTCCTAAACCTGCTTCCCTGCCACAGAAGAAAGCACCAGCAGAACCTAACAGGGTGCACACCTGAGTGTTACTTAATCCAGCATTATAATATATAAAAAAAGAGAAATACTGCAAGTCAATGCAAGAAAGGGGGAAGGGGAAGGGAAAGACAATTAAATGTTGCCATCTTTGAATTCCGCAGCACTTGCAAAGACTGACAATCTAGACACCTCTAGTGATTATTAGTCACTCAGGCTACATCAACCTGCGTGGCACACTACAGATACCATTACTGCATTCTCTTGTTTTCAAATGAAAAATACTCCTGCACAGTAATTAAATATATAAATAAGCATGGCTTAGAAGAACCATAATCTGTCATTTCAGCATACAATAGATAAAGAATCTACACAACTCTTCTAAATGATCTTAATGCAAGACCCTCCCCCCAAAATAACATAAGTCGGCTCAGCACAAACATATTCACTGCTGACTGTCCATGACTTGGCCACATGACTGCTCGGCCTGAATTTTGGGTATTAGCTATGTCAGAACTAATTACTGCAGATAGCTTGACAAGGTCTTTCACAACAAATTCAACAAACGCTGCACTCGCTAAACCCCTAGTGGAGCACTGTGATTAACAATTCTCACCCAGTTCACCCAGGTTTTGCGGACTGTTTTCTCCATAAATTACTTTATATAATTGTGGGCTAGCAAGCCATTAAAAGTACTGTCACAAATTCGTTGACCCATGATGTATAAAAACTACTGCCTGTCATGTTTACAATCAAGCGTATGAAATTTTCTTTTTAAATCATGACAGTACAGAAATGATACTGCTTTTAATTGCTCCAATTGTGCAGGTTTCTATATTAGTTTGACAAACAGTGCTTCAGGTTATTACGTCCTCAACTTTACGTGCTGCCATTCAAAGAACAACCCTGTTTAAAAAAGGCCATTAAAGATTATGTCTGTACTGAAGCAGAAGTTTTTATAGTAAATAAATTATTTTTCCCTTCATCTTCTGTCATGGATGAAAGATAACATTTTAGTTCACACAAATACCATTTCAAGTTCATTTGATCACAATATAAATATTACTCATATAAACATAGTTTTTGGGTAGAAATCCCAATCCAAAATGGTTAAATGTTTCAGGCATGATGCCTAAATTAAGAGGAAAAATGACTCAAGAGAAAGCATATTAGTATGTCTAACAAAGTAAGGGTCCAGTATACATGCTGCAGCCTCCTGCAAGACAGGAGAGCATAATTTCTACTTTTCCCAGAGATTTATAAATATTCTGCTCTGATTTATATTTCAGCTTTGCTTTAGTTTAATGTCTAAACAATTATTTGCATAATCTTTCCTTTCTGCGTAAATACAAATGACAGCTACCTCTTTTAACGAGAAGTTGCTGAGCAGGCCTGCAAATCAAACAGTCCCTTAGGACATGTGAGAATAAATGCTCGAAAGTACAGTCTGGAAGCATTAATGGGGTATTGTAGCCTGCGTGTAGCAGTTGTGGTTTAATGGGAAATCAGTTTGTGAGGTTCCTGGTAATGACAGATGACATTATCAATACCATGTTAATACTAAATTTCAAATGCATACAGCATGAAAGTCATTGATTTGAGTCATCAAACTTCTATTATATTCAAGATACTGATTTTATGGAATTATACTGCAGACAAAAGTCCTGGAAGGGGAGAAAAGCAGATAGATAAAAGGTAGAGAATAAAAAGGAGGAGTTCCTTTCTGTGCCACCTTGCACTGAAACCTTCACCACAGGATGAAGTCTCCCATGGACAGGTACTGGCCCATATAGAAACTATCAGCTAAAGATTAAAGAGTTTGAACTTAAATATATATATATGTGTGTATATATCTCCTTTAGCCTTTAAAATTAGCCATTAGCCTTTTCTCTATAGCTTTTTTTTGGGCATGGGCGGAAGAGAGGAGGATGATGTCACTGGGACGACTCAAAGAGGCACAAGTCTGGAAGGAAATAAACATCTACAGAAAAGTAGGAAGGTCAGATTCATTCCTTGTAAAGATGCCTCTATTTCTGTCGGCAAAATCCACAGCATAACATTACCGTTTCTCTCCGTCAGAGCTCAGTCTTTCAAAACAAGTGATCTCACACTCCGTTAGGATAAAGAATGAGCAATAACAGAAGCAAATTAAAAACAAACCTGAATATCACAAGCTGATCCCTTCTAGTTCTACATCAATCTACACCAAAACATGGCAAAAGATACCAAAGACCAGACTGGGAACTTTGGACAAAAGTAGTAAGACAAGTTTTGAACAACATTCAGAGTTGCACAGATTATATAGAACTGGCAGCAAACAGATCTTGATTATCTAATTATCATCTGGTGAATGAGCAGATGTTGCCCCCAAAGAAACCAGTTTCTCCCAGTAGCAAACAATTGATTATCTACTACTTTGTATTTACATTTTTAAATCAAGTACAATCGGGATAGATGAAACTACTTATTCATATAAGATCCATTACTAAGGTTCAGTCTAACCCAACTTAAGACACTTGTACATAATTAATCAGGCAATGTAAAACAACACTGGAACTAAGCAAGTTAAATTTATGTTTGATAGAAGCCATCTGTTTCATCTCAGGACAAGACGTATGTTGTGGGGTTTTCAGATAATTCTCTTTTGTTACTAGTCAAGATACATAAAGAGGATCCAAGAATCTGGTTTAGAGCTGGGTAGCATCCCTCAGGAATAGTCAGCTGAGTTCAACAAGGCAAGGAAACAATGAGCGCTGGCACTCTCAGGGAAAGCTTCCTTCTTTGGTTTGTATCAGCAAAAGGCTGCAGACACCGAATTAGGATTAAAATTTGGTTCCGAAGGAATAATTTAGAGCTAAATTTAGATCTCAGTAGTAACTGCCTACTAGGACAGAAACTGAGCTGGTAGGGACACAGAGTTAGGGCAAAAGGAAAAGCAAGCCAGCAGTGGCAGTGAATTTGGAAGTGCATAGCTGGCTACATCTGCATCTCTGACAGACTAAGGCAAGTAGGAGTTTGGGGCAGGCTTAATTCAGTGAAATACAGCCAGTGCCAACATCGATGTCAGCACAGCACAGGTACAGGGTGTGACAGCAGCCTATGGCTGCAGCTCGCACTAGTTGTTAGGTGCGATGGAAGGTTGGGATAGGCCAAAGCCCACGTACCCACATCAGCACAGGCTCTGTAAGTTGCCTGACTGGATATCGTTCTGGAATTGACTGGTGGGTTTAGGATACATTTCAGGTCAGAAGAAGCCTACATATTACTGGGTCTGGCAGTACTATCAAGGTAAGTACAACCTCAGATTTTCCTGTTGGTATTTCAGAACATATAGAGAATCAAGCAGATGCGATCAGCACCTTGCAAGAATATTTAACATGCCCGTGTGCTAAAACTAGGCACCTAAAATTTAACATACCTCTTTTTAATACACAAGTCCCAGCCCCAAACAGTTCTGATTATCACTTAGAAAATTCAGTTGGTAGAGGCATAATCTAAAGCAGTCACACAATCTACAATACAATGCCGACTTCTGCAATTTATCTTACAAAAAGAGATATTCTAATGCACTGATAACACGGTAAATATGTCAGGGCCTCCTAATTACCAACCCCAGCTTCAGTAAAGACACAGTGTGCAATCTTGTCTAATCACTAGGTCTCTCACTTCAGCCATCTGTAAACAGAATTAGCAGCCAATCTTCCATGTAGGACATTAACAGATTAACATCTAAATTACCATATGCATTTCAGATATTTTCAAGTGATATGTAGGCTAAGGGTTTTTTTTTTGTTTAAGATTAATCTCCTATTTATGCATTTTAGATTGTACATAGTTTACATGACAGAAGAAACAATGCCACAAATAGAACAGAAAGTCATTATCAAAGATTTAAAACAGGCTGAAATTGGACTGATACTTAAGTTATCATACCTGTATTTTTTTCTGATTATATTTCATGCTCATAGTTCCTTCCGCCTGCTTTTTTTTAGTGGTAAACCTAAAGAAGGGAATTGCATCCAAAACTATCCCATACCAAGCAGTTCACTGCACTATTACAGGTCAAATCAAGAACTCAGTAAAGGAGAATTTCCTTAATTATTTCACACTGTTAAGGATATGCAGAAGGATTAGTCATTACCAGATAAATGTAAATGCCACATTTCACTTTGGCACCATGGAGGGTGTTGTATATACAAAAGCAGTAACTCTCAGTACTCCCCATCATATTCCATATCCATTTAGAATAATTATGCATCTTACCTCTGCGGCATGAAGGATCTCAAAACACTACACCACCTCACAGACAGGAGGTATGGCAATTTACTTGGGGTGAGGTGAATGGGGGAGCCACATGTCTATTAGCTTTGTCTGCAACTTGCCAGCAAAGAGTCTATCTCCTGTAGCAGAAATGGCCTGGGGCAGTGCCGCCAATGGGCAGCACTCATTCCCATGGACAGTACTCATCCTAGTCTTATTCTTTTTAGAGCAAATTACTACTTAACAGCAAATAGCACTGGCAGCTGCAGGAAGCAAAAAGGAAACTAAATATAAATAAATAAATAAATAAATAAGTGGGGAGGGGAAAAAAAAAAAAAAAAAGGAAGAGTGGAGAGAAGAGAGGGGAGAGCAGAGAGGTCTTGCAAAACCTAGCAAGAGACTAGAGATACATCCTTCAGCAATAAAAACTGATTCTGTTTTTATTCCTTCTAGTAGCTGTAACCCAACCTCTCCTCGGGATCCTCATACTAGCATGTACTAAATGCTAGTACTAAATACTAAATGCTACTGCACCTTGCCTGCTTACATTATTTACTACCCAAGCTAGCATATTCAAACATATTTGCTCTCTCTTTTCTTTTTAAACCACAATAGGTAGCCAGAAACATCAAGTTGGGTGAGCAAGGCAGCAATCTCCAACAGCTTAGAATCTAAAAAGTCACTCTACTAAGACTTTTTGGGAGGAAGAACTCTAGAAGAGAGAAAAGATGACACATGCACAAGCCATCGAGCTGCTCTCAACTATTTCCCAGCAAAATTCCCTCCTGGCTTCCCAGAGTGCTTCTACTTATCCCTTTGGGAATGCTAAACTGGCCTACTCAGCTGAGCACTCACAGTGCAATGCAGCAGCTGCTCATATCTCTTTCAGCTACAACACTAAGAATAGCATTCAGGGAGCAATGTTCCAATAAGGCTATTCAATAATGTTCTCATGACGTGTGAGATCAGCTCCTAAACACTATTAAAATGTAGAAAATTTCTATATTTAAAAGACAAATTGAAAGAGAAGGCTTAAAAAAAAAAAAAAAAAGTTTCCATGATGCAGAATGGTTCCTTACTCCAAAGGTAATTCTGTTTAGACTTAAAGACAAATTATTTAAAAAAAAAGACTTCCTTTCATATCTGAGACATCAGAAGTATATACTCCTTTTTTTTGTTTTGTACACAAACCTAAATGGATCCTAAATGCAAGATAGTTATAGTTATTACAACAGTTACTGATCCCAGAAAGTTTATACAAAATCTTTAACTAAGTAAGGATTGAAATTAAAACAAAACCCAACAGAATGCTTGGGTTTTGCTTGATGATTCTGTGGCATTAGGGCTTGGCATTTGCTTGCTTGTTTCTCTCATATATTTCTTTTAAGACACGGTCTATTTCCATTAACAGAAATTCTACTATTTACCAGGCAGAAGCTGGAAGAAAACAAACAAAAATATTCTAATGTAATCCAGTTGTTTGCTTCAGCCGAAACAAGACTGCTACTTTTCTTGACTAACATCTTGATTTCTGATTTTATTTTCAAATGCATTGACATCAATAGTGCCAACTTAATTCTCAATAAAGTATCAGGACTTTCTCTTGCAAACACCACACTTCAGATAGCATTATAACAAAAATGGTCTGCCCCAATTCTTCTTCATGAATTAATATTTCCATTAAAAGTGAATAACTATATGCTATAAACTTTAGAAAAGCTGAACTACTGACTTAAATTTCCACTTGAATAATATGGATGGCAAGAGCAGGAAAGCAGGAAAGCTTTGAGTTCACACTGCCCTCCACACTAAGATGTCTAAAACATTACTGTAGAAGAATATAACGCATTATCCTCTCAGAATCTATTGTAAGCTAATTTACTTGAAGAGGAAAAAAAAAAAAAAAAAAGAGGAGCCTTTATAACTACCACTGAACTCAAATACTGCTTACAGAACAAAAAGTGATGAGTGCAGTCTGGCTTGCTGCTTTGCAAAAGGGACAAATGCTAAACACTGCTCTGACATTTCAGCATTTGTGAAATACCTCATAAAAAAGCCTCATCAAATTTCAGGCATGAGCTTAAACAGCGTTGGAAAGAGTGATAAAAAGATGAAGGGTTTGCCCAAGTCATTTCTCTTGCTTTTTTATCCACATCATAAAACTACCAATTATAAGAAAAGACAAAACAAATTAGGCCTTTAAGGGAAGAAGCTTGTTTATTTCATTCATTCAATTCCTTTGTTTGGCACCTAGCCTCTGGTTGGCACTATGAAATATCTTTTTTTTTTTTTAATTATATCGTGAAAGAGTCAAACAAGTTGCAAAAGGAGTAGTGATCTATATAGGCAAGATGCGAAAAGGACATACAGCATATATTGTGTTTACCACTAGAAAAATCTACTTGTATGACAGATGAAAAGTACACTGCTTAATTTAACTTCCAGAAATAAGAAAATATTTCCACTATTGAAAGACCCTCAGGACTTGCAACAAACACAGAGTGGCAATAAAAAGAAAAAAAAAAAAAGGAATTCATCTTTCAGTCACACTCCAATTACTGACGTGTAAAAGTGGTTACTGGAGAAGGAAGGCCGAATTTGCAGAGAAGTAAACAAAAATGATCGCATCTGACTGGTCTTAAAACTACATTTTTAAACTTATGCTTGCAGCTAGGACATTAGCTTCAAGGAGCTCTACTTCTTAAATTCAGACATTACAAACTGATTTTCAGCTACATCAGTCATCATGAGAACTAGGCCAGATGCAGACAGAACGCTTCTCATACATCTTCCGAGCTACCAATCTAACCCTCCAGGAGGGCATTTCCAGTGATCATTCCCTCGGAACAGATCACACTTCTTAAGCACAGCCTAGAAATACAACCACTAGTTCCCAAGCAGTTGGATTCTGCAGGGACAGATGAGTCTTTCCAAGTCAGAGAAAATATTTCCATTTATCTGAAACTGTGGCCTCCTGAATTACCTAGTTCCCAATCTCCTTCAATCTTACTCTAGGCCCTCAGCAAAGTTCATCTGAACAGAAGGTCACAATCCTACATGTAAGACTCAAGGGAATAACACAGATGTTCTCTTAGTTCATTACATTACACAGAAATTTGAGCTGAATTTCTGAACCTAGCCTCATTTCTCCAGAAAACATACCTAAACACTGCCGTAAGAGGAAAGAAACAGGTGCCAGAAGGAAATTTGTACAGCTAATGAGCTTGACCCCTTCCCCACTATGGTGAAGTGTCTCTCAGCCAGGTGTCTTGCTCCCAAGTCTCAACTGCAGGGCATATCTGATGCCAGCAGACACACGGGTGTACTGTAAAAATCACTGGCCAGGGGACAGAGGAGATTCTGGTTTGGGGACTCTTCTTAGCCTGTGCTACTGTTATTGGAAGTAAAAGAAATCACAAAGGATGCGAAACACCTATGTAGCTTTATTTCTTTTGCCAAAGGTGCTGGATTTGTTGGAATACCAGAAGAGCCAGACAGAGGCATAACAGGAATTTGTAACTGTTCATTTTAAAACAACTGAAAATATAAAAGAGAAAAGATGTGAGATATACAATAAAAATACAGTAATATTATCACAGAGCAAGAATGTTTATGAGCAGAAAAATTATGCTAGAAGAAAGTCAGATTCAGTTTGAAAACACGCAGACATGCTGAACTGACAACGCTAGAGAAACAGTCAGTCAGCTTGTAGCTGTACTTGTCAATATGGCCACAGTTTTTGCTACATAGAGAGCATTTAACTTGACATTTTAACATGAAAAAGAAAAAAAAAAAAAGATTACCAATGTAAATTCAACTGTTTTGTTTTCAAGGGAACAATGTGTTTCAAAGGCTGACACTGCACAATGTTTGCACAGTCTGTTACAGAAGTTACAAACTCAGCCACATAAGCACAGTAACCTACTACCAAAATGGTAGCATTTCGAAAAGTGCTATTAAAAATAAATAAATAAATAAAAGGCAAGGGCAGTGAGAGGACAGGGACACAGATTTACTGAGAGAGATAGAGGCTTCCCTCAGATCCGCCTCATCAGCTGGTAACTCCCACCTGGCCAGTCCTCTAAAGAGGCAACAACCAGCAACAGCAGCACCTTTCTTCAAAGGTGTGGGCAGTAGTAAAACCACACCAGTTTAGTAAGACTATGATTTTCCACCTCTCTTGATTAGATTTTTCCTCCCACTGCTTCTTTCCCACAGAGAAGAATTCCAACCTGAACAGTTTACAAGAAGTTCTGATCTGGCCTTGACCTGCTATAGTCACATAGCTTCTAAAGACCTGATTTTTTTTTTCTATTTTTATCCTGAAAGATGAGGAAACGCACAGAAAAGTACAGGAAAGGAAATAAAACTGGATGGAACAGAACAAACAAAAGTAATTCATAAAGAAAACGCATCTTAGTTGAGGTGTGCAAGTGAGTACGGAAAAAGTAAAACATAATATGTGGTCTCTCATAAATTTCTGAAAACATTTGTTAAAGGAAGAATTTGAGAACAGTGCAAGCTCAGCCACAGCTTTCCCTTAAAGTATCTCCATTCTGGTATCTTCTTTCTCAACAAAATACCTAAACATGAATTTTGGATACCAGGTACACATCAGCATCCCAGGAATACAATACAGGGCATTTTTAATTGCACCCATGGTAGCTGCCTTTTCTTCCATCACAGTCACATTCACAGGGTACAACCTCCACAGGAGCTGGCAAGATAGAACACACATCTGCCTATCTCAACTATTTGTTTGCAAAATCGGGTAGCTTAGTTTAAACTGTCAAAGAAGGTGGGTTTTACTTAACAACAACATAGATTTTGGGCACTGATTAAAACTGTCAACTACTGTGGGTGGCAGCAACCACCAGAAGAGAGATAAGACAAATGCTATGAACAGTAGTTTCTTAACTGTTCTCCCCTGCCCTCGAACTCATTTGAATATATTTTACATTTACCAGATATTCCAGAAATGCATTCAACTGCTCATAGTATCCTAATCCCCAACCTCAAAAAACATAAAGACATTGAAAAGATGGTCAAGGCACAGTGTGTCATGACATCTCTGTAACAATCTGGCTTGGAAATTCAAAAAAGTAGCATTAGAGAGAATTCTAAACTTTAAACCCCAGAGGAAACCCCATCAAACGTTAGCAAGGCACAAAAATTTCCCCTGAAAAGGCATAGCATGGCCTATCAAAACATTACAATTAAAGTTGGCATTGTAAAACAAAAGAGCAAAAAGTCTAAGTGAACTACATATATTAATTATAGAATATTAAAAAATATCCAGGTGTTTGGGGGATAAGTACTGCCATAAGTACAGCTCTTACTACAAAAAAAAAAAAAAAAAAAAAAAAAAAAAAGGTGCAGGAAGATTCTCTCTGTAGTAGCAGAATGCTCTTTCAGAAGAAGAAGGAAAAAAAAGTGAACCATGGAACATCTACAGGATAAAGGTGGTAATGGAGCTAGTAAGTAATCCAAGCTAAAAAGACATGATCCAACATGACAAACTGGCATCCTCCACAGAATGACCCTGACGCTTTTTATAGCTACTGACACAGCAGCGAATGTCTTACTTTGTTTGGGTGGAGCTATGTAATATTTTATGGTGTATTTTCTTTTCAGAAAGAAAATCTTCCTGAATCTTTATACAGAAACAAGTTTATCTACAAGTTGGGGGGGGAAGGGAAGACAAGGAGTTAGTCACTGTCCATGCTAATTAGGCCCTCCCAGGGGTGATTAGCTTGCTGGAAAGAGAAAATCAACACTCAATTACGTTAACATAAGTAGGCCTTTCTTATGGGGCTCAAAATTTCTATCTGTCTTAGCCTTCTCAAACTGCCTATTATCCTAAATTGTTATGAAAATTACAATACTCTTTACTAACGACATCCTTATTGGGTCAGACGAAAAGCCCACCTAGACCAATCACTCGATACAACATACTAAGAGAACTGGCCAAAAGATAGGTGTCTGACCAAGTCAGACATCTGATTGAGTTCTGGATTTGGATTAGATTTTTTTTTTCCAGTCCACTTCTTTAAAAGAAAGACACACCCTTATCCTGCTTGGTCAGGGATGGGATTAGGAAGAGCTTTATTTCCATTGTCAACATGATTTCCAGTCTGCTTATCTTCTTGATGGCAGACCTGTAGAAGAACAGTGACTAATAAATAAATATCTCAGTGGGAAGGAAAGAGAAAACACTATTATTTTTTTCTTCAGGAGCACAAAACACTCCCTGGAGTAAGTCCTCAGACATTCTTCAGCAATAATTAGCCATAACTCTTTATATTCCAACAAACTGCTTCTACAGAAGAAAGAAATTCAGTTTTTGTTTTGTATTCTCTTTCTGGAAGAGTGCAAAGAACAGCTCTCCAGTAAAATATAGAAAAAAAAATAGCAATAAAAGCCACTGAATGCCTTAGCACACTACCTGCAGAGACTAGTTGCTGAAAATACCTGTTTTCCTCCTCTCCTGCACCAAAAGAAACGGCCATCTTCCAGAACATACATTTCACAAGCCAAACTTGTGCCAGGGTACAGTAGGAGTTACCCTGTTCTCAGCCAAAACAGACTGTGCACAACACTAATGAGACCCAGATTCATTTCAGTAAAAACTGCATAATCAAGCTGCTGAAGAGAAAGTTTCTGCAGGCACAAGTGAAAGTGGCTCATCTGGATTCCAGCACCAGTTTTCCTAATAATAACAGTATTTGAATAATGTGGTGTGCAGGTAGGCATGGGAAATCCTGTCCTTATGAATTTTTTTATTGATGCATTTCAGACAGGAGATGATCTTCAACGCCTTCCAAGAAACGACAGCAATTAAAAAAAAAAAAAAATCCCATACTCACCTCAAGTGACCACAAATTGAACCAACACAAGGAGAAGAATAAGGAGGCAAATGCGTCCTTTGCAGTTTCAGGTCAACAAGACCTCATAACCAAATTTCTCAAGTTCATGCTTTATTTCAGAATAAGGAACCACCTATCAAGCCTTTAAATTGTTCCACTCAACAAAATAACAACTAGCGCTATCCAAAAGTTATTTGTAAACTGTTTTGATCCTTAGTTTTTTAACTAGACTGGAATCCCTTGAGAAATATCATATTTCTATTTTAAAAGGCATATCCGTGTACTGCCTTGTATTTACTGATCATTAGTAACAATAAAAAAAACTACAATAAAAATGAAAAGAAGAATCCATTCACAGTTATGCCATCTACTGTTTATTCATTCTTCCAATATTTAGTTGAAACTAGAAACTACAGTGTTTCAAACCATTACACAGGAAATAAGAGACAGCTCTGAGCCAGTATTGTTTATCTTTCTATCAGATTCTTGAAACATTGGAGACTTAAAAGTGTGAAGAACACTTGAAGTATGCCTCATCCTGGAGACTGGAAACTCAACAATTTTACGAGTGCAAACATTTTTTTTTTTTTAAAAAAAGCAATATAGCACTAGGCAAAGTGCAAAAAAAAAGCAATATTGCACTAGGAAAGTCAATTCTGCTGAGTTCTGGGAGAAAAATATACTCCCACAAAATTGAGGGGACAAATGAAAGGAAGCCAGAGATGTCGCTGGTTTGTCCTGTGAGACGTTGGCAACTCCTGTGACTAGAGGGAGTGGAAGTGGTATCTTCTTACCATGTCTCAAGACATAACCCAGTGCAGGCAGCATCTGAGTCACCTATAGTGTTGTCTGCTAAACAGGAAGTGGGACCTATTAAGTAATCTTGGTTTTATTCGCACCTAAAGCATCCTCATGACACTTCTAAGATACTGCTTTACAAGTAAAATAAAAATAGTAAAATATTGAGAACAGTTGAGAGGAAAATGCAGTCAGTCTGTGTGCAACCAGTTCATTCCTACAGACCTTTTTTTTTTTTTTTTTTGATATTTACGCGACTCTAGAAATAGAGAAATATTTCAGATATTCTTGAGATAACATTTTTCATTCAAAAGACTAAACCTATTTTCCAAAACCTTACTCATCTGTTGACCGAGTAAGACGGAGTCACCCAAACTCTAGCGGTGCCCTGCTTCACTACCACGTTCTCTAGCTTGTGGCAAGCCAGTCTGCGCTGAAAACATGGCCCTGACAGGGATGAACAGCTCTGTGTCCAGACACAGAGTCCACTTTTCAGAACAAATATTCAGTAATCAGGAACTCAGATGCCAATGACTTCTTCTGAAAAATGCCCTGACCACTGGGGTTTTAACATAACACTGCTCCTTGTGCTTTCTCTGTCTTTTAACCCTGCTGAACAGTGGCAATGCTTTAGCAGCAGCAGAGCACCCAGCTTGCTCTAATCCTGCCACACAGGGCACTGTGAAAGGGAGAGACAACTACAGAAACCCAAAACACGCAAGGAAGGACTTAACCTCAGTTTCCACTTCTCAAACATGCTGACGCATAGGCATTTGAAAGTCAGAGGCACAGCACCTAAACTCAAGCAGACAATTTCTGGCTAGAATCTCAGAAGAAAAGGAACTGCTTTGGTGTGAACACTGGACAGGATTCCAGTTAGCCTCTCTAGGTATTTCCTATGAGCCAGCCCTAAGGATTTTACCAAGCACACTCAGCCCAGGCGGCTCCGTGCTCAGGACAAGTGCGCCGCGGCTCCCATCCTGGGCAGCTAAGCTTGCCACACATCACAAACCAAGGCAAAGCCACTGGCACAGGACGCTGCTGGGGACAGGAGACTCACAAATGTTACCATCCACTGCCATCAGCGGCAGATTCTTAAATTCTGTGCAAACTGTACATGAGAAACTAAGTGGGTTTGGTAGTTAACAAAATATTCCACCTAGCTGCTTGGCAGGTAGAAGCAAGGTAGAGTGATATCCTAATACCTTTCTCACCCACCTTCAGGGAGACTTTTTTACTTTGTACTCCAAATTAAGATGATTAGTATCGATTAGTACTCTTCAAGTCACAGATTTCAAATAATCAAGATGCACATGATTTGCAAAAACTGAAAATAAACGACTAACAAATAAGTTACAAACAAGTGAAAACTGATAAGGCACGTTCTATCTTTGCTACCCATGCCACATCAGAAATGAAAATAAGAAAGAGTACTTTAATTGCATAAAACAAGTTACCTCCGTTTTAAAGATTCTCATCATACCCAGGCAGCTGCATTGCCCAAACCACTGGCTAAATCCCCACTGGTTTACCTTAAAGGCAGTACCTTCAAACCTGTGCATCACTGTCTTTAAAAGTTTGCCACGATATCGAAAATGCAGGATACTTTTGAGATCACAGTGCCAGGCTGCTGCATTAGTGATTTAGTTGGATAATTGGCAGAGTTAATCATCCTAGCAGACATTTAGGAGACTATCCTACTACAGCTTAAGTTAAAGTGAAGAAATTACATGACCACAACACTATGTCAAGAACGTGCAATAACATGGGCACTAATGAGAAAAAAAAGATTTCCACAAAACCACAGCAGTTGCCCTTACATACACAGATTCAAGGTGTAAAACGCAAAACTAAAAGTCAACATCAAATTTTAAGAGGCCAAAAGACAGAGTTGCCGACTAGCGCTGCCACTGCAGAAATAAGAGCCTCGTAACTCCCGAAGGCGCTTTAACCTCGCGGGGACAAAAGCGGCCACCGCTGGCTTAAAGGTAAAACTCGAGGAAGGGGGGGGCGGCCGCAGCGGCCGGGACCCTCGCAAGGCCCCGCTCGGCCGCAGCGGCGGCCCCGAGCCCGCAGGGAGCCCCTTCCCCAGCGCCGCCGCCTCCCGCGCCCCCGCTCACTCACTTTTGGTGGCGGCGATCAAGTTCTTGCCGTCCTTCAGCAGCTCCTTGATGAACTTGCTCGTTTTGTCCAGCTCGGCCTCGTGCGCTCGCACGCGTTCCCGGAACCAAGGGCTGTCCAGGTAGCAGTCGCTGAACTCCAAGGGCTGCAGCCCCATGGCTGCCGCCGCGCCGCGCAAATCTCGCCCGGCTCGGCAGCACCAGCAGCAGCGACTGCCTCACCAGGCGGCTCGCAGGGCCGAGGGGGTCCCGGGGCCGGCAGCCCCGCGGCGGCGACGCGGCCACAAAAGCGAAGTGGCGGGGAAGACGACTCCCCCGCGCTCGGCGGGCGCGGGCAGAGGCGGGCACGGCTGAGCCGGGTAGAGCCGCCCGCCACCACCGCCCTTTGCGCCGCGAGGGGCGGCCCGCTCCGCTGCCGGCAGCACCGCCTCTCCCGGCACGAGAGCACGGCCCCGCTGCCACCGCCTGCCTGCCTACCTCTCCCCACAGCAGGCGGCAGGCGGCCGTTACACAAGGCTGGGCACGGACTCACGCGCCGCCCTCGGCCGTTAACGGTCGCTAAGGGCCGCCTCGCCTCTGCGCGAGGGCGGGCACGTGCGTGGGGCCCGAGGGTGGGGAGTAGGGGCAGGGAGGGGTCCATGCAGATGCCAATAAAGCGGAGACCGTGCAGCTTGTCCCTGTGTGCTGGGCTCGGGGAGAGGGGAAAAGCCCATCGGCTGCTTCTCGCTGCTCTTTCCCTCCCGGTTTCCCTCAGCAGCTGCTACAGAAGCTTCGGGAAGCCCCTGTACAGCGAGGGGCGGGGGAGCCCACGCGGCATCCCTGTGAGGGGCTGGTACCGTGTGGGAGCACGCCCGGGCTCCGGGGTGAGGGAGCCAGGCGGGCCTGGAGGGCGTGTGTGGCCAACATAATCAATACTTTGCCCTGTTTTGGCCCAGGGTTTCAAAGGTGTGCTCAGCACAAGGTGGCTAAAGCAGGAGGTGAGGCAGCCCACCAAACAAAAACGTTGTTGGGGCTTCAGAAATTAAAGGAGGTTCTCTGTGGAAACAGGTATAAAACTGTTAACTGACTGTTTAATGCTAAATTAGTTGTGTATTCTCTTTAGCGCTGTACTTGTGAGGGTCTGCTGTTAAAGAGGGCTGGTGTTGCCTGTCCATAGGTTCTGGTCTTCTGTTATCGTATCTGTTCATGAGAACACTTGGGTGAAGAATAATATGGATTAAGAGTAAACCCTGACCTTTGCTTTCATTAAAAAAAAATAATGATAATACAGAGGTAATTCCTGGGGAACAAGTACCATCCCAAGAGTGAGATGTTGAAGTCCATTTAGTCCAGTACTATTTCTTTTGTCTATTTTTTTTAAAAAAGGGGTGTAGTAACTGTATTTATCAATTTCACTGTAATTCCCTAATTTTGAAGGTTTGTCCTTAACAGCAGTGCAAATCATAGTGATTTGATGGGACTCTTTAAGATGATTATGGGATATATCTTTTAGTCAAAGATATGACTAACCCCATTTTCTACATAATTTAATTCAGATGCTTTCTTTTGGCAGAATTATTAGTAGCTCCTGCTCCTCTTGAAATCTTGCTATTAATTTTATTACTGTTAGGTACATGCTATTCTATACTTGCTGGAGAAAGCACAGGCATATTTGTCTTTTAGGGGTAACTTAGGGCTTTAAAGATTGGTAATGAAAAATCTCATGTTCAATTTTGTTTTAAAAGCTGCATCTAAGATTTTTGGAAAAGACTGTAATAACGTAGTTGACAGTATTATTGTTAACCTTAAGTATTTCTACTCTTTAACCCCAGGATTCAGTCCTGCAAGCAGTTATATGTGAAAGCGGTTTGGCCTTTCAGAAGTCTTGGGTAAGTTTACTCATGTTGGTGGAATCTGGTGTCAGGTAGCATTCAAGCTTGCAAACCTGTGTTTTTGGGAATACCTCACCTAAGAAGAGATTCTATTTCAGAAATTTATCTCTGTATATTACCAACTTCATAGTGGTCACTGAGCTCCAGTGAGTAAGCATGGAATTTAGGGATGAAAGGCAGGCAAAACATGTTTATTGCTCATGTGGATAAGGAAAATAAGATAATGTAATAAGATAATGCAATTAACAGCTCAACATGGAAACTCATGAGCAATTGTAGCTTCTAAAACTCAACTACAGCTTGAACTTTATGATGATTATTATTAGATACTGTTCTCTGTTTACTGTCCTCTGAACAGTTTACATGCTAGAAGCTAGCTAGTTTTTATTTATTTTTTTCAGTGTCCTTGTTCTGTCTTCTCACAATCAGAATGAGCTGTACATACATACTCATGTATGGTAATATTAATATTATTAATAGTAGTAAGGAGAAAAGTGGCATGATCTCTTAGAAAAGCTATATATTCACAGCAGGAACCATTTGGAACCATGACTGTTCAGCATCTTTGAAAGGTAAAGCTTGTGGTAGGGGTAGGAGGGAAGGGATGATGGGTCCCTCAAAATCAGTTTATTTTTAAAAATACAAGTGATTTGTCTGAAATCGTAGCAGACCTGGGAGTGTTGTGACTGGACCCCAAACATCCAGCTCTTCAAACAAATATCCCTATTCTCAAATCATATCACCTGCTGTGATATTTATTTTTTGGAATTACTTAACTGAGAAAATCACTGTGCTACTCAAACAGATTTGAAAACACTTTAAAATGTTTTAAAACTATATTTTAAAATAAAATTTTAACTCCACAATTATCTCCATTTGGATTATTTCAAGAGTAAATGTGCTTTCCATGAACAGTTTGGTTACTCTTTTGCTTGGCTTCAGGATTAAAACAAGGCTAGTATTTTTCTGTTTGTTTATAGTTACTGTAATTTTCCCCTTACCATTCCACTGAAAAGTTGGAAAGTAATCAAATTGCTTACATCATATGCTGTTGCTTAAGTTCAAATTGCAGAAAGACAATAGCAATCTGAATGCTTTATTTAACCCTAAGATTTTTACCTGGCCGAAACCCGCAAAGTCTAAAAGTTAAGTTTGTACTATCATGACAGCCACATTATGAGAAACTGGTCTGCCGACCTAAAAAATGAGTTCTCTTCTACTTCAGAGAAGTAGAGCAGCAGAATAGTCCAGCAGAAATGCATACATAGAGATAAGGACAGTCAATCCTTCAAGTAAAACTAAAGCCATACAAGCTGTCGCATTTCTTGGAGGATAAAAATAACTTGCATTTACTGTGTATAACAAACCAAGGGGGCAAATTTACTACTGTGTTGTTACACCCTGTTAGTCCTCTGTTGATATCTGAACAGCAGATACAGAAAATGATTAAATACACTTCTCAAAAGTTTACCCGCCAATTCAAAATGTTTTCTAACTCCTCTGTAATGACAGAATTCTGTCATTGCAACAGGAAACAGACTGAAGAAAAATAATTGTAATTAACAAAAATATCAGAATTAGTTATACTTTCTTTACTGATGAAGGTTAGAAGGGCCAGTCTGGAAAACTCCTTTCATTCCCTAATGAAGATTATCAAATACTATGGCTTTTCTATAGCTTCTCCTCAAACTGAGAGCCTGGCAACATCCTGCATGTTTATCTTTCTTGGGGTTATTTTTCTTTCCCTATCATTGCAAGCATGAAATGCTATCATTAAGCCATTTTATAGAACATAGCCTAAGTTTTCTTATATATTGTCTCCAAACATTCTTGTATATTTGCTTCAATATTTTATAAAACACTACATTATAACTTATTTTCCTGTAGCTGATTGTCTTTGATCTGCATGTTTTAGTGAGATGGGTTAGAAAGTAGAAAATGAATTTTGGTTTAAGTAATAAGATCTCTAATAGAGAGCATTGCTATAGGCTCCTGCCACTTTCAACATGCAGTTGTGTTCAACTGTTAAACAGGTATCATATATTTGCATATATAGTATGAGAAGATGGACATTCTTTTCTGAAACTCCTTTACATCACAAGTTTTATGCAACAAAATATGTGCCGCTATATACAGAGTTGTAAACATTATATCCTGTTGCCACTCTTTTCCTCAAGAAAAGTACAGTCTGAGTTTGGGATTAATCAATATCCTCTCTGCCCTTTGAAATGAGATGA
This sequence comes from Tinamus guttatus, assembly GCF_059628265.1. NCBI lineage: Eukaryota > Metazoa > Chordata > Aves > Tinamiformes > Tinamidae > Tinamus > Tinamus guttatus. Next base: position 4,995,527 of record NW_028288781.1, on the reverse strand, counting down.
TTCTTCCAAGTTGCAAGAATTTAATATTAACAATTTTAATAGCCTTCTCCCACAAATTTAAATTGGGTCAAATTAGCACACAGTACTGAATTTGTGCTTATTTAAGTATAGCAAAACATCTATACTATGTATCTGGCATTTTCTGCCATCTTGTAAAGATGGTTGGTAGCGTTTGGAGAATCGTGGAGCCCCCTTCATATTTAAAACTTTCACCTTGTTCAAGCTGTTGGCCTGACATTGGATATTTAAATGCTGCTTATCTGGTTTACAAAAGCCAAGGTATCCACAATATCCATAGCTGTAAAAGCCTGAGAAAGCTGCATTCAGCTCTGTGAGAAATGCAAAGCAATGAAGAACAGTTTCCTGAGATTTCATAATTAGTAAACAATGCCCTAGAAGTAGGGCAAGACCAAATAAACTCTGTGCCTTTTTAAAATCTTTTGTGGGAGAAGATCTGCTCTTCAGGGCCCTGCATGCTGTTGCTCCTGGGAATGTGTAGCCTGCACTGACTCCTCGCTGGAAAACGGTAAGTGGTGTCATGGGTGTGTGAAAGAGCAAGATTGGGCACTGGAGAATGGGAGCAAAGGTTGAGCTTTGGTCTTTGTAATCTTTGCTGCAGACTTGTCCTGTCATCAGCAGTCAAAGGTGAGAGACAACTAGGGCTGTTTATAACTTAAAGGTAGGTAATGCTGAACACCCTCCTTTCTTGAGATTTATCAACAGTGTAATTCAAATTGGTTGTTTTGAACACTACAATCTACTGAGTGGTTATAGGCAAGGATTGCGCAGTATATGCTCCACTGATAGCAAATACCATATACAGAATCGAGTGCAAAAACTGCAAGTCTGCACACCCTCTGAGTTGACTAAGATGGTAGGGAAAAAAAATTAATTTTTGAGTAGCTGCTTCTGTTTATGTGACTCTACTGTTGATGGTCCCCTGCTGCCCACAGGCAGGGGCTGAATTCAGCAGCATTGGAGACTGCTTCCAGCCCTGTGTTTCTGCAAGCTTATCTACCAGCTCTGCAAGACTGTATTGAGAAAGAACAAGGCCAATAGAAGCATATTTTATTCTCTCTGTGTATATACAGTGTGTATCATTGCATATATGTAGTATGTACCATTCCATATGGATATATAGATCCAGTATGTTTACATGGCAGAGAAGCAGTACAGTAGCAGTGCTGTAGTGGTACAACAGCAATATCCTAAAAAGTAGCAAAGTTAGGTTAGCATTTAAAAAACTCAGGGCATTTCCCAGTACTCTTCTCAAACCTTTTCCTTCCCGATGAAGTTCAGGAGTTGTCCGCCTAGTTTTAGCCGTCGGTCCTCCCCCCGCCTCCGCAGCCCGTGTTTCCCGGCGCGCGCATGCGCGAGCAGGACTTCCGCCCGGCGGCGAAATGGCGGCTGTGCATGGAGGCGGTGCCGAGCAGGTGATGGCGGCGGCGGCCCCGCTCCTCTCCTGCGCGTCCCCCTCCGCCCGTGGCGGTGTCGCTGCGGCGCTGCCGGCCCTCAGCCGCCTTCCCGCGGCCGGAGCGGTGCCGCGGCCCTCGTAACGCTGCTTTCTCCAGCTCTAGGGCGGCCCTGGGGTCCCGGGACAGGGCTCGGCCCGTGCACGCAGGTAAGAGCCGAAAAACAAAGTGGCAACGGAGGCGGCTGTGCCTCTTCTGGGGGCGGGAAGGATTTCGTGGTGTCTCCTCGTGTGAACTGGAAGCCGTGTGTGTGCTCTAGGTGTGGGCTTGGCTTTACTTTGGAATGCGGCTGAAGTGGAAAAGTTTTAACCTGGAGATTTGTAAAAGCGTAAATTTCTGCTGTGCGGAGCTACCCAGGCAATCAAGAACTTCCTGTTTTTTTTTTTTTTTTGACCTGATAAAATGACCTGATGAACAGTCACTTTAAAGTTCACAGGGCATGCTGAGAATCTAAAGTTAACAGTGTTTAAGTGCTTAAGGTTTGGGAGGGTGTTGTCTTTAGTGTCCATGAAAATAAAAATATTGCTTGATATTTCTGTTCTGTGTTACCTTTCTTGGTTTAGGACATATATAACTTCTTTCAGGAACAGTGAGTGTTTGTGCCCCTCAAAATGTCCCACTCCAATGCAAAGACTCGCCGAAGGCATCAAGGCAGCCGGAAAGCCAGGAGGTGGGAGCTGATTTCCAGGTCACTGCAGAGTGCTCAGGACTGCCTGGAGGATGAAGATTTTGGGACTGCCTATGCTCACTATCTCTTGGTACTAAATCTAGCCCCCGAGTTAAAAGCCACTGTCAAAGTAAGTGCTCTTTGGGTTCCTTGGGGCAGTTTAAATACTATATTCTTCTTGAGGCTTTCTTGTGTTCTGTGTATGTGACTTGCTGCATGTAACTTGTTCTTCTCATCCTTCAAAACAAAAGCTGGAAGCAATAATACAGAAAAACAGTACTTTATTCAATAAGCTCTATGCCCCTGTGGGAAAGGTTGCATATGCTTAACTCTTCTTTTAAAGCTGTATGTGTTGGATTAACTAGAGCCTCTTTTTATTAAACTAATATGTTTCAGAGTGATGATACTCTGTATCCATGAGAGCCTATTTCTGCTTATCCAGGTAAGGCAACTAACTGGGGGAGGTTTCTCTTACACTTAAGATGTGTGCTACTGATGGGAATGAACATGTACAGGTTACTGCCAGGATACCTCTAGGTATTTTCAGGGCTCAGTTCTGTCATGTAATATTACCTGCCCAATGGTGAATGTTTTATTTTCCAGGAAAAATTTCAATTTACTCTCTTCAAATGGGCAGAAGAGCTAGATTCCCTAACACGGATTCAAGATATATTTAACTGTTATGAACAGGCACTTGAGCTGTTTCCCAATGATGAAGTGATATGTAACAGTATGGGAAAACATCTTTTCAGGTTTGTAGTCATCTACATTTCTTTTTGTAAGGCTTACTGTTTATTGCATAACAATAAACGATACCCAGTTCAGTGGGGCACATAAAGTATACTTGAAGTATATGCAAGTATGTGCATCCTGCTGTAGTATTAATACAGAATTTCACATGTCTGGCAGATTAAAAATAGACAGCGCTAAAATACATGTTGGTAGGTACAGTTAATATTCAAAAGTAAAAGCATTGTTTTTAACAATTGTTAAATGAAGCGAGTATGTTTGTCTTGTGATTCTGCTGCATAAGGTTTGTATGACACACCGTTCAAGTGAGTAAGCCAGTCGTATATACACATAATTAGTTTGAGCTTAGATTTTTATTTAGTAGGAGAAAGCATTCTTTTCCTGCTTTGCTCAAATTTGTGAAGTATGATACTCTGCTGTTGCTTTGGCTCCTAAAGTCTTTCACAAATGGAGTTTGAAATTGTAAATTACAACTGAAAAGCTTTGAGCATATTTCTTTTGTGATTCCTCTTTAAAATGGTTTTTAAGGGGTAGCTCTCCCATCATAGTAAAATATGTTCACTTCCATTTTACAAATTCTGTTTTTCATTACTGTCTGATTTCAGGTGATGTAATAGCTTCAAAACTTAATTTAAAAATTTGCAGTTAATGGAAACACCAGCAACTCGCAGTTTGGTTGTTTTGCAATATGTTTACCTTAGAGTAAAACAGCTCTGAATTTTCTAGCATTACTTTGCCATATGAATCTCTGACACTGGACTGCAGAGTTCCTGCTACTATATTACTACAGAAAGCTCTTGTAAAAACCTGTTCTAGTCTGTCAAAAATGGAGTAACTGGTGCACCCAATGGCTTTTTTGGCTACCTTGTCGCTTAGAAGGTTTCGCTGCAGAGCTGCAAGTGATATTTTCTCAAACTGATATCAGGTGTTTCATTTTAAAGACTTTTTTTTTTTTTACTAAAGTATATTTTCATTGTTTCAGAACTGGTTTAGGACCTTTTTACAGGTCTACAAATATTTGGCAGCTAAATTTAATGCTTTTATTTGTCACTCTTACTATTAGAATGGGCTTTAGAGATGAGGCAGCTGAATACTTTCGCAAAGCAGTGAAGCTTAACCCAGACTTTGCTGATGCAAAGGAGAATTTCTACCGTGTTGCCAACTGGCTTGTGGAACGGTGGCACTTCATCATGCTCAATGATACCAAGAGGAATCTTACTTACCTAAAAGCAATAGAGAATGCAGTGCGCTCTGGGTGCAAATCAGTTCTTGATATTGGAACAGGAACAGGAATCTTGAGGTATGTCCCAGGTGCATGTTAAATATGGATCTAACTAATAGAAACCAACTTATTGTCTAGCAACTATGTAAACTTAATCTGAGTGATAGTGGAATGTCAGTGATTTGCTGTATGCCTTTATTAGGCTCAAACTTAAGAAAGGAAACAGAGTTCAAAAGTAACTGAGTTTTGAGGTCAGGGTCTAATAGCATTTGTGGGCCAAATGTTTTGGCTTACTGTATGTTCCTTCTGTGCTAAGAACTACTTTTCAGTTTGGAGAACTCCTATTTGTTCTGGAGCAATAAGGTTATGAATCTTCTCTGTTAAGTATGAAGAGTGATATGTAGTAATCGATTTTTTTGGCAGGAAAGTTAAAGATGTCGATGGAAATGCTGTAAAGAATAGGCTTGGCAGAGCTGAGGGGTATCCTTCTGCAATCCATGTATTTTGGTAGCGGTAATATTTTGTGTATTAAGATAATGCCATCTTGTTTCATATCATTGTAGATATGGAAGATATTTCACTGAATGTTTGGCCTTGAGCTATTTTCTTAGAGCCATGAAACAGATGCTGAACTTTCCCAATTTCTATTTCTGTATCTAGTCATACTTTAAATGATACTAAAATGACTTAAACTGAAGTGAGAAAACTCTGATTCTTTTTTCAGTATTTTTGCGAAAAAGGCAGGAGCACCTTATGTCTACGCCTGTGAATTGTCAAAAACCATGTATAAACTTGCTTGTGATGTGATGGCAGCAAATAATATGGGAAGTGAGATTAAACTTTTTCATTTGAGTTCACTTGATATAGAAATTCCAGAACACATACCTGAAAGGTACGTTATTACACTCTAATGTGAGACTGTTTTTAATTTGATCTTATTACAGGATGTTTTTGACTTTCTTGTATTGTAAATAGAAAGTAGTTTTGCTGATTTTTTTTTTTAAACAAAATCTTAGAAAACATAGAACTTAGAGGACCGTTTATAAAGCACTGCAGAAATGATGGCATATTTTGGCACTATACTAACTGTGTTAAGTCAATGTGAAGTGCTTGAATTCTTGAAGATGGGAGTTTTGGGGCACATCTAGCTATATCATAGCAGAGAAATTGATCTCAGTAACTTTCTTCCAGGTCCATTGTGTCATGTCTTCTAGATTACCTTTTCATAAAACCTCTTTAATGTAATTCTGTACGGACCCAAGTTGTGGCTCACTTCTCCATTCAGTTCATGGGCTGCAGGTGTATAGTAAGACTTGCAAAGGTACCTGTCAGGAACAGTCTTCCAAACATCTATGACTATCAGGTGTTGTTTTTAATGAGATCAGAAATGGTGAGTTAACAGCCTCTCCTATCCTCAGGGACTGAGGGAAAACCATCCTTTATTTGGTGCTAGTCCCGCTGTGTTTTGGAGGTGAGAAGGAAGCACCCTGTAGTGTGCATTGTCCCCTAGTTAATCTGAAAGGTTGGGAGAGGTGATTCTAGCTGTGTCAGCACCTTGCCTTGGGATGGATCTGTTGAGTATTGAGTGGCTTTAGATCCTTGACTGAAGTAAAACTCTGTGCAAGGGTGTTGCAACTTGTCCTGGCAGAGTAAGTTTTTGTTCACGCTGTACACTGTAATACACATGGCTGCCTGTCTATTTAACACAGACCTGTGGACTTAGTTTCTAAGTGATTTAGTTTGCCTAAGTTTTTAAAGATTTTTTTTTTTTTGGTAATAAGTAAGACCTCTAAATTCAGCTAATACTTATTTATGTGTAATTATATCTATGTAGCAGCGGTTTCAAATCTTCTTACTATTCTTGATTTTTTTTTTTTTTGGCCATAGTTATGTTCTAGTTATCTTTATTAGGAGGTAGTGGCTAGTAGATATGATCTGAAGAGAAATGATGAGTGTTTAAGTAATGTTTTCTAAAGCTACTAGGCCAAATCATTGACTTGAAATTGCATTTGTAATGGTGCATCAAATTTTAATTTGCCAACTGATCCAGACTTCTTATACTATCCTTTGCTTTGCTCACCTTCCTGTTCAAATGGGTTTCATCGGGAAGATGTCTACATTTTTGGCAAGTAGATACCTGCTGAAATTTTAAGGATGATGGAGGAAGGAATAGATTATATAAAGCACTCTCTTTATTTCAGTTAGGTATTAGAGATGCAGATTAATGAGTAGGAAATAAAATGGATTATTTCTACAGGTTACTGTCAACACAGGCATTAAGTTATAGTACAGTCTCATACTTCCAAGGGGGGAAGCTGCCTTAATTTAGCATGCTAGCGAAGCCTTGTTTAGTTGACCTGTGGTAACTGGTCACCTGCATCCTTTTAATGCACATGACCAAGTACTGTGTGAGCTGACAGAAATACTTGTTAATGTGGGGGAAATGCTCATACTGGTGTGCCCAACCTGTACACTTAGTTTCTTTTTAAATGAGATGGGATCCACTTGTCTGCATACTTTTATTGTGCTTTGGTAAAAGTAATAGAAGAAAACTATATAGCTTTTTATTTATAGAAAAACTATATAAATACAGCTTCTTGTGTGCTTTTATTGTATGATGGGGAAAAATGCCTGAATCCTGTAATGGCTGGGGAGCTGGGGAAAGGGGTATGTGTCTGTATACACTCACGCTCTTACATAAGATCCAAACAAAATAAAGTCTGGAGCATCACTGGCTGTATGCCCAGACTTTAAACCTTCTTCTTTATTGCTTAGGTTTTCCCTGTGTAGAATTATTTATAAACGCTCCCTGAGAAGCTTTGTGGTAAACTCTGACTCAATATTTTTTCTCTTACCTACATCTTAAATAATTTGTAACAATAATTCCAGATACATTATTTGCTGAGAGGGTCTTTTTGCCCATCTGCATTAAAATATTACAAGACTGGTATATGTAATATATAATACATTTTCTCTCTTATTTAAGAGTTTCCTTGGTTGTCACGGAAACTGTTGATGCTGGTTTGTTTGGAGAAGGTATTGTGGAGAGCTTGATACATGCTTGGGAACATCTGCTCTTACCACCAAAGGTAGGTGATGTAGGTCCACAGAAAAGAGATTCTTGTATATATTTCTGTGTATTCTTAATGTATATATACACACATGCATGCACACAGGACGATGTCTTCTAAATATTCTGTACCTACTAAATAAAAAAGTAATTCTATTCTGTAATTTTGGTAAGAAGAGGTTGTCATGTGCATGCATTGAACTTCAGTGAGTTGCTGTTCTGTCCAGATAAGTACATAAAATGCCTCTGTCTGATGAAGCCTCCCAGTGGGTAGCATAAGGAGATGGTTCATGTTTCGTCACTGTGCTTTTCTTATCCTCTTGGTGACTAGCACTGGAGGCTTATGTTACAGGCACTAATCCTCCTCAGGTTGGATTGAAACAGTCGTGTTATATTGAGACATCTCAGATCATGGCAAGATCTCATCAGTCTTAAGCAGGAAATATTAAATTACAGCAGAAGTATATCATACTGACATTAGGCAGCACTTACTGGTAAATATGCCATATGTTTATATTCTTATTTTTGCAAACTGCAAGAACCTTTCTAGAAGGCTAAGTTCCACTGGGTCTTATCTTTTTTATGCTAAGTCATACAAAACTCTTATTACTGTAACCTCTATTCATTTCTGGTGCAATGAGCACTTCTCTCGGTGTTACAATGTCTTGATTTCAAATAATAAGGAAGTCTTATCTGGCAGAAAGAACTTATATTATTTAACTGAAACTGCTGATCTCTAGTCTTAAGAATAGAAGTTGTTTATGAAGGAGGAGTCCTTAAATTTTTGAGTATTCTCTAAAGGGAAACAAACTAAAATACAGTTGAAAAAATACATAGGACAACTAGTAACCTGTAAAAGAGCTGATGTGTGAGTATTGAAACACACTGTGAGATTTCTACTACACTATTCAAGTAGTCTCTGAGAAACCCAGTCACTGGGAATTTCTGCTGATGTTATTTTTCCTGTAATAAAGAATGAGCCGTAGTAGTACCTAACTTAGGATTTGCTCCAGTGATAAACATAAGCCACTGTCTTATTGCATATTACTGTTCATGTTCCAACAGCCTAAAAATCAAGATACTCCTACTAAAGAATACGGCCAAGTTATTCCTGCGAGTGCTACAATATTTGGGATGGTAGTAGAATGCAGAGAGATACGTAGACATTACAGGTATATCTGTACTGTTATGCTTTGAAACTGTAATTATGTGGAGGGGGGGGAAGAGAACAGTGGTTTTAATTAATTTAGAGGATTTTTTTAGTAGTCTCTTCCTTCTCCCTTCTTTCTCACATAGTTATTTTCTGTGCCACCATCATTAACCTTTCCTTCCCTCTTCCCCTGTGCCAGGCTTTCTGCATCACTTGATTAGAAACTGTGTATTTCCTGTTTTGATGAAATACATGCTTTTAACACATGCTAAAGAAATACTTAATTTGTTAATTATAGAAAAATACATGAGTCCAGTTTTAAGTAAGAGAATACATCTTTATCCTTGTTATAAAAATACTTAATTTAGCAGAAGACAATTCTAACTGTAGGTAACATTGCTGTCACCTTGGTGTTTAATATCTATTGCATGTCACAGTTAGCATTTTGTGCCTTCTGCATGTCACAAACTTTAATTATCAGGGAGCATAGAATCATAGAATGCTGAAGGTTGGAAGGGACCTCTAGGGGTTATCTAGTCCAACCCCCCTGCACGCGCAGGGTGACCTAGAGCACGTGGCACAGGACTGCGTCCAAGTGGGTTTTGAAGATCTCCAGAGAAGGAGACTCCTCCAAAGATGCAGCCTGGTTAGTTTCTGTATTTTATTTGTCTATAAATGAGGGGGAAGAAATATCTGCCTAAGAACTTCTTAATTTTAGTATTGAGAGCTCTCCTAGATCAAGGAGATGACTGTATCTGACACTAGTATTAGGTGTCTAGGTGACTAGGTGTCTTGCAGTACAAGGGAAAGTGGTTCAGAAATAAAAATAGCTTTAGAAATTTAAGGTAGTTGTCACTGGAACTGAGTGCTAGTTTCCTATAAAAATGTAGATTTTCATGGAGGCTGTTACTTAAATGAAAAGTGAATGCTTCAGGCAGACACCCTCTTCCAAAATTCTGAAGTATAGTTGTGCAAGACCTCTGTCTCAGCCAACTTGACTGACACTCTAAAAACAAGAATATATCTGACTCCTCAAATGTAAGACAGGATATGTGATAAGGTGTGTTTTTTTTTTTTTTTTTTTTTTTTTTTTTAAACAGTCATAGCATTGTTTCTCTGTTGAAGCTCACAAAAATGTTTGCTGATCTTACCCTATCTGAGAGGCTACTTATATTCTGAGAGTTAAAGCTTTTTGCACTAGTAAATAAACCTAGTGATTTTTTCCCAGCTGTTTAACTGATAGGGGGATTTTGCATAGTTTGTTGGATAAAACACTACTTTTGCAGTACTTTTATGTGGAAAAGACTCAAATGCGTATTTTTCTTCCTTATTCTAAGTATGTTCACCTGCAACACTGCAATTACCCTTCTAATGCAGCAGAAAAGGTGTCTTTGTTCTTATCACAGGGCCTATTTCCATATTTCTTAACTCAAGGAGTAGTACTTGAGAGAGCAGAGGTCTATTTGATAAAGGAGATACAGGGCTTGCTCTCACTCTTTCATAACAAAATTCAGTTCATATTTGTTCATACTAAGGGAGATTGAATTTTAGTACTCCAGAGTACTGCTCTGTTTCAAGCATATTAAACCATTCTACATTTTTGGTGTTTTTCAGTTTATTATTGCATTCTATGTTTAAAAAGCATAGTTATCTTGGGAATAACTATTCTCTTTCCTGACCCCTCCTGCTTTGTTGTTTATCTATTTTAATTTCTCCCCTTTTTCATTCCTTACAGACTGGGTTCACAGGAAATTGCTGGCGTGCGCTTGGCAGACTCAGTGTTGTTCCCATGTGCAACCTGGGCTACTCTCAGTTCAGAGCAAACTGCCGGGCCTTACACCACTGAAAAGCTCAGTCGTGTTCCAGGAGGTTACGTACCTCTGACTGAACCCTGTCAAGTAATGACAGTGGATTTCAACAATTTGCAGGTATTGACTTTTACATCCTTTATAAGTAATCTATGTAGCAATAGAGCCCTATATGTTAGTTGTTACTGAAGTTCAGTTCCACAACTGTTCACGCGTCTTCAGTTGTGTTGCATTAAAGCCTGATGGTTCTATCCTGATTCTGGTACTAGTCTAACTTCATGGTGAGCTGGCTCATCAGAAAATGCATCTCTAACACTTTTAACTTGGAGGCTTTCTGTTTCATTCGTGTGTGGGCGTGGTTGGTTGGTTGTTTTTTTGACACTGTTTAGTGCCCTGAACTAGCTACTAGCCTACCATGGAATCAAACAAGTACTAACCTCAGTGCAAGGAACAGGAATGTAGCAAATATTTTAAATCACTTATGCAGTTTTGGAGCTGACATAGTTAGTTTTTCTAAAGTTAGAGAGCCTTCAAGGGGCCCTTGGAGAGAAAATGATGTATTTTACATTGGGCATCAAAATGGCAGCAAGCATTGATGGGTAAGTATAAAAGAGAGGAGATAGAGAAGTTAACTTTTCCCTGTTCAACAATCTTTATTCATCCTTTCAATTCCTGTGGTGAAATCCTATGGTATTTCTATAATATGGAATCCTAAGGTATGGTGGCATTATTTTGTGTATTTTACATGAATAATTTGTGTACATACACCAAATGCCTGAGCTGTGAGACAGAGCTGAGCATGCTGAGAAGGTAACATACATGGCCAGGGCATGTTTTTTCCTCACTGACTCATGGTGAGGAGTTAATGCTGAAATGCTGAATCAGTTTAAAATGGATTCAGATAAATGAAAAATCTCTGCTCCTGACAGGCTGGGAATTGTGGTGTCTTGAAACAACAGCTTTTTGTAGTTGCTTTATCAGATATTGTGAGGTTAAGAATGAAATAAAACAGGACTCCTCAGTACCCCACTGGGAACCATCACTTATCTAATGGAGCTTCTGTTTCCAGCTTCTATAAGAAACAGCCATGTCTGTGAGGTGCCTGATTTTAAGCATCAGTTTGCTGGTAGAAGCATAAAGATAACTTCAAAGAATAAAAGATACTCTGAACTGTTTCATAACTTATCCCTTGAAATTTCCAGTTAAAACAGGACATCTTGAATTAGTTTGAAGTGTTAAGGTATCATAGGAAAAGGTAAAAGGAGGAAATGCAGTTAACTTATTTGGAATTTGTGGCTACTCCTGGTTTGCTGTTACTTTGTCACTGGGCAAATATGGCTCTTAAACACCGGTAGGCTATTTTCACCCCTATGTCTCTTCATGATTACTTTATGTCCAAACAGTGCAGCTAAGGGAGATACTTTATTTTGATGTGAAGAAATTGCGTTAAAACCCCTGATATGCTTACCAGAAGTAGCAGATTTATCTATAAAAGGTTGAAATTAAGATGTAAAAATGACTAGTAATTTTAAAGACCATTTTCTCAATTTTAACATTCTTCCAATTGTTTGGAGTTTTATTTCTGCCTGTGTTAGTTATCCAGCCTTAAATTGACAAAACAAAGATTGTAAAATAATGTTTAATAGTATTTCTCAAATCTGAAGCTTAGTTATAAGAGACTTCAAAGGTGTTGATACAGATTAGAGAAGTAATTCTAACAACTTAAGTTGGTGGAAAAAAAAGAAAGGCAGGTAAGTTACGTTGATTGCTTTTACTTGGAAAGTAATGAAAGCAAAGTTCCCCCAAGGCAGAGAAATGAGATGTGGCTGTAACTACAGGCTGCAGATGTTTGCAGCTGGCAAGGTTGCTACCTATACATGTTTGCTGGCAGCAGGTCAGTGTTGCTGGGTGTGGAAGTTAGTTTACGTTGGCAGTCACTAATTACAACTGATTCCTTACTTTGAGGCCCTGAAGCAACTGAGCTTTTGCTTAGTACAGTTTTATAGGTACTATTTATAGGTACTATTTATAGGTATTTATAGGTACTATACTCTTTTTTTCATTTCAAGAAGTTATTGTGTATGTACAACATCAGAAGGATTTTTGGGTCAGGACATAAGAAATTTAACTGAATTATTTCTGTAGTTTTTCTTTCTACCTGCAGTCCTATGTCTTTTAAATGCAAGTTATCTTTGTCTTTCTAACTTTCAGACTATACATGTTAGAGCTTTCTTGCCTACTTTACCACTTGACTAAGTCACTGTTTGTTCTTTGTCTCATTAATTATCATAGAACCATAGAATGCTTAAGGTTGGAAGGGACCTCTAGAGATCATCTAGTCCAACCCCCTGCACATGCAGGGTCACATAGAGCACGTGGCACAGGACTGTGTCCAAGCGGGTTTTGAAGATCTGCAGAGGAGACTCTACAGCCTCTCTGGGCAGCCTGTTCCAGTGCTCTGTCACCCTCACTGTTAAGAAATTTTTCCTTAAGTTCCTGTGGAACCTTCAGTGCTTTAGTTTCTGACTGTTTTCTCTAGTTCTATCAGTGACTACCACTGAAAAGAAGCTGGCCCCATCCTCCTCACTGCCTCCCTTGAGGTACTTAAAATGCAGTGTCTTTTGCATCAACATAATATTTGAGCTGTTCTATTCCATAATTGCCATGGATCTAAACAGGAGCAAGTTTGGGAATGTGAAGAACAAATACAGCATAAGCAACATAGTAGAGAATAAAACTTGGTAAACTACTGACTGGAATTATTTAAGTGTTGTAATATAGCCATTTCTTGTGGCCCACTATAGCTGTTAGAACTAGAGAGAGAATTTGGGCCTGCTGTTTTTGTGGAATAATGGAGATTTTTTTTTTTTAGGGGGAAGTATGCTTTTGAGTAGCTGTCAGATCCTGGAGGCACAAATCCACATGCTCACGCTTCAGCCTGCCTCCCTTCAGGGGGCTTACTGCCAGCAGAGGCTTGACCTATGACCTGTTGAGGACCAGCAGAAAATGCTTTTTTTAAATAGCAGTGAACTTGACTAACATCTTGCAATTTTGATGTGTACATTGTTTGATTATTTGTCAATTGCCAGAAGAGAAGTAGATAGACTAGGAAAACACAGAATAACAATAAATAAGGAAAAACAGTGAAATTTGGGAGAGCTTGTAATGGGGAGTTCCATCCTAAGAATGCTCCTACCCCCTTGGCCGCGTTAACTTATTAAGACTCAAGTTTAAAGAAGACAAATGCTGTCATGTGGGACTTGGGACACTGACAGACTAAGATATTTCATGCAATTTCATGTTTAGTGTTTTTAAAGTGTATTTTTAGGTATACATGTATTTGTGTTAATGCTTAACAGACACAGATTGGTGTTGTGTTTGTAACAAGACTTGTATGTAGAAAGGAGGTCCCAGCTGTGGTAGATAATTAATGCTGGTAACTTGTAGTGGCTCATGAGCTTCAGGTTTCTGTTGGGTGGCCTCATGGGCTGGTGGGGAGAACTTTATTTTAGTAGTTACTGTCAAAACTCTCTCTCTTTACAGAAAGAAACTCTCTCATTTTCTCTTCTTCCCCTCTGGTCAGGAGCTGAAAAGCCTTGCAGTTAGGAAGCCTTGGAAACTCAGCCTGCCAGTCACCCATGGAGGAATCCTAGATGCTTTTGTGGTCTGGTTTGTTCTGCAGCTTGATGATGAGCATTTTCTGTCCACAAGTCCCAGTGAGGAATCCTGCTGGGAACAGGCAGTTTATCCTATATGGAATCTCCCTGGTATGTCCTGCATGTTCTCTTGCAGTAATTTAAACTGATTTCATTTTGTTCTTGAGCTAGTCTCCTTATGGAAACTAGGAAGCAGCTTAGGTTCAGAGAAGGTAAATAGCAGAGCTGTGGGGTAGTTTGTGGTCAAGTTTGAGCTCTGGTGCCAAGTCCCTGCAGCAGGCTTTGCAAATGGGACACTGCTATGAGTCCCCTAAAGGACTATGCTCTGTAATAGACAAGGGCTTGAGTGGAAGTATAATGGAGGGAAGGGATTTTAAAATCTGTTGCCACTGAAAGAAGTGTTTGTCATAGGGTAGGCTTTCTTTTACAAAATTCTGGTCTGTGTTGCTAGGTTTTCTTGTGCTTTCTAAAAACATACAGAGTATGTGAAGGCCATCTTGAGCTGTGTACCATGCATGTTCCAATATAATTAGTTTTAAATAAGCTCTCAGCTTCTTTAAAATGTAGGTGTTGTTTTCAATATAATTAAAAATTCATCCGTAAGAAGTATTAATGCTAAATAATACTCAGCATTTCTAGCACGAACAATTTATTTGTCAGTATGTCTTTATTCAGCAGTGCTTTTGCTTTAATTTCAAAAGGAATCCTTCTGTGATAAATGATTAAATGTATTTGCCTAGCATGGGGCAGCTTAAGGCACAGTAGGTGAATACAGGTTGCCAAAACTTGTGAGGTTGTCTTCCTTTGGAGCACAGCATGGCTGCTTCAGTGTCAGTGCCTGTCACAAACTAACGGGCATGGCTTTTGTACTGTGGGCCCAGATTATTCTGTGAAGAGCGGCGATACCGTGACGGTGGAGGTTGCCTGCCAGGGCTACTGCTTGAACATCCAGAAAGTTTCTTTGGGGACTTCGGAATGTGGAATGGACTTCAGTAACAGAGATGACACCCTGAATTTGGGCAATGAGGCTGAATTATGTAATGCCCTGGCTGATCTTCAGATGATGAGTGAACAGGGGTGTGTTTTAGGATCCATGGAAGTAGCCCTGCTGAACAACATACCCTATCATGAGTGCTTCAAAGCTGCCATGGGCAAAGTGCTGTCTTCATTAAATCCAAGTAAGAACTTACAGACCATGGATGTTGATGGACATGGTAGTGGGTTGAACCATCAAGAGACTCAGAGCAAGAACTCTCCAGAAGAAGCTCCTGATCCTTTGTACATATTAGATGTATCTGAAGGCTTCTCTATCCTGCCAATTATAGTTGGTAAACTTGGACCAGTTAAAGCTTACTGTTCTGTTGATCAAATACAGCATCAAACAGCCCTTAACATAATTTCAGAAGCTAACCACTTGCCTAAAGAAACATTAGAATTTTGGTTCAACCACTTAAAAGATGAAAATGTGTTACAGAGACAAAAATCAGACAAGCTGTGGAGTATTATTATTTTGGATGTTATAGAGACATCTGGTTTAATCCAGCAGGAGGTGATGGAAAAGGCTGCAATATCCAGGTACTATATAAAAATTTGTAAGTATTCAATAAAGAATGGGCAAAGGTATTCCATACTGGAATCCCTAATGGTGTAGAAACTTTTTTAAAAGTTGCTTGTAAATACAAAATTATGATAATGTTGCTTCTACAGATTAGAAGTCTGTTTTCAAAACAGACTGAAGTCATGCTTCATGATGGAATTTTCCAGAATCTCCCTGATGCCTGGCCATTGTGCATATCTATTTTAAAGAACTGTTGAGACTTCATTTTTTGTACTCTCTCAGTGTGTAAGAGTGTGTGGGGGTGCATTTTATTGCTTGACCTGGAGGAAGCTTCCAGGATAGAAAGCAGCCTGGTAACAGCCGATATAATTTTAAAGCAAGACTTAAGTTAGAGAAGTCTAGATCTGTGTGCATGTCAAGCTGCTCTTGGAACCTGTTACTGCTGAGACAAACACATGGTACTAGAACAGCTAGGGGGTCCAACCAAGGTAGCTGTTACCTGAAGGAATGGAGAAAAAGGGAGAAATGAAATGATGGAAGTGCGTTCTAAGGGCTTATGAGCACTTGACCCTCAGAGGAGGAGCTTCTTATTTGCCTTGAGTGTTGCTAATACTCTTTTGTTACTTTTGATGTGCTTTAGTGGTGAAATCTCTCTTTTTACAGATGTTTACTTCGCAGTGGAGGAAAGATATTCCCACAGTACGTATTGATGTATGGGATGCTTGTAGAATCCCAGTCTCTGCTACTGGAGAATGCTGTTCAAGGAACAGAACCAACTCTTGGGTTTAATATAGCCCCTTTTATCAACCAATACAAGGTATGAAGTTGGTGGATGTTTTCAAGAACAGTTCCAAAACTTGCAGCTGTCTAGCTGTTTAGTTTTGCTTTTTATATTAAAACTAATGAGGTGAAACTTTGATTTTGTTGTGGTAACTTAACAGGAGAGATTTATGTGACAAGTTAGGCAAGGGCCTCAAGATAAACTAAAGTAAGAACATCCACATTAAATGGTGGGAGAAATTCTGAGAGATGGTAGTGTAAGTCAAAAGTGATTGTGCTGTTACTATTCCCTCAGTCAGTTTGTGTCCCAGCCTTCCCATTTCACAAGAAACCAGAAGGCTCTATTCAGGCTCTGTTCCTTCTAAGATTACATTAATTCCTAGAAAACCTTGCATTAGAATGAAGTTTTAAACTTTTCACTGTTCTATAGCTACTGTAGCCTGAAATGGTGGTGTCCTTGTAGGTACCTGTTCATGTGTATTTGGATCTCTCTACACTGCCTTGTGTAGCCTTGAGCAAGCCAGCAGAGCTGCTGAGGCTGGATCTCATGAACCCTCTCTTGAACAACTCCAGCAGAGAAGTGAAGGTGAGTCTAATAATAGGCAAACTCAGAAGTGTGTCCTGCTGCCTGGCTGCAGAGCTCATCCTGGCTGTGAGAGTCAGAATCTACTGGCCTGCAGGTCATCTTCATGGAATGGGTTGAAGTGGGTTGAATGACTCTATCTTAGACTTCTTTGAAAAGGTGTAAATGGCTAAACTAATATTTTTAATATTTGTAGGTACAAATTTGCAAGTCTGGTCAAGTCACTGCAATTCCCTTCTGGTATCACATCCACCTAGATGAAGACTATAGTTTGAGCACATTGGATGAAAGCTCACACTGGAAACAAGCTGCTGTTGTTCTAGATGAGCCCATCCAAGTTCAGCTTGGAGATGAACTTGTGCTCAATGTCCAGCATCATAAAAGCACTATTAGCATTACAGTAAGGCAGTGAAGAAAGTCACCTGGAATGAGATGTTGATTAATTATCTATGCATACACAGATTCATCAGTGTAATGGATGTTAATTTATATTAAAGTCTGCATTTTCTCTACTGATGCATATGGGACTATTTTATTCTAACTTGTAAAACTTCAAGTATTAACTGAAACTCACACTACAAGGTTGTTCTACCAGCCACTTAGAAGGGAGCTGCTGTTTTCATTCTAGCTAGCAATCAGTCTTCTATCTGTTTTGTTTTCTGGCTTCTAAAAATAAGACTTACTGTACATATATCTTCTGTGAGTGAAAAGCTGCTGATTGATAAATCCCTGTTCTTTAGGTTGTTCAGCTGGTGAATAGCTCTGAATATTGCACAAATCTTCTATCTTGCACTCAGTGCCCCAGCAGCAGGGGTAGAGAGCATGTGGCTGCCTGCAGTGGGCACTGCTGCAGCGACCTTGTTTTTTCAACCTTTTGTTCTACTTTGCTTGCAAGTGTATTGATCTTCACCTTGTTGTAGTGTTGTACTGTGCCTCCTCACTAAGAAATTGAACTAAAGTTTGAAAAAACAAGGTCTCTGACCTTGAACAGCCCCAGCTTTTGTAGCAGCCCATTCTCCTATCTTTTTACCTCCACTAAAGATGTGTCTATACACATCTTTAAGTCATAGAAGAAGAATGCCTGGAGGTGGACAACCTTCCTCCCTTTGCTTAGAGAATTGCAGCATGTCTGTTAAAACACAGAGAGTGAGGCTTTGTTTCTTCTTGTTCAAGGCTGTGCCAAAGCTGGCCCAGAATATTCCAACTACACATGGCAGTACTTTTCTGTAGCAGGCAGCTATTAAGCTTTGTCTGTTAAATTCCTCTTCAAATAAAAGACCAAAACTACTTCTCTTGTACTTTACCTGGTCCCTTCTGTACATGAAGGGGAGAGGAAGCGCTGAAGTACAGCTGCAGCTGTTTGCATCTAAGCTAGGCAAACTGGTGTAGTAGTAGATTTTTTTTTTTTCCTATAATCTCAGTACAAGCAGGAGGTGGTAGGGCAGTCTTGGACAAACACCTGTAGTTGGTGGCTGCTGCTTCTTCACCCAATTCTTTGGAAAAGAAGGATAATGATGTAAGTCATTTTAAAAATAAAGTAACTGGATACTACCCTCTAGTAAGGACTTGGTCAAATAGCAATGTTGAACAACTGAGAGCAAGATTTCAAAGGAGAAGTTTAGGCAATACTAGGTGTAAAACTTCTTTTTCAGCGGGAAACAGTGAATAATGACTTGAAAAGCACCTAGTTCACATACACACCATATGTACATAATAGATTGTTGTAGTATTTTTTTTAAAGAGGGGGGAGGGTAAAAATAAACTTTGTGAGATACTGAAGCATGATCTTTCAACTTCCTGCAACTTGACTGCAAAAGTACCACCTCCTAGGCCCTGGGAGCTCTTACAGGTTTATTCTCTTCAGAAGAGAGAGTTTACTGATGTTTGTTTTTAAATATCTCTTTATGTATTATCATATGATGGAATAACTGGCTGGGTAGATGAAGGGAGAGCGGTAGATGTCATTTATCTTGATTTCAGCAAGGCTTTTGACACCGTCCCTCACAACATCCTCCTGGGCCAGCTCCTGAAGTGCGGGGTAGATGAGTGCACAGGGAGGTGGATTAGGAACTGGCTGGATGGCAGAGCTCAGAGGGTGGTGATCAACAGTGCAGAGTCTGGTTGGAGGCCTGTAGCTAGCGGGGTCCCCCAGGGGTCAGTCCTTGGTCCAGTCCTGTTCAATTTATTCATCAATGACCTGGATGAAGGCACAGAGTGCTCCCTCAGCAAGTTTGCTGATGATACCAAACTGGGAGGAGTAGCCGATACCCCAGAGGGCTGCACTGCCGTCCAGAGGGACCTGGACACACTGGACAACTGGGCGGTGAAAAACCTCATGCAATTCAACAAGGCCAAGTGCAAGGTCCTGCACCTGGGGAGGAATAGCCCCAGACACCAGTACAGGCTGGGGACCGACCTTCTGGAAAGCAGCTCTGCAGAGAAAGACCTGGGTGTCACGGTGGACAACAAGTTGACCATGAGGCAGCAGTGTGCCCTCGTGGCCAAGAAGGCCAATGGGATCCTGGGGTGCACTAAGAAGAGCGTCTCCAGCAGGTCGAGGGAGGTGATCCTGCCCCTCTACTCAGCCCTGGTGAGGCCACATCTGGAGTATTGTGTCCAGTTCTGGGCCCCACAGTACAAGAGGGATGTGGAGCTGCTGGAGAGAGTCCAGCGCAGGGCCACAAGGATGATCAGGGGCCTGGAACATCTGCCCTATGAGGAGAGGCTGAGGGAGCTGGGCCTGTTCAGCCTGGAGAAGAGAAGGCTGAGAGGGGACCTGATCAGTGTCTGTAAGTACCTCAAGGGAGGCAGTGAGGAGGATGGTGCTGGTCTCTTTTCAGTGGTGGCCACTGACAGGATTAGAGGTAATGGCCACAAACTGAAACACCAAAAGTTCTGCATGAACTTAAGGATTTTTTTTTTTTTTTTTTTAACAGTGAGGGTGACAGAGCACTGGAACAGGCTGCCCAGAGAGGTTGTGGAATCTCCTTCTCTGGAGATCTTCAAAACCCGCTTGGACGCAGTCCTGTGCCACGTGCTCTAGGTGACCCTGCGTGTGCAGGGGAGTTGGACTAGATGATCTCTAGAGGTCCCTTCCAACCTTAAGCGTTCTATGATTCTATGAAAAGCTATTTCTTCCTAAGCTCCAGTTAGCTTTCATTTTCTGCTACCAGCCCTGAAATATCCAAAGAATAGACAAGCACTTGTACTGATTTTAATCTCCTTTCTCCACAAAGCCATTTTCCTTATGTCTGTCATTCACAACTTGAATTACTGTTACAGTAAATCAGAGAAGGTAGGTGAACAGTTTAAATAAATTTTTTATTCACTTATTTACAAAGGCAATGACTCAACAAATTGAAAAGTATGATTTGCATTTTCCCACCACCTTGAGATACTGCACATACATAAAATATGCAGCCTAGTGAGTAAGGCGCAATATTTACATCACACTAGTACTGCAAAAAGCACTTAAGATGAGTTCACCGTAACACTTGGAACTTAAACATTTACTCTGTAAATGGCAGTAATGCTGAAAAAGAAATTGCAGGTTTCACTTAAAGCATCAGTGTGCTAATTTTAAGTCAGATTGCAAACATGCAATACTAATTAAAGTCTGTTAAAGGGATAAAAAACCAATACCCCTCATTCTCAGTTTGGTAAAGCTAACAATTTGATACAAGTGTACTTTTTACTGGTCTGAAAACTAATGCTAGTAACTCTAGTATTAGACTAGCTACTTAACTCTACGGGGGCAAATGTCTCTTCCTCCCTAGACAAGGGGCAAAAAAATAAAATAATATTAAAAAAAATATATATATCAACTCCTAGATTCGAATTCAGGCTATACCAGAAGCATAGTACAATACCCACACATTCACAAATTTATGAATACAAATTGCTACAAAGGCAGTGGCAGGACAGCCTGCTTTATCAGCTTAAAAAAAAAAAAAAAGTCTTAATGGTAAATAATTTATTGCAACCCCAAACAAGAAAAAAGTCACTTTTGATTTTATTTCCATTTTGATATCCTTCAGTTCTTCCCCAACTTTAAGGCTGTAACCATTATTCTCCATTTAGAAAGAAGCCAAGCAGAAGGTATGCATCCAAGTCATATCTTCCTGCCTGAATGAACTAGTAGGAAATTAACGAGCTCCAAAGACAACAGCCTTGTAAGCCTTGATGTGCTGGGCAGGGGCCTTTATAGCAACATGTGGCAGGAATACTTTGTTTTTCCAGATTCTTTACTGCTATTCTGTAATAATTACCTTTCTGAAAGGGGTGCAGTTAGCTGGGTGGGAGAAAGAAGAAAATAATTCCTGTATTTCTTCCCTACCCTACTGCCTGTTGTGATATGGAAGTTACCATCATAAGAGGACAGTCGAAGCTAATACAACCAGTGTTTTATCCTTTAGTGTTTTTGAGATTTCATTTATGCCCAAAACTAATACTTCATGTAGTAGAAGAGCAAAGTATTTTTCCAAATATCTTTTGTATTAGTAGAAATCAGTTTAATTCAGTATACTTGTCTTCTCATACAATATAGGTGTGTAAAAGATTTGCAGTCTAAGGATGTGATTTGCAAATTTGCACCAAAATGTACAGTGTGCATGTTTTGTTCTGAGGGGTACCACAGCCACGTCATTCTGAATTCAGAATTAATGCATCAGTTACAGCCGTATCCTCTTGCTCTTGTGACAGCTTTTTCCAGCTACTCACAACTTCCCCCGGCAGTAGTTTGTGTGAGAAGACCTGTGTGGCAAGGGTGCAGGACACTCCTGGACACACGCAAAGACGGGAACTTAGCTTTTATCCAGTGGTCTCTCTGATGAGCTGGGCTCTAGGGCTGGCACCTCCTCCGTGCTACAAATACCATCAATCACAGGGACTGTCGTGGGGGTTGTGAGAGGCGTCACAGTGTGTCCAAACCCCTGGTAATGACCCATGGGTGAAGATGGCATTGAAGAAGCATCAGAAATTGGATCTTGAGTAGACGAAGACAGTAAACTTGTATGCTCGTTCTGTTCATGGTCCTCAGCAAAAAACATTTTCCTTGGCTGGCCCAGAACTGTCCTTCCTAGAATTAAGCCAAATGAAAACTGCCTTTCAATATTTGCAGCAGTTTACTGAAATTTTTGCAGACAGACAGTATCAAACACATGCTGAATTTAAAAACAAAAAACAAACAAAAAAAAAACTTTGTTTTTAAGAAGTTTCACATTGAAATTGTTAGTTTAAAATTAATAGAGATGTATTTTCATTAGAAAATCCTTCTCTTCTACCAGAAATATCCCAAATTTACCTGAGAGTCATCTTTTAAAAGTAAAATTAAGAATTATGTTTTTCCTTGAACAAGATTACTGGAAAAAAACAAAATACTGGATATGCCATGAAAATCAGCTGCCATTATCAAGGTAATAGAATTATGCCTAAAAGGATAAAACGAAGCAAGAAATACACTACAAATCTTTATTACTCACCAACATTTCGAACTTGTTCTGATATATCTGCTCTTAGATCAGAAATATCCCACATTGCAAGAAAGGAGTCAAAGCAGGACCCTTCTTCAGCTTCCTGGACATAAGGTTTATAGGAAAAACTGTAGTGATGAGCAATAGCAGCGAGGAACATCTCGACACAGATGATAAAATCCTGTAACAAGGAGTGAGATGGCAACTAATATTTAATCAGTCACAACTCGAGAAAAAAGTGTTTCTAGGCCTCTTCTAACATTGAAAGACTGATAGAGATTGATTGTCTTGGGAAAACAGCTCCAGGTACTTATTCCTAGAGCTCCAATATTCTTGGAGTCCTCCAGCAGCCGTGTGTACTCCACTTACACATACATCTCAGTCCCTGCCTGGCAGATTGACTCAGGGAAAGTGAAACTCCAGCAGCTCTATGATGAATTACTTTGTGAAGAATCGCAAGGACAGCCAAAATAAACACTTAACCAGGATAAGCTTCTCCTCCCCCATCCCTCCTAGGCAACACATGAATATAGAGGAAGTATGTGTGGAGTGACCGATGCTTAATCCAATTTATAACAAACCCAGTTGTAATCTAGCCTGTGTTAATCACATATGCCAATATCTGAGTTCTGAAGATGAGCCTGGCATCTTGCATAGAGTAATTAGTCTTAAAAGGTAACTGTCTGCTCCCACCTGTAGGCCTGTAGCCACAGCTTCCACGCTTTGCCATTCCCAGGTGTGCTTCTCAGAAATAACACCCACTTTCACCAGCAGCGCAATGAGAACCGCTTGCCTGCAAGGATTATCTGTTAATACTCAGTGCTGCATAAAAGCCTCCCAAACACAACTGAGAGACAATGGCCCAGGTTGTACCATGTGTGTATTTAGATTTTAAGGGCAACAATACAAGACAAACTAGGCTAAGAAAGAAGTCATTCACCCATGGTCCTAAAGACCAAAAGAAAAGTCAACAGTTTTCCCAGTAATTGGTGTAACTTGCCTATCATAATATTACCACAGCCTGCATAGTAACAGCCAAACAGTCAAACACAGCTGATTGGGAGTGCTGCTTAAAGTATACAGGTAGTATCTTATTTTGAAAAGTCTTCAAATTGCTAAGCAAGCAAAATAATCTCAAGTGAACAAGACTACTACATCTAAGACCCTGACTTATATCTGAAATATCCTTTTTCCCCTCACAGCACTTGAACAATATGGTAGATTTTTGAGGCATCTAACCACATCACACATGCATCTTTTTCGATTCTTTTATATCAATCCAAGAAAGCAAAAAAGGAACAATTAAATCACTTACCAGAAAGAAACAAAAACTACCATCTTCACACAAAGAAACTTGCCAACAGGCTGGATAGGGTTCAGTTCTTCACGAAGTACTTTGTAAAACAGCACTAGACAATACATAGCAAACTAATGAGAAAAAAAAATGAAGAAAAACTTTCAAATCCTTATGTATTTGATAAGTTGTTTTACAGCATCTCTTCAATTATACAAAATGTATCACTGTATGATGAAAACTTAAAGAGCTGCCTATTTTAGGAAAAAAATGAAGTTTCAGATTTAACAAATCTATGCCCTTCCATCTGAAAGCCAGATTTTTATTTTGCCTGGACTTGTATTTCTGAAATGCATGGCTGTCAAACAGCAGCTGAGGCCATCTCTCCAAACAATGAAACAAGGCACAGGGCGCTACTGTGAAATGTTTTCATCGCCAAGTGACTCTCCAGGGAAAAAGGCACACAAGGCACATGCCCATTCAAGCTTCTGTTGAGAACTTCCAGAAGGTTTTCTCTTTATGGCAAATAAATATTTCTCTTTATGAGAAATGAATATGCAATGAATGCATAGGCAATTAATGCAATCATCACTGCAACTCTCAACAAGTTTACCTATCACAGACAAAGGCAAGCAATCAAACTAATACCTCACTGCCCTTTTCACACATTCCTTGCCTGGAATTGCTGTCACAGTAGGAAGCAATGACGACTCCTTCTGAACACAGTAGTGGCAGGAGAACACCCTTCTCATCTGAGAACAGCTTTCTCAGATGGAACTTCATGGCTGCTGTAGCCTAGAGAACTAAAATACTAAAAGGAAGCAACCAGAGTGGATGCTCTCTCTTCTTGCAATGGTTCATATGCAATATGCTCTTCATGAAGCACAGGAATCATTCCTTGGCCTTCCCATTAAGCCACCAAGCACAATCCCTGGTCTCCAAATCATTATTTTCAGTTCCAGGGCTGACATCTTACATTCTCCCTATCACCTGGCTGCTCAGTCAGCCTCCTTTTGGCTTCTGCAATCAGAGACTTCCACACCAGAACAATTTTCTTGCTCTAGAATAACACATTCAACATCTGTTAAGGTAAATTTCAACTTAAAAGGTAAACTGTTAGATATTCCTCAGCTGAGTTTTTGTCCTAAAATACAGGAAAAAGCAAACAAACAAAAGCTAGTTATTACGCAGTCCTGTCCTACCAAAGGAAAAGTGCAAGACGGGGTAGAAGCTCTGTGCATAAGGCACCGTTTCCATTTCTCAGGCTCTTGCTGTCAACCTTACTACCACTAGCTTCCTGACACCATATTTTTTAATGAAACCCCTGATGAGCCACTGTGTGTGATTGAGAGGAGGCCAAGAGGGCAAGGGAAGTCGCTTGTTCTTCCGGGGGGGGAAGCTCACAACTCTCATCCCTGACCATTCCCTCATCGGACAGCTCAGGGTACAGAGGTGAGACATGTTTTTTGCCACTTAATAGTAAAAGCAACACAGTATTACCCATTTTCCTACTGCATTCTGGTACTGCAGTTAGATACATGCATGGAATTCAACAGATAAAACCAGAAGTCTACTACTCATAGGAACTTCCCAAAATTAACACAATTAGTCTCAATAGTTCATGCAAGAAAACATTCATGTAATACTATTACTACAATTATTTAAAAGAGCAGGAAGAGGCACTTGATACTCACTAGCTGTGACATGTTGTTAAGTATAACCAAGTAAGTCCAAGCATTGTTGAAGCTGAAGTTTCCTTCATCATATACTCCCACCAGCTCACAAATTCTGAAAGTATTTTAGAATTAATCACTATGTAGTAAATGATCAACACTGATCAGTTGTTAGAATTCAAAATCTCTTTTGGTACTCAAATATCAGCATTGGGAATCTGTGTAGGAACTACAGTCTTCAACATATAGTATATAGGATGGCAAGTTTATGCATTTTCCACAGAGGAAACAGTGTTTTAATTTCATTACATATGTAGGTACGTTAATTTGATTTCTAGCACAGAAAATGAGAGCAAAGATACATGGCTAACATATCCTATATTGAATTAATTGAGCAATTAAACATAATTTTATTTTGGTTAATCTGTTATCAATATTTCTTAAGAATGGTAAATTTTCACAGTGCCATAAAATTTAACAGTTAATAACTACCAATGCAAAGTTTATAAAAGGCTCACACACCACAGCACCAACATGCATAATTGGCTGCTATTCCTTTTCCTCTATGGTAGATTAGATGGGTCTACACAAAAGCATACAGTAAATCCTAACACATGAAAATCTTAATAAATGTAAATAGTTAATGTGAAACATGTCTTTAAAAATCCCAAAATGCTAAAACCAAAAGGAAAAGAGACAAGAAGAAAAATGAAGAAAAAGATCAGTACTATAAAAATATATTTCCTACATAAACACTATTTTACATCCTCCCCCACTTGTTTCAGCAGCAGGCATTAAATATTTATTATTCCAATTCTGCAAACAGTCAATTGCTATACAGAAACCATAAAGAAATCACAGGCAGATGCAAATTGCTCAGACCTGCTTCAAATACAACACAACAAAGCAAGTGCTCTTTTCAACTGCATCCATTCAATACAAAGGACATGAAATTTTTTTCCACTGTTACTCAGAATTACATCCTGAAGACTCATCTTAATTATTTATGAGCATACTTACAAAGCAATAATGGTAGTAAATGGTCTGACAACAGTGTACTGCAAAACACCCAGTTTACATCTAAACAACAGAACTCTGTAAGAGAAACAAAATTCAATGTATTAGAATTTAAAGAAAATTCACTTAGGGAAGTTTCATGTCCTCAGCAGTTAAATGAAATTAGATTTTTATTTCAAAGTATATAGCGCATATGCACACAGTGGAATAGACTTAGACTATATAGATATATAAATGAAAATATTCAGCAATTCTTTTCTTTCAGCCATGGAAAAAATCAGCCTGTGTCAAAATGACAAGAATTCAGATTTGCAGTTTTTGAAGAGGTTTCAGAATTACTTACATTCAGAGTTTTTCTTTTATGTCATAAAATTTTAAATCTAAAATCCCTTAAGAAAGAAAACACACTGTCCATCAAATTAAACATGCAGAAATACAAACAGTTCATGAGTGTATGGATTTTCTTCCTTCAGCTGTGGAAGGAAAAGCAATGGACTAAACAGTATCAGTGAATCTGTATTTTTAGGAAACATTCTAGGACAGGAAAGAAAGCAAATTCAAGAAGGATGTTTTTGAAAAAGACAAGGAATATTTTTAAAAGATAAGCAACTGTTCTTCAGCACCATCTGAGTCAACTCTGGTTATTAACTTAAGAGTGATTTCTAGCACAGTAAGGTGAAAACACATTCAAAGCTACTTACAGTAGGTGTTCACAGATGATATCAAGATGCTTACAAACCATAAACTGACTTTGCCAAGCAACAAAATAGCTATGATAGCTATAACATAGCTTAAAATTTTAAAGACATCATATACTCACTCTCCCATAGCCCATGAGGGACAACAACACAGAGGAGGCAGATGTCTCTGCTGATCTTTGGCTTCTATTATTAATACCAGGTTTGGGTAACGGTTGGTCAGATAATTTGAAAGAAAAACCATAAAGTTATAGATGACATAAGCTTCATAGCACTCTCGACAGGTATCCACATATATTGCAATGTTGGGGTATTTCAAAGCTATCCACTGTAAAAACACAGATAAAACAAAAAAGTTAGAAGCAAGTAAAGTAAAACTGATTCCAAAGACAACACTAGCTGGCTAGTGTAGCCAAGTAACACATCTAGGTAAGAGCTACAGGACTTCAAGTATTTTTTTAGTAATGTGTGCACGGTGCTACAGCTAGCAACTAAATTTTTGCAGAAATACAAGTAGCACTTCAGATTGCGCCTCTACCTCCCTCCAGTGAAAGGACGCTTGAAGTGCAGCAAAAGAAACGCTCTGTTCTTGTGACCATACAAGGTTGCCCTTTAAAAATCACTAAGGATACGGGTTGCCTATACATGACCTAGTCCAACTAGGAAGCCACAAAATAAAACTATCTGCTCAAACCAACATATTCAATGTCCCTGGAGATTTTTGAGCTACATTTTTATTCCTTTGGTACAAAGTCTATTTCTTCTTATATCCAACATGTAAACATTTGTTCCGGCATGTTTGCAAGCTGTAGTAGACAGCAGCAGATGAGCCTTAAAGTGGAAATCAACCATCATGACTCTATGCAAAAGTTTCAAATAGAAAACTTTTTTTGTTTGTTTCGTAAAATTGTGATCATGGATCAGTTGCCAGAACTTTCTGGGTAAGTTTTATTTCAGAGTATCACACTGCTGTTGCACTGTCCCATGCAACTTGTGCTACTTTTTTATTTACTAAAGGCAGGGAGTCTGAGTTTATTATGTTTCCCTCCACTGCACTAGAGGGGACATGGTGCCCCCTCCAATCTACCCATCAGATCTACAGGAAAGTGCTTCACATCCTCATCACAGCTAAGACGACATCTGCTGCAACACCTTTGTGGAAGATGCGATGCTGGATCTAATAAACTAAACAAAATAAATACGATGTTTGAATCCTAATGGAGAACTGTATGTTCAGCTCAGAATACGCGCTCTAGAAAAATGCAATATATGACAGAAAGGCCATAAAATACAGGAGTTCAGCAAAAGATTTTCTTACGATCTGTTAGAAATGCTCTTGAATGCTACAGGTCAAGTGTCAGGATTTTTTCCTTTCAAAGGATAATTCTATGTTTAAAATTACAATTTCAATCTGAAGTAGTTCATATTTCCCATAGGAAACGGAAAATGTTGCTTTCTTGCCCACTTCCAGTTACTCAATCTTAGCTTTCCAAAAACATACATGTACACATATTTTTAAGAGAACAGTTGCAATTTGCCTAACACAAGAAAGGTAAGGCACCAACTTCCTTGAGATTGCATTTGGATCAATCCAGTCAACAGGTTTCTTACTAAGCTCTTACTGAAGTAGGAAAGACCAAAATAAGGCTCCTGATGCCCTTTACACATCTGCCATATGGGTTATTCAAAAACAAACAAGGTACAGTTAAGATGGATCACAAAATTGATCCCATAATCTCTAAAACAAAACATAATAACGTTAAAACTATTTTGGATGTCCTCCATAAGCAGGAGCACACTGTTCTTTCTACAAAAGATGACACCTTTTCTCACTCCAGAAAGCAAAGATAGAATCATTTTATAGATCTGCTAATACTTACACTGTCTAAGCTGTAAATCGGCACCATCCATAGAATCCTGTTACGATAATAAAAGAACAAGTATTATTAAAAGCATTTTAACCTGAATTAAATTTAACATCTACAGTACAGGTAAAATGTAAAATTCTACCTTATTATTGGTTTCTGTAATTCAGGTTGAGTGTAATGAACCAAGTGCTGTAGTATTCCCCAGAGAGAAATGGGGATAGTCATTAGTAGAAATATCCCAGCAATAAACCATGCCTTGGTATGAATTCCAACCTTCCAAAGAAGAAGAAAAGGGCAAGATAAAAGTTTCAGCATTAACACTTTTAAGTTAGTAGTACAGCAAGTACCATGTACCATGAATGAAGTTTTAGGATGAGCATTAAATATATAACCCAAACTATACTTAGTTTTTCTAATCCCTATTTTTGAAAATATAAACTTTTGTCATGTCTTGATCTGACCTAGAGCAGAGCAAAATATGAAAAGTCTTGCAAGCTACCATCACCAAACACAAAGTGTCAATACTCATTATTACAGGATTTCCTTGCTTTAGGTCTGGATCTTTGCTTGGTTTAGTGCTTCATTATAAAGCTCTGGCAGCTTCTGCATTTAACGTATCTTTAGCAATAGAATCAAGTTTCAGCTAGTAATATATTGAAACTAGTTGCAATTAACAATTAGAAATGTACATGTCAAATTACAGACATATGTGCTTACATCTATTAAAATGCAAATCATTTTATATCCAAATGCTTTTAAGATCTGTATGAGCAATCCCCAAGTACTAGAAAATGACAAACAGGGAAACTGTTTTTAAAACTTTTTTTTTTTTTTTTTTTAATACTGGGAGCTGGGACACTTCATATCTTCTATCACATTCTAGTTCAAAGATCTCAAAGTTTCTGAGGAATTTCCCTGACAGTATCAGATTTAGCTATTTGGAAAAGTCAGCTAATGCGTTGATGCAACACGAATAAAATTCATTATGCTGAACACACGAAGGTGTCAGAACAGGGCACACCGGTTACAAAAGAGAAAATCTAAACCACAATGAAGGCAGATTTTACTTGGCAGTGCATAAAATTATGCCTGGAAAAGTTATCTGGTGGAAGGAGCCTATATTGAGTAGGATAATGTATATTACAAGATTAAGTTTTTACATTCCGCCGGATTTGTTGCCATATGCCTGCACAATTCCCATGTGATCTATAGAGTGTAGGAAGGGCAACACGAAAGGCAAGGCTCCCTCGGGCAGCCCTGCCCGCCGCCGCACGCCCCGGGGCGCTGCGTTACTAACAGGAGCGCAAGGACGCCGGCCCCGCGAGCGACAAGGGCCCGCTCCGGGGCGCGCGGCCCCGGCGCGCTCTTCTGGCGCCGCCACCGAACGAGCGCGCCCGCAGGAGAGGGAACCCCCGCCGGGCGCTGCTGCCGCCTCGCACACGGGCATCACGAGGCCACTCTCGCCCTTTCTCTCTCCCGGTCACCTGCCTGCGCCGGTGACAACCGCCCTTCCCCCCACCCTCCCCGCTGCAGAAATGCGCAACCGTTGGGCGGCCGTAACGGCTCCTCAACGGCCACCGCGCGGGGGGGAGGGGAGCGCCCCTTCCCGCCCCTCACCTCCAGCTTCTGCAGCTCCCACACGCAGAGCGGCACCACGACGAGCAGCCCCACGATGTAGAGCAGCACCACGAGCGGCCGGATCCAGCGCCGCCAGTTCCCGCAGGTGCACGGCATCTTCCCGGTCCTCCCCGCCCGCCGCCTCAGCGCCCCGCCGCCGGGCCCGGCCGCCCCAGCGGGGCGAGCATCACCGCCCCTGCCGCTGCCGCTGCCGCCGCCCCGCGCCGCCGCCGCCTCCCATGCGCCGCCCCGGGGCTCCCGGCGCAACCGCCGCGCCCCCTCACACGCGCCCCCTCACACGACACTTCCGCCTCGCGGCGCTTCCGGCTCCCCCCGCCCCAGCCGCCACCACTCGCGCCGCCGCCTCCCATTGGCTCGTAGCCCTGCCTGTCGGCGGTGCCCCGCCCACCGGGGCGGTGAGCGCGGGGAGTGGGCGCCGCGGGGACAAAGGGAGGCGCCGGCCACCCCCCTCTCCCCCAGTGTGGTCTCTTCCGCCAGCTCTCTCTTCTCGTCCCCCCAAGCCCCCCCGGGGCGTAGCGCAGTGGTCTCGCCCGCAGCCTCGCCACGCCGCCGGTGGGCACGTGCGCTTGCGCAGTGGCTGTTGGCGCGCGAGGACCGTTTTTTCGGTTGGGCAAACGGTTTGTCGCGTGTGGAGCTGCTCTTCGTGAGGTAGCCATGCCGTGGCTCGGCAACTTGGGGATCAAGTCTTAGCTCTGCACGGGTCTTGCTGAAGGGAGAGATAGCCCCTCTCTTTTCGTCTTTTTTATTTTCAACAAAAGTAATGAATAAAGCATCACTGAGGGCAGAAAGTGATTCCTGAGGTACCACACCACACTCGCTGCCTACGCAGATAACGGATACATGCCGCAGCTGAGAAGCATGGAGCTACTGCCTTGTGCCAAACCACGTGGGCGCTAGAGAGTGCTGAAAGTAAGGGAGTTTACAATGGAAAGTGCTGTGCAAGGCAGAATTGCAGGAATTAAAATTACGTAGATGTGACTGGTGTAAATTCACAGCCCAAGTCTCTGTTAACGGAATTCTTCCTGAACGCACATCTGAGAACTGGACAATGTGAGCAATATGGTGCTAATGATGCACTAATGATTTCAAGAAAAAATGAGGGGCTCTGATATGAAGAACCCAGCATACATATGAATAATACAAAGTATCCATTAAGTTTCAAGTATTTGCAGGACATGTTTTCTGTATTTTCTGTGTTTCTTAAAAGCACTGTGGAAAAAATGTACGTAACTGTTACAGTAAGTTACTCCACATTAGATGGTGACAAAACAGAAGACCTCAGCCGATGAACCAAGTTAGGACTGTTGGTGATATTCAGTTGAATATCCAAGGATATGTACAACCGCAAGTGCTTGGAGGGACACAAATGCAGGCTTTTGTCTGAAAGAAGTGCCTAAGAAGTGTATGCTGAAAGAAATCACATGGAGCACAAGGTACCAAGTAACAGTGAATGGAATCTGTGGCTTTATCTCTTTGAGTAGATTTCTGGTAGGTTTTCCACTGTTAAGTTACCAGTGCTGCACCCCTTTATTCAAATAATGAAGCCACATAGATTGTGCTGACTTTGTATTGTGGTGGTATTATTCATATCCTCAGTAACTAGTAGGTTACTTTGCAACTGAGGAACTCATCTCACCCGGTTGGATATATGTTATTTAATTTAGTTTGCCTTTTCCTACCATTATCCAAAGTTTTGAACTGTGATCTGAATTACTCATCTCAGCAACTGCCTTGACCATAGAGAGTTGAGGGATTTAATACATAAGTAAAAAGTCTGATTCCACAATTGCATTTTCTTCCAGGAGTACAAATGGTAGTCAATAATTTAACTATCAATTTAATTTTAGAGTGTGGAGTTTAAAAAACATTTTTAGGGATACTGAAAGATCATCCCTGTGTTATAGCTAGGAAAATGGAAAATTGATGGAGGTAAGTAATTTTCTCAAGGTTATGGCAAACCTGAGAATAGAGTCTAGGTCATTCATTATGTCGGTAGTGAACAGTTCTTCCCATATAACCTTAAGCAGAAATACTGCATTTCTGTGTTGTATTTCCAGATCAGTGTTAAGGCAACTATTCAGTTTACCTGTGTTCTTTGTATGTAATAGTCATTGCTTTGAGCTTACTTGGTGTTTTACTGTCTGCTGGTGTTAGGTGTCCTTGTCTCAGGTCCCACAAGTAGGCATCTTTCCAAGAATGATTCTAGTCCCTTTAGAGTCAGACTTCTTAAAGTAAAGCTTAACACAATCATGTCATGTGTTTGCTGACTAGTAACCTCAATCTCTCAGCCAATTTCAGTCAAATTTGAGTCCAGAGTCAAAGTCCCAAACTCCAAACCACATTCCTTCAGATTTTGTGAAAGCTGGCAAAAGGTTTAGCCAAATTTAGTGCCTCTTTCTACCCTGCTGAAGGTCAAAAACATTACTTTATACATACAGTTTACCACAAGCATACTTGCTGGTCAGCCTCTCTAGGTTGATATTAATTAATATTTGATTAGAAGAATGTTAGACTAGAAAACCTTGTAAATCTTTTCATCCCTGCTGTCTTTGATTTCATGCAATGCCCTAGGGGCCCGATACACTGGGCACAATCTATGCAAGAAAGGTAATAAGACTATTAGATTGGATACCCTATTCTGGTGACTGCTGTTATTTGAAACCATGCTGTAAATAAGTGCGCAAATAAAATAACGACTATAAGTTAAAGAAATTCACTTCTGCAAGTAGATTGTTTCAAATGCTCTGAGAAACCTTTTTTTTTCTTTTTCAAAAAAACAAACCAGAAGAAGGTTGTTTTGTTTTAACCTCCAAGGATTTATGCTATTTTAACAGCAGAGAAAGCAGTTTTCAACCAGTTCATATCAGAATATGTGAATTAGTAACTTTCAGACAACTTTGAAAAATGCCAACTAGGACTTGTACTATACTAAGACTTGTAAACAGGAGTAGCATTCATAGCAAAGATGAGGCAATCCTCTTCTGCCTAGCATTGCCTACCTAGCCTGTCACTCCAGGCCTTAATTGAAATATTACACTTTGCACTTTGATACCCCTGAGAAGCAACCGGAATGATCAGAGGTTACAAATGCAAACTCGTTTGGGAATGACTGAAAGAATTATGTTTAAGGAAGATTGAAAGAAAACACAATAAATATAAAAAATTTACTGCAAAGATTCTTTTTTTTTCTGCTTTTGTTATATATGAGCATGCTGAAACAGCAACAAGAGGACCTGTTAAGCATTTGAATAGATTACATGGGAAGTTTCTGTAATCAACACCATTAGGGGTTCTTAGTGGAAAGTTCTTTAGATTTTATGTTTCAGAAATTATTTCTGGCTTTTGGTCAGAAAGGGGAACTGTGTGAGATTTGTTCTTGTTTTCTGTGTTTCTAGGAAACATTCTTTTTCTTTTCGAGAGCATGAGGACGTGCTCTATCTTTATTGTGCCAGGCTTCCATTGTGATCAACGAATTCTGCTTCTGAAATAATTTCATAGACCACATTGATTTTATAACAGAAACTGATATGAGTTGCTTAGAACATGGCCCTCAAAAGGCAGGGTTATTGTGAGCTGATAGTTATATACATTCTTGTTCCTTGGTGTTATTTCAACAACACAGGAGATACAACTCTGAACTGATATGCTCACATATAGTGGATTCACTTTAATTAATTCAAAATTTTTCAAAGTACTGTGCATTGAAAGTGTCACGTGCATTGTCAGTGAACTAATGCCACTCTGTGGAACTAATGCTGTCACTCGAAGACATACAGACCCCCTTGCTTTCAGCAAGAGGATACGTGTGAAATACCAATAAAACTCAAACTGACAGAGTTCATCTTCACTAACTATTAAAGCATCTAATATTAGAGAAAAGAGTAACAAAGCTACTCCCTAGAACTCAGAGAGAACAGCTGTGCTAGCATCATTCTCTATTACTGGAAAGACTGATGTGAATTACTGTTGATGTCAATCATTATGTACATTCTGCTCTCATGAATTTCAAATTTATTTAAAAGACAGTTATGTGAAAACATAATAAACTAGGATTATTCCTTCGTATATGGAAACTTATAAATAATTTACTAAATTAAAATGGCAAAATAGACTATTTTATAATTGCAATTTGAAAACTATGTGGTATATATTATTCATGAATTATATTTTTATTTATATGCCTACATTCCCTAGGTTTCCTATTTTTCTTTCTTACTTCATACCAGGCAAGTGAAAGCTCCAAGTGCTAACAAGACTGTCCATCTCGGCAGCTCAGAATTTCACTGTGGAATGAACAGTAATGCTTAAACTCAATTTCTCACACAGTGAAAATCAGAGATTTCCCCCTTTGAATGATGATAGCAATACTACCAGCTCTTTGAGAGTGCATCTAGGAGAGCACTGCTGATTAGATCACGCTCTACATTGGTGCTTACTTACGCCAGCAACTTTGCTAGGGAGTTTTTGTTTTAATAAAAATCGTAGTTGAAAATGCAAGCTTACAGAATTCCCTGAATGCTACCAGCACTAAAGATCTTTTTCTTTCCTTCATCAATTTTTTGCCACATTTCTGTCACAGAGTTGTGACTGGCTCCAACAAATTGATTTATGCTATAGAAATGCTGCTATTGCATCCTGATTATTTCTTTGCATTTTTTTATGGATGATCATTGAAAGGAATGCCTGTTGTTTAGTGCCAGAAATATCTATAACCAGCAGACTGGGTGATAATTTCAAGTTGACTATCTTTTTGTTCATGATTACTCAGATCTGTACGTGTTAGCAAAGCACTGACAGTTGTATTCTATGTATGGTGTGTTTTATGTACGGTGGCTCAAAATGTAGTGTGAAATGCAACAACTAGGGGCAATGTAAAGGAAGTAGTAGACATAAAATAATCAAAATATAGATAACCCTCATATATAAATCTTCAAAAGGGCTCATCTGTCATTACTGTGATTTATTAAAATA
Source organism: Tinamus guttatus (assembly GCF_059628265.1). NCBI lineage: Eukaryota > Metazoa > Chordata > Aves > Tinamiformes > Tinamidae > Tinamus > Tinamus guttatus. The sequence goes on along the minus strand of NW_028288781.1, from coordinate 4,960,181 downwards.
CAGAAAGAATTTAGCATGCCAAGTTGTAAAATCCAGCAAGTTGATCATGAAATCTTCTTGTCCTGTCAAATTCTATAATACAAAAACCTCTCCAAAATTTTATCATATATGACTTGCAGTAAAGAACAACTAATACAACTCTTGGTCGAAAGTCCATGCTTCAGGTGAAAGAAAAATTAAAATTTACAGATCTTTGGGATGTTTTCTGCAGAAGGAGGACTGTTTGGTTATTTAATATGTCATTCATAGGAATAAAATCTACCTGAGAGTAGTATGGAAGGAAAGGTGGAAAAGATGCTGATCACCACCTTCTCTACAGAAGAATTCTATCAATTCTGACAAAAACTGTAAGCATAGATCATTTCCATAGCCCATCACCTGTGAGGAAAGAGGATTGTCTTGTAAAAGAGTCAACTGCAACTTTCACTACGCATAGAACCTTCTAAGTCTACAGAAACAAAGCATTAGCTGGATTTTTGTCTCCTTTTCTCCTTTGTTTATTATGCACCATTCTGTTGAGAAGTTAGCAGATTTTTATCCAGAACTTCCCTTGTCACTGATTTTTTGTTCACAAGAATTCTTAAGTGCTGATATTGAAGTTTTTTCAAGAAATAATCTGTCCTGCCTAAAGAGTTAGGCAGTGCTGTTGCTTAGGTAGTACCTGCTGCTACAGGCACTGTCAGTGCTCATTCAGGAAACACGTTAGTGAACTCTGGTCAAAAAGACCAAAGTTTTCAGCCTTCTAGATGGCTTGCAGCTACAGCTTTAAAAAACAGTATAAGTACCCATGAGGGTTTGTTAACAGAGGATATTCTCTCTCCTTTCACTCCTTTCTCAGGAAATAATATGTGGTATTTGCACATGTGGTATCCTACTCAGCAGAGTTGGAAGGGTTGGATTTGCCTGTAGGTGGGGCACAGGAACTGTTTCTGGTTAAGTTTTCATTTCAGCCAAATTGAGAAAGTAGTGTTGCCAAAAACGCACATTTAACACGAGTCATACAGAAGAATCGCATGAAACTAATTTTATTACTACGAAACTAATTAACTGATTTTTGAGCACTTAGAATACATTATAAGGGAATCCTCAACAGACAGCTATCTGATTGTGCTGCTTATTTGACTGGCAAGAACGTATCAAAGCCCTGCAGTAGATGTATTTTTAATGACTAGTATTTATATTGGCTAGGTAAATAGTTATTAATTTGTATCGCCCTTTAACTGTATTACCCAGGTAACGCTGCTTAGGTGTAAATAAAGTAAAAACAGTTTTTTTTTCTGTTGAAAAAAAAAAAGAAGAAACAACAGGACAAGCCTTACTATTCTTCATTGTTTTAGCTAAAAAATAGCTGAAATAATGTATCATTTTCATAGCTGAAATGATACATTATCAAAAATGTTTTAGCTTGAGAGATAAGTAGAAACATTTTTTAAATCTTCCATATTTCTGAAAAAATTGTTTTGTTACTTGACACTTCCTCCTAAAATTCCAACTTTGTTCTTAGTGGTTCCATAAAGCAAGAAGAAAAGTACATGCGCAGAAGGGTACTTGAAGCGTTTTTTTTTGCAGATAGGATTGAAGTATTGTTCCAACAAATACCATAGAATAATACCAGTAACCACTAGGATGTGCTGTCCGTCTAAAATTGAAACTCATATTTTAAGCGACTGAAGCAGTAAAATTCTCAAGTGTAATAGAAATATAAAACCTTGGTATTCTCATATAAAGTATAAAATACAGATTTTCATATGGAAAGGAATTTCATATGAAAGGAAAGGGGAATTTGAATGATAGGATTTTCTTTCTATCAGGCAAATACCTTCAGCAATCATGCATAAAATAATGAGTTTACTAAAGGAGTGTCACAGCCATGACATCATTTCAATTTGTTAAATACCTAACACTGTATTTTAGTGTTTGTATTTTAGTGTACGTAATTTTGAAGACTGTGATCTGTGTTAAGGCCTCATATGCATATCATGTGCAAATACATGCATCATTTTTACATGAAAAAAAAAATGTTCCACAATAAAATCCTTGTTTGATTAGTAGTTCAATGTACTATTACTTGTGGAAAATATAAACATTACTTGTCTGAAATATAAACATGTATCAATGTTCAATGTTAGTATTTGTGGATTTAAATTGATATGTTGAATTAGTGGTTGTAAAACAAAGTATGTTTATCAGAATGTAGATCCCCAAAACTGTGATAATGGAAACATTTGAAACACGTTTCTTAAAATTTGCCCTTGTCATGTCAGTTGTTTTTGGTGATTTAACCTTGAAACTGTTTCATATATTAGGATTTCACTTAAGAGTATATTAGCCATTACAAAGTGATAAGTAGTGTAAGTGGAAAAAGTAGATTGAAAGACATGCAGAAGTTACAGGGTTATTTATTTAGCTGCTCAAACCATAAATAAGACACGAAGGGGTTGGTGTTTGGTAATCCTTTCAAACTAGCAATAATCCTCACAGACAACTATAACTAAAGAATTCCTCCAGTAATAAACTGCTCATAACTCATGATATATTTTTTTTTCTTTGGGATTTTCTGTGTAAAAAATACATCAGGAATATAAAATGTTATAGATTCTGAAATAATAATTTTATAGCATAGACAACATATTTTGTTACCAGTAATGATGAAGTCATATAGTAATTATTTTTTATTATTTTTGATTATGTGCTGCTACTTGAATCAAGCTTGCATGATATTAAGTATTATATTTCCAATCATTTCTTCTAACTCCACACAAAAGAGGAAGTTTACTAAAGATAAGTTTTGACCATGCTTTCTTAGTTGTTGCCCATCAGTGTTGTAAGTATCCTGAAGGGTAACAAACTGAAGGGTAACAAACACAAAACGGCTATTTATTCTTCAAAAAAGCTAAAACAATATAAGCCCTTTTAAAAATAAAGTCCTAATCAATTAAAACATACCAATATAACAGAACAATTTCTTTTGAAAGGTGTATTTCTCCCTTTTTCTTTACTTTTCTGTGAAGTATAAACTAAGTGTATGTCTGAGAGCCAGCAATTCCCCCATTGCAATTCTAATTCTGATACTGACTCAATGGTGGCATGCAACAATTTATCACATTTTTTTAATATATAAAATTGAAATAATATGACCCGGGTGATATGAAGATTAATTATAAATCATTCTGAAAATTTGCATTCTGTAAGTAATGATTGTTTCTGAACTGCTGACTCTAAATCACTTGGGATGAAACCTGGAAGAAGACATAAACACTTGATACTGGACTTAGATAGAATTTAGGTGCCCAGGCTCAAAACTGTGATCCTAAAAATATTCACGCAGCTGCCACACAACCCTGGAGGTACCTAAACTTGATTGGAAGCTTAGATACTTTATGCTGTGAAGTGCATAAAGTACTCCAGCGGTGCTTTTATGTGCTCTCAAAGGTGCTTAAGTCTTAATAAGACCGGGCAGCCTAGTATTTATCTCAGATTAATGCCCAATACAGGTCCTAAAAAGTAAGACATGTTTCCATGGAAAGGTCCAGCCCAGTATGTATTCCCTGAAAATGCCTAGCTGCTAAAGGTAGGCCAGGATCCCACAGTGAGAGCTGGCCCCATGGTGGAAAACACTTTCCCTTTAGACAATAGCTCAATGGTTAAAACAGGCAGAAATGTGTGTGAGATCCAGGTTCAATTCCTTTCTCTGTCTAAAAGGACTCAAACCTCCTAAGTCTGCTTTGGTCAGCAGCAGCAAACTTTCTGGAACATAGGGAGAAGTCTCCAAAATTCATTTCACTTTCTAAAGAAGATATTCACTAATGACTGTTGACTTTTAAGCCTTGCAGCTGTGATGCATTCATGAGAAAGAGTGGCTGTTTTTCTACTTTACAGAAAATAGATAAATGTTCAGCACTGTGTAAATACAGAAAGAGTCGTAAGAGTTGAGACTGGAACCCAGGATAATGTGCTTCCGTGAGTGCTTGCTTACGTTAGCCTGCTTGTACACAACAGAATGTCTTTGGAGATACACCAATCAAACATACGTCATGCATTGTACAGAGGTTCAACTACAGGGTTCTCAATTCAGTTATGTGGGCCAGGAAGGGAAAACAAAATGTTGTTACACTTAGTAGTTCAGTACCTTGGCCTTTTCTACTTCTGTCCTAGTCTCAGCAATAAAGGTTTGTACAATACGGTAGAAACCTCTCTTCTCTCTCTCTGTCCGTGCTTGTAGTCAGTTCTTAAAATGACCATTGGAAAAAAAGAAACATATTCTGAACCTCTGCTCTTCCTTTAGAAGTCAGAGTCAAAAATATTTGTGATGTCCCTGAAAACAGATTTGGGCTCTGAGGGTTAATGCAGAAATGAAACTTTGTGACGAGTTTCCCGTATAGTACCTGCTCTATCTAATGCTCAAGTGTTTCTGCTGTGATTTGCCAAACCTCTTCTTTCTGCGAAGTCAATACCTATCTCAATGTTTTAAAACAGATTAATTAAAAGGAATTTTGTAGTGATTTTAAATTTAAATCCTCTGAGACATGTTCTGTTAAGTGGCTGAGAGAACTGCTAAAATGAGAACAAGAAAAGTAAATAGGCTTTTCTTTCCACACTATTTGCTTTTATCTTTTCATGGATTTGTTTAGCAAAAATTTTTGTAACAGCTTATGCATATGATTATCCTATGATTGAATCATCATGGAATAAAACTGTAAAGAGAAAGTATTCCGTTTTGTATGAACACTGCTATAGAGAAGTATAAGTTGTGAGGATGCAAACAGACTTTGATCACTACTGTCATATAAACAGTAATGTGACTGGAAGATAACCATCATACTAACTACATTTCAAATAGATAACTGTTAGCTGTTAATGGGAAAAAGAAGTTTTTTGGTAACTATGAAAAAGAAAACCTCTCATTCTAAGTCACCACTCTGCTTAGACTTGAGACTGTTAGTGGTTTTATGGACACTAACAAATTGCCTGCTTTTGTGCTGCAGTGTAGTGAAATCCATGAAACAGATTGAGCCCCCTTGAACTGGGCCTCTGGAAAAAAAAAGCTCTTCCATATTTTAAAGTGGCTTTTTAGGCCTCCTGAGTCTTTCTGGCACATCATTCTCAGACCCTTATGGATTGGGTTGCTGCCAAAAAGCTCTTTTCCCACAAAACTTCAGTAAACTTTGAGTGCTAGACACTGGAGTAGTGCATTTCCCAAAGAGAAATACAGTATTCCTACAGTGTAGGAATTAGCCTCTGAATGAACTCAACAGTATTTTTCCTCAGTATTCTTGCAAATACAAAAATTCAATCTATATCTTACACTGATTTAGCACTTTGTTTCTGTTGAAGTAATGATTTTGTTTTACTAGCAGTGTGATCTTTTTATGAATTGGATATGTTTGTTCTTATGTAAGTGTACTTTGATTTTACTAGGCATTAAACCATACTTACATTTAATTGCAAACATATCAAAATATTTCTTAACTGCAAAATATTTCAACTCAAATAATCCAGAGGAAGAAATATGCTAGAGAAGCCAAATCTGGCTTAGTTACCAGGGCTAGATAAAGTGAGTACAAACAAGTTTGTAGCATTTCTTTGGACAGTTGTCTGGTCTCTCAGACCTTGTCAAATTTTAGCATTTTATAGCTTCTGTTAAACACACAAAAAATGCCATTGAAAATGAAATTTTGTATATAATGTTTTTTTGCTGTCCTACACTGTCCCCTCACTCTTGTGCTAGGAGTTTGCTGTAAGCTAATTTCATGTTCCAGGAAGGACTATCTTTTCTTTTCTGTGAATGCTTGAAGTGCTTGAAAGTTAGAGTAACAGAGAATGAAAATTTCTTGTGATTTACTTTGAAGGAACTCTATTAGAGGTGGCCAGGGAAGAACTTTAAGAAAAAGATTCAAATTGGCCACTGCAAACTCTCAGTGTGCCACATCTGGTATTGCATAGTCCTGGGGCAGGAATACTGAACTTTAATGTTTTAATTTGCTTGTAGAATATTCATACATGAGCAGAGGCCAGGGGACCATTACCATAACAGGCTCGATCCTGCTGTGTGAGCCAGCACTCCCAGGTGCATCCCTGCAGCTCCAGGCGACTTGGCTGGGTATTGCTTTCACATAAATGAAAATAGAGTTTTGAGTAAATGAAAATAGAGTTTTGAGTCAAATGGTTAACTCAGTTCTGAGAGATACTCTGACAGTATCTGAATGAAGAAACTGGCTCACCTAGATACCCAGTCCTACCCTGCTAACTCAGGCAAAGCTTCCACTGACTTCCAAGAAGCTGGTTTAGTTCCTCTCCAAGGGTGAGTTGTGTCAGAGTAAATAGAATTATATACTTTCCTTGCAATCCCCGATTTTTATTTGTCTGATTCTGAAAAAAAATATTTTGTAGTCAAAAAGTCCCATGCTTTGTCCTCTTCAAGCTGATTTATTTTGGGAAACTCAAAGGAAAACTTACTAAACTTAGGTTAGAGACTTTCATGCTACCTTATACTGATGATTTTCCAGGTCATTGTAGCTCGACCTGCTTTGGAGTTCCACCAGGCAGTGAAAGGTGTGTCCCTGAAACATCATGCTACTTTTAAGCATCTGCTTCTAACTATCTGGGCAAAAATATTTCAGGCAAAAGCCTGATAGGATTTGTACATTGGTTTTGGGAAAGGCATGAATATCATGATTATTTTCTTTTTAAGAAAACATATCTTTAGAGAGTAAGAAAGACAATCAGCATGAAAAATTTCAACCAGGCAGTTATCGTGAAAGTCACAATCAATGTAAAGCCGGGTCTTGTAATAAGCTAGTGAGCAACATCAATAACAAGCAGCAAAAGCAGCCACACCTATGAGGCTCTTAACGATATCTCAGCGGAGTGTTTTAGACATCTGCCCAAGTGTTCTGAGATTGAAGGCAGAGCTTGAATAGTTTTGTAGCTTCTCTCAGTATGGCCTTGGCCAGCCTGAGTAGAAAGCTATGGAAGGGCAGCGCTGCTATGGTGGAAGGAGCCTTGCTGTGGAAGGACGGCTGGCAGGTACGTTTCAGGGTGAAATATGGTGACCCTGGGACATTTCTGGTAGAACTAGTTTGCAGAAATGTACTGGCATTCAAAGAGATGAGTCATGCAGATCTTACGCTTTATTCTCTCTCTCCTAACAACTTCCTATGGTGTTGGTAAGTATACGTGCTGTAATGCAAAGACCCATATTAATAATGAACTTTGTCAGAGACTTCTCATTAAGAGCACTGAATAAGAATACCACAGTGTCTGATATCAACTGTTCAAAAGGAAAGGAAGTCTAGGTGACCAGCAGGAACCGGCAGGGAAAGGAATGGCTAATCACTTTTCTACATTTCTAATGGATCACCTATCTCTGTAAAACTGAACATATGTATTATTAATTTATTGTCATTTACTGATCTCATGCCAAGGCAGGGTATGATTATCATTAATTATCTAGGTATCATTTTAGGCTTTACTATGGACACTTTATAGAAGTTTAGTTATTTAAATGGTGCATGAAAGTTCTTCCAGCACAATATTAAAGCAGAATCACTCTGCATTTCAAAATTAAGGAGTATGTCCTGTAAATCACTGCTCAGATGGTCTCATCAATTGCCTTGATAGGTAGGTTCAAAATTTTTATGCTGCAGCTTTTCCCTCACCTTTAAGACTGTGTCTGCTAAGTGGTAGAGCAGGACATGGAAGTATAAATACATATCCTGCTGTCACAGAGCGGTGCTCTGCCAGAGCCTGGCAGAATCTAGCTGGTTGAAACAGGGCTGAAAACTACCCAGGGTGATTTAAGGCTTGGTCCATGCATGTGATGCATGTGCTAATAAACTAGTTATAAAACCTCCATTTCAAACAGGAAGGGAGTGTATCAACTAGAAATCAGCAGTATCAAAGCCTGGGCCAAGAGGAAGGTTAATGTATTCTCTTGCAAAGATCTGTTTCATCTGAGGAGATGAGAGTTTGTCATCAAAACATAAGCTATTCTGCAGCTCTTTGCTCAGGAAATGTAACAGTAAATGCTCTTGCAATTTTTGTTACAATTTAATTTTTCTATTTTAGTACTGTTTAATTTGAATGTAAAGTATGTTTCCAAAAATCTACAAAATATATTAGAACAGCTAAATATATAGTTTGCTACAGAAGATGCATTTTCTGCAAGTGTTTAGTATGTGTAATAGGGAAACTGAATGTGGATATCAGAAGAATTGAAAGGGTTTTCACTTTGACTCAGCAGAGTAACCCCCCACCAAGATACCTTTCTCTTGTATATATCAAGCAGTTCAAGAACACAGCACGTTGCAGTAATAAACATTGATTCTGTTTTTATTCTGGTATAGAATTGCTATATTTTTGAGAAATATTTGCTCACAGTTATATGTCCACATTTATTTCAGTGTTGTGGAGGATAGTTTCAATAAAACTGATCTTCATGATTGCAGTAGGCATGCCAGTGGTACCTGATTTTAAGATTGCCCCAACTAACTGTATACATCTCCAGCTTCTGCCTCGAGAGTAGAAAAGGACACATCCAAAGATGTGCATTGACATGGTTTATCCTATTGGTATCTGTGGGGTAACATGTAAAGTAAAAGCTACACCTTGGAATAAAATTTGCATGAACAGAACAATGTACTGGGTTTTAAGAATATGAATGTACTATGAGGATTGATCCCAGTAAGTAGACAGGCTTCCTGTCTTCCTGTTCTATGCAATTTTTATAAACTTTTTATGTATCTTTCTTCACCCTGATTTTGAAGATAATTTCCTTTATTCGATCTTTAAAAGGGTGGTAAGTGTAAGTTAGGAATACTTTGCTAAGACCAACTTTGCACAACCGATTGTCTTGAAGGAAGTTTGTAAGCTGGTTAACAAGTGACCTGAGCATGTCTCCTACTGAAAATGCATCTTGTGTCCCTGGGACATTTGAGCAGAAATCCGTTTATAAAAATGCAGCAGAATTAGAATTTGTACCATGCCTTCTTGCAGATCGTATCCGGTAATGTTTCACAGAATGGAGTAATACAGTAGCAAAATGCTGGTAAATATGTAAATGATGAGAAAGATACACCAAAAAGGCATGTAATTCCACAAGCAATAGAACTTATGAATATACTGGTTTTCAAGAATTTGTGTGTCGTGGTTTGATTCTCAGATATCTTAAAAGTAACAACTTCTGATCAAAGCCTTTCCTGCAGCTATTATGTAGGTTAACTTCTCTCTGTCATGTGAATTTGCCGAGTACATATGAAATGCATTGTGTAGAGCAATATTCTGTGTAGAGCGCTATTAGGATCTTGTTCATCCATCCACCAGTTTCATGAAACTCACTGGAACTTCATAATGATAAGAACGCTAGTCTGTAAAGTGTATTGGAAATTGCCAAGGAGAGTCAATAGTTATTTCTGAGAGTCTGAGGGACAGACAGGTATGCACGTGAAACTGACTTCCTTAAAAAAATAAAACATATGCAGACTTGAGGGTTGTATAAGTCTCATTGTAAGGAACTAAACTAGGAGCTATCAGGTAAGATTTATGATGAATTACTGCATAGGTGGGTTTTGTTTGTTTGTTTGTTTGTTTTCTCAAGGCAAAGGAGCTAGTTAGGTTGAGTCTGAAGCATGAAGAGTTCCATGTGTAAATAAGTACATACAAACATAAATATAATGAAAGCCTATGTATACTCTATCTGTGAAACAAAGATAAAATAAACCAAAGAGGAAATATTTAGTGAGATGATTTGAAATAGGTTACAAATTAAAATGAAGAATAATTACTGGATTCTAAAATGGAAGAAATGCCTGGAAAATGTATGCATTTGAGATGTACAGCTGAGAGATGGATCTTCTAAGATTCCATACAGAAGAAACTTACAGATAGCAGAGATCCTGTCAGCTGAAGAAAAAGCTAGACTTTGTTCTGTTGAGGGGAAAACAACAGCAGATGTGAAGCATCTATAAAAAGGGAGGAGGAAGGATGTGTACTTATTGTGGAAAGCTGTTCTCATATAAAAGAGAAAGCAGTTTCCGTGCTTTTCTATTTCTGCTGAGAAAGCAGCAGAGCAAAATCCCAAATAAACCTCCATTGCTTCTGATGAACAAAAAAAATGTGAGAGCACCTTTCTGTAGAAACTGGCAGAAAAAAGAAAAGGCTAAAATTAAGTGTCATAGTTCCATTTCAGAATCATGGAAGGATTTTGTTGGAACTTCTGGAAAGATCTTTCAAAATTGAGGAGAGTTAAAAAACTAGGAGCAGTATTTACCATAACCAATGCAAGAGGCAATAGTAGGAGAGAATTAAGTTTGTACTTCAATAAATTTTACAGAGACATCAATTCCTGCTTACCAGAGCTGTCACACCATAAGAGCCCTTTTCTTTAGGATGACTTGTGGGAGCAGCAGCCCCAAGGGCAATGCAGCACAAAGTTGAAGGCCTCTTCCTCACTGTGTTTTCAGCTAGCTCTGTCCTTCTCCTGGCTGGAGGCGATGGGCTGAAGACCACTAACTAACTTTTGTATGCTTCAGTCCTTGGAAGTAAGCTTCTGAACGAGCTTTCTAAAGTTTTATTTTAAAAAAAAAAACTTTCATGTGTTAGATACTTTATCCTTTTTTTTTTTTCCTCTAATTAAAGGATATGGGTTGTGTGTTTTACAATACTGTCAGTGAGGTCAGTTAGCCCTTGGGAAGAAGGAACATGTGTTTTCCAGATAGACCGAACTGGCTTAAGTCTACTTAATGTGTGTGCAAAGAGAAGAGCAAAGAGCATAATGCTTTTTTCTTTTTTTTTTCTTTTTTTTTTCTTTTTTCTTTTCCTTACATTGAAACAATGAAGTGGCAATTTACCACAATCCATTCCTCATGTCTTTTTTTCCATTGGCCTTTTTCATCCTCTCAACACATTCTGTCACAGCAACAGTGAAGATGTAAAGCTGTAAAGAGACCCACTAAACCAGCCTTCTCAGAGGAAAGCATTTACTGATTTTCTGTGGTTTTTGATACAACTTGAGGATGAAAAGCTCTGAATAAAATTTAGCCAAATATCATTCAATAACATGCTCGTGAGCACTATTACGCAGCACCATCAGAAGACTGTATTTAGGCTTATAGCATATAATCATAAATATGTATGTATTTATACATGTGTATATGCCATAGAGACAAAAGCACACAAAAATGCATAAACTAAAGAATTGTTTTTTAATATATGTTAGAATATTTCTGTGTATGTAAACATTTGGAAAACTTGTGCAGCAGAAGTCACTGTAGGCACTGGTATTATAACTCAAATTCATGTCATTTTAGTTACAGCTTCTCAACCGTGCACAACAGATGCTATAATTCTCCATGCAAATTTATGTAGGAGGCATATTATACGTTACACCGCACTATTTAATTCAATTATTTAATAAAAGGCTACCTATTACTTTTTTTGTAGCCAGACACTGAATCTCTTGCCATTTCATTTCTATCATGAATGGAAATGAAAACATCTCCTGTTTACATGTATGCAAGCATTTTTTTTCTACATATTATTGATAGCATTTGTATGATTAATAATTCTAGTAAATTATAAAAAAATCCCATTTAAGTGTTTAACTTTTGTGAGAGTAGAACAAAAAGCTCTGCAAGCATAAGGTACAAGATGCCCTTATGCACATACAACTGTTATGGACTTCAATATAGTCATAGTTCCCCTATGACTATAACCTTCTGTCCATTTAAATAGTGTACTATGATAGTAATCACATTCTTAAAACTCTTTGGACTGCTTTAATAATGTTTCACTGTATTCCACTGGCCCTCATTTCAATTTATATTTAAGGCAGCTATAGTCTAAATAAATCAATAGGTACATACAGTTTTAAGAATTATCATGGTGGTTGATGAAAAACATGGTAAGATGCCCCTCTATGGACATTTTTCATTCTTTTTGCTGCTCTAGAACACATTTACTTCATAGAGAACATCCAAATAAATATGTGTTATAAATGTGTTATTAATACATTGGTTTTGGCATTAACCTGTGTTTAAGTGCCAAATGTTGGTGCCATTTTAAATGGTCTTTTCCTATTTTTGAGTACTGAAGTGCTACAGATGTGAACTGCCCAGCTAATGTCCTGACTCATAATAAGAAAGTAAAATACTGGTGTGAGCCATCACATTTTCAAACCTGAATTTGAAAAAAAAAAAACAAAACAAAACCAACAACGACAAAACAAGAGCAGCATGCAAAACATCCTGGTGTAGGCAATATATCCAGCACAAATAAAAGAGAAATATGCAGAGATAAAATATGCAGTCATAGACATATTCCATATTGATACCTTCTGAAAAATTCCATGGCGATTAATTCTAGGTGGCAATTGGGTAAAAAAGTATGTACCAGTCAGAGATACAAGGCAGTTCCTGCTTGGTTCAGAAGAGCAAACCACATGTGTGGTTCAAGTCAGTTTTTTTTTGGTTTTATAAACATACTGATACAATTTTCAGAGACAGAATTACCATCCAGAGGATCTCAGTTCACAGAACATCACATTTATAGACAACCTACCGCACCTCTGAATTATATACAAGGTGCACACTTCTGAATTGGTGGTGGTGTAAGAAACACGCAAAGGGCTGCCTGCTGAAATAGCTTTCTTGTGACTTCTTTTTCCTCTTTCATTCTGAAGTAGTGCCAGAGTCCTTAATTTTCAGTTTATGCTGTCTTTATGGCTGCTGCGGTCTGTATTGTGATTTAGTTCTTGATTTTTCCACTGGATGCTTGTTCCATTCATGGGCAGTGAAGTCACTAGACTTTTAGACTGGGAGCAGCAACAGCAAAGACATGACTGGAAATTAATAAAAGACAAAATTGATTAGCATGAATCTGCTGGCTCTATGCAGTTTGCCAACCATATCCTTTGCGAACAGATTATTTTAGGTGAAGGGAAAGTGCCACACTCCAAGAAAATTTTTGTCATAAAATGTAAACAATTCTTCTGACGAACTATCAAAAGATAGCAAATTAGGTCTGTTTAGTTTAAGAACTTTTGCAGCATTAAAAGGGAAAACTGTTTGTCTAAGGTAAGCAGTAACTAACAGAACTCCACAGGTTTTCTAAGAGCTGAAGAAGGATCCTCTCACTGCACCTAGAGCACCTAGAGATCAGTAGCAGCTGCTTAGCAAGTATGGGAACAATGAAAATTCCTCAGCAAATAATTTAGGACCCTTCCAACATCTTGAAAGAAGACAAAATTGTTTAGAGAAGAGATGGTAAGTATATTGAGGCGCATCATTTTTTCATAGCTAAGAACAGAATAGGTCAGGATCATACTCCTAGGTCCTTTGCAGGTAGGGATGTTCATCTGACTCCTCTTTCCAGAAATAATTCTTTGGCCATCCTCCCTACCTTTACAGAGAGCAATGCTGAGCTCCAAGCAGGATCTCTCCACCTTATTTAGAGCAAAGAGAGTGCTGCTCTCAGAGGAGCACTGGCAGTAACAGCAGCTGATCAATGACTCCCTTGAACTCAGTGAGAAGGGAGTGTTGCAGAGAGGTAAGGCCAGACTTAAAATATGTGCTGCATATCTGTGGTGGAAATGTAAAACTACTAGGTTAGTACAGAGGTAGGGTGGGAAATTCAATCATAAAATGGAAAGATGGGCTGAAATAATCACACTGAGAAGGGAAAAAAGTTATAGTGAAAACTGGAAATTAAATAGTAACTAGAATTTATTTAATTAGAGTTGTTGGATGGCAATTTTATTTGGAAGGGCAAATATAAAGAGTTAATGATATGAGGAGCATCTGGTAGTACCATTGCTTCTCCCTTGAGGACAAATCCAGGCATAGTATTTTGTCCACAGTTTCCCACTGAAGTGTGGGACTGTCAATATCCATCTCTGAGGACGACAAAACAGACTTCTTATTCTCTTGTGGAAATAGCCTCTTAAAAATAGTTTATAAGTCTGAGTGGGCTACAGAAAAACAAGCATTCTCTACTTTAATCAATTATTATATTTTTCAAAAACTCATGTCACCTATTCATAGCCTGAAAGTCTTTTGCTAATTTTTTTTTCTTTTCTTTGCAGATAAAACTATTTCAGTCTTCCATTTCACCACTGTCTTCTCCACTATTTGCTCTTATTTTCCACTTATTTTCTTTCTTCCTGTGTTGTCTGTTGGTGAACGGTGGCTTGCCTAGACATTATGATAAGGAAATTTAGCCTTGAAATATGTTTTCCTGGATAGGAACTAGAAAAATGCGAGTAAAAGACATAGTGCTTATTTAATTGCCAAAGTCAACTGAGGTGCCTAACTTTGGTATTCAGGCTTGAAAATTTTAGTCAGGATGTGATCGTTTAACTGCAGGCAGATTTGGTATGTTCTGTGCATGTTTTTTGTCCTCACTCAGAGTGGGAAATACGTTATCAAAAAATTCTGCTTCATGTACATGCCATGTGCAGATAAACAGTACTTAACAAGAGCATGACTATCTCAGTGCTTGTTTACAGATGAGGACTATGTCAAACTTATTTACTGGTTACTGGCATTTCAGATAATGAGGATGATTTCAGCTCCCGGTTTGGTATGTGTGCTATGTGACCCGCCAGCTGGTGAACTCGATATTTTGTAACCCTTCATTCCTTTACATGTCTCACCTCACAGCTGATGAAAATAGATAGTAAATAAATGGCTTAATGCACTTCATCAATTAGATATAAAATCTCCTCAATAGTATCTTACCTGAAAGCAGTTTTTAAACTTCTTGCTCACAAAATAGAGAGCTATTGGGTTTATACAAGAGTTCATGGTTGCCAGGTTGATGCTGATATAGTCCAGTGGCAGCAAGAAACTAGGCAACAAAAGGAAAAACATTTAAACTCTTTATATACTGTCACAGCGTCTGTGCTATTTTTGTTTGCAGTCTCTGTCCTAGGTTCTGTCACAGAAATGATTCCCTATCAACTACTAGCTCCTTCAATTTCATCTTTTACCATGCCATATCTGGAATAACCTGTCTCACAGAAATTCACAAAAGCAAGAGGAAAGTGCCTGCAATAGCACTAGACAACATTTATTGTACTTTTTGTAACCCATTACAGCAGAAATCCCTGAAAACAGAAGGATGTGAAAAAAAAATCAGAAAATAAGAATCAGTTCTTCTGACATGTGCTACATGCATAATGACATTTCTTATGTAATCTCCAATGTGCTGCATTATATTTATATTATACTTGATTAATATAAGAAAATAGGGTACCTGAGTAGTTCACACCTGCCAGGGTCTCTTTCGTTGTATACCGTTTTTTTCAAAATTCGGCTCAAATGGAGAGGGAACCAGCAAAGAGCAAAAATCACTACCAGGCAGAAAACTGTCTTTGCAACTTCTCGACGCTAGAAAAAGAAGCAAAGATAACGATTACTGATGGCCTAGTTCATATTGATAGGTGCCTACGGTGCAGTGATGTTGGCAGCAAAGTAAGCAAACTAGACAGGCTGGCAAGGATTCCCAGAGCACAACTGCTAGGCTACCTGCTCTCTGTGAAACCTCTTTTATTGAGCTGGTTCTTGAAATGTAGCCATCCTTAACAGAGCCTACTGATCACTTAGACTAGAGCACCTAGAGCACATGGGTGATGGCCGTCACTGAGCTGTCACCTAAGGAAGAATCCATTGCTACATTTTCCTGAGCCTGACTCCATTCCCAGTCATCCCTGTTACTCTGCAGCTCAAGCTTTTCTGGCAAACCCTGGCAATTTGTTAAGTTGTGGCATAAATGCATCCTCCCATAACCAGTCCAAGTAACGCTCTGGGTGCTTTATGTTGTGCCTCCCCCCACCATCCTAGTGCTACCAGGGGGAGCAGATTATGTGGAGTGCTGGGAGAAGCTGCTGAGGGAAGGGAATGGAGGGTCTGCATGACAGGAGTGTCTCTGGTCTGCGCAGACTGCAGTGGGCCTGCAGAGGCAGGACCCTTGAGAGAGGGCACTGCTTTAGGGATCCACGGTTCTAAATCAAAGGGGGTGGGATTTGATGGGCTGAAGTTAACATTGTATCCTATTGTCTGGCTAACTGCAGGAAAAAAAAAGAAAAAAAGGTACAAATTACTTTTAAAATTTCAGTTAGGAATGAAGTGTCAGAAAGTGCAAGAACACAAAAAGTGCAAGAACACCAAAGTGAAGATTTGGCAATTTTGTGAGTGATTTTGCTCTATGGTTACTTTTTTGTCCAAGCCTCCAAATGTTCTTTCCTATAGACAGTACAGTTATTATAGGTGTACTGCAACAATGAAACAAGCTTAAAAAATCCAACTTATTCTAAAACTGGGTTACTCTACAATTGTGGGGTTTTTCTTTGTTTGTTTACTTGTTTTTTTTTTCTTTCAGGAAACAAAAGTCATGCATCAAAATATGCCAAAAATAGGGAGACCCCATGAAGCTGTATCTTTATGAATAAAAAGTCAAGGGTGTTTTTTTTTGTTTTTGGCAATTCTTTGTCACTAAATTCCAAGATATATAGCCAGCAATGATTTAAGGTTAAAGAGCAGAACTGTCACACTTAAGAAAGAGATAAACTCTGATGATTTTCCAGAGCGTATTGTCTTCAATATATCCTTATTGTCTTCAATATATTCTTATAATAAGATCTCGTATGTTCTGGGCTTGACTGAATATCTTAGGGTCATACATAACCTATAACCTCACCCTCTATTTTTACAAGTTATTGTATTCAGATACATTTTTAAACATTTCCAAGCTAACCCAAATAGAGAAAAATAGTGTTCTTAATATTTACCTGCTTAAGATGTTCACTGAGAGCAATTCTCAAATTACTGTTCCTTCTGTTTAACATTTCACAAGTCATTAATGTGTAAAAGATAGCAGTACATGCCAGTGGCATGCAGAAATAGAAACCAAATAGCCACCAATCCTTTGCATCTTTGTAAAACTGCAGATAAGGGAAAGAAAAGAGAAAATATTTTCTTAAAATTCAAAGAAAGTAACACAGAAATGTAACAGAAAGTGTAGCAATTGGTATGGTTCTCTATTGGTAAACAGTACTGAACTATGTCAACTTTCTTATCGTTCTGATCTATTTCAGACCATCATCAAAGGGGGAACTGTGGCAGTGTAAGCGCTGAGTTTACCTTACCAGTAGCCAGCCTGTACCTTTGTTACAGTCTGTTTTGAGTTGGAATTAATTACTTGTGACTGTGGTTTCTGGACTTGTATTCCGATTTATGAAAACTGGAGCTCAGTTTTCACAAAAATTACATGCCCAAATGTAGGCAGTGTCAGTTTGCGATAACAAATCTCACTAAAAGCCTCGGGAAATGCCATTTACCTCTATGGGTCCTGTCCTGATTCCAAAAAAGGAAGGTTCAAAATGTCTTGCAAGCTTAATCACCTTGTGTTATCAGTGAAAAGATTGCTAGTTGGTTTTCTTATGTTGTAGGCAGATAGAGGCCACTTCATAAGTATTTGTCCGTTACATGCAAAACTGAGGATCAGTGGCATCCAATGTTATAGTTACTTTTAACACTTTGCCTGCTATTTATACCATATGACTTTTGTGACTGGGCACATTTCTCTGTAGTAGCATTACTCTGCTGTGTAATTTTAACTCTTAATTGTGGTTTAAGGCTTTATGTATATAATATACATATACTATATACTATAATATATTTGATAAAATATTAAAAATTGTACTTTTCTGTGGGTAATTTTATTTAAAGACTTGACAAAATACTGTATTTTAGTATTTAACTTTTATGCTCAGCCAAAACTGTGCATTTAAGTATGACATTTTAAATGCTTCCTGTCTCTATGTTATTAGTCACTGAGATGGATACATGCAAAAGGGAAACTTCTTTCTCATAATCTTTCCTTCAGTTTGTTTATCCCTGGCGGATGTGCTACTGTAACATCACAGTTCCCACACCAAATGTCAAAATGCTAATAACTGAGGATTATGTGCATCCCTTTTGAAAATATTGGATATCTGACATCTTGTTTACATTTAAAACTGCATAGTGCTAAACTTTGGAAAGTGAAAATGAACCTAATTTAATGGACTAGTATCTAACAATGATTTTTTAAAATTTGCTTTAGTTATGTTCAAAAGTTGAGTTACTGAGAAAAGGGAAATATTTTTGGTTTCTATCCCCTCCCACCCCAGAAGGGAGAGTAAGTTGCTACTGAGTTTGCTAATTTAGCATGCCCTACATGCCCTGCTGGTATCTAGGCCACAACCCCACCACAAAGGACATTTTGCACTGCGATGATTAACTTGTTTTCTTCCCATCATTAGTCTCATCCCCGGGAAAGGAGGGGCTGCAATCCACTGCATAGCTGCACTCTCCTTGGGGGCTGGATTTCCCCCCTGGGAAAGCAGCTTCTGCCAGGAGAAAACCAGAAACCAGTATGTTCCATATTTTAAGAGTCTGTACTGAGGAGATATCTAATTAGCACTCTTTCTGCAGCGACAAGGACTGCAAATACATGGAGACAATTATTTTCTTTCTGTGGAAATTCCTTCAGGTCAGACCAGAAGCACATTGGCTGGGCAGCATAGCAAAATGTGTGCTGGGTGAATCCATGCTGTATTTGTGAGGCAAACTGTTTGTTCTGCTCGCCTAACAGCCTTCGTGAGCATGGCCTGCCAGTCACAGAGCACGCACAGCCAGGTCTGTGCATCAGCTCTGACCTGTGCATTTATGCTGTACAAAGACCTGGCTTTGTGCAGATACAGAACCAGTGTGAAAATGCCTGCAAATGATTAATTATGGAAGCTGAGCTTCACAAAACTTACATCAAAGCACAAAATGGGGTTGATTTAAGAGGAATAGACGTTCTTTTGTTTGTCTTGAAAGTCCACATGGAACTGGTTTTCTACAGGAAATGTGCATTTTAAACAAGTTTCCTAGTGCACTCAGCCTCTTGGGAATCATGGTCAAGCATGAATCTTTCAAGTCTTTCAAGGATTGCTTTAAACATGAATAAAGCTCCTCTTAAAAACAAAAGTTAATCTTAATTCCTTCCCAAAGTTTAATGATTGTTTATTGTGGTGTTTGTGGTAGTAAATATGATAGTTAAGTTAAAATGGTATTTCCATTTTAGTATCATGTTTTTACTTGCTTGCGACTCTTGAAACACTATCATTTTGACAGATGCTTCCAACACTTAATTCTCAGCTTGAAAGTAAATGCTGATTTATTTCCTGGAGAATCAACTTGGGGTTGGGGGACTTGGAGCTTTTGAATTGTGCCAAGCATGTAAAGGATACTAATTACACTAAGAGCAAAAGAAAAAAAGAAGAATTTCTTCTGCTTACTGAGTGAAGAACAGAACTATAATAATTAATATTAACATGACCACAAAAGACTTGAACTTTGATGTTTTTGTGAATAGTGAGGAGAAAACCATTCTTAGGGAGAGAAGAACTGAAGATTGTCCAGACATGATTGTGGGAAAAAAGCAGCCCTTATAAAAGCAAAAAGCCTAGGTTTGTTGCAGTATACACTTCATAAAATGCATTCCTGTTCTTAAAATATCCACAGCCATCGAACCTATAAACTTTAGGTATTTTAAGTCCTGGGCAACTCTACTCCCTCTTCACCTACATGATTTATTTCCATGAGAGAATGGCTTTCGTTTTCTCTTGTTTATGTCTTGCTGTTTCTGCCTTCTCTGCAGTCTACATAACCATATTGCCATTGGGGATCTTCCACTGAAAGCCATAAATCATACACCCCCTTTATTTTCTAAATTTTCTGGCTGTTTTGTGCCTTCTCCTCCCCAGTTCTAGCCCACACCATGTTCTCATCCCATAAAAGGAGAAGTGTCAGACATTTGAAAACAAACAAAAACTTGTACTTTATCGTAAAAAATTATAGCTCCAGAAAAAATGTGGAATTAACCTTGCATTATCTGCCTTCTCTCAGACAGAGCAGAACAATAATCATTTTTTATTGCCGGATGAGCTGTAGCTGACCCTTCTTTGTGTCCACAAAGGAAAATGTAAAATTTTTCCATTTTATCGGTGGAGGGTCAGGCTATCCCTCTGTGTAGTAAAGATATGTTAACTCTGGAGTGGCTTTTGCCTGACTTGCCTTGAACAAGCTAATGTGAGCCTTGACACCTGTTATACCACAGTAGCATTGTGGACAGGGACTATGGAACTTGCCAAAGAAGCCCGATACCTGCTCAGGTACTTCTCTTGCTCTGCAATTTGTGTTGCTATGTCTAGGTGACAGCTATCAGTGACCAACTTTCCTAGGTTAAAGATGGGAACCTGTCAAACTGGGAGACATGAATCTTATAAATGAAGGGATTATTGTGCTTCACTTGGTAAATGGCTTTCGGAAGAGTTCTGTTAGAGCGCGGTCCCTCCCTTTTCTTTCTCTGCCAGAAGCACTGGCTGCTGCACACAGTGCGATGACTCATCGCAGTAAAACACATTTCCCAGCAGTTACAAGCTCCAAGGTGTTATACCTGGAAGCACAATTCCTCCGAAAGCTCTGCCTACACTGGTGCTATTCTTCACTGTACTTTAATCAGGTCTGGATTAAGAATTCTCGCTATTGAAGGAATGAAATTGTTGTAAAGTCACATTTGCTATCTCTGAAGGAAAGCAGAGACTAACCACTGTGAATGAAAGATCCTCCTTGCACCAATATACGTTGGAACACATTTTACACTTTAATGGATGAATAAAGCATATTTATTATACTGCCGATCCCAAAAAGAGAAAAAACGATGCTACTTACCAGCATAAAATTATTTGTAGGATTGAGCATGCAGGTAACATAATTTTCATCCTTGTATTTGAAAGGTACCACAGCAAAGCCAATTGCTTCCGGAATAGCCAGTATAAAGGACAGAAGCCAAATGGAGAAAATTTCAATAGCAGTGATCATAGGGATGCCGATTCCTTGAACACGGCTCCAGGAGGCAACTGCTCTGTACCTGCAAGAGACAGACATTAGATTACAATCTCCAGGATCTTCCTTAAACCCAGAGCTCTTGCTCTACTTTTAAATATTAAATAAAATCCGAAAGCTGCCATCCCAGCTGTTTTTTTAAAAAAAATCTTGTATAGCTTGTTTTTGTATACACTAACAATTTCCAGTTAAAGTAGGCAAGGTTTGTGAGGTCAGGCAGTATCTTTCAGTAGATCAACTTATGTATTAGAAGAAAAAAAAAAAAAAAAGTTTTCAGGCCCAAAAGCCATTCTACAGATCTGAAACAGCTCATCTTCTTCAGCCACATCAGTAATAACTGCAGTGCTATCCAAAGTGAAGTCATCTGCTTGCATACAATGAAATACTATGAAAGCACTCTTCATAACCTGAAAACGCACTGGTTTATGTTTAAATGTTAAAAAATATTGGATTTATGAGACATTTTTATATTAAACTTAGACTACAGCTAAGTGTTATGACTGTCTGGCTGCCAATTCAAGTCTTAGACACTGCACCTTTCCAGTAAGAACCTGAAGAGCCCAGCTAAAGAAAGACCGTACGTGCCAGAAACAGTGCATTTTTCCCCTTGGCTTCCCATGCCTTAGATAGCAAGTTTCTCTGTGAAAAGGGAAAGTATTGAAACCTGCTTTCCTCTATATATGTATCTCATAGCTGGAATCTCTGGTAAAAGGTGAGAATTCTTAAAGAAGCTTTACACATAGTCATGCATTTATAGCATTTCTCTATTTTCCTCTTTCTCGCTCCATCCCTTTCATGGTGGGGGATTTTCGTTATCAAGCTACAACCCTTCTGCATGCCTTTCTCCTCTACTTGTCTGACAGCTTTCAAGGAGTTTGTAGGGGCTTTTGGTACTTGAGACCTCAACCTCACTGCCTCAAAATTAGAGCAAGCACAAGCACTGTTTTTGTTCTTGCAATAATCTGAAGTACATGTAGGGCAGCTTTCTTTTATCTGTGACATAACATTTCCTAAACTGCTTATTTTACTTCCCCAAAATAATTACAGCTTCCCATCTGGAATTATAGCGCTACATGGCTTTATTACAGCATTCACTTATGAAACGTTCTTCTTTAGCTGAGAGGGGAAAAAATCAAGAAAAAATGTTCGCCTATTTTTAAAATGTCAGGACAAGAGGTCAGATTAAGCAGATTAAGGATTTATAAGGAGCAGTGTCATTTTATTGCCCTGGTTTTGGCAAGTATTCTTTTCTTCCTCAGACATGCCCTCTGAGTCCTGGCAGGTGCCTGGATGTATGTCACTGCCGCCTCTGTTTTTGAAACTTCGTCAAGGCAGGAGCCAGGTGGTGATTTTAGGAAAGAACTGGGGCCTGAGAGCTCCTGCCTGACAGGCGTTTAAGGAAAAGAGCAGATGAGAGCCTTGGGCTGGGAGGCTTTGAGTGTGCTGGGAAGGGATGGAGTCTGGATTTCTGAGATGGAAGGCATGAACAGCTTCTGATGAGAACAAGAATTAAGAGAAGCAGGACCCCAGAGATGAGTAAATGTTGGAGTTATTACAAGGCATCCTCCCCTTAACAACTTCTTTGAGTAAAACAGAGGGAGGAAGGTGCATGAATGCAAGATCAAGCCCCCAGCCCATCAGGAAAACTACAGAAAGCATTATCAGACTGGAATCTTATGCTCTGAATACTATACACAGCATAGTCACAGGCATACTAGGCATAGGTTCTTAGTATACCATTTAAACATAAATATATTAATTCATATTAGAATTTAATTTTGAATCATGTTTGAGATCCTTTCATATTGTTTTTGCCAAATATCAAACTGCGAGTTCCATGCTGTTGCTAATATTGAGCTGTTCCTGCTCATCATGAGAGATCACAGCAGTTCTGCATTTTAAAGATAGTGTGTTGACTGAAAGCTCTTAACCTAATAATGCTCTTTTGCTTTTTTAATTGTAGAATCTTAATTATCTAATACATTTACTGGAATTTGGTCTGTCACATGAAGGTACCTTCACTCTTCATCTTAAAATCCTCTCATTGCCTGAGTCATAAGCAATAGCGAAAGCTCAGAAGGGAAAATACCCTTCCTCCTAGCTACATGCAGGCTCTGTTCAGAAAGAGCCAGACTGTAGTCAGCATTATGACCCGGAGTTTAAACAGGCCTGAGAGGCATCTGTAACAAATGTGAGCTTCCTGTGCAGGGTGAGCGGTTCATTGGGTGTTAACATGTCAGCCTCTGAAAAACTCTCCAAGTGTGGGTGAGCACTTTTCCTCTTGGCTGCGCACAGTTAAAAGTTCACGCGCTGTCTGTGGAAGCAGCACCAGTCAGGAGCGGAGATTCTCAGTAGAAGGAGGTTACAGGCAACACAGACACTAATCCTCATAGAAGAGAGCAAGCTCTTTGCTCTAAAGCAGGGTCACAGTCTTCAAAAGGGGATGAGTCACTTACTAAGGCTGCAGAGCTCTGAATTGCTTATAACAATTGACTCCATCTAACGCTAAGTGCAACCTCATATATACACCCATATAGTCAACTAACTATAAATAATCTACTTTCGGAAGCTTTTTGAAAATAAAAAATGACCAAAGTTGAAGACTAGAAACAGTCTAGATATGACAGCACAGAGCTGCGTGCTGGCTGATTTTTCTTATTAAAAAGACTGCAATAGCTGATGCGGAGTTTTGTACCATGTGACTATGCTACTTACAATGCCAATCCCTAACTGGTGGAAGATGCTGTCAGATCCTCATTTCACTGTCATTTAACCTGGATACACCTCATCTTAGTTATTGTCAGAATCTGGCCATGTATATCTGTTTTCTAAAACACATCTTAAACCATTAGAGTAGCATCAGCTGATAAAGAATATGTCCTTGGCAAAACACGTAAATGGTGAGAGGAAGTTAAATAGGCTCAGTCTGATCCCATACAAGATTTTATACTCAAATGCCATGTGATTGTTGTGGGGATTAGTTAGTGCTTGTAAAAAATGTATATCTAAAAAGAAGGCTTCAGTGAGTTACTTGTAACTTATAAAAACAGCCTAGTAGAATTAATTAAGAATTAAGTAAGAGTAAGCCTAATAGAATTGTGTTTGGTCAGAACTTGGCTAAAAAATTATGAACTTCATGTGTGCTTCATCTAGGAGTTACTCCTTAGCGTAATCCTCAGGACTGCATTTTACCATTTGGGAAATAGAATCAATTTTATAGTGCCCAGGCTCATAAAGGAAATAGAGCACTAGCTGTAGTAGTATAGTTTTTTGTTTCTGGATTCAGCTTATGTTTTAACACAGGAATTACTAAAGTAGTAAGAATGATATTTTGGGTATGGATACTACAAAGTCACCCATCTCTTGTAAACTTTGTATATCAATTCTTTGTGTAAAACCAAGCAAATCTTATCCTTAAAGTTTGCATCACTTAATATTAACACATGCAATGAAGTTTATTTATCGACAATTTGTGTATCAAAATTCTTTACATATTTTATAGTAAAACATGATCTAGCAAACTCAAGACCAAGAACCAAGAAAGTTTTTGTAGAAATGAAGACTTCATCTGCTATTGCCAAGTATATATGATAAAAAGGCATAAAGGAATAGTATTTAAAACCTTCTTAGCTGTTGTCATATCATTCTGTTCATATATCTTCCTCAGCACTTTTAGCAGAGGCATTAATTTTTGAACAATCAAAGCAAGTTTCCTGCATGGTTTTCGGTAAGATTCAGTTAGTGATGCTTGTTATCATAATAAACATTGCAATTATATTCCATGGGCAATGAGTTGGTAACAGTCGCAATTACTGTTAAAACAGACTTGAACAGTAATCTGGGATTAGAATACAAAAATTCTTCATATTCAGGCATGTGTTTAAAGCTTTTGCTTGCCTTCTGGTATATGAAAAAAGGGTCTTTAATAGGCAGAGTTTCAAATATTGTCATGAAATAAATCCCAATAGTTACACTGAATCCTATATACTTTTGAGAGCATGAAGAAATTGTGCTAAATGTACATGCCTGTAACTGCTGAGGAGACCATCCTGAGTGCTCCCAGATTTAGAAAAAAATGGCAAAGGAGAGAACAGTGTCTAGCAAAAGAGCAGAATATACTGTACCTGTCCACACTAAGGGCACAGAGATTAAGGACTGTGATTCCCACTGATGCCTTCTGTATAAAGGGAAGGAATTTGCATAGGAACTGTCCAAATTCAGAATCCCCAAAAGGCCACTTCTGAGCAAGGAGCTAAAGAAAAGATACAAAATAATCAGAATATTTAAATAATAACTTAGCAAATATATATTGGCTATAATTATTTCCTGTCTTTAGACACAACCATTTTAACCTCGAGTTCTCTGTAACTCAAGTGACTGACCCTGGATAATAACTCTTGCTATAGAAGCATGAAAGGTAAAAATGTGATTTTTTATCTTCTGTTCTTGTAATAGAAACTAGCATTGTTAAAAGATCTTTTTTTTAGGATGCTTCAGACAGTGGTATTGAAAATCTACTTTGGCCCTGTTATAGCTGGTTGCAATTACCATGTCTCCTCCCAAAACCAACCATTTAAAGCATAACTTGAAGTTCATAGTCAAATTCCCATGTTGCACGCAAGTAGATTCTTGTCATTGTAAATGTACCACTGTGTAACTCATGGCAGTGTTCACTGCCAGATTCTTAAGCATGTGGAGAAAACACTATGAGTACATAATTTGTTCCATCTTATGCTTTAAGGGCTAACATCATACATGTGAGCTTTCTCCAAGGCAATGGAAAGGCACCCATTTAGAAATATGCAACTGAGTGATTGGTGTTTAAATTGGTATTTCCTAGGAGGCGTTAACGTAACCAGTATGAGTACATTCACTCTTGTGAAAAATTAGTAAGTAAACACTAATCTTTCTGTCTGTAACTGTTAATGCTGCAAACAAGTAAATATTCAAAATATATGATACAAAATTATTCAGGATAATTAAATCTACAACTGACTGCAGAGAGTTACAGATAATCTCATACTAAGTGTCTGGGCAATAAACTGGCAGATGACATTCAATGTCAATAAATGTAGTAAGTGAAAAAAAAATAAGTCCATACGGAAAATTGAGCTCTAACTTAGCAAATAGCACTCAGGAAATGGATTGTGGAGTTACCGTGACCAGTTCTTCTGAAAAATGAAGTTGATAAACCTTCTCACCAGAAAAGGACGGATGGCTCTTGCTCTACAGTTTTCTAATCCTCCTCCCCAAGCCTTTGCTACTGAGCCTTTGTCAGAGGTATAATATTAAGTTCTTTGTCTGCCATGGGACAGCTGCTCTTAGGCTTTTTTCAACTTCAGTTCAAGTGGTTTCATAATACAAGACATTAGACTTAAAGAGCCAGGCATACAATTTTGGAACCATCCTGGAGAATGCTCCACCCCCTGTACAAACAGGGAACATGTTTTTCAATGCAGCGCTTAGTAGTAATCATCATCTCATTACTACATATGTATTCATCTTCTGATTTCTATTAAGCCATACTGAAAAACAGGCTGGAGCACAAAATACTTTGATAGTACCTTTAAGATATGATTCTAGATCTTTTTATTTTCTTCAGAGAAGTTTAGCAAGTCATATGTTTTAGAGTAACAATTACAAGCCAAACCCAAGCTTGTGAAAACTTCCGAAATCTAGTTCTGCTGAAATTTTGTTCTAGACCAGAGTCTCAGTTTTATGTAACTAAAAGAGATTTAAACTTCACAACAGTTTATTTGCCAATGTCACATGAGATGGAGATAAACTGGTGTGGCACAGCTAGCATTTCCAGTAAGTAGAGTATGTATGATGTACTATGTGCACATTCTGGTTGTTCATGGACAAGAGCACAAATTGGAAAAGAGAAAGATCCACCTTCTCACTTGCACAAATGTACAGAAGGGCATTTCTTTCTGCATACAAAATTTAGTACAATTTTACATACAAAAAGGAGTTATGTTCTTACAGTAATAAAAAACAGAACCTCTGAAACATAACTGAAATATAAATTACTACACTAGAAACTTTTGTAGCAGAATAGTCGGATCACTAGTATCGGTGATTCAAATATTGTAAATAATAATGAATGTAAAGAGATTATACCTGCAAATTCTCAAATATTTCCTGTTTTTTTTTTCTCTATTTGATATAAAAATAGAGGAAAACTTCAGATGGTTTATAGCTAGACATTACAGTAAATATTTGCAGGGCGTAATTTTGCTTTTTGCCATTAATTTGTACATGAGGCTTTAGTTTATGTCAGGGGCTGCTGCACAGCTGTTGGAAAGAGAAGGGCTGATTTGGAAGGTAATTCTGTAATCAATCGTAGTCACATGGAATTTCAGCTCTGAAATTCAGGTGAAGGTTTTAGTCCAGACCCTGGATAGTCTGTAATCGTGTGGTGTCTGCATTTGGGCCGTACCAGAATAGTGTTCGGGTACCCCTGGAGAAGGTTAAATTAGAGGGGCACTGCCAAGGGAAAGAGTTCCTAGTAGATTTTTATCAATCCCCTGTGCCAACCAGAGCTCCCAAGCTTGCTTCTCATTAGAGGTCCCTCTTCAGTAGGCAAGAGAAAGGCAGCCAACTCTTCATTTAGGTGCACTGAAAATGGCTCTAGTGTATATTCAGCAATGGAAATGAACAAGCACTTTGTAGTGACTGTGAAACTCTGGTACTACAAAGCAAATATTAGCTTCAAAAAGAAAAGTGCTGTACTTAAAAAGGTTCACTTAGTCATTACTCTTCACAGGGAAGCTTTCTCATGGTTCCAGCATGTACACATCTTCTCCACGCCCCAGGAAGCTCTCCTTTTTTAAGATGAAAAGTATTTTATTCCTTTTGTTTCTTACATTTTTCCACTAATTGAAGTAACATCAGTATCAAATGATTAGACGTCCTTTTCAAGTTGATTTTAATCAAAAAGACTGGTATCAGGGATAAGTGACTTGATTTTTTTAAGATTAACTTTGCTATCACTTCTGTGAGTATACCGCATTATGATTCCACATCAGCTGGGCGTTCATTACTTCTGTCTGCGTCAAGGACCATTTTTTCCCTATGCAGACATTTTTAGTCAGCAAATCTGATCCTGTCTGTGGTTATGCTAATTTTACACCAAAACAAGTCCACTGCCTCCTTTCTACCCTAGCAGGATACGGAGATAGCAGAGGGAATGACACATTTATTTTCTAAGAAGAATTGGGCCCATTCGTCCTCACTTACATAGGCAGAAGATAAGGACTGGGACGACTGGCTCTGCTCTTTCAGTGCTTTTGCATGTTTTAATATCAGAACAAAATGAGTATTTTCACACATTTACAAAATTTTAGCAGATTTTCAGTCAAGACACTAGGAAAGAAGAAGCAGGCCAGTTATTCCAACTTGTATTCCAGTTCTCCTTGACTTGAACAAATGGATTCTACTCCTGCAATCTCACTCAAAATCTCAGAGGTTTCAAAATAAGACATGAGGCAAATGAAATACACTTTTCCCCATGTGTATTTTGCAACCCTGGAGGGGTTTTGAATGTGGTGCAATTCCCAAGAGAGTGCACATAGTCAAAAGCGTATTTTTACACAGAAATCACAAGCAGAGTTTTCAAGGTTCTGCTGTCAGCCTTAAGAAACAGCTACAGCTTCCTGGAGCATCCCCCCCTCTGTTCCTTTTCTTGGCCTTTCTGCCCTGACGCTGCAACTTGAAGCAAACAAGACAGCAGTGCTGAGAACATTCCTTTGCAGTGATTTTTAAATGTCACTCAGTTGGTTTTATTCTGCTGCTGTTGCTATTTTCTAACTCCCGTTAGTGTGCTAGCTGATGTACAAAACACAGATAAAGTCGCACTCTGCATCCCAAGCAATTTATAGTGTAAAGAGAGAATGTTATAATCCAGGGACATGGGCATTCACCAGTGCATGCTCATATACATCCACAGTATTTATCTAATTCTAGGCTGATACTGTGTGTTTACAGGCAGATGATGACCCTGGAGCTCAGCCCAAAATAGATGGGCTGGGTTGAGTGCTGGATATGAAATGGCTTACGGCTGCTCTATGAAAACTGCTTTGATTCAACAGCTACATGTTAGGAGGTCTTTCTCTGCCTCATGGTTGCTGAGGATGAAAGCAGTTTTCAAAGATTTGTAACTACTCTTTCCTACTCCATTCTTATCATAGTGCTCTGGAGCTTTTCTCTCTGTTTCCTCTTGGGACCATTTTTCAATGTGCTGTCACACAAAATATCTTTCACAGAAGCTGAACTGCTTTTCGTATAGACAGTGCTTGCCCCTCGTGGTAGCAGCCCTCATGCAGGAGATATCCTGAGTTTCATGTTCCCATCACCAGTAAAGATCCTGACGGCACAACTCATGTCTGCAGCCAAGGTCTATGCTCCATCTACAGCAAGGCACTAGAAACACCCTCCTTATTCCCTGACTGCTGTTCAGCTTGGCTTGGGCAGTTAGTTAGCAGGACAGGGATCAAGGCAGTAGAATTCTAGTTGTAGAGACAACTGCTGATTGTATAAATAAATAGCGTCTTCCAACTGTGCAATAGCTGTTACAGTATCAATGCATTTTCCTTTCCATGTAATATAGTACAGACTGAAAGTCTGGACAAATTTCTCTTTTTTTTAATGCGAAATTAATCTAGGACACCTTGACCTGTCTTGTTGCAGCTCTGTCTTAAATTGT
This sequence comes from Tinamus guttatus, assembly GCF_059628265.1. Lineage (NCBI taxonomy): Eukaryota > Metazoa > Chordata > Aves > Tinamiformes > Tinamidae > Tinamus > Tinamus guttatus. The sequence goes on along the minus strand of NW_028288781.1, from coordinate 4,930,544 downwards.
GGTCTGCAATAATGTATGCTCTTGTAAAGCATGTCTGTAAAGTTTCAAAGCACAAGCCACATGTGATACCTGATGTTTAGTTGGAATTCAGATGAAATTTGATTGAATATAGTGGTGACCAAGGCCTTTACCCCTGCGCTGACTGCATTACATGACGAAAGATGATGATTCTGACTAATGCTTTCCGTCTGACTCTGATCTGTGAGACTGGATGGTTAACAAGAAGAGTAGGTCGAGTCTCCTGCTTGTGGTATTTTGATTCCATGACTCAACCCACCCTTCTGCTTCCAGGAAACTTCACAGCACAGGAAATCACTGCATGCTCTCAAGCCTTCCTTTTCTTCCTATAACCCCTAAACCCGATATAAGATTACATTGCAGAACAGTCCCCTTCCTCATCCATTTCTGTCTTGAGACCCACAGATCGTTGATCTTCTCAATACATGATTCACTTGTGCTGCAGTATTTTGCTGGCAAGAGCTGTAAGGGTGGAGGAGAGAGAAGACTCTATCTCTAGCTTTCTTTGCCCTTGCCTTCCCTTCTGTTCCTTCTCTTCTGCGCTCCCTACTCTCCCCTGCTGTAGTGCAATGCCTCAGCTCTGGGGATGGCATTGAGTGGGAAGAGGAAGACACTGAATGTGACCAACTTTTGCAATGCATGGCATGAGGCTGGTACTGAGTATATCATGGTAGTATGGTAGTTTGGGCTTTTGCTAACTTTAGTTTCTCTTGATATTTTGCTTATCCTTGAAAACATGATAGTGCCATGGTACCAAGGGCACACCAACCTGCATCTCTTCAGCTGTTCTTTGCAGGAAATACATTCCTCCTTTAGCTACAGCCAGCAGAAGTTTTCTTTCCACTTTCTTGGTGGAGAATAGACCACCCATGTTTTTTTCTAAAGGGAAGAAAGGTTATGTGGGGATGCAGGAGTACCATCAAAGACATTTTTTCCATCTGAATTGCCCCACCACAGCTTTATCTGCAATTTTGCTTCCCTTTGCCCATCTGAGCCAAGGCAGGAGGTAGCAGAGGGTCCTATGCCATTTCAGGCTTTTTTATTTGTCCCCCACATAGCCAGCTACAGAAGGGAACGAAAGGGCATGTATAGTTTATATGCAGGAGAAAGCGGATTACGCTTCAACAGATCCTGAAAGGTCAGAAAAACAACTGTGTTTTTAAGGAGAACATTCTTTCTTGATTAACAGCTAAAAGAAAATTCTAAGTTTTATGTGTTTTTTTTTCTTTTTTCTTTTTTTATGTTTATTACAAAAATCTACTTAGTGGTAAAACATTCCTGACAATTCTAGACATCTCCCTTGTGGTATTTTCATTGTTTACACAGTAGGAGTAGTTTCTTTTTTGTTGCTATTCTGTTACATTGGCTAACATCCCATCCTTTTAGGTAGGCTGTTTCTCAAGCTGTGCTGCTCTTCTTCAGGGAAATGAGCTGCAAGGTGTGCTTATGTGCAAGGTGATTTGTTGAACAGGAATTTTTCAATCCTTAGGCAAAACACAACTTTCATTATTCCTCTGGCTGTTCTGTCTTTTCTGTGTTGCTAAAAGAGAGTGGCATTATTGCTCAGAAATTACTACGGAACTGTTAAACTCTGGATATGCACAGTCAAAACAACTTCTTGTTATCTGTAGGGTTGAGCTGATTGAAAAAAACACAGCGAACACACTGACATTCTGTTACACCTGGAGTCCAGAGATACTCTGCATTTTTATGTATGTACAGGGCAGCAAAACTGAAGCAGAAGGAGGTGCTCCCTGTCCACTGAAGGGAAGACATTGTTCCCCATAAAATCCCAAGATTGCCCATTTATATGCAGGACAGCCATTAGTTAAAGGTAGGCTGGATCATGGACTGACTCCTAGGACTGACTGCATGTGGCAGTCGTGTGTAATGCAGGTGAGGCAGCTCTCAGCTAAGAGCCAGGCTACCTGAGGACTGACTCTTCCTCAGTTCCTACCTTGGAGTATGTGTTACGTGCTTTCCACTTGGGAGCTGTAGTCTACAAATGGGGAGAGCAGATGCCAGGTCTATTTTCTCTTGTCCCATCCCTGTTCCGTTTTCAGTGATATATGCCATGAGGTCCTTTAGGATACAGCAGTTCCCTTGCTACCTCTAGATTATGCATAATCACTACATGGGGACATACACTCAAATAAAAGGAAATCATATTCTGAATGAGTTTGTTTTCTGCATCACACAGGGCTACCTTGGAAGCACTGGTAGGAATTCAACAAAGCTGTTTAGTCGGTAGCCACATAACTTCCTACTGAAGTTTGTGCTTAATTGAAAAGAATACACAGTACTTCTGACAAATTTTACTTTTAAAAAGGGATTTCTTTCTAAGTAGACTTAGTTTTTTGTGCTCTGTGGGCTTGGCCTTATTTTCCTTTGGCACAAAACTCCATAATTACTATGGATGCCACTTACTTGATTAGTCTACAGGGTCAGTCCCAATGCATTTTATCATCAGCTTTGTCTATACGTAATATTAATTTTCTCGGTAAAGACAATCAGTTAGCTATGCCAAACAGCTTTTGATCAAAAATCTGTGCAGCAGATGAGAAGAGATTGGTCCAACTCCCCACCTATTACACATTGTCTCTGATGTTCAAAATGTTTGTGACTAGCAATGCCTCAGGTAGGTCTTCCTGTACTGAAGAGAAAATGCCTGAAGATGTTTATTTCCTGCCAGCTACCTTGTGCAACATGTAGCCTCACAGGGTTTTAGGTTGGCCTCTTCACAGTGTTCTAGGCATCCTAACTGATGTAAGAATGAATACCAGCAAAAACATAGTCCATAAAGGAAAACGTCATCTGGTTAAGCTGTTTGAACACTGGACAAACACACTTATTATCTGCGTTGATGTCTTTGACTTTGTGTCAGTAAAATGATTAGGAAAAAAGGTTTGTAAATCGCATTTAAAAAAAAAAAGGTTAAGAAGTGGCTATTTTGCATGATCAGCTTTTATGTAATCTAATGGTGTAAGGAGCTAAGAATATTAAGATGTAAGACAATATAATCTTACGTAGAGGTGAGACCCTGGGCCTACAGTGTTTCTAACTGCACGAGACCAGGAAGGAGCTACGGAGAGTTTTTTCCTAAGGAGAGCAGCTGTGTGCTCTACTACTGCTACTGCTAACCATTTCCAGGCACAGCAGCTGCAGCCAAGAGGGCTTTCCAGAGCTCTGGCACAGCGGAAGAGACAGTGGCGCTATGGATATTCTGCTGCTCCTGCCTACCAAAAGCCTTAGAAGACTGGTTAGATTCCTAATGGAAAGCAGTTTTCTAGAGAAGTTTCCTTGCTTTAGCTCCAAACTTAATTTGCAGCATCTGCATGTGGCAGTCGTGTGTAATGCAGGAGAGGCAGCTTTCAGCTAAGAGGCAGGCTACCTCTCTCCTCTTCCATTGCATAACCCCATCTCTACATGCATAAGACATGAGTGTTACATTCCCCAGTCTTCTTTTCAATGAAAAGCAGAAATTCTCATGATTTGGAGGCTTCAGGATTTTATGCTGTGGATGTCTGAGGTGTGTATATTTTGGGGAAAGAGGAAAGTATTTGAAGCCAGGTGCCAAAAGCACGTGACTGGAAATGTAATTGGCTTAGAACTGATGTTTCAGTCCGTTAAGGCTGGATGATAATTGGCACCCTTCCTGTAAAACTCAATTTGTTATAATTGATTCAATATTAAAAGCGGACATACTAGAGATAATTAAGTATAATAAGGCTTTAATAGATTTGGAATATCTTCAAAGGAGGCTAGTGAATATTAGTGATCTCAATCCATTTTACAAATTCCTAAGGGGAATCAACTATATACTTATAGTAATTGGAGAAGGTAAGGGAGAATTCTGAATCTATTGTACAGTGAAAAATGATTAAAATGTCAAACACTGTGACTATATCTTTAGCCAACATAAAATACATCAGTTCACTTTTTTTCCAGCAGCATCTGATCACTGTTAACTGTGCACACATGCATAACACAATGATGGACTTGGAATCCTCCTAGAACTTTTTGTTTTCAGTCAATACAATCTTGTAACTGCTTCTTTATAAAGATAGGTAAAATGGATTTGAATATCAGTAATATTATCTACTGCCTTTTGTAATTTTTTTTGATACGGGTAAACCTTCCCTATATTTCAGAAAAGTAATTATAGCTGTTGCAATATCACATTTTCATTAAATATTATCACACTGTGTGCCTTATAGGATGTGTCTCTTGTAACATTGTACTATGTTTATTTTAATATGCAGATAAATGCTTATTACTCTGCTTCCCTAGTAATTCTGGCCTTCTAAAAAATGCGGATCAGGTCTATACGGTGTTGAGTGTTTCACACGATTTATTTACGTAGGATATTGCTAAGTTTACATAGGTCAACATAAGGCTGGCTCTGAAATTAAAAAATGTTTAAAATAAAGTTCAGAATTGAGTGTATAAAAAACTTGAAAAATGAGGCTTTAATGCCATTTTTAAAATGTTGCTTAAAAGGCTCTCCCTTCCATTTTCAAATTCTACTAGTATTTTCAGTGACCACCCTTTGCTGCCACTTGACAAGGAGAGATAGACAGATGTTGCCACAGATTTTAAGATCCTTAGAGGTCTAAACATGAATACCATTTAACAAAGTTTAAAATCAGCTCTTAGTGTAAATAGAGATATATTTGAATAGTTTATATGAAATGTACTATAAATAATAACAGAATTTCATAGCAAAAGTACTAGGACTCCACTGTAAATGCTATAAATGCTTCTCTGTATCAGAATATATGCAGCTAATCTTACACAATGAGCTGTTTATATATTTTTTAAACAATTCATTTTGAAAGTTCAACTACTCGAAAATTACTTTAGGTTAAAATTGTTTCTTGTCAGAAATTCTACCAGAAATAAAAACCCTATCTCAGAAAAAATCCATAGAGGCATGAGATAATTACCCAGAGAGGGGACCGTAATGTATCGCGGGAGATGCAGTCCAGCACATCCCGTCTTCCATTAGGCATCTCACAGGGGCTTGGAAGACACGGGTGGAACTCAAGTCAGGCACAGGCAATTGTTTGAGTCAGGCTCAAATTATGTATTATCATACAGCATAATTTACTTCTGTCTACATCAAACTGAATGTTTAATTTTAATTTCCTGGATGGAAAATTGAAAAATGGCATCTGAAACCTCTATTAAATCACATGTAACTTTTTCCTAGGTTCAAATTCACATTATGTTAAAAACAGATAAAGTTGGAAATTTATCTGTAATTTGTATTGCTATTAAACCAAATTTGGCACCTCATGATAACTTAGATTATATGCCTCTATACATACATAATGTGTATACATATACATATTTTTAAATCATAACTGAGTTGAATTTTTTTTCATTGTACTATATCTTGTTTTATTTACTAATTTAAATGGTCTAAGATAGAAAAGGGAAGGGGAAGGGAAGGGGAAGGGAAGGGGAAGGGAAGGGGAAGGGAAGGGAAGGGAAGGGAAGGGAAGGAAAGGAAAGGAAAGGAAAGGAAAGGAAAGGAAAGGAAAGGAAAGGAAAGGAAAGGAAAGGAAAGGAAAGGAAAGGAAAGGAAAGGAAAGGAAAGGAAAGGAAAGGAAAGGAAAGGAAAGGAAAGGAAAGGAAAGGAAAGGAAAGGAAAGGAAAGGAAGAAAAATCATAATATCCTATTTGCTCACATGCTTGATTATAATCCTCAGAATATAGGTAGAAGTTTGCAAAATTCTTTGAAGATGTTCTGAAATGAGTTAAGATCTGCCACACGTATTAATAAAAACAGCTACATTAACTCAAGCCTCTCCAGGAATTATACAAGTTCATCCTGTATATATACCTCTAATCATATATTCCATTTGAAAAAGCACCATTCATGGCTTTGTTTAATTAAAATGCCAAAAAAAAAAAAGGGGGTGGTGGGGGTGGGAAAGATAACTTTATTCCAGTTAAAAGAGTTTCTGGGAATCTTCTCTATGCTTTGGAAAATCCATATGAAATTTAGTATTTCAAAAATGTTCTGTGATGAAGTTGGCCATTCTAAGCTTAGAATGATTTTTGAAAATCTGCTATTAATGAATACTAAAACTAACCTTAATACTCAGCCAGCATGATCTCTCTCTGTACATTCATAATGTGAAGCCTGCAAATCGCAGAGAGTAATTTCTGTATGAACATAAAGTAAGGATAAGATAGTCTAAAAATAGAAAGTGCTCCAATGCATTAATAAGAGCAGTTTTAAAAGAAGTCTACTCCTTTTTTTTTTTTTTGTGAGCTATTGTAGCTATAATAAATAAATAGTTCCTATGAAATACCCAAGCCCAAGCTTTGCTGAAGTGCTAAATCACCTTAGCCAAGAAGGTGCACACTTTTTTTATGGAGATGAGACCTGAGAGCAAAGTTTTCATTGGAGAACAAGACAAGCTGTATTTTTTCCTCAAGTCGACTATTCGTTAATAAAAAAATCACAACTTAGACATAGAATTAACCACAGCAAAAAATGGCAAACCTGTAAGGAAACTGCAAGTAAAAGGTATTCATGGTTGTGTCCTACCTTGTACACAATGATAGGAATATCAATCACAATATAGATAAGGTCTCCTAGTGCCAGACTGGCTATCAGTGCATTCGGGCCATTCCTCATACACTTGTTCTGGTAAATGATCCTCAGCAGAGTTGCATTCCCAACCATTCCAACGATGAAAATAGCACAAGACACCACTGTGTTAATGTATTTAAAAGTTTCAGCAATTCTAGTCTGCTGGGAGCACTTGACAGTTTGGTTGGATACCAGGGGCTGCCTGGTGGTGAGGAGTGCTCCAGAGTCTATCCCTGAGAAGGTGGGAAGATCATTTCCCGGATTGCTGTGATTGGTGGTGTATCTGTCAGAGCTGTCACTGAGGGCAAATCTTAGGACCAGCAGCAGCAAGGACACTCTTAAACACAAGGCTTCCATCTTGAACTCCAAAATAAGCAAGTTAAATGAAACAGGGTTTTCTCAGTGTATCACTGTGATATTTCTCACTTCTTCACCTGCACAGAGAAAAAATAAACAAAAACAAAAAAAAAAGGAGAAAAAGAATCAATACAACAGGTACATCCTGTTTCTCATTTAGGAAGAAGGGTATTTGAAAGTACAGTTTTTTTACAACAAATATGAACATATACATATTTGTAATCACTGTGCTGCTCTGAAATCTAGCTTATTCGCATTCATTAAATGGCCAGCAAAATTCAAACACAAAAATTCCCAGTGGCAACTGACGCTTATACAGGAGAGATTCTGCAGAGCCCTTTTAGTCTGAGGCAGATTTCGTATATGAAAGGAAAAAAAGATGGTGTATGAAGTTCTGTTATAAAATACAATCTTGCAAAAAAAGTGTCACTCAGTAAAAGTCTTTCGGTAAAAAGGAGCCTTTGAGGACTCTACTGAATGATATTTTAGCAAATTCAGAGCTATTATTTCAGCTTTGTGCTAGAAAGTAAGGCAACAACCCTGCATTAACAAACAGATCTACTAAATGAGTTGATTTTCAGAGTATTTTTGATGTACCACAACAGTGAGGTTTTACATCGTTTTTCTCTGTCTTCACAGTTGCTTGGATTTTAAAAAGAAGGCTGTAGAGACATGAATTTTAAATCAAAATCTTGACCAGATTTGATTGATTAGCAAAAAGACTTTATAGTCTCAGGGCAGATCTTTGACCAGGGCAGATCCTTAAAGTCATATGTAAGGATTTACTGTAATAGAAGTATATGTTTGATTCTTGCATAAAGTCCTTGCAACTCATCTTCAGTCCTGGGCTGCAGCTGAGTTAAGTATAAATAAATAAAAATGTAAGCAAGTTGAAGCGTTTAAGCTTTTGAGTTAGTATCCTAAGCAGTATCTCATGGCATTTTCAGATGGGAATGGGAGCACCAGAGCACTGTGTCTCTGTGCCAGAGCCAGCCCGCTGCAGCAGAGAGTAGGTACCCCCACCAGTGTACAAGCCAAGGTTTTCCATTTTCCTGAAGCCTTAGTCTGATCCAAGACTAAAATTTTTAACATGACTTGTCTATGCAAAATAGGATAAAGTGCTGCACTGTTGCCAGAATAAGAGTAGCAAGTTGAGTATTCATAACTTTCTGGTTTCTAGGGATGCACACAAAGGAGTTGCAAGGATACTTTTAAATAAATCATTATTTATTTCCCTATGGGACTATTAGTTCAGGGTTTATAGTAAAAAACTACAAGATAAAGAATGTGGGAGAAAATTTACTGATAGGACTTCTCAACGGAGCCAGAGTATAAATATTTACAGTCCATTGTCCTCCCGAGGGGGTGTGTGTGATTTGCAGAAGTGTGCGTGGATCTGCATGCAGCATGCAGCAGCATTATGCAATGCTCATGTGGACGCTCCTCTCTGGTATGTCGAGTGCTGTCCCTCACAGCACAGTGGTATGAATTCACGGTGTGTTATGGTGGCGTATTGGAGATGAAGGTCTGACCAACCGTGCGTACCCACACGCTTGACTTTGAGGCTTCATGATCTGCTGAAGGGCCTTGTAGGCTGGTGTGGGGGGACAGTGAGCGCTGCTGGGCATGATGGAAGAGCTTTCACTTCGGCACTCTAAATCACGTCAGAAACAACAGGCCACCTCTACTGTAAATCTTCTCTATACTTCTATTTGTTATGACTACGGGTTCCCAATATACAAATGGGAAAAACTGAATCACTAATGGTTTAAATGACTTTCCCAAGTTCAGACTTGCCCAAATAAATCTGCGGCACAGCTATGAACAGAGACGACAGCCCTGTGCTTTAATTGCTGTATTTAATTTCCTACTTAATTTATGACGTTTTCTTCTGCAACTGTAATAGAATAGCAGAGATAGTAGGAGTGTGGTGGCAGCATGGCAGTCATGCAGCCAGTGTGCGAAGCTCAGAACAAAACTGCCACTTACCAGCTCTTCCCTTTCCCAGAAGAAACTTCCCCTTCACTAACAGAACTAATAATTTCTAGGAATGTTTTCCTATGGATTCCTGACAAATCCTGTCATTCCTCTGTGCATATTTTCAGTGGGTCTCTCTTGCTATAGACTATAGGTCTCCTCGCTAACTGCTCACTGCCCCGTAAGCCAATATTCTGCCTCCTGTGCAAGTAGGGGACGAGCAGGCGCACGGGCCGAGTGCATGTGCAGGCCAAGGGCCCCACGGCGCTGCCAGCTGCAGTGCTCCCAGCCTCCCAATGTCTCTCTTCCCAGGTCATGCCTCAAAAATTCCCAAACTGACTTTCCCAAGAAGAAACTCTTGGAGATGAGATTCTTCAAAGCATTAAAGACCTGCTAAAAGCGCGAACACTGCTAATCTGCCTCAAAGGCATCTGAAATGTAAACAGGCTCCAACCGAGTTAAGAGGGGCAGGAAAGCTGGGAAGGCAGTATGGGACCCAGGCACTCCTGGCTATGTCCCGGGCGGCGCGGGCAGCGCGCTCTGCTGCGGGGAAGTGCCCCGTGTTTCTTCCCCCTCCTCTGCCCTGACGCTGTCGAGGGAGCGATTCCCATGGGCGCTGCCTGGAAGCGCCTGGCAGGCGCTGTGCCTGCCGAGCACCGCGCCCCGGCTCCCCGCGCGCTACTCACCCGCGGCGCCGCCCGCTGCCTCATGCCGCGCCCGCCGCTCCCGCGCAGCACGGCGAGGAGCAGCAGGATTTCCTCCCCGTGCCTTCTCCCGGGTAGCCTTCCCAGATCTCCCGCCTGCCTCCCACTGGGTGGGATTGGAAATCTCCACCTCCGCTGCATCCGCGAGCGAGACGCGCTCAAGGAGAGCGTCCCCTCTCCTCTGCCCCCTCCCCCAGTTAAAACAAACCTCCAGCCCAAACCGAGCCCCTGCCAATGCCGAGCACAAAGGCTGCCTCCCGGGCACGGGGGAGCGCTGAGCGCTTTAACTCTTTCCTCCCTGCAATGGAGCTGCCCTTCTTCGTGGGGCTCGCTCGTGGGAACGCGCTGCTTCTGCGGGAGCGGCGCCGGCGCTTCCCGGGGCTCTGCAGGTGCGATGAAACCAGACGGCGGGAGCGTCAGGGCAGAGCAGGGCAAAACCCTCGTGGCACAGCTTCTGTTCTGCGTTTTCCCCACATTTCGTTGGGATTATAATATCGTCCAAGACAGTCATTGAAACAGGATGTGCAAGAGTTTCAAAACCCCTGGATCCCTAAGGATTGACTGTTCCTGGATGGGATTTGCTGTGGTCCACCCGAGACACACCTCGCTAGTACCTCTTACCAGTTTCCAGACCAAAAATGCACTTTAAAGGACAATAAAAGCATAGTATGTACTGGCATTCCTAGGTTTCCTAATACTACTACTTCTGCTGTAAAAGTGGGAAGTTCTCTTACAGTTATTCAATCTTTCCTCACTATGAGAAAAAATCATTATCTCAGAGGGAGCAGCTGAAGTGTTTGGGCTGAGAATCTTAACCAGCAAACTGTTGGCAAATCAGGTAGAAGTGTTTAATTCAAAATCTCAAGTTGTCTTGAAATCGAGTATATGCAATCGCCACTAAATTCGCTGTGTTATATTAATGAAAGTTATTCAAAAGTTCCTTACCGTTTTGTTGTAGATGCTTAGTATTACTGGTATGCCTTTTTAAGAATCACCTGTATACCAACTTACTGACAAAACTACTGAAGATCTTGTAAGGATGTACCTAAAGATCATGGCCACTTCAGAAGTGCTTTATCAAATGCACTTCTTAAAACTCCTATACATTCTCCAAACGTTCCTGACACCCTGTTTGTCTCCTTGGGCCATTTGACCTTCTTTTCTAAACAACCTGAAATGCCCATCAGGATTACGTTTAGATTTCTGATCTTACCCAAGCACACATTTTTCCTTCCAATTCATAATTCCATTAACTTAGAAGGCTAACATCATATATTCAAACACAGTCATTCTTAATTATATTTACTATTAAATGGAATAATCAGATCCATTAATGCTGCTGAAATTTTGTTCAAAATATGAAAAGGGAGAACGATTTATTACAATTTATAATTTCTTTAGTATTGCTAGGCTGCATAAATTGTATTAATTATTAGAAATTACTGAATTACAGTGGTTTTGTGATCTTTGTTGTTATTATTAGTGTTTATTTAGTAACTGGATCTTTGTTTTGTCTTTAATCTTATCAGGTGCCTAGAAGTGAGCTGAATTCTGATCTGAAACTAAGTTAAATTCAGAAGTTATATTTGGTCATTCCTGCTAAGTTCTTTGACTATGTTCAGGAAAGTAACATAGAATCATAGAATGCTTAAGGTTGGAAGGGACCTCTAGAGATCATCTAGTCCAACCCCCCTGCACACACAGGGTCACCTAGAGCACGTGGCACAGGACTGTGTCCAAGCGGGTTTTGAAGATCTCCAGAGAAGGAGATTCCACAACCTCTCTGGGCAGCCTGTTCCAGTGCTCTGTCACCCTCACTGTTAAGAAATTTTTCCTTAAGTTCCTTAATTAGCATGGGAAAGGAATACATATGAATTCTCTGAAAACTGATAGTTGCACACTTGACTGCATAGTTGACCTCAGCTACGAAGAAAAGTGGTCAATTACAGTTCTTTACACCAACATATTTTTAGGTCCTGGAGAGGCTTTCACGGTAATTGTAGGACTGCTGTCCTTTTAATTGAGAGATCTTGACTGTGGATTCACAGATCCAGTTAGTGAAAGTATTTCCTCCAAGCTTTTCCATTTTGGCTCATGGATAAACCACTTAGCTTTTGGTTAAAGCTTCGAAGGTTCAGTGTAAGGGTAACGTGTAGCTGTCCTTACAGATAACAGTGCATTATACTCAAGTTTTAAGGCTCCTGGGAACATATCTGTGTTTTGGTGCTATAGTAACACTTCAGGAAGACTTTCAACATTTTTAAAGCTGTGAGTTTTCCTTAGGAATTCAGCTACCATAAAGAAATACTTTATTTCAAGTGTTAGAAGTCCAAAGTTGCTAAAACCTTTATACAACTACCCCAGATGCAATGAAAGGCGATCTTTAGTTATGTTTGGAGGAGTTAGTTTTATTTGTTTAAAAAGAGTAAGCTGCTTACCTCCTCTGATTTAGTAGAAAGTATGAGCATATGCTCATCAGCCTGAAGAGTCCAAAATGCCAATGAAAAGGTTCAAAAGACCAAAATCAGGAAGCGAGATTCACTTATAATTGGCGATCTCATAAACTATCAGATAATATGCCTTTAATCTGTAGCATTTTCAGAAAATCAAAAAAGCTGTTAAAAGAGCACATTATATAAATGTGCTCATTATCTCGCTTTCTTCCACTTGATTTCTGATCCACTTTTTGCTTCTTCAAGAAAGAATACAAAATATTACATTAAGAACCACTTGGATATTCTGGAAGAATGAAACTATATATTTTGGTTAAAATCCTACATGACTGTTTCACATTCTATTCAGTAGAGCTCGTGAATATTTTCCCCTTAAGTTTTTGAAAATGCAAGCTCATCAAAGCCAAAACTTTTTGTGCAAACATATCAATTTGAAAAACATTTATTAGCCAGGTTTCTCAAATTGGATTAAGTAAGGTTCAGTCAGAAGTTGCACCTCATTGAAAAATGTTGGAATCCAAACTATACACAACATTTCTATCTTGTGTAGATGCTCTGTTCTTTGACAAGAGTTGCACTCATGCAAAGGCTTTAGAGTAATTCAGTTAAAACGTAATCTGGCATGAGATATAAATTGATTGCAATTCTGACCACATTATTCATGGAACTATTTGCTGTCTATTACATAAAGTTGATGTCCCCAGTAGCTGTCTTTATTTGATTTTTTTCTCTGTTTTACTAGCCAAATAGAGTTTGTCCATGATCCGAATACAGCAACAGAAGAGTTTGTGCAGGACCCCTTTGGGTTTTTTGCTCCCTTTCTTCCCATTTATGAACCATAAGATGATAAAATTGCTACATCCGATCAGACCAAAAAGTTCATCTAATCCAATCTCCTAGAGTGGTCATCCAAGCTGGATGTCCAAATGGAGAAGAGTAACAGAATACTCATGTTTTCCTGCTCTCTTCTGTCAGCTGCAGTGACTGAGCCACAACCAAATGCACTGTGTTTGTGCCTTGTTGAATTAGTAAATCCTGTGCATTTGGACCAAAATCCAAATCACTGGTTGTCCAGATCCGCTTCTCCTTAGACTAATACTTCACAATAATCACCTTAAGATCACTGGTCTCAATAACTCCAACTTCATCTTACACTTAGAGACTGTTCACTAAAGAGATAAGATTATAATAATGCTATCAAATATAGGCATTAATATCCTGCAGTGGAAGGACCTACGATAGGAATATATAAGCCCTGAGAGGGATGTCAGTGTGTTGAGACCCTGTAATTAGTTGAGAGCTAAAAGAGTTCAAGGAACTTGCCTAAAAGAGACTAGACTTTTATGGTAATAGATAAAAAGAATTTTATATAAAAACTAAACATGCAGTATAAAGAATAAATAAAAAACAATGAAAGTATGTCATAGAAAGTATCTGTTACGTAATGAAACAAAATTATGCAATGAGTACCCATACTAAAGAAAATAAATGGAAGAAGAAGGAATAGATATTTAGAGATAAAGTAAAGTTTATTTTAAAGAATTTAGAACGGGAAGGGAATGTCTAAGAGTACAGAATCTCTTGTAATGAACTTTAGTTCACAAAAGTAAGTTTCAAGGAGAGCTTGGAAGCATCTGTAGGTGGGAGCCTGTGCAGAGCACATGTTCAGTGGTAAAGGAATGCTAATCGGCTGCCAGTGCATTTTACTATCTTAATCACCAATAAAACTATCTAGATAAGTGCGATATTAGAGTGCCATTTTAAATTAATCTAAGTAAGGTTAAAATTATTTCTATTGGCTACTCTACAATGAAGCTGGTTTTCATGGAAAACCCTGACTCATCTCATATACTTCCAATGTTTCCAAGTTATCTATCTTTTTATCTGCTTTTATTCTATTGGAATAGAATAGTTCATGGAACTATTCTTGCATTATTCAGTGTCTAATGGTTAGCATATACTATTTCACATATTATCTTATGCTAAGGCTTATACTTGTAGACTTGTAAGACTTGAGAAAGAAGGATAGGACAGCTCCTTAGATTTCGGTGAAAAAACTTGTCCAACCTTTCAAGCATGTCTCTTCTATTTTCATGTATCATATATATGGGGTATGCTGTTTGTTATAATGTTACAGGTGCCTTTATCCCATATTCAGAGGGGCAGATATGGTTGGGATCATATGCTGTCATGTATTGTCACAGTCAATTGAAAGACCTTATACCAAGGCCTCAAGTTAGTTGCTTGTGGTAGGAACCCATATATATGGATTTTTTTTATAAGGAAATATCAATAACCTTATGAAAAAGAATCTTGGATAGCTTCCTGCTGAAGTTTTGAATTGCATCAAATCCAGCATTTCCTGGATGCCTGATATAATTACAATCATTTGGGGACTTCTTAACAGTTATATACACATCTACAGTGAAGAAAGGCAATTTAAAGTGAAGGAACTATTTTGAAATCCTGTATATTGATCAGAGACACGATGCAAGAATTATAGGTTGATTACTTATCATAAAATACCATATTGATTCAGCAGAATCCAAACTAATGGCGATCTCTTTCACAGTAAAATACCACTCCCTTGTCAATGGGAATTTGACGGTGTTTCTTAAACACAGACCCTATGTGGAAAAAATACATTCACTGCTATTTGGTTCTGTTAACCCCATAGAGTGATACTAAATTTCAGAGTTGTCAAGCCATCTGAACTTCTCCTGAGGATTGGGAGCCAGTAACCCTGGCTCGTTTAATGCCTCTTCTATCTCAGCTCATAGGCAGCCTTATCTTTTCTGCCCCAGTCTTTTTAAGGAGAGCCTCCCATAGCTTCCACGTAGGCCTGTAGGCATCAAGACAGCCTTCAGCTGCCTGCTTGCTTCCACTGCCTCCCATCCTACCCAGTGTTGATGATCTTCTCTGGACTCCCACACAGTCAGCATTCACATGCTCAACACTAAGAGAACAGATTTTGCTGGTGCCGGTGGTAGGGTTTGGTGTGACAAGGAAAAATAGACAAGGGAAGTGGGAAAGTGAGAGAGCTGTGGCTGGGAGGGCCCCTGCCCTGCCCTTACTTACCTTAATCATAAACTTAGCAACTCTATTTGATTTTACTAGCTAATAAATAAAACATATAAGTATAAGCAAGTATAAGCATATATATTGTTTGAACCAGTGAGCATATAATTTGCATTATGTGCAAAGGAAGAATATCTGGCAAAACACCTTGCATTGCCTTATGCATGTAAAACTCACCTTTTCTAATCCATAAGTAAATGGTGTAATGCAAAATCTTAACTAGGTCAGGTTTAGTTCAGCGGGAATGTAATGTTCTCTTCTGCACGATCAAAGCTCCATAGTTATTTAGAATTGTATATTGTGAATATACTCAAAAATAAGTATATCCTTAAGAATATCCTTAAGAAAATACTGAAAATATACTTATCTATGTGGTGATCAAATGTCATTTATTTCAAAGCCACTGAAATGTTATGGGACTCTACTCTTACCTCATTGTTGGATCAGATTCTTGGCTGGCATAAGTGAGTGTAAATCTCTTGATGGAAATGGAAATATATTTATATCTATCATCAGAGAGGGATCAGAAATGATGTAATTATTTCAGTCTAATATTAATAGAGTTTGTAGGAAACCATGCCATCATGCTCATGTATCTCAAAATATATCTGAAACCGAGCAATTGCTGCACTTCTCTGCAAACGCTATTTCTGCTTGTTAATGTTAATTTTGACTCAGTGCTTTTTTTAGCATTTCCTGATTTTTTAATGGATTTTAATTTCCAAGTGCCTATATTAATTTACATTAGTTAATTTTCAGAAAAAATGTTGGAAAATGGTTGAAAATCAAATTTTGATTTAGTGATATGAAATATTTTCATTGGAAATCAGGTTAAATTAAATTATAGTATTAAATTATTGTTAAATTAAAATACAGTAGGAAATCTGTGTCCAAACACACTTTACACTGAAGTAATAAACACATGCAAAGATTTGCCTGTAAATGAGAAGGAACTGAAGTTTACATTACTTTTTTAATGTTTAATAATTGCAAATAACAAATATTTGTATAATATGATTTTCATAGGAACTTTATAAATAAAGATGAAATTATTTAAATAATTCAAACAAATTAGAAGCCATGCAAGAACTATGAACAATATGAAAAAGAGAAGCCTTTCAGACCAACATTTAGTATATCTTAAAACAGTCTGGCAAAATACAAGGGGGCTGAAGAACTGCTCCAGTTTAGCTTGGACCCAGTGTTTTATACCTTAGCCTAAGTTTTATTTGGATCAATATGCTCACATTTGTGATAAAAAGTGGGAAATATTGAAAAACAGTACCAAAAATACTTTTTCCTGAAATTTTGCAATTTTGAAATACAGTGAAATACATGAGGGCTTTTTAGTTGAAAAATCTTGTTTTATTCCTCAGCCTTTTTTAGTTTAAATTGAAAAACAAATTACTAAAACTCTTCTGCCTCTTAGAAATGTTTATTAGCTCCACCAACTCTACCTTTATTCCTAGATAAATGTCCTCAGATTCTAGAAATTTACCCACCTTTGCAGTTTCCTAAATACACATGTCTGTGCATATATATCAGATGCAGTCACTAGAAGATCTTGTTTATTGTAAAAATTCATATATGCAAAAAAGTCTTTCAGGTTATGCAGAAGTAGGAAACAACTCTGTACAATTTTAGCTGCTAGCAGTTGGCGAGACTAAAGGGAAATGATACAAACAGATGTCCTATAAGCTGTCAAGACCTAATAAGTCTGGTATTAATAGACATGTCTGGGCCAAGTACTCTCTAGAGATAGTAACAGTAATTATTGCCTGCAGATAGTTGAGCTAGTCTCTGCAACTTTCTAAAGGGTTCAAATTTTCAATTGTGCTTTTTAAAATTTTTAATTAATCATTGCTTTTATTGTAACATTGTCTGTAAATTTAAATACCCACCCCTAATGAGGTGTCTCAACATGAAACAAAAGTGATTTTTTGTTGTTTTTAATGGTGAGTAGGAACTGAAAGTTTAATTCCTTCTGCCCTGAAGGGTTTGGTATGACTTGGTATATTAAGAAATGCTTGTTTGAGCAGATATGTTTGGCAACTTCTATCAAAATGATGAGAGTCAGGTTCAGGCTATTTCCTTGTGTGCGGCTGTTCTAACTGTGCACCCTGACTTCCAGTGTCACCTGGTGGTTCTGTCAACTATCACGACACCTGGCTGGGCATAGCAAGGGCTCTGGGAAGGGAAGGAATATTGCTTCCTGATTCACAGCTAGCCTGCATTGACCTCTGCCTTCATACCGAAGCTTCTGAACAGCACCCTGTAAAGCTAGAGGTGGAGTGACACCTCTGCTTGTGACACCTCTGCTACGTAGAGGAGACCTTGCTTATTGAATGAGAAGGGGGAATATCGTACTCCTTCTGAGGAGGGTAGTAAATAAGGTACTTAGTCATTGCAGCGATGCAAGCCTTGCGAATACTGGGGCCACGCCTGGGATCACTGTGATTCTGTGCATTCTGTAATGGGAGAGACTGTTTTTCAGCTAGTTTTTCCAAGCCGAGTGGTATTCCAAGTTTTTCCAAGGAAGTGGTATCCATTTGGCTCAGTGTACCTATACTAAGTAATTTTTTACCCGGAATCTTGTACTAAGTAATCCTGATCTTTGATTTTTACTGCACTGTTTGAAATATTGCAGTTTCCAAACTCATTGTGCTTGGCTACATGCAGAGGACAGCAGGAGACACTGAGCTGGTGATTCCTCATGAAAGAACTCCTGAGGATAACAAAAAGATCTATACTGCTCCAGCATTTCTCTGGAAGAAACAGATGCAGTATCTGCCAAATAGCTAAACCACAAGCTAATGATCAATTACTTCCGATGCACTGACATGTAAAAGAACTGCTCACAAAATGGCAGCAGCAGCAGGGGTAGAAGGCAGTAGTAGTATCGAGGCGGTAAATGGAAAGAATGAATGAGAGAAGTATCTTCACAGGAAATTCTAAATATTAAGGGTGGTAAAATATATTTCAAGGTGGAACATATTATATGGGGCCATCTTCAGTCAAAAAATCACAAAGCCAAACTGCCATAGAGGATAGATGTAACCATAGCCTTTTTGATGGCTCAGACTGACTTAGATATTTAACAGGTATAATGAATGTAACCATCATGGCAAATTCAGCAAGTTGTCAAAATACTGGATGGGTGTAAAACTTAAATACTCATTTCACTCCTAGGTGAGGCCCTCCAGATGATGACTGAGGTTTGTTGCTAATACTGTATAGATAAGCTTTCAGTATAGCCACTTCTCAGTGCATAGTTCAGATTTTGATTATGAGTTCTGCCAGCATTGTATACTCAGTATTAGATTAGTATGCAGAAAAAATACTAATGTGCTGTGTTTATCCTTCAAGGGACAGAATTGTGCTGTGTTTATCCTTCAAGGGACAGAATTGTCCATATAAAGAAAGGTGTTTTGTTCAACATTTGCATTTTCTGTTATCTCTTATCTCTTTCCCTCTTCCGCACACTAACAAACATGTACAGTAATTAAAACTATCAATATAGTTTTCTAAATATGCTCTTTTGTTTGTAACCGCATATGTGCATGAAATGTTCAGTGCAAGTGCTGTGCCTTTTTAAAAAAAGAAAAGATGTTAGAGTTTTTTGCTTTTAAAATGGTTGACACAAAAATGTTTTCAACTACTTAATAAAAACAAGCTGGTATGAAGTTTTTAAAATAAGACTCAGAATGGCTGGCACTAGAAAAGATGTCAGTACACAGAAACTAGAATATTTCTGCTACTTTGTGGTATTCTTTGGGGTTTTCAGTAGGAGGGACTGGCCTACGGAATCTGTTCTCTGACTTCTTTGAAGTAAAATAACTCTTCTCTCCTAGTTCCAAACAGGCCACAGACATCTTCTGAATTTAGTTGTCCAAATTTAAGATGGCGTTGTCAGCTATCAAAAGATTGGCTTGGCTTGGCTTGGCTTGGCTTGGCTTGGCTTGGCTTGGCTTGGCTTGGCTTGGCTTGGCTTGGCTTGGCTTGGCTTGGCTTGGCTTGGCTTGGCTTGGCATTTCCCTCAGTTCCATAACTCTGCTAGCCTAAAGCCTATAACATGTGCTTATAATTTCCCTCAGTCCAAGTCCACCTGATACAAATCCCCACCTGCACTGATGTTATTAAGCAAGGGCAATAGAATGGGCATGAAACCAATCAAGGCAAGAGCTGGTGGTGACAAGCAGCTGAGGGCAGAGTAGTCCTCAAAGGCACAGTTACTGCAAAATTCATGTCAGTTGATGGCCTGAGATACAACCCAAAGAGCAGTATAAGCTCCAAAAAGTTTGAAGTGGCTACAGGGTAGTGCTGATTCATTAAGTGGTTGGTATTGTTAACTAGCTGTATTGGCAGCTGTTATAACTTAAGTTATAAAGAAAGGAAAGAAAACAGAAACTGATACTTTAATTAACCTTTTACAGCTTCCTGTTCTGCACAATTTGACTCTTTCTCTTATTTTTCTTTCTTATTCCCTTGCCTGACTACGATTCTGGTAAGCTTGAAATCCAAGCAGTGTGCATTTTGTTGAAGAAACTGTGAATGCACTGACAGATGTCTGGTGGACCATTTATATTGGGATCAATTGACTGAAAAGATTCTTCTACTATGGAAACCAATATTCCAAACCCCGGGAGCAAGTTTAGCTTTTTCTTATACTATTTCTTATTTATTGTTGTTTATATTAATTATTATATTTTACCATGCTCTTTTCTTATGCTTTTCCTTATCTTTTTTTTAGTTGTTTTCATATATTTTGTGAATAGAACTGAAGCAGAATCACTGATTAATGCCTAATTAACCTTGAATGGATTTTCTGCTATTGATTTTCACTGTAAAGTACTACATTTATTTCATTTTGGACTGCAGAATACAGAATTCCTCTCGCTGATAAGCAAGTTCAGTTCAAAATGTATTTCTCAAATAGAAATATGCCATTTGCTTGGCCAAAGTTCATCTGTAGAAAACAATCCAAGGAATAGGAAAAAAATCACCCAATCCCCAAATCACACTGATAGTTTATATAAACAAGTTCAAAAATTGCAGGTTTAAAATCCGTCTAGACTAAAATGTCTAAATGATTCAAATAATTACTGGAAAGGAAAGAGATAATCTTCCATTCTTTGCATGTGTGTTTTACACAGTAAAACCTACTTTGAATCAGATTGGAAAGATTTGTCTCTTTCCATCGATCTGTGCCAGAATCCAATTATAGAACACATCCCAGTAATGGCAATAAATAATAGTTGTAAGAGGAGAATAAGGAATGGAAAGACATGCTACAATTTGATGTTGCCAAATAAGACTCATTAATAAGAAGTCTGTTTATGCTCTTCAAAGTGACATTTCAAAGGTTTTTTTTTGTTTTGTTTTGTTTTTTTCCTATTTACAAGCTAGGAACTGGTATACTTCCAGCATCTCGGTGCATCTGAAAATTTACTAAATCAAGCATATTTTTTAAACTTCAACAGCTTACTCCTCTTCTGAATAAAATATCTGAAGCATAAAAGGAATGAAATCCTGATCACTTTAAGTCACTTGGAAAATTTTCTTTGTCTCATGAAGGCAGGATTTCACCCCAAGTGACTGAAATCTCATACTATTCTGTATTGCCTTTTAGAGAGAAATGTATCTGTGAGGAAATCAAATTTCCATTTTACATAATTATCCTCTTATAATCTTTAAAATAAATTCAGCCCTTTGTCTTGTTCAAACCTGTTGAAGAACAGATGATTCTCTTTAGCTTCTCTACCCAGCCAGAGAACTGATAAGAAGTTGCAGTGTTCCACAGTGAGAAGCAGGAGGCTACGGAAGAGTCCATGCTCCCGTGACGTTACAGGGAAGACTACTTGCAGAAAGACTTATCTGGTGAGGAAGTATTGAGATTACTGTCTGTATCAGCAAAAAATAGCAAGCCCAACAGTAATAATTTCTAGAGAGTGGTAGTAGCTGTTTCACTGACTTGGAGTTGGATAGCATGAGGCTCATTACTGCAGTGTTTTGGAAGAGAGATGAGGCATGTTAAGAGCACTTCTTTGTGCACTTCTTCAGTCATAGTTAGTCATCTCCATTTTTCTTTACTACCAGTTACTTCACTTGTAACTTAGGAAATACGTATGCTTGCTTACTGTTGAAGATCCCCTAGAGCATTTGAGGGTTGGAGGAGTGACGCTAACTCTACAGACATAATGAGCTCTGTGTTGGAAACACTGCTTTGGAAAGTCCAGACCATCAAACTTATGACTTCACATACCTGCTAGCATTAAGACTCAAAAATATCTGCAGTTTTTAGGAAGCTTTTTGGAATGCTTTAGATTACCTGGCTTGAAATCTTCTCCCCACTCCCCCATCTAACAGAGAATATGCTACAGATACAGAACTGGTACAAAGAGAAGATTTTTTTCTCTTACCATGGACGTAAATTACTGTATTTCTGAAAGTGCATGGGGTAAAATATTGGACTGAATACAGATATACGGCAAAAGATACTGGACACCCTCAACCTCAGAAAGAGGTTGAAAAATGCAAGGTCTATCTTGCCAAGAAAAATGGTTTATATTTCCAGATATGCAAGAAGAATAATATGTTCTTTATTTTAAATCCAGTCCAAATCCCTTTCAACAAAGGAACATATTATTGAGCATATCCCATAACAGGGTTCCTAAATAAGTATGTCTAAGTAAAACTGCTACATAATAAGTGATGGCTTACAGTATATAGAACAAGCTCATGTTTAAATGTTTATACGACATCAAAAAAAAGTAACCCTCTGTGGAGGAGAACAGCGTTTATCCATGTGCGTGGGTTACTGTACAAGATACACTTCTTCAGCGAAAGATGCTAACTGCACAGCCCATACCCATCTGCTTTGCTGCCTGCTCCTGGAGAATCTAGAAGGTGCCTGCTAAGGGGTCATATGGTGTCCACGCGTGGTTAAGAGACTCCTATAGATTCTGCATATTTCCTATATCCAGCAGAACCTTCAAGTGCCTTTCAGTCCTAATTGTTTCAGTTTTGAAAACTTCACCTTGCTGTTTATGGGCTGACGGGGTGTTTGTAGGTGGTTCAGAGCACAGCTTAATGTTCTTCACTTATTGGGAAATTTCTTATTGTCTTTAGTATTGGGGTCATCAAAGAGAAATTTGGTGAAAAAAAATAAAAAATACTCAAACAGAGTAAGTCCTTGTATATCCACTTGTGTATTAATAGATCATCTCTGAGGTGTATGTCCTCACAGCTAATAGCATTTATATTTGAAAGTATGTTTGTTGGGGATAATGCTTGGAACTTGGAAGAGCTGGTGCTCGCTGTGCTCGATGGTTTGAATTTGGAAGTGTCTGTGAGAGAACCACATAACCACCCTTGGGAGTCTCAGCAGTGTCTCTTTCTCACTTATTCACTCGATCTTAATTTTTTGGGCTTAGAGCATGTGCTTTGTAAACAGTCAACTGTTGAATGTATGAGTTGATAGAAAAAAAAAAAAAGGAGAACAACACTTATTAAATAAGCAGTTCTATCTTTCTATCAACATTAGTAATAACTTCTGTAGGATGCCCTCAGCTCATGTTTAAACATCTACAGTTACTTTCTTCAGGATTCAGTCCGCAATTTGCTGGGGACTCCCATGTGAAACCGTTCCCGTTCCCGGGTGTCCTTTAGCACTCACAGGTCCCTCAAGAAACAGGCAGATACAGCAGAGAAACCAAAGTGCATTGGTCTGCCAGAAACGTTAAAGGTAAAAAGGGACATTGTGAACTTCTGTATTGATTCCCACTGTAACTTCTCTGTCGGAGAAATGTATGAGCAAAAAAATAGCAAGACTGTGTTCTTTCTCACTTTGCAGCCTTATTCAAATTCTGCAACCTAAATGTAGTTAATAATGTAGTTTTTGTGTAAGCCAGAGGAAGAGCCAATGCCTGCTTGTCCTGGAAGTTTCAGAGTAAGAGAGTCCATTTTCTCTGTGCTCCATGTTTTGTTCCCAGTTTAGCTAGAGCTAAGTGCACTTTAAAGATATCTACACCTTAGGTATACCTCCCCACCATAGTCTCTGTTATTCTAGTTCTCTCACAGTAACTTCGAGCAGCTAAAACTCTGGAGCCTCCAGTGCACACACAGCAAAGGGAGCATGTGGGCAAGGTACACTCATCTTGTTTGTGTGGCTTTAGCTTTCCATGTACCACAGAAGTTAGCTGACACTTAGGCAAACAACCTAATCCAGATCCTTCTGAAACCAATTAGGTGGATTCTAGCCACTGGTGTGCATGAGTTTTGGATGAAACCATATTATTTTGTACCTTCAGTTAGTCTTTAAACTTCCACTGTTTTTATAAGGCAACTTATGTGCTATCCAAAAATGTTACTGTAATTCAGTAATTTCTCTGTTTCCTTAGTGTTTGAAAATATGATATTACTAAATATATGCAATGCTGGGGAAGTCCACAGTTGTCTGATGCATAACAGTTGTAAATGAGTAAATAATAAATAGTAGTATGTGTATTTATGAGAAGAAGGACAAAAATGAAGTAATAATCAAAACAAAGTTACATGTCTCTAGATGCAATCCATATGTTAGATTCTGTTTGCAGTCTCTCTGGTGTCGATATTGTGATGAAGTAGCACTATTTTTCCCTTTATAGTTATATCAAATAGATTTTAATTGAAGCTGAAATGAGTTAGATCAAGCTTTCAGAAATGGTCAATTAGAATTTAATTTGAAATTTAGTGTTTGGGCTTGATTAAGTGATCTGATAACAGATGGAATGAACTTTTATAGATCTGAGATTTTCACAGCTGGAGGTGAAAATTATCCATGCTCAGCATCTCTAGAAATTGGACCCTGTTGTTATGATTCCTAAGCATGACTTAGAAGACATAACATAGGGGAAAAATGACTGAAAACTGCAATTTTAATGGTGAACAGCATGAAATTGAGACGTGTGAGTACCTATTGATTTATCAATTTAAAATACATCAAAGTGTCTAGAATAGTTCTGCCAAAGTAGAACTTTTTAAAATCTATTTCTTTTTATTCTGTATTAGAGTAGTAGGTAGCAGAGTAGGCCTTTTTTTTCTTCTATAATAAAACTCGTATCTATTACAATAGTACAATTACATGTGTCAGGTGCTATTAAGACACTAGTTAGCTCCATACCACTTGAATTATGAAAAGTCTATGTGAAACATATATTTATCTTCTCGATTTGGTTGCAAATAAAAAGAAACTGGTCATGTGTAAAATAGAATTAGTGAACTGTGGCATATTATTAGCCTAGCCCCATGTGTGCACTGCTGAAATCCTCACCTCTCACATCCTCTGCTCCAGACAACATTAGATTATCTTGCTTTGTAGCTCTCATTGGTTTATGAGACATATCCTATGCCTCATTTTTATTTATATAGCAAAAATCCCATTTTTTTATTAAATCGCTCATTTGTATTGACAGCATCATCTCTCACATCTAATACTGAACAAGCAATGGGTGTATGTGTGGGGGCGGAGCTCTATAAATAATAAACTGTGCTTTTATTACACATGGTAAGTTTTTAATGTTTCAAAGACTAAACACTTTATTTAAACGTTTATTTTCTGCATAGATATATACTGGATTCTGTATATCTGGAGGGACTGTGTCTTTTATTTTACTGCAGTGGCTCCTTTTCTTTATTAGAGTACATGGACTTGTCCTGACTTTTTGTTTTTCACCCCATTCCACTTTGGACAGAGTTCTCCAAAACTGAGCACTGAGAAATGCTCGCAGTTCTGCGAATGCTTCACGGTACCTTCAGTTAGAAATAGGGCACTTGGGATGAAAATATGTTAAGGCTAAGTCCACTTTAGATAGCTACCCAGATGATTTTGTCCTGGAAAATGAGCAAGAACAAGCATCTGCATCTTATGTATTTTTATTACCTCTTTGTGTCAGCCAGATCAAAAGTGCTAAGAGAATAACCCCTCTCACGGTCTTTCTGTTTGGCTTTCTTTTCTTCTCATGTTTCTTTCACTTCATCTTTTGCATAGTCCTTAAAGGGAAAGGTTCAGAGAGAATATATGCTGTGTATGCCATATGCTTTTGCTTTTCTGTCTCGAGGAGAGCTCATAGATAGTAACTTTCGGGCTCAGAAACTTATTTCCTGCTGTCACAAGGTGGACCTAGGTCAAAACCAGTTAACTGATCTTTTGTGGCACCCTTGAGCATGCACAACTTGAGGAACATTTTCTTTCTTGCGGAATGTTCTCTGGCCATTAAAGATGACGAAAGGCCTCTACAGAAGCATGTAGGTGCCTAAGTTCTGAGATGCCGGTATCCAACTTCCTTGTGCCTTTCTGAAAGCCAAACTCAAAATTTACCTTCTGCAGCTTTTATTTTATTTTGTTTTGTTTTGTTTTGTTTTATTTTATTTTATTTTATTTTATTTTATTTTATTTTATTTTATTTTGTTTTGTTTTGTTTTGTTTTGTTTTGTTTTATTTTATTTTATTTGACTTTATGGCACAGTACTATATTACTGTGATCTGTAGTTAGGAACCAATGTCAGCCTGTGCTAGGAGTACACAAAGTGTGAAAATCTGATTTTAGCAGATATGATATTGTTGCACCTTGTGAAGAAACGGACTCAGTCTGGGGTGCAGAGTGAGACAACTTTATTTCCAAACCGACTTCTTTTTATACTTTCTTAACACAAGTGTTGCAAAGCGCACAACCAATCAGCATCTGGCCACCTGCGCGGTTGTCTGGCTTTGTTTCTTTTCTTCTGGCAAGACACGTCGCACACGAGGCAGGGGGAGGTGTTCCTCAGTCCTCGTCTTTCTCGGCTCTGTCCCCCATCTGCTGCAAAGACTGACACCCTTGTGGTTAACTATCTGCTAACAAGGTACTATTGTCTTTGAACAAGCCTCCACATCTCACCCTTCTTTATTTGTTTTTGGTTGAACAGCCATGACTTAATTAAATGATCAATCTATCCTTAAACACATAACAAGAAACAAAGCAGGCATGCTAACAATAAACAAAATATACCAAATATCAACAGGCTGTCCTACTAGACAGGTTACAAACGGATTTACTGGACTAGATAATCTTCTGTGGAAATCCCTAAGGAGGGACGGATCCAATTAATAGTTCCCAAAAGTTTTTGAAGATCATTCAAAGTCCTTATGTCTGTCTTTAAGGTCAATGATTGTGGTCGAATTTGATGATCAGAAATTCTCCATCCTAAATATCGCCAAGGCGGACTTTCCTGTACTTTATCTTCCGCAATTCTTAATCCTGCAGCTGATGCTGCTCGCGTAATCTGATGCAGAGCCTCTTCTGCTGTTTCCTTTTGCTCTGCAGCAATCAATATATCGTCCATATCTTCCCATTGGCACAGTACAGGGTGGTATCGGAGTCCATACCATTATCTTAATTTCTCCTTTGAAATCTGCGTTGATAACTGCAGGTAACACAAACAGCCCTTGTCTCGTTGTTGAAAATCGCCCAATCAATAGTGCTGCCATTCCTCGCCCCAGGGGGCCGTGGACACCAGTTGGAATTAGCACAACTGATGTATCAGTAATTAGCACTTCTATTGTGGTGGCCAGGTCCACCCCGGCGCTGCCGCTTGTGCTGGCGCACAAGCGGCGGCTGCTTCCCGGTGGGAGCCACTCCGAGGGGTGATTTGCCGTCATGGCGCGACCCCTTGCCGCGCTCCGCTTGAAGTTTCCCGAAGGGGCTTGCGGTCGACCTTCCTTATCAAATTTTGATCGACACTGATTAGCATAGTGTTGTCCTTTGTGGCAGCGCGGACATAGTCCAGGCGCTCCTTTGTTTGCTTGTGTTTTCGGACAGTATTTACGAATATGCCCAAATTGGCCACAAGCAAAACATGGCCTTTTCATAGACATTGTTGCAAATGTTTCGGCCATCAGTGAATATTCATACTGTTTGGTACCGACATTAATACATGCTTTTAGCATGTCATCAATAGTAGGATCCTTTAGTGGCCGCAAAACTCTCTGGCAATCAGGGTTAGCATTCTCAACTGCTAGTTGCTTAAAAATGTAGCTTCGTGCTTGTTCATTATCAATTTGTTTCTCCAGAGCCTCATTAAGCCGATCCAAAAACTTCATATATGGCTCATTCGCATCTTGTCTTATGCTAACAAAAGGTTGTCTTTGTTTACCACTCTCCGGAACGGCCTTAAGGGCGCGGAGAGCAAGTGCCTTAACTTGTTGCAAGCCCTCAGGGGGGATTTCTGCTTGTGCTGTTGTAGCACTGTGATCGCCCTCCCCCATTAGCACGTCCACAGTAACAGCCCGTAAAGGACCTTTTTTCGACAGCCGCTGGTTTTCCTCCCCCTGAGCTCGAGCAAGCTCTCTCATTTTCGATTCCCACATCGTGTATTGCATATCAGTCATAATGAGGCGAAACAAGGTTTTAAAATCATGGGGAGTAAAAACCGAAGAATCACAAAGAGATTGTATAAGGTGGGTGGTATATGGTGCACCAAGGCCATGATCTGTCACCGTACGTCGCACGTCCTTAATAAGATTATACGACAAACCTTCCCAACGCGGATTCTGGTCTGGTGCACAGATAACGGGAAAGGCTTTCAGCATGCCCACATCCCCCGCCTGTTTTGCTCCTCGTTTTACTGAGGCCCATTTATCGTGAGGATCCGGGGGGTATAGGTCTGGCTCCTTTCCAGGGTCAATAGGACCCGGACCAAAAGGATCATCGTCCTGTTCATCAGGTGGCAGTACCGCAAAGGCTTTTGCAGCACGTTTTCTTTTCTGATTCTCATCAGGACACGATTGAGGTAAAGGAGGCGCGGAGGGGATGGCAGGGGCCCCGATCCCGTCATTTATGTTCGACTGCAACCCACTATGAGATTTCAATATTTCGAGTACAACTCGCCATTGTGGCAACAGGTTAGCAGCAGCCTTATCACCGCGCGTGGCACTATCCCACAGTCGGACCCCAATTTGGTCCCATCTTTCCAGATTAAAAACATTCTTACTATTCACCGAAGGATCGTCTTTAGAAGCCCATGCAAGAACCTTTTGCAGCTCTTCTTCACCTAATTTTTTTCTTTGCGGTTTCAAGTTTTTAGGAGAAGCTTCTAAATCGTCCTTTTGTTCCTTCATTAGGTATGAACCCATAGTTCCCAGCCGCTTACCTCTTTCCTTTCAAGAGGCTTTTAGTGTGCACACAAAGTAAGCTTCCTTTCAGCTTGATCCTTACGCTTCCTTTCAGCGTGATTCCCGGGAGTTCAGCTGGGCGGTGCAACCGGAGAGACAGCTAGTCTTCGAGCCCCACGTTGGGCGCCATTTGTTGCACCTTGTGAAGAAACGGACTCAGTCTGGGGTGCAGAGTGAGACAACTTTATTTCCAAACCGACTTCTTTTTATACTTTCTTAACACAAGTGTTGCAAAGCGCACAACCAATCAGCATCTGGCCACCTGCGCGGTTGTCTGGCTTTGTTTCTTTTCTTCTGGCAAGACACGTCGCACACGAGGCAGGGGGAGGTGTTCCTCAGTCCTCGTCTTTCTCGGCTCTGTCCCCCATCTGCTGCAAAGACTGACACCCTTGTGGTTAACTATCTGCTAACAAGGTACTATTGTCTTTGAACAAGCCTCCACATGATATAGCAGCATGTAATGAGTGATAAGAAGCCTGAGAAAACAACATCCCAGTGTTGGCTAACATGCTGCTCAGTGGTAGCAGGACAAGAGTATTTAGTTGTCATCAGCAGCATCCAGAATCAGGGCCAATTTTTGTATTTCGGGAAACTCTTATGTTATAAACAAAGCGATAGAGTAGAAAGACTGCTTCTTCTCATACCAGTTTCCTGGTTTCAGATGCCCTTTCCATGACACGGCTTAATAATTTCATAAAGAATAATGAAAGCAGTGAAAATTAAACTGCAGTTTTTCAGCAGCATCTCTAAACTGCCATTGCTCCTCTGGTTGTGCAACAGTGTCTGCAATGTTCAATTAAGAGCAGTGACAACTCATAGCAACTCTGGATAAAAAAGTAAGTGGGGACATTGCGCCTGTTACTGCTTGTGCCAAGAATGCAAGATGGGATCATATGCCAAGTGTGGTGCCCTTTTCAAAGTGATGCCACCTGAGAGGGTGATTATGTAGAAGGCCAGGTACTGGAAGGGTCACTTTTGCTTTGGAGATACTTATTGCGAAATTATTGCTGCCACTGTGTGCTATATTTAGCCACCAGCGAGTCATACTGCAATTGCTCCTCCTCATGTAGAAATGGTGCTTGGCTTCTTTGTAAACACCCAGGTCATGGGAGCCATTTGTCCAGACTGTTCCAGCCCTTCTGTGTAGGTGGTACGGGACAGGGAGGAGAGCACAGAGGAGAGGAGAACCCCTGCTCTTCTTTCTTTCTCTGCAAACATTTAAGCAATAAAGACAAATGTCAAGGTTCCCGACTACACTTGAGGAAGCTCCTTGTACTTTTGAGCCCCTGGGAAGGATAAGGATTGGTGGTGGAATGGGCTGAAGACTGCTTTTGGCCTGGCAAGTTCGTGCTTTCCCTTTGCGATGTCAACGTAGTGGTATGGGAGCCAAAAGGTGTGGCCTGCTGGATTAGTGCTGAAGGACTCCTTCCCTGCTGTGGGGAGGGAGACACACTAAGTACATCTCGTACTCCTGTTAAATGCATCATGTAGACTCTTGTCCAGTTTAGGTCCGTGCCCAGATTTCCCTTCCTAGGTTCACTTCGGCTCAGAGTGAATGTGTAATGAACCCATATTGAGGAATGGGAAATAAACCCCCAAAGTAAGACAGAGAAGGAAACAGATACCCCCTTAAGTTTATTGAAATCCATAGCCCAAATCCAAAAACTTTCCTTATCCATTCCCTCAGCCTTCTCCAATTTCCTGGACGTTTTCAGTACTTCTGTAGACCACTTAAGCCTTACTTCTGAATAAAGGGGCATTGCAACCAATAGACATTTACCTTTCATCTCCTGATGCTGCAAGGCTTACAAGAACTGCCTGCTACTGCTCACAGAGCAGAGAAGGACGATTGCTCACAGCGCAGAGAAGGATGACTGCTCATTTTTTTGATCAGGCAAACGAAAACAGTTTATTTATTTTTATTTCATTTACAGCAAAAATCCACAGGAAAACAATTGCTCAGAACTGACTTTCTCATGTTTTCATCCAAATCACTGCAATAATATTCCAAAAGTAGGACAAAGTGGATAAAGTGGCTGAGCACAGAAGACAGTTGCGTCATCAGGATGAGGGTGGCATGGATTTTGCAGGAGTGCCCAGACAGCTGACTGTTCCAGCAGAGCAGAAGGAAGTGACTCCAGCCTCCTGCCTCTTCTCACGTTTTTCTCTTGTCATTTAGGTCTTCCCCTTTGCACAGGCCCCCCAGATCTGTGATGCTTCTCCTTTTCCAGGATGGGATGGGCTTGGGCGGTCAGTGCTGGGAGGCTTCCATGATTTGTCGGTGAGCCTAGGGGTACTCGCTAAACTACTTTTTATTCTTCCTAAGTCAGTGGCCTGATAGATGCTTTTTAAAGCTATAGTGCCCAACTTACATTTTGTCCTTCTTTTATTTTAGATTTCTGGCTTCATTTGGCTTGCTTTAAATTCAAATTCCAAGAGTTTTTTCTTCTAGATTTCTCATGCTTTTTTATCAGAAAGTTTTCTAAATATCATTGAAGATTATATAAGTTATAGTCCACTGTTTATACATGGCCACTTCTGGCCATTTATTCTATCTTAGAAGAATCTGCCTTCTAAATTGTTCTTTAAAATGATCTCTCCTCCTCCCTTCCCCGCCTCCCTTTGTTTTTTTGCTGTTAGGAAAACTGTGACAAATTTTGTGCTCACTTACACGTCCACAGCTTTCTAGAAATCAGCTTGGTTTTGCAAATGGAAATGAGTGCAGGATTTGGCCAACATTGTGTAAAGCCCCAGGGAAATCCTATAGCTCTGTGGGAAATATCTAGCTACTCTTATATTTTCCTATTCACTGCTCCTTTAATTTCCTGCTTGGCTTCTGAGATTCTCCTCGTGGAAACCCCCAGGCATGTCTCTTTTAGTACAAATATACTGAAGTATAGGCACAGCATTAGATTTTGTCCCTCTTGGAGGAGCAAATGGATATAAATTCAAATTACTACCAGTTCTCATTTTGGAACTAGCTGAATTGCTATTATGAAAATAAATGAGAAGTCATTCAAACGGATTTTGATTAGGACACTGTAAGTTTCAGCTTGTTAGAAGAGCGAAATAAGAGCATGTGTTCTGTGATACAAAGCAGAAAATTACATGCTGTAATTTTATTCTTTTTGTCATCCAACGGGAAATTGTAAATTGTGAATTTTCCCAGAGAAAGTCAGTGTTATAGCTAGAATTAATGTTTTGCTCTCTGCTCTTACTTGGAATACTTGGCTGCTGCTGTATCTTACGATATTAAGTTTTTCAGCTTATGATCAAAGTTCATGCCACCACTCATCCCAAAGGGCTGGCTGAAGGAACATGCGCGATGCACCATGGCTGTGGGATCTGTGGCCGACAGCCCACGTGGATTTCCTGGACTGCAGAAATTCTTCTCTATTGTGTTTGGGCAATATAGACAGGAGGCCGCAAAGAGAATCACAGTCCTTGTTTCTGACACAAGCATTTTATAATATTTCATAAAATTTTATATAATCCTTATAAAGGATACAAGCATTTTATAATCATCTAAATGCTGAATCCATGGAAGTGTCCAATAATTTTCAAATCTACAATTTTATCAATGTGTTTTACCAATTATTCCTTTTTTTTGCTTCATATTATAGTGCACTGTTTAGAGGAAGAATGAGAACACATGCAGAGCAATTTTCAATGCTCTGCAGTTGAAGTAACAAGCATCTGATGCAAATATCCCATACGGTAATATTTATTACCCAACTACCCATAAAGCAGCTTTTGTTTTGGTTTGAGAGTTTTGTAATCTGTCTTATTTCTCTTTCAGAGGGATACAGAAATTCTTGTTCCCATGCTGATTTTTCTTTTTCTTTTTTGGTTTAGTAAGAACTACATTTTCAGTCAGCTATTTCTTCCCCTTCCCTGCTATATCCACTCTGATCAAATTACCATATGTACAAAATTCAGCTGCAAGATTTCTGCCTTGCCCTGGGTCCTGGGAACATACCACCCTCATTTTGATCTCTCTGAGTTTGCTTCCTGTACAATTTCCTGTCAAACATGAGTTTCATGAGATTTGTCCTTGAATGTGTGTGTGATCTTCCCTTCTCACTGCAATGAAACTTTGGCTGCCACACTAGCTGGAACATATTCACCGAGCCTGTTTTTATAGGAATAAATACAAATGAGATTTCTTTTGTCAGCAGACACAATTCAGATTAACTACCCTTTAAGGAATCTTTTTTTCCCTCTAAACCTCTTCTGGCCTCTTGTCAATTACTTTGAATATGATTTATTATGATCACAACTTTGTGAAACTTCTTACATTTAGGTAACATAAAGTAGACTTGCAGGAAGAAAGCACTATCTAGTAGCTGAATGATTGCAGGAACTGATTTTATTACAACTGTATGTGTGACCAAGGAGGAGACATTAATCAGTGGTCTCAAAGGTGGGTGTTATTTCCTAAAGGATGATTTTGGAGGATGTTTTGTTTCCCACCAAGAGGGTTTCTGCTGCAGGATGCATGTATTTCAACTGAAAATAAATTAAAAGATGTTTCTAGTAACCCTAAAATTAGCAGCTACTTTAAAAATTATTTCTCAAATTTGCCCTTTACTGCTTTCCCCTATGCCAGTAGTGGACCAGGATTAAAAGTGTGGCTACACTGTGCTAAAAATCTATTTCCACACTTCCAATTCATTCCTAAAATTAATTAACTAAGGAATATATTCTCATATTGAAAATTTGCAGGGCATGGAGCTAAATATAGGTCTGCCTCTGGCATGGGT
This sequence comes from Tinamus guttatus, assembly GCF_059628265.1. Lineage (NCBI taxonomy): Eukaryota > Metazoa > Chordata > Aves > Tinamiformes > Tinamidae > Tinamus > Tinamus guttatus. The sequence continues at coordinate 4,897,398 of NW_028288781.1, read as the reverse complement.
CACTTTCTCTTGGCTACCAGACATAAGCCAAGAAACAAGGTTCAAAGAAACATTTATAAATAAACAAAGCACTCTGAAGACTCAGGCTTGCTCAAAACATTGATTAGAGAAAGCAGCAAATAAATATGTATTGCTTTCAGGCAGCACTTGTAGCATAATCTTCAAAAACCTAAGAGAAGAAAGTATCTTGATATTGAAAATTTCATGAAATTTTCTACTGTTAAGAAACAGTAACAGGTGCCTACAACTTCAAGGATGAATTTTGCTTGAGCATCATGTGCCAGCTTGCAAGAAGCAACAGTTGGCAGCTCCACTTAATGCAGATCTTTCTAAACCCACCACCCAGTCCCTGATGATTTAACAGCAATAGTCAGACTCAGGGCAAACCTGTTTGCAGCTCTGTATTGCAGCTGTGCAATCAGCAACCGTGACAGAGCAGGAAATAATCAGCACCCTCTTCTTTCCTCTGCCAGAATCCAGTCCCTGCAGCTCATGCCAGCCTCGGCCCTGGCCTAATTCTTGGCAAACTCTAACTTTAAAAGCAAGAAATAACCAAAAGAACTGTTGCCAACTTTAAAGGCACCTTAGCATCTCCCAGCAAGCCCTGTTGCACCAGCCAAGCTCCAAGGGAGGCAGAGGAATGAATGCTTTCCTTTTTGTTGTCAAGCTTGGCTGGGAGTCTAAAGCATAGCTGAAAACCTGGAGATACGGTTAACCTTTGGGTTTGACCTCCAAGCAGCTGCAGATTGTATTGCTAAAGGAAAGAAGGTTGAAACAATCTTCCAGGTGTCTGTAGGCTGCCTGAAAGCGTTTTGCGTTTCAGGTGATGACAGGTTATGCAGTCATGGCGGGTGGTGAGCAGAGCCCGGAAGGTCGGGCGCCCAGGCTGCTTGGGCATAATAGTGTAGAACCGCTGGCAAAGCGCTTGGAAGCGCGCGTTCTCACGGGGCTTCTTGTCCAGGTCAGGGGAGAATACTGCCCTTCATATAAGAAATGACAAAAGTTGGTCTAAATACGGAATTAAGCCTTAATAGAGATGCACCTTTGGAGGGCCTTTGATGCGTTTGTGCCCGCCGGACAACAAGTGTAGTTGGAGGAAGTCTGCGGTTTCTGGCTATTTGCTGGCAAGGCCTGGGAGGTTCTCCAGGCTCCTCGGGAAGCTTGCCTGGAGTTCAAGGAGCACAGGCTGGATGGAGTAGGGTTGTCTGGTTTTCAAAGTGGTTGATAGACCAAGTTGAAGGCTGATGCTAAGATGACCAGCAGATCAACTGAGAAAGCTCTTGGCTAAGACCTTCTGGAATCACCCGAAAGGAGAAGCTTGATTAATGGCTCGTTAGAAGAGGGATATATGTAAGATATGAGAAGTTGTGCCCTGTTGTGAACTGTGGTCCCCAAGAACTGAAGGAATGGCTGTTCTTCAATGGAGCTCCTGTGTGAGTATGGCCAGGCTTTGCTGGTGCCTGTTTAGAGGGGATGTGGTGGACAGTTGCTAAAAAAAGTTTGCCTGTGTCTGTTAATATGGGTGTCAATCAAGCTGGAGCAGATCTGAAAGCAGATGCTTTTTGGCACTTAAAGCTGTTAGGTTAACAACTGACACCTTGATAGAGAGTAAAAGAAAGGAAGGGATGTGCACAAGGTTCACTCAATCACAGAGCAGTCCCAAAGAATAAGCAAAGCAACCAGCTGCCTAAAGTGACATCTTATAGGTCCTAACAGGCAACCCAATGTGCCTGTGCCTAAGAAAACAAGGTTTCCAGACTGAAAGGCTAATATCTGCCTCTTGCCTTTTTTTTTTTTTTTTTTTTTTTGCACTGCAGCTGATGGAAAGGTTGAATGTATGGGTTACAGCTGTGCAAATAGCCTTTCTTAGAAGTGATGTTCACAGCTCCTATATTTTTCATATCTATGCCTTTTTCAGAAACAGAGAGTTCCAAAAAGTGAGATTTTTCTTATACCATTTGTACTCCCTGGCCCCTTTTTCCTCTGTCTGCCTCAGCAGAAAATTGAAATTTACTTCTTGTGCAGGAGAGGAAGAAACAACAGCATCCTAGTGGGAGAGGAGTTCAGTAGGTATCAAGAAAAGAAATACAGCCAGCCAGAGGAAAGCATGAGAAATAATGGGAACATAAAAATTAATTTGCATTTGCAGTTAATTTTCTGAAGGCAAAACAGGAGTTGTATCCAGTTAGAGATGGTATACACGTATGTCAACTTGCACTTTGAGAGAGCACTTATAGCGTTGCCATCTTATCTTTTCCCTCTGATGAATCGTCCTTCTGTCCCACTCTAAATTTAGCAGATACAACGTGGCAAGTGCTGGAAGAGGAGCTGCTGTTTATCAGCCCTGAGCAGGCTTCAGCCTGACTGTGTGTACGTGACCACATACATAAAAGTGATCACTCGGATCTCTTCTCCCTTGTTCTGATCTACTCTTAGAGGAGAGAAATTTCCTTCAGAAAGGTTGTAATTTACAAGTAATTTTAGAATAATGATATTTGATTTCTTTTGAAATTTATAATAAATGTTTTATGACACTTCCATATCCTGAGGAGCAAATATATGCATTATATGGTAATTTGGGGTAAACAGTGAATATTAGATGACTGTTATTCCAAGTTTATGGAGAAAGCAAATATACTTTTATGGCTTAATTCTTCTCTAATTTATCTGCATGTAGCCCAAGATTTTGTTTTTATTTACCTCCATTCTACTGAACTCTTTCAGGCAGAATGAATAAAACACAGAGAACCTGATCAATCTGAAATATTTGTAGTATATTAACTATTAGTCAATCATTTGGAATCCATTTCAGAAGAAGAGAAAGTGAAGAATTCAAGTTAGTGAGGCTGTTGACTTGGGGAAGCAGAAGTTAATGTTAAGCAAGTGATGGCTTTAATTTCCACTTTGGCCATCCACATATGACAGTTTTCTTCTGTTCTTTCTCCTCTCTTTCTGTGCCTGCTGCAGAAGACAACTTTAGTACAAATTTTAGTTAAAATAGCATGTTCCTTTTAGATTCAAGATTGTAATTCAATCTTGTAAACACAACAACATAAATTAAACAATGAGGTACTGTTTTGATGTAGTAAATGAGTAGACAATATGCAAGGAAAGCAAAATGCTGCTCTGAGAACTGGAACATGAAATTCATATGAGCTCATGATGGATAGACCTCTTTTCTCTGGAGATGCTCTGTGCTTTAATAGGAACCCCTGACAGCTTTCCTAAGGTTGGCCAAATGCCCAGTAGAAAAGCCAACATTTTAACTATTACATAGTATTACATAGTTCATTTTCAAGCTATCAAAATATTTACTTTTAAATTTAGGACCAGAGAACATCTGCAGAAAATAATCCTACCGGTAGGAACTTCGTATTTCTTCATTATGTTATATTTCTCTAGGACAAATTGTGTTAAACTATTGTTTTTCCTCCGGACACCAAAATCCTCATTGTAGTGGAATAATTTTTTGTGAGACAATAGAGTTGTCAGAAAATAGAGAGAAATTGTGGGAGTTCCTACTAAAGATTAGGCAGCAAAACAAAGCTCTTTCTATAAGACAGTTGTATTTCATAATTTGTAAAAAGATACTGACCTTTCTGAAGTCCACTTCCTTTTTATGCACCAACTGGAGAAGAAAAAGGATTGACAAAACACCTGAGCTTTAGCTGTTGCCCGGGATAAGTTACATGTATCGCCCTAGTGGGTAACTTCAGTGACCCTTTAGTGATCTGGTCTATTTGATCTGAGAGATCAAAAAGCTTCTGTGCTCTCAGAAGACCGAAACCTCCTTGCTCATACAGAGGCAGCCCCTCCATACAGCTCTCAGCAACTTCATCTGACTTCTTTACCCCCAGGGCTACTGCTTCAGAATCCCCGTTCCTTGACATATTGCTCATGTTTCCCTGGCCAGATTCCAGCTCTCTTGCTGGGCAGGTTTTCTCGATGGCAGCATGTGATTTACCTGTCAGCCCTCTCCCAGGTTTTCTTTCTGCCCTCCTTGTCTCGCTGTTTCTTCAGTTTTTCTTTTGACCCTTCCCTTAACCTTCTCTTAGCTAAAGCTGGCTTTATATTTGCAGAAGAACAGTTAAGATCTGTCCTGTAACCCTTTGCTGTGCATATAGGTTTGTAGTTAAGCCTGCAGGAGAAGATAATTTTCTAAAGTGATGCTGAAGCAACTACGGAACTGTCATGCTCAATAGATTATTACCACTTGTTTAATCCTTGATTACTTCTTTTTATTAAAGCCATCTGTGCCTCTGATTTATCAGCATGTTTTTGCCTCCTCTCTCTCTCCAAAATGTTTTTCTGCACTACAATGCAAGGGAGTCTGAGAAAAACCTTGCCTTGGACACTAGTATACTTATGCTCAGGTACAGCACTTGAGCATCACATATGTGATGTCTTCATTCTGTTATAATACCAGAGGCCTGGACACTTTTAAACCATGGTTGAATATGGGCATGCCCCTTTCTTAAATAACATATATAATGAATTGATGGGTTTAAAACTCTGAAATAAGAAATAATTCACTTTAAAATATGATCGGTTTCTCTTTGGACTTATGTAAGTGCTGAGGAAAGGAGAGAAGAGATGGCAGGGGCATTTTGCATCCTAGACTAAGGTGGTTTTAGAAAACCATCTCTTTTTTTTTTTTTTTTTTTAAGGAAAGTTACTCTAACACTTATATATCCTCTTTTTTGTTCACACTAAGTTGCACTGAAGAAATAGGTGCGTGATATTACAGAACTCTTCCTAACCACTTTTGCAGATCATGACTGGGCTTTTTGTTCCATGCATATTGTCAGAATAAAGAACTGGAGAGTAGGCTGGGATATTAAGGAACAGTCTGGCATAGTCCCCTACAAAAGATATCTGCTTCAGAAAGGTTGAATGGTCTGCAGAACATGCACCCCAGGTACTACCAGTTACTCCAGGCCACAGCACTATTAGTGCTTCAGGCCACATTTGTTTCTAAAAATTACTGCTGCCTTTACAGTGAATGGGTTAACTGAGCTGCTACGCATCTCAGTGTTTTTCCATGCTTGTTTCAAAAGAGTTTTCCCATTTCCCCTGCTTTTTTTTTTCCCCCGTAATAAGCAGACTTATCTCCCTCTCTCCCTCTCCTGCCTCCTGGACTTTTGGCAGGACTTGATGTGTGAATAGTGGTACTCGTCACTGTGTGACTGAAATTCTCTGAACTGCAATCCACAAAAGACAGCCACGAACTTGCCAGTGAAAAAATATGAGCCAGTTGGTAAGGCTTAAAACAACAAGGACCCTGAATTTCTGTTGTTTGTTTGCTCTTTATCTGCTGTGCAAATTCATTTGATTGTGGTTACAAGCCACTGGGGTATTTTTGTTTTATTGCTTTTCTAAAATCATGCTAAATATTATACAACAAGAGTTCAGTATTACTCCCACTACAGGTCTGAGACTTTTCAGTGAAAGCAGGAGTAGCACAGGCTCCCTAGAGCTGACGGAGCTGAGGTGTTAGGAAACATGTGCTTTTGAAGCTCAATTCCAGGCAAAGACACTGCACTCCTGAAAGGATTGCAGCGCCTGCTCCAGGCACGGGATCCGTACAGGAGCGCAGGGCAGCAGCATCGCTGGGGATCGGGCACGTTCTGGCTGGCTCATGCAGCACAAACTGGAGTGTCCCCTCAAGTAACCTGGAAATATTCTGGTGAGAACCCAAACTTAGAGAAGCTGAATGGGTTAGGCAACTACGTTTACAGGATTTAAAATTTACTTCTCATCAAACTTGGTACTTCCTCTTTAGAAACATGTGAGTGGAAAAGTTGACTTTGCATTTCTGACCTTGCTAAGGTGCAGAAGGAGCAAAACCTTGCTCCAAATATGTCCTCTCTTCCAGTAGTTTTGCTTTAATTTGTCTTTTTCTTTCCTCCCTCTCTTGTGCCCTTTTCTGAATCTAAACTCAGCACAATATTTCAAAAACAAATTAAGACTTTGCACAAAACAAGTCATGAATACTGAGTTTTCTAAATTGATTTTCCAAGATACTAATTCAAACCTTTATTTGTTGGTCACTGTACATATGGCTTTCCTCTGTTTCTGACAGAAGCGTCTCTTGCGATGTTTTTCCCAATAGGGAAAATTAATTACAAATTTGTTGTACAGATGCTGTGCAAGCATAAAAGTAAGAAACAGCTCAACTGGAAAAGTAACCAAAGATTGTTTGCTATCACTTCTATCCATATGACCTATACATCCGAGTTCCCCAGTGCACATTTGTGAAATCTCTTCCCAGGGCAGTGCATGAAAAAGCCCACTTTCTTTGTGCCCACTTTTGTTTTATTAGTGAGTCTGGTTGGCTTTTGTTTGTTTGTGGTTTCTGGGAGCCATATGACAGCTACTCATTTTCCTTTTTTCCTTTATTGGCATTTATGTCTCTCATCTGTTTGCAACTCTGTGTTCTTGCAAAATTTACATGCACCATCAGTTTTTGAATAGTACGATAAACATCATAGAAACTTCTGAAAACCTAACATGGGACAAAAACGCATGTGTGCGTGTGTGCACATGTAAAATGGATGCTGATTTTGTTACTTGTACCTCAGGCAACTGCAATTATCATAGTAATTTCCATGGAGTTCACTTTTTTTTTTCTTTGTTACAATATATTTGTGTGAAAATAGATATTTATCAATATTTGTGCAAACCTAAATAATTTCAAGGTACTTTAAACACAAACTCTTGCTGTTATTTGGCTCTGTGAAAGTTATTCCCTTCAAGCTTTTTGGAGTATTTGTTTTTACAATAAGATGGCTATTAAAAGACTATAAAATGACTATTCAGGTTGTCAGAGCAGTGTTTAAAATGTTAAATATTTCAAACTTCTTGATTGACCTCAGAGAGTATTTCCCAAGTAAAGTAGCATAGAGGATTCAGCGAAAGACACAGAAACCATTGGAGGGGAAGGGTGTTCATCTGTTACAGTAGCACACAGACAGGTGGGGCTTCAGATGCCTCCTCCTTTCTGCTGCAGTTCTCTTTTTCCATCTTATTAAATGTTTATTGCAGGTGTTTGGGAGGAAAAAAGGTGTCAAGATAACAGAAGAAAAAGTGCTATTTGTACATGCCTAATTCCCATATTCTACATGCACAACAGGAAGAGCCGCATGTCCTCATAGTCTTCGTGGAGCTGCTGAAGTAGAGCTGGCAAAAGCAAAGCCCAGACAAATGGGGAGTAATGGTGTAGAAGGAAATGCTTTTTGTAATTTGATTAGTCTGTATTTTCTTCCCCTACTTAAGACATCTTCTTCCAGACCAGTACTGTGGGCAGTAGTTTTGGATTTCCAGGGAGGTGCTCGGTGGTTCTAGAAGCTAAATAGCTTTTGTGGCAGTAATCTCTAGCTCCCTGTGCAATAAGCCAGTGGACACAGTCAGACAGATCTAGCATCACTGATCCAGCCATGACCTCCCAGTTTAGCTAACATGGCAGGAATTTGTGCTGAACACTTGTAAGTGTGTAAAAAAAAAATTACTGAATGACCACATGCATTCCAAAAGGTGGATGGCTTTCTGGCCACTAGCAGTTCCCTGCTAATTTAGGAGAAGAAGGGAGAAATTTCTTTAGAAGTCTGAAATGGAAACAAGGATGTTCATTTCTGTTGTTGAACTATTGATACTGTTGTTCCAGCCTGTTTCACTAATAACAGCCAGAATATATTGCCATAACTAAACACCACTTGTCTCTCTAATCTCATTTTTCTGAAATATTGAATGAGGCAATTTCTTAACTGCAGTTTTGCTTGGTTCATTTATTTGTTCAGTAACTTGAAGTTACAAAAGCTGGGAGTTAAATGGGAGTATATATGGCATTGGTTAACAAAGGCAGAGCACAATGCAATAATCCTTTCATGACACTTGAACAAAAGCATAATGCTGCTCGTGATGACTTTAAGTGAGTAGTTCTGTTGACTCGCTGAAAAGGAGTATGTATTAGGTCTCAAAGAACATTTTAGCTGGATAAAAACTGGCTCTCAAAAGTTTCACATTTGTTTTTCTGCACCGAGTATATATGGGAGAAGCCTAAGGTCAAGAGAAAATAAGCAAAAGTCAAAGACAGACTTGTAAGACAAATAGCAACATCTGGTAAATGACTTCCTTCTACATTCAGAGAGCTCTTATTCAGTGCAATGAATGTGAAATGTTTTTCTTGGCAGGATTATAGTTTTGAAGTTCATCAGTCTGGGAACAAACTTCATCCAGGTTTATAATATACCTACTACATAGTGAAAAACTAGAAAGGGGCTAAAGAGTGAGTAGATTTTATTCCAACATTTTGTCATTTCTTAGGGACATTTCCAGTGGTTGGTACTAGTATGCAAAGTATTTCACCAGATGAGATTGTTCCTTCTTTCAGCTGAGTCTGCCCTGTGGACTTGTCTTCATCTAGTTAAAAGCCCATGTTCCCAGGGCCACAGAGGTATCTGAATACACCAGCAGCCTGGGCCAAGGAAAGGGCTCGCACCCAGTGTTAGGTATCCCTTGTTGTGTGGGGCCCCCACACAGGAACATCTGGGCTGGGGAAAGATGAGAAAAAGCAACAGAACAGATCCAGGCTGTGAGTTCCTGTGATAGCTTCCAGCTGTTCCCACACCACTGTCCTTCTCAACAGCGACTTCAGGAAGAGATGAGCATGTAGACAGCGCTGCTTTCTGTGGGAAATCCCTTCCCACACGCCTGGTTTTCTACTTGGGGAAGAAAAAGAGAGAGAGAATACAGATTGTCTAATTTTTGATAGCATGCATATAACAAACAAACAACTTGCCCCAGCTGCCTTTCCCCATCTTCTTTCCTCCTTTAATTCCAAATTGTGCAGAGGGCAAAAAATTCAGGAACAGCTGGTCTTCTTGAACAGAAGTTGCAAAGGATTACTTAGTCGTAGGAGTACCTCAGTGAGTTCAACTAATCATTTAAATTTTCTGTTAATTAATGTTCCTGTGGTATTTTGCATTTCTTGGACTTTGTTCAATGCTGAATAGTTTAACTGGAACAACAGAAAGGAACCCAGCTGAGATCAAGACCTTTGGACCAAATGGAAACTGAGTAAAGTCCACGGGATCAACTAATTCATGGACTAAAATCAGTGCAATAGCTTAGCCTCAAATGTGTTGTGGAAACTTCTTTGCAGCTTTTTACAGTATTTCAGCTGTTATGTTAAACTGCTGTCCCTAAGGCCAGAATGATCACAATTTCTTCACACCTGAAGGAAACAGAAAAGGGAGTTAAAGAGAAGAGAGAGATGTACAAATAAAGCTCTTTCTTTGGAATTAGGTATACACACATTTCTAGAACAATTCCAAAAATTGTAATTGCAGTTTGGCAGTATGTGCATGTCTGGTATAAAATTCTGTCTGCCTTTCTCAAAAATCAGTCTGGCTTCTGGACAGAAAAATGTGGCGTTGTCAAAATACTTGCTCACTGCCTGCCGATTTACTAGTTGGGTTCGATGCCAGTATCTCAGGTTGGCTGCATTGACTTGAACAGTCTCTCCTGGTTCCAACTGGTCTTGTGAAAGCAGCCGTGGCCCTTTGCATTTCTATTTATAACGAAATCTGTTTGTTGCCTTTGATAAAAGCAGGAGAACCCACTTTGCTGGAGACTCAGGGTGAATTGTTCAGTGGCCCTTGGTAGTGGCTGACAGTTGTATCTTACTAGAGCCTTTGATTAATGTGCTCTTCACCACAGCATGACTCCCCCGTAGATTTCACCAGCCACATGTCAGCAGGAGTAAGAGCCAATTTCTTGCCCTTTTTAAGTCAGGCCAAGGGGAGATCTTGGGAGCAGAGAACCATCATGGACCATAAAATTCTGAGAACAATTACTTCTAGCTAATCAAACACAATAAATAGCAGGAAGTATGTTTGTTTATGGCACAGATGTCTACTAAGAAACCTGCAGTCGTTTTAATTCTAACTTCCTCCCCCCCCCCCAAAAAAAAATGAGAAAGTAAAAGCTCCTCACTATTTAAAAACTAGACCAGTTTAAAAATCAGTCAGAAGGGAGAAGAATTCCTCATATATTCAAATGATGCAAGCTCACTGTTTCATGCCTGCTTTCTAAACAACATGATATCTTTTTATGGAGATAACCTTACGAAAATGATTAGGAAAGCATCAAGTAGACATTTCAACATGAGTCATCTTTGAAAGGTCATCTTCAATAAAGTGTAAAGATATAGACTAAGGCAAATTATTTCACATTGGGATATAGTTGTATCAGGCTGTTGTATAGTGTGTAACTGCTTCTCCTAGCGTAGATTTTGTGCAGATTTTCCTCAATATCCACCTCTCTCTTAGCAATGTAATACACCGTCTACACTCTGTCACACTCTGCCATTTGGCATCAGTTGCAACCAAAGGTAGGCTGCTTAGCTTTTCAGCAAAATTGAGGTCCAGACTTGTGTTATAAAAAGCAAAACAAATTATATTATAAAAAGCAAACAATGTAAGCTGCTGTGAAAAGTATGTGATATACTTTTTTGCACTGATATAGGATAAAGGGTGATTTTTTAAGCCACATGTGTTAAATAGCTCATTTCCAACCTCTGCTGAGCTCAATGCTTCTTAGAAATCTAGATGGAGCAATGTCGGGATGCATAGCCCACGACGAGACGAGAGTCTCTCAAGCAAATCAAAAGAGCAGCTGTTTTTCTCATCTCTGCCACCACACATCCTCACTAGACAAATTTAATCTGTACTAATAGACTCAGCTCTGCAAATATTTGACAAAAATCTCTACCATCCAGTCATCAACAGGATGAAATTAATCTTGCAGAGCATTGGTGTGACTTAGCCCAACTTTTGGACATACCTGGCTGCGCTGGAGGAGATCACCATTATTCAGAGTTTTACTGTGCGGAAACATAAGTCTGATATGAGAACACTGTGTGCCCAGGTTATTAAAGAAAATAAATATAAACCCATCTATTTATTATCCTTGCAGATTATTTCTTGATTATGTAATTCTTGGAAATAAATGCTGCGAAATAGGGTGTCTGTTGGATTTGACATTAATTCAAGAAGGCATCCTGGTCTTTATGGCTTCATGACTGCATGGAAAGCAAGACAGGCAAATCCTGCTCTTAGGTAAAAAAAAAAGCTGACTTAAAAAAAAAGAGAAAAAAGAATTATGTGTGAGCAAATGGCATGCTCTTATAAATAAAAATAATAATTATTAAGTTGAGGCTTCAGAAAAACATCTGTTATTTTCTAAATTAGAGCTTTTTTTTCTTTTTTCTTTTTCTTTTTTTTTCCAGATATAGCAGTGAGCAGAGAGATTGGGAGCCTTTCTACGCAGCTGTTTGGTAAGCTTGTTGTTGTGCTTGAACTTTGTGGATTTATGGCTGATAAATGCATCATAGATCTCCTCTGTTAATGATGACTTGATGTGCTGGGAGAGTGAAAGGGGTTTTAAAAATCGTTCTTTGGTGGCATACCACATTTTGCATCCATCTGTGAGTTAGATGAGAGTATGTTTATATATTTTCTTTAAGCTCTGGCCACAGTGGCTGTGTGTTTATATTTCAAGTGCTTCCTCTGAACTTCTGGAAACCTAAGTTCAGTTTAAACACAAGTTTATCCTCGATAAACATAAACGGTTACAGCTATGTTTGATTTAACCTATGAGAAAACTCTTCTACCTGCATTTACATCCAAGGAGGGATAACAGATGCATAACTGAATAACTAAATAATAACTAAACTTTCAAATAACTTTCAAATAAACAAAACCTCAGAAAATCTTTACTTCAGGACCTGCTATTCTTGGGGAGAATACCTTCTTTTTAGGGCCGTATGATGAGCACAACTATAGTTGGTGGAGCGGATCCCTTGTTGGGACGAGGTTAATTTGCTTTATGCTACATTGAGTCTTCATACTTAGTTTTGCCCCGCTGCCGGCGGAGGCGCTCAGGCAGCCCGGAGCCCTGCGGAAGCCTGGAGGGGCCCGGGTGCTGCCGGGCCGCCCGCGCCGGGGGCGGCAGGTTTGCCCGCCCAAGCCTTGCCACCCCGTGCACCGGCCGGCGCTTTCCGTGAGCGTCAGGAAACTGCCTGCCGCCTGGACAAGGGCATCCGCCGCCCAGCTGCAGCGCGTGCTGGATGCTGGCATTCCTAGGGCGCCGTGTGAAGGAGCTGCGGCCTCTGTGGTGCTGTCGTGGCCTCAGAGTCAGAGCTCAGACAGAGTTTATACAGCCTAGGCTGTAGTGCTCCTCGCCATTGACAAGATGTTTGAAAAACAGTGTTTGGAAGGGAGAAAATTATAGGATCTTATCTGAAACATTCCTGATTTTACTTTTTTCCCCTCAGCTCCCAAAGAGAGCTTTTTATAGAGTGAGGGCAGCTTGTTTTTCTTGACTTTCATCAATATTGTCTAACTTACCAAATGACCCCACAGGCCTTTAGAGTCTTTTTGTGTTCACTGATGATCAGGAACATTTGCTCTTAAAAAGACCTCTGTGGCTTGACATGGCTTATGGCTGCATCTGTTATGCAGCTTGAAAACAGAAGTTAACCTTGATACAGCTTCAATGCAAGAAAATAAACACACATACACTTAAAATCCAATGAAATTCAGGCCAAATCTTTCTACAGTTCAAACATTAAGCCTTACTCAACAAGAGAGCCTAGAGAACAAGTAAAGAATAGAAGGAATAGTCCTGCCTGCCTTTCATGTAGAAAAGTCAGACTTCTTCATTCTTTTCAAGGCAGCAGAACGTCAGGTCAGGTTGGGTTGCCTAAGGCTGCTTTGTGGTGAGGGGATTTAAATGTAACCTTGCATACAGAAAAAGGAAGTCCCTTAATTCATTCAATATTTTATTAGAAATCTCTTAATTCTGATCCTATTCCTGAAGGTAAACATCTCAGAGGCTTTTCAAAGCCTGTATTTCATTATTTAATAATCCATTTTCAGTAATACATCTCCCTAGCTCTGCGCTTGTAACTAGGTCCACAGGCTGGAAGTATCAGCAGTCCAGGAACTGTTAAATAATTAAACTGTTGGTGTCTGTAACTGTTATGACTAGAATCACTCATATTTTATTATCACAAACTGCTGGGGAAAAAGTACTGTAAAAAGCAAAGATTACCTACTAGCCTTTGTTGAGCAAAATGTGGGCCTTGTCTGTAATGAGATGATTTGAAAATACGTGATTTTTTGTTAAGAAAGTAACATTTGTAGAAAGATTAGTTTGTTTGAAAGCCTTAGTTTATTTAGTTGTGAGCCTACACATATATCTGTGCTCTCTGTGCTCTTTGTGTAGAGCACTTCCACCTATATACAAAAGTGTTTTCTGATTCTCTGAACTCACCAGCAGTGCTTACATGCATTTTTGTAGGAATTCAGCAAGGTGATCTTTCTTAAGGACTTCCTGGGAATAGCCACAGCCTGAAAAAGACAGGGAAGTGTTTGGCTATGGAACAGCACATTTCTATGCTAGGTGTGTGTGCAGATGTGTTTGCTTCCGTGCTTGCACATATACACACACGTTTGCACAAGTACACATTTGCCCATAGTCTGTTTCCCAAAAAGGGGAAATGTCTCCGAAGGAACTAAGCGCAACTATTTGTACTGCTTATTTTGACACTCAGTCCAAAGCTCAGAGAGAAGTGGGGTCATTTTGAACACAGAGGATGTGACGTAGACTCCTCTGCTGCCAAGATGAAGATAGGGCAGTTGGCTGAGTGAGGCTCCCATCTGTGAATGATGTGTGTCGTGATTGTCCTTCTTCAGAGAGAGAAAATGAAATTGTTTGTATCTTAGTGCCGTTTACCTTTGAGGGTGAAGAAGTACTGCAGTGAGGTTCATAGTATAGGAGAACAGCAGTTCAAGGAGGTTTAGGACAGAGGACTTTTATGAGCACTAGTAACACAGGCTCCCCAGTGTAGTCCAGACAGGGAACAACTGAGTGAGCACCATGATTTAGTGCACAACGAGATTACTTTCTTGTGTGAACAGTTGAATTCAGTCATTACGTGGAGTCAGGTGGCCAGAATGGCAGGAGTGGGAAGAAAGGAGGAAAGTGAGATTCTGATTAAATGTAATAGGCCATGAGAATATTTTCCTTACTCTTCAGAAACCGGGATTCTGCAATTAGCAGAACAAGACATGAAATATATGTTGATTGTCTTAAATAGCATGTCTTGTTCTGTTGCATTGGACAGTACAACAGTTGTATCTTTCTGTATCTACACATGTACATGTACTTATTATTTATTAAGCTAAGATCTGGAAATAAATGGTTATCTCTAATCTAGATATTCATTGGATTAATCTGTTTACATTGGCTTTTTGAAACATTTTGCTGTAATGGGAAATTTCTCCACATTCCCTTCAGCATTTGTAATTTGTCTGTGTTTCCAAGCTTAGGCCATATTGACACTGTTACTAAGGAGGAACCAGTTCTGGGAGATGAAGGAAGCTTTAGCAGCAATATATATACATGAAAAATTTAAGATATGCAAACATTACAGCAAAAGACAAATTTAAAACTCATGCTTTCAAGCCACTCAAAAATTAACAAATACTAGAATTAGGTTCACTGATGTCTGCTGTGCATTTGTTATAAAACAGTTCATAATTTTGACTATCAGCATTTTCCATTAACATTGATATGAACAAATTACTCCAGATGTCTAGAAAGCTAAAACATGAAATTTAATTTTCAGATTACCAAATACTTTTAAATATTCTTTTCTCTTGCCTGGGATTTACTGCCTTGATGTGAACATTATATTGACCTCTCACTATGATTACTTGTGATTCCTGCTCAGGCGGCATCTTCCACAGTAACGCTGGGGCCATTTGCTGCAGCTGAGCAAGGGTGAACTCCAGGTTAAAACAAAAAAAAAAACTAAGGAGCTGTTTATGGAGGTTACAGGTCAATCACTAAGAGTTTCTGTTGTATTAAGTCATCCTCTTTAAGTAATGACTATAGTTTAATTATAATTTAGCTATTTCTAAAGAGTTGTTGACAATTAAAAATATGAGTGTCAGTTCATGGTATTCTTTTGATTTGTTGCTAAATAACAAAACTCTACATTATGGTGTATTTCGTGAAAGTCTAGAATTATAATTTTAGCTAGGCTAAATATAATTTAATAATATAATACAATTTATGCTAAATTATATTTTCACCAAACAAAACCTAATTTTTCTGGTTGTTTCCCAGGACTCTGCAATCAGCTCTTATCTAATGGTCATACTTAGTTTTTCTTTGCTGAGGAGGGGGAAAAATGAAGGTTACTTACATCTCTAACTAGCTCTTTCATACACAAACTAATAGACAGTTTTCTGCCAGCACTTCTATCTTGTTGCTCAAGAGTATATTTTTGTCATTCAGAGTGTTTTGTATAAAACAGACCTTTATAACTTTGCCGGTAGGATTTGAGAAACTTCCTGTAAGGCAGTGCCGCTCAGCTCTGTTTCAGCACCACTAATTCTCTGAGTCATAACACTTGCTGAAGTGGAAAGGTTTCTTTTAGCCCATGGAAGTCTAAACACGCAGATTTCCTTGTTTTAGCAAAAACTAGTTCTTGAAGACCAAATGTTTGTCCAGGGGTCTTTCTGGTGCTGAAGTTTGCTGGTTTGCCTACGTGAAGAAATTCAGCATGGGAGCAACAATGACCTCAACAGAACAGAAAAAAACCTTTCAGTTCTGAAGGATACAATTGATTCATTAAAATGAGTGCACATATATGCTGCTTGCCACAATCCTAAATGATCTTGTATCTAATAAAACCCCATGATTTGTCAGGATTGTCTTAGGGTGAAAGAATTGGTTTCACTGAGTCCTTTCAGTTTGATGCCTTGACCATATGTCTGTTAGTTCTTAGATGAACTCTCTGAACTTGAAATGCGTATTTTAAAACACCAGTTAGACAAATGAGACCATGGAGGTTTATGATATACTGACTTTATTTCAGCCTGGTACTTCAATATTTTGCTCTTTATATAAAAAAAAAATTCTAGTGTTCTGCATTTTGTAATTGCCAAAGAAACAGCTGTGCCCCTATCACCTAACTAAAATAAAGCAAAACAATGCCAGTGTGCACTGTGTTATAACCACCACAGAAGACTTATTCTAACCACATTTTATCATTTTTTGAGAAAAAAGGAGCATTAGCGGGAAGGATTACAGATCATTCTAATAGTAATAGCATATTTATTCAATTTCAAATGAGCAGCCTCAAATCACCTTGACCTTGCAACAGAGAAGCACATATACAGGCAGATATCACAGAATAGCTGAAGTGGTGGCTTATCAATATTTCTAGTCTGGAGATGTTCACCTCTTGGTAAATGTGATGCAACTTTCTTGCTTTTTGTCTTCATTGTGAAGGATAGAATTGTGATGATAGCAGCAGTGTATGAAACTGCTGCCGCGTTTCCTGTGGTAGGTACATTCAAGATTGTTTGGAAAATTCATTGCCCCAAAGAACAGAAGGAAGAAATAAAAAACTCATCTTGAATAAATGTTCTTAGAATAAACATATGCGCGAGTATGAATGATGTAATGCCCATTATTCTTTAGAATTAAGATTTTTCTTTGGAGTTAACAGGCAATTAAATGTCAAATTTGAAGCAGAAATTGAACCAAGATGTTAATAGATTATTTTTTTCTGTTGCAACAACTCTCATTTCCTTTTTAAGAATCCAGTTCATAAAGCTGTTTTAGGTGTTTAAAGGGGCTTGGGCAAATAGCTATTAGATCCCTGCATTATTCTTGTCTATTTTAGTATCAGTTTTGGTACTAGCTCTTTTCTAGCTCTGTTTTTGAATCTTTTGCATCTTGGACAGGTCAATAGCTGCAAGTTGTTGAGCTTTTGCCCCTTTCTCCTGTTTGCCCAGGATGACTGGGAAGTACCGTTGGTAAGTGGAGGAACAGTAGGGGTGACTGTTTGACACTTGACTAGGAAGTGAGTGCTACCAGCGGCAGGAAAGGGTTCCCAGGCCTGTGGATCAGCTGTTGTCCATCTCCTGCTGCTCTTGTTCCCTCCTTCCCCAAGACCATCTTGGTAAGTGCAGCACGTTACGCTCAACAGTTGTGTACCTAGTTTGATGAGGATGGCAGGGGGATTGCACTGTTTGCTGTCATCTCTGATGTCTAGCGCGGGAACCCAGTTTTGGGTGATCACTGATGTTTGCTGAGTCTGATGCTCAGATTAGCAACAACTGCAATAAAAATGGTATCTGAGTAACATCAAAAATCCCAACCATATTAGATTCCAGAGCTAGAGACTATCTGTTCACACCTTGAGGAGATGAACTTTTGTATTTAAATGCCAAATGTTAGATTAAATATTAAGGGCCTGATTCATCATTTCATTACACTAGTGTTGATCCAGTACCAGTATTCTGACTACCTGTTTAAATATTAAATTTCTTCTGACAGGATGGAAGCTGATGTGCAACCTCTGACACTGGGCTCCCATGCTGCTTCTTATGTCACATATGATGACAATTGCCAGAAACAGTGACTAGTAGCAGCAAGAGACTCTGCAATATTCACTTTAATTGCAAACTTTATTTTCAAATATGATTTACAGTTTTAAATTGTTGGAATATGAGTGTCCTGACATGAGCTCTCAGAGTCCTATCAGAAGCCACCGGGAAAAGGGAAGTTTTTCTTTCAAGATTCAAGAAAAACAGGCCCTCACTGTGTGACAGAGACAAGCAGCACCAAGCCTGCCAGTGATTCAGCATGTTTTTCTAAACTCAAACTGGGCTGTAGCCTAAACTTTGCAGTAGGGATTCAAACCCTGCAGGGTAACTCCAGAGGCTCGAGCTTTTTCCCAGCATCCATCATTGTGCCAGGTAGGGAACTAAAACACTCTGTGTGCTAAAATAGCATAACAAATGGCTCCAGGGCACACAGAGAGAGGCCAGTCCACACTATTAATTAGTCTAAAAGTAATTAGCAAATTACTGCTAAAAATCATAAGTGGAATGATTGAGAGCTGGAGGAGTTTTTGAACTCAGCAATATGAAAACCCATGTGTAGTAACTATGAATTTGATGCACATTGGGAGATTTCAATGACAAGTAGACCAGTCAAGGGACAGAAATATAGTATAAAATATAGTCTGCTGTAAAAATTAGAGGCTACAGATGGAATGTAAATTTTTTTTTCCAGCAAATTCAGATGCATGCAAGGCAGAGAAGAGAGGGGTATTGCTATTTACTAGTCACATTAATTGCAATGAATATTTTCTTGAATTCAGCTGTGCTTTTTTTGGGAGAAACTGAATGATGGCATTCTATGATGAGATCTTTGAGCTAAATATGCATGTAAGTAGTTGACTTGTGTCTATATCAGACATGGTAAAAGCGAGTCAAGAGGAAGACAGAGAGAGAAATTTCAAGATGGAAGTGGAGGCAACAGTACATAGTGGAGATGTCTTATCTAGATCTTAAGCTTGTCTCCAGGAACTGAAACTCCAAGAGTTTCTGTTGGTTAAGCTGGCTGAGATACTTGACTATGCTGAATAGAACTGGCACTTCTCAAATGCTGGTAGAGACTTCTTTTAAAGTTATGTTATGACTCAGATCAGTCAATATGCCTTTTAGTGGTATTTATTTAGAACTGTAAAAACAGCTTATGATTTCCTAACATCAGGCATCAGCTTTTCTCAAATGCCTATTTTGACAATTTTCTAAATGTCAAACATTGTCCTCTTTTTCTTATTTCTTTTCTATTTATACTGGTACAATTGCAATTTCAATCTGCTCGTCTCTTGAGGAAGAGTTAACCATGCAAAAGCTTGTTCAAATTGCACAATGTATTGCCACTAGTTTTCCACCATATTAATTCAGTATAAGTAGTGAATTAAACATCTGATACATCAGAGAGACAAATAAACTTTTAGCTCTGTACCAAGACACTAAGATTTCATTCTTCCAGACTTTTATGCTGAGGCAAAGTGAATACCTTAAAGCATAACAGCTGTTTTCTGCTTGATAACTTCTGGAATACTTTGTGACGGTACATAAGGGTAAATTATTTCAGACAAACATCTCAGACACTAATTTTTTGAAGTCTAACAGCAGACATGATACAGCTACCTTCTTTCAAAGAGTAAAAGTGCTGATGGTTGTCTACTGTTTGATATCTTACTGGAAGTTATTTTATTTTCAGATTTTTTTTTCTGGGAAGTAATAGAATTCTCCAAGACCAACTGTTTGCTTTCCGTGATGGAAGATGACAATAAACATGAGTGCTTAGACTTTGTGTTACATATTATAAATGTTCAACATATGAAATCTAAAGCAATATTTAGACTGGAATATACTGTGGAGCAGGATATTTGGATTCAGGAGCTTGATTTTTTTCTATTGCAAAATAGGGTATTTGTAAAGACTGTAGGTGGGGTTACTTTTGAATTACCTTCATTATTTGTATATTGTGAGGTTTTTGTTTAGACTTAACTCTAAAAGAAAGTCTGGTTTAATATTTTTCTATACAAATATTTATTTACATATGATATTTATTGGCTGTTCTGTGTTAATGATAAAAGAGAACTACTTTGCTATTTGGTAGTTTTAAAGCAATATGTTTTTTAAATATAATGAACAGTAATTATATGAATACTTAAACTTTGGGAAGACATTTTTGATGAATAAGACCCTACAAGATGTTTACTATTCATGCTAACATGCAAGACATCCATCTTTTCAGAGCCAAACTCATTGTTTTCATCTTGAGGGCAAAAATACTCTATTTTTGTTAAATGAAAAAACACCTGATAATTTTTCCATTAAGAGTAGACAGTACTTACAATACCATTAAAGATTTGGAGTGTTTTTTGGGGTTTTTTTTGTTTGTTTTTTCAGAGATGAGCAAGAGTTTCCCCACTGATTGATTCTCTGGACCAGCTCCCTGTGCCAAGGCATGATTGTCAGTGCTAGTACATGGAGGAGAGTGGGGAGCATAACTAGGAGGACAGGAGAGAATGGGAGGTGAGAGCTCAGTATTAAACTGCTTTAAGTTTCTTAAAATTGTATCCTAAGGACTCAGACGTCCAGCAGGTTAGTTCTGGACACGCCAGCCTTCTTGAAATCTAAAACTAGATTTCAGAGCCTTTGCTGATTACTAGCAACCTAGTAAGCAACCTAGACTTCAGTGAAGGGCAGCTAGTTTTCGACTGTGAAAATTGAAATGTTTGACAAAACTGAGTTAAAATACAGAATGAAAGTTAATTGCCTTACCGTATGGGTTTTTTGTTGTTGTTGTTAGTCTCTGATAAGTGAGTCTCAGCACCTTTATAACAGAACATTACTCACATTTTATGAAACACTGCTTAACATTTTGACAGCATGTCAGTTCCTCGGCTGGCTTAAGTGCATAACTTTATTGGCCACACTGCAGCTGAGCTCATTTTATACCAGTAGAGCATCTCACTTGTTATATTTATGCCTTTTTTAAGAGTAAATGCTTTGACTGACACATTCATGTCTAAAGATTCATTTTTACTGTTAAAAGTAAAGAATAAGGACAGACAAAACATAAAAATGAGTGACCTTGAATGTGTTGAGTATTTGTTGGGGAATAAAAGTTTAACTCCAAGAAAGGCATCATTTATCAAGGAGATAATGACAAGCAGCATTTTTCTAGTAAGTCTTCTAGCACTACTTAAACGAAAACTGGAATTAGGGCCAGGGAGACACAAAGTCTCAAGTTCCTGTTGGAGTGGGGCTGCAGTAAGTCTGCCAAAGGAAAGGACAGACTCAGAAAGTCTTCATGTGCAGCAGGGGCCACCGACTTGGGCTAAGGTTTAGCCCATATCTTGACCTAGGTTAGTGGTGTTAGGATTGTACTTGAGGTTGGGGATGTCCCAGTGTCAAAGCTGATGGCTTCAGGAGGAGTGGGAGTGCTAAGGTGCTACCATAGGAAGAGTGAGGCTGCCGAAAGTGTTGTTCACTGAGGACTTCTTCATGTGGGGCTAGGCTGTGGCTTGACTGGACTGCCAGTGGGAGAGGCAACCTGGAAAAAGTTTTCTCTCCTGAGAATTTCGTATGGGACTTTACGTGTACTTTACCCACTAAAATCTAGAGTGCCAGATTTTAATGCCAACACATATTCTATGATAATGTACTGACTCTGAGAAACAATGTGAAATAAAGCACAGAAAATCTCTGTGACTACAGTTCAACTCCGAAAGAAAATGTAGGAAAATTCTCCCATAGTCTCCTCAACATGAAAGAGCCTGATGGAGCCTGCACTGGCTACCATCCAGACTCACTGGGAGGTAAACTGCGATGCTCTTCCTGGAATCCAGCCCTCACTGCCACAGTCTCCGACCCCTCTTCTCCTGCGAGCTGAAGTCAGCCAAGTGGAGCCACAAGGCCTGCAAGACACTGACATTCACAAACCAGTCCTCCCACTCCCTTTTACCTCAGCACTTTCCACTCGTTGCTGGATTTCTTTCTTGGCCCAGACAACTCCAGGCTAGACAAGTCTTTGGTGCGGCAGACTAACTGACCCCCTTGGGCATGGAGAAGACAAAATAGTATTTCCTGGCTCCAGCTTTCAAGCAGATGAGTCTTCTTCATGCCAAAAATTCAGTTGTTGACTCTGAACATGTGACACAGCACATATGGAAGAAAGGAAATCAGACTCCTGGGAACTGGGAGTGCCACATGCAGGGTGCTGAATGGCTGAGACCTCCTTTCTGGGGCCTCCCCTTTGGGAACCAGCAGCCGAGCAATTCTGTGCACTCCTCCATACGCTCAGCCAGCCCTAGCAAGGCCCCCAGGGACTGATTTGTCAGGCAGACCTGCTGCCACCACTGTGCCAGCATCCCGTGTCAGCACTCAGAAAACATCTCTGATAAGTTTGCAGCCTTCTCTCTAAATCAAAAAGCATGTTGAATCATAGAATCAAATATTTCATTCAGTGCTAAGTGCTGAATTTTTAAATGTGGCATCTAATAAGGGCCAGTTTAAGCAAGACAGAATTAAGTTTAGCACTTTACCTTCCTAATGGTTCTAGCCATGGCATAATAAATGATGGGGCCCTGAGCCGAGAAAGGCGGCTGGAAGAATGTTTTGTTTAGACTACTCCAATAGCCAATTCCACATCATGGTAGGAATGCAGAAGGACAGGAGTGAGGGAAGGCTTCCATGAGAAGCATCCGTTTCTGAAATCAATGAAGCAGTTGAACTTACACTTCAGATTTCCCCAAACTTCCTTATAGTATTTAAAACTTTTAATAGTAGTTGTAATCTTATACAAGAAAGTTTTTTTAAAAAAAGCTAAAATTATCATAAACTCTGTCTTATTCCTTTCTCTGCATTGGTTCTGAAGGGATATTTACTTTGTTCTATTGCTAGGTTTATCACTAGCTGAGCAAGGTTTGAGAAGTGGCTTCATTCTCTGTAACTTTCTGTAAAGCAGGAATAGTGATTCCTACTTCTCTCTCTGGAGCCTCTGACCCTCTAAAACCTCTAGTGAGCCTTCCTTGGATTTGGTGTTATTATTAGCAGGACCAGCAACTTTAGAACTGCACTGAGAAAAATCAAGATTAGCTTATGAAAACTCTTCTGTCTCATTCAGTAAGAAACAAGCTCCAAGAAGGCTGCCTGTCTAAGGAGGCTTGTGACTGGGGAGCTGCGAGGAGAAAAGAAAGAGCACTGTTTTGCTACAAAGAGCACTGTGTCCTTCCCCTAGACCCTGCTACCTTTTTGTCCTGGCAGAAAGTCACTGTTACGGTTTTCAAACTTTTGTGCCTCCTGTGGACTGAATAACATACTATTGAAAAAAATGATTTCTGGTACTCTGATTACGCAGATATTTCTTTTCCTGTCTTCCAGTTTCGCATATGAGAGGAAGATTTTGGGGAAGAGTATAGAATAAATCATGTTAAATGAGGCTTGGTTTAACTCTGTACTTTTCCTGTCTTCCAGTTTCGCATATGAGAGGAAGATTTTGGGGAAGAGTTTAGAATAAATCATGTTAAATGAGGCTTGGTTTAACTCTGTAAATTGTGAGAAGGTATTTTATCATAAGCTCTAAAAGCCTATATCCTAATTCAAATAATCATTGTTAAAAGGAGAGTTTGGATGGAGGAATTGTATCTGAAATATTGCAGCATTTTTCAGGGGAGAATCTACCAAGACAAGAAAAGACAAGAGAAGTATGAGTGTCTCTTAAAACACGGCTTTATACTTTTATGGCTGTCCAACTTCCCCCTTTTAAATGTAGTTTCTCTCTATACTAAATTTTGTTCAGAAATTACTCACTCAATGTGGATTGCAGTATGAATACTCAGTGGATTGCAGAATTGAGCCAACAGAGATTATCTGATTTATCTTGGTTGTTTATCATATTAAGCAGCACCTATGAACAATTTGACCCTCTAGTAGTGTGTAGTCCGATACCTAAAATAGTCATGTTAGCTTTGGATGACTAACATACACTTGTAACAATTTGTCTGGGTTGTAATTTCATGTTTTTTGTGTCCAGGCAAACATCAGAGCCAGAAGAGGTTTCACCCTTGGCTGAAATCTTGCAGTTGTAGCTGATTTCTTTATTGTGCTGTCTTCTGTCTCAGCTTCATGAGGATATGTGTGTTGAGAGATGACTGAGGTCATAGCAGCAAAATATTGGGTATGTTTTTAAAAACAGCAAAATTTGTATCATGTTTTGAAATATTGTTTATACATCTGCTATGGTCTCTTCATCGTGGTGAAATCCTAAGATTTCTGCATTGTTTTGGTTCTAAAAGCCTTTCCTTACTGCAGAAATTCTCATCCAAACTTTCTGAAATGGCCTAGTATTTTTCTTCTGTGCTCACACACGTGCTTCTGTTGGAGGAGTTCTGATTTTCCAGTGCGAAGCTGGGCTAATAAGCAGCTCTTGAAATCTTTATATGATCAGTATCTTTGCAGGTGCTAAACAATTTGAAATTATAAATCAAATCAGCTTACTCTGGGCCCTTTGAAGCGCACAAGCACAGTGTGTCACCAGGCCTGCCGAGGAGTTTTCCATATTTATCATAAATATTCATCTGTATCTTTTGCACCTTTTGAATTTTTTCTCAGATTAATTTTTGGAAGTGCTTTTAATACTAATGCACTAATACAGCTCTGCTCAAATTATGTTGGGACTCATTTATGCTAACCATTCTACAAAGCTGTTATGCTAACTGCTCATTGTAAAGAAGAGCTCATGCTCTAAGTAGGCAAAGTAGATTTTGGCTACGGAAAATAAAACGTGGCCACGTAGGAAAAGTAGTTTGTTGTCCAGCGGACATCTAAGCATCTGAGATTAGGAAGGAGAAACACATTCCTGCAAAATTAGTCTATTAGTTTGAGAGGTGGTGGAATTGCATTGCTAGTTACCTGTTCAATGAAAATATGTATGCTTCTATTCAGGCTATTCCTTTGTTTAAATGCTTTGCCTATTTTTGCAGCAGTGCAATGGTATAATATTATTTACAAGCAATTCTGTTTTCCGTTAGTATTTGTTTTAGTACTTAGCTTTCTATTTTGTTTAGCAAGCAGTAGATTAATTTGTATCTAACCCTAACCTTGACATTATTTTGAAAACTATTGAAACAGACAGTATTTCCGAACCTACCATAAGACTCAAAAAAAGAATCTTAAGAGTTTCCTTACTTCTTATTTTAAATGTGCCATATTTATATATACGATTTGATGTTTTTACTGTTTTCCCGGGAGAAGAAGTTCAACTGACTGAGGTTAGTAATTTCTCAAAGCCTAAAATTGTGGTGTGTTTTTCTATCGTAGAATTATTGTCCTGTTTTTCATCTTTCAGTGTCTGACATAAACACTTGACTAACATTATTTATTTGTTGAAAAAGTAAGGAGCATCCCCACTGAGATGATATCACTATCTTTGCCACTCTCAGGGGCAGTTGAGAAACTAAAATTTGTTGACATATTCTTTTGGAATACTTCAAACTGAACTTCAGTGAAGCTGAAGTTGTCAGTGGCCGCTTGGAGGTAAACTGTAATGCTTGGAAGGGCACCTTTACCCTGCTGAGGGACTTAAAGTACAGAAGAAAAATTGCCCCTTTCTAAAAAGAGCTAGACTATGGGCCAAAGTGTGCAAAAAACATCTGCAAATGAAGGAGGTCTCTAAATTTGCACATCAATGGGTAATTTTTGCTCATGTCCTTCCAGCTAACACTGCAATGTGAATTCATAGCTGATTGGGCATAGGGCAGTCTGGAGTCTAACCTGGCAAGAGTGCAAATGTTTTAATTCCAAAGAAAAGTCCAAATTTTATACATGATCTTTACAGAGTATCTCTGAGTTTGCAGTCTAAGATGGGAATTCAGTCCAAATAGCGTAGCAAAGTCTGTTCCTGCTGTTTATGTGCACAATAAAAACAGTCATGGCTGATGCAAAGGGAAAAGTTACTTGTGTTTCACATGTTGAATTAATTATTTTGTGGGTAAAATTCTCTCTCGTGTCCAAGATACAGAAGACCTCAACATTTTTGCTATACAAAGGGCATTTGCTGCAGAAGTCTGTGCTGCTTTAACTTGCACATCTAATATCGGGGAAATGGTCTCCTATTCTCATAAATCCTAGTACTTGGCTCATTTTGTGCATCTTATTTTCTCATTTTTCATTTTCTTGCAGTTTTCCCATTTAGCACCCATGACAGGCTATGTTGAAACACATTCTAGGATGTCAAGCTCAGATACATATTTTGCAGTGTTTTTAATTGTTTTCTGCTCCTACTGCAGCTGCAGTTGGTATTAAGCTGTACTTGCATGTATTCGATTTACGTGAGCATTAGCTATCCCAGGCACCACTGTGACATCCACAGTCTTGCAGAGGAGAAACACTTTTACCCCTCCTCATTAAAATTTTAAGTTTGGCTTTACTCCATAAGTGTTTAAAGATAAAACATTATTTTTGTTTAGCTTCTAGTTTTGAGCTTTGATTTACTGAAGTTAATCATATAAAGTTTTGTTTTAAGCGACAGGACATTCCTGGGTATGCGTTTGATTGCAAGACCTGTGGTATTAGTGGGAAGACTTGTATAAAATCTTGACGGAAAAATCAGTGTTGGCAGCTCTATATTTCTGAAAGACTCTCCAAAGTAAAGAACCAAATGGTGGTTAGCAGTGTTTGCACTCCCTCCTCTTCTCATTTGCTTTTGTGAAATTGTCTAGGCACTTACTGGCAGGAACATTCATGGAACAAATAAACTTTAAGTTCAGTAAATTATTGTGGACAATGAATTTGGAATTCATCAGTAACAAGTATCTCTGTGAGAAACCTGACCGTAAGAATTAGTCATTTAATAAGGAAATAATAGCACTACCATGTGGCCTGTGTCCAGTCTAACTGGCATAGAACAAAGTAACGAGCCTCCTAGCTAGCTGTTGATAATTTATAAATCAAGAGCTTACAGGCACCATTATGAAAATAATTGATATGGAATGAGGAAAAGTAATAATGATGGCAAGCTACCAGTAGGAGAGAAAGCTACATTTCCTGAATAAATGTCTTTACTGTGATGGCATTTGCTACTCGCTTGTATGAAAGTATTTCAGACAACAAATTTTTAATACAACAAAAACATCTCTGTCAAATTGCCAAGTTCACTTTGTTAACTTTAACACACCTGGGACGATTCGTAGGCTAGAACTGATTAGATTATCCCAAGTGGAGTCTGCCCTGGTGCCAGTACCCGTTTGATGAGAAAGCAGAAGTGCCCCCGCTGCTGCTGGGAATGGCTGGGCTCTGTCCTTGTTCCCTTTCGGCCTCTTTCCTTCCACAGTTGCCATGAGCTCCCTACACCTTTTCTTCCCTTCTCTTCCTTGCTTTCTAACTACTGGTCCAGATGCCAGCACAAATCTGGCCCCTTTTCTCCCCCCACAGTGTTTTCTGCCCTGTTTTTCTGTGACTGTGGTTGTTCCTTCTTTGGTTTTAGGCTTTCAGATGTTGACTAGAAATTGATACACTATTGGCACTATGTAGATAATCTTGCTCTTATAGCATGGTGTGGAGAAAACAGAATTCAGGGCAAGAACAGAGGAAAAGCCTGGAAGGAATCAGGCTGTGATCGTAGGATTGAGTTCAGACCCTGAAGGTTGTGAGACCTCATGATTATGCTCTCTCTGTTAAAGTACACTAAGTTACACTGAGACACATTCCTGGCCTAAGTGTTCGGGTAATATGTTTGAGAGCATGGATTTTCTGATAAGGATATACATCTTTCAGGTATTCTCTGGAGAGTGCTGTATTCCATAGAACATTTCCTTGTTTGTTTATTTATTGTTTGTTTGTTTCTTTCCCTCCCTGTGTATTGTCTATTGCTTTATTTTTGAGATATATTGTGTTCCCATAATGTTGTGAACATAAAAAAGCTAGTAAGGCCAGATGTCTGATTAAGAGATTCTTTCCTCTTATATCTGTGTTTATATGAACATTTAGATGACTCAAAAACAGTGTTGGACGGGGAATGGTTGGGCATCTCCTGTGGACAGACTAGCTTCATGTGCTGCCTGTTGGAGAATCCAGTCCCCCAGCTGCTTATCTTGCAGAGCATACACACATCATTTACACTGCGCTCACTTTATGATCCACAGCAGTCACCTTTTTCATCTCTTCCAAGACTGAATTAGTGAAGATATGAGCATAATTCATCCATATGCAATCTGTTTCATAGAAAGATCTCAGCTTACGATATAGCCCTTTAAAATAGATTTAGGCACAGCCCTGCAGCTCCAGCAGACCTCTGCATAGGTGCAGAAGTCAACATTAGTCCACATTAACAAATTGTATCAAAGGAGAGGAGATTTAATAATACTATACATAGTCTAGATTGTGAAGAGCCTCCATTCAGGGAGACTTTTATACACAGTGCCATCTGTATCTCTGCCTGCTGCCTTGGGGACACCATTGCCTTTTCCAGAAACAAATGTGTAGATTTCACTATAATCGGTCTGCAAGGATTTGAATACCGTGTATATTTTAGTCAAATCTATTTTAACACAGTTATTGGCCCAGACAATTTACATGAGGTGTAAGGAATTACCCAGTTGTATTGACCCATGGTCATGGCCCTTACCCTTTGTTAAGTATTTATATGTGCCATAATGATTTAAAATTGCTCTCATGAAAAAAGAAGAGCATCAGGAAAAGCTGAAGTGTCTTGACTCTTTCCAGGCGATGGAGTCACGGTGTAAGAAATAGCATTTCTTTATCTTGTGTTCATTGAATTCATTGAAATCCAGCTGTTTTATCAGAACACCAAGGTTAAATCCCTCTAACAGATTCATTCTAACAGGTTGATGCATGTGTTCATAACTTTGCAAGTTAAATTTTGCCTGATACTTTTTATATCTGTGTCCAGATTTTGCATAATTTAAGCAAAATATGCTCAGTTGATTTGGCTTAGACTGAGGCAGTGCATACTCCAAATGACACATTTGTGCTTTTGTAACTCATACAGTTGATGTTATAAATCTTGAGTTAGAATTGTTTCATCATCCCCAAACTGGAGTGGAAAACAAGCTGAATTTCAGGAATATGAGTCCATTATTTTAGAAGTTGACATTTGCAAATGCACAATAGACTGTCTGTTTATTCTAGTTAGCAGAATAATTTGACAAGCTGCGCGTCAACAAATAGCATATTAATCTAGACCATCTGAGGTATATGGATGAATTCAAGGACAGATTTATCAGGACTTATTTTAGTAAACATTTTTGAATCAAGTGTGCTTTAATTTAGGATGCATCGATTAAAAATATTTCATTCAAAGGTCAGTTTATTTTTAAAAATCACATGCTTCATTTTACTAAGATTTTTTTTAACCGCAGATCTTGCTGGTAACAAATTATTTATCATAAATAACTTCCCTAATTAATTATGATAAAGATGTAAGTTCAAGGAGGTATAATATGATTCTACTAATTCATTTTAGAAATGTATTGAGATTATCTTCCAGAATATATTTAGCTTCACCAAAATACTTTAATTTAAAAAAAAAATAGATGCCAACACAGAGCAATTAGGAATCCTTTTTCCACTTTTTTGTTTTATTTTCTCTGTGTGGTGTCATGTGATGTTTAACTGGTGTCTTTTCTGAGTTTAATGCTGTAGTTTTCCCTGGTACTGTGAATCTTTTCTCTGTCAGCAGAGAAAAATGTTTCTAAAGCTTCAAAAATCAGAAAAGGGCTGAAATATGAACTGTAAAAGGAAAATTGCTCATATTCCCTTATAGGCAGAATTTAAGTTCCTCATGTATCTCTAGGTTTGTATTGATCAAAAAATTTAGGAGTACTGAGACTTTCGGGGCCTTGTTGCCATTTTTCATAAAAGCTAAGGAACATGGTTTTAAAAGTTACTGTTTTTACAAGATTGAAAACCTTTTTATAAGGTACAACCTTTTTACAAGGTTGAAAACCCTGAAGTCGGTAAGGACTGTCCGTACAGATTTGTGCCATCCACCATAATATGGCTGTAGAAATACTTAAATAGCTTCATTCACCAAAAATCTGAACCTTAGCTACTTTTATGTATTTAAAAATGTGTAGAGCATGCAAGGTGGTGATTTTCCTCTTTATCATGTAGAATTGAGACACTTCCTTGTTTAGAATCTCTCTTGATTCCGTGGCTTGATACTTAGGTTTTAGTGCCCTTTACAGTGTATTCCTTATTACAACAGGCTGTGATCATGACCATCCTCTAACGTGGAAGGACATTTTGATGTCTCCAGGTGGTGAAAAGGAAATGTCACAGTGGGGTGGTGGCCTGTGTCTCCTAGGATGTCCATGGGCAGTGGGAAATGAATAGAGATTCCTGAAATGCCACTTCAATTCCATACAAAATTTAGTTCTTCTCTCCAATATCCTTCATTTAAATTACTATCACTGTTTAGACTGTACTGTTTTAAACCTAACAATAAGCAAAGTTGTTGATCAAATAGCTATTTAAAGGGAAATGAATCCGTAAAGGAAATAGTGTGCTCCTTGGCACTAAGGGGCTTAGCTGCAAGCCAAACTTCAGCTCCGTAAGATTATATAGACCAGTAATAGCATCTCTCCAGAGCTCTTTTTAGGTTGAATGTATTTTAGATTATTTTTCTTTAATAAAAGTATTTTACAATAACTTCGCTGCTTGCATATCTTCTGTAGCACTCTCTTAGCATAGCCACAACAAATGTCAATCTTTGGCTATGAAAAATTAGAATTGAAGGTAGATAAGGTGTTATTTAACAAGCAGGCTTTTCATTTTAAGCTGATTGCCATCGTCTCGGGAACCACAATGTCGTTATGGCGAGAGCTGCAGGGAGGGCTGACACCAGGATAGTACCGATTACTGTCATGTATTTGGGAATACTCCGGGTAAAAGAGTTGTTAGCTACTTTTATAATGAGAAAGCAAGCAGCAGTGAGACCAGCCAAAGTGATATTTACAGCACTCACGAAAATTTCACCGGTAGATTAAAAGAGCAAGTCCAACATGTAGCCAGGTGGGGGGCTCAGTCCGGAGAGGAGGCAGGAGGGCTGGGAGCGGGAGGCGGGCGGCCCTGGCTGCGCTCATACAGTATGCAGGGCACATTGCTGCCCTGCAACCCTCTGCCTTTTAATGACTCGAAACCACCTCATTGCTCGAGGAAGGAATATGCTGGAGTTCGCCTTCACTCAGCCTGACAAGGTGATGGGAGGGATAAATCCACCTTACATGAAAACACTTGTCAGTTGTATCAAATTTGGTAAGACAAGCGCCAATGTCACCTTGAGAAAAATGGAACTCGGCTGACATTCAAGGCCTGTGCGTACACTGCATGCTGCAACACTGCCTAATTTCATGTGATATATGCAAATACACTCTGTTTTGCCTTTTTCTATTTCCATGGTGCGCTCTCAGAGCTGCATCTCGACTGATTAAAAGTGCAGTTTCTTCTGAGTTCCTGGCTTAAATAAGCAATGAAGGCAAATTCTGTGTCAAGTTGTTGTACAACTTCTGAATGTTGCCTATTTAAGCAGGTAACTAGGGAGAATCCTCTGAGATGTTGTTCAGAGTAGTTAAGAAAACACACAAAACAAGAACCCTGATTGCTGTCAGATACATCTTTTTGTGGTATTTTAGGATTTGGTTTATATACTCCCAATCAGTCAACCTTGATTCAAGGCGTTGTGGTTAAATATCCACGGATTATTTGTCTTCATAAGTATACTGTAATAAGCACGACCCTGGTATCTCACTGCTCTTTGGTAATACCCCAGTAAGGAACTTATTCCTTTTATTTTAAATATGATTCTCTTAATAGACTCATAGTATGTGAAAGCTGAAGTAGCCACTGCTAATAGCAACACCTTGTGCTGGCTTCAACAAGACCAGCCCTGTAACCTGGGCAGATGACCACTATTGCACTCCTGCTTAGAACTGCCTAGGAAAGGAGGATGCAAAATTCACTTGCTTAAGAAATAAATGAGATGGATGGAATCAGTCCAGCTCAAAACTAGGCCCTTCCTGAACACTGAAATTAAAATGCAGTGTTCATAGTTGTGGGTTGAGTGTAGCTATGGTGTAGTTTGTAGTTGCAGATTGCTTTTTCGATTGCCTTTCTTTTTTTTTTTTTTTCTTTTTTTCTGTTACCCTCACTTGTCTTCTTTGGGGTTTTAACTCCAGTTCTGTTGTTTAGAATACCAGATAGCAATTGCAGCCCACACAGAAACAAACTGCAGTTGTCAGGTGCCTGATACCTGCTCGATTCTAGAGGCCCCTTCCAACCTCAACCATTTTGTGATTCTGTGATTGTTCTTTCGCTTGGAGCAAGAAATTGCTGCTGGGGTTCATGGGTTAAAACTCTTGGCAGGAAAAGTACGGCTGAGTTGCCAGTTTTACAAGGAACAAACCGTTCTTCAGACTTCCTTCCATCTGACCACTGCAGGCCAAGAGGAGCTGTCAAATGCTGCTCTTGGCCTCTTGTCTGAGAAATCTTTTCCTTCTTTCCTGCTTTCTTGAGGCAGCCAGAACTGTTACTGTTTGTGAATTTGCCACCTATGACCACAACAATTTAATTGCTTCGTAGCAGCTTGGAAATGTGATAGACTGAAGATGCCTCTTATCTTTAGCTGGCCTCCTTCTTCCAACAGCCAGTCTGAGTAGGCCTGAGATTTGCTGATAGGGACCCACCGACACTCCAAAGCTCTTCATTCAGTTCAGCTATTAATGGCTACTCAAGGAGTAGAGCATTAAAATTCCCACATCCGAGACACTACTGCGAAGTGAGCATGAGCAGAAGAATTTTGCTCTTCTGCAGTACTGCTGAATAGGAACAAATTCTATAGTGGTGGGAGTCTGGTCAGGAAAGTTAGTGCATGTGAATTTATAGCACAATCTATACAGTCTGAATTTGCTATCTGGATATCTGTACCCAGTGATTATGAAAATTGGATTACTGCAACAATTCAGAGACCGGAAAATTTTGTGTGCTGAGAGAAACTACAATTGTGTTTAGAATGACAGTGACAATTCACGTCCCTGTCTAATACCTTTAATTTGAAAGCCACCGTCAACACTGCCATTTATATCCTGTGGTTGCACATCATGCAGTTATGACAGCAAAAGTCATTCTAATTGGGAGGTGGCTGATTAAGTTTATAGGTTTTTAGGATTTCAGTGTTTATTTAGTAAGTTTATTATGAGAAAGGTAGGGGAGGGTCTTTTGTCATCTAGGAAAGATTTCAAAAGCTAGGGGCTGCAGCAGAGGTTGAAAGGTCTTTATTACCCTGCTACTGCCTAGCCAAACTTAAAAACAAGATATATTTGCACCCGGGGCTGGAGTTTATCATGCAGAAAGAGTAATTATATTTGAATTGTGTCAGCCAGCTACCTTACAATGAAGGCAAGTCCACGAATGTTGCTCCAAGAAGGAGGGGAATGATTAGTTATAATTACACTCAGTGTTCAAGAGAAACGCCTCACCTTGCACAGGTTTCTTGAAATGGGGAGAAAACAAAACAAAACAAAGAATCTCATCAGTACTTCTCACAATGTTGACATTTCTTGAGATCCTGATTCCTTATAGAATTTAGAAGGAAACAAATACTTTTGTACCATACTGTTCTAAGGGCCCTCAGGAACTGAAACCTATAGCGTTCACTTGTAACAAACTTACTGATTTAAATTTCATTTAGAAACTGTTGAACAATAGAAGTCCTGAAAAGATTTGCTATGAAACTTTACCTCGCAGTTGCCCCAGAAGTGCCTGCAGGAACCATTTGTAGAATGTCCTGCTACTCACCGCAAGACAAGATGGCCCTTTACTGAGGAAACAAGAGATGGGATTTTTATTATTATAAAAAATTCTGGTTGCTGCAGTTAACTGAGGTGGCTGAAGTTAAAACTACTTTGCACATTCCTTCATAAGCCCTTTCTGGTAGTAGCATGTAACTTTAAAAAATTTGAACTTAAATTTTCCATAACTAGTATCAGCCGTAGGTTGATTTTTGGGGAAAGTTTCAAGAATGGTTAAGTAGTTTCAGAGAATGAGGTTAAAAAAAACCCACTGATTTACAAATGTTAAAATAAATAAATAATCTTACAACCGTGTTATTGGAAAGCTCTAGTGCCTGGGGTCCGGAATCTGCTTAAATTTGCCTGGATCGCAAGCCTCTGAAAATTGTGTGCTATGGGTTTTGGCAGCAACCTTCCCTGAAAACCCCGTCTGTGAAGGGCATAGACTAGAGCTCATGGTGCTTGAGCTGAACTGGAGGCTGCCTAGGGATTCATCTCCAAATTTCCCAGAGGCTCTTCAGGTTTGTCTGTGCTCTGTTCCTAGAGAGCTTGCACTGATTCCTAAGGAAATGGGTGCAAAGACTGCAAAGACTGCAAAGAGCAGAAAGGTAACAAGGCAGAGTGAGGAAAATGAGCGTGGAAAGCAGCTGCGGGAAGCTGATCCGAGTGACAAGCCAAAGGACAAGCTACGGGAGGAGAGTGTAAAGAGCTGCTAGAGCAAAGCAGGCTCTGGAGCCAAAGCCAGGGCTCCTGCATGACTGCATATTTCTAGTGTCTGCTGCACAGTATGTTGAAAGAAATAAGTTGTGAAATAATTGAATCCTCCCTGGACCAAATATTTGTAAGATGTGAGAAGAAATACATAGGCGGAGAGCTGTATGAGGAAAGAGTTGTTGCTTTAAGGGTCATATTGAAGAAATTATCCAGGGCAATGGCAACAGAGAAAACAGCCAGAGGAAACAGTGCAATCATATTAAAATTGGCCATCCTCATTCATAAGCATTCAATGCCTAGGAGAAATGTCCATGTTTCTTTACTATAATTCCAATTATTTTAAATTGCAAATGGTTTCTAGTAAAAAGAATGCATCTTAACTATTTGATTGTGCAACTGCACTTCAAAATACTACTTGTTTTGGAAATATTAGGAAGGAAGGAAGAAATTACAAGGGAGATATGCAATTAAACTTCCATTTACATTTTTTTCTAAATTAAAACTATAAGCAGGAGAATTCCTATTCGGGATTGTCCTTATTACCTCTTGGCTGCACAGTGCAGATGAGGCAACATCCATGCTGAATGATGGGAGAAAGTATTGCAAACTATTTAGATTAAATCTAAGAGAAATAAGCTCCTCAGCAGCTCATGTGATTTTTATTTAAAATATACAAACAAGCAGGCTTTTTAGACAAGCAGTATGGATACTCTGCTTTTCAGCTTTCAGATATTTAAAAATATTTAATTCTATGAAAGTACTTTAAAGTATAACCTATTGGCTAAACTGCTTCTCCAAGCAAAGATTTTTTTGCTAGAGGGTAATTTCTCTAACCCTCCTCCACTCTCAGTTTTGCCCCCAAGGAAGCATTTCAGTTACCACTAGAACTTTACTTGAGCTCCTGCCTTGACTGCTGGCCGCACTCGCTGCATGTGGGCTGCATTGCTGGTGCCCGGACTCAGCGCGGCGCTTGGGAGAAGCCCTCTGCCTTTGCAGAGGAGCAGGTGTGCGCTGGATGTGGTTTCTGCAGCCAACCTGTTTCTCTCTGGGGTGTGTAGTTTATGCTTACTTGGCATTTTGAAAATCTAGTAAGTATGAGCAGTGCAAGTATGAGTTGTGTTGTGGACCCTACAGAGACTGTCCATGAGTCCCTCTTCCTTCCTGCTCCCCAATCTGAATGTTTGGGGATTTGTTTGTCATATTTTTACTGTATTCTTAAATAATTTGGATTTAATGCTCAATACTTTGGTATCTTCATTCTTCCAGTGGGCAATGTATTTGAAAGGGAAAGGGTTGTAGTTTTACTGGGATAGTAAATGGCCTCGTATAGTTCAGACCTTATCTAGTGCCTTTCAGAACAGAGGACAGAAAAAAAACCCCAAACTTCTATCCAGTGTTTATCTAATTTCCACAATTCTACGGCTAGATTTCTATTAAATAGTACCCATGAAACTGAAAACAGGAGTGTTTTCTGGATGGTAAGTAGAAAGGAAAGGAATAAGATGTTCTGTACAGCTTCTTACTTCAAATGGTAGCAATCTTCTGTTTGTGAGATGCTGAGATGTCAGAAGAAAACAGGATACAAAGGATCTGATTTTTGCTAACACTGCCTGTTGGGGTACGACATCCTTTTGTAGGCCAAATTATCATTTTAAAGAGAGAGGAAAGAGGCTGTATGGCCTGAGAAAGAAAGGGAATAGCATTAAAAAGCTATATTTAGAGTGGGTTTTCTCTGAAGGTTGGAAAATAAAGCTAACTTTTTTGCATGTTATAAATAGAGGAATATCCCACAAGCATTGGATGGCACTTGCCGGGCTGGCACAAAAGGCACTGGAGCATCCGCGGGGGCCGTGGTGGCCGTGCCGGGGTAGCTGGTAGTGCAGGCGCGCTGGGCACAAAGCAGCAGCTCGGGACTTGTGCTCCTCCACGTTCATCCTGAGCACCGG
The DNA here is from genome assembly GCF_059628265.1 of Tinamus guttatus. Lineage (NCBI taxonomy): Eukaryota > Metazoa > Chordata > Aves > Tinamiformes > Tinamidae > Tinamus > Tinamus guttatus. The sequence goes on along the minus strand of NW_028288781.1, from coordinate 4,861,479 downwards.
GGGTTGCTGCATGCGCATGGGCATACCCATATGTTTTCCATGTCAACTGTGGCATTCATCATCTTAGAAAAATGTTTCGAAATGCTGCTAAATTTCATGCAATTAGAAAGAACAAAGAATTAAAGACAATAATTTCATGCTTTGTACAGTATAAACAAAAAGCCAGAGCGTTTCAGGCAAAGGAAGTGTGTCAAATTAATCTATAAAAGTCAGACAAAGCGACTTTGCTTGGAAAAGGAATATGGAATGGTTTTAATTAACATTTTGCTGCAGGTCATGCCGTATTGTTTCAATTAGGACTCTGGTGTAAGTAAGACTGTTTCTTCTTAGGTTTCTTCACTCCTTTAAAGGGAAAAATTTGATTGATTTCCAAAGGAAGGGGGTGTCCTGTCTTGTTTTGTCTTTAGTTTAGGGTAGTACAGTTTGTGAGCAAATTGTGAAAACAGTTGAGAGCAGCCAGGATCAAGCAAGTTAAAGGCCATTCTACTGATTCTTTTCTTTTGGTTTGGTTCTCTCGATTTTCTTTCTTTTTTTTTTCTCCATTGCAGAGAAAAACAATTTCCCTTGGTGCTTTAATCACTGTTTTCCTTTAAGTTTCAGTATATTTATTTGGCAGCTTGTCCAGATCACTTTGCTGCAGTGGGAATAGTTTTCCGCGCGTTAGTTTGCTTAGTGTGTATTTCCAAGTACCTGCATCTTCAACTTTCTGAGTTTGCAAGCACGTTGCCCTCTCCCCATTATTATTCATTTCAAAACAATTTACTTCCTGTGGGTGTGTGTGTCCGGAAAGGGATCCCCTTTGCCGATAGTTCCCGTACGGAGGGTGGAAGGAGGGCTTTGTTTCACGGAGGGAAGCAGCCCTGCGGAGCACGTGTTGTGCCTGAAGATGTTTTCAGGGAAGCAGCTTCCCCTGCTCCAACGTCTCCTCGCCGCCCTGTGCGCCGCGGCCCGGCAGCGACGGGAGGCCGGGGGCTCAGCCCGAACGAGGCCAGCGGCTCCTTTTGGGCCGTTACCAGCGTTTTGCTGGAGAATGCAAGTGGCAGGGGAAATAGTTGTTTACAAAGGGACTTGCAAAGGACAAGTAGGAGGCACCATTTTTGGAGACGAATGATACCCCTAAAATGATTTCAAATGCTTAGTGAAAATAACGTTGGACCTTCTCGGACAAAGGTCAGAGGAAGCTTTTGGGACCAAAAGACTGCCTAAATATAAAGCTTGTTATGAGATCCCAAAATAAGTGAGAAATTAGTCTCAGTAGGTTTATGCAAAAGAATATGCCTTTGAATGCATTGGCTTGGGCTTTGGTGCTGGGTAGAAAGTCTGTCAAATGCTCTACCTTATTAGCAGTGGGAAGTAGGGAAGATTTGTTTTTGGCAGAAAAGACAGGAATATAAACACTGGTAGCTTTTGAGGTTTCTTGGGGGCAACTGTCAGAGCCTGACATAATCTGATAGTTATGTCATAATATTTTATAGTGTTATGTTTACAAACCAGCATGTTTCTAGCAAAATCTTACAATTTTTTGGAAATGCATTATGAGCAGTATTGAAGAGTGCTTGGTTTGGTTGTGAGCTCCCTGCTACAGCTTGCTGCCTCGTGCCTTGCCTTCAGCTCCCTTCACTGTATTTAAGCAGCACCAGCAGAGCTGCTGCCTTGCCATTTGCTGTGTACTTAGCAGTTTACTGCCACTTGCCATCTAGGTTGCATCCTATTAAACATATACCACTCAGCTGTAGACTACTGTACTTGATTGCAGATGAGACTCAGGCATCAAATCAATTTGTAGAAAATATCTTTTTAGTGGCTATTAGGAAGTGCAGTAGATTGCTGGTGACATGCCTGAGCCCCACGATGAGCAAACGTATTAGATGAGTTCCAAGGAGGAAGATGACTGCTAACAGTGCCTATTAATCCTGGAGAAAGTGCATGGTTTTATCATTTCAAATCTCTCTATATTCCCTTTCAATCTCTCTTCCCCTTCCAAATTGTTTCATGGTCGAGTCAGCTGGTGTGCTGGGTTTTGTCAATGAAGTATACAAAGCTCTTCTAACCGGGCTGGATAGCTCTCAGCCAATGCATCCATATCAAAGAATCCACAGGACCCCTTTTAACTTCTCTCTTAAGACATCCCAGAAGAGGTGCACCTGGAAGGTGACAGTTGCATAAGGGTCTCTTGTGTTGGCATGGTTAGAAAATGCAGGACGTGGTTAACCTTCCAGCAGGAGTGGGGTGCAAATAGCCGAAAGCCGGTGTGGGGGGCGCGATTCCAGTGAACGGCAATAGCCCCAGCACGCAGGCTGCAGGCAGCAGAGTCGAGCTCGCTGGAAAGAGGTCAGCTCAGGCCCATCGCTGGGAAGCAGCTCTCCTGGGAGCCAGCAGAGCGATGGCAAGTACAGCTCAACCCAAACACGTCGCAGTCCCCGCGCTGCCAGAGCCCTGCCCAGCAGGGAAGCTGCTCCCTGGAGAGGCTGCTGTTGCTCAAAATGCTTTGAAGCAAAACCCATGTGGAGCTCGGTACAGAGCATTTGCACTGCTCTAATTGAAACAGCCTTTTGTTACAGAGAAAAGCAAGCAGCAGAAGGGATGTTAAATGATGAATCCTTTCCTTTTATTTAGAGCCCACCATTGACTTGCTAGTGGTACTCAAAGAACATTCTGCACTCTCAATCCATGTGAGTTTTAGTCAAACGTTGCAGCAAATGATGTAATTCACTGTTGGGAGCCTCTCCAGAGCCCAGCTTTTGCAGCATGGAGTATGCCTTCCTAATAAACACAGGCAGCTTCTTTGTTTTGCTACAGTTTCTACACTACTTTTCTCAAGTATTTTTGACTTTAGAAATGCTGTAAGCAAAAGCAAGATCAAGTGAATGGTTTACTTAATATTCTTAAATCATGGATTTAGTCCTTTTTGATGTGTAATAGTTCTCTATGGTCACTAACCACAGCTCTTCACCAACTTTAATAATTGCTTCCAGGCTCTTTAAATAAATGCCGGATTTTTCCATTTGACACATTACTGTATCCTTCATCCTGGGCTGCAACCAACAGTATTCTTTCTAGTCTTCTGCTTCTCCCCCTCTGAATAACGTTTGATTTCGAGTTTTATGACACAGTAAATTAACTAAAGGTTTTATGACACAGTAAATTAACTCGAGAGTACATGGGCCTGAACTCTGACCCCAGGGAGGCAGTCACTCACAGCTCCTTGCAAAGATGTTTAGGATCATCTGTGGTTTTGAAAACTCAGGGAACTTTTTTTTTTTTCCCTCCCTCTAGTTCTGTCTGAATATTTGTATGCATATGTGTGTTTCTCTGTGTGTGAGTTTACCAGTTTTAAGACTGAAAAGATTGAACTTTGGAAAATCTGTTTCAAATTTTTCCTTTGCTGGGTTTTCTACAATATAACTTTTGGCTGAACCACAAGCGCAGTTTTACTCAACTGAAATGTAGAGGAGGACAGAGTGAATTGATTCTCTCTGCCTGTTACTTCTACACGCTCAACTCCGTCTCCTCTGTGGACGCCAAAAGGGACCTCTGCAGCCTATTCACCTCTTAAAGAGAACTTTTGCTCTATTAAGCATTTACACTAGTGTGCAAATTCCAACTCTCCTTGGGTGCTGTGTGAATATCAAAAGTAGAGAGGCTTTAGATGATTTCTGAGCAGGCTTTGTGAACAAGCTTGTCCCGCAGCCAGGCTTGCATAAAGAAACTACTGCACAATCCCTCTGTCCATCTCCCCCAGGCCCAAACTTCAGAGGTTTTCCAGAAATTCTTTAATTCCTTTCAGTCTCCCTATATCTCCAGAAGACCTCAAGCAAGAGATAGTGAAAATGAAGCAAGCAAATGTGGAGATAAGAAGTCATTTCACTTGGGAGGAAGCCAGGGCTGTGGGAGAATTGCATTTTGCAACACAGCCTCATCAGGGAGAGCTGAACTAGCAGGTGGGGAGATAAGGATCTTTGCAAAGATCTGGTCCAGCGGAGCTTGGTACCACGCTCCTCAGCTTCTTAGCAGCGCTAATGGAAGTACTTTGAATAGTATAAGGTGACACCAACTTGTTCTGCAAGAATGTTGCAAGGTTTTTGCCTTGTTTGGTTTTGTTTTCTGGGGATTGGTTATTTTGAAGTCTGTTAATTTTGTTGCTCAAATGATATATAGATCCAAAATTCTATGCCTCTAGTTATTTCGTCATTGAGGAAACTACGCAGTCCTCGTTTGATTCAACAAGGCCGCGCATCTCAGACAGGTGGGAACAAGTGGTAGGCCCAACTGCAAGTTGCCCTTATGCAACTGACATACATTAAAAAACTATTTAGTGTGAAAACAACTCTATGTGACTTGAAGCCATGGTAATTGTATATAGATATACTCTTCAGGAATTTGGAGAATTTTCATCAGTATATGTTTTTATAAACTTTACCAAAAAAAATAATTTCTCATAAAATTCCTTGAACTTCAAATCAAATTCTCGGGAAATGGCAGTTTAGAGTTTGTACAAGAGCCCATTTTGCAAGTATTCCCATGGACTGCTGTCACCTTCTTTGTTCTGTTTATGCTGTGAGTTTTTAATTTTTACTTAGCCATAGACAATTTTTTTTTAACCATTTTTGGTGATCTGGGACTTTAACTAGTTTACTTTAGTCCGAGTGCAGAAGTTCTCTTCTGGCGTTGCACTTTCCTAGCTAGCTTTTATGATGTATTTTGGATTCATTTCAAGTGTGTACTATGCAATGATGAACAATTTAACTTTGGACAGAGCAAAAAATTCTGTTCTTTCTTCTTAATGAGAACAAAAAGAAAATAATAGGCAACACATTGTGTAACAGTTTGCTTTGCACAGCACTTCTATAAAGGCACTATTTTGGAATAATGTAGTTTCATATATGAAGCTACCTTGACTGCACTGTACCGCTTACATAGCATAAAAATAACTCTTTGAACAATATCTGATAAATGAGAGAGGGAATATGTAATGGGAAAATAGTCTTTTGTTTGTTTGCTTGTTTGTTTGTTTTTGTAATTTTTTTTGTAATTTTTGCCTGCAGCATGTATGTACTCAGAGTGAATTTCTGAGATTTTCTTTTTTATACGAGAAATATAATCAAAGGGTTATGCTGTGAAGATGCGGTAGCTTCCAATCTAAGACCTAAACATGTCTTTAAGAAAATATGATTCAATTTCCATCTGCCACCTCAGTTCAGATTTTAATGTCAAAGGTGCTGTAACTAGGAAAGATAGACTAGTGTTTTGATTCATTTTTTCTTTTCAATCACCTGGTGAGAATTTTACAAAAAACACTTGAAACGCAATGAAAGCTCTGAAAGGCAGACAGTTAAGCTGACCTGCACTAGATCAGATCAGTGCTCAAGGCTGCATGGTCATGTAAAAGAAGAATTGCACCTCAACATAGTAGCTTTCACGTGCAAGGAAGCATTGTCTATGCTAGAATACCAAGTATTTTCTGCAATATTTGAGCTTGAATAGATTACATGCAGGAGGCAGGTTGACAAAGGCTGGCAAAGTGAATATAAAGCATTTCTGATAGAAATGCCTCCTGGGAGTGTGCGAATGCATCACCTACGTACTTGCATACGCGTATCTGTGTCCGTGTTCATATGCTCTTCCTTCAGACTGAAAAGGGCTCTGGTTTATATTAAATGTTATGTTGTCACAAAAAGACGCTTGTCAAGTGGGGCTGTGACTACAGGAGTTAGCATGGGAGGCAGGAAAAGTATTACTGATCCACCAAATATGCTGAGATGTCAGGTTTTGGGTGCTGCACTCCCAGTAAAGATAGGCCAAATGGAGAGATACCAGAAGAGGCCAACACTGATCTCAGGTCTGGAAAGCACAAGCTTTCCAAAGAAAGGTCAAGGAATTGAAACTCAAGACCTTCAAGAACCGGTTAAGGAATTGTCTATCAGGAATGACACAAGTATAACTGGTCTTGAGGATCGGGGAGCAGGCAGTCCAGTTGATTTTTAGAGGTCTTTTCAATCCCAGAGGTCAACTGAGGGCAAGATATTATTAAATTGCAGGTATTTTTCCAGCATGATGTAGGTTGAACACTGGGCCTTATTGTCTGTGCAATTGGTGCCTTTTTAGAGCATCAGGTTTTCCGGGAGCTTCATGTTGCCTCTAGCTGGCGGTGCCTCCCTGCTGCTCAGGGAGGGCTAGGGCTGCCGCCGGGGAAGCGGAGCAGCGGGTTCCCCAACAACTCGCTGTGAGCAGCCCCATCAGCGGGGAAGGAAGCTTAAGAGCTCCATGTTCATACATTAAGTGTTTCTGTTCAATAAAAATAGACTGCAAGCACATTTTGAAGAATCCAGACAACCAAACTGCTGGAAGGAGTGGTTATTCCACCATCAGTTTGGTGCTTTCTCAGTTAATAGGTCTACTTTAGCTTATCTGACTTTAAGTCTTCTCAGGGAACACTGCTCCTCTCAACTTCTGCAGCCTTGTTGCTTTTTTCTCCCAAATAAGGAAACTTTAACCACCGTGTGTGCCTGCCAAACTTTAGCTTTTCAGAACTGCAAAGAACTGAGGCAGGATGCTATCTGTTTTTATGAGATCTCTCTGTTACTTCTATAATCCTCAGCCAGCCAAGATCCTGCATTTATCCTCCTGTTTTAATCCTGCTATGTAAACAAAGAGCAGACACAGTGTTGCTTCCAACTGCCATAAAAATCAAAACAACTTCATGTATAAACATAAGTTCTAAATGGATTTATTTTCCAGAAACACTTTTAATTTAAAGAAATTGTGTTACTGTACTGTTTGAGGAACACCTGAAGAAATGCCCATTTTTTCCCCCTTTTTATATCATTTTGTTTATTTTACAGGACAGCCCAGTGTCCCCACTTAGGATTGGGGTTTCATTATGTTAGATGTGGAGCAGTGCCTGTGCTGATGAATTCAAATACTTTAAAAGAAGATGAAAAGAGATGTCATATTTGTAAAAGCTATAAGATAAAGACCATGCATGCACACACAAAACTAAAGTTCTGATTTGTCTTTTGCAGAGAGCTCTACTAAAACAGGCACCAATGTTAGTTCCTACTAAGTAGCTGAGGGGCCTAACTGTAAATCTTGTGATATTTTCAAATGAAACCTTCTGAATACTGTTCTGATGCTTTCCTTAAATTATCAGCTTGCTTAAATATGTGGGGTTTTTTCTTTTTTTTTAATGTTCAGTGACTTCATTGTGCAAGTTATAAGGTCTTTGATTTCCTAAACAAATTCAATTTCGTTAAGATTATCTTCTGTAAATTAAAAGTGTCCCTGGTTCTCACCCAGACACAATTTTAATCCATTTGTAACTCACTTACGCTAAATCAATACAGGGGATGTTCATACTGATTTTAGAACTGTGCTATGCCTGCTGTGTCAGTTAATGCTACCAAAACATTTCAAAACTTGCAGATGTTAAAAACTGCAAGAAATAAAAAGTTTTTTTTTTTTTTAAAAAAAAGTCTAACAAGGATGCTAGAGTGAGTTCCACAAAGGCAATAAAAATGAATTTTGAGTAGTTTGTTGCTTGTCTACAGAATTACCAGGTAACACACAGATCACGGAATAATCTACCTAATATGAACTCTTAAAAACAAAACAAAAAATCCCAAAATCTTAAGAAACAAAAACAAACCACTAGCAATAAAATCCAAGGAAACCATAGAATTGGAATAGAGGCTGGTTAGGTAAACCACTCACTAAATCATTAGTATGAGAACGCGGCTTTCAAGAGCTGGACTAATTGCATCCATTCCTCAAGGAAAATGCAATCTGACTGTGAAAATGTGAGACGGACAAAATCAGGACAAAATGAATCCAAAATATCAATAAACCTATTAAGACCCATGTGAGAAACCAATCAATAGGGCAGATAGAAGGGCACAGCTGCCAAACAGTCCACTTAATACTATCAATAGCCAGGGGAGAAAGCTCACCCTGCTGCTTTGGGCGTATGGAAAAATATGTATTTCTATAAAATGAAAGAAAAAGAAACAAAACAAATCTGTTGTTTTCAGGATGAGGCATGGAATTTGCAAAAAAGAAACAACTTTGTTTCTGATTTAGTAGAAATGTCTGATGATGCGTGAAGAGAAATGTTGCCTTATAACAGCAAAGATGTCGGTCATCTTTAAGTAGACCATTCAGAAGTCAATTGACTGTGCGCTGGCCCTGTTAAATTCGACTAAAATCCAAAAAGTGCAGTCAAAGGATAAATGGATCTGCACTCACCTCTGCAGGCCTTCTTGTCCCCTTTTTTAAAAAGTGCCACTGCCCTGCAGCGGCATTCATTGTTTCAGTGCTCAAGTGTTGCAGACAGGTTCCATGGGGGCAGAACACAGAGCTGGGGATTTATTGTAAAACCTTCCCAGAAATGTTTTCGGAGACAAGTGCATTGAGTGGAGCAGGGGGAAGTTGTCGAATAGTATTAAGCTTTTCTCTGTGAAGAAATGAGTGCTTGAAAAAGATGAGCATATGTTTCAAACGTACCTCTCTACCTTGACAGGTTCTACTTCTTCCAGAGGCTCTGATCCAAGTGTGTCCTTCACATAGCTCCAGCAGAGCACAACCCAAACCTTCCAGCTGTGAACATCTACATCTTAAAGAATGCTTATGCCGGTTCTGCATGTGCAGTAGTTTGATTCCCTGCTGCCTTCTACATGGAGCTGTTTAAAAGTCACATTTGAGCTTGAATGCATATGGATTGCATTTCAAGAGGACCATTGTATTTATTGCATCCCTGCCATGTCACAAAACAGATATGTGAGTGGAATGGCAAACATGTCCACGTGAAACACTGATTTACTGTACTTGCACATAGGTTTTTATTCAAATAATACTGGCTTGAAGAGGTTTGTCAGCAGAGACCTTGGCTTTCTGGCCCTTTCTCTGGGGCCACCTCTAGCTGGAGCTATCGTGAGTGCTCCATGACGCAAAGCCCACGTGCGCACACTCTGTAGCGCTCACCTGCTCTCCATTGCTGCTGCTTGCTCTAATGCTGGCCGTCTTTTAACACCTGCTTTTAGCCTCAATAATTAACTGTTATGGTATGGTAAAGGTTGCGGTGTTGGAGTTCCCCTACCAGAGCCACTGTGTGGAGGCTGAAGTCAAATTCTTGAAAAAAAACAGTTTGTGAAAGAAAGTCTGATCCATCGCTGTATTTAGTGTAGTCACCATAGTGTTGTCAAAAGGGCTTTGCTCTTTTGTCCTTTAGAAAGCTCTTCATCTTCATCACCGTTTCTCTTTCCCGCTAAGGCCCCTGCCCTCAACGAGAGCTGCTCACCATGGCGCTGATGCTCACCATGGGCTAGTGCGTGCTTGGGATGTTCGATTCTGACGACAGCGCTTTCTATTCCTAGGCAAAACCCTCTGTTGCTGATTCAGGTGGGTTTTGGGGTTTTGTTTGTTTGTTTGTTTTTGTTTTGTTTTTATTACTAACCATTTTTCTCTCTGATTGAGGAAGTGCTTAAGACTAGACTCTGTGCAACGTGTACATTCCTAAGTACATGCTCCCATCCTGCCCAGGTGTTATTCTCACCTGACACTCAATTGAGCTCTGTAAATCATGTATTTAATTTTGTGCAAAAGCAGGATGACAGCGTTATCATCAAAGTGCTGTCTTCCACACAGGGGTTGATTCCTAGACATAGTTTTGAGGGTTTTTGTTTGTTTGTTTTGGTCTATAACCTCTGGCATAATGATTCCTGTTCTTTGACTCCTCTGCGTAACCTCATATACATTCTCACTATTAAGCTGGCATGGTACCTTGTTATCTTTTTTAAACATAAGAAGATTGATCTTATTTAAGCACTCTGTTTGCTATTCCTGTGCTATATATTATAACCCCAGACACCACTACAGGCTGGGGACTGACCTTCTGGAGAGCAGCTCTGCGGAGAAAGACCTGGGTGTCATGGTGGACGACAAGTTGACCATGAGGCAGCAGTGTGCCCTCGTGGCCAAGAAGGCCAATGGGATCCTGGGGTGCATTAAGAAGAGCGTCTCCAGCAGGTCGAGGGAGGTGATCCTGCCCCTCTACTCAGCCCTGGTGAGGCCGCATCTGGAGTATTGTGTCCAGTTCTGGGCTCCACAGTACAAGAGGGATGTGGAGCTGCTGGAGAGAGTCCAGCGCAGGGCCACAAGGATGATCAGGGGCCTGGAACATCTGCCCTACGAGGAGAGGCTGAGGGAGCTGGGCCTGTTCAGCCTGGAGAAGAGAAGGCTGAGAGGGGACCTGATCAGTGTCTATAAGTACCTCAAGGGAGGCAGTGAGGAGGATGGGGCTGGCCTCTTTTCAGTGGTGGCCACCGACAGAACTAGAGGTAATGGCCACAAACTGAAACACCAAAAGTTCCACAGGAACTTAAGGAGAAATTTTTTAACAGTGAGGGTGACAGAGCCCTGGAACAGGCTGCCCAGAGAGGTTGTGGAGTCTCCTTCTCTGGAGATCTTCAAAACCCGCTTGGATGCAGTCCTGTGCCACGTGCTCTAGGTGACCCTGCGTGTGCAGGGGAGTTGGACTAGATGACCTCTAGAGCTCCCTTCCAACCTTAAGCATTCTATGATTCTGTGATTATTTTCTTATGCCTTTGAAAGGAGAAATTGTGAAGTTCTTTCGGCTTTTAACAGAAGCAAAGTTCTCAAAAATTTGGGAACCAACATCTGGAGGAAAAGGTTTCAAGTTATTTGATGTTTTTAAAATTCCTACTAGAATTTATTTTATTTATTTATTTTTATTATTTTGAAACAAATGTTATTTTACATTTATCCCATAAAAATCAAAACAGGCACTTTCAAAATTCATCTAGGTCATCATAAAAAGGCATATCTTGTGGGTTTTTTTTTTTTTTTGCCTAAGTAGAATTGAATTTTCTGACCAAAAGTGATTTGAAATTTTCTCATAGCTCAGTTTCTAATCTTCAGGAAAAACATCTGCAGCAATTTTTCAGTTTACATCTTAGTTCCTATTGCTTTTCCATTAAAGGTATTGACCTTGGTGGTAAGATGTCAATAGCTGACAAGTCCAAAGATATCACTGCTTTCGAGTGCAAAATGCATTTAACTCTCAGCTCATACCTCACTAACGCTTTTCTTCCAGTGTTTGCTGCTTTAAATAAGATACATCCCATGGGACCAGCTCAGGGTGTTTTTGTTTCAAATAGCTGTTTTGTGTCTCTCTTGAGTAGTAGTGCAGAATTTACTTTTATTTCTAGGACTGCTGCTCTGTCGGGTAGCTGGGTCCTCTGTCTTGTTTTGTCTTTTAAGCCTGGTTTCCAGGGTTCTTCTTTCTGATAAACTCTGTTTCCCACAACTTGGAAACTAGAAACTCCCCAGGGCTCTATAATAACATGAGTAGAAGCATGGATGCAATTTCTCATTACTGAAGGGCTAAGCTCTCCAAACAAGCTCATTACTTAATTTGGAGCAACTTTACCATCCCTGCCGCCTCCTCGTTTGCGAGGTTACAGAGACTCGCGCGCGCCTCTGACACGAGCAGCGTGTGCAAGCACCGCTGGCGGGCACAGCCTCTTGTGCAGACAGGACACCCGATGTGTCAAAGGCAGCTCAGGGGCTGACGCCCGGCCTGCTGGCAGGAGCCGCTAAGCCCAGCGAGGCTTATTGCGCGCGGCGAGTGCGGCACGTCCATGGCAGGCAGCAGCGCCGCGTGCTCCTCATGGGCCCTTTGGCACTGCCGCGCAGGGCCAGAGCTCCTGTGCTCACCCGCCTCACAAAGAGACCGCCACACAAACCCCTCACACTCGCTTGGCCCGATAGCGGCTGAATCCATCTCACCCTAATCAGCTGGATTATGACACCCTTTGGAGAAGGAGGCAAAGCAGATAGCGCAACACCGCTAACGCGGAGCATTCGTTCACATGAGGCTGGTGAGCTCTAATATGGCAGGTCCCTGTCTCCTTTCGCTTGATGAAGCCAAGTTAACCTTGCAACAAAAGGTCCTTCCGCATGTTATATAACAGGGAGCCAGGAGCCCTGAAGGGTGATAAGTGTCCCCATTTTCTATTTAAATGAAAATGGAATTTGGAGGCAGCTTGGGTTATAGCAGAATGAGCCTCTTCTCTGTGCTGGAGCTGGACTCTGCCAAATTAAAAACATAAGTAGTGTATCAGCATACAGCTCTCTAGCATCTCTAGCTCTGCAGGCGTCTTGGCCACACAAGGCATCGGTTTCTGTGTCCTCATTTCAGTGCTGAATTTGCATTTCCAAGTGTAATAGGCAGCGTAAATGGCAACGGTCGCCATTGCTTGGGCCACACCGAGGCCCCACAAGCACCGTTAGAGACATGGGCAGCTTTAAGCACGTGAGTGCTTCAAGTCCAGATGATGTTTACAAAATGCCCCATAGTGTACCTCGATGTAGGGCAGTGCTACCTGATTTTGTGAGGCAGCCAAGTAAAGACAGGCCTGTGATAACACTTTCACAAACAGGCCTGAGTACTTACTTGAACAAGACCGCTGCAAGTCAAAACTGACCTCCCTTAATTTTGGCAGGGAAAATTCTCCCGTGTATTTTTTTTCTTTGTTTTTGAAGGTGCTTCCTGCTTTCCCTGAGATCATAAGTAGCACAAGAGCAACCTAGCTGAGAACCACAAACGTGCTTGCTTGAATATTTATTCAATGAAAACAATGCATATCTCATAGCAAATATTGCTGTAGTTTGCATTTTAGGACTAAAAACGTGGAGAAGGCTCTATCTAAACACCTCGTCCTCCTGAGGGAGTCTGTGCTTTGCAGAAACAAGGTGTAGATTGAGTAGAAGAAGAGGGGAAGAGGGAGAAAAAAAAAGAAAAAGCATTAATCAATATCTAAATTTGACTTGACTTTGTTCAGCTGCTGCGAGCGGGCAGGCCCTGCTGTGAGGAGGTGCCTGTCCCCCCTGGGATGGGGACTTGGCTGCCGCTCAAGCAGAGCTGGCTCCTCTCTAGCCACAGGAGAGGTCCTGGTGCCAGCTGCGGAGGTCACTGCTCATTTGCCCTCTGGCTTGAAATGGAAAAAAGGAAGCACAGCCAGAGAAAAGGGGGGAAAAATACACAGGGGAGAGGAGGCGGTGCAAGGCCCAAGGCAAAAATATGGATTGTTTGGGGATTACTGGAGAGGAAATGGCTGGAAAAGAAATCTGAGAAGTGGGGAAATGGATTGCACCACCTGGAGCCAGATTGATAATACTTTTGCCACCAGTGTTGACAAGGTCCCCACATGCAGAAAAAATCAGAGAGGGCAGGGAGTAGGGAGTGAGGGGAAATGCAAGAGAAGTGGAAATTTTGTCCTTTCATGGTTACCTGATGAAGGTATTGCCACGTGAGAAGTGTTACCAGAGAGAAGATAAAATGATGTTTCTGAGTCTCATATACAATATGGTGTATATGCTGTTCCCCCTCCAACAAGCAAAGCTGAAAGTAAGTTGAGAATGGTGTGGTTTCTTGTTTGTTTGACTGTTTATTTAAAAGAAGCCCAAATGTGTGTTTAGCATTATATGAATCTCAAAAAATTGTTTGTGAGGGAGTAAGATGAGGCAATGCTGTGGGCTGTTGAAAAGCCATTCGTATGCCTGCTGCTGGAGGAAAAAGCGTGTTCTGGGGGAACAAATAAGTGGAGTAAGAAATAACCAGAGAGCAGAGAGAATGGTGAATGCCACCAGACAGGCAAGTGAATATTTGGATTATCAGGGGACTCAAACAGTCACTGCTATCAAATTCAATTTATCACAAATCAGTTCACTGCAACTTTCACTCTGAACATGGAGAATAAAAGCAGGGGCTCACAGGCCTGCGTGACTTGCATGGTGCCTGTGCTATTTGTCATCAGTAGCTGTAATGTCCTTCAGAACAGTAATGGGTCGTTTGCATGTCTGCATTATGGTGGCATTGGGAGCAAGGAGAAGGTTGAGAGCGATGGTAACACAGAACGGCCCTGCTGAAACTTTGAAGGTGGCAGTGACCAAGAGCCCAAAGGATAGAAAAGAACAGCAGAATATTTCCCGTAGGAAGGCTTTTTTAGTACTGTGGAAAGGAGTTTGCACAGAGAGAGGGGAAGATAAGCTAGCTTTGATTACTGAGCCCATGTGAAAAGCCTACCTGCATGCCATTGCCTGCCCGTGTCCAGTCCCCAGAGGCTGCTGAGCAGGTGCCCTTTACCTCAGCTCTAAAAGCAAAGTCCATTCCTTAATGCGGGCTGGATATCTCCTTTGCAAGGAGATGGACCGCGTGCTGGCAGCACCTCTTCCTCCTGTTGGCTCCAAATGGAGCCAAGAGGACCAGCTCAAAAGCGAATGTCTTGCATGAGATGTATCTCAAGATAAGCAGATGAATTTCACCCGTATGTCCCAAATCCACCGTCCTGAACCAGTGCAGGTGGGGAGCAGCCATTCTCAGACTGACTCCACAAGAAGGGTCCTTGATAACAATGCCGATATGTGCTTATTAGTGTTATCCTTAGCATCCTGTCTGTCCTGACAATGCGGCTGTGCTGTGGACCAGGTCAGGGAGCACAGACTCAAGTTAAAGTAATATTTGTGGGGTCTGGAAAGAGGGGAAATATTATGTTTTTTTTTTTTTTTTCAAGCCAGGCCAGGTCTCCAGTCTGACTTGTGAAATCGCCACCCAAATGACTGCGTAACGGTGGCTGGTGGTTTGGGGAGGTAACTGTGAGAAGAAGAAAGGGGCAAGGACAGGGCAAGAGAATCTTTGGCTGGCATTGCTGGCTAGGGAATGTCTCAGGAGAATCTGCCTCAACTCACATGATCTTCTTTGGAGGCAAGAGTGGCTTAACAAGTCCTCAGGCCCATCTGGTTCCCAGATATCGTTCCTACCCTAGACTGCCCCTGGCACAGAGCCGAGGATAGCTGTTTGCACAGCCACATACTGAGCAGATGGGAACTGACTGACTGAAAAATGCCCTCTCCGTAACAATGAAGCACCCAGAGCCCTGGCGCCAGAGAGAAGCAGGAGCTTCTCCATGCAGGAGCTCACGTGGGCACGTCACATGGGCACGTCGGTGCTGCGGGGAGCCAGAACGGGAAGCTGCAGCTCCCACGTCCCTCTGGCAGAGAAGAGCACAAGACGCGTAGAAGAAATAGAAACAGCAGTTTGCCTTTCTTGCAGAAGTCTCCCCAAAGAAGTTAGGCAGTCTGTTACCTGCAGGTAGAGATGGTAGAGCAACAACAGAAGATACTAGTGTCATGAGATGGGCAGGAGCCCCTTTTCCCCCCTCCCCCCTGTACCTCAGGTCCAGGTGAAAGCCGGGGGCAGCACTGCCTACAGAACTGCTGTATAGCCAGACCGGCTCCGGGTCTTGCCTTCGGCAGCAGTTTAACGCGGCCTCAGACCGCAGAACGGGACCGCGTCAAATGGAGCTGCAGGGTGAAGCACTGATGAGAGCTGAACTGTGCGCTTTGAAATACTAAATGATTTTTAAAGATTAGATTGCTTTCCCAATCCAGTAAGCATAACTGAAAGATTGAGAGCGAGTTTTCATCTTTGCTTTTCTGCACTGGCTGTTTGCATCTGAAATGCAAGCAAGTCTGTATGTGAAGGAACTGCTCTATACACAAAAAAGTAATAATAATAACAGAAAAGCTAAGAAACTGTGGACTGAACTGTTGTGCAGTTCTCCAGGCTGATAGCTGCTGATTTAGCTGATTGTCCATTCTGATGCTTTGCTTACCTAGTGCTTTTTGTTGCTAATCAGCTTTTGTATTTCGAAAGAAATGACCTCGAGCATTTAGACCAGTATCAGCCACAAAAATGGACCAATATTAGTAATGTGAATTGGCGGAAATGTGTCTTTTCTGGCATTTCAAGCTTGATGCTTCCCTTCTCTAGGGTGAAGGAAAGGAAGGGACCCACATCCCTCTTACTCAGAAACAAGTACTTTGCTTCAGTAACTTCACTATAAAAAGATTTGCTGTTTAGTTTCCCTAGAATCTGCTCTGTGATCTCAGAGTCCAATAGATTTTTTAGATAGTTTTTCTGTATGATTTTTATTTCTGCCTTATGAAATAATATCCTGATTCTTCCCAGAAGGAGGAAATTTTTTGTTTGTTTGTTTGTTTGTTTGTTTTCTCTAGTTTCTCTAGCTCTGTAGTCTGTAGAAAACTCTGGAAATCAGTGAGAACCACAGCTGTTTCTACAGGGACTCCAGAACTACAATAAGGCTCTGAGCCATCTTTACAAGTACATAGCTGAAATGTAGGACCTGAAACATCTTTTGCCTGCCAGCATGATTAAAGTTGTTTTGCTTGAACATTCCCATCTTTCTATACCTACATGGGTCCAAACTGAGCTCAGTCACCCTTTTTTTGATCAAGATAACAAAAGAACATGAGTTCCCCTTGCTACTCATTAAATAGACTTCTACTGAATTTAAGTTCCTAACTACCAGGATAAGAGGTAACAAAACTACTTCCTGCTGCAGAAGAGCAAACTTTGTGTGTCCTCTGAGCTCCTCACAATGATGTGGACACGGTTCGCTCAGTACACAGCCCTTACAAACAAGTCCTAGGGGTAGAATGAGATTACATCAACGTGTAGCCAGCTCCTGTCTGTCTGCAAAACACAATGTTTCTGGACAGAGGAGCGGGGGCAAGTTTCTTTCTTTTAAAACCTAGTTGTGAACTTGAGAAGTAAACTACCGTGCTATATATTTTTTAATACAGCCTCATGGCATTCTCCCATGACTTAAATGAAATTGCTGTGCTAGCAGCTAAATCTAGATACTACTAAAAAAAAAAAAAGAAAAGAAAAACTGAGGATTTTTTGTCAATGCCTTTCCCTCGGGCGTAGGGCAGTGTTCCTTCAACACTAGCCTGAAGATAAATATAGAGAGGTTGTAATTGTATCCTCTTGTGTGACGTCCAACCACCACCATCCCTTTCGTGTACTAGATTGATAATAATTAACACAGATGGAGGGTGGGATATTGAGGATTCTTCATGCAAGCATTGAGGATTCCTTTTTAATATTGTTTTAGAATAGCCCCGAAGAGAGAATAAATGTTTGCGCTTTCATATATTTCATTTTAATCTCTGAAATTTCAGGAATTTGATACTTATTAAAGAGGGAATTTGAAGCCTCTGCACTATAGCTGTGTATAGGCTGTGTAGCTGGCAACTCACAATGGTTATGTGGTAGGTAAATGTTGCTCTGGTATATCTTCTGAGTTCCCATTCTCCGCTTTGCTTTGCTTATGCTTAAGGTAAGTGAACGGTATTTCCCCAGAGTTTATCAACTACTCATTTTCTGAGTATGTATTTGCTTATTACCACAAGTCAAC
Source organism: Tinamus guttatus (assembly GCF_059628265.1). NCBI lineage: Eukaryota > Metazoa > Chordata > Aves > Tinamiformes > Tinamidae > Tinamus > Tinamus guttatus. Next base: position 4,844,182 of record NW_028288781.1, on the reverse strand, counting down.
AACTACTCAGTGTAATTTGGGGGAAAGTAATATCATGCACAGATGGTCTTAAAAGCCTTCTAAATGTTCACAGCCTCATGCAGTTTCTTCTATGCCATAACTGGCATCACGTTGCTTAACTCCCATGTGTCTGAGACCATGGTAAGAAATGATTCCTCTTGCTTTGCTAGAGAACTGTATTCATATGAAGGCTGCCTCTTAGGGGATGCTAGTTAAATTGTGCCTCAGCATTTCCAATCTGACACTGTTAGAGAAGACCCAACAATACAACAAAATGTAAAATTTTAGGTATGTTTCAATACTTAAAATGCAAGTTAACAAGACAGCACACATGCAGTTCCCCAACTGATAAGGAAAGGCCAAATATATCCTAGCTTCATCAAAATTATGATCTACTCTAATAGTTTAGTAAGTAAACTGAGCAGCATTCAGAAAGAACAGCTTTCCAAATCAAAAGACAGGGTGAAAGTGTCTGTTCAATCACACAGGAAAGTTTGAGATGCCCATTGACAGTCAGTATTTGGATTAGAGCTTGGTAAATTTGGAGAATGTGTTGCTTCCTCTGGAAGATGAAGCCAAGCCTTGGCAGCGTATGCCAGGAGGCTGCCCAGAGCACTGTGCATGAGGGAGCACAGTAGGGTGTATATAAGTGTAGTTCTGAGCTTTGGAGGTTTTGAAATGTCAGTGTGCAGCCTGAATGTAGATATATATATGTAAAAAAGAGAGGGTGGAGGGGAAACGTTCCCCCGGCCCTGGGAAGCCATGTATATCTGAATGTCATGTCATGAATTATAGGTGATCTTTTAAGTCAGACATTTTGAATTTCAATAATAATAAAAACTAGAAAAAGTCTTTGTTACTTAGAACCGTAATATTCCCTCCTAGGCAATAAGAAAGAGCAAAATGTGAATCCTGGATCTTCCGGTCCTCAGTTCAAGTCTCCGCTCTTTGAATTTCATGCGAAGATTCAGGAGTTTTTCTCCCATATGATATTAAGAATGGAGGGCACCCTGCTCTGAGTTACCCTGCTACCTATTATAAATTTCACCAGAGATGGAAGTAATGTGGAGAAGGGATTCTGTTCTGAAATTAAAATCTTAAAAATCTGCAAGTGGCTCAAAATCTAGACTGAAAGCCACTTAGATCCAATGGCCCTCATGGGTACACTACAGTTTTAGAATAATATTCTCTCTCGTTGGTTTTGGTCTAATTTTCTGATCTCGATATTCCTGATGTTCATATAAACTATCAAAGTGAACTGAAAGTAGAGTGCGCTCGAAGTTGATCCATAGCAAGCGCTAGGCCAAACGTGAGAAATAATTTATGATTTCTGAAGGCACATTTCATTGCTGCTTCCAGTTAGAAAAGTTTGAACTCCACTGCGCTCCCAGTATTTCTGGTTTGAAAAAGGCTGTAAATTGGTGAGGATTGAGATCGCTTTATCCTCCTCTAATTTAGACAGAAACATACAACTTTTTGGATAAAGATACTAAAAATCAAAGATATGTTCTGGGAGTTATTTTATAACTCTCAGAAACAGGCTATGTGTTTCAGTGTTTTAGCCAAGGGTCAATATTCTCAGCAGGATTATTTGTGCGCATGTTTACCATTGCTAAAGCGCGCTCAGGTATGACCAACTGCATTTCTACTATTCCTCATCCAAGCATCAAAGTGCTCCATTACCTTCATCAACTTTCTCACCTAGCAGAGAGTCCCTTCTACGGAAGCATCTCCCTTAAGGACGCCCCGCTGAGAGAGCACTGAGGGTCCTGGTGAGCTTAGCAGACAGGAGAGTGCAAGGCTTGAGGCCTTAATGAAACACTTACTTGAAGCGTTTGCCTAACTCAAACATGTGCGTTAAATCATTTCACATCAGAAGGCTGTTCCCTTGCTTAAAGTTAGGTGCTGGGCTTTCAGTGTTTTGCTGGGTTGTCCTCCAGTAGCCTGTGTTCCTGCTGTTGCCTGGTATTTATGAGCACATGCAGTTCAATAACATTCTTTTTCCTACTTGACTATTTCCAAATACTTACAAAACCCAAGTGTAATATTTTCTAAATCTTGTCCATTAAGGAAAGGTTTAAAGTAGAATGTGGTTCTTCTGTGGTTCAACAGAGCTTTATCAGGCTCACGGTGTGCTATTCAGACTCTACTAAAGGAATGCTGCAGTTCACCAGGTTAATTGGTGCAGTCCCTCCATCAAATTGATATGATGCATTTCTGTGAACAAAACCGCCGCACTGCATAACATCCTAGTAGTTCTGGTATCCTATAGCATATGCTATATTTAAACTCCATAAATCACTCTAAATTTCTTTTCCAACCCCTTGTATCTGCTTGATCCAACTGTTCATCTTCACAGGGCATTTAAAGCCTTTTTGTAGTATTTTCACATAAATCTTATTTGGCAATCATTTCTGTCCAGTGAGTCTAATGGCCACTTCGCTTCCTGAAGAGATGTCATCGGATCCTCTAACTATGCAGTTTGGAGGCTAGAAATCATAAATCCACATTTGAACATCCCAGTCTAATTGTTATCTATCAGCAAAAGTCCAAGTCTGCATCTTAATCCAAGTTATGTGATTAACGCTGCCTTTTAAGAAGTGCATGTCTGAAGAAAACCGTAGTTAAATCCTGGCTGTCTTGTGCATTGCAGACAAATCTTAAAGTTGTTCTCACCACTCAGGAAACTGGTCTGTTCTGTCATGACGTGAAGGACCAGAAGCAAATCCGCTTGGATTCAAAAGGTGAAAGATATTACAGTGTCAGTGTGGACATGGCGCTTTTGCCTCTGAATATAAACAAGCTTTTCCGTGTGGCTTAGTGCTGTAAGGCCAGCATAGTTGTCCTAAATGGGAACCATGTGTACAAGGTTAAGGAGGCAGCTCCTAATCTGACAGACTGATTTGTAGGTATGTGCTGTTGTGTGATGTCAAGCCAGAATTGCACGTATGTATTGCTGGGGGGAAAAGGGAGGTACTTTTTGGTTTTTGCTTTTTCTCTTGGGCATGAGAAGGCAGCTTGTGTTGTTGCTTGCTGCAGAGAGAGGTGGTTGGTGAACACGAGTGCTTTTTTTTGCACCATTCCTCCTATGTCCCAATAGCTTGAAAAATCTTGGCCTACCCTGCTGCATACTAGCAATAGAATCTGTGAAGTTGTTTGGCCTCCTGAAAATCGGTTATCGGTGTTGGCTCCCTGCTCTGAGGATAAATTCCTGAAGTTGCATACCTAGACTTCCCTTTGGATTTGCCTTGATTAATAGGCTATACATAGTACAAAACATAACTACCAGATTCTAAGCAGTTCAAGAAGGTCTGAAACCAGCCTGTAATTTGACTCCACTAAGTGCCTTGTATTTATAACTTTAAAAATTCTTCCAAACGAGAACCAAATTAGGCTAGTGAGCTGGTGACTCACAGATTTAAACACTGCTGCCCCAAGGAAGGATCAGCAGAACACTCTTTCATGTAAAGGGAAAAATAGGAAGAGGATGTGTTTTTTCTGCATGTATTTTGAAGAAGTTAAAAAAAAAAAGACAACCAGCTTTCGCTTGAGGTATAAATTTAAAGTATTTGTTTCTGCTGGCTGTTAGCTCATCTGACTGCCATCTGTTCAAGGTCAGTTGGCTTCACTGCAAAGTTTATAGCAAGATGCTTGAAAGGAAAATACAATTCTTAGAGACAACAGGGATGGGGCTTCGCTGCTCAAGTCTTTGGTGAAGAAAATCTCAACAGCACCTCAGAGCATCGCTATGCGACTCCGGTGTTCCCAGGAAGACTTTCTGGGAAGGCTGTGGCTGCAGGTCGCAGGGCAACCGATGAGCATAACAAGTAGTGCTCTATCACACAGGCACCGATTTACAAAATTATTCTATTTGCTACAACAACGTAGGCTAAGGGAGAGATTTCTAGAAGTTTGAGACTCTAGGCAAATGTTGATATGTTATCCCAAACGTGCATGTGCAGCGGATGTGCCAGTAGATTTTTTGTTTACAGATGGCATTTAAATGTCTAACTGCACCTGCAGATAAAATGAAAGCCCAAATTATAACTCCGACACCAGAAAATACAATTGCAGGTTTGAGTGCTTTTTTTTAGCACAAGTTTTGGACTTGGAAGCTTTTCATAGCTGTCCTTAAATAGCTGCATTTATGTAATAGTAGGAAAAAAAATCTCAGATAATGTAGTCGACTGCTTATGGAAACTGCGCGTTTTTTTGAACTCATAAATGGCTCAGCAGTGTTCATGATACCCCTCAAGAAATATTAATGTTTCTAGTAAAGTAGGTAGGTTAGTCACCTCAGAAATAAGTAATAGAGGCTTAAAAGGCCAGCTGGATCCCTACACTCTAAGGTTTCTTTCTGTTTTCTTAAGAAAAAGTATTGTGAGAGGAGCAGTTAATGTGAATGATCTGTCAGGACTCGGCAAGCTATGAGTTATATGAAGGCCTCTTCCTTGCAGTCGTGTTCACTGCGCTCACTGGTTATTTATATTGCGATAAGGCCTGGAGACAGCTAGTTGTGTTAGACACGTGCAAGTATGTCCTTGCCCTTAGGATTAGGAAGGAATGAGACACAGCAGATGTCCAAGACAAACACGTATACCAGAATGTGGAATAATCTTACCAGGATAAGAAAAATACTCTGATACGCAACTCTTCATTGTGTGGGGGCGAAACAGCCCAGCTCGCCCCTCACAGTGCAGTGGTTCCGGTTAATTCTTTTCCTAGTGGAAGGGGCAAGATGAGGGTTGAAGAAAAGACATGGTGGCATCTTTGCAGAGCTGGCTCCAGGAGGAGAGTCCCAGGAAGAGGCGCGCACGGACTTTGTAGGGGAATAACAAACCAGCAAATGCTGGCGATGAGCCTTTGGTGTCACCAGTTTGCTAACTGGGTCTTGAAGGATGTTTACCACACACTGTCTTGGTCTAGACTTTCTCTAGAAAAGGAAATACACAGAGCATAACTCAAAATGACTCCTAAAAATGTGTTTTATTACTAAAATTTCAGAACCACTTCAACAACATATCCCCTGCATAGAGTTCATCTTGGCAGCCTGGTGTGGTACAGAAACGGAGAAAACGGGCAAAGGGTCACAATCGATTCTTGTGCTTTTTAGGAAAGAGAAAATACCCACACAGCAAGACGAAGGAAAAAATCTTCTCCTCGTGGCAACTGAAATTTTGATGTTTGTGGGTTTTTTGGTTTCCTTTTTTTTTTTGCTTCCTGACAGAGTTAACAGATCTTTCCCTCTTGCAGTAGGATAAACCATCAAGAAGTGTCATGTTCAAAGGAGGCTGTTTTTAGTCCTTTTAAATTCAGATTTTGTTCTGTTTAAATAGGCTACAAAAATCACATAATCCTTTTGTCCTACTTTTTTGTCTTACTATATTCCCTCTTTCCACTAGAACAAGGGAAAAATATTTGTATACCTAAAAAGGAGTGTCAAAAATGAAAAGCAAGCTGAAAAGAGAAATAAATCCTAGTTTCTGAAGTTTCCTTTTCAGTGATATTTGCTTCTTCTGTCTGTCTCTCTCTGCAGAAATACCTGACTCATGCTGCCTTTTTTTTTTGCAGTTATATTGAAATAACAATAGTGGTATGGGAAAAATAATGAGTTCAATACTGCAGAAGTAGAAAACCTGCATATTTAATGCAAAACCATTTCCCTTTGAGCTTCCTGGTTAAGGCCAGTGCCCTTTCGGGGTTGAAAATGCCATTCCGCCTAGCCTTTGCATTAGGCCGTTTCTGGACAAGAGCAGAAGCGGCTGAGAGGCATCCTGTGGTACATCATATGGTACCTAGTGTGCTTATGTCAAGCTTTAGTGGTAAATATATGGCCTCCTGGTTTATGCTGGTGCAATTATGGTTACTTCAGCGGGGACCTCAGGAGTAAACAAAGGTTGAGTTGGGCCCTGAGTATACAGTGCAAACTGTGCAGGAGGGCTGCGTGTCTCTTAAGAATTCAGTAGCTTACTCAGTGCTATTAACTAGCTGGAATGAGTTGGATTTTTCATGTCCAATCACTGTCAAGTGATACAGTTGTATTCAGTAGTGTAAACGTTCTTTTGTTTTTTGGATTTGTGCCAGAGAACCTCAAACTGCTTTGAGACAGTTCATAGAGTGATGGTTCAGCCTCTCACACAAATGACTTATTCCCTTTTCCCACTTCTCCTGTATCTTGTTAAACAAGAATTCTTTAATGCAGTTGCCCGGTGTGCTTGCTCTGATTCAATCCAACAATAACTATTTTTTTTGAAAGGCCACAATTTTTAAGCATTTTCCTGTGATAAATTCTAAGTAGTGAGCCTCAAGAAACTGAGCAAATCAGGATTCTTCTGTAGCGTTGAAAAGTGCCCTACTGTTTTGTTAAAGTGGAATTTACCCATTTATACAAGCAGATGTTGGAGATGCAGTGAAGAAACACCACATGGTTCTATTTTACATATTGTATTACATCTTATAGAGCTAGCATGGGACTTTCAGCTGATATGAAGTAATACATTTTCTTCAAAATGTTGTTTTCAGAGACTGAGCTACATAGGATTTGTGATTATTACTCCTGGCAAAAGCATGTGTAATCATGCGGGATGCTGCAGCAGGAAGCAAGATGCTAGCATGGGACTAGTTTATACAGTGGGTAGGAAAGTGAGGATTACAGTATAAATATGTGATAAATTTAATATGTGCTTCATATATACTTGTCAATATTAAGGAAGGAAGCTAAAATGGAAGATCTTACTAGTGAACTGTCCAAGGAAGATATTGCACTGATATAAAATACCTTTTAAAATATTGATTTTTTATTTAATCTCTCTACAGCGTAGCCAATCCGCAGAATATTTAGGCAGGTTTCCTTGAGTTGTGCATCCTCTTTAGATGCCCGCCCTCGCCGGAGAGGGCCGTGCGCTCAGCGACGCGGATGGGAGCGCGCCGCTCCGCGGGGCGGCCCGGCAGGAGGGTGCTGCTCCGGGCCCACGCGCCCGAGGCGAATGGTGCAAGTGGGACACAAAGCACTTCCTTGCCTCTGCTGCACCTCTTCTTGAGGGGCCAGCACTTTTAGACTCTGCAGACTCAGGCAAAATATGAATGGAGGGAAAGAAGTGTTCTGTAGGAGCAACGCTGCCAAAAGGGTGTGTGAACTCGGGAATGTCCCATAGCACCAGCAAAGCCAGAGCAAGCTGGACCCTAACTGGCTTTCTCTAGTGAGTAGAAATGTTTCTACCTCTGATTTCCACCGCTCTGAGTTAAAAGTCCCCAGCGAATGTCTCAAATGCGGTCCCCAGCCTCCTGCTGATGTTAAAGAAAACTCTCCTCAGAGCAGAGGTGCAAAAGCACGTTCCTGCTTTCAGAATATTTATAGAAAAGTGCTATTGAAAAATGGAGACAGAAATAAAAACACTTCTGGTGAAATTTTCAGCATTGTGGTTTCAAGTCTGTGAAATTTGGCAGCCCTTTGGAAAACATACCATATGGGACCTCAGAGGGGATGCTCACAGCGGTGAAAACATTCATGTGGTGGCTGGGCTCTCAGCCCAGAGAAGCGCAGGCACTTCTTTTCGCTGTGCGTTGCCAGCAGGGAAAGCAGAGAGGCCTGAAACCGAGGGGCAGAGCGAGTCAGTAACACGGAGCTCGGCCCACAGGTGGCAGGACTGGAGAGAAGGGCCAGGTTGTGCTGGGGCTTCCTCCACTGCTGAGCCGTGATCTCCATGGCCCTCCCTAATGCTGCTGTGGGGCCGGTTCCTGTGAGTATCCCCTGCCCTGCGCTCGGCACCCATGTCTGGCCTTTTTAAAGTATTTGCTCACTTATGGTCTAATTTGCAAAATTCGGTGACTCACAAGAGATTTTTGCAGTTGCTCTGTCCAGTTAGAGGCTTCTCAGAAGCAATGTATCATTCAGAGCTTCAGAAAAGGGACATGTTTTGCCATGGGTGTTTCTGGGCTGAAAAATCAATTGCACAATGTGGCCCAGGGCTTTCAAACATTAATTTTCAACGGGTCACATTATTTTTTTCTGTTCTTAGGTGGTGGACCTTTCATGCCACAAAGCATGAATCTGATGCAAGTATGGAAACGTACTCACACTGGATGATGTAAACATTAGTGCTTTGGAAACAAAAAAAGTCTTTTGAGTGATTCTCTCACTCACGTCAAATTTACAGATGCTGCCCCTTGGGATGAGTAGCTCAACCTCCTGCTCTGCGGTTCTCAGAGGGCCCAAAGCTGGTTTGGGACTAATTTTTCAGCAGTGTTTTTTTCTTTTCTTTTTAAATTATACACTTTTCAGTGAAAAAAAATGATAGTGTGTGGTGTGAAGACATTTCAGCGCATTAGGTACTCAGGTCTTTCAGTCAAGCACAGAAGGATTGAGACGGGCATTTGTTCCAGCTTTCCAGTGATGTCGCTGCTGCTGTGAAATAGCTGAAGTTGTGCAACCTCTCCCCTCGCCAGGCTCCTTTACTGACAAGAGGACAGTGAGCACAAGGCAAGTAGGAGGAAGGGAGAATCAAAACTGTGTGAAATGTTTAACCTTCCAGCACAGTTCAACAAAGTTAAAGTTTTCTGGCAAACTGCCTGGATTTTGTAAGGCTATTCATGTTTCCTAAGCCCCCAAAGACCACGATTTCTGGCTCACAACTGAAATCACATGCAGCCAAAACTGAAGAAAGTTTTCGAGTGTAAAGAGTAAACTGTTGAAGAAACAACTATCTGTCATGATGCTCTTAAATGTTCTCTGTGGAATGACCACCACATCCCTGACAAAGAAGAGTAATCACAAATACATTCTTTTGAAGGGCTTCAAAACCCTTCCTGAAATCATGGAATAGAGTGTTGGTTATTTCTGTGGAAACTAGAATGTACTGGAAAAAGGGAGCAAAATGCTGAAGTCGGTAACTGTACAGGAATGCTCCTCAAGCCTCAGGCCTGTGAATCAGGATGAGAAAATGGAGGGAAGAACCTCTCCCTCCAGGCAGATTTCTGATTCTAACATCAGTGAAGTGCAGATTTGCCCTTAGGAGACAATAAGATGTCCCAGCTCAAAGTAAAATGCTTTGCTGTGAAAAGTAGTGCAGCGATTTGGGATCACTGATGAGTTCAGCATGGAGAAGGGTTAAGTGTGCGATCAGGGTCTTCCAATCAGATTTTTGCTATCTATCAACTGGAACCATTGCCCTGTCCCTATGAGGGTTCAGGCCAAGGTCAGCGCTAGGATTTCTTAGTGTAAGCTCCGGGAAAGTTGAGGTAAAGCTTGTGAACAAATAGATCTTTAATTAGACCAACCAACAACACTGGAAAAGAAATAAAAAGCTATTTGACTTCGGTACCTGTAGTTCTGTGTGTTTTTTGCAACTGTATTAGCTGTGTGAATGAAAACTACTACCCTTCCTGTGGCTGGTAGGCTCAGACCATCACAGATGCAATGGTTCTGTGTTTTAGCTGATTAATTTATAGAAAATATTCATGCAATATTTAGTGCTTGAGGGCAACCAGTGGCAGTAAACGCTATTTGATATAGGACCACCAGGCATCAGATGAGCGCTGTATCTATCTACACGGATATCACCAAATGGTTTGTCAATAGTTTTGCAAGCCATGCTGACTAACCCCAGGCTCATATCAGAGACCGGACAAGTAGTTGCAAACTTGGAATTGGAAATTGCTTGCTATTTTTCCCAGTGAGGAAAAGATTCAGTCCCTTACAAGACCAGCAGTTGCCAGCGCGTTATTTTTTTTAAAGTAACCTGAAATTAGCCTAGCATGCTAAAATCTCCCATCTTGGATCGTTGCCCATGTTTATTAGTATCCCTATTCTTGCTCTATTTTCAAGACGGAAATTTTTATAAGTGGAGCCATCTTCTGTGCTCTGGGAATCACTGGAAATCTCTAAAGATTCAGCAGCTCTGTAGCACGCTCCCTAACTAGAAATATCCTGCTTTTTCTGCATGATAAGAACTTCGCATCATAAAAAATCGAGAAGCGTCGGGATTTGTTAGCTTTTCAAACGTTTTAAAAAGTTTGTGTGTAGCTCACATCTAAGGATAATATTTAAGATGGCTCATGATCAACCCAATCTTTTCTGGAGCTACAATATTACAGACCCTTTCCTTTATATTTTGCTCAGAGGGTATAAGGGCATAACACTGAGGCCAAAAAAAAAGAAGAAAAAAGAACAACAGGAGAGGGGAGTGAGAGTATCCTGCTTGGAAATAAGGTGCCTATGTAAATGTAATTACTGTGCTGACTCTTTTTAAATTTTACTGAGGTTCCAGACTTTTTTGATAGATCTGCTGTGGCTGAGAGTAAAACTCTGGGATTTGTTTCCCTATATCACCAATGTTATACTGCCATGTACTTCAAATAATAATATTCCAGCAGCCTGTTTGCTCGCATGGCAAAGGGTATGAATGTGCAAGAGGCTACCCTACCGGTTATCCTTGCTTGGATACAAAAGAGAGAGTTTACACGATAATTAAAAGAAAAAAAAAAAACGGCAAAAGTTGAAAATTTTCATCATATGGAAAGTGTGCTGGTTATACACATGCACGCATGCACATTATGTATACATACGCACATATATACACATAGGCACTACGGAACTGGGTAGCAGAGGTATTTGGCCTTTAGACTCACTCATCAAAATGCTCCTGCCGGCTGCTGCTGTAACATTCTAACACATTCCTTGTCGTGTGCTGTTACTTACAATACATGTCACGGGACAAATGTTTGTTATTAGCAAAAGTTTCACAGATGAGTTTTACCATCCATTTTCTGGTCTGCTCCAATTTAACAACAATTTTATATTTTGCCTGCAGGCTAGAAAGCTAAGCTTGTGCCAGAGACATTTCTATTCTAGCTGTCATGGCCCCAAATGAATATTTTGTTTTAAAAAGAACCTAGAAAAATTAATGCAAAAAGGAAAATGTAATTTTTTGACTTTTAAAAAATAACTCCAATAAATAGCTGATTTATACTACTCAATACGTGTATAGTAGTCTTCAGTTTCATAGAAAATAGCTGAAGATGAACTTGACAAAGTACATTGATTTTATAATAAGTAATTTTGGTGGTGGCATTGACATCAAAGCTCCCCTCTAGAAGTTCACTTTTCCATGGAGCATAGTCCAAGTGTGGCTGCTCATTTCCATGGATCATCTCTGCATCTGCTGCCATTGCAGGAAATAATTTGGACACCCAGTGAGCAGACGTTATAAAGCTAGTCGCGCATAAGACATGTTGCCAAATATATCTACGGGGTCAGTTATTTTTCATGGTGTTCGTGGTTAGGTAAAACATTTTGCTGTAAGCAAATACTGTAGTGTCTCGGTTTCATGAGGGCATAGTGGCAAAACTGAACCTTGAAAGTGGGCAACCTTTTCTGTCCTAAGTGGTTTACCTGAAAACTACTGATATATGTACGCAAAAGAGGTCAAGAGTCTATCATCATGTAAGTTTTGACTGCTAGTAATTTCCATCTGTACACGGTTAATATTCAGAGCAGGTGCTTGTCATTAATCTGTGTATGTTAATGCAGCTGATGCGCATTGGGAACCCTTTTAAACTCACTTTGTTTTCATTCCCATAACAATCTCTTATGCTTTTCAGAATTTCTCCTTTTGGACTAAGACTTCCTTTTGCATTTGAACTCTGTTTGATTTTGGATGGAGGAAATGGAGCAGAGGGGAATGTAAGTGGGTTAGCAAATGTTTATGTTCCTCCCCCACACACCCTCTTTTCTGTGCATGTGTAGGAGGAATGAAGAAAAAGCTTTGATTTCCGTTATTTGCTACAGTTCTTGATTTCCTAATCTGGAGGCAGATAATAAATGAATAAATAAAAAGGCATAGTTTGTTGGGATTTTATGTTAAAATTTTAGGGTTTTTTCCATCCCAATCAAGTCATGAGATACTGTCTCTGTAGGAAACACACGCCTAAATCCATCTTTATTCATCAATGTTTTCTGGAAGAGTGGTCGTTTGTATGCATTTTGATACAAACCTCATGGTGTGTTAGGTCAGCGAGGTGGGTGGTTTTATTTTTTTTTCTTGCTCTTCATTCACCTCAAGATACAAAAAATTACAGAGAAGTGCTAGGCTAGGAGGAGACCATCAAGCGAATGCGGCAGAACTCGGCCTGCACCATTCCTGGCCTGGTGCCACTTCTCTCCCTAGTTCTTGCAGACTCCCAAAGCTAGAAGCTCCCCAGCCCTTTTGGCAGCCTGTTGCGGAGCCTTGCCTGTTGTGCCATTAAGGAGGAGCAGTTCAGGGGACAAAGCTGTAACTTTCAGCTCACAATTTGCTAAAAGGACCAGCCAGCATTTTAGCCAACCTTCTCCTTATGCGGTTGCTCCTTGTGCGGTTTGGTTGGTGGTGGTCATTTCTGCACTGCAGCAGCTCTGTTAAGTTTCATACCACCTTTTGGAACACCTTCACACGTCGGTATGATTCTTTCAAATAGGAAAAGTCAAAGCTTGCCCTGTGGTGCCTTGGCCCACCACAGAGTTGGTGGCTTTTGGTGGCTATTCAGTCACAACGGAGAAACGAGACAGACTGTAGCATTTAACTCTTACCTACTTGCTTGCCTGGTCTGTGCGTGCTACTTCCTGTTCCCATTATCTTTAAGCTCTGTGTGAATTTAGACATCAAATCAAATATTTTTGAATATGCAGGTTTTTATAACATCCATTTCAAGGATTCAAAACCAGTGGTGAGAAGGGCCAGCTGACATGGATGTTACAGCTGACCAAAGGAGGACATTTAGGTGTATCCAGAGCTATCTTAGACCATTCTGAGCTGTATTTCTATTACCAGGAAAGTAGTGAACATGATGCAGAGATAGTTGTAAGGCCTTGCACAGAGCAAACTTGAATTTGCCATTGCCAGAACTCAAACAAGTGTTAGAAGACAACAGAAACTTGCACTGACCAGATAACTCCTGGTACCAAGCCCCCCGTTAAGCCTTGGCAATGCAGGATACTTAGTGAGAAAGTATTAGACTAAGCACAGGTAATACTGGCTACACCCCGGTGTGTATGAGAAGCACTCATAAGTCAAGAGTCTTTCTAATGGGGCTACAAGAATCTGTAATTCCTCATCTATTTAATAGTTACCACTACCTAAAAGAAAACATTATTTCTTTCCCCTGCAGCAGGTTTATAAGTGCTTAAAAGTAAGGGAACAGGTCACATTGTTGAGGGAATGATCAGGGCTGCCCTCATCTGAGCATATTGAAAGGCATGTGAAGCAAGTAAGTCAGACACGTAGGAACTTAAGTCTAAGAGCATCAGTCGGAGCTTGGGAGAACTGTGTATAATAAGCAGCAGAACTTCTTGTAGGAGGTAGGTGATAAATATCACTCTATCTGGTGCTAGTGCAGTCACTAGTGGAACACTTGTTTTCTGATGTCCGCATTTTCAGGAGGATTTCACTAAACTGGAAAGGACTCAGGGAAAAACAGCAGTGTAATTTAGAGTGTCTGTAGCTTGAAGAAGAGGTTGGGGTGCAACCAGCCACACGTACTATCCCTGTGCGGACCAGGACTAGGCTGTGCGTGGTTCTTCAGGATAGCAGGGTATGGTAGCTTTTTGATGGAAACAAAAATTCTTCCTATATATTTTCTCTCTTACTTATTGGGCTAAAGTATATCTCCCTGGCAGAACCAGACTTGATCCAAGGGGGTTTTGTTTCTTTTTGTTTTTTTTAGGAATCCAGTTGGAGGCTATTCTCCAAACAGTTTCCCCTTTGGAAAATGATTTACAATGGCTAAGCATCCCTTAACACCTTTTAACAGGTGTTAACATCCCTTAACACCTTTTAACACTAATCTCTAAGTTATCGTTTGACATGACTGTTTTAGGAGCCTTCGTGCAGCCTTCTGAGAATTGAAATACATCCACAGAAAATCAACAGCCTTCATTTACTTGCACATATTGTTCACCTAACATAATCTTTTTATCCTTCCATTAATTCCCCAAGTATCACCCCAAAAGTGGTTGGGACTTTTTGCTTCACGTCATCATTGCTTTGGTGACTAGAAAATTTCTTGTCATTTCCAGCCGAATTCTTCCTCAGTTCATGTCTGTCTGTTCTTGTACCATCCTGTTCCCTTGGCACATTGACTTCTCTGATCTTTATATTTACTAGAGATAATGTATTGTCATAGCCTGTTTTGCAAGGTTAAAGAAATTAATTATTTTAATCTCCTTAGTTTCTTCTCACTTCGATAGTCTGGAGGAAAGGGAATTATTAGGACACCAATCCAAAACATACTCACTGAGAGACACCCAGCTACCACACAGCTCTATTCGTGAAGCAAACTAACTTTGGATATTCCATACACACTGAAATCCAGTGTGTTCATGGAGAATAAGGCTGACAAGCAGCTTGATGCTAGCAGAGAGGTTCTCAAAAATGTTAAATCCACATACCATGTTTGACTTCCAGGGAGCTATACTGATTAATGCTCTTTGAGAATTTATTTTAGGATTAACCATCAGAAAAAAATAACCTTAAACAAGGGCATTTTTAAATAAATGCTAAACAGCTGAAGCTACTAAGAAGTTCTTACCAGGCGAAGGAGGAGGGAAAAAAACAATGAAACAAAAAGTGATATTTCTCATTTAAATGCCTCTTCCTTCTGCTTAGATTCTTATGCTTATTGGAGAAAACTATTGTTTCCAGGAATTTCTCCATCATACTTTCCTCTTGGAAATGATCAGCAGAAGTTTCCAGAGCAAATCAAATTCAATGCTTTCAATGTAGTTTGAATTTTAAAAATCTAATTTTATCTTTGGAAATTATGTTATATGGGAGTCATAATAGATTAGGCCACTGGAAGAGGAAGTCTTCAATAAGAAAATGCTAAAAGAAACTGGGAAATGAAAAACAAGTTAATGATATTCTCATAGTTGAAAACATTCAATCTATCTCACTTCAATAACAAGCCAGCCCAGCTGGAGAAGGAATTCTTGCTGGGAATTTAGTTCCATTGACTGTGTTTACTCGTCCATTAAGCCATTCAATTAACTATTACCTCTTCATACACGAACCCTTTCTTGGTGACATCCGTGTTCACTGGCATTGTGGCAGTTCACATGTGTATATTTTAGAACATGAAAATCTCTATTTATCTGCAAAACTGTGGGATCGTTTCATATGAGGGTGTAAATCGTAGGGTAAACTGTGATGCGGAAGGAGTATTGCAAAAGCAAAGAAGCAAAAGAAGCTTGCTGCTTGCTGCTACTTAAAATTAAATTATTTCTGTATAAACTGCAGGAAACTTAAAGAAAAAAAGTTATATGCACTCTTCCTCTTTATAGAGATGTAGATAACAGCCTCATGAAGCATGTGGGGCAAATCTTCAGTTTGCTTTGTTCAGCAATCTCTACTGAAATCAGTAGGAACTATGTTGATTTACACTAGCTTAGGAACTGGCCCTTAATTTGTAATAAATAAAAATAAAAATGCTTGTTTAACCTCAAAAATATCAAGAACATCAACCCGTGACTTCTCTGTTTGTATTGGACATCCCTTTGGATGACTGGAAAAACTTGTTCTGAGTCAAAAAAAGAATAACAGAGAGAGAAAGCCAAAGTCATGACAGGACAGTTTAAAACTGTCAGGACAGAGGTTTAGAGTGTTCTTGGGGTCACTGTGGGGAAAAATCAGATGCTATCATCCATTCTGAAATCTGTTGACTTAGTTGTCTGTCCTGTTTCTGAAGAAACAAGAGCACACCAAAGCAGTTAACAGCAATAGTGAAATTTAAAATTTGTACATAACACATGATGGTTAACCTGTGAACATTCAAAAAATAAAGCCACAGAAGCTGTATCTCTTTAAACCAGATGAGAGAACATTGTGGGGTTCCTAAAAGCTCTTTGCCTGGACAGAGGAAACCCCATGAGAAGGTTTGAGAATGATTCCTTTTACTGGTAATTTTTAGGCCCTGCTATAGCACGGATGGATCTGAGAATGGGAAGAATGGATGAGGAGTATGGCTTAAACAGAGGATACCATGTGGGTAGTTCACAGAGATTCCTGTATTCTATTTAGGTGCTTAAATTGGCAATTTTCAGCTTCCCAAGCTGATTTAAGGAAGTACAGTGAGTTTTGTAATGCTTTTTATTGATATGCGGTGCAATGTCATGCCTTATACCTCTCTTTTAATAGATGCCAGGTTTTTCTGGGCTCTACGGAGTCTTGTATGAATGTTGTTAGGGTGATGATTCATTAAATAATTTATGTCAGAGCAACTTAGGCATTATAGAACTAGGAAGAAGGCAGCAAGATACTTGTGTGAAAAACAAGGAATTAAATGGTTCTTCTAATAAAGTTGACAGTACGTCCTCGGAGCAAAGGAAGGGATGTGTGGGTGGAGGTTTCAGGAGGTTCCTAGCAGCCTAGAGGAGAATTGGCTTGAGCTCATCAAGAGGCACCTTGTAGAGTGCCAAAAATGTTTGGCAAAGGTTACAGCAGCTGTGAAAAACTGTTAGGATGTCATGGTTTTCACAGGGGCTGGGAAATTGGGTGATTTAGAGCCAAAAAGGATGAGAGTGTGTAGAAAAGCTTCTCCCCTCCCAACATATGCGCTGGGGAGCAGCATCTACTGGGAAGCCAGCGAGTCACTTGGAGCTGAGTGTCCAGGTGGGAGCGGGGTGCTGGCTGGGAGACTGGTCTGCGGTCTGGTCTGGCCTGCGGTGTCTGTACAGATTGCGCGAGGGCTTAAGAGGCGAATGGGGAAACTGTGTCCTGTGTTGGGCTCTGCATGTTTACAGGTGGTTCAGGCTGCGTGTGGCGCCAGGCAGGGCAGTCCTGAGGTAATTCCTGAGCGAGCAGTAGCTCTGCAGGCACCGGCCTGCGCTTCACCTTCTCCTCA
Organism: Tinamus guttatus; assembly: GCF_059628265.1. Taxonomy (NCBI): domain Eukaryota; kingdom Metazoa; phylum Chordata; class Aves; order Tinamiformes; family Tinamidae; genus Tinamus; species Tinamus guttatus. The sequence goes on along the minus strand of NW_028288781.1, from coordinate 4,827,313 downwards.
CAGGAAGAAGCTGCCTGGAAAGGGCTATGTGGCCCAAGGTCAGACTGTAATGAATTATCATGTCAGTATTAAAAAAAAAAAAAAAGAATGAAGTAAGCTTTGTTGACAGGGAAATAGTGCCTGCTACCCAGACAGCCATCTGTGAAGTACCTGATAACATAAGAAAGTATGTATTAGAGGAGAGGGCATGATTATATTTATCAAGGGAATGTGTATGGATGTATATAAAGGACCCATAGGCAGGAGGTGCCAAGACTCCAGCATTCCAATCTGAGGAGGGAAGCAGGAATCCCCAGTGAATGATCATTATTAATTTCTGGCCCATTTTCCCTATAAAGTCCACCAGCCTCCAACTTGTAGATGACTAGAGAGTTCTAATCATTGGGTGCATCAGCTATCCTGAATCCTTTACCATGTCCCCAAAATTACATCATTCTGAAACTTTTCCTGCCATTAGTCTTTCCATTCCTATCTGAATCTACATTCTCACTAAAAGATATTGGGAAAGCAGAATGGAAGTTTAAGTTTTCTTGAAGAAATGCCTGTCTGGTGAATGTGTCACACGTCATCTTCAAACAAGACACTTCCATATTGTTGTTGAGTCTTGGAAGGTGAACTGTCCAGATCAATATCTTGCACCCTAAGTAGGGAAATGCAGACTTTGCATTAGAATTGAAGACCCGAAGAAATTTGTTACTGATTTTACTGTGTTGTAGTTAATGCATTTGGCCTTTAATTTGGCAGTTTTGGTATTTCACATCTGTCTTGTGGAGTTCTTGTGAACTAGAAACCTAGGAAGAGTTTCCTCCTGAAGTCCAGCACAAAATAGCTTCCCCAAGAGGTGCTATTTGGATTCCCAGAAGCATTTGCAGCTGCAGGAGTATTGTGGGTCTCCCTTGACTCACCTAAACTCAAGGAAAAAGACCTTGAAAGTGATTAATTTGTGTGACCCGAGACTGTAGTTTAGAAAGGGTAAGACTACTTATAGCTGTCATTTTATTCTCTCTCACCTGTGCTCAGCAGAGTGGGGCTGGTCTGGATGCCAGAGCATATAAATAGGTTTTTGCTATCGCAGAGCATTGCAAACACTCCAGTCATATCAGTGCTGGTGTGCCCTACTCCTGTGTGTGCCAGCTCAACTCGCTTTTAATATTAAACAGATGTTGTCCTTAGCCGTTTCATTAGTGGTCTTCTTCAGCTCTCTGCTGAGGGACCATTTACACATTTTCATAGAAGTTTTCTTGCCTTGAATTCTGAGCTGCTGATAAATAAAGCTGTTCCCAAACTTAGAACTACAGAGAGCCAAGAATCACAGTTTATCAGCTCTCCAAGATAAATAAGGCGTTTCTAGCTTGCCTATCCATTGGCAAGGGTTGCGTGTACACTAGCATCTGATGGCTGATAAGGGACTACAGGCTTTGAGAAGTGTTGACTGTTACGGCACTCGGGGGAATGAAAGAAACAAAATTATGGAAGACACAAAAATCTGTCAGCTGATACCAGGTTTCTGTGAAGATTTCCTTCTCAAGGATTGCAGGAAAGACAAGCTCTGACTTTTAGCAAAATCACAGTTTTCGGAGTTTCTTCTAAGAGTTTGTGCATTCTTGAGAGTAAAGCTGAGTAAAACACCTACTAGGTTTAGGTGCCTTAGTTTTGATTTTTACAGTTGCAGATGCTTTCACCTTTGCAAACTTACAGCCTTATTAGCTTAAGTAGGGAATCCAGGAGCTGATGCACCAGACTAGATAAACATCTTGACCTTTGGCTTGTTCTTGCCTCCATTTCTTATGTGTACATGACTATAACTGCGTTCAGACTTGAGATTCTTTTCTTCTTGTTTTAGTGTTGAATATTTTTATATCCATATATTTATATCTTAAGGCCTCGCTTTTCCCCACTTCCGCTCCACAGACTGTACTTGTTCTCCCCAGATTTGTCAGCTGCTCGTTCTGTTGCTAGTAAATCAGCCAAGAACATTTCCAGTAACAGAAGCGGTGTGTCACAGCACCCCAGCACCGGGCTCCCACAGTTATAAATAAATTATTGCGTGAACCTCAGAAGGGTAAGTAGTCATACGGGAGAGGAATAACAACTCCAAAAGCTGATGCCAGGACCCAGTGTTCAGTTACTCAAAAGGGATGTGTTTTTTTTTTTTTTTTTTTTGTCTTGAAGACTTGGCTTGCGTAATACTCTGGACATTTTGAACAGAAAAAAAAAATTATATTCCTCTGGCACGTGGACAAACTGCTGCTACCCTGCACATGCTTTTTCATTAAGAGGCGAGGGGAAGGTTTCGCTCTTCTGGCTCTTCCTGGTTTTCATGCTGCTGTGTCCTTCTCACAGCATCAATCCCCACATATGCACAGCTCTGTGATGCTGTGTATGCAAGACAGCTCCCTGTATAAGAAACCCTCTACTTGAGTCAAGTAAGAATCTCTTCAGTTAGAGGGACTCTGCAAATATTTGAAAATCTTTTGTTTGAGCCTCCTTGAGTGCAAATGCTTTTGGCAGTCTGTCAAGAGCATGTATGTTACTTAAAAAAATAGAAAATGCTTGTGTGGTCAGAAAACTGTACTGCTTGCTGTGAGTGATGTAGATGCTAAATCTGATCAAGTGGTGTTAGCTGTAGACAGGCCTTGCAGCACATTCTCCAGTAGGTTGGGGGAGGGGGTTCAAAGACATGTAGTAGCTTTTTAAAACTTCCCTCTCCAGCACCTTCTGAAATGAAGCAGTGAGAGGAATGTCCATAAAAATCCTTTTTTTTTTTTTCTTTATTTAGCGCTTTAACAGACACCTTCTGGTGTACCTTGATGTGGTGCCTTAGGCTGTCTCCTTAAGCTCCTTCATGAGCCTGCAGTGTGTCTCTGCTGGAGGTTACTGCGTCTGGAGCGGAGCAGAGGAAGGGCTTGAGCCCCGGCCGTTGCAATGCGAAGCACAGCACTTCAGCTTTAAACACGAAGGAAAAAAATGTGTGTTCCTTGCCCATAAATCAGGTTTGGGTCCAGTACCTTGGAAGGATGGAGAACAGAGCTAGCTGCAGTGTGTGCTTATGGCTTATACCACCACTGCCAGATTTTTGCTAAAGCCTGAACTACTATAAACCTCCTAAACTTTGTTCTGGTCAAGAAAAGGAACAGAAGCCTCCTTGGCCATCGGGATGGGAGCTAAGCACAGTGCTGCTGTGAGAGGTTTGCTTGAGCTAAGTGAGCTTCCTGTGCAGCACCTCTGGGAGACTTGGTTGCTGGTACCAATGGCTGTGCTGAACTGGAGTGCTCAAGAAGTTCTTGGCAAACACAGGCTATTTCATATTTTCATTTTTCAGTCAAAGGTGGTTTAAATAGGACTACATTTTAGAGAAGAATCCTTTCTTTTTACAAGTTTGGGGGAACTTACACACGTGTGATAAAATGTCAGGACTGCAAAGCAGAGCATACTTAATTTGGGTTCCTGTGGAGCCTGTGTAAGTTCTGGAAAGCACCAGTGAGAAGTGGCAGCACTGCCTGTGCATGTTTGCTCCACACTCCCACTTACAAGGCTCTCTTTTCAGCTATCTGTTGCTTACCAGGGTTTAACCACTCACCCTTGCCATTTCCATGGCATTTTGCCATGGTGAGTGTCAGAATTAGGTTGAATGAAACTTTCCAGAAACAGAAAAAAATGATTCAGCTTTTTCTAAGATAGGAAAGGAAAAGTATGTTCTGCCAGTAGGTCAAGAAAGGGTCTTATAGTCACTTCATGAAGAATCTCCAGTGCAGCCCTGAGATATATACATATATACGTATACACATACACGCACACGCACGATATGTATACACACACATATACCTGTTTCCGGGGCGCCCAGCGTGCCCGCTAGATGTCAGCGTTGCTCTTCGTCTCCAGCTGCGCGCGCCGTCTGCCGCGGCCGAGCAGGCCGAGGGCGGGGAACCTGCATCCTGTGGAACACAAGAAAGGAGCCACGCGGTCACAAAAGGTTTCGGGGCATGGACGCTTCCACACAGGGAATTTTGAGGGAACAAGGTATTTTAATCAATAGCGAAGGAGGAAAGCTCCCGTGCATGCTACTTCCAGGTCTGCCAGCAAACCTGCGCGTGCTTGCGGATTAGTATCGAGGTGGCAGGTTCCCAGAAGTGCTATTACAGTTGTTTTTGTCTGGATCTATAATGAAATAAGCTCTTCAAAAATCCAAGCATCAGCCCTGCAAATCATTTTGTCCGGAGGCAGTGTTCTGCCTATGGATAAAACTGCTAAAATTCCTGTGTGCCACTGGGATCAGCGGGCCTGAGAATCGTGAATGGAAATCATGAATATGCTTGATCTTCTTCTTATTGAACTGAAATATGATGTGCCAAAAAGTTTAGCCCCTATAATTTACAATCCTACATTTCGTTTTAGTCCAGTCCAAATCTTTGAAAGAAAAACTTTGTGCTGCCGCTGGCTCTAAAGTAACGTGTCAGGTTACCTCATCTCTGAAACAGACCCAAAAGGGGTTACATTTCTGTTTAGCTGTGAATGTTGCGTAAAAGTGGCTGAATGTTTCACACTGGCCATCTAAAAGGTGAGGGACGAACAATCAGCAATCACCTCATTAGTTAAGACAGTTTTCTGTTCAGTCCTGCCTTGTATTGCAGAAAGACAGAGGCAGACACAGAGTCTTGTTCTTGAGACACAACTGTGCAACTCTTATCACTGTAGATCAGTGTACATCATAAGGAGTATACACAAAATGTAGTAAGTTAAGAAGGCACAGGCATTTGTAATTATGATTACATCTTATGACTTTCTTTGACTTGAAAATGCAGTACTCTTTTTAATAATTCCCTAGGTTTTGAGAAAAGCAAACCGGAAACACCAACTTCTATTTGGTGGAGTCATAACAGCACCCACAGGGGTCATCAGCAAGATGGCAATCTTTGGATCCATCTGACAACCATCTGCTACTTGAGCTAAGTGCCTACTTGACAGCAGTAGCAGAGAGCTGTCTTTTATGCTGGCTAACAGTAGACAGGAGGAAGAGATAGGCACTCACTGGATTCCATAACTCCTTGCTGGGAATGGAGAAATGTTCCCATTTTACCCAGGTTCTTTCAATTCAGACCCTGGGAAAGGAGCCTTGGCCAGCTGACCAGGTTCTTAAAGACCGAACCTTTTGTCCATATCTGATTACTTTTCATTTCCCTGTTTTAGTTGTCTGTCTCAGTCTTCGCATCTGCCCTATCCCAGTATTCTTCCTGGATTCCTTCATCTTGTCTCCTGCCATTTTTGAAGCTATTTGTCTCAGCAATCTTTCCAGTTTCCTAGCTTATTTTTGGTTCAGTTCTTCCTTTTTTGCTCTGTTCTGATCCTGGAATTTTCCAGGGTTACATTAGATGAGCTGATACCACTTAAAAATCTGCAAGTTTCCTCTTACCTCCTCATTACTCTTGACATGAGACTCTCAGTTTGAATAATACCACTCTGCTCCTGTACTCCCAGTCTTCATTTCCTCCACTTCCAGTTCTCGTTTTGCTTATCCCATCAGGTACAACAGGGTACATTCTCAGTACTGGAGTCCTGGACTCTGGAGACTTTTCCTAAATCTAATCCCCTTCAAATCTTGTTCTTATCCTGCCTGTATTTAAACTAGCTAGGTTTTTATCTTTGGATGGACTTTCTAGTCCTTTCTTCAGACTGTTCTTTTCTCTGAAGGGCTCTCAGAGAAGCTACTGATGTAGCTGTGGAATGAGAAGAGAAGGCAGTCAAGGACATTGCACTCGGCTATTTATCATTTGATGTGGCATTTTTTGGCACTGACTTCAATGGAAACAGATATCTCGAGGTTGCCTTATGCTGATGTTATCATGAAACTTGCATGTATACAGTATATAACAATACTATACTGATACTTGAGGATGTAGGCAAAAACAGAATAATGTGAAAACCCGTAAAGAAATAGATGGACATTAATTCGTGCTTCAGACACAAATGAGTCAAGCAAAGCTGAGAGTTGCTCAGAGCAGTGATGTAAGGTTCATGAGCTGTTGTCCTGCATTCCTATGGAATGCCTTTGGGAAAATACCAACTCCATTGTGTAGTTTCCGTTGGACGTGGTCAGTCTGTGTATCATTTATGCACATGCCTGTAGGTCAAAGAAATGTGTGTAGTAAGTTAGCATTCAATTAACCTTAAGACTTTTTTTACAAAACAAAGATTTCTTCATCCAAGTAGCACTTAACTTACTCAGACTGCATATTTTTGCTTTCTCAAAATTACGATGCTATTCAGCACCAGACAGCAGGAGGGGTATTAATGGGAGGTTTTCAAGATTGTCTGGTTGTTCTTAAACTCTTTTTTAAAAAAAGGCACAAAAACATTATTGAGCACGGATTCCGTTTCCAAGAGAGGAAGAAAAGAGGGAATCTATTATTTAAGAAAGAAATACAGCCAGTGTGATAAAAGTGCCTTCCCACGTCTTCTGGCCAGGTGCTACGTGCATATAAATGTTTCACGTTAAGCTTTAAGATCAAGGAAGAGTCTGTGGGGAACCTTGTTTCCTGGAGATCTGCTTGCTAGAGCAGCTCCCAAGTACCGACTTCCCATTTTTTATTTGGTTATTAGGGATGAAAGGCTACATCATTTTCTGCGATAGCAGTGCCTTGCATGCCATTATCTTTGTCCACAGCTGGGAAATGAGCATTTCCGGAGGTGCAGGGGCATATTTAGCCTCAATCGGTTTGGCCGCTATCACTACTGCTTCATATACATTTAATTCAAAGGATCCCCTTTATGTCTTGTGGTAGAGTGACCAAAAGACAGATGGTTTCATTAGCTGAGAAATTGTCTTGCTAGGTACAGCGGAGCCTACTGGGTCCGCAGGCCATGGAAGGCAGCGTGCCCTCCGGCGCGACTGAGGAGGCAGCTTGGCGTGTCGCGCGAGCGGGGGCCGCGTGCGCGTGCGCAGCCTCACGGGTGCAAATCACTAAGACGCAGTTTTGCACACTCTCAAATGTGTACAGGAACAGTAGAAGAAATGTGATTAAATCCATTTGTACTCAGTTTGCATCAGCAAATCAGAGGATTGAAATTCTAGCACTTACTTATTTATCACAGCTACTCTGCATAAATATTCCTTCCACAAAAGTCAAAGACTTTTTTTTTTTAAAGAGACTGGCTAGATTAACATGGATATTTTAAATATCTATGCAATGAGCTTAGCAAAGAAATCTTTTTGGCTTTGAAAAAATCCTATTTGAACTACTGTATTTTATAATTTAGCTAATTTTTGTATTTCTGGTAAAATACTACCAAAGCACCTGTATCTGATGTTGGAACAAAGCACTTGCATTTACCTTTTATTTAAAAAAAATCATATGTAATAAACATTTTAAGCTGAAACTTTCTTGTAAAATAGGAAATTATTACCAATACAAATGACAGACATTATGTTCAATAGTTGAAACATGGAAGATGGTATAGGGCAAGAACCTGTACAGAGAGGTGTCGAGAACCACAATAAATGCAGCAATGCAGAATGAAACGACCCTTGCAAAACCAGGCAAAGCCTCCTACCTTCCAAAGGAGAAGAGTTCGGGGAGGGTTTTTTCGGTTAGTAAGCATGACAGATCCCACCCATCGATCTGCTGCTTCCTTTGACCCGCGCACTCCTGCCTCGCTCTTTAATGTGCTTGAAAGTCCTTCCGATTCACAATGTTGCCTGCAAAAAGGTATCGCGGGATTGCTTGGGAAAAAGGTAGGAAGGACAGTCCAGCGTTTGGAGAGTTTGTGGTTGCACGTTTTCTCTAGCATGACACTCCTATCAAATGGAAACTTAACGAGGATTGATCTAGACGCTGTGCTCTTCCGCTGTTGCCATTGAATCTATTTTCTCCACATTCCAGAGAAGATAAATGGTGTTGCTCAAAGCCAGGCGAGTGGTTTGTATTGGGTAGAACAAGGAAATAAGTTTTCTTGGTAGCACCAAGCCCATTCTTATTTAAGTATAGGCGTATGTTTATGTATGTATAGGTCTCTATGTAAAACCCCTATATACTTCCTGAACATTCAGACAGGCACACAGGTGTATAAATGCCAGCATCCTTCTCTGAGGCACAATCTGATTTCTATCATGGGCACCTCTCTTAACAGAGAACGTTTTAATGAAATAAATGAACTTTCATCTGTGAGCAATAGTAAATAATGAAGCAGAATCAACATTTCCAAATATTTTCCTTTTTTACATTACATTTACTTCAGCTTTATTTTTTTTTCTGTTTCAAAACCTTCCTGTGACTGCTTTTTTATCACTAGCTTTATGGAGAGGATATTTCAAATAAAAGATAACTTGTTGCTCTGTATAAATACAGTTAAGAGGAGTTCCATACAGACATACGAAGGTAGCAGGAAGAAAAGAGAGCGTATTTTTTTATAGCTATGACAAAAAGGAAAAAAAAAAAAAAAACACAAGACTAACCCGCAAGGCTTTGGTAACCGATTGACTGGTAGTGAGATATATCATTTTGGACCCCTTTTTAAAGACTTCTACAAAAGGTTCTATACATCAAATGGAGATACTGGCTCAGACTTAATCTTGCTTTTTCTTTAACAGAGTGGCATGTATATGGAGAAATCATTGTGATTACTTGTTAATGCAAAACTAAGCATTTTGGTTTTCTTTTGTTTGAAAAAAGTAACTCGTGGAAACGATTCATTTAGTTTCTGATTTCTGTGCTGCGGAATCTGAGGCGTGGGCGGCTGAAGAGTAAAGCAGGGAAACCTGCCTTGCGAGGAGCATCCGCGCTCCGCGGCCGCGATCCTCCCCGGCACTTCCGCAGGAACCAGCGTGGGCTCCACACGCGGCCCGTGTGCCGTGGAAGCGCAGGGAAGGAAGCGCCTAAGATACCACGCTCTTTTTTGACATCACTTCTGACACATTCTGTTATTTGGATTTTAATACAGCAAATGTTTTGTTTACTTTAGTGTTCTGTTAATGTTTTATGGGGTGACAGAGTGATGTGGATAGCTGGCAGATAATTCTGATGCAAACTCCCATAACATGCCTGCCTAGGGTGGTAGGGCAGCGAACACTGAAACTGTGCATGTGTGAAACTAATGTGAAACTCTGCATTCCTCCTTGCTAAGCAATTGTCTTTATACTTCCCTTTTCTTCCGCATCTCATTCAGACCTTCCAGTGTTCTTCATTTTTTTCTTCAGAAAGCTTTTCTATGGAGAGAAATGGATTGTTAATATTTTCTTCCTTTTTTTTCCTCAAAGCCTCTGTCACACTTAAAAGGTGCATCAAAGGGAAAGTAAACATTTTCATTTCTAGTATTTCCTCTTTGCTAGTAATATTTTGTAAAATGTGTTTTTCCTCTTTGGTTATTAAACCCTTCTCTTTCTTGTTATTAATTTTTTATTTTTGAATCCACCCTCTTTCCATCCCATATTTTATCATCTCGTCTTTATTTTCCTTCCCTGCTTCTCCTCTTTTTTTCTTTGCCTGCACAATACCTTTTTTTTTCTCTGAAGTAACGAATAGTACTATCTCACTTTTTCTGATTCGTTGAAGCCTGAAAAAGAATTGTTTTTCTTTTACCTTTTCAGCCTCAGTAATTCTGCTCTGCTGTTAGGACTGCAAAGGCATGAGGTGGAGCCCTGTACTTCTGAGAAAAGGATACGTAGTTGCTGTCATTTGTCCAGTGTGATGAACAAAAGCATCTGCACTCAAAAAAAAAAAAAAAACTCTAAATGAAGAATCCTAGAGGAGACCCTGCTGAGTTCAAAACTGCCTTTCCAGGTACAAAAAAATGTAATTTACATCTCTCTAAAAAGATTACTATTACTGTAAGGTAAGCCTCATTTGTTGATAATGCAAGTGGCTTGGTCTGTGTATAAATATGACTTTCAGAGCTGTACGGAAAAGGCAGGCTGAAGTTTTCCAAGTGGTGTGCCCCGTCACATACGCTGGGCTGGGCCGCAGTCTGCTGCATCTTCGGGCTTTTCGTGCAAATCGAAGCGCTTGGTCGTTAGCACAGCGAGTCACAGTAACACGCTGTGATCTGAGCTGGCATTTATAAGGAAATAGAGTGTCTAGCCCTGGCTGCCTCTGCTCCAGGTCACTTGTCCTAGTGCTAAAGAGAGTGCTTGCTCCCTGGGGATGGGCAAGCCGCCCATTATGTCAGCTCACACCCTGGAAAAGACTGCGGATTTCAGCGCTTCTGTCTGAGCAGCATCTTCTCTTGTGCCCTCTAATCGGGGTCAGTGTTATAACAGCGAGGAGAGAGCAGCATCAACCATCAGCGAGCGCTCTCAGAAACCGGGTAACTAACTCTGTCATATGAATTGTAGGCAAGCTGCCTTGTTTGGTATTCATTTTTTTTTTAAATACATATATAATGATTTGTTTTCTGGATCATTGATTTAAATGTCAGACACATGAAAAGCACTATTTCTATGACGCCTTTATTATTATTCTGACAAGGACTGCTTTTAAGTTAAAGACTGATAAAGAATGCCAACTTTTGACATTACTAGAACAGCCCTATCAGCTATAATTTTCTGTTGTTTTCTTGTTGTCAAAGAAAGGTCATTAGAGATAAATTATAATCTCAAAGTAGTTAATCTAGCAATGTGCATTTTTTCCATAAATTGCCTTAGCTGGTGTGTAAAGCATTATATAATCTTTGGGAAACAGTCTGCAGAAAGCAAAATCAGTCTTCGTTCAAGTGGTTCTCAAACCACTGGAAGGCCATGGTGAGTTGAACTAACGCGTCGTATCATGCAATTAAATGTACAAACCTGTTTGTTCTGTTTGGTTATACTGTTGTGTACAATTTTCCTGACGTGCTACAGACCGCTGGAGTGTGCTCCAGCTTAAGTCTGATAGGAAACATACAAAGTTGTGCATTGGGAATGCTCAGGGTTGCCCAAAGTTTATTCTTCCCAGTAAATTAGGGAGCTAGCGCTCTTGTCGCTGTAGATCAACCTTAATTGACCTCATGCTATTCGTATCCGTATAGTTCATGCAGGAAGCTGGAAAGTCTCCATCTGACCAGTGTGGCTGTGTGTGCGTTGTGCTTTCCCGCTCCAGGTGAGAAGGAGCTGGGCAGGTTCTGAAGCTTTCGTACAAAACTCCTCTTCGGATCACACTCAGACACTGGTATCTTCTGTCAAATCAAGGCTTACTCTATTCCCTCTTTTTGCTCCTTTTTCTATTTTTCTCCTTCCTATGAAGTTACTAGTTTGATAAACGGTTAGCCACAGCATTCTCAGGAAAATCGACAGCTAATAATACTTTGCACCTTTTTAACTTGGCCTGATGGAGTTTTTCTAAGCTTTTAGAAGCATCAGCTGAGTCAAGCATCACCCAATCAAACAGGCCACTATTATTCTTATTTTTTGACAGATAGGTCAATTAAAAAAGCAAAATCAGACAGTTGCCTTACGACCACAGGCGTGTGTGTGTGTGAAAGCCGAGAAAAGAACGTATATCCTCTGACATCTATTCCTATGCCTACCCATTCAGTGATTTTTGTTTGTTTGTTTTCTTTTCCAAATATGTATACAATTATGATTAAAGGGAGTATGATTAACATTCTTTTGGGAATAGCTAATATGACTTCTTTATTTTTGTGCTAGAAGCTTTCAAGTGTAATATATCATCCTGAGCATGTTATAATAGGGTTGACACTGAGAGTACACTAAAAACAAAATCCACAGTGCAGCTCAGCAGGATGTTAGCACAGATATATAAGGTGATGTGTGAAGCGAATGAGAGAAACAAAGAATTGGAGAGAGAAGTGAGAAGATCCTGATAAAATCAGCAGAAAATACAGAGAATGACAGAAAATCAGAATAGGGAAAGACTGGGAAGAGAGAGGAGACAGGCTGGATTTATGCGTCTCTACACTGAAGTATTTTCTAGCAGGAATAGTACATCTTGATGATTTTTAATATTGATTATTTAAAGTGTAAATAGGATATCTTAAAACAATTCTGGTGTATAATTGTATATAATTATGTAACATTCTGCTGTACAATTATATATAATTATATCCATGTTATATAGTAGCTTTTGTTTCAGAATCTAAGACCCATTCCTGAAGAAATTAGTCAAATCTCTTTAAAACAGATATTCACACAATTTAAATCCATAAGAAGCTGTTGGAATTGTCTTAGCTATACAAACAGTGATTTTGTCCAGTATTTCAGCATCAGAACTCACCCAATGATCTTGTGGTTGAGCTAGAACAGATATTTTAGAAAGATCACAGCAAGGCTCAAGGATGTTCATATGTAAACAGCCAGGTACCTTAGAAGATTCCTGGTCCAGCTATAAACTCAAGAATATCCTTCAATCTAACATACACTCTTTTGGTCATTTCTGTATGTATGTGATTTTTCCAATCAGGCAGCTCACTCACCTGCAGATGTAAGCCGGTGAATTTTAGTAACAGCTAAACAGAATTTTTAGTAACAGCTGTTTGACTGGTATTTTGTATAAAAGTTAATATGCAACCTGACAAATAAGGCAAGGAGTCAAGAATTTTTTCAAATATATCCTTGTGCTGCTACAGTCTTCTCAAAGCAAATGTTGTTTTGCACTGCAAACCAATGGCCAGGCTTCTCTCATGAGAAGCTGCTTTGCCCTCTTAGCTGAAGAAATCTTTTTGTTCATCCTCTTATGGTAAAGCTCTGGGGTACTTCTCAGTTAAGTTAAATGTGTGTTTCATTTTACTAAGTGAAGATGCTGTAAAATTGTGTCAAATTACATAAATTACGTTTAAAAGTTACTGGTATAAAATATTTGGAGAGAAACTCTTCATTTACCCATGCTTAGTAACGTTTCTGTAGGTGGATGCAGAGCTGCAGAAAACAACGTGGTGCGGTGTTACCTTACAGGAAATCACCTTTTTGCCTGGAATGTATGTTTGCAGTATCCTCTTTCCAGACTTTTGTAGCACAGAATAACTGTTAGTGTGTACTCACTTTCTGCACCAGTTACTCTGTCTGCTGGGGTTTCAATTGATTTTTCACATCCCAGCATGTGAAGACCCAGACTGTGCCCTCTTGCCTGGGAGTGTGCGGTGGCACCAGCAGCAAGGGATGTCAAGGCAAGTGCTTTTAGGACAAGCGCAGCAACGATGGAAATACCACAGAGAGCTTTAGGCTTCTGTGGAGCTACGGACGTTTTCTCATCTGAGCGGTTCAGTATGGATTTCATGTGGCAAGAGGCTTTGCCGTGTAGGGTCGGGCCTATTTATTCATGTTAAAAAATACTTCGGACTTTGGTGTGTTACTGCTCTTCAGATTCAGGCAACATTTTTGTTACATTTGAATTTGATCTTCAAATCCTTATGCATTGAATTAATTTGTATTATTTCTTAACCCTGTGAAAAAGAAAAGGTATTCCTGAGAAGAGCGGAACGCTGAAGACACACATGGGAGCCAGAGGTTTGGTGTTACGCTGGCTGAGATATCACTTTCTTAATGTGCTGTGCCATCAGGCAGTGATGGTATTATCTGCAATTTAATTGCTGTCAGGACACCCAAAGCTTCTGCGTGGGCTGAGAACAGTTTCTCCCTGGGCACTTGTCTCGCTTTTGTATCTCCTCTGATCCTAAAGTCTCCTAATAGTAATTGGTAACGAAAAGAGGCCAGTGGGACTGCAGTGGCAAACAGGTGTGCAGAAGAGCAGAGCCACAGCATAGAAAGGCCCATTGCGAGGCTTGTGTTTGTTTTCTCTTTTTCCTCTAATGATATCTCTGCTGCCTGTGTTGTCTCTCTGATAAATCATGAAGTCTGTAAATACTGCTTGCTTTTATGTACTATTCCTTTAAATCATCCCTCATTTGAAGCTCATGAGAATATGAGAGATGTTGGCAAAGGTGGAATCCAGCCTTTTGACCCCTGTGTGGTGTGTCTGCCTAAACCTTCTTTTATTTCTGCTACTAAGACAAGCAAGGCAGGATGCGATGCTGCTAAGAAGATGTGACAGTGTTTGCTCTCTGTGATGCACTCGTGAATCAGGGGTTTTCCTCAAAGCATGGACTCAATTTAAATTGGGATAGCTTTGTAGGTTCAGCACTGTCATGTCTGACAAAACAAGCTCTAAACCAGGGAGCTGGGGAAGAATGTTGGAAAAAAAGTCATATATACTTAATCAGAAAAAAAAGAAGGAAAGGATTGTAGTTGTATGAGGTTACCCAGTTTTGTCAGTTTGTGTGGTGAGGAGGAATAGTGAAATATGTATGCTCACAGGAGACTTGATCTCCTGGAATAGGTCTGAAAAATAAATGTCTGTTGAAAAAAATGGACATTTGAATACTGAAAAAACAATTGGAAAACATATTCCAATAAATAGTCAGGATTCTTGTATATAGGAATCCTACCTCTTCTATAGTGCCATTTGGAAAGGCTCCCAGAAAGGTTCTAATGCTTCTAGAGATTTAATTTCAGTCGCCCTTAGTGTTGTTAAAAAGATTAGTGGTCATTTGACATTCGGCTTTAATATTTCTGGTATTTGGTTCACTGGCTATAAAATGAGAAAAATAATAGATTTTTCTGCTGGTGATGGTTGCGTGTGACAAGAATATGACTTCTTGCTGTAGAGCACCCTACAGCTGATGACACAGAAAGCAATAACATTGTTCTCAGAGCAATAATGAGGATTATATGAGAATAAGATTTGGAATGATCCGCTGAATGAGTATCATTTAATGGATAAATATTTGCAGAGTAAGGCACTGATTTTCTAGGAAAACAATGGGAAGTGATAATAACATTTAAGGTTGCACTATACTGTCATGCAGACAGCCATAGCCTTGTGTTACAGCCCATTAGCCAAACAGGTTCAGCAAAGTGCTGGGGAAATCATCATAGCAATGAGCAGTGCGAGACATGGAGCTCAGCCTCCTGCCCAAAGGAAGGCCATTCTGTGTCAGACGTCCCAGGCCGCTGCCCTTGTGCTGAGCGGGGAGGGAGCCGTCCCGCGCTGTGCGGAGCCCAGCGGGCCCCCCTTGCTGACCGCCGCTGGCCTTGCACCTCCAACACTCCCCATCGCCATGTCAAGGAGAGGAGGCGTTTAGGACTGAAATGCCCTCTGTTTTATGTGAACTTTGGCTTTGCTGACAGTCCCATGTGCCAGCATGTGGCAGTACAACTCCTTCCATGAAGGACTAAGGATTTTAATCTGTATTTTATTCTACAATATTCAAATAAGCTTGTTGTAATTCTGGTTGTGGGGAAAGGGCTGATAAACGCTCTGATAAAATGAGAGGTTTCCACTGTTTGTATAAAATACTATTTTGGTAAAGTTCTGCAGTGGTACATTCTTGTTTGCCTTATATATAAACTCTGCTGGGTGTTTTAGAGCTTGCAGCTCCACAGTATCTTCTTATAGAGAAGATGCAGAGCTTCGGCCGCTCGCTAGCTTGCTTTTGTCACCACAAAAGTGCGAGTGCACGTTCCTCTGCATTGGTGCTGCTGTCTGTAATGGACCTTTTGCTGCATGGCAAAAAATAAGGGATTACAGTGAACTAAACCTGGGAAACATGTGTTGTAAGCAATATTTTTTGAGCAATATAACTCATAACGTTAAAGCATAGGGTTTAGGGGGGGGAGGCTGTTTGTTTTTGGTTTTTTACATGTATTATGACCTTATGAAATATCATGCAAATATCAGAGATATTTCAATACATCTGCAGTCCGGGCCTTTCTTACCTCTCATTCCTCTGTGGCTTGTGAAATGTGCTTGTTTTTCCCCCCTTTATGTATTTATGCCTTTAAGTATTGTAAATCAAACAGTCAACACATCCAAAACACATCAGTTCTTTGAATCCTCCAGGAAGACTCCCTGCTGTGCTCTCTGAATTCTTAAGCTTTTGAGCATCTCATGTGACAGCAAGTTTCCTTCCAGTGGACACGTGCAGCATGCAGCCTGCCAGCTTTCACCAGAAGAGCTTGAACGTTCCTGCCTTAACATATTTCTGACAGCTGGAGATGGTCAAGTCTTTCTCACTGAATCCCATAACCAAGCCTCTTGCACTGGAGGAGTAAATCCGTATTCTGGTAGCCGCCGAAGGCTTTGCTTGCAGGCTGCCGTCACGCGGGCAGGCTGTTTTTATTTGTCAGCATCGCTCCGTGCGCTCCCTCTAGTGAGCCAGCCATGTACAAACGTTTGCTTCTGGGGCGTTTCCCAGAGGGCTCACAAAACATTTAATGAAGGATGTAGCACAACCATTTCATTACAACATATTGTGTACTTTTACCTTTAATAACTGCATTCCTCATCCAAGAAGTCTCTGTAGCTTTCAAAAATGAATTACAGAAGTATTATGTTTCTCAGAATATATTTTTCCATGCCAAAGAATAGCACTTTCCTAAACTATTGTATTTATTAGCAACCTGTTACCCTTTGACACTACTGTCATTTTCATCAGCCTTGATAAAGTGAATATCATTTAAAATCTCTTTAAAAAATATTAAACTGGTTTTATGTTATTGGTTTCTTTCTTTTTTTTTTCCTTTTAACTCTTCATGAAACAAAAAAATAAGAGACTGTAAAATGCTAGGATTTTTATCCTGATTTGATGGCAGTCAGAAAATGAGGCAAGGCTCGGAGTGAGATTGTTTTCCTTGGTGGGACAGCAGAATTGTACCGTGCTGGTGAAGAGCAGCTTGGCTTGGGGGTGATGTTCTCCAGCTTGGAGCCAAACTAGGAAGCTCCACGCTGTTCCCAGAGGAACCTGACGGTAGAGTCCCTGAGTCTGTAGAATTAGGGGCCCATGCTTATTTTCCTGCTTCTTTGCTGCTTGCACTAGAGCATTGCCTTGCATCCTTTGTCCACTTAGCATATAAAAATATGTATCAAAATTGTATATAGGCAGGTCCCCTTCTATACAACAAGTGAATTTCCCCCTGTCATAATGATACCGTGAGGGAATTAAGTACTTTGAAATAACAAAAGAGAACATCATAAATGCCGTCTTTTCCTGTACCCTATAGTACTTCTGCTTAAACAACTATTCTTGATTTATTAAACAAGCTTTTGGCAACAGCGCAGTTGCTGGTGAACAGAGCTGAGAGTCCGTTAGCACTGACGCCTCTTAGTTAGGCTAAAAAATGAGGAGGTGGGGAGACTGATATGCCTTTTGATCCAAAAGTTATCCTTCTGAAATATGCTCTTAGATCTTTGGAGAAATCTTGTGTGACCTAGTTGCAGTGGGCAGGGATAGGATGCAAAATCCTTCCATAGGGGTCAGTTCGGCATGGATGTTCATCCCCCTTTAATCCATGTCCTCATGAAAGGCTTCATCCTTTGTGTAATTCACAGGGGTTGCAGGAGTTGTGAGCTCAATGTAATTTCATTTCTTATGCATTTACTTAGAACTATTAGAACAAAATATATTTAAAAAAATCGTAGCTTTATTCCCGGTGTCAGAATTCTGTCCTTGGAACATTACAGAATTTGGTTTCATGTATAACTCTTGACAGATATTTCCAAGAGCAGCTTGGGCTGTATACACAGCCACAGCTGCAGCTCTGCTTCTTTGTTTATGTGCACATCACCATATTCACTAAGGCCAAATTCTGCCCTTCTTTGCACAAACTTTAACTTCCTGTGAACTTCTGCAAATGCTGAGGCTGAGCACAGATGCACCTGGCCATGTGCCAGGATCAGCGTTTCAACGAGGATTTGCTTAGGCACGAAGTATAAACAACATCCGGTTCTTCAGGTGTTGATCCAATGGAGATCAGGCTGGACCTTTAATTTATGAGTAACAGGGCAATTAAATGAACCGTCTGCCTTGGAGAATTGACAGCTGCTCCCAAGCCCTCCTGCTCAGCGGGCCCAGGAGCATGGTAGGTCCAAGACAGGTTAAATCTAACGCTCACGTGTGATTAATCTGTGCATACCCAGCAAGTCTGCCTCACCTGCACCAAAAAAAAAATCCTGTGCAATTGCTTTATTAGCAACCAGCAATTCCATACTGAAAACTAATCTTTAGTGAAAACAATCTGCAGTCAGCCTGGCAGCAGCCTCTGCTATTGTAGAGCAATATCTTTATACTCCCTGCTAAAAGTCTCTCTCGCTTACTACGTTCCTGTCATTAGGGAGGAGAGGGGAAAGTTTTCCAGGTCTACAGAAAAAATGCAGAGCTACTGAGTGACTGTTCGCATCCACTAGAGATGAATAAGCAGAAATGCAGCACACAATTGTTTCTCCTAAAGCAACTGTTTCTCTTAATGTTTCTCCAGAAGTTGAACAGGGCAACATTTGATGTTTTTTACTCTATTTTTAGTGTCCTGAGTGCTTTGGTAAAAGTAGTAGTGCTGTTCTGCAAATCTTAAGTAACACTGAATCATCTCTCATTTGTGAGCTGAGTCCAGGGAAGTTCTCGTGGAAGCTGAATTAGTTGGCAATACAAAGCCAATGCTGTCATGAATTTTAAAGAAAAATAGAGGCAAATTTCCGGTTTTATGTAAACAAATCTCGCTTCCCCACAAACACAGAAAAAAACAGAGAAGTATAATGCAATAGAGGGGTTGATCTGAAGAGTTACATCAGTCAAATGGGGCTCCAAAGCAAGAGAGCAGCTCAAATACAGTTTTAGCACCTCTGGCTTTCAGAACTCAGTTGGATGTAATGTCTACATCAAGGAACTGACAGAATGAAGCTAACTGGTGTGAGGAAAAAAAAAAAACGCCACTCCTTCTGAAGAAGCTTCTAAATACCAGTTGTCTAAATCTATTGATAAGCATGGATGCATTATTAATGAAGCCTGCAGCCTGCCTAGCGCCGCTCAGATGGTTCAAGCATTTAGTAGGAAATATTTCTGTGAAGTGCTGCACAGAATAATGACAGTGTCTGTCTTAAATCGAACAAATGACTGTAGCAAGCTCTGGGGAGGCTCCGAGCAAGCAGATGCTTTCCAAGTGAAAGGCAGTGGGGTACCACCTGCTGTAGGCAGGCAGGCAGGAACAGTCCACTAAATATTGGCTTGTTAATAATTCAGGACAACAGGAACCCCTAGCTCTTCAAGCATGGCACTGCCCCTTCATCATGTGCCTTTTCATCGCCCTAATGAGGTACTTGAAGAATCAGACACTGAAACGTCTTGCAGATATTCCCCAGAGACTAGGACTCAAGCTGCCACAATTCTGAGCAAGAAGTTGGCGGCAATACACAAAGTCAAGAGGGTTTAAGAAATGGCACGATAAATCCTTTAGTTAAATACTGCTGTTTGCTGTGCATTGCTGTCTAATGACTCAGTCTATGGTTTGTAGGGTAGAAAGGATGTCTGATGGCAGCTCTGGTTAAAAATAATTGACATTCCTATTTGTTTCAAGTATATCGATAGTTTGCTTTGCAAAAGAGAAAGAGCTCAGTGAAAATCTGTACAAGATCCCTTGCAGCTGGAATTCTCAGCTAATATTTGCTTAAATAATCTTGGTTTTGTGATTAGTGTTTGACTGGCGTACCCAAATCCTACCTTCGTTCTGCATATTAAATCAGTATTGGTACAATTGAAAGTGAATAATCTTTCAAAAATTAGCAAAAGTTGCTGATTTTTTAGCAACTAAGTCTTTGGCTTCTTGGTTCATTAGCAGCAACAGAAGTTTGCCTTGCTCGAACACTGCAGCACTATGAGGAACTTCAGGAGCTCCTACATTAGTAGCATATATCCTGATGCTTGCTGCTGTTGTTTCTCTTTCAGGATGCAACCTTAACAATTTTTTTCCTTCTTACTCAAGCTACCTATTACTATTCATCCTTTTTTTTTCTTTTTTTTCTTTCTTTTATTTTGGGGGGGAGGGTAAACCATTTGCCAAAATATTATTGTTAGAGGGTAGTATCATTTCTTCTGCAGCTTAGAAGTCTCTTCATGTTGACTGCCAGAAGACAGCTCATCAGCAGCATTTCCTCATAGCTTTTAATTTGACAACTACAACAACTTTGGGCCAGTTCTTCATGATATTTGCTAGGAAGTGGGACAAGGTTGAGGATCCTTGTTTATGCAGTCTTTCCCACTCTTTAGTGGGTAGTTTTGTGGCTTGCATAAAACCACGGGATGGAGTTCAAGCATAAACATGATTGTACCTGCAGTGTTGTAAGAGGAAGTTTCTCCTGGTAAATGAAGAGGAGCCTTAATGGCTGAGCTTGGCTGCTTATCTCACTTGAAGTTGTCCTTTCAGAGGCTTTCCAAACTGTTAAGGAAGAGAATTTTATCTCATATTGCATTTTCCCACAGATTAGTTCTGAGGAATAATTGAAGTTCCAGGACGTTAGCCCGTCAGAGTGTCCTGCAGGCTTCTTTCTCCTTTGGTCAGTTGAGATTACTTCCAAAAATGGTACAGCTTCCTCAATATGACTTTAGATAAGATAAGAAGTGGCAAAACTACTAATGAACAGAGAAATCCTTATAAAACACATCACCAGCAGTGTATCTGTGCTGCATAGATAACTGTAAAACTTAGAGATATTGGCCGATGTTGATACTTACTCCTACCTGTTCTCTTATATGTGCGTTTTACCTAAGGACTATGAGGGTCTGATTCACATCTTTTGGGGTTAGCCATGTGTGCTTAGTGCTAGGCAGTTTTACAATTATTTGATTTTATATTCAAGGAATTTTAGCAAGGAATCCCTTGGCAAGGAATTTTAGCCAAGATCAAGGTTTAAACTGTAGAAGATATAATTAGCTAGCATTAGGTCACAGACCTGTGAAGGAAAGCAAGCTGTGTCTGCTTGCTTTCCCAAGAGCTCATTTCTGAGTAGGAAATGGATGCTCTGAAATGTGACAAATGAATTGGAAAGATATTTTGGAGCTTACATGTCAAAACTGGACTTTCTGGGAAACAAGGCTGATTCCGGTGTAGATTGACTGGAAGCTATTAGATGATCTACACATAGTTTGCTTTGCTATCAGTGCATAGGTACCTTCACTGATGATGTCCTATTTCTCAATAAAATGTAAAGAAGAAGTCTTATTCAAAACAAACTGTGGAACAGGATTGAATGACACCCATAGGGCTTTGGAAAATCTTCCTATGTTTCGTATTTGGTCTGTGACGTAAAGGACATAGGGCTACAGAAAAGCTTGCTTAGAATCCTTTTGCTCTTGAAAGTTTACTGATTTACTTGAGCTGAGTCAAAATGAGTCCAAATTAGGCAATTTGGATAAAACATAGGTGAGAAGTTGCACTGTCGGTTTACCACAGATGCACCACTAATAGCGTTCATTAATGGCAAAACTGCGTACGTGAGCAACATGGAAGGACATCTGGTTTTCTATAATGTAAAATTTGTGTCTGTATACCCAAAAGAGAAGAGATGTCCACCTGTCACCTAGCTGTTTGGATACACCCTGCATTTGCACACAAGAGAGCAAGGAAAAATTAGTAAGAAAATATCCTGTAGGGGATTGAATATTTGGTCCCCAATGCTATTTTCAACTAGATCTTACTTTCAAAATGAATTACTGCTATGCAGTAACTGTATGTAGTGGTAGTACTAACCACTAAATACTTTTCTACTTTCTAAATGAAATGACAGAATAAATAGGCAATGTAGTTTTCTCAAAATATTGCTGTGTGTTGTCAGATCCAGAGATGTCACCAGAATATATGACATTTGCTAGGAGTAACATGCGTGTGCTTTGCATGTTTCTTTATGCATCACTAGTGGAAGTAAAAACTTGCCGAATTCCTCACCAGCTCTTCCAAGTAGACAGGATTTAAGGAGGAGAACATAATAGTGTTATTCAAGAGTACCTTTGATCATGGGAAGCTTAAGCTTTTGAAATATCTTGCAACTGGCTAGCTTAGAATGAAATTTTTAAAGGCTGCAAGGATCTTAGAGCCTTCAAACGTGTGCCTTCTGTCAAGAATCACTCTGGTTGCTCTGCTAGCTGCGGTTTTGCTACCAGAAGAAATTCTTGTACATCGACATTAGCCTCTCAGACTGCCAGTAAGTTGGCTTTAAGTGTCCACTGAGCTCTGTGACCACTGGCCCAGCAGACCTGCGAGGGTCTCATCAACTCAGCTGCTAGGAGTAGCTTGCGGGAGTCTGGGAGTAAATGGAGCTGTCAGTGAGCTGGAGAGCTGCCCAGAGCCAGCAATTGCATAGCCAAGAGAAGCAGGAAAGTAAATAAGGTTGCAACAGGCATTTCTTATAAAATGTTTCACAGTGCTTTTAACTAAACAGAAAATAAAGCCATTAGCTTTCATATTGTCAGTAATGCCACTCCAAAAATCTCATCTCCATCAGAGCAATCCCAGCACACACTTCCTTGTGTTGGAATGGTGCAAAGAATAAGGTACCTTTTTTTTTTTTTTTTTTTGTCATTATGATTGTAATTAATTTTCCCCTATAAAACCAACTGTGATGCCACCTTACACTTCATCAATGTGTCTCCTTCGGCAAAATATAAAAAAAAGTGGGAGGAATTTTGCCATGTAGTAGCACAGTTAGTTTTATGTAGCACAAGTTTGTGTCTCCTGCAGCAGCAGTTGCTGCTCTGTTGCAGACTGCACCTGTTTCTGTGTTTTTTGAAAGGATCTGTTGTTTCCTTCCATACATCCCTCCTTGATCTTTTTCTCTGAGGAGAGCTAGTGCAGTAGATTAGGAATGTGTATATCCGGTACCACCTCCTTTCCTCTCTCAGACTCCCCGGTGCAGGGCCTAGTTTAAGCTTTGTCCATGGAATCAATTGTAAAAACTTAAATTCACCCTAAGATCGGAATCGGAATCTGACTTGCTGACTGCGCCGAAGTGAATCACTAAACTGCATTACACAGGGCGCTGCAAGAAGTCATTGGATGCATGTTTTGAATATAGGATGTTCTAGGGGTGGTAAGAGCTACTGTATGAGGATCAGGAGTTGTGGCACCTTGTAGACACAAGTTCACTGTCGTGCATCTGGATCGATACCATCCACTCATACTTGGTGTCTATTCGAATGGCTTTGTTTTTCTGAATTTCATATTCTTCTGAGTTGCATGCAGGAATTATTGTCCATTTTCTAGCTAGAAATGTCTATTTGCTAGCTGGAAAAGACATAATCTTGTCTAGCAGCATAATGCTCTAATAGCCCAGTCTGGCCCCACATACGCTTTGGTGGTGGTGTCAAATGGGATGAAGAATGTGCGAGGTGCTGCTGAGCCTGCACAGAGATGGACCTTCAGAGTCTATCTTTAGACACAGACTGAAGGCCTATATGAACTTGAATTATAAAGAGAATAACCCAGTTCCCCACAAGCTTCTGCTGTTGTTTTAGAGCAAGGCTTGTAGGCAGAGGTAGTATCTCTTATTAGACCTCTGATAGAGCTTGAAAATGCAGACAGACTCGCAGGCCTTTTCTGCACACTTTGCTTCCTTAATGCAGCAGATCCAGGCAAATGTGGCTGGAGCCCGGGAGGGCAGCTGGCCTGCAGGGAGATGGATCTCTGCAGGGAGGCCACCTTCGGGATGGAAAGGAGGAAAGAGAGAACGGGACAGGGCACTTCAAAGTGAAAGCAACCCGACGCGCTCTGCTCGGAAAGAAGATGTAAGCTCTGGTGTATGCTGTATTAAAAATACCTTTTGGTTGTAAAATGAAATCTTAGGAGATGTCTGTCTCTTTACAGTGACTCTCGTTTTGTTGGATTTGGTGAAGGATTCTGTCCTCTTACACCCGTTTCAGTCTGTATGTTGCACTGGGTTGGGAAATGCTCTTTTCCGCTACAAAATTACTGTCTTCTTTCTCTGTAATTAGGAAACCATTGCTTTGCTATCATTTTCCCCATACGCTTTTAAACAGCCTATTAGCTGCAACTTGCAGTATAATGTAGAGGAATTACAGGATAACGTATATGTAGAGGAAAACTTGGTGGCTTATAAAAATACTTGAAGCATTTCTTTCATGATACAAGAGGGAATATATTCTCATCTTGAACTCATACCAATTTTGACATATTGGAGCTAAGGTGACATTATGTTCAGTTTCTCTTGTTCAGTAATGCCAGTTTGTTGCAACTTTCTGAAATGCGTAGATGCTTCTCTGACTGCACTGTTCTTTCTAAATGGGCTATTTTTAATATCCTCAATTTTGTTAGCAATTTTAGGTATTCATTAATATCTTTTTCAATAAGATATTGAGGAGAAAAAAGTGTTAACAGCAAACGTAATTGGTCAATGAGAACACAGCCATGGATGTTTAACATGGTTCCACGTTCTATTAGAAAATATTTTTATTAAGAGGAATCTTAGTCCTTTTTTCTATCTTCCTTTTAAAGAAAGAACTGGTGCATTTTTAAGCATAACTTAAATAAGTTTGTAATTTTGGCATCTTATGGTGCCAGAGCAGAGAAATGAACCATAAATGAGAAACATCAAAAGTAACTTAGAGAGATTTTTTTTTTAATATTAAAGCGATGAATCACAGGCCAAATTAACAAGTAAAGGAATCTGCCTATAATGAAATCTTTTCTTCTAACATAACACTTCATTATAAAGGGAGTTTTTCTATAATAGTAGCAAGTGTAATTACATTTTTATATATAATTAGGACATTATTATCATTTCACCATATCAAAGTTCATTATAAGACATCTCCAATGCATTTTTCATAGAGCAAAAATAAAAAGAGAACAGGGGTCCTTCAATTAGGCTAGTATAAGGACATCCACAGAGACTGAAGGAAGCTGATCAAACAGCTTAGCCCAAAAGGGACCAGGTAGAAACTCATTGCTTCTTTTGCACAGGGAAGTTGTGTTTTTACATATCCTGCTTGGTATTAATTATACTCTCCTCCCTTCTTATATTCCCGTTCATTGTTTGGGAGACGGAAATGGTTTTAAAGTTGTGATCTGCCTGAACGGAACGCAGAGGAGATGAAATGTCCCTATTCCTTGAGCCTGGGCAGTGGAAACTCCTTTACATCCTTCAGCATTTTGCTGCTGTGCCCGGGAAGATGCTCCTATGGCACCTGCCTATGGCACGAAGCTGCCTTGCTGGCAGCCTCCAGGAAGGCAAGTCATTTTCTGGAATAGTTTGAAAGGCGTAACTCTTTTCCTCTAATTTGAAAAAATGATATGACCCTTTTCTCTTTCAAAAATCCCTTTCTTTCCAAGCGCTGTGATGCTTAAGGAGATTAGTTAAACTAGCTAAACTAGCTAAAAACTAGCTAAAAATTTTAAATAGAAAAAAAAACTGCAGCTGGGACTAAAAACTGTAATCTCAGTTCCATTTGAAATATCAGGGACACAGGAGTTTCATCACTAATAATTGCATATATTTTAATTATTTCTGCATTGCTGCAGTCAAGGAGAGTTAACAGCAGAATTTAGGGGTATTACATTATTTCTTATTCCTACACTGACTTTCACAGAGTTGAATTTCTATGCCTAGTATGTAGACAGCTGCTAAGTATCTGCAACTCTTTGCTAGCCTCGTTGTTGCTTTTTTTTTGGCTTTCTGTAAACATTGCATCACAGATGAGTTTTAAGGCAGGTCTGGGAGGAGACAAAAGCAGTGACTTCTGCTTAAGATTGTGTTGCAACATTTAGTCTACCAGAGGGCCAGCTCGTGCTTTTAATGTCTTGCTGCCATCTCAAAAATGGGAAGAAGCCCTTTCCTTGTATACTCAGCAGCAGGGACAAAGCCTGGAAAACATTAGCTGCTCTGCAGTGCCACATGACTGAGGCCTGGTTGGTTTGGGAAGCAGAGAGTCAAGTACACTGACTACATTTATGGAGGAACTCCTCTGAACTGCTCAGAAAAAGTAAAATATGTCTCTTTCTCAGTGCAAGCAAGGTGAAACATCATTTTAACTTATCATTGCATATACAGATTTCTTCTCTCTGAAAGAGAAGAAAAGGACATAAATATGACTTGGCGTAGAGTAAAAATGTTTGAAATCAACCACAGGAGGAGGAAGATGAAGCTTCTGCAGCGCCGCGATTCTGAGGGCCTGGGTCAGCGGCTGCTGCCTCGGGTTTGTCTGAGGGCTCTTTGCAGCGGGGCGAGCAGCGGCTGCGCCCGCAGCCGGGCCGCGGGGGCGCAGGGACGGGAGGCTGCCGCGCTCGCCCTGCCCGCAGGGCTTCGGCGCAGCGCCGGCCGCGCTGCAGCTTGCGGCGCTCCACGCTTGCGCCCTTCAGAGAATGAGCAAAGCCAGCTTTTATCTGTCCGGGGAAAAAGACAAGAAGGAAAGACTCTAGATGTCCCCATAAACCTTCATCACTTCAGGGAGTGACTTTCAAAGTATTTCTGCAGCAGCTGTTTGCTCTTTGCCCTTTCCCTTAGAAGATTCTTTGCGCTCATGTGGATGTGTGGTGGCAGCACTGTGAATTCCTGGTGCCGCAGTGCTGAGACAGAGGAAATCAAAACCTCAGTGACCTGCGTAAGATGTTGAGAGTTCAGTTCCTTGCACTGAAGCCTTTAACATTTGGATGTCTAGTTGAAGTCATTTGAGTTTGATTTTGTGTGACATTTAGCACTGACACAATTTCTCAGTTGTAGCTGTGGGAGCCCAGCATTTCTGAGGTGAAGAAAACCACAGCAGGAGGAAATATGGACCTGGACATCTAAAACCCAAGGTGTCTAAACAGAAGTCCAATTACAGATGTATATTCCAACCTTCTGTTGTCATTTTTCTCTCCCTGTAAAGTAAGGGTGTTAATAGTTGCATCCCTCAAAAATGGATTTTCAGGATTTGATTACTCATGATTTGTTAAAACTCTTAACAAAATACCGTCACCACTGAGGAAATTCTTTGGAAGAAAGCAAGCTCAGTGCTAACATGCTTCTGTCTGCCTGTCCTTGCACCTAGAGAACTATGTGACTCCCCACTAAATGGCCCATATTGCACTTCCACTAAGGCAGGCAGAGCAAGGAAGTGAATTTAGCCCGTGGGAGCTTTGCTGTTTCTCTTACTGTCATTTTGCAGCAGCAGAGATGTTTGCCTGCAGAGCAAAAGGCCCTCATTAATAGGGATGCGTTTTGTTTCAGATTTAAAATTCACCTTTGTTTGCAAATGCAGGTTTCATGCCTCTGAAAAATAAATGATGCCATTTCACTGAAGCAAGCAGCAGCTAGCTGGGTACATGGGGCTGGCAGCGCAGACGCCGGACAGCACCGTCCCCTTGGCAAAGCTTCCTCTGCTCGGCCTCCTCTTCTCTCCTCTCCTCCTATGGGCAATGCTATCCTCATCCTGGTGGGATGGGGCTGGATGACCATTTCAGACAGTGCTGAGGTGAATTAATCTGTTTTTCTCCCACATAAATATTAGCAGAGCTCTCTGCAAGCTCACGCAGGCATCAATGACGTTATCTAATTTAGCTCATATTCTGGAATTTTGTTATGCCAAGAGTGTTAGAAACATTTTATTTCAACAATAGGTGAGATCCTGCTGAAATCACAGACTCTGCCTGCAAGGTGCAGGCCTGTAATTTTCTGTATAGCCATGAAGTCCAGTGTAGCACTGGGAGTGGTTATTTGCTATGCAGAAATACAGGTCCTCTCATAGAGTGTAGGGTGCATGTGGGTAAGGAGTGGTATAACTGGCCCATCATTGTTTTGTCCACTAATTCAACCCCACTTTTGACCCAGACGCACAGTTGACCCCAGTTTTACCAGTCTTGACCTTTACGTGGTCTCAAGGTAGCATTAAGAGACTCTTGTGGTTGGCCTGGCTCATACCTTTCTCAGGGAGAGGGGGAGGTGGTATCTTTTAAAATTAGCATTAGCTTATGGAGCCCAGAGTTACATGGGGCTCTCTAGACTTTCTCCCACTGCTGCTGCCTCCTTCCCTAGGATCCCGTGAGCAGGTGAAATTGGTGACTTTGATGGTGACAATCATGGGCTTCTCGTGACTGCTTCTCTTAGGGCCCTTCCCCTGCCTGTTTCTGCCTGGTACCCCCAAGCTGTAGTGCACAGTCAGTGAGAGATTTCTCAGAAAAATCTCAAGCGTGCTGCAAATGCCCTGGCAATAATAATATTGTATGAATCCTCAGCCAGTGTTTTTGAGCTGTTGAATCACTTGACTGCAGGATACGCTTTGCCTTGGTTATTCTGAAGGGACAAACAAGCCGTAAAATAGACACACGAGAAATAATAAAATCAGCCAAAGCAAAATGTGGAAGAAAGACATTAAAAGATTGCTAAGGAGTACTTCAATGACTGTAATGTCTGTCAGACATATATTACTAGAACTAGATAAAATGGTTCAAATGAGGCATTAAATGCTTTCAGTATAAGCAAGTGGAAGAAGTCAGTTAAGAGTCGGGTAAGTGGCATGATGGCTACCGAGAAGGCTGACAAAGCGCATTTGCGTAGAGCAGTTCGTTCGTGCGGGATGGTGCTGAGACGAGCTCTGTAACAGAGGCCTGCGACTGAGGAAGTAATATCTATCTGTGTTGGCAAAGGCATAAATTGTCTCACAACCATAGAATTTTGTATTAGCAAGCAATTACTTACTAAAGACTAGAAACAGAGGGCTGAGATAGACAATTTTGATTCAATTTTCTGTGAAAAAAATTTCATGCTGCCAGCTGAATATGTGGTCCATAAGATCAATGTCTAGATGTTCAACTTGCTCAATATCTGAAGTTAGCAGAAACTTGAGGTAGATCATGTCTGCAATCTCTTCCTTATTCTTTCTTCTATGAATAAGCTAGGGAAGCTTAATAAGAACAGGGTAAAAACAAAAGGAGCTATAGCTGACGACGATGTTATAGAGTAGGTACTTCTGCCCAGCATGGATGTAGCATGAACCTGGAAAAGCTAAAGCAATATATCAGTAAGGAAGGCGAAAGGTGAGACTAAGAGGCTATTAATAACTCTAAATTGTCCAAGCAGAATTGTTTCTGAGTATGTGAGGTGCCAGGAGAACAAAGATGCAATACTACAAGTTGCAAAGAGGCTGCTTCAGCCTAATCTCCCTTACCTTCTACACATCAGGTAGGTAAATCTAGGGGCAAGTGAGCAACTGCTTCATGTACAAATGTCACATTCCGCAAGTAACAGCTGGTGAGGAAGTGTCTGGGCCATTGCTTCTACAAAAGGGCTTCCAGGTAGTTTTCATATCAAACTTGCTGTCACCCCAGGAATGCAAATTAAGAATGGGTTGGATTTTCACACAGACAATTTCATCCATTCAGTTTTGCAATTCAGAAATTGCAAATCAATTGGCCAGAACTCTTTTTTAAGGCCACAAGGAGCGGCCTCAAATGCTTTCAAGGAATATGACTAAAACAATATAGTTATTTTATGCTACTAAAATGCCCTAATTGAGAGTATATATCCAACTTTGAGAGCGACTATATGTAACTGAAATATTGCAATAGAATAGATGTGAAATTTGCAACCAACAAGAAATAGAAAAAATGTGTAAAGCCTCATAACCCATCAACCCAACAGGCTGTGAGATAGTGATAAGACAGAGACTGAAAAACGTCCAAGGATGTAAGCTACAAGAGACAACTAAATGAGCTTGTCATGCTGTCATCCTGGCCAAGGATAGTAGGAGTGTAAATACGTGCTGAGTTCCCAGAATAAGAATCTACCAGTAACTCGCCGTGGTGCCAGGAGGCCCCAGCAGATCCACACCAGGAGAAGCCCACGGGCTCTGAGGAACCCCAGGTACTGCAGGCGGACGAAAGTCCCCCAGGTCAGCCGCCGTTGGAGCAGGGGGAAAAGATTTCCCATTAACAGAAGCTTAGCAAAGAAAAGCTGCCAAATCTGTATTTCTTTCTCAAGTCTGGTGTCTAAGAAAAATGCAAGAAGAGGCTAGTGCGAGCGCAAGCTGCTCGACTGCTGGGTAAATAAGGGAGGTTTGGAGAGAGGAGCCACCAACTTCCTTGCAGCCAGCCACGTGTCCACAAGACATGTTTGTCCCTCAACTGTCAAAATGTTTTGGGTACTTTTTATTGCAACTTTGGGTCTCTAATTATCATCCACCGCGGAGCTGAGCTGACATTTCCTAATTGCTTTATTTTCCGGTTTCCTGAGCAAGTGTGGCAGTGCTGCTTAGCCCGGGCTTGTTCTCTTTCACCAGGATATTTCAGAACAATGTGATTATGCGTGGTTGCACCTAGCTACTACTATCATGACAAGTACAGAAGTTAAATTATGAAGCAAACGTAAGCTTTGAAGAAATTTTTATTTAATCTGTATTCCCCTGTTTCATCTGCTCATCCATCCAGCACAATCTGCATCATTATTAACCACACCATATTTCTAAAAAAAGAGTATAAAAAGTAAGACATCTGTGTTATAACATTAATATATTCAAAGGTTTTTACTTTCATCTTCCAGGCATTAACACTATGTAAGTGCAATGTAGGCGCAACTTACAGCATCGATGAGCTACCAGCAGAAAAACGTACTAACTAACAAAAAAAAGAAGGAAAAAGAGATACAAGTAGACGGAGTATTATGTAAAAAGAGGACTTTTATTCACAAATAGAGCACTTTCGCCTATTGCTCCTATATACCTTTATTTCTAATTGCTCCCACAATTTTTAAGGCACTGAGGCAAGCCTCCAGCAGTGTGCTGAAGGTGTGTTTGTGCTGTTATGCCCTCTGGCTTTGCTGCCAGCCTATTCCCTTAGATCAGAGCCAGAAGGCAGACTGTTTTCGAATACCGATCACCTCACCCGGACCTAATCCTTTGAGTTCTCTTTGGCATCTATTCCTTCTGCCAGTTTCCTCTTCTGTTCCTCTCTTTTCTTCTGAAGTTGACAACAAAGACATCCTCAGGGCCCTCCTTGATGTAAGACCACTCTTGATGTTGTTACAGTGTGGTTTTTTTTTTGTACCCTAAAGTTGTTCTACTTTTATATTCAGCTAGCACAATATTTGCACACCAGAAGATAAAGAAAATGAGGATATGTTACACAGAATGATGGTTTCTTTTTTTTATTATTTGTACACCTCCGTCGTTTCTGTGAAAACCTTTTTTCCTTTTTCTGTCATTCATCTACATACCTGATCAAGAACCTAAAGGTGTCTTTTTACAGGCTATGCTGCTTATATACCTTAAATTGGCCTGACCTGCCACTTTTAATTTTAAAAAGATGGCTGTGTGGGATGTGGATGAATATGGAATTTCTATGAAGCACAAAACTTTTGAACGGTTCCTGTCCTCTGTGATAGTGAGTTTTAAAAGGGAAATCTCCAAAGAGCTAATTAGTAGACAAGTAGAGCTCAGGCTGAACAAAGCTGAAAAGATAGCAGATAACTAAAAGGACCTGGCCATAGCTGACAAAAATCAAAGCACTGACAGAGAGCTGGCAGTAACCTTGGGCTGCTAACTGACAGGGACAATAAAAAAAGCCTCTGAATGCGGCACATAGTGACAGCCACAACCACAGGCTCTCTAAAGAGCTTGAAACCTCCACCAAAAAGATGATATTATCTTCTGCCTGGCAGCACCATACACTTTTCCCTCCCATCCCAAATTGGGGAAATTTGAGCTTGTCTAAATAATTCTTTCTTGTGAATGAGAGTGGAGAAGGGAAATGACCAAGACTGGCATGCAAAGTTTGTGGCAAACCTGCAGGCCGAGAGGTTTGCCTTGTCCACACCTGCAAAAACACGTTTTTGACTAGAGGGTTAGAGAGGGCTTCAGGGGTTTCCTCTGCTTGCCCTGCCGCTCTGCCTGGGGCAGCCGCGCAGCTGCCTGGCGGTCGCCGCCTGTAACTCGCACGAGACAAACGTGTCACCCAAACCATGGAAGGCATTTGCGCTCCCTGAGATCAGCATAAAGTGGAAAATAAAATTAATTTCTCTCTGGGTGGAGGGGTGTGTGTGTGAAGATGCTCAGTGTTGCATCCTGCTCATCGAGGAAAGTATGCTTAATTAAGAATCATTTAATGAACTATGGCAATTCTTCATATCTGTATGTCCTCTCTGACAAACAACATTTGCACATTGAGCTCAACAATCTGTGAAGCCCTTTCCAGCAAGTAATCATTCATGAACAAAAATATTGTGGAAAACATACACAGGTAATAGGTAACATATTCGACCAGCAGGCATGCAAATGAGCCTGCAAAAAAGCCTTGGAGGTTGTTCCATAAAACAGGAGAGCTGGTAACTGCAGGGAAATTAAGTCTGCAGAATGCAAAGAGCATTTCTGAAGAGGTATCATAATTCCTGAAATCACACTGACAAGGTTTGGGTGTTGCTATTGGGCATATACGTGTTAAGACAATGGTTCTAAAGCTTGATTTTCATCTCAGTGTTCTACCGCAAACAATTTATTTTCTTTCAGATAGTGAACAGGAACTGACATTTTTCACAGGTGGCCAGTTTCTCTTATCCTGCAAGCTATAGTAAGCTTATTAGATAGTAGCAGTCCCCAGGAATTATATGGCATGAGTCCCAGAAAGCTGTGACATAATCTCCTGAGAAACCTCTCTTGTTTTGTGGCGGGGATGGAGACAGTAAGTTTAAAGAAGACCTGAAATTTCCTTTACACTGACCAGAACACCTTGGCAGTGCTCAATAATCCTTAGAGAACCCAGTCCTAAATCTGTCACTCTGCTGCACAGTCCTGCACATGGGTATTAACTCGATCTTTCAGCTGAACCATCAATTCTGAAACATCATGTATGGTTCTGAAGCACGAGATAAGGGTTCTGAACACCTACCCAAGATATACGCAAAGAAAAAAGAAAGTATCCCAGTATTATTATTTCAAGTTGTTCAAAAGCTTTTAAAAAAGCCTAAGCCCTACTTTCAGAATTAACAGCAGTGTTTAACAGTTTCTATCTGTCTGCAAGCCAGAGCCAATTCACAGTCTCTGTGACTTTGAACTGGTTTTGAGCTCCTCTAAATGCCAAAGGCATTTAGAAATGGGCCTACAGCTTCTAAATCACTTAAGAAAAACAACAGTTTGCTTTAGTTCCATCTTTAATTTCACTTAACAACCAGTAAGACTGGAAAATTCTCTTATTTAGAAGTTTTAATTCTAAACAAGGATGCAAAAGGCTGCTTAAGGGAGCCTATATAAATGACTGCACACAACTGGTCATCCTTCATATGCCCCATAATCCACACTTACAGCCAGGGCCGTGCTATATATAACAATTTGGGCTAAAATACTATTATGGCATCCTTTGAATTTTAATATTTTAAAAAGTTTATTTCACCTTCCTGCCACCTATTTTCTTTCTCTTTTTGGTATGACTAAAATAGCTTCCCAGTATGCCCATTCCTTCCTCTTCTAAACCGTGTCCTTCCTTCCCACTCTTTGGCCTGGTCTGGCCCCTAAGATTTCTTTTCCTGTCTTTGATGCTACATGTCCTGCCGTCTCTTTCTAAGTTTTTGAGTTCTTTGTCATAGCCACAACCTTCTCCCCAGGTGTTGGTCATTTCTTGCCCACATACATTTCTTTATGAGGGAAAGCAGAGGGAAATATACCCCAAATGGGATATGTTTCCCTCATAAAGTCACTTTACTCTTCCAAATATGTGTTTTTCATTCACTTTCTGACGCACCTCTGTAAAGCGTATGAACCGGAAAGATGTAAAAAGGCCAGACAGAATCTGACCATTTCATGTGATCTTTAGCTTCTTCTTCGATAAAATTTGCTTTGACATTTTTTCATCTCCTTTCCTACTCAGAGTGTAATGTACTGCTGCATTTTGCTGCATTGTATTAGCAAATACCTCACTTAAAAAATAAAATAAAAGATCACATCTCTATCCCTACATTGACAGAGCTAAAAGAAAAAGCTTTTAAAATGCATTTCTGTGAACTTTGGTGGTTTAATTCCTCACTGACTGAAGGGTTGGTTAGAATTTAACACAGCATGTGTATTAAAAACGGTCTTAAATTGGTTTTGGAAGATAACGCTGTACTGCATTTTATTCAGTGCATTCCAAGTGAATGCAGTTTTTATGAGTGACTTTCATTTCAGGCAGCAACTGAAACAAAATTAGACCAGTTTAACTCAGATTGACATTAATATATCACCGAGCAGTTAGTTATATCACATGAATTAGATATAATGAATTCAAGAATCATTTGTTACGCTTTGAGTACAAATTTTCCTGACACAAGTGAGATAGAGATAAATAGCCAGTCACAAAGATGTCATTTGGTCTCTCGGGGCTATATTGATTATTCCTCCTGAGAAACTCTTGCAGCAGTTTACTGTGCAATAAAATGTGGAGCGGGGCATCCTCATTTTTGTAAGGATCTCACATGATTGATTCCCCATATTTTAATGCAGATCTTTTCTGCGAGGATCATGCATACGTGTGTGTGTGTGTCTGTGTTTTGGCAGAAGAAGCCTCAGTAAGAAATTTTTTTGGAATTTCCTCTACTTAATTGAAATTAAAGGAAACATCACAATGATAAGATAGAGTTGTACTTTGTTGCTACTTCTAGAGGAAGGAGAAGAGTAATGAGGCATTATTTTGAGTGTTAATCAGACATGACATCTCTACTTTACTTTCCTCAGAGCTGCCTTGCACAGCCATTCTGGATGTCAGTATTCTCACCATTCCGATAATTACTTTCAAATTGTTGGTGCTTTTTTTTTTAATTTATAATTTATGGTTTGTATTACTGTATCACACAGTAGCACTAGTTGTAGTCCACAACCCCTTTGTACTAGACAGTGCACAAACAGCTTTTAAAATATGGGTTACATAAATACACAAAAAGATACATTTTAGATATTTTTACAGCAGCAAGTCCAGCATACAGAGACAGCAAACAATCTTCTTAGAAAAGCTAATGAAGGAGCAAAATGAATATTTCGGAGGAATGCATTTTATTTTCAAATAATTTTTAATGGGTTATTTTAATTGTCTGATTTCAGTGTAACACTATAAGCATAAGTTCAGGATTTTTTGGTAAACTAGAAGATTTTGACTGTTTCACTTAAGACTTTATTTTGGAGATTGCTCTTCTATTGTTATTTTGTGTTTAGTTGCTCAGAATCTTTTTCCCTCTGAAAGGGAAGGTTTTTTCCTTGGACAAGAGCCCTGTCTTCTGAGGCAGCCAATGTCTACAGGGGCAGCTGTGGATTGCGCCTTTTGGTGCCCCTGCGTCTCCCGGACAGGGCAGCAAACCCTTCGGAGCCCGGATCCCTGTCCCGGCCCTGCCCCGCAGGCAGTGGTGGTGCTGAGAGGCTGCGCGCTTCATTCCCCAGAACAGAGGTGTTCGCCACGCAAACGAGGCTCCATGGACATACTGCCCATTTAGATATGGCCAAATAGGAGTGTGTTCTAAAGGTCAGCTCTTTTTATTGTCCCTTTGATTGGCACTAAATTAATGTTACCGTTCAGCTTTCCCTCAGTCTGTGCAGCGGGTGCGTGCACCAAGCAGTGCTGGCTACGGCTGCTCTCCTGGTTGTGCCTCATTTTGCCACAAGGACTTGCAAGGAAACCCATCTCTGGCTCTGCAGAATGTGCCAGATAATATGATAGGGCTCTGGTTTCAAGCTGAAGAATTAAAAACTCCCAGATCTCTTTTTTTTTTTTTTTTTTGGCCTCACTTTTAGAGAGACTGCTACTTTATCAAACCACTTCTTCAGCTGTAATTTTCCTTGTTTGCGCCCCTAGAGTTTACCATTCCCAGGCAAATTCTCGGCAAGCCTTCTGGGGCTTTTGTGTCATTTGCAGTTTGCTGTGTCCGGATGTATTAATCTCTGGGAGCCGCTCCTGTCTCCTCAGCAGGAGATGCTCTCTGCTCCCGCTGCCGTTTGGGGAGCGCCCTGGGGGCCGGGCAGGCCGGAGCGTTCCTGCCGGACCTGCCGGCTTAGCCGCGCACCGGGCTGCCCGCGGGGTCCCCTGTGCGGGGAGATACCGCCAAATGCGCTGCCCGGAGCAGCCCTGTCCCTTTCCCGGGGCTTTCACACGTTCAGCAATTATTTTCACACCTGCTAATGACGGTGATGAAAGTAAACAGGGGTGTCCCAGGGATGCCTCACCCCTCCAGGTAGATCCCTCAGTCAGGATGAGATGGCCAGTGAATGTAAGAGCCAGTGACCAGCAGAACTGAAAAGTGAAAGCTGAAGCTTTGTCTGTTGATAAAATCCCAAATTATCTGATATTGGAGCACTCACTATTTACTAAAGGAAAGTAATCACAAAATTAAATTAATGTGAACACTGCCAACAGAGCCTCACAGAGAAAACACAGGAAAAAATCTAAAACCCTTTTTTCTCCTGAGCCGTACTCTCCTGCAGATGCTTCTATAGTTTCTTTGCTGTTTAACTGTGTAACAAAGGTAGCAGGCACTGCATGCATGATTTTGGCCAGCTTCGGAGCCAGGCGTGTCATTAAACAGTAGCAACAAAGATTATTTAGTATATATCTTGTTTGTAGGCAATGTGCCTGAGAAATGAATAGAAAGCTTTTCTTCTTACATTGTTTTAATTGTGAAGTTATAGTTTGCATTGCCTGACTTGAGTGGGATCTCTGTTTCAATCTTTAATAGAATTTGCTTTTTTCTTCATAAAATTTTTATTTAAAATGATAATTGGATCTTTTATTTAAACAAAAATCAATAGAAGCTATGTTGAAGCCTCTACTGCTAAGAAACACAGCGTAGAGAGGCAGCATATGTGCTGATGGTTGCTAGAGATTTCGCTTTTAACTATGAAGAAATGGTTTCTGGTAAAATATACATGTTAGAAAAATAGTTGAAGTGTATTTTTTGTTGGAAATATGTTAAACTATGACTTTGAGTATTGTTGACGGACAAAGAATATTATCAGGAGCCACCAGATGCTTTCTTCATTCATATCTTCGGCAAGGAAAAATACAAATATTCCTCTCAGAGATTCATCTGCGCCCTGTAATGCATTCAAGCTGAGCTAAATCTGCGTCTCATCGTGTAGTACAGGCTGTGCTTGCTGTGGTGGGATTACTGCACAGGGAAACCCGCAGTGGCTTCAGGATTGTTTCCAAATATGAGGATTTTATGGTTTGGGTTCCTGATTAAAGGTCACTTCTCTATTTGTATTCTACTTTGGCACTTCAGATCAGATGAAATTCTTGAATTATAAAGCTATTTAGGCAGCTACGAATTGTGCTGCGCAGCGAGAGCTCAGAGTTCAGCTCCCCGCTGACGAGAGAGGCCCAGACTGTTCCCCCAGAAGCCTCAGGGCTGATCTGTTGGAGGAGACTTTGCTGAGCCCTTAAACTGCATTTTTGGAGGAGTCTTTTAATTGACAATGGCTCAGTGTTTGTCTAATGTATTTTAATACTGTACTGTGCTCCTAGTCTCATAAGCATATTTTATAAATCAAAAGGGAAATGTGCTATTGTATATGATACAGTCAGAGAGAATATTAACAGTTTAAAGAACAAAACATATAGTATACAGCGATAAGGATGGAATAAAAATGGGATTGCACATAGCCTTTCCACACTAAAAATGTTACCATTTGAAGAAGTGGTGATTGCATTTTAATGTAAACTTCTCATTAATTATCAGAACTGATCTTCTTGTCTGTCCACTGACTGCAGCAGGATGATCCCAGAGGTGAATCTAGTGATGCTCACCTGTGCCTGGTGGTTTTAAGTGACACTTGTGGTCTGGGCTCGCGGCTGCACCCATGGACAGGGAGCCGGGTGGCTGCCGGGCTGCCAGGACCCTCACGGTGCTGGGCTGGGGTCTCCTTCTGTGCTCAACCTTCTTGTCTCTTCAAGATGAAAACTGGTGTGAGGGTGCCAACAGCCTACACAAAATCGTCTTCAAATCATATACTTCAAATACATTTGGCTTGTTCTCACAGCAAAGTTTCATTTGAGTTCTTAATATTCTCCCACAACGAGTTTCCACCACATACTCCATTGGAAAACAACAGCAGGTAGATGCCCTGCTCATGCCAGGTTCTGCTCTTGAGCATGTGCTGGAGTTTCAGTGAGCAGGTCAGTTGAAATACCTGTCTAACAGTGTGGTTGCAGTTTAGATATATTCAGTTCCAGTTGCCTTCTTGCAATTTCCAAAATGACCCCACATGCACAGAAAAGAGATGGGAGAATTCTCACACATCTAGCAAATACTTCATGGAAAGGCTTTATTTATTCCAGTGCAAGGGAGCTGAAAATACACACCTATGAGACGAGTTGTACACTTGTGCAGTGTTACAGCTTGTGCATGCACTAGCCAGAAGTGTTAAATTGATCCTGTACAACTGACCCCAATGCTGTACAACACAAAAATGCAAAGATATTGAGTGTTGATTCTGCACAAAAGAATTTCTAGTGTTGTCAGTCTCGTGACAACAAACACCCCAGTAAAATCTTTTAAATACCCTGTTAGAGATAGATACAGAAAAAGGAAAACAGTTAACAAAACTGTATGGTATTATATATGGCTTTTAGCCGTTACTTATTGCCTTTCCTTCCAAATGTAAAATATACTGTAAGAAAATTGATACTAGTTGATGCTAAACCTGATGCTAAAGAATATTGTTCAATTTTAGTGGGTAAAGAAATGAAAATATTATTGATGCAGCCTTTTAGTCATTTGTTGGTGCTTCTTAATCATCTCCTGAGTCTTCAAAGACAAGAGACAGATGTGTTTAGGAGAAAGGAACGGGGAGGAGAGGAGCTGCAGCCTCTGTCCCTGCTGCTGGCTCTGACTGGCACACACTGAAGGGCTCAGGTGTGCAAGTCTTAACATTCTTGTACCAAGAATGCACTGAGATAAGGATTTACCTGGAAAAGAAAAAAAGGGAGTTCTCTTTTTTGGACATTGCAAAGACAATTGCCATGTGTTATTTATAAATAACGTAAGTACTTAAAATTCACAGGGCTTAATTTGTAAAGCACAACAGTACCAGCGCAGAAGAGAGAACATAAAAAAAAAAATTGAAGTTAGTGGTCCCATTTAGAGGGACTTAAGATTTCCTTCTAGCTTGATGGACTCATTCATCCAGCAAAAAATATGTTCCAGGCCTTAGTGAATATCTTGGGATTCAGACAGTTGATCCCATTAAAAATAATAACATCTCTTCGTCTCAGATGTTTTTGTTTCTTTGCAAATAAAATGAAAGTTGCTAAACAGTCTTAACAGATGAGAAAATTAGGTGTGTGATTAACACAAGGCTGTCTTGCCACTGGTGACAGGAGAAG
This sequence comes from Tinamus guttatus, assembly GCF_059628265.1. Classification (NCBI taxonomy): domain Eukaryota; kingdom Metazoa; phylum Chordata; class Aves; order Tinamiformes; family Tinamidae; genus Tinamus; species Tinamus guttatus. The sequence goes on along the minus strand of NW_028288781.1, from coordinate 4,788,252 downwards.
AGCCAAATTTGATGTTACTGCCACTGAGTCACATTGATTCCTTACTTAAGGACAGCATATTATGACATAATTCAGATACCAAATTTGTCTAATATATGCTATTGTCTGCTTAACAGAAATACTATTTTATGTTTTGAATATATCAAAAATATAAACTGCCCTTGAAAGTAATAGTTTGCAGCTTGTTGGAATTTCTGAGAGGTTCCATGGCTAAGCACTGAGAAGGAACTTTTTAGTTTAACTTCAACTTTTCACTGTTTATTTACTTTTTTTCAATCTATTATGCCAATATAGACTGAAACAGTTCTGAAAGTAAGAAATAATAAGAGCTAACTCATTAAGAAATACATTTGCATTTTCACATACTTCAGTTGATTCTAGCAAAAGCACTCACTGATTCCAGTCGATTAAGATCAAGCCATATAATATCTGTGATACATATAATGTATCTGAACAAACTATCCAGAACATTAGATGACAGAAATTTGCTATGGGGAAAGATTTGTTAGGTTTTCTGTTGCCTTCTGCCTAGACAAGGTTCTTTACTACAAGACACTTCTTTGTATTTTGTTGGCAAGTCCAAAGGCTTTGCCTTCTCATCCTCAGTGCTTTTCTCTTCTATCTCCCATCTCAGCCCTATTCCATCCCTGAACCTATGGCAGTGCCTGTTCCTACCTTCAAACATTTCCCTGCACCAGCTTCACAGTCCCGAGGCTTCACAGGGCCAAAACTGCTGTTGGCCAAAAGAAGTTAATTTAGCAGCGAGAAAGGATAGAGCACCGCAGGTGCACCACAGTGCCAATGCACAGACCTTTTGTTTTCAGGGAATTTTTGACTCTGAACCTCTACCAAAATACAGTACTGTAGGCTTACAGGACAAGGAAACAGAAAAATCTACCAACTGAATGACACCAAAATAAAAAAATAGTGTTGATTTTGAGCTCAGCAGAGAATGCTATGTGGAAAGATTTAATCAGGAATTAGAGGAGGTCTATAAAGGATGAAGATGTTATGACAATGATGGATGCAAATGATCTCTGGGATATCTGTCATTTCCCACTGCCTGCGTGATCGAGGAGAGGGTGGAGGGATTATACTGAACAAAAACAAAGGGTTCCTCATACTGAGTTACTAGTAATAGGAAAAATATTCTCTGATGGAAAGAGCTGGGGACAAGTTGTGAGATCTGCCATGGTCCTTTAAGAATATTCAGAGGCAGAGACTAGTATAGTAGAAGTGAGAGGCCTGGATGTTGTATTTTTATTGCTATACATTGCTATTCATAGTAAAATTGTTGTTCTTTAGAGGAAATATATCTGTAGATTGGGGAAAACATATTGCCTAAAGGTTTCACAGTTGTCTTCACATAAGTCTCATGGTTCTGTTCAGAAAAAGAAGTGTAAAGGGAAAACTAATTACCAGTGACATGCATAAATGCCTATATATAGTCAAATGTTGGTGCATGTTTTGCCGTTCTTTTGCCTCGACTGCCCGTCTGTCTTGCAATCTCTTGAGACAGGAATTATTTCCTTTCTTATCTAAAGCGCTTGCATACTAAGTTATTTTCCAGTCGTTCTTGTCCTGCAGATTACCTGCAAGCAATTTGTTAAAGTATTTTACTATTTCTCTAAGGCCATTGAGTGATATTATATGTTTACTTTTTCTTCACAGTAATTTGTAATGAAGTTTCTGATATAAATATGAACATTTAAGAATATCTTATTTTCCTGTAAACATTCCTGCCAGAATACCCACGGAACTGAATTCCTCAATAGAAGGAGCAGCAATTTGAAAAGCCAGATTGTCATTTTATTTTCCCTAGGACAAATGGCTTTTCAGGGCGGTTTATGCTGCTTTTTTAATTAACTAAGTAAGTAATGTAACTAAGTGTAACCAAAAGAAAACTAACACATCCCCTCAGCTTGGCCCTCCAAAAGATTAGATTCCTGACAGAATCACTAGGTCACTAGGTAGGTCTGTAGCATTTCAAGGAGTCTGCACCTACTTAAACACTATGATTTCATTCACTGTGTCTGCAGTCTTGCTAACTTACTTATTTCACCTCTTACTACAGTCTTATAATCTCAAGCAATCTCAGACCAGCCAGGCTGCCGCCGAGAAGTAATTGATCATAAGTAATCAGTTTAAGAACACCACATTGGACAAGCTTGTGCATTCATCACATGAAAAATGTGCTTTTCTAAGGCCAGAGAGCTTGGGGAATGTGGCAGTACACTGGCACACTTCTAAAAACTTTTATTGTTTTCAAAAGTAGTCAAGATGCTCAAACATTGAGAAGCAATTGTTCATTTGCAGCCCACAAGTTCTCCCAGAATGTTGTGTACATTGTTGGATTGGGGCTTCCAAAATCTCCAGTGTTTTTTGTTTTGTTTTGTTTTGTGTTTTTCTGAAGCGTTCCAACGTATTTTTCCTCAGTGGTACTATTTGTAAAGTAACTTATATTTTCAAGATCCCTCTTTTGCGCTCCATCTGGATGACAGGGTTGTGCAGAGATAAAAGAATAATAATGGACTATTGTGTTTTTATTCATGTGTATCCAGAAATAACGGAACTCTAGTTCCATTCCACATTGCAAGCTTCCCCAGAATCAGTTGCAATCAACAGAGATCTAAACGAAGAAAACTTCAACCAGGCAGCCAGAAGTTTTCAGAAAACTATGCGTTGCTGAAAATGAGGGTAGCATGGAAAACATTGCTCAACCTGAACAGTAGTGGTCATTTTATCTCCTGCTATAATCTGTTGCAGTATAATTTATTCATGTTCGAAAGTGTATTTGGTAAAGCTAGTAAGTCCTTAGTGCTGGAAGAGATAACTCAATGCCAGTATCGTTCAATGCAGTTGCTCACGGATAAGATCAAGGAGGGGCTTTTGTCTCAATTAACTGTTTTCCAGTTTCACTAATTTAGCAAGACCTAATTTCAGGTAGAAATACGAAGTAGTTGTCAAAATGCCATTTTCCGCTGATTTTCAGTTTCCTACCCTTGGAAAACAATCCCTAATAGCTTTTATTCCCTCGCTGAAGAGATCCCTCCATGTTTTCATTGCTTTTTGGAATAATTATAGCAATTCCAAGCATAAAAATGCTTGCTTGGACATTATGTTGTTTTAAATCAGTTCTTCACATGAGAAAGCTGTTCAAAAATTAGAACTTGCGGTCTTACACAGCTTGTGCTAAAGTGTCTCCTCTCACCTTTCTGGTAACCACCTCCGCTTTCTTATTGCAGGAAGTTCCTTTTGTTGTTTCATTTCAAAAACTTCTGTGGCTTGTGTTTTTCTAGACAGGAATTAGATTTGTTGCCCATATTAAAATTTATATACGCAGGGTCAGAATCAGGACAGAGAAAGTATTTAATTACACAATATATCTCAGCCTTGAAACGTTAATGGATAATGACAAAGTTTATTTTGCCATGAAGTCCCTAATGTATTTAAATCAATTTGAGTAAATAGGCTCTATTCACTGCAAAGGTTGTTTTTACGCTGCCTTTTTTTTCTTGAGACATGCGATTTTTCCATTTTCCAGTAAAGCTTGCAGTCTGTTCTAAGCAGGCCACGACTTCCAAAGCATCATTTCAGTGCCTCAGCTGAATAGCAGTATTCTTTCATCCCATTTCACACACCGAAGTACCAAAAGGGTAAATAACTTGCAATATCATTTTTGTCTGACTTGACTTTGAAAAAGGCACAACCTCCATAAACAACTGAGCAGTTGCTGGGTGCTTAACTGCATCTCTAAATGATCCCATATGCTACCCTGCTAATGTTGGTAATGATTATAAGCACCTCGGTTCATCATATTAATGAGTTATAGCCAATCGAAAAGGATGAAATCTATAACTTTTCCACAAACTTAGTTAAATGTCAAGGTTTTTAAAGGCCTAGTTAGCAAGTATATTAGATGAGATATGTCAGTTTCCCAATTTACGACTCTGACTTGTCTCTTGTGATTCCTTATAGCCTCTAGCCATTCTCCTCTTACCTGAGGCATTCTCTGGCAAAAACCTGATGCTTCCAGTCATTCTGCATTCTTGTGTTCCTTCAAAAATAATTGGACAGGCACCTCTCCATAAACAATCATCATTAGTCACATAAGGTACACAGAGAAGGGTACCATACAAATAAGTTTCAATGGAATGTCTCGAGCCAAATAATAATAATTTGGGCAGCATGCTAAAAATGTGATTGACAGGGAGTTAATGCACTTAACACTTTTCCAGCAGGCTGTTAAAATTAGGTCCTTGATGCTCAAAAAGTCCTGCTCCCAGAAAAGTGACACCGACATTGACCAGTGAGTTTGTTGCTGTTCAGTAACCTGCTCCATTTCCAGACTATATGATTAAAGTCATTATGGGAACTGTCAGGAGGAGCGAAAAAAATGAAAACTGTCATAAGAAGCAACTGTTGGAAATTTTAGGATTTTTTATAATGCTAAACTATTTTAAAATATTGTCTGTAATTTTAATATCACAATACGCAGCCACATAATAAAGATCCATACGATAGATGAAATCCTCTTAGGTTATACCGTAAATGGTATACACACTCTTCTTTATTGCGTATATACTGAAAAGAAAATTAATTATAAATTTCCTCTGACTTGAAAGAAAAGATGAATTAGCATACAAAAAATCCAAACTATTTTAAAATTTATTTCAAACATATTTTAAACCTCTAGATTAAATAAAGAAAACCACAAAGTGGTGGGAGAAAAAATAAGAATTCATAGCTGAAAGCATTTTGTTAAAATAAAAAGCCTGTGCATACATATATGTATATTATATTTATGCATTTATATGTGTATAAAAAGCATGGCCATTTCTATCATGAATCATAGAGACCCAACTAATTGCCTCATATGTATGTACTAAATTGGAAGAATAAACATGTTCCGATTTCAACTTAAGACTTGGGTACATTCGTTTTAATATTTGATACAATTAAACAGAGATAGTTCCACAGAATAGTTCACACTCTTAAATACCCACTAAAACTGAGGTTTTAATTGACCTACGGAGCACAGAAGCAATGTAGACCGTTTTTTTGAGACACAGGGATCACAAGACCATTTTAGATCATATTTTGCTCAGACAAAATTTTATTGTAATTGTCTTGTATTTTAGTATACTGGTGGGCTTTACTGATGTTCTTAACAAACTCACAAGTATTTAAATCTGAAACTATTCAAAGATCTGTGTTTTTCCATATCAACATAGGGATCTGACCCTTTCCTCACTTACATTTAAAATATTTTTATAGATCAAGAGGATGCTTAGAAGAAAAGATAGCATCTTTATCTGATATAATAATATCAACACTATAATTTTCTTATATTTATTTTTCTTTTCTCACCTGCTATGCCTAGGTTTTGACATTAAGAATATTGTGTTTGATATTTTCAGCATTAAAAACCACTTTAAGCTTTGGTTCCATTTTACTCCCAGTCAGAAAGATCAGAAAAAGCTCAAGTCACACAGTGAGAAACTTTATCCACTGAATGAGACATTATCCATTCCACCAGACTACAAATCAAAGAGTATCTCTTAGGCTGCTTAAAAATTCATTTTAAAATCTGATCCTGATTGTACTTTTATGGTAATTTCATACCATCAATCATCCTTTTACCTTTAGTCTCTAGGTCCACTGCTTTCCCCATAGATCTCATTCACTCTACCTCATTATAATTCTTTAGGTGAGAAAACAGGGTAAGAAACCTTAACAGAAAATGAGAGAAAGATGTAAATTTCTTGAGAAAAGTCAGGTTCACTAAGAAGCATAGCTAATGATATGTTCTGATCTGTGTTTTTTTTTTAAAAAAAAAAAAAGAAAAAAAAAGAAAGATGGGAGTGAATAGAGTGAAAAACGTTTCCCATGCAAATTACATGTTTGTAATCTGTATTCTAACTCAACGATATCATTTATATAACAAAGCTGTCAAAATACCTCCTTAGATGGAGTTCCTTCAAAAAAGAACCAAAAAGCAAAAGACTCTGGGAGCTCCACCGAACTTTTTCCTAATTAGAGTGCTGAACTTGCGAGGCTGCTGCTCTTGCTGGCGTGACTAAGGCTGATCTACTCGTGTTTACGAGCGATTAGGTAAAATGTAATAATTAGCAACTGAGCCCCACTAGTTGCAGTGTGCCAGAAGCGTCCTGATCAAAAACTCCTTCTTGCTCCTAGTCCACTGATATATCAGATGAAGAGCAGAGCCGGGTTTATTTTTTCACCCACACCGATGCCTTCACCAAGAAGCAGCTAATCACTAATCCCAAGGAACACAACTCCGTATCTTCCCATCAAGCAGCTCTCAGAGGCAGCTAAAATTCTTGGAAATAGCTAAAATCTGGTAAATGTGTGGTTTCTAGATGAATCACACTTCCTTAGATGCCTGTGCTGCAGTTTCACCCTTTTCCTTTGAGTCCCGGCCGTCCTGCGAAGCCCCTTTTACAGTGCTGGGAGACAGGGCTGATAATGAAACCGCTCTGCACGCTCAAGGCTGGAAGACGAACCGTAGTTAATCACAAGGGAGAAGGATGATATTTCCAGTATTGGGGACCCATCCATGTTACAGTTCCTAATGTCTTTAACGAAACGTAGCCATAAACCACTGCATACTAGCAGTAATGCAATAATCCCTCCAAAATGGTTTGTTACCAGCAGTTAGTGACCAGTTTCTTAGTTAATGGCCTCAGGGGAAAGGCTTTAGAGAAGCTGTATTCACTATTTCCTCTCAGGCAATTTAACTGGCTGCATTAAACTGTATTTTCATTGAGTTCCCTAACATTTGTTCTCTGATAAAATTCTAGTCAGGGAAAGGAATGAGGCAGAGGAGAGTTATGCCATTGAGGTACTTTCTAACAGAAACATTCAGAAAAAAAAAGGTTAGTGGCTGTCTTGTTATTCCAAATGTTGTTAGGGTTTGGCAGCAATAGTATTAATAAATGTAAAAGTTCAAAGTAACCTGTGTCTGACAGGATCATCGGCTTTACGGTATGAGATAATGCCATTGGAAGAATTGGGGAAGACCAGAAAAAACATTATGTGCTTTCCTCAAAATCAAGCTGCTAATCTGAAATGCTCATGTATTTTCGCAATATAAGTAAAAAGAATACGTTATTTAGAAGAATATCACAAGTTAGCATGATACCTGACAATATTAAGAAGTTAATAAACTATAAGCATATCAGGGCATTTAAAACTGTTAATATACAGTTTTCATTTTGTGTTTTACTGAGGTTATAGATGGTTTTATGAGTGCTTCTGATTATGTCATTGCGGCATATGCTTGTGCAAGTGTTTTGGGGGGAAATAAACATACTTCATCCATAGTCATAAAAATAATATTTTCAGTACATGAAAGCATTGCATGAAAACGCTGCATGACACAGTGCCCCATTAAAAGGTAAAGCAAGAACATCCCTTGGTTATTTTGGTTGTGTTATAAGGCATAAATCAATCAAACACATGAGCAACTTATGCTATGCTGATTCCTCAGCCTGCCTTTGCAGCTCACTAGATTTAAATGGTGTCTCTTAGTCTTTTGCTTGACTGCACGGCTAAAAAGACTCATTAATCAGAAACTTTTTCCTGAGCATGGCAATAAAGTCAAAGGAATGATTGGCATTACAGAACACTCTGTAACATACACACAGGAATATATGCTCTCATTAGGCACTCTATATTAAAGAAAAAGAAAAAAGAAAAAACAAAATACTCTCCATCTTTACTTGTGCTGTGTGGGATGAAGGCTTGAGAGGGAAAGGAGTCATGCATAATGTGCAGCGAAATGGGAGAGACTGGAGAGAACCCACTCTGCTGCTCACCGCGGCGAGAACCTCGTTCCTCACAGTTCTGCAACTACCACATGCAAAGGAAAATCAGTCTGCTGAATTGCCGGTGTTTTAAACTTGCTTCCTCTTGCTGAGGTGGCTGTTCCTTCTGATCACATCCTGTAACTGGAAGGCTGAATTATGGTGGATGGAGCAAACTGTGTCTTGCAATTAAACAAACAGCATAGACAAACGGCGTAAGGTCAAAACAGCGTTGGTGCAGTCGTAAGGAAGTCTGTCATATGACATCTTACGTAAATAAATAGTAACAAAAAGCAGCATTAAAAATGAGATTCAACAAAATTAGGCAGCAAAAGGTAGGAATTTTAATATAATTAGGGCGAAATGTGAAGGAGACAAAGAAAGCTGCCAGGAAGTGGAGAGAAGGGCTTATGCTTTGAGAGCAGACACAAAAGAAGTCATGGGATGCAGAGGAGGCTGAATATCCTTGAAAAACAAGACCCTGTCACACAGACCTGATGTGGCTTTTTCTCCTAATCAAGAAAGCTATCTATTTAAAGAGGGTATTTTGTGTCACAATTCCATCATAAATGTTAAACCAGCTATTCTGCTTGCCAGAAAAACCTTACTTCACAGTAAGAGATTTCTGATTGATAGATTTTTTTTTCCATGCTTTTGACAATCTAAAATGTTCCCAAAAAATCTGCTAAATGCTCTACTAGAATCTCACCCTTGTTCAAGAAAAGATTTTGAAGAGCCTGATTCGTTGTGTGGGTGAAAAGAATATTGCCTATCTTGAGTACACAAAAAAGGTTAAGGTCTTTTTTACACAATTGTGCGCTGTGAGGGATGGTTTTGCATGAATAAAGCTAAGGAGGAATTTTGGGGCAACCAAAACAGAAGCAAAAAGATGCACTGTTTTGTTAGCATTCAAACTAGGCAAAGTTAGCCTGACTCAGAAATTGTTTTAGATTGCATGGTCTTTTACTTCTCTGGGAGCAGAACTCTGTACTAAATTCCCAAATTCCCCAGGAAAGTAAGCACACAAGGAAAATTATGTTTTGGACACTCTTCTGCTTTTATTCTTTGCCACTAAAAGGGGCATATAAACAAATATTTGGATATCACTGTTATGAGAAAAAAAAATGAATTGCAGCATCAAATCATTATATTTTATACTTTTCCCTTAAAGTGTTTTTATACTGAAAATACTTTCAGCACTTTCAGTGCTTTCCCTTTCTTTTCAGTACTTTCCCTTCCATTTTTTTCTGTTTTTTTTTTTTTTTGTCAAGAACTGTACATGCATAAGGCAAAGATTTTGAAATCCCAGTTATCATTTTTTTCATGAGTTATTCAGCTCTGATACCTATTTAAACCTCTGCTATTACCTCTAAGAGAATTTAAAGTCAAAAGAATTTTTCCAGGCCTTTTGCTTATCAGGTAGCAATAAGTAGTGCTACCACTTTTTGACCACCTGGATTTAAGATATCAGACTTCACAGATTATTGTCCACACAAGCATTATTTATACACATGAAATAAAACCATTTAGATGTTATCTGTGTATACTCAGATATATTCGGAAGTCTGTAGACTATAGGTAGTTTCAAAGCTATCATAAAAGAATCCAAGGACTTGATTGATGAGTTCATCAGGGAAATTAAAACTAATTGTAGAGCTTGCTTATAATTAATAGTGACTCTCAATATTTAATGTGATGGCATGCAAGATCCAAGATTCCTGATGGAAGAACAAAATTGCGTAATGTGTGCTCAGTGAGGTAGATGGAAGCTGGCAGGGCAAAGAAAAGGACAACATTAAAGTTTCTCTGCACCCTTAATTCTGACATTTGTATCTTTTAACTGTGTCAGTCTTCTTTTTTCCAATGACTTGTTGTTTACATTTCCAGGTTCTTAACATGCTTCCCATCATTTATGAAATGCCTTTTGTCAAAAGAAAAACAAACAAAAAGTTACAACAACCAGAAACAATTCTTTTTGATATGACAAGTATTACCTTCACTTGATTGCATGCTCTGTGTATTGTATATAATAGGAGCTTGAAAACCTTTTATTTTTATAGTTCTGCTAGACTTTTTAATCCTCAGAATATCAGATGTTAATTCTGGTTTTGCTGGAGGATATCTTTGTGAATGTACTTCCTGTACCTTAATTGAGCTGATAAGAGAGAAGGGACTGAACATTTAATAATACATTCTTCCTTCAAAAAATTAATGAAACAAGAGTATGAAACATTAATGGAATTACTTCATATTGAACTATCTAGAGAAGGTGCTAAACATGAAGAGCCTCGTCATTCAGGTGACTGCAGGTTAAACGCTCTGTTTGGCTGGGAAGGGATTAGTGGAAGCCCGGGCTGTGCTGGGCACTGGTTCATCTCTAGGTTCGCAGGTTATCCCGGCGCGCCGGGCACCGCTCATGAGCCCGCTCGGCGTCGCGATGCACCAACCTGCATGCTGAGGCCAGGCGGGGTTTGGAAGGCCAGGTCCTTTCCACTGAGGGACTTCTCATCCAAGAGAAAGACATGAGAGAGGAAAAAGGTATTTTCCTGGCAACAACACCAAGTCAGTAGTGTCTGACTGGGGTATTTTGAAAGCAGAATTAGTTGTATACAAATGGGTTATCTCTGTTCAAAGTAAAATAATCTGTGTTCATTCCATATAATTGTCATTTCCCCTATGAAGGCTGTGGTTTCTTCATCTTTGTAAAATTGTGATTCCACCATGACTTGAGATGCAGCAACATTTGTATTTTGTGGCAGACTGACAAATTCTGTCAAATTTACCAGAAGGGTTGTCCAATTTAGGACAACTTCTTATCTCTGCTAGCCTCACTAGAGAAAGCTGGCCTGGCAATACTGCCTTGCTTTCTAGGCACATTTGTTCTACTGATGGTAGGGGAAAAGCTGAGGACTGAAGTGGGAATTTGAAGAGCTGGCAGCTGGTGGATTTGGTGTACAATACTGTTGTGACAATATGCAGAGTTACGTGATTTGCCAGAGGTAAAAATGAACATTTTAGTTAGAGCCACCTACCGAGAATATTTGCCATAAGGGCACCCGTGTAGCCCAGCAGTAGCTGCGCCCATCACTCGTGCCCCCCCAGTGCCAAAGCAGAGGCTCTTCCTTGGTGAGTTTGTTCCCTGCCTTCTCCTAAAAACTCTCAACTCGTTTTGCTCCCCCAATGTTTTATTTAAACCCTTCAGTGAGATGCTGGAGCATGGGAAAAGACCTTCTATTTCATGGGCAGTCTTTCTTTCACATCTCCGGGCTCAAACAGAATTGCAGAGTATTAGATGACCCTTGGCACTGCCGCGTACTGCCGGAGCGGGCAGTAATGAAGTGGTCTGTACCCTGATTTGCGCAATATTAGCGATGGTGTGAAATGTCTCTCTCCCATTAAAAACAGAAAAATACATAATAACTTGTTTTTATTTAAGATTTTTTTTTACTTTGCTCCTCATGCTGATACATTTGTGACAAATATTATTTTCCCAAATGACACTTGTACAGGAGGTCTATAGGAAATGTCAGCCAGAGAGGAGAAGCTCCCGCATTAATGTGCATTCTGAAAGCCCTCTCATTATTTCTCATGCTAACTAGGAGCTTACTAAATAACAAAATACAATGCAAATAATAAAACAAGGCAATTAAACTCATAGGAAGTTGGGGTGTTCCAGAAATAGCACAGGAAAATTGCACAAAATATTTATGTACATATGATTTCTGTAAGAAGGATGGGGTACTGATTTTATACACATTTTATTTTCTTATCACTCAAACAAATCATGTGAAAAAAAATTGGGTAATGCTCTGCTACTATGTAAAAACATATGGTGATGAGTACAGTGGAGTCTGCCAGAGGTCATCTTGATTTGAGTGTGTTTCATGTCTGTCTATAATTACAAGTTAATCCTTTCAAAATAAATTTCCAAATGGGAACTGCAGTATGGCCAAAAATGAGTTATATAAAAATATTCTGAAATTTATGAGAATTTAAAAATTAATTATGTTGAATTTTTTAAAAATCTTTTTAAGCCATAGTAAAACTTGTAAACTAAATTAGCCACTATCAGTGTACCAGAACACTAAATTTTTTTTGCTTTTCCCACACCCTTTTTAAAGAAACTTGAGCTATTACCACATGGTCACATCAGCTAAGGCTTCAAGGAAAGCTTTACTGTTTGAAAACATCAGTGAATAACAATGTTATTAAAAAGCACCATGAAAGCAAAAGTGGTCTGTTTGGGGCCAAACTCTGTGAAATGTGCAGGGATTACATCTAGCATTTGCTAGAAAATCTTTCCCAGCTTTTTTGTCTGGAAGTGACACCATGGTCACTCCTCGACCACCTTCTTCATGCTAGTGATGATTCCGCGGACCTTCAGCCTTTCTGAAGAAAGGGGTTTAGTTAGCTTTTTCCCAGGCTGAACACTTGTAATTTTTGCAATCCTCCTCTAACAGGAGCTGTTCCCTCCCCTCAGCCATCTAGGTGATTATGCACAGACCTACAGATGGACTTCCAGGGAAGGCCCCGGAGAACAGGACGACTGCGCACACAATGCTAGTCTCCTGAGGAAAAAAAGACGGATGAATTCCCAGTGCGCCCATTTTAGCCTTCCTGCTCTCTTAGGAATACAAAACCACAAGGTCTCATCAGTGTGCTCATCAGGGAACTAAAACAAAGCGTGACACAGTACAGAAACTCTGTGCTCAGGATTTCCTGAGCAAGACGCATTTCTGAAATTTAATACAAGGATTTTTCTTCACCTATGATTTTAACAGGTCAGAATGTTACTGATACCAAAATCAAATGAGGGCAAGAAGAAACATTCTCTAGAAATCTTTGGAAACAATCTAATTTAACTTAAAGCTGAGAACAGAATCAAAGATAAATCCACAAAAACGGATTAAATTTAAAAGCAATAATTTGACTGTATTCACATAAATTTGCATAAACCTTCTATGAATACTCTAAAAGAAAAAAAATATGACAGGAGCATTTGCATAAATACCAAATACTAAAGTGGTCTGAAACTCTAAAATACCAGTTGAAAATATTATTCTGATCCTTTCAGGGAACAGAATGGTGTGACCTTGTTGGCCATTTAGAGGAGAGAGTCCTCACAATCAAAAACTGTACAGAAAATAATTGCATAGCAACTATTGACAAAACATTTTCAAGAAATTTAGTGTTAATAATTTCAAACAAATTAGGAAAAGTCTGTGTATGGTCAGGTGGCCCTAGCTACTTGTGTGAAAGGGTTGAGTACTCAACCAATGTACACACACATCTTATGAAATAAATCACACAAACAACAAAAATAAATACTGAACTTCTATGAATACAGTAAAAATAGCATCTCCTCTGCCTGGTGGAGCTTTCCTTCAGGAAAAAGTGCCTCTCTTTCAAAAACTCACTATCATAAATGTAAGCAGTAAAGACTTCAATTAAAGCTATGATTATATATACAAATATATATACATACACAAGTGCACACACAAAAACTTACAGCCTTTTAATGTTTGTCTCTCTGTTCCTTTAGGAAGCTGCCCACTAAATTTTTCAAGACTGTTGTTTTGGAAAGCATGAAGTTAAGTAAGGTTGTAAAGCTCGTGGAGTTACATGGGCTCAAAGGGTCATGGAAGAAAAAAAAACACTTCATATAGGTAAGAAATTTTATATTATTTTAGAGTTAACTTAATAAAATGTAAGCATTAAATCATCCATGTTTAATCCTTAGTATATATAACAAGTAAACATTAATAAGACATTAATTAATAAATATTAATTAATAGAATTAAGGGAATTGGCAATGCAGAATATGTTTAAAGATTAAAAAATAAGCTCCTTCTCTAACATGTTATCAATGATGAGTACGAGTAATAATTTTAAATAATTTGGAGGGTTGTAGATGCTACAGTGGGGAATTATTAAGTAATAATATACTTAATAATTTTCTCCACCTTTGAAAAAGTCCCGTCTTCATGAATCCTTTCCAGATATGCTTGACAAAGCTGACAGTAGTACTTCAAATATGGACAAATTATTTCTTTTAAAGAAGCAGGATTATATTTTCCACTCTTTACATCCTGTTACATCCTCTTAACCACCTTAGAGTATTTTTATTCTAGCCTGTGAATAAGGATTGTAGAGAAGCCATTTTAGAAGTTGTACTGCATTGTAACTGTCTTCTTCATAACCTCTAAAGACTGCTAGGAATTATTGACAGGCATACATAGAGCACCTGCTTATACCTAAAAAACCAGCTGTTGGCATTCCGAGGAACGCCACCGCTGATGGCAGGCAGGACGCCCGGACGACGCGAGGCGGCTGCGCGCGCCCCACGCAGGGTGGTGAGCGCAGGACGCGGCACGCTCCCGCCGGAGGGGCAGCCTGGCTCTCGAAGCGCGGAGCCCGAAGCCGCTGACGCAGAGGGCACCCGCGCTGCTCGCGTGGCGCTCCCGGAGGTGCCCGCGCACAGCACGGAGCAGCGGTGGCGGCGGCGGCCGCGGCGGCTCTTCGGGCGCAGCATGTGCCGCAGGGGGCTGAGCAGCCGCCCCAGAGCAGGGAGTGGAAGTGGTCCCCAGCTCTGGTGCCCCGGGAAGCCTGCGGTGTGCGCTGCGCTTCTGGCAGCAGCACTGACAAACGGCTCTCTTGGATCCGAATTTTGTTTCCTATTGTTGGGAGCGATGTCTGAAGCCAAAAGCATACAGTTTTGCATCTGTTAGACAGGATCTCTAGAGCTGAAATGATCAAAACCCCATTTTGACTGGTAAACTGAGCAAACACAGTGTGGAAGTTGTAGAGAAAACCTGTCTGTGCAAGATACACTGTTGGATGTGAAACTGTTGAGAGAGTGGCTGCAGGTGGTGGTGCAGAAAGAATTTAACCTATTTTCCCATTAAGTTTTGCTGATAATTTTGAAATACTTTGTGTAGGTTTGGGTGTTAATTCAAACTCTATGTCATACTTGAAAAAGGTGCATTAGAGCCAGGCTTTTTCTGTGACATAATGTCTCCCCTCATCCCCTTTCTCCTTTTTGGGGGGCTTTTTGTTTGCTTTTCTGGTTCTGTTGACAACAACTCAACTACTTTCAATCTGCTGTTTTTCTAGAGTCTCAAATGTGACCTCGATCACCCCTTTTTCTGCAAGTGTTCAGAGCACTCTGGTCAGACAGACGTGTTTTTTCCTGAATAACACTGAACAGCTTGAGAATTTCTTCAGTCTTCATCTCTATCTATACCTTTTCCAGAACCCTCCAATCAATCTGTCTTGAGTTCTGCTTTACCCTGGTATATTAATGATGTCTTTCCTGCCCTTATTTCTGAAAGAGTCTATTTAGATAGTCTGTTTCATCAGCTTTAACATCAAGCTCTACCGTTACCTGTTTTGCCTTAAAACAACAAACTTCCCGGAATCCCGTAACGTTCGCGCTTTGGAGCTGCTGCCTCCCGAGCAAAGGGAGGACCGGGGCGCGCGCGGGGCGGCAGCCCTGGCTTGAAGCAGTGGCCACCAAAGCAGGGGGCAGCCGACACGCGGCCCCTCGCGCCCACGCGCTCCTCCCCAGCGCCCGAGAAAGGGGCGCTCTGGCTGGGGGGCCAGCGTGGCCCCTGCTCTGCCAAACTGCGCAGCCGGCCCCAGCATGGGAGCCCATCCTGTGCTCTAGACTGAAAACTGGCTCCTCTGCAACTAGGTTTAATACCTACCCGTGCTGCCTTTGCTACTGTGAATCCCACTATCCTGAAACGAAAGCAGGAGTTTGGCCACGCGCTTCGTTAATTATCATTTTTATACTAAAAATGCCACAATATAATATTACCATTTTTGACTGAAGCACTTTCCATGACACGTCTGTATTACTGCTTATTTATCCTCATAAAACGTAAACCCAGAGCTGCTAGATCAGGCTGAACCAGCTGTGTGTGTGTGCGTGTGCGTGTAAGCGGCCTCTGACCAGTAACAGGGCAGAAGGCACCTCACAGCGCAGAGATGTGACACATTTCTCTCATTCCAACTTAACTGCTGCCTTATACTCTGAGCAGTTATAATAAAGTATGTGCCCCTTGTCAAAGCAAAATACAGCTCTCCAGTTGAATAATAAGCTAATTTATTAGTCGTTGTGAGCCATATAGATATGTTTATTCCCTTTTAAAATTCTGTTAAAATCTGGAACTCAGTAATACACTACAGTGATGAGCTGTCAGATTCATTATGTACATACGTAAAAATGCCTTTATAATACATCCATACACACATCCATATACACACACACGCACATAGACTAATCCATTTAGCACACTCATTATTTAAGAACTGCAGTATTAAGTAGGACTTCCACAATTACAGAACATCTAAAGGGGAATGCAAAGTGAACCATTCTGATACTGAAAGCACTGTAGCTCATAAGAATGCTCTTTAATGGTCAAACTCTGAAACATTTCTTTTTCTGACTTTATTTATTTAAAGATTAAATGAGAAAGTCTAAGAAGAAATCTAAGAAATCTAAGAAAATCTAAATCTAGGATGCCTTTGGAGGCACGAGGCGAGGGCGCAGGGCGCAGAGGCAGGAGCTCTTTCCCCTGGGTGCCCTTCGGAGGGGCAGCTCGCGCAAGGTCTCGTGCTGAAAGGGCCTCATTGATGTCGCAGGACCGGTGTTTTTCTGGGGCTAATCCCATCTCTGGCAGGAGGGAATGGGCTGACTCGGCATTCACCAGCCTGTCAGGTTTCCTCGGGTGCTCTGGCAGCTGACAGTATGCTAAGAAAAGAGATGTGTAGTGTTTCTTTGACTTTATTTCTGGCAAAGCAGGTTTGAAGTGGGCTAAGCAACCACTGCTTCGTGCCTACAGATGTGGATACTGTGTTTGAGCCTTCCCTGGGCTCTTCTTTATGAATACCAATAGCTTAAATTTCCTGCTTTATTTCTCTAAGACCTGTAGCTATCATATTCCATAGCAAATAGTCTATTAAAGCGTACAGTAGTGTGCAATCTTTTTATAAAAATATTTGTCACAGCAATGGACATAGAAGTCCTTAAACAAAAACCTCATTATCCTCTTTCCTTCAAGTTTACCTGCTCTGCTGGAATTTCCTTCTCAGCCAGCATTTCTGCTCTCCAGCATCAGCAGCTCCTTCATCTCAGCTCCAGCAATGCTGCACGGAAAGGTCAGCTCCAAGCACTACTACTTTGCGGCCTTCCCTTTCCTTAGTGCTGTATCGCTTTTCTCATCTCTGTTGGATGCACTAGTGTTAGCTTCATTTTGTTCTGAAGTGGCTGAGGAAGAGCCCCCTTCTCCATTTCGTAGTCTGCTTCTTTCCTCCATTTTCTTTTACAAAAGGATGAAACAGAAATATCAGCAGGTTCTGTAGCACAGCTCAATTTCCCTGGTACCCAAACCAGTCACAGCTGCTCTTACTAATGCTTTTGTGGCTGAGATGATCTGCTAAAAGAAATTACTTTATTTTTTTCTCCCTTAAGAAGAATGTCAGAAAAAAATGTTTCTCTGTAAATGGTGCTGGACTGAAAACCTCTTTAACGTGTGCAGGAATAACATGTTGCAGGAATAACAAGGTGTACTTCAGCACAGGATTCCCATCTCATAACTCAAACCTGTCCTTGCAAAAATAGCTAAGAATGAAAAGTTAGTTCAAAACTGCCATGCGCTGTACGTAGCAGCACTGATCTCAGTCCACTGCATACTCAGTTATAGTTCCCTCTATGTTCACTTTTTCTGCCAAGGTTTTTTTCTTTCTCTTCTGCTGTTTGAATCTTTAAAAGTCATCAGTTTCCATACACTTCCTTTTCTAAAGGACTTCTGTCTCTAATTCCATAACGTTCCTTCCTCTCTTCTTTCTGCAGATGATTCCTCATTACCCAGTTCCTCCCGCAGCCTGCACTGCCCCCTGTTCGCCCCAGGCCCCACGGCTACGTGTCTGTGGTAGCTCTTAACCCACCTCAGGTAAACGCACACAGGCCTCGTGGCACCGTGTCCAAGCCTCACAGCGCTCCTTGCGTCCGCATCTAAAACATCCGGGCGTTTGCTGGAGCTGGAGCTTCGCGTGCACAGAGCGGGAAGCAGGGCTCCCGTTCCGAGTTTCACCGGTGTGCTTGAGGAGAGAAAGCAAGAGCTGTATTTGACATACGTGCGTGACTCCACGTGACGTAGTTTGCAGCTCAGCTGGGGATAAAAACAACCACATGAATTCCTACCTTCTGCCTCTTCTGGCCTGTGACAGCTGGAGACATCGCTGAACTTATACCAGTCTTCATGGCTGAGAGGCAGATTTTGTGACTTTTCTGTCCCTACTTGTTTAAAAATTATTTTACTGCATTTAACTGTAACACTGCAGAAAGCTTAGCATGAACAGACATTAGGTGAAGATGAGAATTACGAGGTGTACAACGTGACTAGGAGTGAAACCCCATACCCGTACAGATACACTGTCCAAAGCTACTGTATCTTATATATGCATCCCATATTTTACACAACACAATCCAATGTGTTGTTACAAAAAGTATTTTGGATATTTTCTCCCTACTAACAATTCCAGCAGGTTTTCACCTGTGTAATTAAAGAGCAATATTAGCCACTTAAATTTAAGCACTTAACTTTTAATTTACTAGCCTCAAGAAAACTATTTTGGTGGTTTAATATTAGGTGAGTCACTGTGTTATAGTCTATGCTGCTATGATACGTTGAAACTCTAGTTGAAATGCCCACAGAGTATATATAGACAAGGTAAAGATAGTGTATCATAGAAGAAAGAGCCTTCACCTCTATGAATAATTCATTTTTGAAGCATGGAAGTGGTAGAAATCTGTGAACAATAAATGAATATAAACTTGTTCCAGCACCAAGCTTATGAGTGCTGAGTGTGGGTTACTCATTTGAGCCCCCAGATGGAGGAAATGGTTTGGTTCTAGCTGCCCTGCTGGAAAGGCCAAATGTGTCATCTACCGTGTTAATATAATCAAAGTGATGATCATGATCTTTTCAACCTCAGGTGGAAAAAACATCTTGCAGCAGAAAAGCAGCTGTCAATTATCTCTACACCAAAAAATAATGAAAAAAATAATGAAAAAAATAATGAAAAATAATGAAAAAAATAATGAAAATAAGTTGCTAATCTAGGCTGATGACAAGAGTGTGCAAAATTAAGAGACCTTTACTCCTAAAAGATCTTCACTGGCTGGAGGCAGGGAATGTAGGAAATGCACTGTGGGCTGTAATAATTGCTGTCTGCCCTGGGAAATGGCATCAAGGCCAGAGCAGTCGTGGCTCCATGCAAGCACAGCCTCTAATTATTGAAAAACCTGTGTAGAGTCTCAATGTTAATCAGTCTCTCTGAGACTTCAGCTTTATGTGGTTAGTGCAGATTTATGGCATTTTTCTTTTCTCGTTATTAAAACTGATATTTCACAAGGAAGAAACTATCTCCAGACAACTGTTAAAATGCAAAGTTTCAGTCATAAAAGAAAACTGCAGGATTATTCTGAAACTATTCCACAGAGAATCCAAACAAGAAGGGTAGGAAACATCAAAGACACAGGGAAAATGGTAAAAGAGAAGACTTTAAAATATTAACTAAAGATGCAACAGTTGGCCTATTGATTCAAGAGGTTATAGTGTAATTAATTAAGTGCTTGTTGCAATTATAGATAAACATTCCATGTACTAATGCAACATGAATAATACATAATTGCAAAAAGTAAAACAAATTGAGAGGTTTGCATGACCAAATTACTGGAATTATTTGCATTACTACTACCAATTATGTCATTAGAAAATACACACACTGGTCAATTTGCAATGGTATTTTGGCTCATAATGATGAATCCATTTTGAAATATTATACACACAGGTCTTTGTCAAATAATATGTTTAATAAAAAACGTGTCATGTTTAATCAACGTGTAAATTTCTAGCAAACATTTTGGAAAAGTTGCCTGTTTGGAGATCTTTTCTCTTGCTGTTACATATTACATCAACCCCAATCTTCCAGACGTATCTGCTACTTTGTAAATACTATAATCCCATGAAAGTTCACAGAAATGAAACCATAAAAATTGCAAAGTTGTATGTCACTGAGAGGATTAGAGAATGCCTTGCGAGAGGAGGGAAAGACAGGTATGTTGGCTACACATCATTTAGTTCTCACCATTTTGAAAAGTATGAATTAAAGCAGAGCTGATTTGTCTGCAGGTTTAAAGTTACTAGTCATGGCTGGCTGCTCTTAGTGCTGATAACTGCTGTTAGTGGCCTAACATTGCAAGCCTGAGAAAATTAACCTTAGAATAATCGTTCTGGAAAGACATGCTGAAATGCTCCAAAAAGAATGACCAGAGATCCTGCCTCGTAACCCAGGACTGTCACATTTACTCTGCAGGATACCCAATTTTCTGTATGGCTGCAAATTCTAAAGATGCAACTGGATAAAGCAATGGCGATGGCTCAAACAAAAGACAAGACTGGAATCGAAAAAAAGATATGCAAAATAATACCTGCCATCAGTTCTTTATATCCCCCATCATGCTAATGCTCAAAAAGAAAATAAGAATTTTCTTTCAAACTTAAGAATAAGAAAAAGAAAATCAGAATGTTCTTCTGAGCATTTAACTGCTTTAATATTTCCTTATTAAGTCCATCTCATAACAGCAATATGTATTTTTCACTTGAGATACAAATTTGAACCATTTAGGGTGGAAGACCATGTAGTGGGGTCAGTCAGAGTTAATCCTAGTTAGAGATGCTGTTGAAAAATTTATCCCCAGATTAAGTAGCTTATCCCCTTCCAACACCCTAAGAACTATAGTAACAGCAAATAAAAACAACAGTGGAAGCATATAGAGCTGTACATGCCAGTGTGCTTTGTGACCCAGCCAAAGTAATTAGGCTGATGTCCACTAATTACATGATGTAATACAGATGTTTATCAAAGAAGGAGACTGTTTCTGTAGTGGTCTACCAGATGTTTTGAATATCGCATTTCAGGTCGCTGTGCTCGTAGCTGTGTATGTTCTCTCTTTCTCCCTACCTTGGAGGAATAAGATGCATCTCCAAAATAACTGAGGGCTTGTCACCCTTTTATATGACAGCTCATGCTGAACTGCAGCTGTATATAGGTTATATAAATATCATACATAAATCTATACGCATGAAAGCCTAAGTTTTCACATTTATTTCCTTATCTGCATAATTGTAACTGTGAACTTGAATTTTTAACTTTTGTTAACTTTTCAGTGCATTAATTTGTAAACATGAAAAAGTGAGTTTTACTGAGTGAAATAGGATGTGAAGTGTCACACTTACAAAATATACCAATATTCTACAGTAATCACCCTAAATTACAGAATTGCTGCTGTTGATTATAGTGTGTCATATCACTGCAACAGAAATTTAGAAAAAAAAGGCAAAAAAAATGCTTGATATGTTCAGGTAAATACAATTTGCACACCAAAAACTGAGTGTGTGTGCACAGGAATATTAGCATTATCTGGCCAGCATTAGCTGATAATCAGAATTATCAGCTATATATCTCCTCTATTTTACTGTGCAAAAATACAAAAGGAGAACTCTTCTCTTAACTATATTATGATAACTTCAGATCAGTTAATGAAAGTATAACAAACAACATCAAAAAGTGAGTGTTTTTTTTCTGAAGTCTTACTTCACTGCCTTTTTTTCTAACTGGCTACTTACTGGCTTTATAAGAATGAGATATTGTACCAGCTTTATAATAAATACAAGATTTTTGGGTGAGAAACTACCTAACTGAAAATCTTTTAGGATTGAATGGCAGGTCTGATTAGAGCTTCTTCACTTATAAACAAAGGCGATACTCTGCAAAGTCTTACATAGTTTAATTCAAAATTGTTCCATTAAGCAATCGGTGGTTATCTGAGGAACATATGCATGATTTTTCTCTTATTTCATGAAATCTGTATTTCATGAATTTTGTAACATTTTACCTGATGAGCTATCCAGATGTCTATGCAATGTCCTATCCTGCTACTGCGTGTGATAAAGTCATCTCTAAGTGGTGTTTTCATGCATTTTCCATGCATAAGTTATTCATCTGGTAGGAACAGGCTTCGAATGAATCTCTGCTGGAAAGAACAAAATAAGTAAAAGAAGTTTGTCCCCAGAAGAATCAATGCCAAGAATATTTCTTTTCTATAAATATTATACTCCCCTAAAAGCTGAATTCAGGAGAAACTGTCTGATACAAGCTCCTGTTTCACATTTAGAAATGAATTTGTCTTAACAGTTTTGGCCATGTGGCCACCACAAGGCAAAGGCATTTATGTCAAAGCCTATTGCAACTGCACACGTCCAGGTTTGGCTATTTCCACAGCAATGTGTCCTTTCCAGAATTTATGCTCCAAAATTGCCACTGCCAGCTGCTGTCTTCATTTCTACTCTCAAAAAGATGTTCCTTTAACTAGACAAACAAGCAGAAAAAAATGCTGAGGTTTGACTGGACCAGCAGTACCCTGAGTGGCACTGAGACCTCCCTAAAGATCGTTGGACAGCAAAGAGCAGCAAATGGCAGCTCCACCAGCCTGTTCCGCGTGCTTCCCTCCGAGGCGGCCCGCAGGGCACGAGCGGAGCCGCTCGGCCAGGGACCAGGGTGTCCGCGGAGGAGCCGGCGCCACGCGGCTCGGGACGCGCTGCGGCCGAGGCACCTCTGCCTCGTCCCACTCACTTGTAGCAACGAGGAGAATCGGGTAAATGCGCCGGGTTTGCTCCTGGTTTGCACAGGAGTGTGTCAGGCTTTCACTAGCTTCAGCAGCTCAGTTGTTATTTTTCTATTATCTGGTAATTTAAATACAGCTATTGTAGGTTCTTCAGCCTATGTTAGATATTCTCTGTACTCCCCAGAGTTTTGTACTTCCCGTTTTATACTTCTTCTCTTATCAGTTGTCATCTATTGTGCCTGAGTATTTTACTCCTGGGTGCTTCAATTATATATGAATGTGATGTGCATCACAGCAGCTAGTTTCCATTTGCCATCTAAATATCTTTGTACATGAATGGAGTAACCTACATTTAACTTCACAGCCAGTTGTGCAAATCTATTGTATTTCAGCTTTTCAGGTTATTTGTCTGATTACTTTTATTTGATATTTGATTTCTACCTGCTTTTTTTTTCCCCTCTGCTTTGCAAATCTAAAATAAAACTCTCTTTCCTAGAAGGAAAAAAAAATGACAGGAAAAAAGTCACAGTCTGTCCCTAAACCTGAAGAAGAGGCAGCATATACAAAGAACACTGCTTTGTGCTTTATAAGTGGCTTGGGATATGAGAGGGTCCATCTGATTTACCAGGTTTAGTCCTCACACCACCTCCTTTTCCATACCTGAGCTGGGCAATTTGTTTCAAAAATGTCTATTACAAATAGACAGATTGTCTGGTTTTAATGTCTTAGTAGTAACAGTAGCTATTTGCAAAGCTTTGCCCCTAAGACTGATTTTCAGGAGTGCTTTCCCCCCGCAATTAAGGTAGAAGCTGTCTTCCCACTGCTTATAAAAATAAGACACTTTGAAAACAGAGAGGCAAGGACCCTGCTTTAAGAGTATTCCCTGGACAGAATCCAGGTAGAGAGAAAGGCAGGCACGTGGACTGCCAGTGACACTTACAGGAACCTCCTTAGTTTCTGTGCTCTTGTTTTGTCCTATTTCCAGAAATATTTGCAATGTCTAATAAATACGTTTGCACACATGTCTAATTTCTCATAAATACAAATATGCTAAAGGAAAATCAAGCAAACCTCACAACATGCTTCCCTGTGTTCTTAAGTGAAACAGTGAAACAGTATTTAATGGTATATAGTATTTTTTTGTCAAATTCTTTTAATAGGGAGATTGGGCTGTAAAATCATTTGAAGAAAGAAAGAGTGTGATTCCATATTAGCAAAACTTTCTTTTTTATAAGGTAATTTTTTCGTACCAACTTGCCAGATGTCTTTGCCTAATTTTACATTGTTCAGAAAATGCAGTGAGGAGACAACCTATGCTGTAGAAACAAGCTTATGCATGACCATGAATACATGGAGGGTGTTTCCACTTAAATTACTTCCCAGAGCAGAATACAGTCTATTAAAACTCATGGTGAGTGTGGGAGCTTTTAGTATTTATAATTTATAATAATTGGGATATTAAGACTCATACTATCTTGTTAAACAGTTGTCTTGCTGCTTACACCTGAATGCATACTCAAACATGCATTTAATTCAGAAAAACATACATAACAAACAGTATTTTGGTAGGAAAAATATTAAGTTCTGCGTGAATAGGAAGTAATTACGTAGAGAAAACAATAAGGAAAAGCAAAACCATCCAAAATATAGTAACCTAACATTGCATTTGTTTTGATCATTGCTTTCAGTAAGCTCATGAGCAGCTAATATACCTTTGAGAATATTCTGAAATAATTCAAAAAGTAAGAGCTTGGTAGGAGTGATGATGTGATTGATGGCCACAGCCACATGACTGATGGTCTCACTAATGGGGAAAGTAGCATGAACGAGCAGGAAGCAAATACAAATCAAAATGCATCAAGAAATAAATGACTGAAAAAAAATAATGCACTGGGGTTTTTTTTTTACTTCAAACCTGTTCAAATACTGATTGAGTTTAAGATGGGATTCGTTAAACTATGTTTAATGAAATGTAAAGACCTATGTGCTCTTAAATGGATAATTTATGTGCAATATTATTGTCTCTTAAGGTTTAATTAAATGTTTGCCTTGTGGCTAATCAGTTACAATTAATAAATGAAGCCAATATTCATATAGCTTATAGGGAATGTTAAAATGGTCTCCAATTAGAATTCTGGATCATTGTTGTGGCTGGCTGAGAACAACAACCACACATTGTTCAGAAACTTCCCTAGAATAATTTAGTTAGGAAACTAATACAAAATCACATCAATACAATGCAATGGTTTTATCACAATACATTAAGTTCATTATGAGGTCAAGTGGAAGCATATGTTTCAATAGTGCTTTTCATTCCCAAAGTTTCCAAAGCTATATAAAAACATCTGAAAGAGGAAAAGTAATTAGCCTTATGGGTACAAAAAGAGTTTCCAGAGTAGAGCAAAACCACACATCAAGCCCCAGACCTACTGGGTCTGTCTTTGGCGGATTGGTGTAAGAGGACAATGCAAAGACAGCGCCACACTGTCCCAATGAGACACTAAATGTCTGTGTACTCTGGCATGATACATATTAATATATTCCTAGAAACTGCCTCTCAGTGCTGTTTTCATTCCAGGTACTTTTAAGTTTTGAACCTAAATAGGTAAACATTGAAAATGCAGGTGACCCACTGCTGGGTGCCATTCTCCTCCCTGAATACGTTAAACAAATGACAGTCTAACAGCAGGCAGGCCAAAAGCAACGCTGGTTGTCGCTGCCAGTGCTCTACAAGTCAGCTGGAAAGAGCAGTGCATCTCTGCAGAGCTCAGAATATGTCCGTCCTGAGCAGTTAACTACTGCTTTAACTGCATGTTGTTTAATGCGGCTTAACACGAAGGTCTCAGGACCTCGATTCTGACAGTACCTGTAAGGAGTGTGGAGTCACTTGCCTGTACCACTGGTAACAGCCTAATTCGAGCTGAGATGCGATGCACAGGTGTGACCAGAACTAGAAATCAATAAGAGTAGTTTAATAGAAATAAGAAAAAACCTTCAGGGACCAAAAGAGCTCCTGCATACTGGGGGGGCGGGGGCGAGGAGAGCATAAAAAAATGTATCCTTCAGCACAAATTAATATGAGCACCTTTTGCTATCTCATTTTTTAGCTATTAATCTTTCTAGTGATGTCAAATGTTTTTTTCGCCAACCTCAGCATAATCCATCAAAAAAGAGAGAGAGACGTGCAGGATAACTCTATTGTCATTACTTAAGTCATTCATTTTCAGTGTGTCTCCTCTGATTTACTTAGGTTCTGATTCAGGCACATGTCACATACAGAATCATGAACTTCACTCAGAGGAACCCGAAGGACTGGAAGTATTACTGCCTTCCAGTAGTATAAAGAAAGACATCTTTAATTAGTTGCAACATAGTCAGGATATTGGCTGTATATGTTTTAAGTAACAATGCATAGATTTATCATAATTTGTCTCAATCTGTTACAGATTATTTATACTTGCAGAGATTAATCAGTCTCGGAAAATGAAAACTTATTTAAGAATAACTTATTTCTCTTGGGATTATAAAGACATCTTTATCCAAAAGTCACTGTTCTTTCACACAGGCTTCCATTTGTTACAGACTGAAGACTGCACAAATTAAATGGGGATAACCGTATTAGGCGGAGCTACTTAGTCTAGTTCTCTGTGCAGCAAGGCATGTTGTGCCAACATGACCCCGAAGAAAGGGACAGTGGCACACTGAATAGACGGAACACGGTAAAATTTTTTAACCATGACTGCAGGAGCTGTTGGTATCAACTCCAACATAAAACGTATTTTTTAATGTTCTATAGAATAAATAGTCTCAACCTAAATTCTGATCGCTCTCTTCCATTCAGTCATAGAGGAGACCTTCAAACTTACTTGCCTGAGGCACTGAGAAGCTCCAGGTCTTTGACGCTCATGAAAGAAAGATAGCAATTACTCTTCAGGGGACAGAGATCTGATTATACATACCCTGTGGGGCTTCTTTATCCTTATCAAACTGCACCTTTGTGGGCCTTTAATTTCTTAATAGGTTGTTTATCCTTTATCCTATAATTCATGATGTTCAGCTAGATGTCACATAGATATGGTTATGAGGATGAAAATGTTCTACTTAGGAGCTGAGTCAGTGAGAATATGTAATTAACTTTTTAACTGAATCTTCCTAGACAAGTTTTCCAAACAAGGTAAAGCGAGTAAGTTGGTAAAGTTACAAGTGTTTCAATAGGTGATGCATGCCTCTAAGTCTGTGAGAAACAATAGCTGCACTCAGGCAAATAGGATAAATCAAACCTTATTGTAATAAATGGTTTGCCTATGAGATTCCTGTATTTATCAAGACATTGACTGATATGCTTGACTTAGGTCCACTGAACGGAACTTTCAAAAGCAAAATTTTCCAAAACCAAGTAGGAGAGAGACAGAGAGGGAGATGGGAAAGGTAGGCAGAGGCAGAGGAAGGGAGAGGAATAAACAGGAGGAGGCAGACAGAAACGTTGCCCTGTTAGAAATTGGGAGGACCTGTATATTGACTGGCATTTTTGAAACCTAAAGCTACTTCTCTAAAATCAGTCACATATTTAGATTTCCTAAAATTAACTTTGCAACTTTTTTTGTTTGGTTTGTTTAGGGCAGTCCGAATAATTATCTGTAATAGCCCTAACACTGAAGTGTGGCATCTCTGGACCTTCTACAAAGTCTACAAATAAATATTCATGCCTTCTTTCTAATAACATAAAACTCAAATCTCTAGGCCCGTGGAACAATGAGCTTGGAAGAGAAGATGTTTTTGCTCTTTGTAGCCTTGTATCAGTGGCAGAGGAAATGTTATTTTTGCGAAATTAAAGGAAGAAAAAAACTCCTCTCATCTTTTGTTGCATGTTGCATGTTCCCTAGGCTCCTTTATTTCCAGGGCACATTCCGTACCTTCACAACACTAATACTAGATTGCCATTGAAATAACCATAGCTTATTTTATCAAGTCAAAATTATGTTTATCTTCTTCTTAACTGTGTCAGCAGTTAGAACTATTTGCTTAGTGCTAAATTGGGAAAGTTTTACTTACATGTTTAAGTTTTTACTTGTATGAGATGTTTTATTTGAGGCAAATAGAACAATTTATATAAATAAATTTCTTAACAGTGAGGGTGACAGAGCACTGGAAGCCTTGGAACAGGTTGCCAAGGGAGGTTGTGGAGTCTCCTTCTCTGGAGATCTTCAAAACCCGCTTGGACGCAGTCCTGTGCCACGTGCTCTAGGTGACCCTGCGTGTGCAGGGGGGTTGGACTAGATGATCTCTAGAGGTCCCTTCCACCCTTCAGCATTCTGTGATTCTATGATTCTATGAAATGCTCACCAGCATATTAGAGTAGCATAGCACCATCCCATCTTGTTTAGTTTCTTATTATATCATTTAAACTGACATAAGCAAAGAGAAATGGAAAGCCTGATAAAATGAAAGCTTATCTAATCCTTTCGCTCTTATATTACTGTGGAACACCTGCATCTAAATGCCAGCTACATGCTACAGTGAGATGAAACATGACAAGAACAGTAGAATAAGGATTTTGGAGATGAGTTTTCTTACAGATACTTGCTCTTTCTTGAGCCTATTATGCCAGCAGTTGAATTTGACAACAATCTGGTATATTGATGTGTAATAAGTATATAATGAATAGCAAGACTAGAGGTTCTTTACTATTTTCCACTCTGTAAGTTGTTTGATCTTCATCAGTACTGCTGTCTTCATCTCATCATTCAAACAGAAAGCTAAAAAGGGAGATACATGAGGTAGAGACATTGCAGAGCTTGGTTAAACAGGATGCAAGTCCCACATTAGAAATCTTTAGTCAGTATGATACTGCTTTTTCAGATCTAAATAGGTATTTGCGGTAAAGAAAAAATCAAATGCAAATCAAGTATGAATTACAACTGCATCTAAAATTAAAAATGGTGGATCTTATAGCAAAGGTTAACTTTTATATTCAAAGTATACATTACTGCTGTCAAAAAAAGCAGCGCCCAATCCTGTTTGGCAGGAAGGATCCTTCCTTGCAGTAAAACAGAATATTTGGTGAAATGGCTAATTCCTGCCTTTACCAGATAAGAGAACAATCTAAATGTAGGCAGTATATTAACAATCACATTTTCAATCAACCATTAAAGTTACACAGGCGCATTTCGTAAGCCCAACAGCTACATCTGGCGATCAATATATTGCACTTTTTGCGTCTGTAGATTAGATGATTGGATAAGACAACAACTGAGCACAAAACTTTGCGTAAATAAATGAGTTCTTCAGGTACACAAACAGTTATTGCAAAGCTGATCTCCTAATAATGCCCCATGGATGTTATCAGTGCTTGTAGAATTGGAAGGCAACCCAAACTGATACTTAACAACAAAGCATGTCAGCAATCACAGTATTTTTCTTCATAAATAGAGAGTTTTTCCCTTCAGAATTTTTAGGCCAAACATTTCTAGATAAGTTATATTGGTGCTACAACCCAGCTTTGTGATAAGTGTTGGTTTCATCCTTATCCACAGAAAGGCTACTGCCTCTTTATATTACTGCACAGATAGAGACTGCCTTTGATTTTTTGTGAAAGAGTGTCTTTTATAAGTTATGTATTGGTTGGCATGGGAGATCCTTTGAACATGTAAAATGTCTCCATAAAAAAAAAGTTTAATTTGCTTCCACGTCATATTAATTGTATATACTTAATGCAGAAGTGTACCCATTGTGTAAAGTGACTGCTTATAAAGTATTCAAGATAATTTTTCAAGATATTTTTCCAGAAAATTGCCACTAACTTTCCATCTCCATTTTTTAACTTTTTCAGTTTTTATACGTTTTCTTGGTAAGTTCAGGTATAGTACACAAATACTGATGCAATTGCAGTGCTTCATGCAAAAAGCTGTAGGATAAAAAGGCACATGCTTTACTCTGGTATAATTAAATTACATCAATATGTGGAACATGCAATCTTATTAACAAAACAAAATCCATTTGCCAGGGTCTCCTTTTTTTAGAAGTTCATGTTAATTGGGATTCTCTATCCTCTTTTAAATTCTAAATTAATAATAATTAATAATCTTGCACAGAGTAATTTTTGATACTTCCTGGGCTCCGCTTTATGTACAATACTACATGCCCTCATCTATGTCATATGTGTTTTCCTTGTAGGCCGCACTGACTTTTCCACAAATGTTTTCCTTATTAGTTGTGGGATTATGGCTTTGGGGTTATCTAGGCCTGCCTTCCTAAAGCTTTTGCAACGATCATTCTCTCATTTCAGTTTAAATTCTTTCTCCAAACTGATTTACCTTTTAATTGATTTTGCCTTTATAAAATTATTCCTTTCAATGCCCCAAGTATATATAATACTGGTCTGGCTTTAATTCTGTTTGTACATTACAAATGTCATCAAATTGTGATCACTTATACCTAAGGTGTGACTAATTTTCAGTTCCGTGATCAATTCCTTTTTATTCCTCAGTTCCAAGAAGAGGTCTAATACAGGATTCCCCTGTGCTGATGCAACCCTTTCTGAGTGAGGAAATCAGCTTTTAAAATATTTTCAGATTCCAAGGACATTTTAACATTGGCAGCACGGGGCCTCCAGCATACGTCAGTCACATGCAGGGTGCCTTGGCACAGCAGTGTTTTCCCTCTGTGTTGCAGACAGGTAAGGCACAGGTCGTGCTGTTCGCTAGTGTGATTTGATATCAGATAAGCACCCTGTCAACTTCAGACTTATCCGCTAGGCCACTGACCCATGAACGCTCAGGATCATTTGCTTCCCATTGCCATTAACTCAGGAGCAGGTAATGCCCTTCTTGATGAAGAGCTTTCTGTCCACTTGATCCTTCCAAAATAGAGTATAACCATCGATTTTGACATTCCAAGTTTTACAGCCAGTTTCAGCAATAACAACCAGGTCAAATGCGGGCTAAAAAATGACCTCTTCTGCCAATGTCAAGTTTGCAACAGCAGAATGCCAGCTACTGAAAAATCTCTGCTCGCTGTGTTCTTGAGCATCTTTATTATGTTTTATCATTGGATTAGCATTTGTGCCTTTTCCCCGATTATTTCTTACAGACCCCCAGAATGCGGGGTCCATGTGGCCTCTGCGCCTTCCCCCCGCCGCGCGCTGCCGCCCCGCTCCCCGCTCCGCCGCGGCCCGGCCTCGCCATCGCCCCCGCGGCAGGCGGCGCCGCGCGCCCGTTGCCATGGCGCGCCCGCGGGCGTCCCGCCGAGGCGGCCCCGGCGGCGGCGGCGGAGCATGGCCGGGCCCCGCGGCGCCGCGCGGCACGGTGAGGGGCTGGGGCCGGCGGGGCCGAGGGCTGAGCTGGGAGCGGGGCGGGCAACGCCGCTAGCTTCTGAGGGGCAAAAGGGGAAAACGGGCCGTGCGCCGCGCCAGGCGGGGCTGGGCACCCGCCCCCCGCCACTGTGTGTGCGGCGACGGCCGTTAGGCGGCCGCTAAACGGCCGTTGCGCGCGCGGGGCGGCCGTTGGGCAGCGGTTAAATGGCCGTTGGGCGGGCGGGTTGGCCGTTAGGCCCCGGTTAAGTGGCCGTTGGGCGCGGGCGGGTGGCGGTTGCTCGGTGCAGCTCTGTCCTGCCCCCGTGAGCGGTCGGTGAGCTGCCTGAGAGGGGCTGCTGTCCCGTGGTGCACACAGGCTGTTGTAAGCAAGCAAGTAAAACACCATCCACGTCGGTGCAGAACAACCTTCCACCTGCAAAATCAAAATGAAGTAGTTATTCAACCGAAGCAACTTCTGCTGTGAAAGAGAAGCCCGGGCAATAGTTTTGGTCTTTGTAAAGCCTCGATCAGGGGAATTCTGCACGTGTGCCCTGCGCCTGCATGAGGGCTGCGCGCGGCTCCGCGGCCGAGCGCGCTGGCTCTCTGCACGGAGGAACGCGGTGCGCGCCGCACGGCAGCTTCAGCTGCAAGAGCCTGGGTTTTGCAGCTCGTCCGATGCTCTCGTTCCTAACTTGTAGTACCTTTTCTTGCTGAACAGCATCTTCCTAAAAAGATATTTCCTTTTCTGTATAACTTCTGGATACAAACCAGCCATTCTCTATAATATGTATGATCTTTGATAGCAATTAATTACCTATTCTTTTGTCTTCTATTTTTTTCCATGATACACTTGCATAAAATGCAACTCCAGATGTAAAGTAGTTTATTTATAGGTAATATTTTCTCTTCTGTAACAAATACTATCATTAGTACTAAATGTACTAACTTATAAAATACTATGCTTACTTTTTAATGTAATTCGGTATCAAATGGAATGGTATCAATTGTTCCTGCAAAATAAATTTCCTTTCGTAAATGTAACAAATAGTTAACCTCCCCCTCCCCTTTTTTGTTCTGTTTTCCCATCCCTATTAAAAGTTTGTGCCTTGAGGCCTACCAGCAGGGCATGCAATACCTACATTAAACCAAATTTAAAAGTAAGGGTGCTCCTGCTGCTAACGTCCTCAGATCACAGACATGCAAAATGAAGGAACTGGCAGCTAAAACTCTAATGGTGCGAAGTGTAGACTGAATACTTGGTGAAAAAACACAGTAGCTCTATAGGACAAAAAAGTCCTATTAGCATTTATGTGTCTCAAAATGACAAGCTAGACTATTCTGCACAACTACAGGGCTTTCCGATTTTGTTCTAACTAAAATACTGTGTTGGAAGTATAGCACTGCTTAGATTTTTTTTTTCAAATCATTGTTACTATTACAGATAATTATAACATTATTTTGAATGTTAGTGTCTGTTGTTGCGTCACATACCACATGATCAATCATTTCTCTGCTTTATTAGTTAATTAAAAAAAAAAAAAATCTGTTCATACTTGAGACCTAAACAGCTTGGGGAAAGCATACGAAATCACATGCAAGTCTCATTCTTACCACCCTGCAAATCAAGAGCATCCAAATGAGATCAAGAAAGTTACTGAAAGGAATATCATAACCTTTCCCATGCATTATGCCCTGGCAAAGTAATGCTGAGGCCTGAAAAGATCTGTGTGGAACTGGAGCCCAGTTTTACACATGATGCAGCAGAAGTGAAAAGGAGTCTACTGGGAATCGTCTGGGAAGGATAAGTAATTGGATCATGGTGAAGGTAAAATTTCAGATGATGTGAGTTGTGTTTGTTTCCTTTAGATAAAATGAATATTTTGCCTCCACTGATCGTACAAAGGCCACGTGGGCATCCCACCTTCATAGAGCAAACAGTTTGCCCAGCATTGGAATTTGCAAGGTAGGTGCCTCTTTTCTTGCCGAGAAATGTATTTACCATGATATAATATAATGAGTAATATATTTACTTCAACTATTCCAAGCTTCAGTAGTCCCAAGGGGGTAACAAATGTGTTTGTTACAGTATTTAAAAGTGAAAAAAAAACAAGGCAAAGCAATTCTCACTTTAAAAAATTATGTTAAGAAAAAAAGAGAAGGGGTAATGTATTACGTGCAAAGTGGATAACTCATCCTAATTTTTCAAAACCCTTTCAGGAGTTGTAGAAAATTATTTTCTATTAGAGGTATTATATAGGTATTATTATATAGATATCAGTATAGTTCCTTGAAAATACACTTTTTCAGATGAAAACTAAGATTTTTTCTTTATTTACTTGAGCAGAATACAATACCATATCTCATAATATGATAAATAAAACTGGACTTGGGAAAAAAATACTGTACTTAGTAACTGCAAGGATTACGCTGAAATATAGCAGAGTGTTTTCAGGCCATTTTCCTCCTGTACACACCTGCATGGCTACCCAGTCAGTTGCACTTAGTTCTCCTCACATTTATTTGTATCCAAACACTTTGGTCTTTCTTTGGATGAGCACTAGTTCCTCAGTAACTACTCTGCCTCGCTATTTAATAGAGTGAGCATATTCATTGTCACCCTGAGGATGTATGCTATTTTTCCTGGAATTGCCTCGATTTCAGGGTTTGGTTTGGTTTTGAATCCTTGTATTTTCCTTAGCCCTTGTGCTCCAAGGCCTAGAGCATGTCAGAATTAAGGAGTTGCTTGTCCATGCCTAAAAGCCACATGGATCTAGGAGCAAGGTATCCTTGGCCCCAGCCTTTCCAAGGGGCTCATACTGATAGGCATCATCTCGCACACTGGTAGAATAAGGAAGTGCAGTGATGTCACCTTATTTTCTGGTAATTGTAATGCTGAAAAAAATTGTCCCAGAACCATTTTTTTTCCCTTCATTTGTGATGCTTGATGCTCCAGAAGATCATTCTCCACCATTCTCAGAGAAGTTGCAAAACTTCTGCAAAAAAGAGATGTGAGACTCTGTAAGGGCCTGAACCATGCTGTAGATCCCTGTTGATTAGAGCAAGACAAGTTCTGCTGTTTCCTTTTGTAAGGAATGTAGAGAAAACCTGGATCTAAGTTAACGGAGCGTGGAGTGGGAATAGGAAGTTATGAGAATCAGTTTGGCTTTGTCCTTCATGCTCTGTATCATAGTTTATCATTAAATCAATCTGTAGTAAAAATCATTTGCTTTTTTTCTGTGTAAGAGAAATAGTTATAGGAACAGGTAGTATAAAATGCTGACTGGGAACTATATTTGCCCATTGGATTAAAATATATCTGTTTTTAATTAGAGTGATTTAAAATTAGATAGAATATACAGGTGAGGAAGATTTTTAGCTAAACTATTTATGAGGTGCAGTATGAATCATCATAGGAGCACTGGGGAAGTAAGGCCAAGGTAAGTTAGGAAAAGCAAGCGACAACTTCTGGAGAGAAGAAAAATAGTGTGTCTTACAGTGTTGTCTTTACCTTGTTTTTCTGTTATGAAACACTGTCCATTCTAACTCACGGTATCTATTTTTCACATTAAATAATTTTCTTATTTTTAATTCCTATTGCATATAACAAGCCATTATAAATAATAATTGACATGAGAGAAATTGCTACTGTAACTATCCTGCCTAATTTGTTGTGCATTAACATCACTGATAATATCAGCCAGGGCCTGCAATAAGTATTTACTATTTCAGTAATTCAATAATTTCTGTTAAATTCTTTATGCTGGTTGACTGTGCAGTTTCATGAGTCCAATACAGGATATTTTAGATATTACATAACCTGTAATTGATTTGAAAATTGATGATCTTTGGTATTTTTCCTCTTGAAAGTAGTTGTATTTTATTTATTTATTTATTTAAGTGTGTGTGATTCTGGAGGATTTTTTTCTGATTGTTATAATTGAAATATTTCTGTGGAGGTAGAGAAACAGCAGCAGGCTTTTCAGTATTCCAGTTTGAGAATATTTTTACATGCAGTATAGATTAAATTGCAAATAGATGTCGTGCTCCTAGAAATTTGCTTATTGCATTTGACTCTGTGACTTCGGTTTGGGACTTTGGAACTTTTGTCCTCTATTTATGAAATGTTCTCTGTTTTCTTAATATGTGGAAAATGTCTTTTTGCAGTCTTAAGGTGCAAAGGTCAGCTATTTTTGGTCTACTGAATAGTTCATATTTATGTGATTCTGTGATTTGCTATATTTTTTTTTCATTTTTTTTTCAGTTTCCTGACAAAAGTATACAGCATCTTGGAATGTATTTTGCATTGTTTTAAGATATACCATAGTTGCCTTAACTTTTCATTATCCTTATGACATTGTAGATCTTCCTAGAGTGTGACTGTTTTGGTGAGAAATTTTGATATTGATTATCCTAAATTTTATAGCAACATTTATTACGGCTATTTTTATAGTCAGCAGTAAGTCATAGAGGTATGTTGTGCCCTTTGTGCCGTTGTGAACATTAGTTGGTACAGCTCTGTGATAAATTTGGGAACAAATTTAAATGCTCAATTTGTGCTGGAAGCTTTCACCATTAAATTGTTTTAGGTACAGAAGTGTCAAAATATTTAAATGTTGCTTTGCTGTTTAATTTTCAGTTAAATGAATTTCATGAAATGTCCTTGGTATTCTCTGAGCAGTAAAGATTTATGTGCAACACTAATATTGAATTTCTTTTATCTTCGAGTGATTAACCAGACAATCCCTTTCCTCTCTCTCTCTCTTTTTTAAAATAAATTTATATTACTTACAAAAGTAGAATTCTCTACTGTTGGGATATCAAAATCTCTTTAAGTTTACTTTATGTCAGTAAGTGTATGCTATTTCTTAAAATGCAGGGCATATATTCGGTTATCATAGTGGAGATGCAAAGAGATGATAGTTGAAATTAAAGCTGAAATGTCATACAGTTCAAATTTTAACATTAGCTCCATAGACCCTGAAGTTTTTTAGGAATATTATTGTAATAATAATATAGCACACTTCAGATTGCTTCATTAATGAGCCACTTTTTGGAATATGCTGCTCATTGTGAAAAGATGAACAAAGCTGCATTGCACAAAGGAAAATATGTATGAGTCGGGTTTGGGTTTTTTTGATTTTTTAAAATTAATTTTTAGAGTTAAATAAGAAACAGATCAGACCACTCTGCCTATTGCTTACTGTAAATGCAAAAATATACTGGCTGTGATTTAGAAAATGTTGAATGTGGATAGCTTAGTCTATTAACATTGATTTAGCTAATACAAAATTTCCTGCAGTTTGGGTAGAATTCTTGGATAATCAGGTCTTTAAAAGCTGATATCAACTCTGCTTTCTTGCAAAAATAAAAATTTAAAATAGCTACAGACCAAAAAATTAAAAAAAAAAACTTGTATGTGTTTACAGAATCTGTCTGATACATTACTTTGTCAATATTTCAGTGTTTAACTCTACTTGGCAATGTTAATATATTATACATGCTGCAGAAGTCTATATCAGCACCTCACAGTGTTTCTTTTAATTTTTTTCATTTAAATTTAGGGTTCATTTGATCAAAGACAAAGATGGCATAGATGATTATTTGGCGAAGAATATCAAAGGGCTGTCAAAACAAGAAGCTGCTGCGTAAGTTGGCTTTTTTGAGGCATTTTAACATCCACTAAGTTTATTGTTTCCTTTGTTTCTAGTCATCGTAATCATTTAAATTTAAAGTTCCCGAGGCCCTACCCTTTTTAGTGGAATTTTGCATTTAAAAATTAAAGTCGATATTAAATAATGATGGTTCATTTCTCCTGATCTTAAATATATCAAAGCGTTTAACTCCTTGGTTTTATTAATTATTTTATTTACCAACATATTATATCACGTTTGTAACATTATTGTTAAGACTATATCAGTAATTGTTTTTGAAATTGTGCTTTTTATTTTTTGCTTTTTCTCTCTCTCTCTTTTTTTTTTTTTTTTTTTTTGAGTCTCTAGTATATCTCCTCTGGGGTTGAAGCTTAGTGTACAAAAATGCATGTTCTTGTAATCTTGAATTATTATTTAGCCAAGCCCAAATGCTGACTTCTGCAGGGAAGTTTAGTACACCATTAGTTATTTAAAAACTCAATGAGTGAAAGCAATCTAGATAACTTTTGATTTCTTACAACTAAGGTATTTACATTGGGAAGTTACAAGAGACTACCGACTGACTTATTTTCCCGTACTCTTTTAACAGATCTTGGTTCAGCACCATCAAAATTAATGAAAGAATCTAACAAATCTGAATTGCTGGTAGCTTAAGTGAGATGGTTTATTTATTTCAATATTTAAATAATAAAAAGATGCATATACAAGGGCTCTAGGCACATTAACAATTAATATTGCAACATCACCCTTGCAGCATAAAAACTTCCTGTCAATCAGGCAGGAATTCAACTAGCCGGTCTCTTGCACAACATGCTTCCTTTTCACCTTCCTTAAACTAAGAGTCTACATTCAAACCATTTGTGAAACAGTCTCTAACTGAATTATAGAAAATTCTCTAATTTAAGTTGTT
Organism: Tinamus guttatus; assembly: GCF_059628265.1. Lineage (NCBI taxonomy): Eukaryota > Metazoa > Chordata > Aves > Tinamiformes > Tinamidae > Tinamus > Tinamus guttatus. The sequence goes on along the minus strand of NW_028288781.1, from coordinate 4,750,877 downwards.
ACTCATATAGTAACATACACATTACTATACAAGTTGCATACAAGTAACATAGGAATTACTATAGAAATACCATATACAAGCTGTTACTTGTATAGTATCCTAAAACCCTAACCTATAACACTCAGCCAGCAGACCGACTTTCTTTTACCGGAATACATCTGATTTATCTTTATTTTCACAATGGTAAAGTGATAAAGATAACGCGAATTTAGGCTGTCAGCACAAGGCTTGTAATGTATCTGGTCTGATGGCCTATCAGAGCAATCTGTCTAACTTGTGGCCCACTTCTCTTATTTGAATTAGGGTTAGGTTGAATTAGGGTTAGGTGGTGAACTAAAGATTGGTTCAGTGGTTCCTAACTAAGGATTGCTTCACGATTGGCCTGCATAGGACTCTCTCTATATGTCTTCCTGGAGATTGCCAAATGGATTTTGTTCAGTGTTTCTCTTTGAGAGATTGTCTTGGTGGCCACAGTGTGTGGGAGAGAGCAGCCTTAGAGCAGGGGGGAAAGTGAGTCGGAGGAGAGGCGGGAAGCACTGCATTGCCAATGGGCCAGGGTCTGGCTCTGGTGGCACCCTTAGCCGTGCTCATGGTGTTGTCACGCTAATCATGCTGGCTGCAATAGCTGCTTCAGAGGACCCCGGTTACAGGGAGGGCAGCTGAAACTGGGTTGTCACCTCCGTCAGTCTCCATGAACTGGAATGATGTGAGCAATAGATCTGTCCCCAGCACATTTTTTTGTCAAAGGGTCCTGGGCGCAGTAGGGGTAGCGACATTTCCCTGCAAAGTGGGGAGGAGCACTAAACCACAGCAGTGAGCAAGCTCACGTTGTGAGCAGGCGCAGGAATCATGCATTCCTTCATGGTTACCCGTGTTCTGTCCCAGCCATACAGCACCACAGGAGCCAGCAGCCTACAGTCGTTGCAAGTTGACTTTCCTTACCAGTGAAGAAAAACTCTTTCTGTCTTAGCCCCAGTGGATCTTCACAGTGTACTCACCATGCCAGGGACAGATGTGTTTTCTCTGTAATTGTACAGGAAGTCACTGCCATTTTAGGAAAGCCTTAGAGCTTCCAGGTACGTTTTACTGCTCTGTTTTGACCAGGTCAACCTTTTACTGTATATTTTTAATTAGGAAAAAGAAAAAACACCCTGGTAAGATTTTCGTTTTCTTCAAACTCCACACTCTTTCAGAGTTTGATGGTAAAGGGGAAAATAGCACAGAAATCTGCAATGAAGAGGGAATTTTATTGTCTGATCTACAGTATATAGACAAAGAGGGGTTTCATTGTAACAGTTTTCTTCATGTTTCATAATATTTTCAAAATACTATATTATTTCATAATATTTTAAAAGTTATCCAAGCCTTTTTAGAAATTAAAACTGAAATACCATATGTGTTCTGGTTTATCAGATGTTTTAAGTACATCTTTTAAAAGGTTATATGTATGTTCTGTGTAATTAATTATTCTTTGAATGTTTGTTAATAATAACTCTGGAGGTGCAAAATTTCTGTAGCAAAAAATGATAACAAACTAGCAGCTACACAGTTGTGTTAGTATTAGGCTAATATAGCTATGCAAAACCCTATATGCATCAAATGTAATTTTAAACTAATTTATAAAATAAGACTAATATATATCTGTAAATGATCTCACTGAAATCAATGTTATGCTTTGAATGGCTCAGCATGCAATAGATGATTTTTATTAAAAAGTAAGAGAAATGGTTTACAATCTGCTGTGTGTTTTTAAAATAATTTTTCCTTCCCCAAAGTAGATTATTGCCTTTTTGTATAAGAGAATGCAATATTTCTCTTGTGGTGCAAAAATAACTTGTTCTCTATATAAATTTTGCACAAATTTTAAATAATGTACGATCAAGGTTTCTTTCCCTCAGGACAAATAATTGTTTTGAAATGTTTTGAAATTGGAGTAGAAAGCAAACAGTTTTAAAAGTGTGATAATGTTGTAGAATTGAGTCAACAAATCAGGTTATCAATATTTTTAATAGAAGTTTACTTTTTTGAACTAAAGTAAATAATATTCATTCCCATTGCTGCTGACAGCAGTTACGCACATGCAGGTAAGTGGTACAATATTTTTAGGTATATATTCATTGGTGTTAGAATGTACTGATGCATGGTTCTCAAATCTGGTGTCATGAGTCCTACATCCTCTGTACTCTAATTGGTACATCATGCTGATGGGAGGGATCTGGGGAATTTCTGGGTTGAAAAGTTGACTAGTGTACCAATAATGTAGCTACTAGGATTAGATTGATTGTGGTGCCATTTAAAAAGGAAAACATTTTCAAGCAGTTTGCTCATATGGAGATTAATTTAATCATTGCGTTAATTCATTATTTTGTCAAGAAAAATTCTCATAGTAATACTCCTGCTTAAAATTGAACACCCTTTGTTTTTTCAGTATGTATTAGGGAGATATTATTGTACTATGTTTTTTAAAGAATCTTATGGTTAGTAGCATGTTTATGGAAACTGCAGTGTTCTTTAAAATTATTTCCTAAAATAATTTGCTAAAAAATATTATGAAAAATTAAGATGGAAATGTTGCGGTTATCATTCTAAGTATTGTATCCTGTTCCAAATTTAAGCAAATGAGAATAATGCCTTTAAGTGGATTTGAGTTATAATATCCCCTATCTGGAAAATGCAGAGAGATTTTTAGCAGATATTTCTATATAAAAATTTTTGACCTAGTCAGATATGGTAGAAGAGGAAGACAATTACTAGAGAAAGATACTACTTTATATTGAAACTCGATGTTGCTTTTTTTGTTTTTGTCCGTTTTTTCTTCCCTTCATTTATCCTGGATTTTTTTTTCCTTCTCTAAGACTGCAACTTGAAATTGAAAGTGTGGAACACAAAGTTGCAAGTGGAAGCAATTCCTGTTAATGCAGAATGTGACAGCATTCTTGCCACAGAATTAGGCTTGTATAAGCTTGCAGGGAAGTTGGTTGACTTCACTGGCTTTCAGTTTGTTTTCCATTATGGTTTCTGTTCTTGGTCTATCTGATTCATCAAATTATTAATGGCTCAAAATCAGATACAGTGAAAATTGAAAATTACCCTTATAGCTGATCTCAGAGTCACAAAGTTTGTGATGAAGTGTGAAGTAAGGTAGTTTTCATTAAAAGCTTGATTGAAGAACTGAATCTTCACATGAGATTGGAGTCTAGAATGTTATTTAGGGTACCACTTAGAATTCTTAATTACCAGAGCTGAATAATGTCATTCTTGCTTCCTAAACTTCTTTTGTCAAGGTCAGAATGATCAAGCAAAAGTTCTCCTCAATACACCCAAAACCATGCAAAGAAGACCTAAAGACTAGAAAGAGAGACTTGGAAGTCTTTCTCATGAGAACAGTTTCAGTTAGTAGCAATGTAAAAATATTTCATTGCTGATCTTACTAGGTGTATTCCTGTGAATCAAAGAAGGGACTTAGAATCGTCCTAGTGTCCTCTCTCTGTAGTCACTTGTAGTTATGTAATCTTGACATCTAAATAATATATAAAGAAAGTATGACTGAGATGCATATGCAGAAACAACTACTTTAAAATAAGGTGAATAATACTTTTAAAATATCTGTTTCTCTCACACTGTATCTGTGTTATCCCTCTTGTGAGGAGGTGGGTCAGTGTGTTATGGAAAGCTTTTTGGTGATAAATTGGACAGTAAAGACATGCCCTGATCAGAGTTGTCTGGGCAGGAGACATCATCATCATTTTGTGTGTGTGTGTGTGTGTATATATATATATATATATATATATATATATATATAATCAGATGTTTTTGAGATTTGGGGCTTGTTCTGCTTAGAATTTACAAGAAGACTGGTGCATTTAAAGGTTGTCTTGGACACAAAGAGGCAAAAACTTTCAGTCTCCAGCGTGCCCCCAGAGCAATGTCTGCCAGCTCAAATAATGCCAGCAAGATCAGTTATTAAACTACTTTGCAGCATGTGCAAAGGTGGGTCTCAGCTCCCCTCACAAGTTTCTGCAGCATTTTATTTAGGAAGGTGAAAGGATTTCTATGTTCTGCAGCTTTTTTGTCTGACCAGAGTGTGGCCATCTGTAGAAAACAGCATCCTTCAAATTCTAGGGTTTATTTCTAAGAAGTAGGGACTCAAAGAGGTAAAGGTAATAGACATTCTGCTTTGCTTTTCCCAGTGAATTGTGATGTTGGAATTCTCCAGAAGGCTGGGTGGGACCTTCAAATTTTGGAATCATTCCTCAGCACCTTCGTATTTTAGGAAATACCTTTATGATAATTTGAAAGGAAGGAAAGTAGTAAACGTGACCCCTATATTATGAGCTTTTGAAAGAATTAAACTTGAACTTCATGATTTTCATGACCTCTATAAAATCAATCAATGTAACTTCATAGATGATCTGTGGCATCTTTTCCTCAACAAATAGGTTGGGGCTTTCAGTTCATCGGCAAACTTACTATACTGGTAAGCTTTCTTTACCTGAGATCTTCACAGGAGGCTTACCACTTTGGACACGTATAATAATATCCATTTAGGTTTGGGAATTTGTGTTGTAAGATGGGTTTTGACCATTTGCATGTGGGGCATCCCCCGCAAAATTCATTAGGAGGTAGATCTATATAAAGTGAAGATCCCAAAGGGTAGGGGTGCCACTGAGGATAAGGGCTGGGAAAATTATGTTGTTTGTGTGGGGTTAAGGCAAAGAAGAAGGAGACACAACTGCTATTACAAGAATGCTTGCACAAGGCGGTTTGAGATCCAGAGCAGCTGAGGTGTAGGGAGTGTTCTGCTTTCTTGTGGTATTTCAGCCCTTGATGGCACAGAACTTGGCTCTAGTGATACACAGATTCAGGCTGCTTCCACTTCTATGCACAATGGAGAGAGATAGGAGAGCTCCAGGGAGCAAAAGAAGGACATATTCAAAAAAAGAAGAAAAAAGAGAGCACAAAGTTGGCAGCTTCCTGGCTTCCATATTCGGGTCCTACAAAGATTTTGCTGTTCTTTCTTTTCTTGCTGATGTCGGTCTTTGGATGTGATCTATAGCATGAACACCTTATGACCCTCTTTCGTTACATTACCATGGTTTAGAACTGGTAGAAATTTGTGTCAACTCATTTACATTTTACAAAGATACTTTTTCAGTTTTTAATATCAAAAAATATGGAGAAAGGAAAATCAAATCCAAAAAAGTATCCTTTCATAATAAAAGAAATATTAAATTAAGGCTCTCTGTCCCAAACTCCCAGCTGATGTGATACTTGTGTAGAGGGAAATAGCACAAGTTACTTATTGAACAGATTGATAAATTTTAAATTTCTTTGCTATTGCTTTTACAATATTATTTAAATATGTATTTTTTCCATCTGAATAATTCCTAAAAATCTAGCTTGTCATGATCAGGATTCATTAAAAAAAAAAAAAAAAAAACTTTCAGAAAGGGACTTTAGTACTTAGAGGCACATATTTTTGGTCAAATGAATAATCTGTGTGAATTTCAGGCATGGTAAACATATGATTTAGTAGGATTAGGCAGTGATCTAAAGAACAGAACTGTGTGGGAAGTGAATGGTTTGCCTTTCCCGAAGAAACTTCTCTGTGCATTTGTGTAATGTGAAAGGTTTTTCTTGAAAAGGTTAAAAAAAGTTCTAATCAACTTCTGTACATTATGTAGAACTTCATTTTCTAAACTCTGCAAAAGAAAGTTTCATATTTAATGGGAAATCATGAATTATTCTATTTATTATCTACTTCCTCCTTTCAAAGACATGATCTGGATAAAAGGCGGGGTGAATAATTTCAAAAAATACAATACATTTTTAATGGGAAGGTGCAAACTACAGATTCTCATGACTATTAGCAAGTATAGAGGAAACAGAATTTTACTTGCAAAAACTCATCAAACTCTTGCAAAGATAAAATACATGACATACTTTAATAAAGAAGAACACAGTGAGCTGAAGTTTTTCTTTTTTATGTAACTTGTTGTTTTTACTAAGTTTGGTCTTACAGTTTTTGAGTGCTTTCTTTATAGTTCAACAATATTTAATACTGATGATAATGCACAGGCTGTACACAACTGACTGCTCTTTCTAAAAGAGACCGCAGAGGTGAAGCATCTGCAACACACAGAACAAGTCTGAAATCGAGAAAGGCAGTCTCATTTGCCGTGCTATAATGATGACTTCCTTGTACTTCTCACAGCGAATGCTTTGGAACTGTGCAAAATCTCTTTTCTTCTCTTTAATCTGTTAAATTAATCTCTGTGTGGAGTGTTTGTCGTTAGATTATTGAGTAAGTTTTAGTGGGAACTTGAATCTGATAACATAAACAAATGCAAAACCACTGTCGGAATTGTTCCTAGCAATAGCATGATAATAAAGGCATAGCCTTGTACAGTGCTTTGTGCTAATCCGTAGCTTCAGCTTGAGAAGACACAGTAAGACAAAACTATCGTTATTATTTTCTAATATAATTTTACACATTGGAACATGCTGAGAAGTTTTAAAACTTGTCCAATATTGCGCAAGGCATAGGAAAAGGGTTCCAAGCTGTGAAGTTCCTGGCTCTTAGTCCACTAGATCAGCTCTGAAATCAAGGGGAAAAGTTAAGAAATACTTTGCTTTTGAAAATGATAGTCTGAAAAAAATTCTATATTAATGAATATTCTTAATTATTCCAATACTTACATTCACTTTAAGTGTCATCCTTTGATGTTTATAATTGATTAATTTTTCATTTTATGTAGTACTGAGGTGGCAGTGTAGCTTTGAACAAACGGAAGAGAGACCGAAATACGTGTTCGGTGCAGGATCTTACTGACAGGTTATGCATCTGCTTTTGATTACATGATTTAGGTAATTGTGTTTTTTGACTACAGTTGTACACTGTGATTACTTATGCTCACAGTTTTTGTACCTATATATTGATAAAGTATATTCTATAAACTGCCTGTATATTTTCTGATGCACTTTATTTTCAGCTTTCCATCAATAGTTTTGAATAGATAGATTCATAAACAGTCTCATACTTACAATTATCTACATTTTTACTAAAGTAATTCCAGGGAGATGTTCTTCTAATTATGTGTACAACTTCAATATTTTTTCTTTATCACTTAGGGTATGGAATTCTTTTTATAACATTTAGGGGTTTCATTGAAGGAAATGTATGCTTTTCGTATTGGGAGATTAGGCACTGCAGGTTTATATTTTGCAATCAGTACACAGGCACTCTCCCCCGATCACTTAATTCTCAGTTTTAGAAACAAAAAAAATTTGATGTGTAAGCTATTACTACTTAATAGAGTTTACCGTACTTTCACATCTTTCATTTAATGAGATTACTATATTCTACAATTTAATATATTACTATCCAGTAAATATTTTATTAAAAGAAAAGCATTTAAGCAGAGAGTCGTTAAACTAGGATTAAAGGGGACAGTGGCCTGAATAAATTAAGTAGCTTTGTATCAGTTGCAGTATGTGATGAAAATATGCTGAGTACGCTGGCCTGGTGAGGGCTTGACTCTCCAGACTACTTAAGCAAAAGTATATATGTTTATTCACTGAGCTTGGATACTTAGACTACTCAGACATGTTTTTAAATTAGGTGTGCCCCTAATTTTGGTTGTTTGTAGCCTTACACGTGATGGTGTGGATTGCAATAGTGCAAGTACATGTTTTTATAGCACTGTAACCTCACTGCATCTCTGAACGTCCAAGAGATGAAATCTTTCAGCTTTCATATATAAATCCATACGTCTTTAGGCAATTAGACTGTATATTGCTATAATAGTCCTACTTTATGGTTACATACTTACCTTGCAGCTAAGTTTAAAAAAAAAAAAGTGTTAAGTGCTTTTCATGTTCAGCAATGCCCTGCAAAAATGTAAACTTTATTTTAATGTTAGTCATTAAAAGTGTTACAAAATCATTTGTTTGGAAGGTCCAGCTATAACTAAATAATAATTTTCCTCTTTTGATTCTCAGAAGAAGCACTCTGAAAGTTTTAACCCTTATAGCATGCCTGGCTTTGCAATGTTCTGTGTTGTATGTTTGTTTTTGCTTAATACAGATAGATACTCAAATTTTAGTGAGGCAGTTCTGGTGTCTCCTTGTTTATACTGTGTCTGTTTTCACATAGGTTAAGTGCAAAGTAGTTTACTACATGTAGGCTACGTTTAAAATTTTCATTTTCTTGTAGTTTTGTAAACAGGAAATATACAGGCAATTTTTTTTTTCCTAATTTTTGATAATTCATTTCCAGCAATTTACCTGCAAACAATGAAAGGAAAGCCCAAAGGAATGAAATAGTAATTATTTCACACTGCAAGTACACTGCAGTATTTTGTATTGTATCACTGCTTAGCCCATGCCATTTTAAGCCTTACAAATGAGATTGTTGCATGTACTTGTAGAAAAATCAGCAGCTGGCATTAACCTGTAGTACTTAACTAAATCTTAGAAAGTCTAACAGTAGGAACCCTGGTATGGTAAAAATAGTCTCAGCTGAAAATGACAGCCTTATTTTTCCAACATACACTCATTGATTTTTGCCTGTATTAAGCTCATGACAAGTAGTTCTGTTATAATATATTGAATATTTTGATTATTCTAAATAGCAGTGCAAGTCTTTTAGCTTTATTTATTTGTTTCCTCCCTTTCAAAGTAAAAGGTAGAATGCAAGGGTAGCCTCGTTGCATGGGATTTGAAGTTAAAAGGAAGATGGGACAGTACTGCCCTGATCACCAGGTTTTGCTTAAGATTCTGCATAATACAATGCAGAGATCAATATTTATCATCTTTATACTGGTGAAGAAGGATTCGAATCACATTTCTGTGCTGAGGCAGATTCCTCAGTATGACTGGAGGTGTTGTTAGAATAATAATAATAATGAAAGAAATATGTGTAAGAAAATTATACAAGTAGCTGTATAGTGTAAGTAAAGTAAAATGCCTGTAGCAATATCCAGGTGTATTTGAAGTACCTGCTATGTTAACAGCAGCAGTGCTTTCTCGAGCTTCCAGATCCATGTTCTCTGGCTGCTAAAACCTACATGAAAATCATCTCTATGCTGCCACTAAAATGATAGCTTCAGCTTTTGGTGATTGTTTATTTTGTACTGAAAAAATGTTCTGATTTCTTTCTCACACTCAAGCAGAATTTTAGTGCCCCTTGTGCTCTGACGTCCTGGCTGCTATGCCGACGGCGTGGTCACTCCTTCAGGCACCCTGTGTGCACAAACGTCTGGTTAGGTCAAGCAGGCGCGGGGTGAGTGTGTAGTCAGATGAACAGATAACTCGCAGCATCACCTATGTTGGTGTTAATTATATCCCTCAGATGTTGAAATTAACGGATTAAAAAACAAACAAACAAAAACAACAACAAAAACCCTTAAATCCGTTGATTAAAGTAGGAGCAGATGAATCAGTCCCTTTGTTTTAAGCGTAGTGTTAAATGTATATCTATGTCCCGCGTTTCACTAAACAAATAATTCTTTTTCAAAAGCGTTTCTGGGATCCCTTCGGCCCGCGCGGCAGGCGGGGAGCCCCGCGCTGTGTCCGGGCGCCGGGGGAGCCCCGGCTCGGCGCCTGCCCGCGGCCGCGCGCGCTGCAGTTCTGCGCGTCGCCAGGAGATGCCCCCAGAGACCGCGCAACCTCCGCGACGGGGCCGCCCTCCGCGAGCACGCGGCCGCTCCGCGCCCCTTTGCTGCCTTCGAGCAACCGGGTTGCTTAAAGGAAACCTCAAATTGGCGTGGACATAGTGTAGAAAAACAAACACACCGGCTTAACGATATGTCTCAATTACTCTGTTGTGTGGTAAGGTTCAAAAGGCAGTAGAAGCATCGAGTGAAAGTTAATGGTTTTTATAAAATATGTGCATTTAATTAGGTATCAGTTTTTGATATTGATATTAGGAATAAAATAATCTTCACTTATATAAAACATAAGTCATTCCATTTCAGCTCTCCATTTACATATTGCATGGTATTATAAAGACACAATATGCAAAGACAAGCACTTGCTCGGAGCAGTTACAGCTTGTTTGAAGATACAATGAAAAGTTTACTTCTGTCACCCAGTGCACCTCTTTCCAAAAACATTGTTGTTGGAAAAATATTGCTACCGGTTTCAGCCAGAAGCACTTTGATAATTGAAGCAATTTCAGAATTTGTTGCAATGTGGAGCGCATGGGCAACGCCAATAATCATTCATCCCTGTAATATCATTGAAGCCTATCCCTATTTTATCCTTCATGTATGATCAGTCACTGACAGCTTATATATAACTGTAACTTAAGAATACAAGTGTATTATTTTACTCTTCAAGTATTTTTCTGTTTTTAGATAAAACTTGGTAAGATAGCTTTTTATCTTTATTCTTTATACTTACCATGTATACTTACTTGTAGATATGAATATCTACAGCAGACACAGTTATTTACCTTTTATAAATGCAGTTATGCTTGCCTAAGAAAAAGATGTGACCCGTGCGATATGCTTATTTCAGTATTACTTCAGTTTCTTTGATAATTGACATTGGCTTTTTTTAAAAAAAAAAAAGATGAAATACTTTTTAAAAGCTGACTGATTTTCCTGCATGTAAATGTCTGCATATGTAAATAATTGACATAATTATGTCAATTTGTGCTGTTTATGGGGAAAATGTGCTAAAATACACTGAACTGCAGCAAATACGTTACATGGACACAGGTTTTTCTGTTTATATAAAAATTAATTCTCAGCTAGTATTCAACGTCAAAGTTTAACTAAATGATACTTTGATAAGTAATTTTATGATGTTTTAACATACTTTTTTTCTAATATATCTGCTCCTCTAATACATGTACACACACATGTAAATATATATATTGCATTATATGAATAAATAAATGTGTATGTAAACTATACAGACTGTGATTCCACTGCTTTGAGTTATCTTCCTGTAGATTTCAGTCTTAGGTCTGTGTAAGACGGTAGAATTTTTCACCTTTATTCGTTAACTTCCCTTTAGTTGAATAGAAATATAAAAAAAGGAGTGGAGAATACACTGCAGTACACTGCACTAGCTTAACGTAATATCTGCACAGTGTTTCGAAGCTGTATATCGTGAATTCGATATATTCCAATTATAGCATATTGTGACAAATTAAATCTTAAATGTTTGAATGTATTTCTCATTTACTTTTAGAAAAGAAATGTTGCAAATGTTTGCTGATACAAAATGCTTATACATTTTCCCTTGTGTGCATGTATAATATGTGTTTTTCAATCTTGACAAACACGTATTTATATTCTAAAAAAAAATTCCATGCTGTCTAGCCCAAATCATGTCATGTATCTTTTAGAATTGTGTAATATTTTTCTGTTCAGTTCTGCAATTGAAATGTAAGAAAAATACATGTGCAGCATTCATCTGCGTCTGTGTAATAATTAATAGATTTTGTTTTAATGGCATGAAATGTGAAATAAACAGCATGGCTTATTCACATATTAAATCTCATATTATTGGTTATTCCGTGGACATTTAGCTAAGACGTTTACACCGTTTCCATGTTAAAGAATTGCAGTAGCTCTTCTTAAGCTAGAAACATTAGTCTCATTAGAGATTAGTCTATTGCTTAGAATGAGGCTCATCTGAATTTATTATATGCGCTGCAAATCTCAGTTTTCAAAATTGTTTTTCTTTTAAAGACTCGAGAATTTGCAGTTAAATACATTTAAATCCAAAAATACAGCTTCTAGATTGTTTCCCAATTCTGCAAACCTTTACATATGTGCGTTGCAAGCAGTCCCACTGGGCTCATAGCTTGTTCCAGGATGGGATGCAGTGATTTCTTCATGCCACGTGGAAGAAATATTTGGATTATTTCCGGAAATACTGCCTCAAAAGATCAATTACCTCTTGAAAATATTTAATCATGCATCTTTTTGATATGTATATCTCATCAGTGTTTATGAACTTTGATAAAAATTTATCATTGTAGCTCTATGGAAATATGATTGGATTTTAAAATGGGGGAGAATCATCAAACTTCTGTATCAGGATACCAATCCCAGCTGAAGTTATATGCTAAACAGAAGCAAAATAATATGTAATGATTGTGTTTCTGGCATAGCATTTGTTTGACGTTTTAAACCAAGCCATCATAACCTCCAGCAAAACTACTTAACATATACATTGTTTGGCATGCAGAATGTGCTTCATTTTTCCCTGTACACTGTTTTAAAGCAAACTAAGAGTTTATTGTGTTTCCATAAACTAATGTTAACATCTCTTCCCTGTTTCCCTCCACCTCCCCAGTCGCTCAGCCTCTTTGGCCAGTACCAGCTGAATGATACCGGTGTTGTTTTAACGTTTGCAATATGTATTTGGGTATTGACTCACTGTTGCTATATTTACTTCCCTAGGGTGGGACCTCCTTAATCATATATTAACAGAACGTTTTTTGAGTAGAGGAGAAAATATCCCTTCTCCACTGGTGAGCTGCAGAGGTCTCTTCTTGAAAACTGTTTTAGTATCTGTACTTATTTAGTAAGGTGGAGAACAGAATACAGGCTGAAAGGATTGAAATCCCCCTTTCTTATTCCCAGTTGCAGGAATTCATACAAGAAGAACATCTGCATAGACATGCTGCGACAGGGTTATCACAAGTCCTTCTCGGAGCTCTTCGCTCTGATACAGAAGTGGAATGCCTTGAGGGAGGCTGCAGGGCCTGGGTCAGCCATATGGCAGCAGCCGTCCCTGGAGGAGCAGCCTGATAAGCTGGATCAGCTTTACCACTTCCTGACCAGGGCCGAGGCCGCGCAGCGAGCAGGTAAATGCGGGGGCTGTGGGTAGCCCAGCAGCGGGAGCCACAGCCGCCAGTGCCTCGGGGAAGCTTCCAAATTGTTTCATGTATGAACTGGAAGCATTACTGCATCCTAGCGCATTTCAGCCTTAGTCAGCTAAGCTGTATTTATAGGATAAATGATGAGGAGCTGCAGATACCGGGAGAGGGTCTGTGAAGTAAAAGGGGGGAAATATCCAGAGTGCATTATGATATCATTGGAAATGCTTGATATATTTATAGTTCTGGTAACATCTCAATTATTGTCTTATAGTTTCATTATTTATTATCATTCTTTCTCTATTGATTTGGAGTAGAAAAATTTAATAGGTGAAATGTTGTTTCATGCAGTAATAGTTTTATAAATCTGATTTTATTAAATACCCTGCCTGCTAACTATGTTTGGATTTGTGACTGACTTTAAAAGGATTGTGAACATGTCAAATGAAATGCAGCACATAGATGTAACTTGCCACCTGTGAATTACTAGATATTAGTGAAGACATAACTCCAAATTACTGTGTTTTCTTCTACTGAGTATCCGTTGCTAAACTCTCATGTTTATCATCTGCTTTCACTATAAATAGTAACCTAACTTACTCTATCTTTCTCTTTTGGAATAATTGTAGGAATGGAGGCAGATAAAGCTCTTACTACAATCTTATTTTGTAGCAGAGCCTATTTCATTATAGGTGTCTTGTTTTGTGTTATATTTCAGATATAACAAGGAGGGAAATCTAAAACTAAGCTTGTGAGTTTAGGACCTGAACTTTTTGTCTGAACTTTGGAAACGGAAAACTTTGTTTTAACAAAGCATAAAAAAAAGCTTTACCATCACTCATTTAAAACATGTATTTTATGCTCATTATGAGAGCCAAAAGCTGTCTGTCTTTAATTCACTGTAAATCTAGACATAAAGTTTATCCAGGCCATGCTGAGAAGAATCTTTGAATTTTTCTGGGCTGCAACTAATACCTCAGTAGGTCCCCTGTAACTTAGAGGTGTGCAGGAGAGTGGTTTTGCCTTTGGACTGCCCTGCCGTAAGCATCTCTGCCATTGTTTGACATTGCAAAAGCAGTACATGCAGCCTGGCTTGATGGGCCTGCTTCCTGCAGCTGTCTGAGGAAGCTGCCTGAGTGTTTTACCCTCCTCGCAGGCCTTTGGAGAGGCGAGGTTTTTTTCCATGCTGCTAACTGGTGTTTGTTCGACAGTAGAGTTGGCAGATGTGCCCTCGGAGAGTCAGGGTGCCGCTCTCTGTCCGGATCCAGCTTGTGTGAAAGGCAGAGACCTTGTGTCCCCCGAGTCCAGCATTGGGCTGGGCTGGGCTCCCAGAGCCCTTCCTCTCTCACTGAGGGGAGGTGCTGCCAGTCAGCCGCGAGTTGTATCTTGCCTCTGGGAGAGCGTGTCTCCCTATGCTGCCTGTTAGGTTAGTTAAAACAAAATAAAATAATGAGACGGTGCCAGCAGAGTTGGCAAGGGTACGAGCAGTGCATCTTCACTGAACTGCCTGCTCAGAGTATGGTTTGAGTTTGCTTTTTTTTTACCAGTTTTACCAGCTGCTATGTGAAGGGGCGATTGCTAAGTCATGTTGCTGATGTTAGAACAAGTAATGCTGTGAGGATAATGTATGAATTATACAGTTCATTAAATACTAATTTTCAGTAGTAATCCAGTAACTCTATGATTTTTAATCAAATCGCTTGGGGCTCTGCCTTATGATCTCCTGACAACTTTAGTTGACAACATTTAAGAATTTTTCAGCACTATAGTTCACCCTTCAGCTCAAACTTACCACCCTGTAGCAGACTTGGCAGCAGGTGACCTGCATTTGCTCCTTAGCCATCACAGTTCAAGTTGAAAGTGGCTTGGAAAGCTAAAAATAGTATCTGGGCCTGTGAACTGAGAATTTTATGGTATGGTTGTTACTGCTAATCAGAAAGAGACTCTACCTGTAGACAGGGGTGCTGTCTGACCTAATACTTATGGTAAGAAGATATCTCAAGTATAAAACCGTGGAATACAATTTATAAGCTGCGCTTTTTACATTTTCTTTTAATGAGAGGAATAAATATAATCCATTGTGGTGGCTTTTAAGTGGTGTTTACGTACAGATTACCACTATTTTGACTTAAACTTCATTGCCATATGAAATTTATTTTACCTGGAGAGGTTGAATAAGGAGGTCTTTTCTACTTCAGTGGCTTAACTTACTGTGCCTTTGAAGATCCATGACCACAACCAAATAAACATCTTTTTGCTAAGCTCTCAGGAGAGATAAGAAATTTTGGCAAAAAAAGAAAAAGCTGGTATGATTAAGGAAAATCTTATTTTGCTAAGATTTACAAATCCTCCATTATCTGATATTGTATATACTCACTCCAGTGTTTAGGACTATAGTATATGCATTGGATACATACTTTTTATCATCTTATTTTTGAAGTGAGTGGATATAAAAGACTAAAGAAACCTGTCCTTTCTTGTGGCAAAACTTATGCTTTTGTTCATGAATACCCCGTTAATAGCAGTTGCTTGGCATAGCTAGCAGTATTTTATTACTGTTGTAGGATGCTTTAAATTCTTCCTAGTCTGGACTCTGTGTTCTTTAGTTTATATTATCCTTCTGCTTCTCATAAACTTTATCTGTATGGGGTTTTTTTTTTTTTTTTTTGCTGAACTAATATCACAATCGAGGTCTCTATTATAGTGCCATGTAACCCACCTAGGTTTACCTTGCGTTCAAGAGTATCATATTCTCCCAGCCACCCTGGTATGTTTGAGTCTTATACTAACTGGAACCAGAAATTTGCCTGAGAGATTTCTTCTTGTTGCAGCCTGTGTGCTCTGAGTAAGACTCGTAAATTTTCAGTATTAATATTTGATTTGAGCGTTTTCTTCTGTTACGGACTTGGTTGCAATCGGGAAAGCACAAAAGAATTACACATGGCTAAGCAGAGCCAACTCTGACTCACGTGATCGAGACATAAATGCACCAACTGAGGAATATGTTCATATACCATTCCTCTCACTTACCATGTCAATAAATAACTTTCCCATTTGTTAGGGGAATATCCACCAGAAAATACCCACCAGATATTTTTGGATCATAGGATGTTGCTGTCTTATAGGGAATACAGCAGAGTATGATATTTTAATTTGGTTTCCAGTTGAACAAAATGTGGTTGAAATGGAGAAAATCTTTGTGAAATACTTTGCTTTCAGTTTGGTATTTTAGAATGAAAAAAAATGTTCCATTGGTAATTGCCTATGAGGCCTGTTCTCAGTCCTGTTTCATATCTTCAGTTATCTCCAAACCCAGAAAGTATCAAGCCTCACTGTCTGCGCCAACAAGGTCTCCTTAGCTGCATTTTGGATATCCATCCTGCCGTTCATGCTTGCAGTGTCTTCTCTCAGTTCTGGGTCTTTAATATTCCAGAACATCTCAATTAAGTTTCCAATATTTTGTGTAGCTAATGTAATTTTGGGAAACTCATTTGAAGAACAGCATTTGAACGTTTAGCCATGTGCTTTCTTAACTGCTTCTTGTTTGAAAACAGAATTTGTCTTGCAGGAGCTATTTTGTAACTGCTTGTGTGACTCAGATTTCTCTTTCCTCATTCAGTATCACATGCCAGTGCTTTCCTTTCCTCTTTTATAAGTAGTGGATATAAATGTGGATTTGTTGTTGTTGATAAAAATGCTTTTTCCCCACTACATGTATTCTGTATCAGAAGGAGAAAATTTACTTCCCAAAAATCAGAGAGGTCAATGCTTTAATAACTGAACTACCTATGGGAGATTTTACAGACAAGAGTGTTTACCTATTCTGGTATTTTTCTTCTCCTGGGAGTTAAAGTTCACTTTCACAAAATCTAATGGTCTGACTTTACCACTGTCAGAATAATCTTTATGAGTTTCTAGATTTATAAATCAAAGAGATATTGAATCTAGAAGACAATCTTGCTTTTAAAAGTCTATCTTTTGGGGGTTGTTTTGTTGTGACACCAGTGTATCTGGGTAGCCACTGTCCAAGACAATTAGGGAGAAATGGTTGTCTTTGTGCACTTCTCATTGTTATTCACTGGCAGGATAGGCAGCAGAGGGTCACATTGAAGTTCATTCAATCAAAGCTGTGGCAGCAACAGTAGTCAGCCTCGGGTCAGTTCCATCTCTTGAGATTTGTAGGGCACTACCTGAAGTCATTTGCATAACTTTATGTAATATTAGTGCCTTGATATCTTGTAGCAAAGATTTTAAAGGCAACAAATCTGTATCTTATGTTCTCCCAACAACCATCCAATTCTCTTTCCCCTTACTGTCTTAAAGTAACCACTTGTATGTATCCTCTGGTATCTAAATTCATTTTCACTTAGGTGTAAAGAGGATATAATGTGCATTGTTATCTTACAATATATTAGTGATCACTACAATTATATTTCATCTTTTTCTTTATGTTCATGGGATTATTTATGTAGTTCAAATTTTCATGGGAACCTCTGCCTTGCACTTTTGAAATAAGCTTTATATTAGCACTGTCTTGTGGAGCAATATATATTTAACTTGGGATGAGATAAAACACATCCAAGAATTATCAGCCTTTATTCGCTCATTAAAGGTATCCTAGGTAACATGAGTCTATATCTGTTATATTGGATGAACCTCAAGAATCTCTTATACATGTGTAGATATACAACAGCCTCCCCCACACATACCCCTAAGCCCTTCCAGTATTATATGCAGAGATATGCTTATTTCTAATGTATAAATAAGTTTTGCATAGTACACAGCCTCAAGAGGAACAAAAGACATGGCATTCATAGTCATGAAGAATGCTGTGCTTAAGCAAACATCAAGCTTACATGTTGTTATTTTTTTCTTAAGGAAAAACTTTTAACTTCAGCTGATATTTTAGTACTAACATTTCAAGCTTTAGATGTAAAAGATGAGATGATCATATAGAAGTATTTCTGGGGTATTTCTGCTTTGTATTCTGGGATATTTCTGTTGTTAGGCACTCCAATGTCTTGGAAGGAGTGTTATTTAAAATACTAGAAGTCTGAATGTATATAACATGGCCAGTTTTCAAATAAGTTTTACATATTTTAATGGCAGTTGGTTAAGAAATCATTAAAAGGGTGGAAAAGATGAAATGCCATTTCATTGGTGAAAAAACTGTCAAGAAAATAAATAGGAGAGTAAAATATTACTTAGAAAAGCAAAAGTTAGATAAACAATATTTCCTTGTTGTTTAAGGAGGAGAATAATAAGTTTACAAATCACAGGACAAAAACAGTGAGTGTTCAAGAATGGGAAAATAATATTTCAGCTTGGCTTCAGGAGACTTCAAGCACAGAAAAATTAGATGACCTTGTTCAAAATATCCAAGTTCAGATCAAAAATGACAGAGAAATAACAATATTAGATAATCCACAGTTGAATACTGTGGAAAGGGTGAAGAGGTAATTGAATTCTTTCAAATGTCAGAATAAAGTTCTTCCTGTGCTGTGCCATGTGCTGAAGAGCTTTATTGAGACATTTTGAAGTTAACTGTGGCCACAGACAGCATGAGAGATTTCAATTGCTTCCTAGTAAAACAACACAATTTTTAACTTTGAGACAAAACATACAAGAGATGAGGCTGAGGGAAATGCTCTCTGATTTGGTTTAAACTAAAGAGATACGAGAACATGCAAACGGAATACTGCTTTGAGGAATTAATGTCCTTTGTTTCAAACAACATTGGTAACTTACAGAGGAGATAATTTCTTGATTGCAAATTCTATTCCCTTTTGTTGGTGATGTTGGCTTTTCCTTAACAATTCCTGTCATAAAGAAACCAAAGGAACTGAACACCATCCTTGGATGAAAATCTTTGACATAGCACCATAGTTTGAAAATGGTTAGAAAATATCTGGACTTTGAATTAAATCTTGCCTTTATTGAAATAAGGTTTTTTGTTTTGTTTGTTTTTTATCCCAATTGATTTCTGTACACTGAGGGGTAGGGGTTTTTCTTTCTTTTTCTCTCCTTCTTTCCTTGTTGAGCAAAGCTTACAAATTACAGGTCTCCTGAAAGCAAAGCAACTCTGTCCACATGTCATTCTTTTACCTGTTGCAAGAATTGCGGATCTTAGCTCCTCTCTTACCAACTACCTCAAAAAATATTTTAAGAACATGCTCTTTGGATACGGTCATTTAACAGCCACAAACACAGTAAATGAACAACAAAAATTACAGTGGAATTTAATTAGCTGTTCACACTGAAATCCAGCATGAGCAGAGTTTTGGGAAGCAAATTCATGTAGTTTTGCCAGCAATAAATTCAGCTATGAATTGTATCAATATATGTTATACTTTATTATCTTTTAAATTCTTCATCATCTTGTAGGGAACAAATACTTCAAATTCTTTGGGGAGAGGCAGTTTGATAAGACTTGTCAAGTACCTTTAAGTTTTAGGTCTCTACTGCAAATCAGTAGAGCTTTCAAGTCATCTCCTGAGATTTTTTTTTTAATGTACTCTTCTGAGAGAAGTATCTGTAATTCCATAGAAGCTCTCATTCTGTAATTTTAAATTGTGAATAATGCATTTTGTAATGCTACTTATATTTGGGATCTACAGCATTTATTTTTAATTTTAGGGATCTAGAGTCTATGAAAGGATACTCTGTGGGATGGCTAATTTCTGTGCAAAGTAAATCATAGTTGTTCATTAAGATGAAATGATAAAAACTGGGAAGTAAATGTGTTCTTCAGGTCATAAAGTAAATTTGGGACTTGAGTTTCTTCTGCTTTCCACATCTGTTCTGAGAGCAGTACCTTGATGAACTCTTCACATCTTCAAGATATAAAATTATGGTTTGCCTTTAATTTGTAACAATGATAAGGTAGCAAAAATAAGATTGTAGATGAAAACTGCACACCTTTTCACTAAAATCTTATTTTAAATGTTTAAAATGGCAGGAAAATAACAACGTAGTTTTTGGTTAGCCCCATCATCACAGTTGCTACCATAGACCTGTTTGGAAAGCTGTCCGTGCCTCTTGAGGTGTCAGTGGCCCAGGTGCACCCTTCTCTAGTAGTAGCTGGCTATGCTTTTTGCTCATACTAGCCTCTCTCTTTTGATAAGTCAGTTTCTTACCCAGGTTTCCCATGCTGTGTTGAAATATATACACACATATATATATACACTTTTTTATGGAACTGATAGCAATTTACTTGTTTTGATAGAGTAAGTTTTCACTTTTGTTTTAATTCAGGAGATTAGTTTTTCTCCTTATTTGTTTGGTTGAAAATTGAGGAGTATTTGGTGGTATTTGATTTGTGGATATATAAGTAGCCCTTGTTTTTTCATTATATGGTTATTACTGGATAAAACTTGTGAAAGCTGATGGTTATCTGATGTTTTCACTGTATTTTGTTTTAAAGGGAACTATGAGGAAGTCTACAATAACCAGCTGAACTTGGCCTACTGTTTCAATGATTCTGAGGACAAATGGTTAAGGAATTACTTTTATGAGCAATGCTTTAACACTGCTCAACTAATAAAAATTGATGGTGGGAAGAAAGAGGCACAAGCACATGCAAATATGGGCCTCATCAGTGAGGAACAAGGTAAGTCACTGAGATGAAGATGCTGCATTATATCAGTATTCAGACAGTCATACTTGGTACTTCATGTTTTATAACAGGGTCTATTTTTTTTAAGTTCTGCTTTATGGATTGAAAACATTCCAACTTTGAGCTCACCTAGTCTACTGTGTGACTCAGGTGGAATTTCTTTTCTTAGAAGAGATTCAGATAAATTGAAACATTCTGTGGAAATAGTATAATTCTGATAATAGTTTTGAATTATGAAGTTATCCCTCTTGTTTATAGATTGGTATCATTAGAACTCCTAGTAAGCATTCACTTCCTAATGAACAATCTTTCCTTTCCATAATGCAAATCCTTGGTGAAAATACTATGTAACATACTGGACCTAGGACAGGCACCTTTGGAATTACACTGAGTGTGTTTTTCTTATCTGTCAGTGAACCGCCAGTGTATATGTAGAACATCCTGCAAGAGCTGATTTGCAGACACCTAGCAATAGTGACAAGTGTACTGTGCTTCCATGATGTTCTACTGTTCATTTTAGGCAATGAGAAAGTCTTTAAAACATTCAGTATGTGTCCTTTCTGTCTCCTTTTTGTTTTTTTTCTTTCTTTCTTTTTTTAAATTAATTTTGGCCAGACTTCTTTCTATTTAATAGAGATATCTGATTAAAAATAGATAGCTAAAAATAGGTAAGCTAAATAAAAGATTGACTCCATGAGATGTGCTCTCAACATATTGGTGTTGGTTGTAACACATTTTCATATTTCCTTCAGATGCTTAGGAATAGCTTGTTTGATTATTTATACCAATATTATTTCAGGAATTGAAGCTAAGCTAAACCCAATTTCCCCGTAGATGAGATGTTACTTGCTTTAAAATCATGACCAAGTCATTTTCATTTTTGAGTGAAAAAAATGCTTAATTAGGTTATCTGTGTGATCCTCAATAGAATAAAATAGCATAAGTTACTGGGTATTTCAACCTTTCACCAGGTCCTTCAGATACTGAAAAATAAAGCTGTTATAGGAAGGTGCATTAAAGTATTTCTATATATAGCTTCAAAGGCTTATACGGAGTGTGACTCACTAGTGTTATCTACCCATCGCCTTAAGCCTTTTTAACACTTCTTTTTATGATGCATTAAGCAAAACTTGTCGAATACTTAAATATCCTTAAATCTTCTACAAAAACAGTGCAAGTGCCAAGGTAAGTATGCTTTGAGATGCTCGGAGGAGGAGGGGAATTTTCCTTTTCCTAAAATATTTGAAATTTCCATATGAGAAACTTCTTATTAACATAAGTAAGGAGGGAAAAAAAGCAAGGTGCATTTTCACTGCCCAGGGTAAAGCTCCATTAATCTGTAGGATTTGTCTTTTGCAAATATTTTATTTCCATAGAGAGAGGTGAAAAAATAAAGGAACTTGGAAAGTAAGCCTAGGATTTGCTTTCAGATACCACCAAGAAAAAGACAATGCATGTATTCCATTTATTTTTTATTTTCAGCTGGTAAAAACTTAAATGTGATAGTAGAAAAAGTAGCAGCAATGAGGTTGAGTTGGGATGGTGTGAAATTACATTAATGGAATTATAAGTAAAATTATAAACCCTCTTTTTAATTTTAGAAAGAACAGATAGATATGGCTTTTAAATTAAGTGCTCACTTTTTTTGTTCAGTTACTTCATAATAGTGTAATTTTGTTGTGAACTGAATGACTCAGGCACCTGCTGCCATATACATATATAGAGAAGTGTATGTGTGTATACATATGTACATATATATTTAGGTATGTATATGTATGCCTATATAAATATTAGGGTGTGGGTACACACATGAATGATCATAGAATCATAGAATGCTTAAGGTTGGAAGGGACCTCTAGAGATCATCTAGTCCAACCCTCCTGCACACACAGGGTCACCTAGAGCACGTGGCACAGGACTGCGTCCAAGCGGGTTTTGAAGATCTCCAGAGAAGGAGACTCCACAACCTCTCTGGGCAGCCTGTTCCAGTGCTCTGTCACCATCACTGTTAAAAAAATTTTCCTTAAGTTCCTGTGGAACTTTTGGTGTTTCAGTTTCCGGCCATTTCCTCTAGTTCTGTCAGTGGCCACCAGTGAAAAGAGGCCAGCCCCATCCTCCTCACTCCCTCCCTTGAGGTACTTATAGACGCTGATTAGATTCCCTCTCAGCCTTCTCTTCTCCAGGCTGAACAGGCCCAGCTCCCTCAGCCTCTCCTCGTAGGGCAGATGTTCCAGGCCCCTGATCATCCTTGTGGCAACAAGGATGATCAGGGGAACAATGATGCCTGATATTTACATGATACTTTCATCTGATATAAATTGTCATATCTATATTAATTCTATTTATTTAATCTGCAGTCAAAATATTTATTTTAATAGGACTGGGAAATAATAGTGCAAGGACTAAGACAAGAGCAGGTATTATTCTTATGAAAGATCATACATGCATCCTTTGGATGTAAATATATTATGCCAGGTCTTCTCACATCTTTCGCTCAACAGTTTAATTTTTTCTTATTTTTTAATGGAAGCTGAGTATATATGCTTAGGAGAGGTTACTTATGAGTGTTAAGGACCTGTTTGTTGCAAAGATTGTTGTTTACCTGAGAAGCAAATTGTTCATTTGCTGGGTTAATCAAATTGTGCAATTAAATTTAAAGTTTTTGACTTTCAGCCTGGTCCCTGTCCTAGAGACTGGAAATAGATCTGATGTTTATTAATTTTTAAAGCTAAATATTTGAAGCGTTGCCAGCATAGACTTCAGTCATGGTATTGGGATGCAGATGATTAGTGTTAGTAGTCAGTAGTTAATGGCTGTCAGTAAATAAGGAAAAGAAAACTAATAACAGAGTAGCCTGCTACAGACACAAATGAAACACGGGGCTTGGAGCAAACATGATTTCAGTGGCAGTTCTTTGCAGAAATACATTTTTACTTCTTTGAGAATCTCTGTTTATAAAATAAAATCTCTGCTTATGAGTTAGTTACCCAAATGAGATGATTACATACATGGGAATGAGGGTCACATAGAGTGTTGGATTATGATACTAGTCAATGAGCCGCATTCACTGCATAGTTTGACTTCCCTCAGGGAGATGATCTTGAATGCTTTTATTCGTTTGGTTACTACTTATTTCCTTATGTAACTATTAAACATGATGTCACTTTATTGTCACTTTGAAAAAGCAATGTCATACTTTTATATCTTTTCTTACATTAAGTCCAGTATTATGTATCTTCCAAGTAAGCCCAGGCTTTGTGACAGAACCTCAGTTAAGGCAAAATCTTTTCACACTGTATTTTTATTCCTGTGCTTTGGATGGGTTTTTAGAAGTAATAAAATGATAATCAGAATCAGTGTTATAAATGCATATATTTTTCTGTATATCAGAGAATAAGTAGTAGTGTTCTTTTATGGTCTGAGGACCAGCCACTGTAGTTCTGCTGTTAGTGTAAATTCTGCTGAATTAGGAACTTCAGATTTAGTGCTAGTTTATACAGATGGCTGTGCTGCCAGTCCTCATCATCGTAGTACTTGAGTGTCTTCTGTTGTGGATTAAATGGTTAACACCCACCATGCATGAAATGATACAGGTCTTACATGTATCTCAAAGTTTCAGATAATTTACATGAGTAACAAAAGCAGCCCAGGGGAAATGAGTAAGAGCTATTTCCTTCCAGGAGGTTAAAATAAAATTAGATAGAATATTTTATATTCTATTTTGATATCTATTTTATTCAAAAACATAAAGAATTAAAACAGACATCAGAAAGTGTGCTTATTCTGAAAGCAGCCATCAAGGCCACTGAAATATAGTAAGGGCTAAAGGAGAGGATATGTGTGCACTCACACACATGCACACACAAATGTACAGCCATATATAGGTATGTGCATGGCAGCAGTTGCCAAACCAACAGGAGTCACAGAAAGCAGTATTTAAGCAGTATTTAAGATTTCAATCTTAATATCAAACGATTCTGCTTTTCTTAAAGAAGCTTCAAAGTAGCCAGTTAACTTACCTGTTGTAATTCTAATAGGTATGTGTCTTCCTTTACGGCATACCCTTGTAGAAAGATAGCTTGTGGTACATGGGCTTTGGGAAAGTTGAGTATGAAGAGTGACATGGAGAACATCTGGCCTCATTGTGATCTTCCTTAACACATATCCACCATCTCCCCTAAATGATGCAAGGATCTCTGCACTTCCCTTGTGGAGATGAGCAGGAAAGTTGAGCATTCGCAGGCTGTGGTCCCTTCCCTGTGTTAGTAAATGAAGCAGTGCCTAGAGATGTTTGTAAAGATGTACTCCAGTGAGTACAGGTCAGTGCAGGGTGTTAGAGCAGCCCCTTGTATGCTTTTAGCTCAGGCCAGCTTATATTTTCCCTCTGCTTTCCTGCAGTTATTTATGGCACAGTTGGGTGGTTAGAGGGTTGCAGGGACCAGCCTAATAGGCACTGTGCCTGCAGCCCCCGTGGAAGTGTAAGAGTGTTTATGCTGTTTGGAAGGGTAAGAGTGTTTACGAAATGGATATATCTTCCATACCAGATGGTTGCAGTGCTTGGAAACATCTCTGGACGCATTTAAATAACTAGCTTAGAAGAAACTTGCATAACAGTGGAGTCCAATGAATAAAACTTCCCCAACATGCCAAATGTAAATCAGGTCATATCCCTTGATAGGAGATTCTGAGGTGTGTGGAGATTATGCCACTAATCTCATGAGATGGTGGCATAAAACAAGTTTTCTAAGACCTACTGAATGAACATAGGGACCTCTAAGTTAAGTTAATTTATTGTGAAAAATAGGGTTCATATAGGATTTGTCAATCCAAATTAAAACCAAGGGATAGGAGTTCTGCCTATCATTAACTGTACTATTCAAATGAATTTAAAGGTTTAAATCAAAGCTTTATAGAAGTAATGGGAAAGATTCCTATTGACTTTAGCGGACATTTGTCCAGCCCTTCCAGTTCATCATAATTACTTCTGATCTATTTGAGAAATAACTAAGTCAGTCCCTAGCATAATCTTTTTGCTTTGGAACATAGAAATCTAAAATAATTGTTTTCTTGTTCCTAGCAGGTCCCATTTAATCCACTGCTAAAGAAATTGTTGGTTTTGTATTTTGAATTGTTTAGGGCTAGCATTTTTCAATTAAAAATTCTGATTGTATTTATGTTGTATAAATAATTGAGAGAAACTCGGCATACATTCATGAGTATCTATGCAGAGGAAATATGCACATGTTTAAACAGGATTTCCCCAATTGGTTTGCCTTCAGGTAGAAAATTGATATTCAGATTTTTATAAAAAGAATGTTAATATTGCAAAGTGAAGTACCAAAAAGGCTTAAAATTGCTAGGAGATTTCTAAATATATCCAGAATAAAATTCACTTGATGGCCCACAAGAAGCTAATTTACAAAGTGTTATCTTGTTATCTGTGTTGCAAGTCTGCCAAGCCTGCTTAAACAGCAAATCCTGATTGTGTTGTATAACAAAGAAATAAGAGTGCTGCTTTACAATCTGATTGCAAAACAGATTAGAAACAGCTGGTAAATACAATAAAGCAGTGAGGCAACCTTTGTGAGCAGTGATGAAATTCTTCCTTACTACATCTGGAGTACAGACCCAGTATTGATAACAATATTGTTGTATTTTATAAACCATCCAACCTGCATATTTAATGTTGTTATGTTTCCACCATAAGGTGTAGAGCCAGTATCTAGAGGTCTCCATACTGTTGTATACACTAGTGTAGGTTTGACAATGGAAGAAGGAAATATTAAATGTAGCCCTTTCCTGAGAATTCTCTTTTCAGAAATAAAATTTGAAAGATTACCAGATAATAATTTTCAAGGTGTTTTTGGCTTCATCTGCCATTGTTTCAGCATGATATTCCCCTCTACCCTTCTCATGTTGCATATTCCGTAACCCAAACTTCTGTGGTTTGTTCCTGGTTGTGATTACTTACTCCAAACTATTCTTACACTTTTTTTTTTTTTTTTCCCCAGAAAAAGCATAAGAACAGTTTAAACCTAATCTGTGTGTCTCCAAATGCTTGCTTACATAGTGCTATTGCTAAATTGTGTCTTTAGGTACATGTAGAGGCACAAGTGTGGAAAGTCTCCACACCAGTGAACTTCAGAGACGGAAAGAAGCCTTTCCTTAATAGGAAATGGAGTATTGCATGACCTTTTAAAACACTTCCGGTCATTGGTTTTCCTTGTGCAAACTGAAGCTAACTCTTTTTTGTTTTTCTGCATTTGCACTATTTGGTAAAGAAGTCGTATTGTTTATCTAGTTGCTCAAGAAATAAATACCTGCGCTAGCTAGGAAAAGCTTGATTAGAGAGCACTATTCAAAGCACTATTAAAAAGCAATTTTATAGAAGACAAGTTCTTCAAATGTGATGCTCTTCTCTGTCAGTCAGTGACTAGACAGAATCAACCAGAAATACAGAAGGATAGGCAGATTCTTGCAGAGGACAGGTTTAATAGGTTTATTAAATAATTGAGGATTCACATATAGAATGTGATTCACAGATAAATGACATCTCATTATTGCAGTGGTGTTGCTGGGATGGAACTGGCAGGTACTGGGTTGAATTGATGCTAAAGAAATTAGATGTGTTTTCAGCTCAAATTAGTATACTCTTAACAACGTCTGAGAGAAGCTTCTGAATATGCACCAGGAAGGCAAAAAGGGCTTGTTGAATTTATCAAAGAGTATTCCCATATATTTTTTTTAAGTTCTGGTAGACAATATAAATGTTTTGAACAGGAAAACTCAGAGTTCTGCAGGGTTCTAATTTTCATTTCAGAAAATAAGTACTATGGGGATGGAAACTTCTTTCATGCTTCTCCTGCAGTTGCTTTAAACCATGTTTTATTATTGAACACAGGAAAGTAATAATATCCTTTACACTAGAAAGAAGTAAGCAGGTTTGCCAAAAGCCTCCTTAATCCTTCCACCATTACTATTGCTCCCTTAAACTAAGAATGGAGAAACTCTCAGTTTTAATACAACACCTAGGGACAAGTCTGTATCCCTGCTTTGTAATGAAAAGCTCTTCAAAATATTCACAGCTGTACAATAGTGTTAATTCTAATCTTTCTAATTTGCATTTTCCATGAAAGTTTTATGACCCATCCTGAAGACATCTTTATTTAGTTTCCGTTCTTATGTCTTATTCTTCTGTCTTCTTATGGTGATTGTGAAGTTCATTTTCAAATAATTCCTAAAGTTACTGAAAAAGTATTGCTGTTTTTTACATTTACATTTTTTTTAGAAAA
This sequence comes from Tinamus guttatus, assembly GCF_059628265.1. NCBI lineage: Eukaryota > Metazoa > Chordata > Aves > Tinamiformes > Tinamidae > Tinamus > Tinamus guttatus. Next base: position 4,723,129 of record NW_028288781.1, on the reverse strand, counting down.
AAAAAATCACTTTGCTTGGTATTTAAGTGATTTGCTTATATATAAACTTCTATAAGAATTATATTTTGACATTTTTTGTGTCAAATATTGCTGTTTGCTTTGTATGTATGTTTTTAAGACTATAGTGTTTAATGAAGAGATCTTTTTAAAGTATTGATAGCCACGAGTAAATTATACCATGTTTGATCTGTGTTAAAGATTCAAAGTCCAAGGTCTTTGAATAGAACTCAGAATAAAAATGTAATTAGGTTACATCCCTGAAGTCTGATATATCTTTAAACAAGACTGCAAATGAAACTTTATTAAAACTTCAAATGAATTATTTCTTTGCTTTTTTAAATTCTTTTCCCCTCTCTTCTCTTTCATGTCTATTACTGACATTGCTGCTTGTATTTTACCTGTCTTTTTCAGGGTATTTTAATTATTTACTGCTTAATGAGTAGGACTGAGATGAAGCTGCCCACTCACTAACAGATTTTTTTTTTTCTTCAAAGCTTCACGAGGACTTAGGCTACTGCAGCTGAACTTGCAGCTGTCGCTGTTTAGATAAACTTTCTGGGAGGCAGTGTTTTCCCTACTGGTGTTGAACAGAGGAGCCTTCTTGGTGGGTCTGAGAAGCTGGTGGGAGTAAAGCTTTTGTCTGTGGGATTATATTGATGTGAGCCATTATCAGAAGTGTTTAGAAGTCAAATGTAAAGCAAACACCATGAAATTATTAATAAAAATGTATCTTATTTTGCAGAGGATCATAGGATAATTCAGGTTAGCAGGACCTCAGGAGACTAGTCTCCTGCTCAAAGCATCCTTTTGAAGTAGATTATCTGCTCCACAGAATAGCTCCAGCACTGGGGCATTGCATCTTATGCTAAGCTAATTCTTGAAAGCTCTGGAAAGTAAGGGACTAGGAATGATGGTCAAATTGGAATAAAAAGTGATCACCACAAAAAAATGGATGTAATGGATCCAAGAATTGGATATGAGTTAGCAAAAATGAAACTAATGTGCTTCAGTGACATTTCCCATGTTTGAAAGATAATGATCATACATCATTTGAAATTAAATAGTAATTTAACTTGTTTTCACATAGTTAAGCTAAAAAAAAAAACTAAAAAATAGAACTGTAATACATGCGCTGTACCTCGTTATACATCACTGCATTTTCATCTCTTTCCTTTCTCTATATTTGTATATCTGCCTGTAAACACTGAGACGTTTGTAAAATATTAAGAGTAGGAGTCTCACGGACTACAGACTTGTTCTCACCCAGAGGCTGGGGGCTGTAGGCTTGCTGAGTATATTTGGCGTTTTAGGTAACCTCCACACACAGGAAACGCCTTGTTCATGAAAGAAGGTTTTGCTGTTATCAGAAAGCAAAAATTCAATTCTCTTTAAAATGGGTATGTTGTCATTCAGCTGGTGTTGAGTGCTGTATTTGCTTCTCTAGACTGAATTTTATGTGTAGCAAATAGTGTTAGCTTATATATAATCAAGTCAGTTGTGCACTTATGTGTTAAAGTTTTCAAAGCTTCTAGATTTCACCTAACCTACAAAAATGCCTGAAATATGAACATTATTTCTACGATTAAGTCTAATGCAAAAGGGAAAAATCGGTGATATTTCCGATGACATTGGCCATTGTATATGCGACAAGTGGAAGCATATTTTCTATGGAGGACTAAAGCAATTCCTTAAGATAGTAATTATTATCCAACTTTTCTAACTTTAGTTATATTTCTAACTTAAGGAATTGTTCAAAGGTCATATTTGAAATCACTCTTTAAGTCTTTAAGTGACCCCTGATCATTCTAAAAAGCTGTTCAGCTCGGCTGGGAAGTGCCATTACCCTGTGACATTAAGAGATAAGTAGTTGCCTGTGTGGCTGTAATGCTGAAGGAGATTCTCTCTTGATCATGGATGTAGTGGTGGAAATGGGCAAATAATTGTGTGTTTCTCTCAGGATATGCAGTAATAGTCCTAGTTCCTAAGACACAGTATTGCTTTGTTGGCCACAAGGTTTCTTTCAGAACTGTATTCCTACACCTAAAGATGCAACTTCAGGCATATGACTAATCTGTTCAAAATGGAATAGTATTTGTGTGGTTGGATTCAGACGGTAGAGAAAGGTAAAAATTCCAGAATCCTGGAAGTCACAGTGTCACTGTGGTTCATCAGATACTGCATGGACCTTTTACCTTAGCTGTGGTACTCTTTGGGAGTGCATGGGAATGCAATTTGTCCTTTCTTGTCCAGGCTGTGTGCTCGTATTCATGTGTGCGGTGTATTAGCCATTCTGTCCCATTTTGCTTTTTGGATCAGTACAGACTTGCATGTGAACAACCTGGGTTGTTCACAACCTACCCACCTTTCCATCAAAGACTGCGTGTAACCTCCGTTATTGGTACAGTTACAAAATAAAATTGCAGCCTTATTTTCACAAATTATCCATGTTTGTGTGGTATCCCTTAACCCTCTAAGCAACGTCTTTTAGGGCATATTTTATAACGTAATACACTGGTGTGATATATCGTAATGTATTGTGACCAATCTTACTATGAATCCCGTAACATGCACTGCCCTTTAGGTGAGTATTTTGAGTATATGAGCTTTGAGACAAGCGATTTAGGTCCTCAGAGAACTAGATTATATATGATCTTGGTCTCATTACATTCCTATATGTATATTTATATACATACATGCATGAAAACAAATGCTTGCTTAACTAATATCAGCAGAAATTAAATATTCTCTGAACTGCAAAACCAAAGATTAGCCCAGTAGTTCCTGAGCCAACCATAAAAGCGTAAATTATCACCATCCTTGCAAGCCAGTGATCTGCTTCCTCCTACTATGCCCACTTCTTTTCTTTGCATACCAGTCTCCTATCTCAGGTTGCATGATGCTCAACTTTCCTTTTATCTCCTCCCTTCCTTCCAAGCCTCCAGCTTCCTGCTTCTCAGGCAAGCTTTCAGCTGACCTTGAGCTTCTCACACTCTAGGGAGAAATCTGGTGGTGTATTGTCAGAGTGGAGAAGCCATCAGAATATCCCCTGGTGAGCTGGCATGTTCCTTGCAATATTGTTATGAAACAACTATGCCATTTTTACTAAAACTCCCTGCAGAATCTTCCTAAAAAACAGTGTTAATCAGCCTCTGTCTAGTACCTTAATTATTCCCTGATAATCAGTTGTGTTTTAGAGGAACATTATAGATTTACAGAAAAGCAAAATTTCATCTTAAATCTTTTTCACCTATTTTCATCTGGCTCTTGCAGATAGCTTCATTGACTTGGATTCTGGTCCAAGATCAATCCTAATGACTTCTGTACAATTCATTTTACCTCAGAAGTCCAGGGTGATACAACTGCTTACTGAAGGAGCCTTGTTTTAGAATTTTTGGGGCATTTTTATTCTACCTTCTAACACATCCCTCTGCTTTTCAAGGTAGCACCACTTACAAAAACCTCTGTAAATACTAGCTGGCATCGGAAACCATGACAGATCCTTAACTATTTCAGCATGAATAGTGAGACCATAATTGTGATCATGGAATACTGGAAACTGAAAATAATACAAATAGTTCAAGCAGTTAAACTGAAATGTAAGCCAGTATCTTTTAAAATGGCAATAGCATTTTTCTTTGTTTTGCTACCATTAACTGTTGTTTCAAGCTGATTTTATGTCCGCATTGTACACTGAATAAGCTACTACAAAAGATATCATTGTTTGAGATTAAAAAATACTATAAAATACTTAAGGCTTTATTGTTCCTTTAGGTTGCTGTTCTAAGGTGAAGTATTTTCCCAAGCCTTCAACAAACGTTCACAGTTTAGAACTAAATGTGCTTTCTACTTTTACTGGTACTGTCAGAGAAATGTGCCTACCAGACCTGGAACTCTTTTTTTTTTTTTTTTTTTCCTTTGGGCGCAGTTGTTTCTGTGGCGTTACTTTCATTGGTAAAGGTACAAGCTGGTATAATAGGAAATCACGGGGTGCTCTCGCTATTGCTGAGGTGTGGAGCGATGGAGCGAGAACAGGTCGGGCACCACATTTTGCAGATTGTGACATTTTAAATTACCTGTACACTACTAGAAGCAGTCTATGGACCTAATTAACATCCCACCTAATTAATGTCAGGGCTGTATATGGAGAACTCTTGACAGATTTACACTGCATTTATTTATTAAGTACCACATTATTCAAATTTGCTATCTTTAATTTCTGTATTGAAAACTTCAGATTTGTGTGCTGTTTTCTTAAGTGGGAGTAACTCTTCTTTTTTTTTTCTTCCCCTCCTTCAAGTAATCAATGCACTGCTGAATGAGTTCATTTTAATGCACTCAATCATGCCTCTAATGTTTGTAGCTTACGGGCGCAAGCATCAGTAATGCAGGAATGTTATATGGCTTTAGTTTGGGCCATTTCATAAAATATTCATGGAATCAAAAATGTGCATCAAAATAGCGGCTGGGAGAATTACATTTATGTGCCTGCTTTTATGGCAGCTTCACATTTAAACCCATTTGTGTTAATATCTAGTCAATCTTTCTACTTAAAAAAAAGAAAAAAGAAAAAGAGGCAAATAGTAGTCGCCATGTATACCCTTTCTACTTGAGATTTGTCCATGGTATGTATTGTGATACAAAAATGTATACTTCTGGAGTGTGTTTTAATCGAGGAAAATTATAATGGAAGTCATAGACAATAGGAAAATGTTTCGCTCCAAATTTACAAAATTACATGTAGTTCTTTTGCTTGAATGAATAGATCTCACTTTTGTGACGTTAAGCAACACTAATTCAGTTCAGTGAAAACGATAGCACAAATCTTGTGCACCCACATATGCAGTGGCTATGAAAATAAGAGTAACTCCTAAAATTTATTGTTGTTAGTGGCCAAGTATATTCACATAATTGTTTAAAGGCAATTCCAATTGTGGATAGGGTTTCTTTTGTTATACCCTGAGTGCCATTAAACTAACATTTTAGTAGTGGTACTATATGTGTTGTTAGAATTACATTTCTATTTTTGATTCTATATATAATAAAGAGTTATTAGAGATTCTGAAACTCTTAGATTAGGATATTTTAGCCTAACTGAAAATAGCTGTATTCCTTGTGTAGTATTTTTCCAAATATTTTTTTCAAATATAGACTTCCTAGAACACCTTCTAGATTTCCTCCTGAAACTCTTGAAGTGGTGTAAAAGATGCCCTCCTGCAAACTAAGGGATTCTTCTACTCAATGTTCTTTTTTTTTTTTTGCATTTTCTTTTTTTTTTTCTTTTTATCTTTCAGTTGTTAATAAAAACTGTTAAAAACGCTACCTTGCCCTGTTCAAATTACATAAAAATATTCTTATTCTAACGTGTGCTCTATTTGGTTTACACTTTCCCTCGATGCTTTTCAAGGTAGCACCACCTATCTCTCTCTCTCTCTAGCTCAATATTTAAAAATTAAAATGCACTGGCCAAAGCAATTCCAGCTGAGCCAACTCATCGCCATGAATAAACTCTCCATCCCCCTGAAGACATTATTTTCCCAGCAGCATTTGAGTTTCATATAAACATTATGGGTTAAGGAAATAGGTTGATATATCAGATGCCAATGAGGATGAGGAATTTCAGCTTATTTTGGTGGAGTAATGAATTCCAAAGTCTAAAATGTTTTATCTTTCATGAGTTTGAGAGGTCTGCTGATTGCAAATTGTTAGTATAACTTGAAGGAGTCTTCAGTAAGCAGATTTACAGTCATATAAGGGCTTACAGGTCAGGAATTCCATCTTTCCCTTGTTTAACTAATAGCTATTATTAAAATTACTTTTTGTTTTCTTGCTCAGCATGTTCTCCTTTGTTTTTCTGTGTTCAGATTGTCAGATTATATTGTTTTTCACTGTGCTATCTTTATTTCTTTGTAGTGCAATGGTCAAACCTGTTTCAATTTAGTTCCATTTCAATACTACCAAAAAGAATAACTGGTTTTGTACTTTGAAGCTCGATGCAGATGGATTGTTCTCTAAAGAGGTTTCACAGAGATCTGGCAAAAAGGATGTCAGGTCAAGGCTCTTATGGTTAGGTCAACTCTTAAGAACTATGGGGTACATGGAATATATGAGTTCAATTTCCAGCCTGACAGAAACTTTCTCAGGGGGATACTGCAAGTGAGGGAGCATGAGTAAGAATTATCATATCAGATAGGTCTACCCATCTAAACAGGAGTTCCCAGGCATGTGCATGCTCTTTACAGGGATGTTCTGCCCCTCTAAGAGATTGTATTTCAAAGCCATGGATAGAAATAGATACTGTATTTAGTTTTAAATTACTTATCCAAGTGGTACCATTCACTTATTGCTTTCTGTTTTACTAGAAGTTTTTGAGTTACTCATGAATCAAAGTACACATCCAGCATCCAGCTCTTGTGTTCTGAAGAGTTCATTACACTTCTAGCGAAGCTGCATCACATAAATGCATGACTGTATTTGGGGCGAATTCCAAGAGGGAAACTGTCTGTGCTGGAGTGGATAAAATGCTAGTTATTAGTGTTAAACTTGAGCTCAGCTTTGCATCCTTTGTCACAAAACCAACACTAGCTTCCTCACTGATATCTAAAATCTGTTTAGCAACTTGTTTAAATGAAATTATCTTGACTTTTGAGTCAATAAGCAGTTAATGGACAGGCAGAAATCTTTAGACTGGAAAAGAGTTTTGGATGCCAGTTAGCAAGTCTGCTTCTCTGTCTTATTTCCGGTTAAATTAATTCCCAGTGGATCATTAAACTGCTTGTACTCTGGTTCAGCTCTCTTATGTCAAGAACGTGATATTTGGGAAAGACCTTAGAGATGCAGTCCTGTCTGTTTACAGGATCTGGTAGCTACTGTCACAGAAAGAATTTTTTTCCAGCCCTTTGAGCTGTCTTTCAATGATGATCCATATGACAGATTCCTCTGCCACCTAGACAAAAACAGAAGTGGTGTCACTTTTGCAATTCTCCTATAGTGTGTTTAACATCATCTGGAACAGGGTGTGTGTGTTTGTATCAATGTAAATGGTCTTAAATTCCCTGTTTCCGTTCAGTTATCCCATACCCATTATGCGTGAGGAAAACCTTCTCTGTTCTTTCAAGTTGGCTTTGAATTTCCACAGTCCAGATGGACAGCCTGCCATTCACCTCTTCTGCATATATAGAAAGATAAATTTCACTGTGGGTGAGAGAGGAAAGTAAGGATCTTCTTGCGTGTTCAAGGGAATTAAACTTTATTTTCAAACTTTATTTTGCCTCAGAGGTGTTTGCAATTGGGCTGCAAAGCTACTTACTGCATTAGTAGTTCATGCTCTTCTAGTATATTTACTATATGAATTCACCAGAGTTTGCCTAGCAGTAGTTGTTGAATAAATTCCTTTATGTATAACTTTATTTCAATAAAGGGTTTTTTTTTGCAGTTTTGGTATCTCTGTTCTCTGCATCTCTCAGCACAGTGTGAACTACAAAAGAAAGCTGATTTCAAAACCTTCTTATGCTTAAAGCTAATTGATTTGTACTTTTTGTCATGAGTTTGAAGTAGGATATTAGTGATAGCTGTAAAATTTGACATTATTTTCCTGTGATCTCTAAGTTATTTATTGAAGGTTCTTGAAAAATTTGTGAAATGATTAGAATACAACGTACTTTAATGAGAAAATGATTATACACTAATAGCTTTTTAAAGGTTTTGTGGATTCCTAGTTGTAATTACGAATGTCACTTTTCAGGTGATATCATGAAAGCTGCTGAACACTATGAAGCATTTTATGAGCTAACATTGGGCTCAACATGGAAAGATGAGACAGGCCGTACTTACAATTCGCTGGCGTGTGAACATCTCTGGAAAACTTATACAGTACTAGCAGACAAAATGCTAGAAGATAAACAACACCAACAGGTCATCAAAACGCTAAAAAAAGCTTTTAAAATGGCAAAAGAAGGTAGGCTGAAAATAACAGTTTAACATACCTTTATTTGATGTACATGCCATGACTTTCCCAGGGGTAAAGCAAAAATTGTCAAGTGATTATTTTCTATGAAATTCAAAGACAAATGCTACCGATGCACTTCTGAGTCTGACTAAAACACAAATGTCTTCTTGCTGACAACAAAGATTTTCTCAAAACAGAAAAACAAACAAAACCCCACAGTCTTGTGCAAGTAATATGAAATAGTGAACCCATAGCAGGAAAGTGTGATCACTGGTGGAATTTGAAATTTTCATTGGCTAGTTGTTTAATAATTGTGAAAACAAAACAATTTTGTATTGTTAAAAAATTCTCGGTACTGTATTGCTTGGGAGTATTGTGTTAATTTTAACAGAACATACATCATTTTCAATATTTTTGAGATAACTTAGTGCTGCTTATTTGTCAGAAGATGCTGTTAGGTGTCTGCTTCTACCAACTTACTTTTCCTAGTAAAATGATAATTGGAGCTTTTTGGAGAAGTAGCATAGAAGATCTTGAATAATCATCTTCTCCTAGATCAAGGATTCAAGATCCTTTCATAATATTCCTAAAGGGGAATATTTGACATAGAAATTGCAAATACAATTACTATATAATATTAATTTAATAATGGATACATTAATTTATGAAATTTAATGATGTATGCCCAATGTTAATCAATTAGCCAGTTTTCAAGTGGTAAGTGGGATAGATTTGAACTATCAAAAATTTGAAAATATTTTATTTTTAAAATGAAATTTAACACAAATATATGGTTGTACAAATAGAGAGTATAGCAGAGCAGTATATATAACCGTGTAAAATGTGTAATCCCAGGCAAGTTCTTACAAAAAAAAAAAAAAAAACTCTATTAGACCAGCAGATAAGCTCTTGGACATCCAAGCTTATGTTAACTTTGTCATTTATTACTTGAAATAATGTCAAGTAATACTTGAATTACTTGAAATAGTAAAATAGTGAAATTTTATGTTTCAGGTTCTGATTATATTGTATCTTCGATTATGCTTATTTTAAAAAATGAACATTATTCACGTTGCCTTACTCCATGAAGGATTAGGTTTTTAAAGATGATTCAAAGATTAAATGCCATGATTTAAAGTCTAAATACCTTTATATGGTGATTTTAAGGAGCAAAACAAACAATGCTTTGGGGGAAAGGTTTTGGTTCTTTCCATACTAAATGATTCATTTTAGAGTTTGTCTGGTTGAGTGGCTAATTCTTTTAATTTAACCACTAAATAACCTATTACAGTGCTATCCACAGTTTATGCAATTAGATCTATTTTGAGTGTTACCTGTTTAGAACTTTTCTCCTAGGAGTATGTATCTGAATACCCAGAAGGCCAATACAGTTAATTATCTGAAGAAGGACATGTGTACCCCAAAGCTTCTCCATTTCTCCTGCTGTATCTGTTGATCAAATACAAGTTATTCTAGCTATTCCAACAACTGCTGTCTATCTTGCTTAAATCATGGATACAGTAAAACTACTGCTATTAGACTTTACATACCTAGAAGAATTGTGAGCATGTACCACCCATAGAATCCTTATAGTTGGAAAAGACCTTCAAGATCCTTGAGTCCAACCATAAACCCATCACCACCCTGCCTGCTAAACCATGTCCCTAAGTGCCTCATCTCCATGTTTCTTAACACTGCCAGGGACCGGGACTCCACCTTTTCCTGGTGGAGCCTGTTCCAACACTTCACCACTCTTTTCTTGTAGAAATTCTTCCTAATATCTAACCTGAACCTCCCCTGGCACAACTTGAGGCCATTTCCTCTTGTTCTATTGATAGTTATTCTGGAGAAGAGATTGACCCCCACCTCACTACAAACTCCTTTCAGGTAGTTGTAGAGAGTGATAAGGTCTCCCCTGAGCCTCCTCTTCTCCAGTCTAAATAACCCCAGCTCCCTCAGCAACTCCTCATAAGGTCTGTGCTCCAGCCCCTTCATCCGCTTCATCGTCCCTCATGAAGCTTCCCTTCAAGTTCTGCCTATTGCTAGTGAGGGAAAATTTTATGAAATTTTCAAAATGAATCTGATGCCTTCCCAAAACTTACTTTGACCAGGCAGATATCCCAGTGCCTTTACTTCAAATCATTTTCTATAGCTTCTTGAGGCGTTAGGTAAAACAACAAAGCACAGCACAGTTGCCATTTAAGCTTTGCAGATCTCCTTTCATAGTCCCAATTTAAGACCTTCAGCCTCTGTCTCAGAAGCATCTTTAAGCCCATACAGGCTCTGCCTGACCATCTTTAGTAGCTATTATGTCCTTCTGGACCTGCATCTGTGTCTAAGTATTCCCTGCATTAGGATTAGATATTACCTATTCTTCAGTCTTTACCGTGACCATTCTTGGGGGAGGGAAAAGGATTTTTTGCTTTTATATATCCCCAGCAACTTTTTTCATATTTTTCTTTAGTGAAACCGTATTTCTCTATTCTTTTGCCTCCTTAAGCCTTTTGAGGTATTTTAAATAGTGGAAAAAAAACATCAGGGTTTTGAGTCACATGTGTTTATATAACACATGGAGGATTTATGCAACATGGAGAATTTCAGTGGCATCAGGGATTTTATTACTCAAAGAGCTTGAAAACTTGATACCTTGATATTCAGTAAAGTTTCTTGATAGTAATGTTTCAAGTTCCTTTTCTGCTTTGTTTTTGAACATATGGATATTGAGCAATGGAAATATGAGGTTTTTTGCAATTCTTTAATTTTACTTACAAATTACTTTTTTATTGATGCTCACATTCTGCAAGGATATTTTTGACATACTGAGATACATTAAGCATTTCTAAAATTAATTTGTATATATTTCACTATTGAATGGATGTTTTTCTATTAAAGGAGCAATATAAAAAGACCAGTAAGCAGTATTTGTTAAAACAGTTGTTAATGAAATAAAGTTTTGCATTGAAAAATGTAGGATCACTTAGCAGCTGCTGGTGTGGAATTTTCTGTGACTACTTGCACGGGCTACTTGCAAGTGTAATTTACCTGAGCTCTTAGCTATTCGAGCCCAATCCGCTAGTACTTATCTCTTAGTAAGGATCTTGCTAAGATTCTGCCCAGGTTAGGAAAGTATCTGGGTCAACATATTTTGTGTTCATACATTATAGTGCTTTATCATCATTTTATATACATTAGAATATTATTGTACTTTTTAGCTTTCTTATATTAAGAGATTCTACTCTGACTTTTCTAATGTGAATTTTGACTTTTTAAACGTGAAGACAGTGTTATTAAACGATTCATAATAGAGAACCTTACAGCATATTAAATTGACTGTGCTGCATCACAGCCAAACATTTTTTCTAACTTTGTTTAACTTTCTGGTTGAACTTTAAATTCATAACCTTTTTTGTAGTTTCCTCTGTTTTTAGAAAACAAGTATTTATGGAAATAAATAAATGGCAGGAATAAGAAAAAGGAAAAACTTATATAACACTTAAATATCTGCATGTTATTTAAATACCTGCTAGACCCATCCATAGTAATGTGATTTTGTTCAGACTACACTGGTAACTATAATCCTTTCTGTAGGGGGTGATATGCAGATGGAAGGAGAAGCTGCCTATTGCTTAGGTTTAGCATATCATTTTGCTGGAGAAGAACAGACAGCAATACCAGTAAGTTTATTTTAAAGTTCCTTTGTCTTCCTCTAGCTCCTTGGTGTCTTCTACTTAGAAGTTTCGGATAATGGAAAATGTATAGAGAGATTTGGCTTACAGACCTTCTATCTAGTTCCATCGACAGAGATCCATGTGGTTTAAGAAATTATGGTTTTTAAAAGTTCCAGAATTTAGGGAAATTTCCCCAAGTCCCCTGAGTCCATGCTTCCAGCCTTGAATCTGTAGAAATAAAATAAAGTAGAAACTTAAGTTACACATGGCTAACATTCTTTTCCTGTATACATACATACAAACACACATTATATAAATATATATAAGTGTGTACACATATTCATACATAATGTAAACAACGGCATAATTTTTGGAAGTATGAAAACTAGTTTGATATGAGATCTTTGTGAGAAAGAGCTACAAGTATGTCAGTCTGTGTGTTGTGCGTTTGCTATTGTTTTTTATCATGTGATGTTTTTCAAAACATCAGGAATGTGGAAGAAATGTGATTTGCTATGGGTGTCAACAAGCTCTTGTGGATGCTTGTATTCATGCTCTTCTTGTCACGCTTCCCTTGAGCTTCCCATAGATGACAGTTAAGGAAGGTGAGAATTCTACATGCGATAAGTGCAGAAGAGCGTTGCTCTAGTCCATCATAGGTCAGTGTGAGAGGGAAGCTTAGTATCAATTTGATTTGTCTGTACTGGTCACCAGAAAGGTAACGATCTTCCAGAAGCAGTTTAGAAATGTTTTTGGAAAAATAGTTGTTTGAATATATTTGGGCATACACTAGAAGTCGTAGAGTGGATTGAGCATGAAGATTTCGCCATGGCTTACTTGTGTTCTGTAATATAGGATGGATGCTGCACATCTCTCCTCAAATACGCTGTTGCATGCTATTAATGATTGGTGATGCAGTTTTTTCCAGAAGTTCTTGACTGTACTTCTAGTATCAGCAAAGCCAAAGAACCTGCTCTCATATCAGTTTCAGTCAGAGTCTGCAGCTTAATGTGAAGGTATTTCAAAATGAGAAGCCACATATAATTTTATAAAACTCTATCTGATGGTTGAAGCAGCAGTGAAAGAGAGGATATTTGCTCCCTTCCAAAAATAGTTTGACAGATTAGACTAGAATTTCCTGTGCTGAAATTCATCTACATCTTCATTTGTTTTTTTGACTGACAAGTTGAAAGCATTTCAACTACTGTATCAACCTCTCCTAGTAAGTTTTTGAGAGTCAATAAGCTGTGTGGACAATGAAGAGCAGCAAAGTAAATAATGAGCTAAATAAAGTGTCTGCTGGCCCATTGATCTCTGCATCACAGTAGAAATTTGTAAACCAAGAACACTGTGTAGTCTGTATGATAAACAAAGGATCAAACCAGCTTTGCCCCTGCCAAAAATATTAGGTGTCCTGATGTTGTTTCTTAAGGGTTCATTTTGCTTGATTTTAATTTTTACTCCTTTTCCTCTCCTCCCCTCTCTGCACCCCCACCTCTTCAGAAAGAAAAAAAAAAGTAGCAGTGATCATTTAGAAGTTCATCTGCTTTTTATCACATGAATTTTTTTTTAAGGAAGAATCTGGAATCTTTAGTTTTGTAAAGTAATTCTACTAATTTAAAATATATCTGTAAGAGTTTGTGCCTATTTCTTTAATCTTACAAGAAGACATGGTGGGTTTGGAAAGCAAAGAGTATTTTTATGAAGAAGGAAAGAAAGTCTCTATAGTACAAAACATAAATGATCTACTTTATGTTAGAGTGTAAAATATTTTATTAAAGAAAATAGTAATAGTTTGAAGTATAAATAGGGATTCCTAGAATAATGACATTTCATATAACATTACCTAGGAAACCTGTGAAGTGTTTTCATACAGAAAATGTATTGTACATTTCCTTTTATCCTTAATAGTGATCAATATAGACAGCAGTAAAATATCAGTGGTTGACAGTGCTGTTGAGCACAAGTTGTCTTCACTCTCCAATTAGAAATCATTGCGTAAAATTTACCCTTCTGTTCTCAGTTTAATGGTGTCTGCATCCAAGGGGAGCTCAGATGCTTACGGAGATGAAATCATTGCATGCGGCTCCCGGGGGACTGCTGGTTATCATTACACACACCATGCAGACGCTGCTGCCAGGAGCCGCTTGCCTCATGCTAATGTGCAGTTCATCACCAGCTCCTGCAGCGTGCTAAAGAGGTCTTGCCACACAGCTTGGGCCCATTCGGGTGCGGACTCAGGGGTCTCAGTGGTTATTTTCCTGCTTTGCATCAGAGTTTTCATCTTCTTTATCCTTTTGTGCTGTGGGCCACCTCAGGCAGTCTCCTTCTAGGGGAATCTGAACAGAGCAGCTGCCACAGATACCATTTCCTCCAATTGTTGCCACTTGGTTCCTTTTATGGCTTCGCGCGTGACTCCCTCCCCCAACATGCACATGCACGAGCATGCAGATAACTCTTTCATTCATGTCTTCAAGCCAAGCAGAGAAGCATATGTGCAAAATATTCATTATCTGATCCAGTAATTAAAGGTTGAAATGATTAAGCTGCAGACTATTATACCAAAAATACGCAGTCATTTCGTATTGAATGGACCATTTTTGTTGGAGAAGGTGTTTTTATTTCCTAGGCACTTGGTGAATAATCTGACATAATTTGATTTGGTGTGTAATCTGTATAAATTGATTTAATTTTATTTGATACATATGATTGATTTCAGTGGACGTGCTCAGATGTAAAAACATAAATATGTGCAAGTCTGAAAGCCTCAGAACTAATTATGTTCGATATCAGTGTGGCATGTTCATAATATTTTTTATATCATCTGGTTTATAATCAAGCCTAACAACTTTTCCCCCATATATGACACAAAATATTAATAGCTTACATATTATAGATTTTATCTTAAACATTGTAGATTCTATCAGGGAAAGATATCTATCCAGGTTAATATTACAGTAGGAGTTACTGCTTCATTTTTCTCAGGCTTGTGTTTCACTTAATACTTAGCTTTTTATACATCTGTGTCAGTAGAAGTCTTCGTGGGAGGTGGAGAACTTGTCACTAGAATTTTCCTCTAAGCTGAACTTTGAAGAATCCTTCAAACATCTGAGCATTTAGGGTTTTTTTTGTCTTTCAGTTAGAGTTATATCCCAAATCATCTGGAAAATCCCAACCCTCGTTATTGACCTTATCACCTACCATTTATTTATTTCTGAGTGTTCCTTTATTTTGGATTTTAAATCCTGTATTTCAGTAGGGTACATATCTAAGCAGTAGAGGCAGTGTTCCTTGGAGTTGAATACTCCAAGTCATGCCAAAATAAATGTGATAATTTATGACATAATGCCACATGCATGAATTGGCAGAATTACAATATAAAAGCTACAGTCATAAAATTATCAAGAAAATTTATGAACTTATAGAGACATTTTCACATCCCAAATGACCCTATTTAAATAATCAGTGGTGATTTATAGCTATAAGGTTAATTTCCAAAAAAAGTTTAAATCAAAACAAGTGAAAATTTGACTTTCAGTTCCTACAACTAAAGAGAATATAAATAGATATATCTGGGATGCTGTCACTCTATCATTAGTATATACAATATGCTTTATTTATTATATCTAATCACATAGATGATGTATCAATTTGTATGCATCAGTTTGACAGGTCAAAGAGGATCTTACCAACTAAAAAAACTCCAAAAGGTAGACTGAATTTTATGCTCTGTTCTCCCATATGTTTTGAAAGGTAGTCAAGCAGAGAGAGCTTTAGTGCCTTAAGATTTGCATACTGTTCTTGAACAGAAGATTGAACTTAAAGACATGTTTGTGCAAATGACGTCTGGATATACCTTTGTCCTGACAAAATGGACTAACTCTAATACTGACAGAATTAAGAAACTCTTATTTGAGTGAGAACCTTAAAGAAGACCTCTAACTTCAGGAAAGAGGTGAAAGTCTGTTCATTCGGTTAATTTTGCTGTTGTTAATTTGGCACTTAAGACTTAAAGTTTGTTTGCTAATTTGGATATAAAAAGCTAGCCGTCCCTCAGTGAAGGAATCATTTCTTCTGTTGTTTTATTTTAGAGATAGATAGTCATTTTTCTGTCTTGGCAGTTTCACAAAAACCTGAATGAAAACAGATGAAAAGTACAGAATAGCTCTGAGACGTAATGGGCTTGGTTTTCTTCAGTATTTTTCCATATACCCTGCAACTTTGCACCCTGGTGTCCATTTGCCTTGGAACAAGGTATTATCTTTCTTTTGAGTCTGTGGTTAAAATCACATTTTGCTTTGTTAACAGCATCAGAGTAGAATAACCCTCCTCTCTGGTTCTTTTGTCAGAAGTAGTGTACTAGAAATGTGTGAGGAAACCCTCTTACAAGAAACACTGCTTAAGAATTAGAATAATCAACTTATGCAGAAAACATAGAGCATAAGAAATTAGAAACAAAATAGATAAAATATCTATTGCTAACGAGCAAATCAGAATATTTTCAAATTATTTCAATGTTTTGCTGTAACAACAATAAAGATAAATGTAATAGGACTTGTTGATGTCAATCCTTACTCTCCAGGAGCCTTATGTTCTGTAAGACCAGTTATCAAAATCCTATAAACACGCAAACATTCATCTCAGCTGTTGTGATTTCAGATTTAATGATACATATACCCAAAAGAGTAAAAAGTCAGTGAACTGCAATTTTGTCTGCACATTCCATTAAACTTTAAAACACCTTTTCAAGATTTTAGGGCTATCTGACTACAGCTTTCTTAGAAATCTGTATATGAGTTGATGACAGTAAGTTTATAACACCAATTTGGGCATATGGAGTAGAAAACAGGGTTTGTTTGTGGTTTTGCTTTTAATTCCAAAGCAGTATGACAATTGCTGGGTTTATGTATATTTATAAGGTTTACGTAGCTTTATTTCAATAATATATATTAAACATCCTGAATATGGAGATCAGAATGTAATTATATATAACATATCGAATGGGGTTTCCCAAATCTGTGTCTGTTTGCTTTTCATAAGACTTCGACCCAGGAAATGTGTTATGAAACCACAAGTCGTGTAACTAACTTATAGACATGACCATGTGCATACACACACAGAGCATGCATGGGTTTCCATGTATGGAGGCAGCTACACTGCAACATTAATAATTATTACATACTTCACCAATAATAGGAATAATAGACATTATGCAAAAATCGAGAGAAGTATTTTTAAAGCTCTAAATCATTTCCACAAAATTTTAGCTAGCTGTTACTTTTGAACTCAAAAGAAGCAGAAGAAATGTAACTTTTCGGAGGTTTGCTTGGCACTAAGCATGTTGAGCAATCGAGGACAAAGCCGTTGGAAAGTCCTCAGCCTGCTGTGTAAGGGAGGGATGTACTCGCACGCGCTCCCACCGAGGTGTGGAGCGGAGCAGGCAGCAGGCAGCGGGCAGGGCTTGCCCTTTCGGGGCAGCAGGCTGCATGGAGCCGGGCGCTGTGCTCACTGTGCGGCCGGCATGGATCGGCCCGGTGCATCCCCAGGCTGAGAATGAGCTCTATGGAATACAAGGTTATGATCAGTTCTTCTGCCCTGGTGGAGGTTTTGGAATCTAAATGCTGTCTTTTGTGAGTTAAAAGATGTGATTTAGACAGGCATTTTATGCTGTTTGTGTTGAAACTTTTTTCTAGAGCAGCTAGTAAGAATTGTTTTAAATAACTGCTGATATACAGTTTTCAATTTCTTTCTTTCCTGTGGACTAGGAACAGCAGAGACAAAGCTGTATAACCATATGTTAGAGAGGTTATTTACTTCACCTGCTTTAGGCTATCTTGGGTTTCCAACGTAGCTGTACCAAACCTTGTAGCCAAATGCTGTATATATTTATTCAAGGGAAGGCAAAAGACGCAGAGCACCAATGCTTCTGTTATCTGAGAGAAGAGCGTGAAAAAGTCTTCAGAACTATCGGTGCTAAGTCCGTTAAAGAAATTATACACATACGTTATACTTACACTCGGACCTACAGGAAAGGACTGCAAGGTTTTATAAGAATTTTGAAGTTCATTTAAATAATATGCTTACAGAAGTCAAGCTTTTTACATGTTTTAAAAAGTGGAGTGTTTGTTCTCACACTGTACAAGCTTGGGACTTTCTGTACTGAAATGCGAGTATACTCATAATTTGAGGTGTTTTGTTTTCCTTTATATACTTCAGTTCAAATGAATAGACTTTTAAGAAAAAAAAATGAAGTACTTCCTTTTTAATTAGATTGATTTCTCAAATTGGTATAGCTCAAGCCACAGCAATTCACTTATTTAATGTGTTTAAATTTCACTATAGTTATTCCCATTGACTACAAAAGAATAACTCTTATATTCAGCAAATGCTTAACATCTTTGCTGGATCCAAACCCTCAGTAGGTAGATGGGAGAGGTCTTGATTCAGGCATCGAATCTTAAGTAATTTAAAACTTTTCATTTGATAGATTAATAATCTAAGAAGTTAAAATACTGAAGTGTACCAGTTCTATAGCATAAAACCTAGAGCTTGCTGGCTTCGTTGCTAGAAGCAATTTGTTTTGCTGCTTTGCTTTCAGCTTATGTATTATTTCAGAGCTGATCAAAAGAATTGGTAGCAAAGTGTGAAATAAATTGTACTTCTAAATAAATCGATTTAACATTCCTCGGTGCTTTAAATGATTTTAGTAATATTAATATTTAAAATATTTCTGTCTGAAATCTTTTTATGACTACATATAGCAATAATGGCCACCATTTCATTCTGCTGTTTTTCATATTAGAGTATTACATAGTAAACATTGTGAAAATACTATCTTTTAGCATTGGAATGGATGCATGAGATTTCAAATGTCTATTTGCATATAAATGACTCAAGTTTTATTCAGTCAATAAAAACAGTCTATTAATCCTTCTACTACATTTCTAAGATGGTCTACAACTTGCAAAATGTCAGATTTTCAGTCAAATGAGAACTTTTCCTTAGCTTTCATACATGCATACAGAAAAAAATATATTTTTAGATTATTCCCTTTTTTGGATACCTTCCTAGTTTCTCTCTGAATTTTTTACCATTGTGTTATGCAAATTCAAAGGTTTGTATTTTTGCTTTTAGCTAAGATTTTTTTTTTCTGGTAAAAACACCAGTTCATGGATAAACTAAAGATATTAATAAGCTTGAAAGAGAATATTGATAGGCGCTTTGTCTAAGAAGGAAGGGACACCGAAGCATGCACATGCATATGATCTGATGTCAGGCTCTTAGGCAGCTCTAGCAATCTGACAGTCAGGTGCCTTCGCGTAGCATGATAAAAGCAGTGCAGACATCTGGATCACAGTGCTGCTGTACAAAACATTTCTGAACAATTCAGATAGTTGTACTTACCCAAATTTCCAGGCTCATCCACCCCTTTCTCATTGTTTCTTTCTCCGCCTCTGCCTTTGTCTTTTATGTACTCGAGGAATCTCATTTTTCCTTTTCAAGTCACCTCCATCTGCTTATGTGTCAGAGTGGCCCTTATGCCACACATCATATTGAGGAGTTCTCAAGATGAAGGGCTGTATTCACATCACTACTTCTGCCTCGGCACTGTTTCATGCTTGTCACTGCTCAGCACTCAGCGCCACACTGGCTTGTTTTGTCAATAACCATTTATTTGTTGCTGGAATAGTAGCAACCATTACATCTGACCTCCCTGTTTCATCAATTATGGATAGATTATTGGATGTGAACATCTGCAAAAGCTTGCTGCTGAACTTACCTCCTGGCTGGGATTAGATAAAGTATTAAACTGTTGTTTATTGTCAGGCCAAAACTCTACTGGGAAGCCAGGGAATTCCAAGACTAGCAGACTCCCATCAGCAAGCACCAAAAATTGTTTAGTATTGCCACCGTTTCCCATAAGATCGTAGCCATTTATTATTTACACTTATTACTAGTTGTTATAGCATACTTGATAAAAGCTCTTGGCAGGCATAGTGTTTCCAGCTATTGTCACATCTGTCAGGATGGAAAGGATACATAAACTGTTTTTCCCTCTTATATTGCTGTTAAAGGGTAACAGATGAAGCTTCTTCACTCTAGACTGTTATTCCATGCTTTATTTTGAAGAAATATGTCCAGAATGGCTGTTTTCTAAAACATTACATTCTGATTCTAAATAAAGATTGCAACAACCTTTGCTAGAGGAATGTCTCTTGCAATAAAGATTTTAGATTGCACAATAATAATGTACTAAAATATCTGGGTTTGAGGTTTGCATGTTTTTCTGCACTAAAGGAACTAGCTCTTTTTTTTGTTTTATTTTAATAAACTGCTGTATGAGATAAAGTACAATAATACAATGATAGCTGCATCCCTACAAAGTTATAGTTAGAGAGTATCAGAATTAATATTGTTGTTGGTAGCACAGAGGCTACTGATAAGAATAGTAATACTGAAGAAATAAGAAGTGTGAGAACAAAAGTTAAGACTTATTCGATCATCTCTACATTTCATATTTCCTGTCCAGCAAAATGGAGCATGCAGTGTAAAATACTGACCTCACAGAAACTAGTAAAAGTTTGGAAAGCCTCAGTGATGTTTGTTACTGAGTTGCTTGTTTTT
This sequence comes from Tinamus guttatus, assembly GCF_059628265.1. Lineage (NCBI taxonomy): Eukaryota > Metazoa > Chordata > Aves > Tinamiformes > Tinamidae > Tinamus > Tinamus guttatus. Next base: position 4,702,891 of record NW_028288781.1, on the reverse strand, counting down.
GTGTATCCTTTCAATTCAAAGTAAAGTATGCATAGAGTGAATATTATGCAAAGTTATACAAATAACACTTGATGTAGGCAATCAAAGAGCCCTAAATCTTATCTTGATAGACTATTAGGGAGTGAAAAATTTGTCTTCCTGTGGTCTAATCCTACAAGTGAATATCGACCTGAGTAACTTGAAGCACATACTACTGTGCATATTTAAAGAGCATCAAGCTAAGAATTGCACCTGATAGCAAAGTATAACAAGGAAGACTGGAAGGGGACTAGATGGAGTGGTTGTCTTTCCTGGGGAGTGTCTTCCAGGCAACACGGTCACAATAGGCGTTTCCCAGCAAGACTCAGCTAAAGGTCGTGAACAAGTGGGCTCCACTTGGCTGTTTGTCTTGTCCTGGGCAGCGTTCTGGGCAGTTTGTGCCTCCCTTTCCCATGGTGTCTGGCCCCTTACTGCCAGATGCATGCTTTTATGCTATGGGAAATCCAAATACCCATATCAAACTCCCTGAAGTAACAGCTCCTGAGTAGGCCAAACAGGTTTTTTTGTTTTGTTTTGTTTAAGATGTAGCAACAGGAGCAAAGTTTGTATGATTCTGCCTCTTTTTTTTTTTCTGTTTTTATCAGAACAGTGGAGTCCAGTGTAATTGGGTGTGTCTAAGGACAAGGAGTTAGCTTTCACATTAATCTAAGTTGGTAAGTTTGGGTTGTGGGAAAAAAAAAACAGGGACCACTTCCCTCCTCAGCATGGCACCCATGAGTGGGTAAACACTGACGAAAAATCAAACTACTTGGCTGCAGTAAATTTTGAGGGGAAAAATACAGGAGTTTTCTTTCGTAAATAAAATGCCGTGTAGCTTCACGTGGAAAGGATGTCTCCTGCATGGCAAAGAACACTGGTAGGTTCATGAGAAAATAGGCACTCGTGACCCCAAAGAGAATGTGAGGAAGAAATTCAGGCTGCCACAGCTTTCCTGTGGAGCCCTTCTGCGTCTTGTGGAGCCCCCTCTCACAGGGGTCAGTAAAAGCAGCAGTGCCTCAGTTCCTCTCTCTGCCACACGGGTCTTCAGGCTCCAAAGCTTTGCAGCTTGGCCCCTTCTTCTGTGGTGAATTCAAACTCAGCACCAGATGGAAGATGAATGAAAGACAGCTCTATGACAGAATCTGTGACTATTTATTCTTTACAGTGATCTAAGCTAATGTAGCTAGACAGGTACAGCCTGAGTGGTTTAAAAGTTTTCACTGTGTATTTAAATATACATTTCTTGAGGAGATAGAGTTCTCCAAACTGCAAGCTAAATCTGTGCATGACAGCTTTAATGTCTTTTTTTTTCTCCACTGTATTGCATGTAAAAGATTATTCCATTATTATCAGAGCTATGTGGTTTCTCTGAAAGTACGTAAGAGGTACTAAGTGATATGAGAGCAACAATCTCACTTGATTGCATATTCTATCTACAAGCACCTCTTGTTGGCTCCAGAAAAATATTCTAAGATGCTGCTACCCAGCCTGGGCCCTTAGCCTCTTGCTGCAGTGCCCGTCAGAAATCATTAGCTACTGATCTCTTTGACTAATGTTGCAGTTGATTGTCTGATTTATGGTCAAGTTCTGTAAATGAGACAGAGGCATCTTCACTGCCCACCAGCTGTGAAATGAGTAAACACAGTTAGATTTTCAGAAATCAAAATATATTTCTAATAAAGTTTGATGACAGTATCAAGTGCAAGCTGAGAGCAAAACTATGTTTTTGTGTTTTTTAAAGTTACAGTACTCTACACCAGCATCAGCCTGTCACATTTTTGGCAGAGTAATATATTTTAGCAAAATGATAAAATATGGGTAGTAGCCTAAATCTTCTGCTGACTTGGGCAGACATTCTTTATTCCTCATAAATTCATACTATAAATTTTTACACTTTTGTCCATTATCCCCATATGTTCATATAAAGGTTTAGCATAGACTACTTTCTTTTGTTTGTGTGCTCAGTATGTGCCAATGAGATGTATATGTTTAAAAGGAATACAGATGTAATAACAATAAAAAACAAAATGTGAGTTTTGGGATGGTGGAGGGGGTCAATATATGTGTTTTATATAAATATAAGATAAACCCAGGAGGTTTGGAATGGCATAATACTTAGATAACTGAGAAGCAAATCCAGGACCGAGATCCGACTAACATTTTTCGTGGCAAAGAAGGTAAACATGACATTCACCCCTACCTAAAGAATTATTCCAAGAGCTGTGTACCAAATATGCTCTAGTTTAAGGATTTAGGCAGTGGTAGTTATTTGCTATGTTTTTCACACTTTAACAAATTGTAGCCACAGCAGACTTGCAAGGACAGGGAGAGATACAGCATGTTTTGTAAACAAGTATGGTGTTCCCACAGTAGCAATCCTTCTTCCAGATGCAACCGCATCCAGCTTGTAGTGCTAAAAAAAAAAAGGGCGGGGGGGGGAAGGAGTCTTTAAATCTTTACAATGCCTTTTCAAGTTTTGTATTCCCATTCCAGATCAATAAAAAGCTTCCACTTCTTTTCCCATGCACCAAAACAAAATTGGTTATTGTTTAGGAAAATTATCTGTAATGTGGAAGACAAAGTTGAAATCTTCACCCCACCATCCTTCCTACAGGAATAAGAACAAGTGATCAAAACCCACTAATCAATTTACTGGTTTTTAGCTAGTATTTCTACTGTGGACCTGCAAAAAATAAGAAGTTTCAGACAGTCAGTGTATTTGGTCATGTAGGGCCAAAAAGTAATTTGTGACCCAATTCAGTGCAGCGTTTATGTTTTTCTTTAATCTTACCACACATTTTATTTGTAGAGATAGAACAGTATGACCATGATTTTAATTTGTTCAACTGCATGTGCTATGATCTTTTTTCCACTAGTTTCTAGGAGTATCAAACTCTCTTTGAGACAGTATGGAAATTTGGTACAGGATAAATTTGATATATCCATTTGCTCCTCAGAACTTTGGGGATATAATAAAATTAAAAAAAAACACACACACGTTGAACTTTCTGTAACTCTAAAAATTTTAAATCTCTGTTTTTTTTGAAAATGAAGTTTAATTAAATTCATATAAATCTGAAACCTGCTCTTTAATGAACATTGCCAGCGCAGAGTATCTTATATATTACTATTCATTATCTCCTTGCACAATGTTTTATAATACTGTTTAGATTTCTTTCACATGAGGAAGATCTTTCACCCAGATCACATTTTAATGTACAATATTTACTGTGAAATGCTGGAACAGAAACACGTTCTTCTAATAAGTAGGTTTCTTCCTGTGTTCTAAATGATTTTTTCCACTCTTTTATTTATGATACCTGTATTCTTTAAGACCATAAATGCAGAAAAAACTGCACATTCACTGTGCCTGTTGTGTAGGAGTCTTCACCATTAATGATTGACATTTCACCTCTTTACTGTGTATCCCTGTACTCTGCATATATTGCTCCGAAAATATATTAAAGACCTGTTTCTGAGGTGCTAAAGGGAGAGCAACTTCCAAATTCATTTGATCTGACCAGATTGGGTGCTCCCAATACTTTTGCATTTGTTAGATGTCCTATAGATCACTGGCCCAGCCATGCCCACTCAGGTTGTATTCTCTCACACGTGTCATTTCTTATATGATATTCACAGAAACCCAGAAAGATAGCTTGGTTGCTAATATCTCATGGAAATGCATTGTTTTCATCTCTATCTGTCGTTTTCAGGCTGCTTGAAGATTCTGGCAGAGATCGCTGCATTAATTTCACTTGATTTACAAACATAAAAGCAATATAATTTTTCATATTAAGTGGAAAGCGCAGTTGTGCTATAATTGGAAGAAGTGGGTTGATTCCTGTAATGCTGACATGTTAAACTAGCTTTTTACCCTGCACTACCTCTGGCTGTTTTGCCATGCTGAATGTTGAAGGTGAGGAGTAGGAGAGGAGACCCGTTTTCACATAAAGGGGTACTAGGCAGTTGTAGTATGTACATGGCTCCTTTCCATGACAAACCTGCCCCTTTCATTGGCCTGTACATGGCACCTGAAACTCGAGATGCAGACATGAAGAGTATAATTTCTATTTTAATTTATCAAACTTTTCTTCTTTTCATATATGTGATTTAATTATTTTTGGTTTCACTATTGCTTAGAACAGAGTGCCCACTTTGTGTAGTACCGTAGTAACGTGGGACCAAAATGAGAGCTGTTGACCAAAATGGATGAGTGGTTGTAGCAGGGATGTAGGGACCAACAGTCAGTTTCTCTGGCTTCGTTTTCGTCTGTGCTTTTTAGGCTTTGTGAGGAAAACTACAGCAGCTTAAGCCTTAGGCATCCAAGTAACTGTTCTGTGCTAGACGGTAGCCACTAGAGGCCTTGTTTCCTAATTTAATATTGCAGAGGCTGGTTTAAAGTAGGAGTGATTGTCAGTCTGGTGCATATAATTTTTAGAACCTTTTGATGCTGTCATGGCAAGCTTTCTAATAAGGGCACAAATACTACGAAAAGCACTGTAGGTGGTTTGAGCTAACCAGAAAAGCAAGAACTAAATGGAAAACCCAGAAATGTCTCCTGTGTGTGACTGTTACCAATCTGGATTATTAGAAGGACATACTGCAGGCCTTGACAACTTTGCATAGGCATTCAGTTTAGGGAGAGTTCTGAACTGATGTGACAAGTTCTTAACAGTAGTGTCCGCGTTCTCTTTTTGTCATATCACATGCGTCGATAACTCAATTGCCAATGACCTTCAAATATAGGATTCAATACCGATGTACATGAAAACAAAATTCTGTCAAGGAAATACTTGAGAGAAGGTAAACACTGCTGTGTGTACAGTAATCACTTGCTTTTATGCTCACAGAGATAAAATAACTCAAAAATAAGATCATTGTCCAGAGATGCTCATGTGTGCAGTCAGAGTCTTTCAGAAGCTGAGAAATCTGAGTTGTGGGAACAGTAGTAGGAAGGGTGGTCTTGGTAGCATTAGCAGGCACAGTTTGTCTCCTTTAGAACCATGTGCTTTGCCAGTGACGGGGGATGCAGTCTTAATCCAAAATGCCCTACCCTTTGCCTCAGGATAAGCAGGCGTCCTGCGGCCTGCAGGGTACTGTCAACTGTCCCTACGCATTCCCCATCCCCCTTCAAAGCTGGTAAGCGACATTCGCTACTCCTTTCTTGGAAATGTGCAAAAAGGATTTCTATAGATAGTCTTTGGAGATTTCCTGTGTTCTCATGTGTGTAATAGGTTGGGTCAAGCAACAAAGAGGTAGAGAGGAAAGAATAAGATTTAATTTTACATGCATTGTCCCTTCACTGCCATTGGAAAAAGATGAATGAGAAGAGAAATTATGCAATACAGGTGATGTCACTGTTAAATTAAATTAAGATATGTTTTTATGCAGCAATTGTAATCTTTCAGTTAAGGAAGAGATCATGATAATAGAGTACATTCCAAACAAGTATTAACAAATTGCTTGTGTTCATGAATAATTAGTAGTGCATACAACAACATTATTTACAATATTTTAAGCCAACTGTGGCTTATTTATTTACTTATTCACTTATTTTATTTATTTATTTATTATTTATTTATTTTATTTATTCACTTATTCGTGCATCCAAATTGTACTAAGAGTTTTCTTAGTGACCAAAGAAAACAACATTACAGTGCATTTCAGTGTATCATACCTAAATGCTATGAATAAAAGAGATAAAATCTTAAGCTATTAATAGATTTTTGTAAAATCACATCCATCTTAAATAATCACTAACAAAATTTATATTTTGAATCAAGTAGTATCTCTTTATTTTTTGTGAGCTGCCAAAACATAGGGATTTTAATACATGTTATCTTTCTTTTTAATTTGTGATTATTGAGGAGTTTCAGACAACTATAAGTAGTGATCAAAAACTTGCTCCTATTACTACTAATTAAGAAAGAAATATGCAGGTTGGAAAACCTTAATTTTGTATTTGATATGGACACGGAAATCGCAAATCAAAAATCGAAATGTTTCATACATATACTGATTTTCTTTCCTGTCTCTCAGATTTTGAATACCTCTGTGAAAATCTTCACAGCACTGTGTGATTCAACTGGCCTAGGCAGAGCATATGAAGCTATAACCAAGATTCTGGTAAGGTAGGTTAGCACATCCTTGTCTTGCTGTCAGTGCACATTCATTCAACTGTGAAAGACTGAAATTGTTAGAGGTCTGTCGCTTCCCATTACTTACTGCTTAAATTTTAAGCAGTGCCCTTCTTGCAGTAAGTGACCCTTTCATCCAAAGTTGTTTTAAACAAATAGCATTTTTTAAAACTGTATGATCCAATGTTTTCTTTACCAGTAAGCCGTAACATGTTCCTTTTGTTGATATATATATATATATATTTTTTTTTTCCAAAACTTTGGAAGGGACCTTTCTGAAAAACAGATATCCAGTCATATTTTCCAGGTTAAATAAATAAATAAATAAATAAATAAATAAATAAATAAATAAAAAGAGAACAGCTTTGAAAACTATAGCATGCTTCGGTAGGTGCCTTAGTGTAACCTTTGTAGAATTCATCCATAAGAGAAGTTTCCATTTATTGTTCTACCTCACTGCTTCTAGGGATTCGTTTGTGTTTTGTGCCTGTGCAGGTAAATCATTTGGTCAAATAACGTGTTTGTCTTCATTTTCATTTAACCAATTGACTTTAAAGTCTTATTCCAGGTGAATTACTTCAGTTTCTTACACAAATAATCTTGTCAGGTGACTTGTCATGTTGCCTCTCCTATCATATAGGAACAATCACAGTTCTCTTTAGCTGGTTGATATGTAATTAATTGCTATTCGTATTCTGTCCTTTCTGAACAAGCACACAGCATAAAAAGTTCCAAAGCCACAAAAGAGAAATAGAACACCAGGTCCCATTTTCAAAAATGGATTAGGTTTAAGGTCCTAAGAAAGATTTAGTTGCTGGGACATCAGCTTTTGAAATTTCATAGTTGGCTCCCATGATACAATCACACCCTAGAAGTAAGGTACCTGAATCTCAGTAGCATTAATAGATTCCTTGCAGTTTTTCAAAAGCTGCACTCTGGGTAGAGGGTGACTTAAGATAACCAGAAGGAAAATCTAGAAAACGGCATATCTTAATTGCCCCACAATGGGATTTAGGCATTCTGAGGTAATATTCTCTCCTCTACTCAGAACCTTCTAAAGCCAGATTTCTAATGCCTTTATCTGAAAGATCATGCAAGTGCAAATTCTTTCCTTAAAAGCACAGCTATAAAGGAATGGGTGGTGAGTTTTTTTCTGCATCAAATCTGTATGTCACACCATCTAGGAGCTTTCTCTAGCTCCCTGAGGTCAGACAGTCTCGCTCACTGCTTTCAGTTTGTTGCAGTCTGAAAAACAGGAAAAGCAGGAGTTGGGAGTCTAGTATGTAAGGGACTCTTTAGTTTAGTATATAATGCCTTCTCCAGGAGTTGGGCATTCTGACTGACTCAAGTGAAGGAGAGTCTCTCACATCCTGAATGAGGGTTTTACCTACTGATCTCTCGCAGAGGTAAAGAGACAGCCATAAACTTTTCCTCTGTAAAATGCAGGTTGTGAAACTAATCTGGTAGAGAACCGCCCTGAGAACATTAACCAAATGTTAACCTTACATATTTATTAACCTTACATATTTGTCTGCCTTGAAATACTTTCAGATAAATATAAATTGCTCAGCCCTATAAAACATCAGGCGATTTTCAGCATGTTTCAACCATTTGAGAAACTTTTATGTAGAAAAGCCTATGCACCTTAGGGCGTCTTTATTCTTACATTCAGTTAAGCAAAAAGATCAACTTCCATAATTCTGCATTTATGTTCCAAAATGTTAATGACTGTCTCACGTTTGTGCATGCGAGCTTTATGTCTTCTTGAAGTTTAGTATGATCAGTGGTCATAGACACTCATGAAACTTTCATCCATTGTCTTCACGGGTCTCCTGTGTAAGGAGGTCTCGTGGATGGGGAGGTGCCAGTTTGTAAAATCCATCTATTGATTCTTTTAAGGTAAATTTGACAATTGTTTTCACTATCCAAGCACCAAAAGCAGCTAAGTAGGCCTTAAAGTATCTTTGACATCAGAAAAAAAGCTTAGGATTCATGAGCATCATTTAAAATAGTCATGAATATGGTTTACATCTGGCCATATACGGGTCCTGATCAAGCTGTCCGATGTCATAATGAGGCCACTCTCAGTTACCCTTGACAAGTCAGGGCAAGGGAAGATTCCTGAGGACTGGAAAGAAGCAAATGTCTCTCCAGTATTCGACAAGGAGTATCTGGGGAACTACAGACCAGGCAACCTCACCTAATGTCCTGGGAAGGTGATAGAACAAATAAACCTAGAAGCAATTTCCAAATATTAAGAATTAAGAATGTTAAGACTTGTAAAAGGGATATCCTGCTTCACCAACGTGATAGCCTTCTACAGTGCAAATATGAGCTTGGTGGGTGAGGGTAGAACAGCGGATGTTCACTTTAGCAAGGCTTCTGTTACTGTCTCTCATAACATCCTCATAGAAAAACTGAAGAAGTACAGGCTAGATAAGCAAACAGTAAAGGAGCCCAAAAACTGATTGAGCTGCCACACTCAAAGGTTTGTGATCAGTGACATGAAGTCTAGCTGATGCCAGTCACTGTGTGTCACATGGATTGATACTGGGGTCAGTTCTGTTTAATCGTTCATCATTACTTGAATGATTGCGCAGAGTGCACCCTCAGCAAGTTTGCAGACAATACAAAACAGGGGGAGTGGCTGGTACATCACATGGTTGTGCTACTATTCGTATGGACCTTGACAGAGTGGAGTAATGAGCCAAGAGGAATTTCCTGAAGTTGAGGAAAGGGAAGTGCAAAGTCCTGCAGGTGGGGAGGAAAAACTGCACACACTAGAACAGTCTGGAGAATGACAGCAGTGAACAAGAAGTTGACCATGACCTAGAAATGTGCCCTTGTAGCAAAGGCCAAGAGCTTCCAGCAATGCATTAGACAGAGCGGTGCCCGCAGGTTGAGGGAGATGATCCTTCCTCTCAACACAGTCCTGGTGAGACATATCTGGAGAGCTGGATCCAGGTCTGGGCTGTCCAGCACAAGACAGGCATGGACATACTGGAGTGAGACCAGCGAAAAGACATGAAGATGGTGGAGAAACTGGACCTTTTACTGTGTAAGGGAAGGCTGAAAGAGCTGGGACTGTTCAACGTGGAGAAGAGAAAGTTCAGGGAACGTGTTGGCAATGCACATAAATAAACATTTGCAAGAGACTAAAGAAGGAGCCAGACTCTTCCAAAAGATGCCCAGTGAGAGGACAAGCTACAGTGGACACAAACTGAAACACAGCAAATTCCATTTAAACATAAGAAAACTTTTTTTGTTGTTGTGATGTTGACTAAACACCGGAACAGGTTGCCTAGAGAGGTTGTGGAATCTGATCTTTCAAAAGCTATTCAAAACCTCATGGTTCTGCTCTAGTTGGCCTTGTTTGAGCAGGAGTGTCCAGATGATCTCCAGAGGTCCCTTTCAACCTTAACTGTTCTGTGATCTTTGCCTTAAGCAGATAAATTCCCTTCTGACCTGTAATGCTCCCTAACAGAACGTTTTCTGTAACCCCCTGGGCATTTATTTCAGACAGATTTACTTTTCAAAGTTCTTTTTTTTTTTTTTTTTCCTTAAGTAAGACTGTGCTGGTCCACTTTCTTTGGTTCTTCTTCAGCACTGAGGTAGGGCATAGAAAAGGTATAGCAAAGAAAAAGTGTGAAATGTCTATGTAAAAAAAGAATACTGCAAATTTTTATTTACTCTCATGCCAAACTTTGGGGTGCTCTCCTTGCTGACGTATAGCAAACAGGTCAGTTTCTGTCAAGCCCATTTAGAAAATACTGGATGAATGCATGAATGTTTACCTTTTGTGACACAGTCTCCATTCTCAGTTTAATCACTTTTTGATCATTCAACTAGTGCAAATCATTTTAAATTTGATGGTTGGTGCCTTTACGGAAAAAAAAAAAAAGAAAAGAAAAGATTACTTTGTTCCCTGGTTACTAAAATAGCACATTATAACCCTAATGTCTTGAGAATCTGTACTGATTGTCTGGTAACATGTTTGAGGAAGTGGTTGAACCCTTAAATGATGGTTCAGAACCTGTCTATAGATTTGCAATTTTTTGTGAAGTCTTTGCTTCCACAGACCATGGGAAATGGTCCTGAAAATCCTTATCATATGCATTTAGGCCTATCATTTTCTAGGGAAAAATCTGACATAGAAACACCATGTTCTTGACATATTCTGGCAATGTCCGCCATGTCAATGACTTCTTGTGGACACATGATTTATACATCCAATTCAAGCACATGAGCAATCCTATAAAAAGTGCATATTTTCATATAATAAGCGTCTAATAAGGGTAAAATGAAATTTCCTAAAGATACAGGAAATGAGCTCCTAAAGATACAGGAAATGAGTTCATTTTATCCTGAATCTGGAAAATGAGCTGCTTTAGATTTGAAATCTCTTCTGCAGAAGCCATCATAACTGGTCTGTGGGATCATGGATGACTGTATCTTTAGGAAATTTCATTTTACATACCTAGGAAGATGTTATCTAACGATAGAAAGTGCTTCACTGCATAAAATAACATGTAGATTTTGGAGGAATTGTACAATACTAGTTCTTTGAGTAGGAAAGACCTGTTTTCAAGGTATCAGGATTTGTGCAGGATAAAGTATGCCAGTAATCTTTCTAGTATACTTTAAATATCTCAAGCTGTAGTGCTTTCTAGTATTTCTTTTGAAAAATTGTACTTTAGCAGCTGATTTCTAGTTGGCATAAGGGAAGTTCTAATACTGAGAATTATCTTTCTAATACATGTCAAATTGGTTTCTTTTTGCTTGGGAGACATTATATGCCCTAGCAATTTTCATGTTTTCTGTAAGGTTTTTATGTAAAATATAAAAAATGGCCAAAATACATCAAAACATTTCTATTAATTCATGAAATGAGGAAAACCTTTTACATTTTCTTCTATCGCTGATTCCATTTGCTTTATTACTTTCAGCCTCTAGCCCACAAACTTGGTGGCACAATCAACAAACCCCTTAGTGGCTGTTTCATCTCTCCTCTATTTGATTTCTCCACTCTGAGTAAATGATTAAGTTTTCATGCATTGGTTCAACCAAAATCTATGTTCACTCAACCACGTCCTTTATTGATTACTTCTACTGCAAACAGTAGGCCAAGTGTGATATACATAATTGGACAGTTGTCAGGGGATGTGGGTGTTAACAGTCCTGTTTTCCCAATTGGAAACTGGAATCACCTTGATACACAAATATTCTGCACTGTTTCATTCTCATTCCTTGGACCGAGGAGTCCTTTTCCTCAGAATATATGTTTTTAACTCTCTGAGGTCTGGTTGAATGGATTTAATGATTATACGATATAATACGCTCTTCAAGTTGCACCTGTGCACTGCATATAGAAAACTAGAAAAACTGGAATTAATATTTGTCTAACACTTTAACCTTGTCCCTTAACTTATATAAATCATATGCTGTATTTCTGTGGGGAAACATTTGATTTTCTCTCCTTAGGAAAAACCAGGTTTAAAAAAAATGTGTTTTCTAATTTTGAAATGTAGAATTCTTTTAACAGCTGGCCAATGTTTACAATACAGTATATTTCATATTCTCATGACATTGAAGTATTTGTATTAGGAAATGTTACTAACTCCAACTCTGTTTGTTAACAAGCTTTAAAGCAAGACATACTTGAACATTTAAGGCATGTTAATTTTCCGGTGTTTTGGCATCCTTTTTGTAGTAATCTAGCTCACTTCAGTCACATAATCACTGCAGTATTGTGAATTTGCAGGGATGCTTTACTGTGTTTGCTTTTCTGTGGCAGGCTCTTTACTGTTATGATTACTCTGATTCCACAAGACAATTACCACAGCAGACAATCTTGCCAAAGTTTAAAAACATGGACCTCTAATATAGTTTACAGTAAGAACTGTAATTTAAACAAACACATCAATCATTTGCTTGAAGGTGTTTTAAAATAGCAAGAGAATAAATCACAACTCTTTATCACTTGTGAACTTCTATTTCTGTGAGTTTCTTCATTAAGACTGGATTTTCTGTTTTGTTTGATGGTTTGACATGTAGCGTTCTGCTCTCCTGCCTTAGAGACTCAAGTTCATGGCTAATATCGAGGTCAGCTGCAGTTACACTTCAGCCTAAAAGAAAAAAGTGTAGTGCCTCACTCACAAGCAAATCCAAATGTCTATCCTGTATCTTCCAACTATACTGCAGAGTCCTCATATTGCTAAAATGACCAGCTTTATTAAAAAAAGGGTATGTGCAAATGTTACTGTCAAAATACATTAGCCAATTTTTAACTTAGACTAGATGTGACCTGAGGTTGCTCCAGTCTCAGTGGGATTTGGAGGTGACACTTGCAAACCAGAGATTATAGGTTTGCCAGTGTGACTCCAGCAACCTGTGATTTGTCCAGCCAAAATGCAGTGTTGCATCCAGGAGCAGCCTGTGATCCTTAGACTTCAGAGGCAGCACCATTGTACAGCCGTTGCTGCACCACCCAGAATCTGGAGCAAGAAACGACACCTCTAAATGATACGTGCAGCGACAGTCTTGCTGCCAGACTAGCATTCTTGCTTCTTTCTCTTCGTTTTCTCAGGAAGTAAAGTCCAGTTGTATTGAGAAAGTTAACAGCTACTCATTAGGAAAAATACTAAAATAATAGAAACTCCAAAAACTCTGTAAATTCATCATCTGCATTTTCATTTTTTGGCCCTAAAATACAGCACAATATTTTGAAGAAGAGTTTTGTTTTATTTCACTCAAAGGATCCAATTCTGCCCTTGGGGATTATGGCTCAGGAATTGAACTGTGCAATGGCTTCAGGCACTGAACTGAAGAGGGACTGCTTAGACAGCTATATTAGAAGTAGTCCAAATTTCATCACAAAACAGATTAGTCATCACAAAGTAAAGCTATATGGAATAAGTTGTCAGATTTTTGGCATTTCGGAGAAACCGTCTGAATATATAATTTTATCCTTTGTCATTTGTTTCAGTCAAGGAAAAGTGGCTGAAACTGTTACACACTTGGAAGAGTTTGTGAAGGTTGCTGAGAATGCTCATCTCAGCCGAAGCCTGGTGGATGCGTGTGTGTTACTTGGGAATCTTTGCAATGAAAGAGTGAGTACTGGTTACAGTAATAATGCCCAGCAATTGGGCTTCCTTCATGGTAAAAATCTGTGTTTGCATATGAGGTGAATTTGATATAGGGATCGGATTTTACAAGAGTTACCAAAGGAGAAAACACTCGGACATTTCTAAATTAAATTTATGAAATGTGCCTTACGTTTTTGGATAGGGTGAAAATATCAAGCCAGATTTCATCCTAAGGGTTTTGTTCTAGAAGGGGTCAAGTGAAAACCTCAAATTCAGGTCATAAATGAAAGTTTCAGTGTTGTGAAATATGTGGGTCCAATTCACATCTGTGCCCATAAAGAGTTTAACACAACTATTTATAGTGTATTACAGCGTATGTTGAAACCAGCGCTTTTTTTTAGAATGGATATATGCTATACTGCATACTAAATTATAGTTTTCTTCTCTGCATTCAGTCAGCCAAATTTATAAGTAGATGCAAATAGCAAATAGTTTGGCAAAGGTCTGTCAGTAGCACAAGGGCTTACTTTCCTTTGCTCCTCCATCCAACTTCTTGGCTTCAATTGGGCTGTTAAATCAGAAGATAGACAATGACAGAGAGTCACAGCTAGGAGTACCCAAGAAATTCCCCTTTTCATAGTCCCTAAGATCTTTTGAAGTACTTTCTGTCCTGTGCATCACTCTCTGACTTGTCCTTCTGGGGAGAAACGTGCAAAGGTCACAGTTCTGTTGGCTGCCTTGCTGGGTAACAGGTCTTGTACTCCATGCTGCTCACACGCATGTCCAGGCATGCAGCAGTTACAGTTGGTGCTCGAATCAAATCAGGAGTGTGAAAAACATTACTGCAAATGCAAAAGATATATGTTGAGCCCTTTATCTTCAACAGCTGTTTTAGAGTTAAATGCTGCATGAAATTATTTAGGACTTCAGCCTGGAAAATTTGGGAACTAGGAAATACCTTAGCTGTGAATAAAAAGTAAGAAGATAGAAATATATTTTCTAAATCATGATCAGTATTTCCAAGTTGGATTTTTCATGTTATTTGAAAAATGCCAGTTATCAATGTTTGTTTTTGCATACTGGCAACAAGCAACAGTGAATATCACATTTTCTAATTTCTAAGTGCTAGATTTTGTTATCTAAATCATTTTATCAAATTTTCTGTGTGTAATATATTAAATAGGCAAGTCATCCTCTTCTGGTTATGCAATGTCCAAATACCTCTTCATCTTCAGAATTCATTCTACATGGAACTCCCAGGGCCAAAGTTACTGGCCTTTTTTTGTTGCATGAGCAGTAGAAAAATCATTGATGCTGTATTCTCCAAATTAGCCTGGGATCTTTGAGTTTATGTATTCCCTAGCAGAAAATTCTGGATTTTCCACTGAAAACTTAAGTTTGAAAGTCCAAAAATTTGCTGAAGTAACCTTAAACTGTATATGGGACTTAGAATAGAGTTGGATGGTGTGACACAGTGCTTAAATATCCTATTCCAATTTTGAAAATACTTCACTCTTCTTTTTAACTGTTGTTATATTTCACTGTTTCTTGCTTCCAGTATTGATAATCAGTTACATTAGTAGTGGTATTTTAAGAATTGGCCTCTTTTGGGTTGTTCTCTGAATATTGTTTCTTCCTTCAGAATTTACTGTCTTGACCTGGGATAGTGCAGAAGGGAAGAAATGTAGTGACTTAATCCTAGAAACTTGTGTAAAATAGCTCAGTCAAGTATATATAACTATTTCTTTTAAAGAAAAAAAAATTATTCTGGTAGGTGAGCCATGTTTACCAAATCTGACTGTACATTAACCTTTCCTCATATGGATCACTGCCTGCTTGGTGCAGCATTCATATTCAGTATTACCTAAATTAAGCCATTAGTAGGGTGTTTCTATTCCACTCTATACTTCCTACAATGATAGAGTTTACAGTTCCTGCTTTCTAGTCATGACTGTCTATCCATAGGCTTCTTGATTCCTAAAATGCCTGTTTTCATGTTGTGCACAGATATAGTTCTAATTTCTCTCAGTTTGTTAACCGAGTTCCTTATTTTAATATGCAAACTCTGATTGAGTTACTGTGAAAAACTCTGTTAATTCTCAATTCACTTTTCTTGAGTATGTTAGCCTGATTTGCTGTGGTCATCTCACTAATTGCATCAATTCTCTTTTTCTTTTTTTTCCTCTCTCTACCAGGGGCGCTATAATGAAGCTTTTGAATATTTCAGTCGAGCATTTGAGGCAGCAAACACTTTAAGTAGTTTGCCCTTAGTGGCTGAAACCAAGACGTACTATGGCATTGCAAGGGCTCATAAAATGATGGTGGCAGTTAACAGCCACACAGAAGCTGCAGATCTCGTCAGCATGAGGTACCTGCTGGCGTGGAAGGAGAGCAGAAGTGATGTGTGCGCCGACCCTCTCACAGCCGGTAAGGCACTGGTTATGAAACACATTAGTGCTGGGTTGTCCTTAATGGTTAAGTCATTTTTCTTTTAGAGTTTTATTAAATTATTTGCTGGGTTTAATCGCATTGGATTAGCCTTGTAGCAAATGCAGGTTGCATTTACTTCTTTTTACGCTTAATTTAAAGACTGAATTAAATAGCTTTAAACACAATACAGCAAGGAGAAAAAGACTATATTGGTCTTCTTTGGCTGGTGATTCTTTCAGTACCGTTTTTCAAAACAGGCAACTGAAAAACTAAATCAGTTACAGGCAAAAAGTGATGTATTGGTTTAGTCAAATAATCAGGATTTTAACCTCCTGCCCCCCTGCCAAAAAATCTTCATTTGCAGTTGTTTATTCAAGCATACCTTAAAGTAGGTTTTTTGTAACAAATAGTTTTCAATTCTTCTTAAAACAATGGACAGAGTTCTGAACTCAGAAAAACTTTCTGTTTTGTCCTTTGGCATCCTTATCCGTGACATAGACATAGACATAGTATGATCAAAAGAATTATATATATATATATAAAAAAAGTAATTTCCTCACTCTGGTTTCCTGACTTAATTGCAGGAGGTAGGAGAACTTTCTGTGCAGTGGGCCTCTCACTGGTTACTTTTTTCCCTCCCATTGTAGTATATGTTAAAATAAGACAATCAGAACTGTACATTTTTTCCAAGTAATGATGCTATTAAGCAGTATTGTGCTGAGGAAGGTAGAGACATAAGTCTACTCCTTGTAAAAATTTTCCCTTGTCATCCCCATGGTTGGGAGAGTGTAAATCTGGAGTATACTGGGAAGAAATTACAATTATGATTATGATACTCATTTGCAGTAAAAGTTGGAAGCTGCAAAGTTATTGTTTCTAAATGCTGTGTCCAAATTCCTTCAGGTATCTTGCTTTCAAAGCAAAAAAAGGCTGCTATTTTGTTGTGTATCTCTTCTTTTCATGATATTTAAACAGTTAAATAAATATAGATTCAGTCGTTACTTTTATATCAAATGAGTGGCTAAGAATGTGGTAATTGAAGATTTTAGTAGTTTAAGAGAAGCCGAATGGACACCAGAGGCGACACTGGCCCCACCTGAGAATCGTGTTGCAAGCACATTCGTTGGGTTTTCCACTCAAAGAGCTGGCAATCTGGAGGGTTGACGAGTGAGGTAGCCCTATATTTAGAGTGTTGGTGATGGTAACAGGACAGTTCTTTCTCAATGCTAATGCCTTTCTCTTACAATGCTTTCTAGAGCTAAATGTGGAGTTTGTTACCTTCTTAAAAGAAGCTCAAAATACCATGATAGTGTCTCCCTTACTCCCATCCTTGGAGCATATCTGCCCACTGAGCTTAACTGAGCTTTCTAGAAAATGCTTCTGTGCATGAAGATCATATTTGGATTTGATTATTTTTTGAAATGAATTGCTATGTTAGCCAGTCTTCTTCACCACAGATAAAGCAGTCATGATGCTGAGGGGCGGTGTTAAGCAGATGGTCCCATTGCTATTTTCATCTCTCTATTCTGTGACAAAACTGTAGTACCTTATTCCTTCTCAGTCCCGAGTGCCTGATAGTAAGTTGCTAGACTTGTATTGCAGGATGTCTGAGATACCAAGGGCTGCAACAGAGGTGCTCAAAAAAGAATCCTATTTCAAGCAGTTCTGTGCGCACTTCATATGAGAGTCCTTAACTATAGCTGCAATAAGCAGGAGGCCAATGCAATGGCAACACCAAAAAAAAATGGGAGCTCTGAAAAGACATCAGATTTTCTGAGAGGATCAGTGTTGCTTTCAGCTTGAGTCTCCCGCTCCCCTTTAGCAGGGCATCAGGGGTAAAAGGGCTATGATTAGAAAAGCCTGTTATTCCCTGGCAAACATGGTACCAGAAATAAATTTTGCCTGTTTGGACTCTCTTCCTTAAACGTTTCTGCCTCATTTACGTTCTGTTACTTTCCATATTAGTTTTCGCTTTAGCTCTAGTTGACTCCAGGAACCCTGTGGCTACTGCATATTTAGCAGCTCTTGCAGTTCAGCATTGTTTTCCTCATCAGTGCTCCAAGCTTACTCTCATGATACCCAGATTACATCCCAGGAAACAGTGTCACACTGTCAGCGCTGTCCGTAACATTCTTTGTGTTTTGTGTGCCGAGTCCATAGTTAGTGTTGGCGTTACATTTTTAATATCTGTGTGTGGCAAAGCATGGTCTGGCACCGGTTCGGTATTAAGATTCACTGGCTTTCATTCTCAGGTGAAGCCTTTATCCTGCCTTCTAGCAGAATGTCGGTGCGTCCTGTGATGAACTCATCACTCTGGAAATTCCTGCTGTGATAATAGAACGGTCCTTCTAGCTCTTTCAAACAGCTCAACGTTGATAATCTGCTCAATTTTTCTCAGCCTTTTTGAGGGTGAAACAGCTTAAGACAAGATTCAATGATAGTTCTTAATCTGTAGGGAAATCTAGTGAAAGAAAAAGGGAAGGTACTAAGTTTTTATTCCTAACTGGTTATTTTTTCTGTGACTTAAAAAGAAAAAAAGGAAAGAAAAAAAAAAAAAAAAAGGTAGTCGGTAGTCTCTGCGTTCTTAGGCAAAAGAAATAACTTGACCAGTTGAAGAGCCATGACATTTAAATTCAAGCACTACAAGGTACCTTCTGTCTTTCAACCAAGGCTTATTTTCTAAATCAATCATTTCAATAACCAGACAGGAAGAACCATTAATTACTCCATTTGACCTCAACATTTATTAATAAAATAGAGGTATCGACTACACGTGTCATAGACAAAAGGGATAGATTTATCAGAAAACAGTATTTGTAAATGCAATGGTAAATGTGTTTCTCTCCCTTTTATTTGACTTGATTTCACTTCTGAGAGTTATTTATGCCTTTGTAACATGTCAGTGCAAGTACAAATAATGTTTTATATATATATATATATTTTATCAAAACTATATTTTAAAAAATGGAGAGCGGGGAAGATGACACACACCAAAAAAAGCTTGTGAATCCATGTTAAAGACTAAAAAGGAATGAACTGCATGACTATCATCATCGCTTAATGATAAAATATATCACAGGTTTTTGAAATAATAGTCTCCTTCTTGAAAGGCTGATAGTAATTAAAGGTGCGGAAATAAGGAAAAAAATTGATCAAGCACTATTGATTACATGAAATGTTGCCCAGTAACTGGGTTTTGTGCAAGTGTGGTATATTTTAGTCTAGTTCATTTCATCTGGCAAGGCCTTAGCAAGAGCCTTGTAAGCCTTGAATCATCACAGAATCGCAGAATGGTTGAGGTGAGAAGGGACCTCCAAAGAGGTCTAGACAATTTTAAGACTAAAGTTAAAGTAAACATGTATTGTTTTCTGAACATTTACTGAAATGATTCAAATGTTTTCTTGAGAAACACTGTATACTTTTGACTAGAAATTGTATTTATGTTTCTTCTTCATTTCTTTTTGTTTGAGTATTAAACTTCGCAAAATTAACATTGTAGGGTAGGGTTTCTACGTGGCTTTAAGTAAGAGCTACAAATACAGCATAAATTATTTTCTTAATTTAGCATCAGTTTCAAAGTCTTGCAAATTATCTTGTACCATTGACTCTTTCATTTTTCAGAATGATCAGGACTATTTCTAGCATTCCACACCTGAGCAAGCTTCAATGTGTTTTAAAACATGTGAACAAGCTGAAACTACAGCTTGGAAAATACAATCCAATGAGCTTTTGCTCTTACTCACAAATGTGTATTCCCTCAACATTCTTTCTTCAGCTGCCTTTTATAGATATATGGAAAAGTGTGGTCCGTAGTGAGAATGTGTCCTTTTTTGTTATGTAAAAATTCAGATTGTCCAACTTACACTTTTAAAAGATTTTTAAGATGTTTTATAGTCATTTTCCTGTAAAAGATTTGCTAAAACAAAATTGCCAGTGTGGTGTAGAATAAAGATCTCACCAGGTGCATTTGAGGTCAAACTCCTACGTGACTGTCATTCACAAGTAACAAGATTATCCCTGAAGAATGTTAATTAGAAGTGAGATAAAGATTACACAGACAAATTCTGAAAATGCTTCTCTACTGTAAGTTAGCACAGCCATGTTATTTATGTATCGTTTTGGTAAGTGCAGCTAGTGTACTTCACCCATACACTCAGCGACCTGATGAAAATTGGTTTTGATTGGGGGTGATAGGAAGGAGGAGATGGGAGTTTTTTGGTGTTTAAGTACGTCATCAATTGTACATTCATCAGGGTAGCATGTTTTTGATTTGAAAACATGTAAAAGATGCACTGATGAAAATCAACACTCTAGTCTTTGTAGCTTACCCAGGTGTGCCCTCTTAAACTGCACTTCTTATCTGGTATCAGTGGAAAGTCTATCTTGTGTTAGGGCACTTGTGTTAGCAGGTTCCTGCTTGGTAATATATTGATGAGCTTCACCTAACTTGTAAAATATCATTAAAGGTAGTAAAGTGTTTTTGCTGTGAGTGGCAAAGTACTGACTTTGAACAGACCAAATATGATTTCCTTCCCACCACTGTGAAGAAGGTCGGTTCCGAGTTTCCCCTGGCAGCGCTGCGCACAGGTCCGGCGCACATTTCCGGGCCTGCCAGGTCCCCAGTAACGCCTGGTGTCGGGGCAGCGGCCGCTCCCGGTGCTTCAAGGCCTGGATGCTTATGGTTTCATGCCAACAGAGAGTTGCAGAAGTGGAAAGATCATTTGAACTTTCAAAATAGTAAGTATGACCAAAAATAATGAGAAATAAGAAGGGCTTTAATCATATTTTTTTTAGGCTGTACCTTTGATAGTAATGCAAATTACCTAAAGTAAATGTTAAAGTAATGTGATGGGCTGATATGGTAGAAAGAACTACTTGGGCAAATTCCACTAGGCAGAAAAATATATGTTAAAGGATTGCTTCTTCCATTCACTGCTGTCATATACAGAATGATAACTATGGATAGAAAAAATATATTTAAGTGCTATTATTGGATATGTTTAGAAAGTAGTGGTGATTATTGGTGGGACTATGGAAAGGATTGCACGTGGAAAAAAAAATGAGGATGATGTGAAAGTTATTTGGCATATTGTGGCCAAGGATTAGAAGCACCAGTTTCTCAGGGAAGCCTTTGAGACATTTTGCCATGAACACGGTAGCTTGGTAGCTTGGTCTGTTTTATGCCTGAAGTTTGTCTGAGTTTACCTGAAATTATCATTACATAACCAGGAACTGCCACACATTATCAGATCTAGGTCAGGTCTGTGGTTCTAGCATGGCAGTACCACATTTCAGAAGAGGGTTAGAGATTTTTTTATTATTATTTTAACCATTGAATAATGTGTTAGAAATTTCTTCTTACTTTGGCTTAAAAGTTGGCAGTAATTTATGTCTAAGTAGTATTATAATTCTTCCAAACGTACACTGTCATCCTAATGTGATTGTCAGTGTTCTTGTTATCTGCAACTAGTGGAAAATATCTTACCAGAGAAAGATTTAGATCTCTCATCTGAATTTTTCTAGCATCTGATATTTTTATGTAGCGACTTTTAATCTTACCATGCTTTAGTGATATTGTGTGCTAAGTATCAGTTGCATCCAGCTGTGCTTTCTCAGACAAGCTTTCTAGATCAGCAGAAAATACTGCCTAAATAAGTCAAATTATTCTTTCTTGTGGGAGAAAAAATGTAGAATTGGTGTTCAAAGTGCAGTGTACTGTCAGAGCCTTTAGGATGGCTTTATGCACTGAAATAGTGTAGCTTGGTGTGCTGCGTTGCCAGCTTTTTTATGTGGAAGAAGAAAGGAACTCCTTACCAAAGCAAAAGAAGTGAAAATTCTTGGGGCAGAACCTCAACGCAGCTCTGATCCTGTAGGCCACTTAAAAGGGGCAAAAGAAATGGGAATTCCCCCCCCCAACCCCATTAGATCACATCTGGAGAAATGCTTTGATTTGAAGGCACCTTGAAGTCTTAGATATATTCCGCATGCCTGCGGAAGGAACACATTGAAGAAGAGAGAAGTCACAGAGCAGAGCAGCTGGTGGCTTCAGTGCTTGGGCAGTTCCCTGCTGGTGGTAGGCCCAAAAGGAAGCAAAGCCAGTTGGCTCATACTTTGAAGTGGGTCTAGGGCTTCTCCGTGGACACCCATCATAGGCCCCTTTCCTTCACCACACACATGAGCAGAGATGTCTCTGGTGGTTTTAGGCTCTTGTTCTCAAAATAGAAAATTGATCCTCAGAAAGCACAAAAGACCTTTTGGGTTTGTTCAAAATTGAGACGGTTGCTTTCATTTAGACTTCACAAAACAACCTTTTATTGGCATTGTTTGCAAACATGCTACCTGAGAGAGATTGACCTCAGACCAACAAGACTACAGAACTCTGCTGCAAACCCTTCCATAACCAGAAAGTCTCTGGCAAACTTTGGATACAGAAGATCGAAGCCAAGACAAAAAAACCATATTCAGCACGTGTTTTCTGTAACAGAGCTCAGTCGTCTTGGGAGTCACAGTCAGTGCACCAAACACCTTCCTCCTCCCTATTCTCCCAAACCAGCTTTTTTTTTTACACTACATTTTAGGAGTTCTTTTTCTGAGATGACTTCTCTGCCTATCTGTATCCTTTTATGTACCTCTTATACTTAAGTAACAAACCGCTGTTTCTGTTAAGACTCTGTGGCCTGAAGACAATGAAGACTCAAATGATTTATCTTCAGAATAAGCAGGCCAAGTAAAATATCATACTGACACAGTCAAGGTATCTATGAAACCCCAAGTTTTTTTCCCATAAAGCTCCTTTCCCATAAGGCTCCTTTTCTTAGACCATTCAGCATATTTTGTTGTCTTTCTCATTTCCTGAAATGGTTGGTTTCTAATTGTCTGTCTTCCTTCCCTATCTGTACTGTATCCTGTAATATAGAAGTGAAGTAAACTTTTTCTCTCCTTCTTCAGGTAAGTTGACTAATAGAAAATTGGCAAGTATCAAAGTAACCTTTAAAGAGATCTTAATCATCTGTGGAATGTATTGACTAAATTCAAGTATACAACTAGGTGATAAATTAACTTAAAGATCCAAATGGAAGCTTGAACAGATCACCATGCCCCTAGGCTCATCCACTTGCTTCTACTCACTTAGTTAAGCATTCAATATTATCAGTAATACAGAATATTTCCATTTAAGGGCTTATGTGTATGAGTCTTGCCACAGAATGAGATAATTATAGAGGGTGTTTTGTAATATGCCATTCTGAACATGGAGCTACTCTTCTATAATACTGATATTGTTACCTATCAGATAGAGTACATGGTCAAGAGAACCTGATTCAGAATGGTTTTTGGAAGACTTTCATGTTTTTTTTGTGGTACCTACATCACTTTGAAATCCATTTTCATAAAAATTCCAGCATATTTTTGAAATTTGGAAATATAGTTGGTATGTATATTAAACACAGTGTAGCCAGTGTCACCTCCTGTGTGAAACTAATCTCCTGCAGCTCTTTTTGAACTGAAACCTATAAGTTACGAGCACCTCTTGCAGCTAAACCTTGTGTTT
Organism: Tinamus guttatus; assembly: GCF_059628265.1. NCBI lineage: Eukaryota > Metazoa > Chordata > Aves > Tinamiformes > Tinamidae > Tinamus > Tinamus guttatus. Next base: position 4,679,672 of record NW_028288781.1, on the reverse strand, counting down.
TTTTCTTGTGTTAAACATAGTAACTTTGAATGCTGATATTCAGACTAGGTCATTCTTCTTGAAGTTGTATTTCATATGGCCTGTGACTTGCAAATTGTTTGAATATGGTGTGTTCTGCTTGGACATCGAGCTGTCTGATGGCATCTGTAAGTCAAGTCTCTGAGTGAGGGCACTGTGCGCTCAACTCAGCACAGATGTAAAACAGAAACCAAAAAACGGAGGACTGGGATGCCATAACGCGATCTTACTCAGATTCTGCTGTGCGCCAAGGAGTCTGAGGAACAGGGACTCCAGATCTTACCCCGGTAGTTGCAGTGGATATCAGCACATTATATTCCATATGAACCCATAGGGGAGGCGGATGCATGCTGCACAGCACCGGTAGTTCAGGACTGCCATCAGTATCTGATCCTGGTGCCCACTTGCAGCCCTCTGTTTTCCTTCCACCTTTGTTACCTCAGCGGAAAATGCCACTTCAGGCTGGTACATAGCCCAGTCCTTTGACTCCAGAGCATTCCCATCTGCTGAACAGCAGCTTGAGTGTGTCATTCTCCAGGAGTGAGCGTGGCCTTACTGGTACCCTTGGCAGTCCCTTCATAGCTCAGTGTTGAGGCTGAAAGGGAAGAAAATTATATTTTATTTGATTGATAAATTAGTATGTGTACAGTTATATGTTGCAGTCATCAGAAAATTGAGATGAAACATGGATTAACTTGAACATTAGGAAATCAACTAAAATATTAGAGGATACTTTTTGTTGTTGTTCTTGTCATCTTTTATATAACTTGTAATGGTTCACTTTTTACACGGGATTTTTTTTTTACATGGGAAAATTGCCATATTAAAACTGTTTACAGTTAATGTTGCAGGCATAGTATCACCAGAAGATGATTGTTCTGGCTATTAACTTGAAATTTGATTTATATATATTTAATTAGTTTTGATTCAGATCTAAACGTATTTCTTTCTCTCACATACTTCAATATGTTTATAATGACTGTACTGAGGTTACGTTTGCTGTTTGGAAGATGTGTATGCATGTGTACAGAGAGACAATCATATATACATCTATATGTGTACATAGAGACTGCATAGCAAAGAGAAGGAAATGTTGCAAATATTTTAAAATTTTGTGCCCAATACTGCTTTTTGTTATGTTGTGTTGATTTGGAGAGCAGTTGCACAGATGTAAATATGAGCAGAATTCGTCCCTTTATCTGAGGTGCAGCATCAAAACTTCGGGGTAAGCGGATTTTCACTAATTGATGAAGTTACTAGGTATGAGTTTCATGCTGGAGGACATAACCTAGATTCAGATGGAAGGAGGTTCAGATTTATATTTATTAAATATAAATTATTATATTATGTCTTGCATTTATAAGTTTTTCTTGAGCATTTGTGTTGAGAAGCACTGGAAAATATATTACTTGCTGATCATAGTACTAGTGTGTGTAAGAAGTGTTCAGGGAAATCTAAAATAAGGAGGATGCACATGGACTTCTAAAAGGGCCGTAGGAAAATACGGGGTTAACGTGGACTATATTTTAAGCAGTGTTCAGTTGACTTGCTGTGTGGGGAGAGACTGAGCAGTCCTGGCTAATGACTTGTAGGTACTGAATCCTCAGGTCTCTCAGGTGGTTTCACTCGACCAGTTTCAGCAGAATGATGAAAAGGTTGAGATAAAATAAACTGACAGTTGCTACTCATTGCAGGCAGCAAGCTGTACCCTGGCAGATGAGACCCTGGGAGCCCTCTTTTTTAAACAAAGGCTTTCACTGCAGTGAGCAATGAACTCCACACAGAAAGGGAAAAAGAGAGAGAGATTGGCAGCTGGTGACCGACGGGAGGAGGGAAAGGAGGGAAACTGAGAAACACAGCAATTGTTGGCTAATTAGAAGCCATTCCCACCTACTTAATACCAACCCATTAAGCAGAAAACACTTTTCATCTCACCCTCGCTGCTACACATGGCATTATACTTCAGTCAATACCCTCCCAGTGCCCACAAATGAATACATTGCAGTTCAAGAATGCAGTAATTGAGTTGGGGCAGTGAAACTGCAGCTCTCACAGTCAAGATCTTCCTCTGAAGATCCTAATGTAGTGTTTGTGAGGCTTGGATAAAGAAATCAAATCCCTATATTGACAGCTGTCAACAATTGGCACATGGAAGAAGTGAACAATGAACAATGCTTTTTAACCTTTGATTGGAGAGAAGTGTTATTTTCAGATTATTTTGTCCCAGTGAAGTAAATCATGTAAGAAAGTAAAGGATCTGGACTTTTTGTCCCTAGTGTTTAGACTTTCCAGGGGTCTTTTCGAGTCTGATCCTCAGTTGTATCTGCAGAATACACATCATTTGCATGCATGCAGCAATACATCTCTGGGTGCACAGGTTTTGTTGTTTTCTAGAAGATTTTGAGGTAGCTCAAACTTTTAGCTTAGGCCCAGTAACAGCATGGGTTGTTGGGCTTTTGGGTTGTTTCTTTTAGTTTTGTAGGATATGTATATTCAGGTATCTTAAGTCCTACTATGATTTCTAGAGATTATGTTTTAAAATGTACTGTTGACTGACTCAACAGGTCCACAATAATACACTGTGTGGCAGATTCAGGATCTTATGTTTATGTCTTAGAGTTAGATTCTTGCATCCTTTATTTTCAAATTAAATCCCTTGTTTCCTGAGCCATCTGGAGTTGGTAATACTATGCACAGGCTGCAGTATAAGGTAACATGATGCACAGATTCCTGCTCTGTGTCAGTTTTGTTACCAGAGAATCAAAGCAGCAGGACACTGTTGCACTCCAAACTTGGTTAGAGTGAAGAAGACATCAGTATAGTTTGATGGATGTGCTGCACGGTCATCCTAATGCAAGGCATCTCTTCAGCCCTTTCAATTCCTAAGCAAAAAAGCAGAATAAATATCATTATGGAGAAAAACAGATTCCTTATCGTGTTGCTTTGAAACCACCCTTTTGAGGCAGATAGATTGTTTACTGTCATATCAGATTATGCGTTTTTGCAGAAAGAGACTGTGACCTTGTACGTGATTCATTGGCACAGGAATATTGTGGCATTTGCAGTAAGTGGTTTCTTCAGAATTTTTCGGCCAAAGCACTTCTTCCATACACAGCTGTACAACGTGCTGTTGCCTAGTTGATGCCATAAACCCCTGAGTTAGGCTGAACTGTTAGACAATGTGATGGCTCCTACTAGAGGCTCCTGCTAGCTAATTCTATATCTGTGTGAGAGCAAGGACAGATAAGCCCAGCACAGAGTAGGAGATAGGGCCAAGAGAAGCAAACGTTCTGCCTCTTTTGAGACTGTATGTCCAGTGAGGAGACTGTGCTGCTTTGTTGTCTCTTTCTAGTTGTAATATATTTCTTTTAAAACTTATTAGTATAATTATCGTTAATGTATTTCATTTGTTGTTTTGGTCATATACTGTAAAGCACTTCTCAGCCTCTTCTTTTTGTATTATCTGGGTTCTTTTGATTACATGTTAATGACAATCTTAGCAAAAGATTTCTCCTCAGTGTAGACTGTAAGCAGGGAAGAATCATCTTCTGATAGAGAACGATAGATTCCTCACCACTCCTGAAGAGGAAAATAAAAACAAATTTCAAAAAAAAACTGAAATTGAATACAATGAGGCAATGGGGCAGAGTTTTTGGTAACCTTGAGATAATTGCATAGGGTAATCAAAGATACGTTCAGTTTCCACACAGATATAGTCTGTTTTTTCAATAATCTGGTTCTAAAACATTTGTTTCTGAGGACTCTGGGACTTTGCCTCATTTAAACACCGAGGTTTGTAAGTTCAGTCTGACTTCATGCCAGTTAGAAGGATCAGAGGCAGACTAGGGAAAATGTGAAGAGCAGTTGGCAGTCTCTCCATTTCTCAGTGCCAAAGCCTGTGGGGTTAATTTGAAGATACCCAAATCACCTGGCAGCAGCATCTCTAGCCTTTTCCAGAACTGTGGAATTTAATGAGCTAGGAAAAAAAAAAAAAAGGATAATAGAAAAATAGTAATAGAAAGGGCTTTAAGAAGTTATCTACTCCAGCCTCAGGGCAGGAGCAACTACGCTCTGCTCCTTATGTCATTTCTAACAGAGGTTTATCTCACCTGTTCTTAAAGATACTCAGTGATGGATCTTCCAGAGCAGTGTTATAGATGCTGTGGATGTTCAAAAGGGTAAAATGATGCAGCATTTTTTAATATATAAAATGATTTGTTTTTCTATAATTAACACTCATAACCAGTGCAACCAATAACCATTACTTCCGTCTTTGCAGTAAGCTTGAGGAAAAGAATTATCTGAGATGTGGTGGAACTTGAGTATAGGAGGTTTTGTGATGCTTTCTGAAAAGAACAATTAAAAGAGTTACCTGGTCTAGATGTTGGATTAAATATGATTTTTTCTTATCATCCCTTCAATCATCATGATTGATGGGAAGAGGTAGAAAGAAAATACAAGGTTCCTGTTTCTTTTTTAATGTATTTTTCAATTTTCTTGCTGACCAGTCTGTATCAGCTGAGTTCAGTAATCAGTGGATAGGTGTCCCATCACAAAAGAGGAAGAAGAAGGGCTTCACCAGTAAGAGAAATCAGCCCGTACAGAAGGAAAGGTCACTGTTTATTCTTAAATGGCTTCTCTAAGTGGCAGGAAAAGTCTCTTACTCAAAGTCTCTTACATAATTCAAAAGTCTTCCCTTTACATAAGCTTCTACAGCAGGAAAACAGCTACATTTCTGAATTCATCTTGTTGAGGTAATCCACTCATATTTCATCTTTTACTAGAGGTGCAACTGAACTAAAGGGTAGTGTTTTAGATGCTCATTTATGATTGAGGATGTTTTGTCTGGTAACCCAGATATGAAGAGGGTCTGAACAGTCTTTTTATCCAGTCTAGATTGTATGTTTTAGTACTTCTGGAGCCAAACTCGGCTTTTGCACAGGTTCAGAATTCAGTAATAAAAATCCATATCCTCAATTAAATAAAAATACAGTACTTCTGTGTGCCTTCACAAGTTTTTTTTTTTTTGTCCCTTTCTACAGCACATTAATTAAAGAATTTTTACTGTCTTGGAACCTCTTCAATAGACCGTGTTCCGCAATAGCTTGAGGTTTTCAAGTCAAATTCATGTATAAATGCTTTTTTTTTTCCTCATACAAACTAAAATGTAACCTAAGCTACTTCTTTTTGTAAACTGTTGCAAGCAAACTTCTATCCAGTTGAAAGCTTGGCAGCTGTTGTTCAAGTAGGGCTCATTCATGGAGAAAGTCTGAGGCTGTATTTGTCCTTTCAGAAGGAAAGAATATACCAAAAAAAACAGTCTTCCAATAGGTGATCAAATGATCAATAAAACCCATTCAAATGGCATTCAGCAAGCATTCTTCCCAAGGAGACACTGCTCACACTTTAGGAAAAACAACTTTGTTGTAGCAGAACTAAAATAAGAGTAACCTGTAGAAGCAGTTACGACTAGAGAGTATCCTGCATGAGAGGGATGTCTGTTTGATTTTCTTCTGTCAATTTCAGTCATCTCATTCTGCTGTGAATGCTCTATGACATAGATGGATCCTCTCTTGAGGAAAAGAATGTTTCTTCCCCTTCATTTTATATGAACCAGTTGTCTTTGAGAAATATTAATACAGTAGAACGTGTGGTTCTGTGCCCCTCATCCTCAGAACTGGGCAGGCATGCATTTTCACTCTGCTTTGCTTCACTTACAGTACTTACATTTTGCCCTCATGGTATTATGAACTTTACAGTTGACTCCAACATGAGCAAGATGTGGCCTCTACTACAGGCAGAACAAAACAAAGTCTTGTTCTTCATTTATGTTTTCCATATTATCCTGGGCAGCAATGCTATGCAGGATGCATTTGAAAAAGTACTTTCCATTGTAACATTTCTCATCAAGACCTCAGTGCAAAACTGATATTATTTAATACCCTTATCATGAACCACTATGGTCATTTTGGTGCAAGGGATGATGTAGGGCCAAATATAACCCTTGGGTAAGGGGCTGAGGTGAGTTAGTGCCTTCCATTTGCGCCTAGAGTTGCCTTTTAGCCTCTAGGGGGTGCGCTTTGATCCCTCTTTGATCACACAGCAGTGTTCTGTGACAAAAGCAAAAGTGATCGGGTGGATGTAGCCACTTACACATGAACAGCAGCATCATACAGCATCAGACAGAGTTGAGGCAAGCCCCTCATCTTGAGCAATAAACCATTTCAGCTTATGGATGCTATTCGGAGATGGAAGCTGCTGCTTATTTCACCAAATAGGAGCTTAGGTGCTCCATCAGCACTCAGACTTGTGCTTAGATGCTCGTGGGAGGACTCCTTCCTGTGTGTGCCACTGTCAGTGGTGAAGCTAGTGCGCAGTTTTATATTTGGGGAGTTATTTTCTTAAAGCATTAAATGAGTATCTTTCCATGCAGGCATATTTAAGGAGATGCTGACATTTGAAGAGTTAGATATATGCAATACAAGGCTTTATTTTACCCCTTGACTCCCTTGTAAATTCCCCCTTTTTTCATTAATGTGAAGGGAGTCTTCCAGAAAACAGCTTATCATTTTTCTGTGATATATGTGTGCTTTGAAATGTAGTCTGAATTTGCTCAGTGGAAATTGCATGCAGGATCAAGTAATACAGTTGAATTCAAACCGGAATAAACGCTGCTATTCCTACATCTGCTTCAAAACAATGGTTTAATTGGCTAGCAAAATGTACTTATCAGATGATAAAGATACGAAGTCAAGGGCAAGATATGCCTGAAAACAAGCATTTTGCTTCTTAAAATTAGGCAAAGTTAATAGGTTAAATTTTGTTTATTGAATAAGAGAACCAATGTTGATTGATATAGTAATTTCAGTGTTTGCTATGGCAAATATTTAGCTCATTATCAGTTTTAATAGCATTTTGCAGAACAAGCCTTTTCTTGACATGCGGAAAATACTATTAAATTTCCCTGCATAGATACATTGTTATGACATGCAATAACTACTTGAATATAAAGGGGATTAATAATTTAAAAGGTGTTAACAAATTAGGGCCATCATTAAAAATAGACTTTGAACCATTTTGTAGAAAAATCAGATTGAGGTAATGCTCCGCTCTTATGATAAAGAATTACAGCATTAATTCTGCAAAGTGAACTTATTGCTCCTATTCGTCTCCAAAACCCTGGAGCATTAAAAGACAGGAAGAATGAAATGATCACTGCGTTTTTTCAGGCACAACAGCTCTAATATTTCCATCACAGTTTCACAGCTCGGCTTGCATGGTTGTGCTAGAGGAAAAACCCCATAAACGTCATCCTTTCCTTTGTTTTGTTTTTGCTGCTCTTATGAAAACGTGTCGAATTTTTTCAGACAGTTTGTATTAATATACTGAGAATTCTGCTTGTGCAGCATCTGTGCAGAGTATAAAGCAAACATTTCTTCTGTATAGAAGCTCCTCTTTTCCTCATTTTAAAATGTAATCCTTGGTCTTCTTCTGTGTTTTATTTTTCCTCTCTTGCAACAACTGATGATCAAGGCATTTTAAGGTTGCGTTCTGGTCATTTTGCATGTTATTAATTTCATGGGGTTTTTTTTCAAGTTGAGGTAAACAGAAATAATAAGAGTTTTGAAGCCTTTTCTTATTTTTTAATATTGCATCCAGCAGAAGCATGCAGAATAAAATGGGTCCTATTTGTTTTGGTGTTAAACGCATTTGTGATTCTTACCCATGTAAGTAATCCATGCCTATATGAACAGGATCACAGAAGTCAGGGTCAAGAGCAGACCCTTCTTCTAGAAGCAGTTCCTTTGGAACATTTAAATAAGCTTTAAGAGGCTGTGCTTTTCTTTCTGCTTTATCTCTGCTTATTGTTTTCTCTCATGTGTGTTTAGGAGAAGAAAAAAATAATTTCTGGGATTTAAGTAATAAACTTCGCGTATTGGAAGGACAGAGCTACCAGGAGCTTTTTTTCAGGCCCTGAGGCTAGCAAAATATTTGTCCTCTTCCCCTCTCTTATTTTCCCTTGCCATGGCAGTCATCTCCCTTCATAACATTTCCCTCTTGTCCCCCTTCCTGAGTTTTCCCTCCCCTTCTCCTTGCACTTTCTGAGACCATAGAGCCCAGATGGTGCCCTCGCTGTTGCCAGGCCCTGGGGGAACTGTTTCTGATATTCCAACCTCTCGGTAGCTCTACTGAGAGAGACGCCAAAAGTCCATTGCTAAGATTATGTTTAATTTTGATACTATTTTCCTTCTAGTGGATTTGTTTGTCAGCACCAATCTTTTATGCTTTAAACTCAAATCTCCGGTATTAGCAATGGTAGAATACAACTTCTATTTTAAATCAGGCAATGAGATTTGGAAGAGTTATTGGGTTGTGATTTTAGAAGGGTTAGGTGTTAGTATAGCACCAATCATTAAACGGTTAAAGCACTGCTTGCACAGTATCTCTATTTCTGCTAATCTTGAAAAATTCATAACAGTAGGACATTTTTCAGACAGAAGTGCATATGGTGGTGCAGGCAAATAGATCTATCTCACTTTATTTACCAGATTATCGATATTTATTTATTTATTTATTTATTTTTAATCACATAAAATTAAGTATGGTGGAGAAAGTAGAGCACACAGAAAAGAAGAATCAGATTCATGTTCTCATAAAGTGTAAAATAAGAGTAACTGTGTTAGAGATACAGTTAGTAAGGGTCATCAAGGGTAACAAACTATTAGTACATTATAGCCAGAGGAAGATCCAGGAGAGCACTAGTCTGCTATATTGTAGGGCAGAAACTCTTAATAGATGACCTGGAGGAGGCCAGTGTGTTTTAATGCTTTCTTAGCCTTAATCTTCACTGTAAAGGTCAGTGAGGATCATGCGGCAAACAGAACTTACATCAGGCACAGAGGAGCAGGATCCAGGGCTAGGGCGGGCGAAAGCGGGGCTGGAGAGCCCCCGGAGGAGCGAGAGCTGCAAGGCAGCGGGGCCGGAGCATCTCCGTCCTGCAGCACTCACACTGGCTGCATGGTCACGCGGCCGCTTTCTGAAAACTCACCGAGGTCAAGTCAGGTTCCAGAACAGAGGAAAAAAAGAAAAAAAAAAACAAAAAGAAACTGATGCCAGCTTTCAGAAAGGGAAAGAGGAGGAGCTAAGGGATTACAGAATTCTCCGTTAAGATCCACCCTCCCCCCACTGCCTCCCTTTGTAAAAATACCAGGACATGCAGTTAAATGCTTTGTAGGCATCAAGGAGAAAACAAGCAAGTGTGTAACAGTCAAAACGGACTTGTCAAGAACAAACTGTGTAGGGTCAAAATAACTAACAGGACAATAGGAGTTCTGGGTGAAAAATAAAATATACGTAATGCATTTTTCCTGAACCTTTGACAGAATGGGTTAAATGAACTGGGCTAAATAAACCTAAAATGAAGTTGGTGATCAGTGATTTTATATTTTGTTTTAAAATGGTCATTGTTAAATTGGAAGGCTATTTAGCGTGTGCTTCTGCAAGGAGCTGTGTCTATGTTATCTTCTATCTTCTTTCTTTTTCTGGAGACTGGAAGAGAGATTATGCTTATTGTGTTTCCAGATAACACAACAAAGAAGGAATATAAGTGTGCTGGCTCATGATATTGCATTTCAAAAGTATACTGACAGTCTGAGAAACATACATTGTAACCCTCTAAGTTTTTGTGTGTATATGTATAAAAGAATGCATGTATACACAAGAATAATCAAGTGCGTGGTTACAAAAGGGGAGCACAGAGCTGTTCTGTAGGGGAAAAAATCCAGACTTCCAGCACATCAGAAGCTGAATCTGATTCAACAGTACTATGACTGTTGTAAAACGTGCGCACATCATAGCAAGGTATCCAGAATGATGACTGATGAAGTAATCCCTCTGCTCTGCTTGACACCGATACGGTCTCAACTTAGTATCACCCCAGTTCTGGATGCCGGATTTCATGAAGTATGCAGATCAACTGGAGAAAACATTCAAAAAGTTGAACCAAAACTGAAAATCAAGACCAAGAGAAAAGATTTGAGAGATTATGAGTTGCTGTATCTGCAGAAGAGACCAAGAGGAGACAAAGTAACAGTTTCAGAAACATAGAATTTGTAGAGGAGAAGAAAATAAATAGTCTTCTCTCTTTAGCAGGGCAGAAAAATGCGGTTACCAGAAGGAAGCTGATTAGAACCTAGGAAAAAAATTCTAACAGTTTGGGGAGTAGGTTGTATTCAAGTCTGCTTGTTGCAACCACATCTTTCAATGGTTTATATATTGTCATGAAGATGATAGTATTTTTTTTGTTTGTTCATTCTTGTCAGAGACTAGAGACAGTAGTACAGGCAGTAGCATTCTCAGCATGCTATAATCAGGAGATACTGCTGTGAGGTGTCAGGGAGAAGAGGTTGTGGCCCAGCAGAGAAAGCAAGAAAGAAACTGATTTGGGGATATAAAAAAAAATAGTGTTTTGTTTGGAAATAAATACTGACCAACTAAGAGAGCTTGGGCAAGTCATTTCATTGCCGTGTGCCTCAGTTTCCCCATCTAGGAAATCAGCTTTAAGATGTTTTTATAAAACAACTTTCCAAAATACATCTCAACTTATTGGGAATAAGTACTACTGACTACTACTACTCACTTCACCCAACTCATCCCTTATCCTTGCTTCCCTGCAAACTCTTCGGTTTCTTTTCTTATCCTTTCTCTTTTGCTTCACAGAAGCAATTCTGGGGCTGCCAAAATCCTGTCATCCTGCCTTTTCATTCTGTTTGAACCGCATCAGCATCACCACGTTTCCTTTGGGCACTTTCCAGGCCCAGACCCGTTTCTTCTCTTCGCTTTATCAGGCTCTGGGTGGGCAGGGCTACAGGTAGCAAGTAGTCCTTTGTGTTTCCAGCTGTGTCTCAGTGTTTCCTTCCAGAGTATCATCCACTGGGAGCTTTAGCCTTGTACGTGACCTCATGTTACGTTGCTGTGAACACGGTAACTGCACGGCACAAGGTGTTTTGTTTGTTTTTGTTTGTTTTTGTTTTGTTTTGTTTTTGCTGTGGTGTGGACACTTTCAAATACAAATACTCAAGTGAAGAGAACATATGTATTCTAAATTAATGAATTTCCCTGTTATCATTCCCTGGGCTGCATACCCAAAAATGAAAAGCCTTTCTTAAGGGAGCAGCAGCACTCAGTGCCTTCGACATCCTTTCTGCGGGAAGCTGGAGGCCACCCGGGCGGCTTTGGACAGAGCAGGTGGGCAGCTACCATGCCTAGCAGCGAGGCAGCGCCTTGCTCAGGGGTTTGCACGAGTGGTTTGACTTTGATCAAAATGGGAGCTGTAGGTATCGTGTGTATGTATGTAGGGCTGGTGAGCATGTTTGATTACTGCAAATGCTGCAAAACTCCCACCTATGAGAAAGATGGGTTCAGTCACTGAATCCTTTTTGATACGTGTGTGCTCTATCCCAGCATCGTGAGGAATACTGGAGCTCCGCTTCCCACCCTTGTGTAAGAATTACTTCAGAGTTACTTCTTTGCAACCCTGACTCTGGCATTCCCGTATGCTTGGGATACGTGTCAGGGAGGAGCGCCCGTGCAAATAATTCTGGAGAATAATGAGTGCGTAGGTGGCAGTGATCCTGTTTAACAGGCAGGACTGTTAGCATTAACAGTGGTTGACAAGTAAGAATTTGGGGATGGGAGTTGTGTCTTACTTTCTTGTTACTTTATGGAACTTCCCTGCTCCTGCTGCAAATCAGGTCTCACCTTCATGTATTTCCCTATATATTTCAAAGTTCTGCGTAATTTTTGTTTTCAAGCTACTTCATGGTGGAATATCCTGTTTTACGTATTTCTGAGGTCTGGAACCTCTGGTAATGAGCACCCAAAGATGAGCACGTGCAGTGACCCAAGTGTTTTTTTCCACTGGCAGATATCGACTGAGATCTATCTTCTGGTTTGTCACTTTATAGAAATTAACAAGATTTTCTCTTGCCTCTGAGTCTTCTGAGAGCTTAAAATTTTTATTCAAGTTTATTTTTCAATTTACAAACAAGATATTTGCATATTAGTATAACATGGATTCTATTTCAGCTATAAATATCTAACAAATAAGATGAGTCTCTGTATCAGGTCTGTGGGGTTTTCTCTCTACTCAAAACTAAAGAATTTGTAACCAAAGAAACTAATCCCATTGAAAGTAAGCTGATGTGATTTTTTTTTCCTAAAATATTGTTTAACCATTCAGGGAATTTTTTTTCATATCTTTTGAGCTCCAGAAATAACAAATATTTATAGATACAAAATTCAGGCTAATATTTGAAAAAGGAATTCAAAATATAATAGTTCTACTTTACTTATTGAAATATAATTTCGCCAGTTTTCTATAAGCATTTTTACTATGTGATTGTCATATTTGGGAGAAAGAAGAAGAAGAAAAAAGGGCTGTAGAATTATGGAATTTGGTTCAGAGTTTGGCATAGTAAATGCGACAGACAAATATAAGGGGGGCTTTATAAACAGAGATAAGTGATGCTAGCCTGAAGGCTGAACTTAATGTCAAAGAGGGTGTTCATGCAAAGTAAAACAGTGTATCTAGTAAACCAGGAATTATCATCTTTGGCGAAAATGATCTCTACAGATTTTATGCCACTTTTAACAGGCAACAACAAAAAAGCTCTAGCTGTACCTCAGGATATGATCAGCCTGTTTGAACTGAATTTGTTCAGTGCATTTTTTTGTTCTTCAGTGCTGTCTTCAAGCATTCCTTGTCTCAGTCATAAGGCTCAGAGTTTGGCAGTTTTATTTCTTTATTATATTTTCATCATGTGAGATAAAAAGTCAGGGATGAGTGATGTAACAGAAACAAACCTATGTCTGAACATGAGGATGGAAGAAAGCCCTCAGTTACATTGAATCTGTGCTCTTATTCCTTCATAAAGTTGTGTTTGATTTTTTTTTTAATGTTTGGTGGATTTTTTTCTTCCCTGCTCAGTGCTTAGCAAACTGCAGCTCTACAAGAGGTTGAGTAGCCACCTTAGGAATAACATTTCCCCGGGCAGCTGTAGGTGTGATAGCTCAGGCTGCGCAGCAGGGGTGAAGGCTGCGTCACTCTCGAGTAGCCCCTGGAGGTAACCTCGGAGCAGCAGAACAGCTTTGGAGGAAGCTGTCAGCCCTCTGGGCTACAGGGATATGCTTTTTTTAATAAGTACATTGCACAAGACAGTAGCTATGTATTCAAGTGTGTTTTCTCTCAAGAAGATCTTTAAAAAAATTAGTTAAGTCCAAAGCTGCATAGTTCATTTCTGAAGTATGTTTCCTGTTCAAAACACCGATCAATCCTAGGTGTTCTAAATAGGAATATAGTATAAATAAAATATATTCTTTAGACAAACAGCTTGGCTCATTTCTTCTTCAGAGATTTGAATTCCAATTTTATTTGTTTTGCCAGTTGTGGAGGAGTTAGAGACATGAAGATAATTTCCTGTTGTTTGGCAGTGTGCTAATCATGGTTCTTCAGCTAAATAATAAGAAATTTCATTAGTTAGACCGTTAATTTGGGGGAAGGGAGGACTAAAAAGCAAATAAAAATAATAAGTGCTATCAATAAGCATGCGTTTTCTGTGTATCACAAACAATCCTATACATATGTGTACAATATATATGTATTTAAATTAATTGCTGTTCTGAATGCGGAGTGCAGCAGGCCTTGAGCTTATCATAATTTGTACTTTGATTTCTTCTTTTAGTATTTGGTGATAGCAAATAAAATAAAGGCACTTCTTGTGCCTTGTGATTCTAAAAAAATTTTAGGTTTATCCCCTCAGTACATTAGTGAGTGAATGATTAAGCCCAATGGTATATTGGGCAAATACTAAGCAAACAAATCAAAAAGTGATCAGAAAAGCAAAACTGAGTATTATGTTATCAATGTTGTAAGCACACTCACACAGTATCTTAAACATGAGATGAGGCAACAAAGATTCCTTTTATATAGCTTTTGGGATAGTAAAATCTTGTAAATTTGGTGTTCCTGGGCCTGATTCACTGACATGTGCATTGCATTTGTGCAGTCGTATTCGCAAAAGCCCTGCAGAGCATCACCCACAGCCTGCTCTGAAACAAGGCCCAGGGATTGCCTCGCGTTGTGCTTCCAGAGGAATGGATGGCAGCCAGAAATGAAGAATGAGGCGCTGCCTGTCCTGAACTTGTTGCAGCTGGGAAATTATATGGACATATATGGTAGTGATGAGCCGAGATCAGAGAGACCAGAACATCAAGGGGAGGGAGAAAGGGGAATTAAGAGATCAAAGATTGTAGAGAGACTGGAGAGAGAGAAAGAGAGAGAGCAGGCTTTGTCTTCTCTGCCAAAAAAGGTGTGATTTTTAGTGAAAAAAACTACGACTCAGTCACATTACTTACTTTGCTGTAAAATCTAGAAGACACAGCTTTTGTTGTGATGTGGGTGAACAAGTTCAACCACAGAAGTGAGCTGGAACCTCTCTGCCCCTTGTCTCCCTTTTTACTTAGCAGGAAGATAATTACAGTTACAATAAAAACCATCATCCTTACCACCATGCTCTGTCACCAGAAATACATTCCAAGAGTTGGACCTACAAGCACATGAGACTGTAGATCACAAGCATGCACCAGCATTCAAGCTGCCCGTGGTTCCACAGACTTAGGGAATTCTTTTAAAGGAATGAGCAGTAAGGAAAATTTCTTTGTGTTTCTGTTTTATTTCATTGTGAAATATTCCTCAGAGGGGAATAACCTAACAATTAAGAGAAGCCTAACCTGGGCAAAAAAGGTGGAGTCTGATTTTCATACTAAACAACATCTGATAGCATAAGACATCAGACTGTCAGAAAAGCAGGGTACATCAGCAGAGGATAAGGCACTGGGGGTGTGGTATGAGATAGGGATTTTATTTATCTCTCTGCCACTGAGGTGCTTTGCAAATCCCTTCAATTCACTTTTCTTCTCTATTAACATCACATTTTATTGTTTCTTAAATAATCAAAGAAAAGTACAGTCATTCATTAATCATTCTTTTAATCTCTCGTTGTTCGAGAGGAAAAGAGGGCTTCCTCAAATATCAAGTTGGATCTTTTTAATATTGGCTATTTATAATTACACAATGAAATCCATGCCTAAATATTTAAAGCAGCATGAGATGTTGATTACCAATCACTCCCAATGGAAATATGCACTTTATTTATAGGACGTCAAGGGAGAGAATGGAATCTGAGTGTTTTTGTTCAAATTTTGTTTAAGTTTTTAAATAATGTGTTAGGCAAATGCCTTTCAAAATGGTTTAGGTACAGTTGATTCTAATCTAAAGTACTATTCCAGTTCTGGTTTTGATTTTTTTGTAGTTCTTGGACTTAAGTCTAAGATGTTGTGTTAAATACCCAAGTATAGTACTTCAGTTTTAAAGAGGTATTGTATGTAAATCAGAACCTTTATACACTTTCTCGAAATTAGCTATGATATAAGTTGAGTAGGTTTATCTACAATTTTCTCCATTTCGCTAGCATAGGCTGTCAGAAAGCTTCCTATGAGGAAGAATCTGTGAGAGCCCATTTATGCATGGTCACGTCCTAGGAGGTTCCCTTGTCACATAAGTTCCAGTAGATGGAATTTAAACAGCCTAAGTATTTCTTTGCCAATGAGAATGAGTAGAAACTCTTATGGGCAAGTTGCATTAGAAACAATAGCTTCAGGTTTGTGAACATTGTAGTCCTGTCAAAATATCTACCACAAGATTCTCAACACTTTCTAGAGAATGGGGGTGTTAATCTTCCTTTTTAATTCCTGAAATGGTTAACAAAGGCCTTGGGAGGTTAAAAAGCAGTAATACTATGGTCAAGAAGTAATTGTTTTGTGATCCTCAAAACAAACCTTGCAGTAATGTCCTCTGCAAACTCCTAGCAAAAGAATAAATTTGTTAATTGAGTAAACTCTCCTTTAGGATTGAGTTTGTAACAGACATCTACTGTTTGCCTTGTCTAGGGAGCTGCTTCTTTGTTTAGTGTAAGTAGCACTGGGATCACAGTAAAAGCGAAGGCTGCCTCCCTGGCTGTCTGCGGAGGAGATTGCCTTAAGAGACATTGAGACCAGTAGAGAAAAAAGAAATTACACTGATCCAATAGATACACTGCTGAGAATTTTCTATTATATTCTTACCTCAGACCTTGTTCCACCATTAAATTCACACTTTCAGGCCCTGGGAATCAGGCCAGCATGACAGAGAAGTTTGGCAAAAAAATGAATCTGCTATATTAGTTTTTGTGAAAATGATTAAGCTCTGCAGGTTCAAGATCAGTACTATTTTTCAAGCAGTCGTTGTTTTGAAGCTAGGCAAATAAACTCTAATATAAGAGAGAAAATGAGACGAGGTCAAAGACAAAATAGAGTAGCAGGGTAAACAAACTACCTGAATACATGGTCTCAACCAGAAAACAACACAAAGTCATTTATTTGGCATAGTTAAAAATCTGCTGGCAGGCAAATACTTTTTAAAAAAGTATTTTAAGTAGACTGCCCATCAAATAAGCATAATTATAATCAAAATTCTTGCAGCGTTCACAAAATTCCTAAAGGCAATCAGCTCCACTCAAATTAGTAACTTGGATAAATCACCATTAATTAGCTAATATAAGCCAGCAGGTGGTTTTGAGCCCAGAGAGATTCCCTGGTTATTTAAATTATGTATACTACACTACACCAAAGATAGAGTAAGTGAAAGGGGAACAACAGACACAAGTCTATTTAAAAAGAACTGGTTAGGGAAAATGCTCAGCTAAAGTCTTCTCCAGCTCCCACAGTCAGCCCAAAGGAATACAAGGCAGCTCTGACCCCCCAGCTCAAGTAATATTATCCGGAAATGTTTTGTGTAATTTCTATTTCGACACTACCAATGCAGTGAGCAAAGTCTGCATTGGAAGCTTACTTGAATAGGCTTACTCTAAAGCTACGGCGATGACTAGAGAATGGACATAGCATTAACTGTGTTTTACAGTATGTACCATGCCAGTCATGCAAATAGCTTTGTCAGGATGCCTGCTAGTCACAGACAGAGGTGGTGATCCTGGCTTTGGGACCTTGAGGTAGGCACTTTCTCTAAAAAGCAATGCATCCTAAGGGAAGAATGTCCAGCCCTTCTGGGACAAGGTGGCCAGGCTCTGCTGTGGCAGTAACTGCTGGGGACCAATCTGGTGTGCAGCACATGAAAACGAGTAGGATTTTTTGAAACACTTGTCCCTATAACTTCACAAGATCCAGAAGTACTTTGAACCTCAAAAGAAAAAGTGGCACTGTGTTATTACCTGAAAGAGATATAAAATCTTTATTAAATGTAGAAGTTAAATATTTTTGAAAACTCAGGCCAAAGTTGTGTATATATCCATTGGTTTACAAGGACTGCTACATATATGATGCATTATACTAAAAGTTCCAAAGATTATTGTGAATTTTCATCATGTTACTGCCACCTGTAGGACCTATGTTTGGTGACCGTGGAAAACCAATGCTCAGTAACATTTTACTGTCTTTGAACTAAGCTAATGCTGTTGTGTGTGAGGAAAGAGCAAGGTCAATATGAGCATTTGTCCCAGTGATAGCATCTCTGAAAGTCTGGCCTGTGATACAATAAACAGTACTCAAAAGGACTAAAAATCCTGCCAGGTTTTACTGAATGTTGTGCAGGTCTGGTAGTAATATTTAATCCCAGAGCGTGCTCTTGGATCATCCATGCTTTTCACATTAATCAACTTGCTGTAATGGTCTATTTGCAAAGAACTAAGATTGCATAGCATATTGTGTTACTGGCTCTGTGTCTGGCAAGCTCGCTGATGGCATATACTTCAAGCTGGATGATGTATTTTGATGAACTAGCCTTCCATACATTTATGCATATTTATAGTTTGTCACTTCTTCAATGTAAACTATAAATAAACATTATAAACGATACTTATGAATGTTTGGGGTTTAGCACTTTCATCTGAATACAAGTTTCCATTAACTGAGAGTGTTTGAGAGTAGAAAGAATAGTACAGAAGGGTTGGTTGTTGTTTTTCTTTCCATTAATGACATTTTATAACATGCAAAGTTCTTGGAGTTTTGTTTGACCAGAGACAACATGAGACCTGAAGCCCAGTGCTCCCCACTTAAGCCATGACTTAGGAATCAGTTGTGTCCCATGTGAATGGGGGGACATCTGCGTAGAGCAGCTGTTCCCAGGTCATTGGGACAGTGTAGTGTTGTCAGGCTTCAGATGCATTGCAGATCACCATGCAGTCTTCATAACCACATTTTTAATTAAAAACATTTTTTTTGTGGTCCATTTCTGTGGCTTCATGAACCAGTGTTTTCTCCGTGGATCAAAGTTCCTAGCGGATGAGGACACTGGATGTATAATGGGCAAAAGAAGGAAATGCTGCAAAGCACAGAGATAGATTCATGTTGTCAACTTTCCAAACATTGTTGGAGACTCTATTGAAAGATTATTCGGTCTAGAGCTGTATTTGTTTTCCTGTTTACTCCTTTTTACCCATCACCAGTCTCTGTGGTCCTGCCTGGATTGCTTCGGGTCCCTCTGCCAGAAATGCAGGAGCCAGAGCTACAGCCAGCATGCATGGGGAGGCCTACACAGCTGAAGGCTTTGCCAAATTTGAGGACAGTTGTTTTTCCTCATTTTAAGAGGATTTCTCAGACTTTCACACTTGTTTGGGAAAGGGCAGCTAGGGACTAAGCAGGTTAGAATGCATCCTCCGTCAAATGCAACATATGTATAAATAATAACAGCAGCAATTAATTTGCTAGGTGAAATTAATTCTACATTAGTAGGATTGTTCTGAAGGACGCAACTATCGGGGGTGGAGGGAATGGAGACTTGTTGCTCAACACATGCGATTGTGCCCTTTGATATCTTTTTTTGGAGTTTGTAATAATGTTGTGACTGCTGCTGTTCACAAATATTTTATTTATAAAAGCTATCCTCCCACAGGGCTGCTGCAGATGATCTACAAGCTGCAGACGAGCTTGTAAACTCCGCACAGTCCAGGCAATAGGGCTTCTGTTTTTAAATATCAGTGCTTTGGCTGGGAATCCCAGCACATAACAAGCACTGTGCTCCCAATTTCAGTAGGTAGACCAAGGGCTCTTCTCTGAAATAGCTGTCCCTTTTCTAGCTCTTGGTAAAATGAGTCCAGTCCTTCTGTGACAATGCTGTTATGTTTTATTACGGATAATAAATATGAAAAAAAAAGTCTGAATGCCTTTGCATTAGCACAACAGGCAGAGCTAGTGTAATTGTTGCCAGTAAAACTAGCCACTGGATAGCTTGAAAAGATCAGCACTCCTAGCATTATTTGTTAGTAGCTTTTGGATGAAATCCAAATAGGTGCTATTGCTAAGAAAATGTCAGGTTTAGTAAGCTGAGTACAATGACCAAAATACAGAATCGAGAGAGTGATCAAAACGCTGGGATAGAGTTTAGCAGAGGTAAATTTCAGTCCAATTTCATACAGTGAACAACTGGAAAAAATCAGGTAGGGTTTTTGTTGTTGTTTTTATGTTAACCCTCCTCTAATCTCCACAACACTTATGGTTTTCTAACAGTAATATAACATGCTGAAAAAATGACCATGGAGGCCTGATCAAAGTTCCATCTAGCCTGGAATCTGTCTGGCAGTGACTGTTAGGTTAAGAAAAGCTGTAGGCACTTGGCAAATGGGACAAAATGCTTCTATCTGGTATTCTCTCCACACTTTTAGTCACCTGCAAGTTAGAGATCTTTTGAAGCAGAGGCTGAATATGAATCCCATTGTGCTTAACAGTCCTTCTTGAATTTGTCCATGAACTTGTCCAGTGTATTTCAAACAGCTTATGTGTTCTGATTGGGGAAAAAAAAATAAAATAAAAAAAAAAATTCCTTAAATAGCTTTAAGTCCCGTGTTTTGCAGTTTCAGTTGGTGCTCCTCAATTTTTGTTGCATGATCAGCAGTGAATAATTATTTCCCTCTCCTTTTCGTTAGGCCACCCATGAAAATCGTCATGCCTCTTTATACCCATGAGTCCACCACCACTCATCTTTCTATCAAGGTGAAGCTTGCAGCCTTTCTGTACGTAAAAATCCCCCGTCCCATTATAACTTTGTATTCACTCATTATTTTGTGATAGTCCTTTATTATAGTTACAACTACTTTGTGTAATACAGAAGCCAGACTATTGCTAGTGTATCCTCCCATGGAACCTTTTTGTTTTTAATTAATGCCATGTTTAGCATTTCATACTCTCTGGTATTGTGGCCAATTTAAGCAATGCCTATGTTCGAGTTCTTTAAACCTCCTGAGCAAATATGGTTCCTTGCAGCAATTCATTTCTCAGTTTGTTCTAAATCTCTTCCACTGGTATTTGGTTTGATACTGTTCCTCCGATTCATATCTAGCAACTAAAGTTGTGCATGTGGCTGTCTCTTGAAATTCCTTCTTAGTGAACATCGCTGCAAGAGCTTGAGCCTTTCTGCTGCAGGCTTCTCTTCCTTGAGTACTCTTTGAACTCTTTTTTTCTTTTTCATGGAAACTTTAAAAGAAATATACAGTTACACTAATTTCCACCATTTTGTTGTAAGGACATAAATAGAAATATGAAAATAATGCAATACATGTAGATATATGTATATATATATTTAAATAAAGCATTGTAGCTAAATTCTCTCTGGTATCTTTGTGCAGTCTTCATAAAATAAAAGTAACAGACTAAGATATATTTTCATGCCCACCCTTGAATTCATGAATTCTTTCAGCTTTTATATTTTAGGAAATTGTCTCCAATATTTTGGCATTAAGAAAGTTAACATTAGAACTCAGATTAAAAAACAGTAGTCCCTGGCTATATATGGGTACAGTGACAGCATCAAGTTGATGTTCTCAGATGACAACAGCAAGCAGGTTTCTGTATCAGCAGCAAATGAGCAGAATACAGAATGATTGCAAGGCAGCTCCACTCGACTCTGCTATCTGGGAGAATTTCTGACAGTGGTATCAAACTACAGAGCCTCTGATTCTGCTTTTAATTAAGAGTTGTGTGTTAGAGACCTATGTCCTTTCCTTCTTTTGCATATTGGGAGGCCCTGGGGAAGCTTCCACAGTAATCAGTGGCAGAATACAACCTTTATGTGGTAACTGTGCTTTTGACTGACCATTTCTTCACTGCTCCATCTTACTCATTACTTAAAAATTGCATCACTATTTCCTCTCTTTCATCTCTTTTCTTCTTCACCCTTCTCTGCACATTTTTGTTATCTTCAGGCTTTTCTTCTATCTTTTCTTCTTTTTTCATGGGGACTTCACTTCTTTTCTCACAGCACCTGTTAAGTAATGAGAGACAAAGTGGTTCAACTTGATAGCAAAATGTCATTATTGGGACTTAGAGATAATATCCTAATCAAATCAGAAGAGGAAGCTTACTCCTCAAGAGACACTGCTCTAGGTTGTCTGC
Organism: Tinamus guttatus; assembly: GCF_059628265.1. Taxonomy (NCBI): domain Eukaryota; kingdom Metazoa; phylum Chordata; class Aves; order Tinamiformes; family Tinamidae; genus Tinamus; species Tinamus guttatus. The sequence goes on along the minus strand of NW_028288781.1, from coordinate 4,658,156 downwards.
CAACTCAGGCAAATACCTCTGCATTCATTATTGATCACTCACTAGAGGAAAAATTTGAACCTCTTTAAGGAAACAAATGGAGGGAATTGTTGAGTGATGCTACCCGGGATTCTCTGGGTACTTGACAGAGAGAGAGAAAGGAAGAGTGAGGAAGAATTGGGAGTGCATAAATATAACAAAGCCATAGATCATATCACCTTTCTAAGAAGGAAAGATTTGTGCCCACAGTTTTGCCTGGTCACCAAGAAGGGAGGAGATTTGCAAGAAATGAAAAAATTGGTTTGTGATTCTTTAGTCTTTTGGCTGATGGTGTGTTTATAGAAGAGTCCTGAAATGCTCTAAGTTTGCTCTAAGTTTGCTAATTTGTTTTAAAGATTTCAGCAGATCTAGTGTGAGCTTTGTGATGTTCTGTGAACTTTTCAGTTACCTTTAAAGCTGGTATATTATTTTTTTACCAGATTGTATTTTCTCACAAGCATATGACATATGTTTGAATTAAAATATGACATTGTTTCGACATTTTCAAAGAGCACTACTAAAATTTTCGTTCCTTCTTCAACAGCTTAGCTTTTAGTCTTTTACAGTGTCCTAAGTCTGCTAGATTTTTGGAGGTTATTATTTTCTTTACATAGTCAAGATCTACATTAAAAAGGACAATGCATGAAATCAGAGAGGTAAAATCTAGCCTTAGATTGATATCGTGTAACCTCTTTATATTGATTAAGACTTTGTCTGCTGATGTAAGACGTATTTGCTTTCAAGTTAGTGCTTGTTAAGTAGCATCATAATGGAATGTTAAAAGCAAAATTTAAACATCCAGATGCACATATCCTTTTAAACTTGCTGGTATAAGCTCTGTGTACAGTGAAAGAAATACTTAGTGCATGTTCCAAATCCCACTGTAGTTAGTAGAAATGACGCTGGACATGCGTGTGCCTACGTATGCACACAGGGATTAGTAAGCACCAGGTTAGAAAAAACAAGTCAGTTATTCTTTCAAATTAAAGGATAACGTTGACACAAGAACAGTATTTATGAACTGACTTGTTAATAGGATTAGGCCACAAATTGACATGAGTGAATTTTGAAAGAAACCCTAAAATTAAATCATGAGCAGCTTGTGTTAAGACAAAACTTAATGCTTTAATGAGCAAGATTGTTGTATGTGAATGCTACAGTTAGTCTGTGATCCTGAAAATTCAGAGAATTTTGATTCAAGCCTGGAAAACTGGATTACTGGAAAAGAAAAGGGTTCTTGGGCTCTCTTGATGCTAGTCGAGACTGCCTCGAGTTTTGCGAGCCAGCCTCTCAAAGTGGCTTGTTATTCTCCTACTGGCTACCCCTAATACTCTACCATCAACCTAATACTCTACCGTGTGAGGCTCTGCTCTCTCTATGGGGAGCTGGTGGCATTTGGCTGTCTTCATCTGCACCAAATAGGAAAGCAGCAATTGTTCTAATAAAAAGAGACACCAGTCATACTTGATAACTTCACATTTATCTGGATTGTATTTTCCTATCTTTTGTCCTTTAGCCTCTACCTTTGAATTATAAAATAATAATAATAATAATAATAATAATAATAATAATAATAATAATAATAATAATAATGTAGAGGTATTTTGAAAGAGACTGGGTGTGGCGAAAGTAAGAATTTTTAGGTATTTCAATTATACGAGAATGAATTCTTAGTTGTAAGAATCAAGTAATTTGTGTTCAGCGGAGTGATCTTCTGCAGCTTTCAAGGAGCAGGATCACATCAACTGATCCACCTGCCCCTTCCCAGAGTAAGGTCATCTTAAAAGACAGCAGGTCTTTTATGCTTCTGGCCTCTGACATCCACAAGTAGTACAGACAGGAAAGAGTGATCAGAGCTTTTGGAAGCATGTCTCCTGTTTTTCCAGCTAGGAAATAGGATGATGCTCTGGTTTGGAAGAAACTACAAGGGAACTTACTTCTTTATGGTCTGGTTTATGACTGTTGAGGATCTCGTTGGTGTGTTTTTCTTCCCCCAGCTCCACTCCCCACTTTTTCCCTAGTAACAACTTTAGAAGCAAAGTTTAAATATAACCTTAGCATAGCCAAGGAGAGATGGCATACAAACACACTCTTAATATTTTACATTGCCTTGAGCGTGAGGTAAAAACTTTAACCTGAAGTTTTCCAGAGAATGTCTTGCAGTACAAAAAAAAAATGTTTTATTGGAATTATCATGTTTCAGTTGCCTCAATGGAAAAATTCAGCTTAGATTATTGAAATTAAGGCCATTTGCTACCAACTTTTCAGTACTTAATGAAGAAACTTATAAAGTTTTACAAAGTCAGGATTCAATCCTTTCCTTAGCCACTAATTTGGCATTGATGCAGCTCATGCTAAGATATTGGTTTACTTTGATTTGGATGAATAGATGCTTAGCAAAGATACTATATGTAAAATAGTTAATTAAAATTATTTTAATGAATACAGTTGTCCATAAGGAGTTTCTGAACCCCTCAAAATAAGTCTCTCTCATTTCATAATTCAACATTCTTACTAAAAGTGCAGTGTAAACGACAGAAGCTGTAGTTATTGTAAATCTTTGTGTAGTGGATGTGGAATTAAACTTCAGAATAAACTGTAGTAAAATATTCTGCTTTGTTGTAGCACAAGCTAAATTTCTGGGGAATTGAGTGGTTGTAAATATAGCTCTCTTGGATAGAAAAACTTGCCTTTCCTACAAACTTGTCTTTCCATATAACTGTTAATTATGAAGCTCTCTTACAATTACAAATAATGATGTGAACCTAATTATATCAAAAAGATGTGTGTTTCAGAAGACTCTCGGATTTTTGGATATGCTTTCAATTTGCCTGATTTGTCCTAGTGATCTCAAAACTACCAGTGTCCTGGAAGATTGCAGAATATTTCCTCTTTCTGAGTTTCATTTGGATATCTAGAATAATGAATAATAAGAAAGACTGGTCAAAATTTAGAACTGATGTAGCTTAGTGTCTCCATTGATGCAGTCATTCCAGTCTGAATCAGATAACATTATCAATAACAAAATAAATAACGCATTAAATGAGACATTCGGTTGTGCTTCAAACTGATGGTCGAAGTAGCTTGATGTGTGTGTGTCACTTGAAGACTGCTGGCATTTGATACCGTCTAATGTGATCCTTTCCCTTCATCATGGGGCACAGGTCTTGCCAAGATCGAAAGGAGAATTAATCCTTGTGGAGCTTTGCAAACAACAGGGCCGGTGCTTGTGCTGGGTGAATCTGCTTTTGGGAAGGATTCAAGATGTGTCAGTCTCATCAATGACATATCCTGTTGAAGGGAGGCAGCAATTTTTGATGGCGTCAAACAATGAAGAGTGGTCCAAAAGACCAATTCCTCTGTCTGCCTTCTATGTGTCAACAGAAAGAAACCTGACCTCCCTGCCTCTAAAGTCACTCTGGTTCCATGTCTTGGCCTGGATTTATATTGTACCAAATGTGTCATTGGTAAAATAGCCTCTGATGAGAATTTTCTTGTAGTAAGTCTTTGACTGTGTCGTTCCAAGCAGAGGAGCTTTGGCAAAGAACAGATCTTGGCTAGAAATGATGTATGAGGTTAGAGATCTTTACTGTCAGTCAAAAATTGAAGAGATGGTTCTTTCCTTGAAGAAGCATTGTATATTTCCTCTGCTGTGAGGAAAGGGCAGAACTGTTCATAATTAAATACCAATAATATTGGTATAATTGGTATAAATACCAATAAGGTTCACAGATCAATAGATATGGGTTATTATTAGAAAACTAATAACTGTAAAAATATTTTAATTGCTCTTACGCATTCATGAATACCTCTTCTAGAGATCTCAAGATCAGAAATAATCAGATCTCACAAATCAGAAGTAAAGCTCTCAAAAGCTAATATTGAATTTGTTTCCCATTCTTTCATGTGCACAGAAACTTACAGGTAAGTTCAAAAATTTTAATTTCATTACTATTAAAATTGAAGTAAAAAAAACTTTAAAGGTTCATCTAGTGAAAAAGTATATTGCAACTTCCCGCAAAGGAAGAAATACTGCACTGATGAAAGCAACCTATAGAGAATGTGAAATAACAGCCAAGTGCTGGCATTTTAGGAATGCCTGTTCATAGATGTGCAAGTTTTATTTCACATTGTCTTCACCCTTCTCAATAAGAGTGACTGATAGCTCCACTTTGTGATTTCCTAGCTTTTAAGAGTCTATTTTTATTTATTTTTATGACCAACCTCACACTTGTTAAATGTAATTTTTGCTTTATGTAACATAAAAAGAGCACATCTGCAGTATGCTGTCCCATGAATTAACAAGAATGACTGGACATAAGACAAGAAATCCTCTAAAAACATATGTTCACATTAAATATCTGGGCTATCTCAGTAAAGGAGGTCTTATGGGGTCATTTTTGATGCAGTGCAAGTAAACCATTTCGGCTCTCCTGAAATAGTTTCTTTCAGCCTTATACTGAGCTTGTAAGGCACATTACATAAATAAGGGCTTAGTTTGTACATTAGTCTTTAACATCTTGGATTCTTACTAAATCCTTGTTTTTACCAACTTGACGGTTAAGAGATATTGATTTCTGTGACACGTTTATGGTGTTTATTTTGATATGTCTAGGATTAAAAACAAAATTAACACGTATAATCAATTTTTTTAGAATTAAAAAGGATTCTTCAGTACCTTTGGTTACATTCTTCTAGAGGAAAAAAAAAAGAGAGAGCAAAAGGGATGTGATTAGAAAGGGATCGATTTATTCAATCACTGGGTATAAAAACATTAGCCTTGGGAAAGAGCATTCCTCTAAGAGCTTTAGCTGCCCAGTCTCACTTGTGTGGCACAAAATAATTTGCATTTTTAGAGAAATTTCATGTCTTCTGTGTGCTCTAGTGAAACATGAATAAATTGCTTTCTTTTCCTCTTTTTTTGGCTTTATAAAGCTGAATCCATTAGGGGCTGAGTCAAACTGTAATGAAAGAAAAGCAGCAACTGAGATGACGGAAACCCTGGATTAGGGTTTTTAGGAGTCCAGGCTCAGCTGTCATGGCCTACGTGTTAAGTTGGTGGTGTTTGGGGCAGCCAAACAGTACATGTGAATATTTTTTTTAACTGCTGCATTACAATAGGTCTCCAAAGCAGGCAGGGATTAAACAGAGAAGCAAAGATTAAGAATTAACTGGAGCCACAGCAAGCACTTCACCAGAGAGACTTGCAGTCAGGCAAGTCGACCTTCCCAAGACGGCCACCTCGCGGCTCCTGCCTGCCGGCTTGCGCTGACCCGCACGGCTCCCCCGGCGGCGCCCGGCGGCTGCGGCTGCCGCGAAACCTGGAACGGGGCCTCTCACTGCCCTGGCCGCGCGCCGGCCTGGCCCTGCACCCGCGCAGCCCGTGCGCGCCCTGCGCACCGGCCTGGCGTGCAGCGGGAGGGCAGCGTCATTCACAGCGAGTTTGAAAGTGCTGGAGCCAGGCAGCTTGGAAAGGCCTGTTTTGAAAGTGTTTGGCCCAGCTGGCATAACCATGATGAACTTCAGTGAAGCCACGCTGCTTGTACCACTTGAGGACAAGGCCCAGAATGGCCAGAGCATTTATTTTTAAATTCCAGCTCCTACTTACATTTTCTTAAAAATCTCTGTAGTTCTGTAACTTTCTAAAGTAGCTCACAAGCCATATGCTGACTGCTAATAAAGCAGAAAATCTATTTCCATTTTTCAGTGTAATCTTTTTTTCATGTGAATCCATTTCTCATCAAAAGAACTGGATGATTGACCTGAAAACTGGACCTGAAAACCTGAAACCTGAAAACTTTTCCATAAAGAGGGAAGAAGACAAGTAGCGACATTTTAAGTTGTCCCATCAATGCTTAACATGTCACCTGAAAGAACAAGACCATACATTGAAAAACTAAGCAGAAGAAGACCAAAACTCAGTGTATTCTGACTAAACCCACCATTTTTCCCAATGTCTTCCAAACAGAACTAGGCTGGATCTCATTCCTTTGGGAACATCAATCAATGGGACCAGCAGAATAAGCAGTGCCTCAATAACAATTGCTTGAATACTATTAAAAAAAAAAAAGAGGGGTTGGCCTTTTAGCAGAAGACGGTGTGAAGACAATGAGGTAGCTCAGTGGATATTTAGAGGGCATCGTGGGAGGAAGCCTGAAGGCTGAGGAAGCTTCTTCAAAAAATGTAGCAAGTAGGTGATGGAGCCTTCGGGCTAGAGTAGACAGGAAGCGGCCGGACGGTCCTCAGCTGTCCAGCAACACCGTTCGGTCTGAGTGGCTTCCGCCATTAGCAGCTGCTGCGACTCCCTTCCGGAGGGCATCTTCACTAGAATGAAAATTTCTTGGAAAAGAAATGATTCGAGTATATATTTACTTCTGCCCTTAACTTCATGAGCTCTCTATACCCATGTTGGGTGTCTGTTGCTGGGAAGATAGTCAGTCCTTCTTTTCTCTAAAAGCTGTGCGTCAGTGTTAGAGCTAGCTATTACAGGGGATTGATGTTTACCCCAGAAAACCTCAGCTGCAAGAAAATTGATACTCCTTCCATAAAGGATGCTGCCTCTGCTTTGAAAAGAACATTATCTTCCAGATGCTTTCCTCACATCTCCTTAGCCTGAGTAGATGCATTCATGCCTAAAATGTGTTAGAAGATGTAAAGCTAAGGTCCGATAAGGGAGGAAAAAATCCTCACTGGCATCCTGTTTATGCAGCAGATGCATTGCTGGATTTTCTGCACTTCACTGGCTTCAGATACCCAGATACCTTTGGAGCAATCTCTTGGAAGAGAATTTCCCAGGAAAAAAAAAATAAGGCTAGTTTATGGAGGCCTCAGATGATACTCAGGTGATAAACAGTTAGGCAGAATAGTCACTGGAGATGCTGAAATAGAAATCCTAAACATGATTAAAGTACTCTTACGTGTAATTACAGAAAACTAGGTAGGCCCTTAGGGGCCAGAAAATAGAAAAGCCAAATACCGGAACATAAAGAATAAGGTCTGGAAAACAATAAACTCAGTTACATTCATATAGCACTTGTCAAAACACAGAAATGAAAGCAAAGACAACTAAAATCACAGATATTTATAATCAGCTAAGCCTGTTACAATATCTGAGCCTCAGTATGCTAATGGCATATAGTGAAGCAAGAGGAAGTGTTTAAGTAATCTGAACTTTCCAACTTTCCCTCCTTTTGGGCCACCTTAAGGGGACCTGAATTTCAGAGAAGGGGGTACTAAACACTCTTCAGCAGCCAGATCCTTTGAAGATGCATCAAACTGTTTATTCAGTAATAAATATTACACACTACCAGTGATTTAAATACTGAGCTTCTCTGTTTCATTACATATTTTGTTCAATGGGTAGAAATGGCATGTGTAAAATACATAGTTACAAACTGTCCTTCTATCTGTTTTCTCAATTGTTGGAAAGTTTTATAAAGGCCCCGATTTAAGGCAGCATCTTTTTGTGAGTCAAGGGTGAGGTACTAAGGGTGTAACCGTGAATGAAACCTCATAGTAAATGCACAAAGTATATTCACAAGCAAGAGTATTTAGGAGTGTTACAGCACAAGAGATGTAATGATTTGGTGGATAGACAGCAAGAAACTTTCAGTGTATGAAACATGAGCAGGAACTGTGTTTGTTGTGTTTTACTTGTTTCTTGAGCGTCCGATATACCTTTCTGTAAAACAAATGCCGTGATGGTGATTCTGCACAGACTGAGTGTGAGTATCTTTGCTCTGCTATGATCATCAGACTGTCTAAAACACCAGTCCACTTAACGCTTTTTTACCATTTGCCAAGATTGGATTTATTCTTGCCTCTAAAGATGAGCACTAAAAATATCTGTGTACATCTTTTTTTTAATAAAAGTATAGGAGCGTCTTTAAAAGTCTTGGCAAAAATTCTCCAGGAATATAAAATACCATTTCTGTGAGCCAGATAAGGATGTTTTCTGCCTAAGAATTGTCAGGTAACTTTGGGGCTCAGCCTTTAGTGGTGGCTAACTGTCCTCAGCAGAAATAGAAGTAGTAAATGTGTTTTTATGCTGCTTGTACATTATCTCCTCAGAGCAGCAAATCCTCAGAGTAACTAAGGGTCAGTTTGGCTTCCATCACATGCTAAGCAGCTGCCCCTTTGCTCAAAAGGATTTGCGTAGAAAGTTCCTACGGGCTTATTCAGTCTTTAGGAAAATGCCTTAGGTAGGTTCCAGTCATGTTCTTTACTCTACATTTGGGTGAGGGTGAAAGAAAATAAACCCTTCTCTGCGCTTTCTGGATTTCTCCTTTGCACTGTGGAAACCTTGATTAAATAGTGGGTCAGGCTTTCAGCCTGCTTTGAGTTGCTGGAAAACTTCTCCTTAGACTGAGATGGTTTCAAACAATTGAGTCTGAAATATTCTGTTCTTAATTTCTCCCAAAGTTCAGTTGCAGTATAACCAGAGATGAAATACAGCGTTCAAACTTTAGAATGGTAGTTTGGATTTACTGTAAAATATAATGACAGTAAACATAAAACTATGTTTATAAAAACTATAAAACTTCTTTACATTTCTTCCATGTTTGAAGTGATTTTCTTGATGGCTGTGTTCTCCAAAGCTGTTTTTCTTGTCTTGCCAAATCCATGTAGTTTTTTGTGACTTATCCCTAACTCCCAGCTATACAAAAGACAATGTCATATTTTGGACTTGAGAAATTTATTTTCTATCTATAGGCAACAATCAGACCTGACAGAGCTGTTGTTTAAAGTTGGTATTCAGCAAACGGTTTGTATAAAAATGTTGCCATATTGTCATAGACATATAATTTTCACAATGAGCAAGGGTAAAGAATGTAAGAGCAATGACCATTGCTCTACAGACATCTGATCCATGCTCAAACTGTGATAGAGAGGGAGACTAACTCTTAGTCTGAGGACCATAAACGTGAATAAGAACAGACCTCATTAGACAGAGGTTCCTTATTAGGCACTGTCATCCAAACCAGAAAGAAAAAAAAAAAGAAAAACAATTTACAATTCCATAGTCTGAGTAGTAGTCTGACCCCTTAAAAGCATATAAAATAAATCCTGCTTCTCATTCATAAACTTACCTTATAAAGCCTTTTTTTACCAGAGAAACCTACCTGTTCAGTATGTCAGCTGTTGTTCATTTAAGGCTCCCGTTTGTACTCATAAAGATTCATTCATTGCCCTGTATAATATATATGGTAAAGTGAAAAGAGAACCAGCTCTAGCATTTTCACAGTCTAAATTAAACAGTTCTGTCTCATGAAAGAGGAAACTTATTTCTAACTAAGCCGTAAGCCCTATGTGTAAGCCCTATCTGCAAATTTATTTATTTATCTATTTATTTATTTATTTATGCCAAATCCTCCTACAGGAGGCGGAGAGCAAAGTGGACGGAGCTGACCGAATTGGTTCTCTTTTCCTGCCCATTCACATAGATTAGAGCAAGGGTAGCCACCACTATATTGAAGTGAATGCTCGTCAATAAACTTATGCTAAAATGCACCTGGGTAAGCTCCCATCCTCCTCTCAATCCCACCTTCTAACCTTGCTGTTGCTGGGAGTTCATCTCCATTACGGGCAGCTCTTACAACTGCCTGTGATTAATAACTAGCGTGATTCATTAGCCTGTGCTGTTTGTGCTGTCTCCCCAGTGGGAGCGTTGCTGTCGAGGGATGGTCCGTGATTACTCTGCCTTGTGGAGCGCTAAGATGCTTTCAATCTAATGTTCTGGCCATGTTTTAGCATAAAATAATATTAAGGCATCCCCATAATGGAACTGTCTGAAGAGCCATTTTATTAAGCAGTGAAAGAAAATGTGTGTGTGTGTGTGTGTGCGCGTGTGTTTGTATCTGCAAGAGAAATCTAATCAGCAATTTTGTTTTTCACTAGAAATGTAATTTCTCTGAATGTTTAGCTTAAAGCCAGCTGTTTTTGAAGTATGGTTCTTTGGATTTGAGGTTGCAAAAACGCATTATAGTAAATGTCTTACGTGGTGCAATTAACTTCTTTAAATTCCAAAAATAGGAAAAATAGGAAACACCAGTCAGTTTATTGTATTTATTCCATTTTGCAGGTATTATTTTAAATGCAATCTAACTTCAGGTAGAAAGCTGTAGTGCTCTTAAAAGATTACTGTTTTGAGTTACTTCACATACCTTAACAGAGCATGTAACCTTTTTACATTATACGATCAACTTTTTGACAGTGCGGGACCAGCATAGCTAATGGAATAATAGCCTGCAGGGTCCAGCTAAATGATATACGAATATAATCAACCTTTGTGATGACTATTCAAAAGTAATCCCTTTAGCTTTCAACTGCACCATATATTTTAACCGGACAAAGCCATATGAAGAAAATCTCTGCAGACTCCACTGATACAATATGGCCTTCATATCCCCACAGTGTGTTTGCTGCTCACAGTGAGTTTTAAATTTAAGGTAATGGCTACTGTATATTCATGTGAGCATAGAACAATACCTTTGATTTGTTGGAGAAATGTTACATGAGCTACCAAGGGCCCTATTCAGTAAACTTTGACACAGCCCTTATATATGGTTTACTGCTTATTCTAAATGGAATATGCCTGATAAAAATGCTTTGCATGCCCAAATTGTACAAATTCATTAATCTTCATATTCATAAAACATCCAAGTACAACTGCCTCCATTCCTAGTGAACCACTCAGGCTACATGCAGCTGAACATGCAGGCCCAATCTGCTTTTAAAAGAGCATTCCATCAATTTTCATTTATTGAGACACAAAAGATAGGAGGATCTTCTGTGAGTGCAGGACGTGCATATGGCAGTGATGTTATTTGCTGCCATGTCTTCATTTCTGCCCCACTGTACAGATTATATAACTGGAAACAGCTGCATGACCTTTCAAAATGCAAGTAATTTTTAGATGAGAAAAATGGGTTATGCCTCATCTTTTGCCTTAAGCTAGCATGCATACCCTGTGAAACCAGGGTTAAGGGATAAGGAAGAAGGTCTTTCCTTCTTTCTCTCTTTCTGTGTCAAAAATGCAGTACTCGCTAATAGTGAGTGTGAGTTCATGAAATTCACTGTATCAGTGAAAAAAGATGCAATGAAAATACTGTGTGTTGCCTTGTATTACAGGTTTTGTATGTATAGTGTAGAAGGGTTCACTCCTGTTAAGGCCAGCTGCAAGTGTGTTGTTGTTTGCATATGTGTAGCTAAGTAGAAACCTAGCAGTACCGTTAACAACTTTTATTCGAGATATTGTAATATTTTGTGCACTTAGATAAGTTAGTCACAAAATCTGCCAAAATGCAAGTATCTTCTCACCTTAGCACTGTCCCAGGTCAAGCAAGTTTGGGATTTGCTATTTATGTATTTCTGTGTTTATGCCTCTTTCATGCTTGGTCATCCATGAGCAGACTTGCTGTTACTGTCCTGAAATACTGACATGGGAATAAGTATGTCTGTAAATAAAAACAACAAAATAAGAAGAGATGTACAGAGACAAACCAAAAATGCACCTGGCCTTTCTCTAACTGTGGCCCATAGTGGAGAACTGGGAGAGAGTATAGACTTTTCTCCTGTTCGTTTCTCCTGTCACTTCTCAAACGCGCGGGTTACAGTGTCCTCTGCATCCTGCGGCAGGGAGTGCCACAAGGTGAGTCAGCAATGCACAGAGAACCTCCCTTCTTGCCTCTTTTGTGAGCCCTTTTCATTAGAGACCACTGCATTCTTTTATTGGAAGACACTGTGAAAAACGGTTTCTGAGTCACGTTCTACATCATGTTCTTGTTTTTCTTGTTGTCCCCTCAGAATATTGCCTTCTTTTTTTTCCTTTTTTTTTTTAAATAACTTTCATGTGCCTGAAGCAAGAGCCCTGTTATGATTCTTAATCAGCCAGTAGGTTTGTGTCAGTGCTATGTTGTTTTAATAAGGGCCAGCAGACCGTGAGCAATGCAAAAGGGATTTGAATACTTCCCCATCCCATGGGCATGCGAGTGAAGGAACGAAGGTGTTGTCTGTTTCATTTTCATTTTAATCCTTCGAGGGAGCAGTACTCACATTTGTGTTCTCCTTGAAATCAGCCATCGTTCTGGCTTCGGTCTCTGTAGGTGTGGCTTGCACTCTTCTCATTATGTGTCCTGTACATTTAGAGGACCCAACAGCTCAGCTTTCTCCTAAGAACATAATGAAATAGTGAGATTTGTAGAAATGTTCAGCGCTCAGTGATCTCTACAAAGGCACGTGTATGCCCCAAGATAGCGAAAATGCCAATGCCAGCTCCACTGAAAATTGGAACAGACAATTTTCATCGTATTTTATCAACAGCAATATTATGTCAAGATCATCCTATTATGAATAATAATAGTTAAATGCTATTAAACATATTAGTGCTTATTTGTGCATTTTTACACAACAGAATAGGATAGAGGGATATGGTTTGATGTACTGTACGTATATTATCATTGCAAATATGAGGTGCTTTTATTGTTCTCAACTAGCACAGCCTAAGCAAACACCAAGGAAACATTTATAGCTCACTATTCCATCAGCTGCTCTTGATAATGCTTCGTATTTGCTGGGAGGGTGGAGCTGTTAATCAGCCAGTAATAGCTTAGTGTCTAAGTGTGGAGGCAAAAGGCCAAAAGGTGCATGAGGAAAGCAATTTATGCTGCAACTCCCCATTTGTCATGTGCACATCTCCAGTCCTTTTTGGTACCCATCAATATATGTAAGATATGTGGCTGTCAGAGACCTGCTTTTAAATGTTTCCTTCCAAATGCATGTGGAACTATCACACGTAGTCAGATTTGGGGCTCAGTCACCTACTTGTCTTACCTCCCCCTGTTTTTTAATATCCAGGTTCCTTTGGACACAGCAAAAAAGAAGTGACACTGGCGTAAAGCTGGCAGAGTGTCAGGTGCTCCGGACCCCACGTGAGCACTTCCCACCTGTCAACTGCTCCACAACGTTAGCATTCCTAAGGCAAACGGAGAAGTTACGTACTGTGTAACCAGGAGCAGACTCCCTTGTATTCAGTTAGGCTTTACTCAGGATTTTTTAGGTGTGGACTGCTGAGAGAGGGTTTCCATTGATGTACTTGAGCCTGGTTTCAGAAAATGCTCCTCAGTGAAATTGCCTGCTTCAGTGCAGAGTAAATCTGTAATGTACATGTTGCCCTGATGCAAGCTGAGATGTCATATGGTAACTCAGGCTAGTTCTCAGGTACTCCTCATACATTTAGTTCTTCCATTTGTATTTGCATACAAGTACGGATGAAATCCTAGTTAGAAATCATGCTGAGCTGAAGCCTATGGTAGATGTAACATTCATTTTATTGAGTTACAAGTGCCGTTTTTGCACGGTTTGAATCTGTTCTGAACTTGCACCAACATACATTGCTATGAACATTATTTTGCATCTCCCACTGGAACTGCATTAACTCCTTTTTTTTTGGATTGGGTCGGGTTGGGGTTTTTTTTGGTCAAGAATGAAGGCAAGACAGCATGTGGTGGTAAAAGCTGTGGAGAAAAGCCATGGCCACCCAGCCACCTGCTGCCCTGTCGTCTCCCAGGCGGAGGAGCCTGCTGAGAGGCGGCAGCTCCGCTGGGGGATCCCCTCGGCCCCTCGTGCTTTCTGCACTGCTCACTGCCTCCCCGGCTGGGCTCTTCTCACTGCCTTGCCAGCTCTTAGAGAGCTCTTTGCCATCGAAGCCTCCAAACACTTTCTCTCTTGGCTCCCAAGAGGCTCCTCCTGGGACACGTTCTGCAGAGCAGGCCCCGAGCTGAGAACTGCTGGGCAGGAGTGCAAGAATTAAAAATAAAAGGGTGAGAATCACTTATATCCCCATCAATACTGTATCTCTAAGCTCTGTCACATGGCTCATCCCTGTGCTGTGTTAAGATTTCCTTCTCTTGTGGCTTTCTACTGTGTTACTTTTTTTTTTTTTTTTTTTTTCAAATAAAGCTTCTGGTCTTCTTTTTACTTTTAACAGGAATGCTGTAAATCTGAAGCACTAATACTCTTTTTTTTATATAACAGAACTTAATGAAGAAACAAGCTCCTCAAACCCCATGTGAATGTCTTTGAAAGACACCAGCTCAGGATCCTTCCAGGTATATTATTTGTTCTTAATCCATAACTTTTTACCAGTACACAGATCTTTTGCAAAATATCATTGGTAGCAAAATTTAATATGATCTCTGACAGGAAATTTCACATCATCTTTATTTTTCTTTGTCCAAACAACAATGTGTTTCCTGCTTCCTTCCCAAGTCCCAAGCCCAAATTTAAAATATATGTATATGTATATTTTGACATATATATATATATACACACATATACACACATATATATACAGATTACAACAATATTTGTTATTTTTCTGTTTTTATTTATAGAGAATACCTACTTACTTAAAGAAAAAAAAACTGATGAATGTAAAGAGTGAGTTTGGGAAGATCCTTGAAGTCATGCAACAAAGTAAGAATTTCAGGACTTTCATTAGGAATTTTAATTGTCATTTAAATGTGAGTGCATTCTTGCTGTATGGTGCAATGTGTCAGAATAGCTGGTGTCATTGAAATAGAAAAGTAATCTAGAAAAAAAAAGTTTCCTGTTTTTGCCACTATGGCTTGCTTGCTTTCAATGTGTCAAAACTCTCCTGTGAAGGTACTAAGCATCCTTTATGCCCACGGTTCTCAATACTGTGTAAAATCAGGCTCTATATGTATCTGCAAAATATTCTGTAGATCCTCAATTATTGTTCCTGTCAGAAAGCTCCGAGCTTGATGCTTGTGCATGGGACTTTCTGTGATTTTTCTGTGTGTGCTTAACAGCTGGAACTCAACTGTAATATGAACAGAATAGGTCCAGCCCAGGGAACATCCGGAAGTACAGTTTTGATCTAATTTATAGCACAGGTTGGACATGAAGCACAAATGAGTTTGTTTAAACTCTAGTTGAGCACAGTGGTGAAACTATGGAAAACCTGTACAGTCAAAGCATTAGAAGTGCCACAGACTGTCATCAGTCTGTAGACACGTCAATTTGTACATCAGTCTGTAGACACAACAGAGACGAGTATGTTTAACAGTGAAAGTCCATTCAGTAGAATCTGTACGTCATATTTTCAAAATGGTATCCAAAATTGCCCCTTTAATGAAGCCTGTGTTAATTTGCACAATCGGGTAAACCAAAAATTGACTTAGGCTGTTCTTAACAAATAATCTGAAGCCCTAATTCCTGTTTTGATGAAGTCTCTCCTCTTCTGAGCTGATGAAATTCTCAGCAGTGGTTTCCCCTTGTGACCCGCAGCTCTCCAACTCCTGTGCCCTTGGTTGCCCTCAGAGGGCCTTTTCCAGCTCTGTCACCCTTGCCCTGCAGAGCAGCTAAAGGATGGAAGATGGCAGCTGTCACTTTGCAAAATATGTGGCAAAGCAGGATTCAGGACCCTTTGAATTTCATGTGGGAAAAATGATGACAGCTTCCTTATTTCCCGTGTTCTTCCGACCTACATAAACAAAGCTCTGGGAATCCAAATAACCGACCTCTCCTCTCTATAAAGGAAGATTCCCAAGTTCGGAGTTTGAAGCAGACTCCGTTAGACCTGTAGTTAGTTTTTATAACAGTCTTTGAGCAAGAAATACCTTTTTCCATAGCAATAATAACCTAATCCACTGGTTTTCTACAGAGTTTCAGTTTGAATGACTAGTTGACATGTGACAGTAGGATTTCACCTTATTAAGACATAGTAAAAATACAGCATTAACATCTCATTAAACCCCAATCTCAATGTTAATTTAGAACATTTTTAAAAGACCGAACAGTTTTGTGGAAATGTTCCTGTGTACAACCATTGATCCATAAAAATCTCCTTACTGAATGTTGTGCTGAGGTAAAAGAATAAAAAAGACAAAGAAGAGGAACGGGATCATAAGTTAAACATGAACATTAACATTATCTAGTTTTCCCATTATATTTCAATGCTGTCAATATGAAATACCAAAAGACAATAATAAACAAATATGAATAAATATGAATAAATAAAATTAAAATAAAAACAATACAATGACTTTGCAAATAACATTAAAATCAAATTAATCTGAAAACTCTTCTAATGTTGATAAGTACAGCAAGACTGCTTATAAGAGGTTGCTATTTTTAGATCTTTGTAACTGCTCTTTCACCAGAAAATTATGAAAAAATGGAGTATTTTAATTTATCCTCTTTAGATTTAAAAAATGAAAAAAAAAAGTTCTCATTCTAGAAAAGCTGATTATATTTTTAAAGACAAGTTCCTAGATTCTTAAGGATTTAAACTTCATTTACATTTATGCAGCACCTGAACATAGTATGTATTTGTGTCCCCAAAGTTATAGTAGAGTTACACTAAAGAGCATTCATGATGACTCTTTTTTGCCAGTCTACACTAGTTACTTAGTGATAACTTTTGTATTTTAATGAAAAAAAATAGCCACTAATTCCTCCCCTAGATTAGCTCTTCCGTACATGTTGGCAATATTGTTTTAGTAGACTTTTAATAAGGGGACTTTTATTACTTTATAATGATGTGGGTGTCAATCTTGATCTTCCCACTCAGGAAGTCCCAGCAGAGAGTGATATTTGCTGAGTTCCTCCCTCCCACACTGTAGCTGTTTGCCTGTTGCAGAGGCAAAACCTGCCGGGTTTCTAGCAGGAAATCAGCTCTGCTTTCCAGATCAAATTGACGGGGCGAGGTGGTTAGGCAGAATCTGGTTCCATACATCACAGCTTGGCTGGGCTCCTGGCCCCCTGCCCCTTCCTGGAGATGGGCAGGGTTCCCGCAGTAGCGGAGCGGCTTCAGAGCGGCGTCTCATGCGGCACAGCTGAAAGCTGGAGCTCGCTGATACTTGGCTGCGCTACTGACTTAGTGGTTCCTTAGGGGAAAAAAAAATCCCACTTAAGTGAATTGGCAGCACCCCTTCCAACATCACTTTTGTTTGTTGTTGTCTCACCAGACACAGTCCTGTTGGTAAGGACTGCTGAGATCAGAGCTCGACTTAGCAAACTGGAACATTTTTCCTGTGTCCCTTCACATGATAGGTTCTGTAGTTCCTTTAAGGAGCTCCTCATTTGTCTGGCTCATTATCACTGTAATACTGTCACCAGGTGTTTCCAAAAAGCCTCTAATCATCTGTCCCTTAGGGCATTGCAAACAGGAACGAATACTCAACAGCAGAGTATGAACTGCACTTCTAGTTTTTTCTGTGCTCAGAAAAATTGTAGAAATACTTGACTTTAATGAAGTTATGAAAGCAGGTAAATCACTTTAGTCCAAGAAGCCAGTTGTCTGCTGCATACCATAGTTTGATTTAGTTTTGATCAGACATATTACAGCAAAACAGTTTCTGAGTAGTTCTGAAATGCTGTCTTAAAAATCTGTTATGGGAGACTTGGCAATTAAAACTACTTCTTGGCCAAGATTTTAGTGAGTTTTGTCATGGATGTATGAGACGGTGTATTTATTGGCTAACATTTCATAGAAGACAGGAAGGCTGCACCTCAGAAATTAATTTGATTATAATTATGAAAAACATATTTTGGAAACATTAGTGAGGCTACGTCTTGTTAATTATCATGATGTGTATCAGATATTTCAGCATCTACCTGTGAAGCTATTTGGAAAATTAATGTCTGAGTCATAGAGAGGTCATTGCTATTCTGTAAGGAATATGTTCATCTCCAAATAGTCCATCCAAATGTAGACTAAGAAATACACTACACATAGTTACCTAGAAATAGATGGAATAAATAAGATTGATGACAGATATTACTAAAGCCATGTTTTATTTTCCTTTTAGGAAAAGTAACTAACTGGAAGAAACAATATAAATGTAAAATGTACAAGTGAAAATGCGGGAAATAAATAGGTTAAAGTCACAACTAGTTGTGTGTCAACTGTTACACATGAGGTCAGAACCCATCAGTCTGCATATATATATGCAGGATCTGTACCTAGGACTTGTTCCATCCATTCAGTCAGGTATTTCAGAATACAGGTCCTACGGCTGAGTGAATGGACCACATTTTGTTCTGTTTTCAAATCTGTCTTGTTTGATAGCATAACTCCATGTTTTCCACCTTTATGCTTCCAAGCAGATAGAATGTTTTTGCTGTCTTTGAAGATGAACAAATAAATGCGTTAATGAATATTTCCTTGTTTGGGTTTTCTTTTGACACAGGCGTATTGCTGAAGCATTAACATGAGCATAAAGGAACACAACAGATATGACTGTAAAGCATGTTTCCAGGAGGTCAATCTTAAGAGGCAGACTTTTATTTATTTAAGGTATTCAAAGTATTTAAGATTTCATTTAGAAGTTAAAGCTTAAAAGTCTGGAATAGCTGTTGGTCAGATGAGCTCTCAGGCTCATTTGGTAGAGGAGGAGGAGGAGGACAAGGTGTGAGATTGTCTCTGCTGCTTAATCCTAACTCATCTGCAGGGTGGACACAGTAAAACCAAGATTCATTCCCACGCACTGCAGTGCTGTCTTGATGGGTTTAATCTCACTAGAGCAGAAAACATCTTAGTAACTAAAATCCCTGTTTCCTCTCCCTCCTGAACGAATAGACTTGGGCTGTTGTGGGCAACTTTTCACTGAGGTTTCTAGTTACCAGTTCACCTCCTTGCCACATAAAAGGCAGACAGCTTCTGAAGAACTGCAGCTTTCAAGCACAGCTAATCTGGGTTTATGTGAACTGCTGGCAGGAGCCCTGCATGAAGCCTGTGGGAGCAGGGGCCTGCGGCCCTGGCAGCCTTGCCCCTCTCCGTAGGATCAGCAGGGAAACCTGGCCTTCTTCCTGCAGGGTGGACAGGCACAGAAAGAGCAGATAGCAAATTTTCAGTAAGGGTAGAGGGGAAAGCAGATTTCCACTAGCACAGGGAAGGTTCCTGAGACTGGGACCATCATTCCCTCAGGGGGAGCATCGAGGAGCTGCAATGGTAACTGGCTCCCACTTGGCTCTGAACTCAGCTGTGGCTGGGGTCTCCCACCCCATGCGGACTCGTGAGCACCTTGTTTCTGAGAGGCAGTATCCTTTAACACCTGCTTTCACACCTGGCAACTTTAGCCTCTAATCTGGGAGATACACATACATGCACAGGGGCTTATGTATATTTTATTGTGTATGCTTTACATAAATGAACCTCTTACTAGAAAGGTTGGTACCCCATGCACTGAGCTATTCCATCCCTCACAACTTCGTCTGATGCAGAGTGAGCAATGAGCTTTCGCGTCTGCTGAGCCATGAAACTCTCACAGGAGCCTTGTGATATTATAATATTTTGATCAATTAGAGCCTTTGCTTTTACTTTGCCTCTCCCAGCCTCTGCTCCAGGAGAGCAATATCACCAATGCATTGGTGTTTTGCAGTGAGTTTGCCAGAAAAGGCTAGACAACTCCTTGAGATGGGAATAGTTAAGCAGAGAGGGGATGGGATTTGTGGCGCTTTGGATTCTTCCTGTCAGGATAAAGGCAGCGCTGACGCACACAGACCGTGTTGGGGGAGAACAGGGGCGCGTGTGCACGTCGTGTGTGCAGGACGGGGCAGAGCCGGCCCCGCGCCACCTGGTAATGTGTCACTCTGAGGTGCTTGTGCTGAGAGTGCAGCCCTCGCAGCAGCTCCCACACGCGGCAAATGTGCGTTTGTGGTTTTTAGATGATGGCTACAGACCAGCCAAGCGGCTGTGCCTGCCCCGCCGCAAAGCATGGGCACGATGAGCGTGAAGCGCTCAGTGCTGGCGCTGCGGGTCCGTGACTGGGGAGAGGCCGCCGACAGGTCCTGGTGGTGCCTGGAGCCCTCACCAGCCGCTCAGTAACCCCAGCGTGAAACCAGCCGGCGCCAAAGCAGCCCACGCTCCCAAAATGCAGAGCTGTAGGTCAGCAAAGGTGGCTCTGGCGGGCGAGGAGAGAAATCCAGGCTCAGGCAGTGGGAGTCAATTAGGCTATAAAGTTTTAGGGCCAGGAACCATCTCTTGGGTTGTTTGTGGGTACCAGACACAGTGCAGTGGGACCGCAGGCAGCGATGGGCAGTGAGTGCCGCACAGCCGGTGCGCCCACACGCACTGGGGTGCCCGGGGGGAGACCATGGGCAGGCAGCGCTGCTGGCAGCAGGCACCCCCATCAGGCCTGTTCCTGGCTTTGTCCCTCCTTGTGGGCAAGGGTTAAAGGGCAGGCTAACGTGGGAAACACTGTGGTGGGTGTCCACTACAGGCCACCTGACCAGGATGAGGAAGTCGATGAGGCCTTCTATAGTCAGCTGGATGTTGCCTCATGGTCACAGGCCCTGGTTCTCATGGGGGACTTCAACTACCCTGACACCACCTGGAAGGACAACACAGCCAGGCACAAACAGTCATAGAGGTTCGTGCAGTGCGTTGATGGTAACTTTTTGATGCAGGTTGTGGAGGAGCCAACGAGGAGAGGTGGGCTACTGGATCTCATGCTAACAGATAGAGGGACTTGCAGGAGATGTGAAGGTGGTGGGTAGCCTCAGCTGCAGTGACCATGAGTTGGTGGAGCTCAGGATCCAATGAGGAGGAGGCAGGGCTGTAAGTCACCTTGCAACGATGGACTTCAGGAGGGCCAACTTTAGCCTCTTCAAAGACCTCCTCGGAAGAATCCCATGGACTAGAGCTCTAGAAGGCAGGGGGGCCCAAGGGAGCTGGTTAGTTTTTAAGCAGCACTTCCTCCACACCCAGCAACAGTGCATCCGTGTGTGTAAGAAGTCAGGCAGAGGGGGCAGGAGACCTGCATGGATGAGCAAGGAGCTTGTGGCCATGCTCAAGCAGAAGGCAGCGGTATACAGAATGTGGAAAAAAGGACAGGCCCCCTGGGAGAAATACAGGAACGTAGTCAGGGAATGCAGAGATGCGACAAGGAAAGCTAAGGCACGTTTGGAAGTTTGGAACGCAATCTGGCAAGGGATGTTAAAAATAACAAGAAAAAAACTTCTTCAAATATATTAACAGCAAAAGGAAGATCAGGGAAAACGTGGGTCTGCTGGTGAACGAGGTAGGTAGCCTGGTCAGGAATAGCACAGAAAAAGCAGAGTTGCTGAACGCCTTCTTTGCTTCGGTGTTTACCAAGGGCAGCCCTTTAGAGTCTCGGGCCCTAGGGACAAGAGAAGAAGCCTGGAGAGAGGAAGATTTTCCCTGGGTAGAGGAAGATGGGGTCAGCGAGCACCTAAGGAAACTCGATACCCACAAATCCATGGGCCCTGGTGGGATGCACCTCAGAGTTCTGCATGAGCTAGTGATGTCATAGCTAAGCCGCTCTCCATCATCCTTTAAAGATTCTGGAGAACCGAGGAGGTGCCAGAGGACTGGAAGAAAGCCAATGTCACACCACTCTTCAAAAAAGACAGGAAGGAGGACTCAGGCAACTACAGGCCAGTGAGTCTCACCTCTGTCCCCGGAAAAGATTGAACGGCTCATAGTGGTCGTTGTTTCCGGGCACATGGAGGACAAGAAGGTGCTCAGGAGTAGTCAGCATGGATTCACCAAGGGGAAATCTTGCTTGACTGATAGTCTTCTGTGATGGAATGACCAGCTGGATAGATGAGGGGAGAGCGGTGGATGTCATCCATCTCGACTTCACCAAGGCTTTTGACACCGTCCCTCACAACATCCTCCTGGGCAAGCTCTGGAAGTGTGGGATAGATGAGTGCACAGTGAGGTGGATTAGGAACTGGCTGGATGGCAGAGCTCAGAGGGTGGTGATCAGCGGTGCAGAGTCTAGTTGGAGGCCTGTAGCTAGCGGGGTACCCCAGGGGTCAGTCCTTGGTCCAGTGCTGTTCAATTTATTCATCAATGACCTGGATGAAGGCACAGAGTGCTCCCTCAGCAAGTTTGCTGATGATACCAAACTGGGAGGAGCAGCTGATACCCCAGAGGGCTGCGCTGCCATCCAGAGGGACCTGGACAGACTGGACAACTGGGCGGTGAAAAACCTCATGCAGTTCAACAAGGCCAAGTGCAAAGTCCTGCACCTGGAGAGAAATAACCCCAGACACCAGTACAGGCTGGGGACCGACCTTCTGGAGAGCAGCTCTCCAGAGAAAGACCTGGGTGTCATGGTGGACGATAAGTTGACCATGAGACAGCAGTGTGCCCTCGTGGCCAAGGCGGCAAATGGGATCCTGGGGTGCATTAAGAAGAGCATCTCCAGCAGGTCGAGGGAGGTGATCCTGCCCCTCTACTCAGCCCTGGTGAGGCCACATCTGGAGTATTGTGTCCAGTTCTGGGCTCCACAGTACAAGAGGGATGTGGAGCTGCTGGAGAGGGTCCAGCACAGGACTACAAGGATGATGCCTGAAACATCTGCCCTGTGAGGAAAGACTGAGGGAACTGGGCCTGTTCAGCCTGGAGAAGAGAAGGCTGAGGGAGGATCTATAAGTACCTCAAGGGAGGGAGTGAGGAGGATGGTGCTGGTCTTTTTTCAGTGGTGGCCACTGACAGAACTAGAGGAAACAGCCGGAAACTGAAACAGCAAAAGTTCCACAGGAACTTAAGGAAAAAATTCTTAACAGTGAGGGTGACAGAGCACTGGAACAGGCTGCCCAGAGAGGTTGTGGAGTCTCCTTCTCTGGAGATCTTCAAAACCCACTTGGACGCAGTCCTGTGCCACGTGCTCTAGGTGACCCTGCGTGTGCAGGGTGGTTGGACTAGATGACCTCTAGAGGTCCCTTCCACCCTTAAGCATTCTGTGATTCTATGATTCCTTTCGGATGAGAAAATCACAGGGTATTGGAACCTGCCTAGAAATACTTTGTGCCAGGAAACTGGGTAACTTATGCAAAGTAACTATAAAACAGGTTTGAATCTGACTGAAAGTAGAAGACTAAAAAAACTACAGTAATATATATGCAAAAAGTATGTTTTCTGTATTAGCCCCCTCTGGCTCTCCCAAATCCCAGGTCCCACTGAGGGAGCCGTGGTGTTTCCATCTTTGAGACAATGCAACGCGCTTTCCCTTGAAAGCTGCCGGGTTTAATCTCACCATCAGACAGTGTGATTCATTTCTGCAGCCCCTGTTGGGCGTTTCTTAATATGAGGGATATATCTTCAGGACTGTGGGTGGGACTGGAGGCAACTATTTTTTTCTAGGGAGAAAGATGCTGGAAACACAGAGTGGTCTTCATCAGCTCGGAGAGAGCACGTGAAACCAAGGCCGGGCTCCCAGGCCGCACGCGTAGGGCCCATGCTGCTGCAGGCCGGGGGAGCGTGACGGACGCGCTCGCGCTGCTGGCCCGGCACCGGCTCTGTGCAGCCTCTGTCCGTGTCGCTCAGAGCGCTGGAGAGCAGGTGTGCGTGACGCTGCGCAGCGCCTCCCACCACACGGACCCGTCCTGGCTGCACAAGGAGGTTTTCTCTGCCTCCTGGGCCGCTCGGGTGCCGCGGAGCTGTGGGGAGGGAAGGAGCTCTGTGGGTCTCCTCTGCTAGGTGGCTCCCTTCGCTGTTGCCCGCACGCAGCCTGAGGGAAGGCCTCGTGTGTGAGGAAAGTGAAGATCCCCCTGTGATGAGCTTTTCCTAATTAAACTTTGCAACAAATTCAGCTGATTTGTAAAAGTGACAGTGTGCCCTCAAGAAAAATGGAGATACTTAAGCCTAAAATATCATCGATCTTTGTACTCGAGAGCGCTGCTGAATGCCTGACAAATAAATTCTGCCCTCCAGAAACTTGGACCTTCATCCTCAGGGCGAACATGGGCCAGACGAGCAGCTCTGAGCACCAGGGCAACGTGGCACTTGTGACCTGGTGGTGCTGCTACCCAGGCCCTCCGCCACTGCCTCCCCATCAATCCTCTCAGCCTGGAAGCACCCTGATGTCTCCTTAATAGGGGTTAGCATTATTTATAACAATTTACAGGTGTGATGCTAAAAGACCAAACTGTAAATCACCTCAAATGCTGCTCTGTGATGAAGTGTCTCTACATTATTTAGCAAATTGTCCCAACATGACTGAACGATGTGCAGTGGAAAAACGTGCCACACAAGTGTGGTACTGAAGAGACCACAGTATTGTCTATTTAGTTCAGACTTTTGTTTTTAGATGATGCTCTGTTGGCACTTCTGTAGTCCAGGAGTATTTTCAGTTTCGGAAAAGTGGAAGACTACTAACTTAGGGGTGTCACCTGGGCAATACAGTAGTTTATAGGTGTGGCAGTGTTATATGGCTAGGGTTGCAGAGACATTTGACACAAGAAAATCCCACCATGTGGGAAATGGATTCTGGTTTTCTCTGCTCAGCACCCACCTGCGCAGCCCCGGCCCCAACAGCCGCATCGCGACGCATCTCCCTGGGCAGGAGCACCTGCCTGCACACACAGGCAGCGTCTGCAGGGCAGGGGAGGGAAGGGAGAGCCCGAGAGAGCAGAAAGAGGGTTTTTTTAGTGTTAATGCTTCCTTTTTAGGGTTTTGAGGCCTGGACATGTATGAATTAAAGAGTCTTTTCTAACCAAATAGCCGAATAGCTCTGGCAGTATTTCTGTTAACTTTTTATAGAGTAGACTTTAGTGATTATATTTCAGCTTAACCTTTTGAGGTTTCTCAGATAAATCCCTACAGCAATCAGAGCACATTTACTATGAAGTCAAAGTCTTTTAGAAACATTGTTATTCAGGGATGTTTAAAAATCTCCTGAGGGAAACGGCAAAAAAAAAGCCTTGTTACTCAAACCGAAGTGAGGAGCGTTGAGGAGGCTGCTTGCGTCTGCCTCTGCCCACACACGGGAGACCCAGCTCCGAGCGCGGAGCGGCGGCGCCTCGAGGCGCTGCCCAGCGCGCGGGCCGAGGGCGGCAGCGAGAGGAGCTGCTGCCGGCAGGCAGGGAGGTCTGGGGGATGCCGGAACGTTCACCCGGGCAGCGTCTCTCCTTCGGCCACCGCTTCAAGCCCCGCGTCCCCCCGGGCGGCTGGTGCGAAAGGAGCCCATGCGGCCACCCTGCCGCCTTCACGCCCCGCAGTGTCCCCTGCCCCCAACCTGCTGTTTTTGCTGCCATTTGTCCACTTCAGACAAGCGGAGCAGAGAGGGAAGGGCCTGCACAGAAACGCATCCCAGCAGGTTGTGTGAGGCAGCTGAGAGGGGAGAGACCCCATGTGTGTCCCAGACCAGGGAAAAGGCAGAAAACCACGCAAGTACCAGAAAGCCTGCCCCCGGCAAGAGATTTTATTAACACTCCCTCCTCAGGAAAAGCGTCTGTCAGGGTTTTGTGACTCATTTGACACTGGAGAATCCAAGCAAAAGACAGGAATTGGCATGCGTAATCCTGCTGCGGCACCCGCCAGGCCAAGCTCAAGAAGGGCTCTTGTGTCGCTGTGAGGAGAGACAGTTTCGTTCTGTAGCTGGAAGCTGACGGGTGGTGGGAAGAGGGACATTCGAGCCCACCACGGGCTCAGCTTTTTGGCTTGTAGTTCGAGTGCCTCTGTGGTACCGGGGGGAGCAGCATGTCCCTGTCACGGGGAGCACTGCAGATCCTGGTGGTGAATACTGAGGTGCCGACACGAAGAGCCGTAAGAAATCACAGAACTGGAGAAAAATCCTTAAAAAAAAAAAAAAAAGAAAAGAAAAAAAAAAGCTTAGCCAGTCCACTGGGACAGGGTGTTGGATTCGCCACCACTCACCTCCGGTGCGGTTTCATGGTTCTCCCTCTGCTGCTCGTGCTCTGCTGCGCCGGCCGCTGGTGTCACGAGCTCAGTGCAGCGGGCAAGGCGTGCGGGCAGCACTACGGCCCCATGTCCCGGCTGCCGCCCGCGTCCCGGCTGCCCCCCACATCCTGGCTGCACGGTGCCTCCTCCGATACCTTGGCGGCTGCATTGGGCGAAATAAATAAATAAGCGGGTGAATGAAAATGTCACGTACATAAATATGCCACAGTAAGTTTAGTCCTCAGATGAAAGTGCTTAAGATGAGACAGCTTTGAAACAGAAAGGGAGGAATCAAAACTGCACGCCTGTGAGTCTGACCCGGGGTACCAGCTGTTTAGCTGGGGTTTACACCCCTTACGGCTTCTTAAATGAGACATTTTAGCGCTGCCTCTGAGCGAGGCCCTGTCAGCATATCCCAGGGCTGCCTGGGGCGCAGGGCCTGGCGCGGGAGGGCTCATGCTCACATGGGCCCTGGGAGCAAGGGCCTCCCTCCAGCCCAGGCACCTCAGCTGCCCCCCCTGCAGTGCCAAGTAATTCCCAAGGCTATGGCAACCTGCCTTATTTCTCCCAGCGAAATGTCCTCCAAGCAAATCCTGGCGCCATCTGAGCTCCTTCCCTCCCTGCCACACCGATCTCACCGCAGGTATGTTCAGACTCCCGTGATAACGCAGCATGGGGCCAGTGCTCCCTCTTGTCAAGGCACAGCGCAGAGCGCCCGCAGGGTGCAGGGATCCGCCTTGCGCCCCCTCCTCGGCTCAGGGAGGGGGCAGGACAGGGCACTGTGCCACGTCGCCCTCGGCCCAGGGGCTGCCAACAGGGGCTGGCGTTTGGGAGCCGCTCTGGAGCCGGCCCTTGCCCATGCGACGCATGGAGGAGTCAGGCAGCAAGGGCCCCGGGCGCAGGCGGCTGCATCCCCTGGGGAGCTGCCTGAGGAGACGTGCGCAGCGGCAGCGGCGCCTCTCACACAAGACCTTTCCCCACTCACTCCACCAGCGGCCTCGTCTTGACCCTGGGGGGGATTCACAAGTTAAATCCAAAGTCGCCTCCCCACAAGGCTCCCCCCGCAAAAGGCTTTCACGCTCCCAGTGTCAAATCCATCCCATGGGCTGGCTCTGCTCCCCACCAATACAAGGCTGCGTCCTGCTGTGCCACCATCCCCTTCCACGCAGGGGCTTGCAGGCCATGTGCGCCCCAGGAGGATGTTCTACTCAGATACTCTATCCAGAGGGGTGGGACGGGAGGTACGTGCCAGGCACAGCCATCGACCTCGGCCTTTGTGCAGCTCTTGGCGCCCAGCACTCGCTGCCCATATGGAGGGTCCCATGATCCTACTGCGGTGTGTTGCCTCCCTGCCCAGAGATTGTCCCTTTCCTTAGGGATGAGCAGGAGGCCATGGGGGCACCTCGAGTCCCATCCTGGGTGGCTCCAAGCAGGGGTCACGTCGTGCTGGCAGCAAGGGACTGCATCCCGCACATGCGCCCCAGACACAGACGCTTGGGGCGGCGGGCTCGAGGTGCCCCCAGGACGAGGCAGCCGGGGGCACCCGCGCTCTTAGGCCTCCACTGTCCCATTTCCCCCGTCCTCTTCCCCCCGCCCCGGGCTTCGGGCAGGCCCGCGGGGGCTGCAGGTCCCGCGCGGCAGCAGCGCGGAGCGGGGCTGGGGCTGCTGCTGCCGCGGGCGCCGCCGCGCAGGGGGTTGACCGGCCCCACGCGCGGCCCGGGGGCAGCGCAGCGCGGCCCCCCCGCCCCGGCGGGCCCGCGGCCAGGCCCGGCCCGACGCCGCGGCGAGGGGCGGCGCTCGGGAGCCGCTGCCCGGCCCGGCCCCAGCCTCTCCCGGGGGTGTCCGCGTCGCGCTCGCTCCTCCGAACTCATCTAAATTACATCAATAACGGCGCGCACTCTTTAATGAGCTCTCAACTTTAAAGACTTGAAGGATATTAACAAGCCGCTTGACAAATGGTGCTTAGAAGCACATTAAAGACGCTGCTAATGGAGCGCATAATGACGGCTAATTTTCGATCAGATATAAATTAGAGCCCCAACAGTTATTTGCCTTAAGGACTTTATGTAAATGATCTCGCTCTGTGTAAACGGGCAGGAGAGGCGAGGGGAGCCCCGCGACGCCGCCAGCCCCGCGCCCTCCTGAACACGGATGCGGGAGCGCGGGGCTGCGCGCACACGCACACGCATGTACACACATATGTACACACACATGCACACACGCGCACGCACACTCGGGCAACTATCCCAGCTCGTGCCTTTTCCGCCTAGCCCTCCCACAAGTGCCTTTTTCAGTTATTTTCTGGGGATATAGACATATAAGAATAATTTTATATATAAAGCCGGTGCAAATAAAGATACGTACATTGCAACAAGTGATGCAATGGCGCAGTGGGAGCCGCGAGCCTGCCCCGGGGAGCAGCGAGCGAGACCCCCGCCCCGGCAGGGGCCACCGGCCGCCCGCGGGGGCGCAGGAGTTTTCCCGAGCATTTTTGCTGGTCCCTGAGAGAGATTCCCCTCCACCCCCGTCCCAAAGTCCAGTTCCTCCCTAATTCGCAATTTCTCCTCCCCTGGGCCGGGATCCCGCAACGCGGAGGTGCCGAGAAACCGCGCAGCCCCCGCGGCCCTGCGCGGCTCACCTAGGCGGCCCGGGGGGGCGGCTCCTGCGCCCCTCGCTCCGCGCTCGCTGTCCCGCTCCCTGGATTTGCTGCTGGAAAACCGCGGCGCGCTCTTATAGCAGCCACGAGCAATTAATATTGCATTAACCCTATTAAAAAAAAAATCCCCGGGCCCGGAATCCCGCGCCCTATCACGGGCATCTATTATTAACGAGAGGGTAATTGGAGACGCGAGGTGCGTGTGGGTGCGGACTGGGTGCGGGAGCTGCGGGGCAGGGCCGGGAAACACGAGTGTGACCCTGCGCCGGGAGGGAGAGGGAGCCCAGGGTGGCTAATATTTAATTTCAGGTCTGTGGTTTTCTAATTCGAGATTAAAAGCAGTCACGTCTTTGAAGCCAGACACTTGGTGTAAATGTACAGTTAAAATATTCTATTCCACAGTCCCCAGACAGAGCTCTGCTACTCCCAGGCTTCATTAAATTTTAATTATCATCCCAGGCTGGAGCAAGAGAAGAGGGGGAAGACTGTCCACCTAATTGCAATTGATAAAGGCAGAGCAGCCTGGATATTTTTCCTCTCTGTGAAGACGCAGCAGTTGCTACTACTGTTGTTTTA
Source organism: Tinamus guttatus (assembly GCF_059628265.1). Classification (NCBI taxonomy): domain Eukaryota; kingdom Metazoa; phylum Chordata; class Aves; order Tinamiformes; family Tinamidae; genus Tinamus; species Tinamus guttatus. The sequence goes on along the minus strand of NW_028288781.1, from coordinate 4,629,228 downwards.
ATGTGGCCAAAGCCCGGCTCGGGCAGCGCAAAAGAGCTGCTGGCAGAAGATGGAAAAATAAAAGGAGGGGGAAAATGAAAGAAGGAGGGAAAAAAAAAAGAGAGAAAAAAAATAAAAAAAAAAAGAAGGAAGGAAAATTAAAAGAAGGGGGGGAGGTCATAAATGTGTGCACGGAGGAGCCGGGGGGTCTGCGCTCCTGCGGGGCCGGGCCGGGCGCTCATTGTCTCCCCAGACAAAGGGGGGCGCGGGTGCGCGCAGGCCCCGCGGGCGCGCGCGGACCCCGGGCCGCCCCCCCGCGCGGCTCCGCGCTGGCCCCTCGGTCTTCGCTGCGTTTCCTGGGAATTTCCGCGGGTTGGAGCGGGAGCGGCGGCTCGCGGGAAGCGTCGCGCAGAGCGACTCGCTGCGCAAAGTTAATTCCAATTCCCGGGGAGCATTTCACGTTCTCGCTCGCTCTGACCCGCACTAATTAGCTGAGATAACTAATGATTACTTACTTATTCCCGGTAATTATCTGGATTTAATAATTCGCTGTGTAATTTATTAATTCTCCCATAATAGCCTTTAAGTGAAGGGCTCGATGAAGAGGGCCCGGCGGAAGCTCGGGGCTTGCCGGCCGCGCGGGGCTGCTTTTGGGGCTGTTTCGCGCCCTGTTTTAGCCCCGCTTTTCCCTCAACGCGGCCGCGGAGCCTCCGGGCCGGGACCCGCCGCCGAGGGGGAACCGAGAATCCCCGGGGGCGGCTCCGGGTTGGGCCGCGGGTCCCCCAGCGGTTCTCGGGGTCCCGCGCAAGGGCCGCGCTACCCGCTCAGCGCTTCTTTTGATTATTTTATTTGGGAGGGGAGGTGGAGAAGGGGTAATTGTCCGCGGCTCGGGGCAGGGAAATGATCATTCCCTCCGATCTCATAACCACGATCACAGCAGCGAGAGCGGCAGGGCCGAAGGGAGCGCGGGCGGCCGCACCCGCGCAGCGCCCGCGTCGCCTGCGAGGGGCGGCTGGAGCGGCCGGTGGGGCGGAAATGTGAATATTTAACAGCGACGCGCGCGGGTCTCCTGTCCCCCCGCTCTCCCGGCCTCGCGTTTCCTCGGCCTTCGGTAAGCGGCGCTCGCTCTTTTCACTTTTATTTCCTTTTCGTTTTGGTTTTTCGTCGGGCTCTTGGCAGGTTTGGAGCAACCTGCGCGGCGCGGACAGCAGCCTCCGTGCCGCGGGAAGGGGCGCGTCCGCGCACACCAACCCCACGCACGCGAATCCCACGCACAGATCTCGCACCGAGCCCGCGCACACGAACCCCGCGCACACGAATCCCACTCAGTGCCGCCTTCGGGGGCCGCGGCTTGGGCAGCTCCCCCGCGGGCCGCGCTGCCCCTGTCCCCGCCCGGCGCCCGCCCCAAATCACGGCCGCCACTGCCCGCCCCACGGACACGCGGGGCCGCCGCCACCACTGGGCGCTGCAACCCACGCGGGAGGGAACCCCCCAGAATTATACACACACATTTATATACAGGTATGCACATATGTGCGCGCGGCCGGGGTGCGATGTTGAGTTACTTGGGGAAAAGGAGAGAAGCAGCAAAATAAAACGCTCTTTGCCAATAAAACGTTAAAATCTTTTTTAATGAAAGACGATCCAACGACATTTAAAAATAACTTAGTACATTACTATAATAAATAAACTTCCTATTAACAAAACCAACGAAATCGCGTCATGTACAAGAACTTAAGACTTCAAATAGTCTCAGATAGAACAGCGGTACAGCGAAATCTGTAAGAATATATCTATATGTGCGTCAATTCGAATGAAATATTTACAATACGTACAGGTACCAAACCGAGTACCCTGTTTTCTTGTTGTTGCTCCAAAAGAATTGTACCAAACAATGTGAATTTACAAGCAGTGCAGTCTCGTTCGCTCACTCTCTTCCTTTAAAAATTTCAATTTGGCTTTTCCACAAACAGACGCCCCCCTCCCACCTCCCCCCTCCAAAAGACAGACCTTCCCCCGCGGAGAAGTATTTCAATTAACGGTAATAAATAAGCAACCGGAACGACCGACGAAACAAGTAAATAAATAAGCAAGCGAGTGAATAAATAAGTAAGTAAATAAATAAATAAATGGATACAGACCCGCGCCGGGGCGAGCCCCGCAGCTCCGCGGGCTGGAGGGGAAGCGCCCGGGTCCCCGTGAAATCCGCAGCGCCCCAGAGCGACACCCGGGCCCGTGGATCGGGCCACGCGGATCGCGGGGGAGCAACCGAGCGCGGGCGCCCCGCAAATCAGGGCACTCGCCAGAGCGATTGGGTTCCCGGGGACAATTTACGGGAGGCCAAAAGGGGACGTTTGGGAGGAGGAGAGGAAGGAGGAGGAAAAAAGCGCACGTCCATAATTCCTACCAACACAAAATGTTTGATCCTCACTATCCATATATATATATTATTTTTTTTTTACTTTTATCAAGACTTAGATTAAGGAGGTGTAATTAATTAGGATGAGCACGAAATGAAGTTGCTAGAGAGATAAATTAATAATTTACAAGGGGTTGTTTGGCAGTAATCTAATAATAGCTTCCCAAGACCGGTGAACACAGCAGGATCAGCTCTTTCCCTAAGCGTTATAACTCCGGAGAAGGAATGGGGTAATAACCACAGTAAAAATATATATTATATATATATTTATAATTCGCAGTGTAAATGCAGAAAAAACTGCCATCTTTTTTTATTATTTTTTTCTTTTCTATTTTCTCACTGTTTTTAAATCAAAATACTACTTTGGAGGCGCCTCTCGCGGGCGGCGCGAGCCTTCGCCTCTAAGATTCAAGTTTCAGCCTGGAGTCGATTTAATTTCGGGGGGAGGGAGGGTACAAAAAACAACAACAACAACAAAACCAGATCAAATCAAAAGCAACCCCCGAGCCCCACGGGCCCGGCCGGGCGCGCTCGGCCCCGCTCCGCGGCGCTGCCCCTACCTCGCGGAGGTCGCTCCCTCGGCGGGCGGGCAGCGGGCGAGGGGGACACTCGCACACGTCGCAGCGCGTTTGTTTTTCACGTCGGCGCCGTCCCCATCGCTCTCGGCCCGGCCCGGCCTGGCCCGGCCCGGGGAGGGCTCAGATGCCCGCCGAGTACTTCATGCGCTTCTGCTTCTGCCGCTGGTTGCAGAACCAGACGCGCACCACGTTCTTCTTGAGGTCGAGCTTCTCGGCGATGGCGGCGATCTTCTCGGAGGAGGGCCGCGGCTGCAGGGCGAAGTAGGCCTCGAGGGAGCGCTTCTCGGGGGCGGCGATCGAGGTCCGCTTGCGCTTCTTCTCGGCGCCCGCGAAGAGCTCGGGCTTGGCGAGCTTCTCGCGATGCGCCTTCTCGGCCTCCTCGAGCCAGGCCTGCAGGATGGGCTTGAGGGCGATCATGTTGTTGTGCGAGAGCGTGAGCGACTCGAAGCGGCAGATCGTGCTCTGGCTGAGCGAGCCCACGCCGGGGATCTTGAGGTTGGCGAGCGCCGAGCCCACGTCGGCCTGGGTCACCCCCAGCTTGATGCGGCGCTGCTTGAAGCGCTCCGCGAAGGCCTCCAGGTCGCGCGGGTCGGCGTCCACGTCGCTCACGCAGCCCATGTGCGCGGGCAGCCCGTGCGCGTGGGCCATGCCCAGCGCCGCCGGGTGCATGGGCGTCATGCCGGCCATGTGGGGCCCGTGCGCCGGCGTGGAGACCACGGCGCCGTCGGGGGCCGCCATGGCCCCCAGCGCCAGCCCCGGCGTGAGGTGCTCGAGCAGGTCGCCCTCGAGCGCCTGGTGGGGCTGGTGGTGGTGATGGTGGTGGTGGTGGTGGTGATGGTGCGTGCCCGAGAGCGCGGACGGGTGGGAGATGGGCACCGAGGAGGAGGAGGCGGCCGAGGTGCAGGGGATGGTGTTCATGGTGTGGTACGTAGCGTCCGGCTTGAAGGGGCTGTGGTGCGGCGGGTGGTGGTGGTGGCTCTTGCTCGGGGAGACGATGTCCACCGCTGCCAGGGCTTCGGCGCGGGCCAGCAGGCTCTCGTCCAGACCGCCGAATATATTGCTCTGCAATTGCAAATAGAAGGCGCACATAACGCTCAGCGGGGAATTCGCCTCCCCGCGCACTCCGCCGTGCCACTAAAACCTCCCCAGCATGTTAAAAAAGAAATCCTGGAGAGAGGGGAAAAAAAAAAAGAGAGGGAGAGCGCGGCGCGCACACGCACACGCACCTCACACACTCGAACCACACACGCACACGCGCACGGACGGGCACCCGCCGCCGCCGCCACCCGCCGCCGCATCCCAGGTCATAAAAATTAATACGGGCGGCGGGAGCCGCCGCACGCGCAAGTCGGGCGAGCGCCGGGCGCCGCCGGGTGATTTGCTGCGCGGCCATGAAAAAATCATCAAGCGGCTCCAGGGGGGCCGCCGCGGCGCGGCCCCTTAAAGCGGGCGGCGGGCGGGCACCTACCGGAGGGGCGGGCAGGCAGCCGCGCCGCATCGCGTCCCCGCCGGAGCCCGCGCCGGAGCCGCGGCCCGCGGAGCCGCCCGCGGAGCCGCCCGCGGAGCCGCCCGCGCCGGGGGAGGCGGCGGGCGCGGCGGCCGAGGGGCAGGGCGAGCCGCTGTGCAGCTGGGCAGGGTACTTGGCGTCGTGGAGGCCCCCGCCGCCGCCGCCGCCGCCGTGGGGGACGCTGAAGGGCTGCTTGCTGCTCAGGGACATCATCGTGGTGCGGCCGCCGCCGCGGAAAAAAAATAATAAAATAAGAAAAAAAAATATATTAAAAAAAAAACAACGGAAATAAACGGGTAGGGAGATCCCAGCCGCGCGGCTGCCCGCGGAGGCGGCTGCGCGGGGCCTCCCCGCGCGCTGCCGCTGCCCGCGCTCCGGCGCCGGCCCGCGCCGCTCGCCGAGTGCCCGCGCGCCGCCCCGCGCCGCGCGCTTTTACTCGCGCCCCCTCCCCGCCCTCCCCGCTCGCCTCTCACGACAGCCCCGCGCCGCGGGAAGAGCCTCCGCGCCGCGCAGCGCCCGCCGCCCCGCGCAGCGCCCGCCGCGGGCCCGCGCGCCCCCGCCCACGCGTGCCCCGCGCTCGGCCCCGTGCCCGCCCCCGGGGGGAGGGAGAAGCGACACACACACAAAAAAAAAAAGGGGAAAAAAAAGTCACCCCCCCCTATCGCTTTTCTATTAAAAATAATAATTAATAAAATAAAGAAAAAAAAAAGGAGGAAAAGTCCCGTCCACGCTGAAAACGAGCGCGAGGTTTCCCGGGCAGCGCGGAGCGGGGCCGGGGGCGCCTGCAGCGCTGTCCCGCCAGTGCCCCTCTCCCGTCCCCAAAACGGGGAAAAGGCAGGGAAGCCAAAGGGCGAAAAAAAAAAAAAAAAAAAAAAAAGAGTGAGCGAGCGCGGGGGAAGTCAGCTCTGCTTAAGGTGGATGGGTTTATTCCCCCGAATTTCGCTTGGCGCCGGGAGGTTAAAATAAGTGCTTAGGTGTTTAATTTCTCACCTAAACAGCAGACTTGGTAATTTTAGGGGAAATAAAAAAAAATTGCATTGTATCAGCTCTCACTGTCGCCAGCTCCGAGAAATGAAATAAATCAAAGTTAAAAGCTTGAGTATCATTTAATTATGGTGCGAATAGCGCTTGGAAAGAAGTAGAACAACATCTCTAAACAAATTATGGCCGGGCCAGGAAGGAATTATTAGATTGAAATTTCATTTAGGCTCGGGAGACACAGCGCTTCAATATGTAATCTGTTATGCCTCATCTGATTTGTATGCTTAATTCAGCTTGACGAATTTATTAGTTTTCATAATAGTAAAAAAATTGAGCAGCACTATGGGCTAATGCATTGTGTGTACTATAAATTGTATGTCACCGTTGAAAGGCTGAAGTCTATAGAAATCTTTTATTAATGACAACATAGGAAAGAGGATTTTCTTGCAAGCCTTTAAGGAGTTCATGCCAAACCTCCGTGCTTCGCGTCTCGGTAGGATATTAACATATCGTCATACTAATTAGGCTACTTCATGAGTGATATAATTTCAAACTTTAAATTATGTTCTAATTAACAAGGGTTGTCCAATTTGCTTAATCTTCAAAAGGCTTTTGGCTCGTCTAATTAGTCTAAACTATCGAGCATCTCAAACGCCTAATAAAATCCCATAAATAATATTTTTGTGTTTCCATCGAAGCCAGTGCAAAGTTTGCAGGAAAGGCTGGAAAAGCCCGTGCCGGGAGCGCTGGCAGGAGGCAGATTCCTGCTGCCTCCCTATGCCATTCCCGAGCTCCAGCCTCCCCAGCAGCAGGAATAGCCCTTCCCGCTGCGCTACGGGCTCGCCGCGGGGCTTGCAAGGCGAGCGGGCAAAGCCCTTGCTTTCAAAAAAAGACAAAAAAAAAAAGTGCAAAATAATCGCATTTGTACTCGGAAGTCCGAAGGAAACCAACACGTTTGGACGGAGCGGCACTGGGGAAAAGGGCTTTGTGCTCCTCGCTCTTTGCCTGAACTTTGCTAGTGATGATAGCGGTAGCGGTGGCGATAATAATATTATCATCAGAACCAAAAAAAAGAAAGGAAAAAAAAAAAAAAGACCCTCCCTCCCTCCAAGGTGCGCTCGGCCCCGTCCGCACCGAGTTTAATTACCCGCAGCAATAGTTGTTTTAACGCGCGCCGTCACAGGGGAGGGCCGAGCGCGCGCCTCGCTAACGGGGATTAACCCTGACCGTAGCGGCAGTGACAACCCGCCGCCAAAACGCCGAGCGCCCCGCGGCCCCGCGGGGCTCCCCACAACTTTGTCGGCGGCCGCTCGCCCCCCGCGAAAATCCCCGGGGGACACGGGAGAACGCGGGGGACCCGGGGGGACGCGGGGGGACACGGGGGGACGCGGGGGACACGGGGGGCCGCGGGGGGCCGCGGGGGGGCACCGGAGCCCGCGGGGAACCCGCGTCCCCGCCGCGACCGCCATGGCCGCCCCGCGCCCCGCAGGCTCCGCCCCCGCCGCGGGCGGCCGGGGCCCCGCGCGCCGAGCGGCCCCGGCGCGAGCGGGAGGCGGCAGCGCCGCTCCCTGCCGGGCCCGCGGCCTGCGCCGCTGCGGCCGCCGGGCTTCGCGGTCGCTGTGTTTCATCTGCTGCCGCTGCCTCGGCGGGGTCTGCGCCGCGCGCGCACGCAGCTGCCCGCGGGACCCCCGCCGGACACTCCGGTTCCGCCGCCGCCTTCGCGCGGCCGAGGCCTCCTCCTGCCTCCGAGGTGAGCGGCGGTCTGCCAGGCCAGGCCCCACGCCAGCCCCACGTCCGCCCCGCAGCTGGCCCACGTGTGCCCCGCGCCGTGGGCCTGTCCCACGGGGCCTTGCAGAGAGGCTGCCAGGCCGCGGATCGCCACTGTCGGACTGGGAATAGGAAAATGGGACGAGGAAAAGCTGCATCCGCTGTTCGGAGAGGATGGTGTTTCTCGGTGGAGTCACCCAAAACTGCCTCATCAGGGAGAAGCATTTTGCAGATTATATTGATGCTAAAAAGGGCCATACGCGACCTGCCCTCTCTTAGCACCCCCACAGTGCAGGCCTTTCTGATGCAGAGGATAACCTGGAGTCTCCCAGGCAGGACGGGGAGCGCGGATGAAGCAACGCGTTTGTTCAGGCAAACTCTTCTCTCGTCTTTTGGCGGCAGCATTGGGTCCCCGGGGGGACACAGCTCCGCAAGCCGCTCCTGGGGCTTCTTTGGGGCTGGGAGGCCGTGAGCTCAGGAGCAAACTTTATCATGGATACCTCTCGGAGAACTTGAAGCAATGTTATGAAAGAATGAAAAATACATTTGGGAGCCACCTGGAAACTGAAGTGCATTTTGACTTAACTTACATTAACAGAAACCTAATGTCAAAGTGAAGGGATCTAACAAAACCATTAATAATTTAAAAATAATTACAGATAGTCTATCCTTACTATTCATAACCACTCAACATTTTAGACAAAGAAAGCAGAATATTCTTCGTGGGAGGAGGATGCGAGCTGACTGCTAAGCGGGAGCGGCGGCCCTGCCTCCAGCGGGACAACCATTTCCAGCCCCTCTTCCTGCTGCCCCCGCTCTCGGGCCTGGCAGGGGAAGCGGAGGGGATGCTCGGACGCCTGGGCCCGGTCGAGGCCCCTCTGGCCATGGGGCCGTGTCCAGCTGAATCGCGGCGGCAGCAGCGAATTTCTCGCTCCGCTGTTTAGTGATGGTTGATCTCAGCTGCCTACATCACCCACTTGGCTCTCAGTATCTCCTTGCAAAAGCTATTTTTAATGCATCCATTCCAATTCAAGTCTCTATTGTATGTTTTATGGCTCTAGGGTTTTGAGCATGCTGCAAAACCATGATTTTGCCTGTGTTTCTGTTTGTTCTTGTTCTTTTTTTTTTCTTCTTCTTCTTTTTCTTTTTTTTTTGGATACACCTGCTGTCCAAACACCATATAAAATCAAAGCGTCTGGATCTGAGGCAAACTTCACTGCTTTTCCTTGCAGATGGTGATAAAATTGCAAAGAGGGAAATTCACAGGCGTAAAGCGATTTCTTCAGGGAAAGCAAGTATGTGACTATACAAACCAGGGAGGAAATTCAAATGCAAGTCTTGCAAAAAAATACATCTTACAAACAGCCTTACAGGTAGGACACGTTTCTCACCTCTTCCCCAACTGCTCCTTGCACTGGAACCATTAAGATCTCATGGATCATGAAAAGAAAAAATCCTATAAATCACAGAGTGGGTGATGTCCTTGGGACTCTGTTCTTGCTGATCTTAGACAAAACCCTGATATCTTGGATTACCCTTCATTAATTATTTTCATTAATTTCACTTGTTATAGATGTATGATCACAAATCATGTTCAAACCCATCCACTAATGAAGCATGAGATTCCCCTCCACCTCCTCATGCCATTTAAAAGCAGCAATGAGGAAGTGCAAGGCGCCTCTGCTGCCCTCACGCTCCAGGCGGTCGTGAGCAGCCAGGACTGTGCAAGGCAGCACTTGTCTGTTGGATTTGTTTACAGTTTTGCTCTAACTTTGGCAAAATTATTTTGATTTTCCATTTGGTTGTTAAACTTTGGCACGGAGGCTTTCTCCCTTCCAAATTTTTCATGTCACAGAGAACTGCCCTGGATAATACTCCCATCATCTTTCAGATCTTTTTCCCCCTTTGATTCAATGTCCTCACAAGGATGGTCCACCCTATATGCAAACACTTGATTAACTTGTATTTAATGCTAACCACAACCTTCCATTTTGCTAAAACTGATGAGAAAAATCCCCCTACCCTTCCTACAAGTGCTGACCACGCATTGAAGCGCTTCCCTGCACCCGCAGAGCCGGGGCGGGTGTCCCTACATGCTGCTGAGCCTCTTTATAAGTGAAATATTGCACCTGCTGAACACTGGCAATATAATGAAACAGCGGTGGGAAATACCTCCGCAGTTTGTACCAACGTTTCCGATTGGAAAAATAAAAAACCAAGCCTGCTAGGATTATGTTATCATGTATCTCCCACAGCCTTCAGACAGCAGCCTAATTCCAGGGAAATCTCTTTCTGAAGGCAATCAACCGATCAATCTGTGCTTTTCCGGTAACATCAAACGTGATGAAATGGCTGTGTGTTAAGAACTGCAAGTATGCATGTAAAAATGGGGAAACAATATCCAGAAAAAAAAAAAAAACCTGCAGGAGATTAATAACTGACTGACATCTACAGCCAACCCAGTGCAGAGTTTAGAGTTTAATTAACGCAATCTGTAGCCGTAGCAGAAACTTCTGTGGATGCATCTATTCAGGGAAGCCCTTGCATGCAAACAGTTTCAAGCATTTTGCCAAGTTGAGATGGACTCCACTTCTCTTGGCTGCTTTGCTCCGTGTGGACCACAAGACCTGGGCTGGCACAGAGAGGCCACAGCTTTAGACTCTCAACTATGGTCATCAGGTGGTACATGTGCATGTAGATTTCTATACAGAGAGTAAATATAGCATCAAATTATACTTTTGCTTGTGGTGCGTGCTTTGAAATTGCTGACTTGCTTGGATCAAACACGTCACAAAGCTTCCAAAAGGGTCTTTGTGAGTATTTTGCAATGAGGGATGTGGATTTGGCAGGTTTTGTTTGTTTGTTTCTTTTGTAAGTACTGAAAACCTGCCTCCTTTAGGTGGCCTCAGGTGTTTAGTGGCTCTTGATTGGCACTGGCTGAGGAGGGTATTTAGGCCCTGCTCTAGGGAAGGGCAGCTGGTGCTTGGAGAGGGCAGTGTGTTTGCAACCTCTGGTGCTGCTCTTTGCAGGACTCTGTGTCCGTGGGCCTCTGTGTGATGGGGTTTGGTGCGGAGCAAATGCCAGGGGCAGGGTTACTGCTGGTGCGTCGGGGTTAATACAGCTCGGGGAGCAGAGCTGAAAATTATGGCCTTTCCTGTGGGAAAGGAGGTGTGTGGATCTGCTGTCCCCCTTCTTGAGGCAGTGTGAATATTTTGGTCTCCTCTGAAGTGGAGCTGAAAGCCAACCGTGCTCAATACTCCCAGTGAAGTGAGTGCTCTGGAGGATGGAGTTAAAAATCAATGTCCTCTGAGGATGATGGAGAGGTATGTCTTTAAATGGAGTTTAACTTTTTCCTTGGCTCCGTATCATGTTTGTGTTACCTCTTTACATGTCCCCAGCGTTGGGTAGTGTCTCTGGGCAGGTCATGATACGCTCCAGCAGGGCTCTATGTAATAGAGAGAATGTTGTTTTCACTTAAATAACAACAGCTGCTGCCCTACAGTGAGACCAAAAGCAGGGGACCCTTCAAGCTAAAAATAAGATGTCTCAACCTCTACTAGCGAATTGTGCAGATATTCAACAGGCCGCTAAACACTCAGGGGCAGAACAGGTAGTGCTGGGAGGCCAAAGCAACCTAAGCCCGTCAGTTAACAAGGTCTAACTGCTTTGGTGCCAAAAGCCAGGAGAGAGAGGGGGTGAAAAAATGCCAGAAAAATGAAAACACATAATGTAGTGGTAGGGTAATGTCAAATGTTATATTTAAGGTTTAGAAAATGGAGCAGTTTAAAGGCTGCTTTTTATCTGAAGCTTCTCTCCAGCTCCAAATTTTGGGAGGTTGAGCTGTGCCCTTGACCCAGCGGCTGAGCGCGTGCGACTGCGAGACACCCGCACTTCCCATGGACTTGCCTTCAGAGGGAGCTCGACCGCAAGCGGGTGAAACCTGCGAATATTCCCCTGCCTAGATCTGGGTCATGTTGGAGTACACCTAAAGATAGTGGGTTTTGTTTGTTTGTTTGTTTTGTTTGTTGTTGTTTTTGGGTTTTTTTTTTTTTTTTTCTTCTTCAAGTGCACAAAGTTCCCTGCTTTTCACAAGACACTGTGAAAAGCATCTAGTGGGTGCTAGGGAAGGATAGTTCCTTTTGGCTCTTCTAAGCAATGGAGCAGTTTGTTCAATACTTGTGCAGACTGAACCATGCAATAGCTGCCTGTGTGAGCGCACGTGCTGCCTCCTGCCCCTGCTTCTCCCCCTGCGCTTGCTCATTCCCAGCTCTCCACCATCATGTTCCCCGTGAGCAGGAGCCTGGAGCGCGGAGCCGCTGGCAGGGCGGCCTCGCGTTGCCGCTCTTCCAAGCGGGAGCCGCTTTCCTGCATGTTTCTGTGATGGAAAACGCTGCCATGCCGGCTTCCGTCTGGGGCCTTCGGAGACACCTGCGACACCGATAAGTAAAAGCTAATTGCAAATTTATTTCCATGTAACAATAGGGGGAAAAAACACTCGGGCCAGTTTCTGCTAAAGAAAAGGTGGGGGAAGACCTGTTCTGCACTCATTTGATTAACCCATGCTGTTAATCACTGCCAGGTTTATAAACCTCTATTATAAACTTGTTACTCTAAGGGGTTTTATAGTTCGGTGAGTGAAAAACAGCTTTAGGGCTTGGATAGGTACGAGTAGCAAGAAGTACGAGTGGAAGCACTGAGCCTTTGAAGAGGTGTATAAATAATTAGCAACATATTTCATGTGGTCTCTTTCTTCGAAATATACTGCCAGACCTGGGAGCTTATCAGAGCATGATAAAAATATATAGAGAGCTGGATATTTATTTCAGTGCAGCTATGTCTAAATCTAGAAGTCCCTCAGTATAGTAGAAGCCATTTCCAATGTATTTAGACACCTATGTATTTAGATAGCAGCTCTGTGCTGCTAAGTTGTTGCTCAGTCTGGTGTGTTTTCTCTGGAAGGTGCAGGTGTCTGAAAGACTCTTTGTGCTTCTGCTGCTTTTGAATTTTAGGTCCATATTTCATAGTTGTGGAATACAATGCAGATGAAAACCTGAGATGAAAAAGAAGCAAGGAATAGTGACTGATACAGCTTTGGAAGATGAAAGGGAAATACAGCAGAGAAAATAGGAAACTAAACTAGGGATGCCTGAAACCTCTGATACACGAAGGTCACCACAACTTTCCTCTTATTAATGAGCACCTAACACTCTCAACTATACGTGCCTGGAAGTTAATGGCATCGTAAGCGTTGCGGACACCAAACAGAACAGATTTCAGCCTGACTTGGTTCGCTGTCATTCCAGTTGTTTCCTTCCTATTTATATGGTATAACTGTCTGATTTTTAGGGCAATACTTATGCTCTCTGAGCTTTGAGCATTAACACCAATCTCTGGGGGAAAAGCTCCAATCTGCCCACTGCCCGTTCCCCCCTTTGCCCCTACCCGAGCAGAGACGCTGGGCCGCGGGCACGAGCTCTCAGGCCACGAAGCCGTTTCTGCATCCAAATAAACTAGTGCAGGTCATTTGGCTGATGTGGAGCGTGCAACTACAGCAAAGACACGAGTTCAGACGTGGAGGCTGTTGTGCAGAAATATGTTGCTCTGCTGCTTTTAACAGAGATGTTAATTGGACCTCAGTGAGGTCAGGATTTCAAGTGTTTTTCTATTAACCTGAGCAGAATAAAGATTTTGCTCTTTACCTTTTGCTAGCAAAGCTTTCTGATGGGCTTTGAAGCTGATGCGAATAGATCAGTGTTAAAGAGTGAACTCTTTACTTTGCTTCCAGTTTCAGTGTTTGAGCTGATCGTGGTCTTAGTGATTAAAATGATGGTCTTGTCACAGCAAAACTCTGGGCTAGTGACCTTGAGGGTTATGGGTAAGGTGCATCTCCTCCCTCTTACGTTAGAAATTATGTGTCTCTTGCAGATCTCTTTAAATGACTTAGTGTTTGTGGGTTTTTTTTTTTTTTTAAGAATAACTTTATTTCTTTTATGGGTTTGTAGTTTAGGAGGTTTGCTTGTATTTTGTGTTTTAGTAGTTAATTACCTTTATCTCTTCTTAGATAAGAACATGAACAAATTAATCCCTAGCATAAGTTGTGCATTTATGTATTGTATGTTCTGCAGAGGTCCCCCTTGCATTTCAGGCTGTAATATGCAGTAGAAATTGTAAACTGTGATCAATATATGGAAGATGATAGTGTAATCTCCAGTCTGTTCAAACTCAGCCTGACAGTGTGTGTTCGTGTTAAGAAACACGACTCCCTACAGCAAGGGAGTAGAAAAACAAAGAAAAAAAAGCTGGTCTGTGTTTACATTTTGTCTACTATTTGTCTCAGTGTACTGTGCAAGTAGACACTATACCCTGGTCATCCCATGTCCTACAAGAGTCAGACCAGCTTAGCTGGCAGCACCCCTTGGGTACATCTTTGTGGAGGCAGATGGGGTAGGGATCCCTCCCATGGGCTTCAGAGCACGCAGGAATTGCAGCACTCGGCTGTTACTGCCCCTGCTCCGCACTCTGCGGAGAAGGGACGGGAGCTCTTGGAGTGCCCAGCCTGTGGGAGGTCATCGTTAGCCTGCCAAGGTGCTGCTTTGTTGCTGTTTCCCATAAATGCGTTTCCATAATATTTTTTTCAATAAATGTGATATGGCAACTTTGAGTAATGCTGCCTCCAACAGACAAGACTGCTTATGAAAACAGAGCTTCCTAAAAAGCAAGCTGTGAGGAGGAAAGAGGAGAGGGCTGTTTACAATATTTTAAGCCAAATGCCTCCTTTGGCAGGAGGTTTTCTATAATGAGTGAACAATAAGAATTAGCTCACTCAGCACTTCAAGCAGATTCTATCTGTAATGAAAAAAATCAGACAGTGGCACAGGAATTATGTGGGAAAGCAGGAGTATCTCACTGGTGGTGAGGGAAACAAGTTCTCTGCTCTAGCATTAATTCAAGCCTCTGGCTCCTTGTCTAGTTATCACTGGTGTCATTCTGGAGAGCGGTGAAGGTAGGTCTTACAACCACAGCAAATCTTGTGGAGGAACATAGCACAACAGTGACCTACCTAACTTAATGTAATTCAAATACTGTTTGTCCTTTTGTACAGAGTTCCTCCTTATGCACGAATGCCACTTCTCTTCAGGCTCCTGAGACTTCAAAACTTTTTTGTGTGTGTTCTTCCATAAAGGGTAAAAATGGGCTATTCCAAGGTAGGTGGGCCTCCAAGCTGTAAACTGGTCTGAGAAACCTGGAGTACTTATTCTTGTTACTAAATAAGTAAATAGATAATTTTAGCTGCCAGTGGCCTGGTGGCAGCCTCTTAGTAGGATTCTTATTCGTCCAGCGTTTAGAAGCTAACTTTTGGTTTGCCCTCAATCTTGTATGTCATTGAGAAGATTGGGAGAGCTGTGTGGGTCACAGCCCTGTAGTCCTCCCTAGGAGCTTGAACCCAGTGAGGAGGCTGGGATGAAGCCTGGTCTCCTGAAAGCCTCTGGGTGCAGTCAGATGTGCAGCCTCCAGGCCTTTGAGAGGCATCCTCTTTAAAGGCAAAGATGGACCAGGACACTGTAAGATGAACTGAATGTTTGAGTGGATCCACAGCAGCCATTTCAGCCTCTCTGCCCCCCTGCACCAACCTTGATCTCCTGGAAAGCTTGCAAAAAGCTCGAGCAAAAATCTCCATCCCCTTGAAGGAGGGCAAAGGAGAAGGAAAAGCCATGGCTAGGCTTGATGTAAGGCTTGATGTAACAAGCCTTACTTGCACAACTTTCCTCTGGTTTGTTGATGACCATGCTGTTTATTAACATTTCATTCATCTCATACATGCATACTGCTAGAAATGGTGCTTCTCTGGGTTTAAAAAATGTTGATAATGGATTTTTTTGACTTGTATTTTCCAAGTCTTATTATAGAAGTGATTGTTTCTTGCTGTAAGACAGCAAGGCTTCCAATTGTTTCTACCACTCGAGGTAAGTCTTTTCATTTTTTTGAGGATAACTAAGAAAACAAGGCTATCAAATTTCTGTTAGGATATTAAATAATTCCTAAATGCTCTGAAGTGTTGGTTCTTTGTGTTTCCTGTTGGTAATGATATATGCTTTAGCAGTACTGTCTATGGGGAACTAAAAGTGTTTAAACCAAAGGAGCATATGCCAATGTATTTTCGCTAGAGTTTTCAATTTAGATCCTGACATGTTACATGGATATAAAATGAGGCTAAAATGAGTGTAATAAACACAAACCAAGAATATCTGCTATAAGCATGAAATAAGAATTATATCAATATATTTATGGATTACTTCTAGTTATAGCAAAGAAAGAGAAAAGCATGAATATCTCATTTGGAGAAGCATTGGATAGAGGCAAAAAAATGTTATAAGGTTGCGCGTGTTCACTGAACTTCTCTCCTTTTTTCTTCTATATGATCAAATTTTGTTAAAATTGACCAAAGGAAAATTAACCAAGTTCAAGTTTGTTCCCGTGAGAGAATCTTTACAATGTGAGGTCTATGGTATCACTTCAGAAAGCAGGGTGTCTTTCCTCTTTCTTTCTTCTTCTCTGCGCCCCCCCCCCCCCTTTTTATGTTTATTTTCTTCTTTGCACTAGTTTGGAGGGTAATTAGACTGGGGACCCATATGTTTACAGTTTCATGGAAAAAATACATGGTCTGTTTATTTCAGCGGCTGCTTAACAAGCCACCAGCACAATCAATTAAATTAATCCCAGGAAATAAAACTTGAAATAAAGATGATATCTGAAATCATTTTTATTCATGGTTAGAGACCATGCAGATTCTTTTGACAAGTACAAAAATCTTATGGGTGATGTTGAAAACTTCAATGTACAAGTGCTAATTCAATTTGAGGAGAAAAAAAAAAACCTGTCTTGATAGAATGGTTTCTGTAGAGATACTACTAGAATAGCAAACCCCCAAGCAATACAGAGGCAGCCAGAGTATTGTATGCTCATTACCTGAATTTTCAAACACTGAA
Organism: Tinamus guttatus; assembly: GCF_059628265.1. NCBI lineage: Eukaryota > Metazoa > Chordata > Aves > Tinamiformes > Tinamidae > Tinamus > Tinamus guttatus. The sequence continues at coordinate 4,613,010 of NW_028288781.1, read as the reverse complement.
CAACTGTGGGAAGTATGAATATGCAAAGCCTGCACATTCTGACCAGCACTTTTCTTTTCCATGTCTGGAATGGAAGAGTCAGTGGCTTGCTGTCATTGCATATATATAATTCTCATTACCACAGCATAAATTGCATACGATTTCAGGTTGGTTATAGGTCTCCAGCTCAGTGGAAGATCAGCCCCCTCATCCAGCTGCAGCTCCTTAAATATCTGTGCAAGTGCCCTGTTGAACCAGGGCTACAATTTTTAACCATTGTATCTTCACAGTCCTCATGAAAGGAAATGAAGGGTGGACCTTATATAGGCAGTGCGGCAGCTTATGGTTTACAGAACAGTGAGATATGGCTTATTGAGACCAAAATACAAAAATGGGATAAGACACCTGCCTTGACTGGGAAGTAACATTGAAGAGTGTTTGAGGAACTCACCTTGAAGAGGGAGGGTGCTAAGCAATCCTTTGTATATAGAAGAAACCCCTCTGGAAAGAAGATCCTGGAGATGCTATCGGGGTCTGCATGAGGGAATGGGCTGAATTTCCACCCGCAGTGGGGAGGCCCTGCTGGTGCGTGGGATGTGTGGCAGCCTCAGGCTGACAGGTTGGTCTGTGTGTCTCTAAATTAGGTGCTGTAAACCCTTATTTGCACAAATAGTCTATTTCAGGGGATGTTGATATTTTTTTCATAGGCAATGTATCAGTGCAGGTGTTCAACTGCGAATGTGAAATACGTCAGCCTTGTGCCATAGGTGTGCTGCTGCTGCTGCTGCTAATGGCACTGGCCTTGTGCATCCTGTGCTCTAAGCAGTGCCAGGTTCTGGTGGGCAAAAGAGGCAAAGGTATTTTTGCAGGCCTTATGCTTGCTGCTGAGGGCTTGAGCTTGGACACCTGGTCTTGAGCAAAACAGTAATGATTACAAGAGATTTTGGTGGGAGTGGTGGGTGGTGGAAAAATCCTGTTGCCATAAGCAAATGTGGATACCGACCATTGCAATTTAAGGCTAACAGGGCAGCAGCAAATTTTGATATTAGATTATTTTCCCATTAGATTATTTTCCCATAATAATGGGAAAAACATCTTTTTAAAAACAGAAGCTCAACTTTGTACAAAACACAGAAGTTTTTATTCTCTAGAGTGTGCTGGTGCTGCCTGAGGGAGCCACCTCCATTACTTGTTGTCCTTGATCAGGGCAAGTAGGCAATACAGTCTAGATGATAACAAACTCTTCAAGGCTGCAAGCCAAGAGATGATACTGCTTGTGTTTGCTCTGGCCTCCTGAGGTCCTATTCCTCTGAGCAGTTAGCTGGGGAAGCTTGCTGGAGTGTCATTTGGCTACCTCCAATTCAGCCCAAGTGCCCATGATTCGGTTTCCCATGAAAACTGAGCAGCGGGTTTTTGGTGTGTGCTGTGCCGTGGTGGTGGCAGTGGGTGGATGTACCCTGTTAGATGAGCTTGTGCTTGGAAAAGAGACTCCATGAGCTCCCATTTGCTTGTCTGTGACTATTCCATGTAAAAATTCCCTCCCTCAGGTGTTTATATGTCTGTTACTTAACCTGTAAGGTGAAAATCAGTGTAAGCTCTTGCTTAAATATTGTCAAAGAAATTGTCCACCCCCTTGCTGGTAGAAATGGTGCGGGAATACCTGGAGCATACGCTGCATGCCTTTTAACGAGCTTGAGGGAGTCTCTTATGGTGGTGGCAGGAGGACTCTGGCTCGTCTCCAGAGCGGCTGTAAGAGGCACGTGGAGCCGGCAGCGCTTGCTCCTCACCACCGAGGGCACTGCCAGCGTCTGCAGCGCGATGGTGCCGCCGTCCCGCCTGCACGGGGTGAGGATCCCCTGTGAGCAGCCACCCCAGCCCTCGTGCGCGCGCCCTCGGAATCGCTCCGGATTCATCTGGCTGCCCTTGTTCAACGCAGTTGGAAAAGAAGGGGGAAGTGAATGTCAGTGAAGCCTCCTGGCACCCGAGGCCGCGTGGTGGGTGACGTGTGTGAGGTGACACTGCTCGCTGGTAGCTTGCTTCCTGCACGAGGTGGCCGCGCTCCGTGTTTTGGAGCGCTGCATAGGAAATTAGAAATGCAGGCCAGTCTCTGGGAACATTTTACTTACTGTTTTAATAAACTTTTGTTTATGCCTAGAGGTGCCATTAAATTACCAGCCAGACATTAATATACAGTACACAGGGGATGGTGTATATAAGCAGTGATTATTGCTGTGCGACTTGCGAGGAGCTCGCTGCGTGTGCAGATTGCTGCTGGACAGGAGATGAAACACGGGTACCTGTCTGCATAAACTGGCTGTGCTGCTTGGCTGGGTTCAAGGGAAAGCTGTTTTATTTATTTAATTTAAGGGGTCTAGCAATGACCTGCTGAGGGGGTTGGGAGTCTGCAGAAGCACCTCTGCTTTATCTCGGGGAGTAGTGGAAGGTGAGCGTGTGGTGTGAGCAACCCTAGGGCTAATTGTGCTGAGCATTTCCCAATGAAACATCATTCTGGACTCCTTTGAGCAGGGAGGCTTTTTATATTGACACACCAGCTGCGCAGGGCGGCTGGGAAAGGGGATTGCAGAGCAAAACTTGTTTCTGTGCTGCTGCCTCCACAGCAAGCGGGTAACCGGAGGGAGCTAAGGCTGCAGGGACAACCGGGAATAAACGTGGGCTGTAGACAGCAAACGGGAAAGCGTCTGGTTGAATAACAGGGTGGAACGGGGGGAAAAACAGCCATGCTTTGCTACATGCCTTGAGCTTGCATGCTTACACACAACAGGTACAACTTCAATTATGGGACTGCAGGAGTGTTTCAAGTTCGTCTAGAAGGAGGAAAATTCAAAATCCCTCCAGCTTCTGCAAAAATGTATGCCAATTAATTCTGAGCTGGGATTTTCCTTTATATTTGATCTCCTTGTGAATGCACCACAAGGAAAGCTTCCTCTGAGGAAAGCTGAGAGCCGCTCTTGGGGAAAAGGCACCGTTGCAGCCCCCTCTTCCAGGTGGGATTGAGGCACACAGCTGCTTGTCCTGTTCCCAGCGGCTCCGTGGTGCCTGCAGATCCACTTGCCCATCGTGGCGGGCCTGCTCCTGCATTCGGCCGAGGTGGCCATGCGGGCAATGACCGAGAGGCTACGGTGGCTCGTGGGCAGCAGGAGGGGACACGAACTTGCAGAGGAAGAGGAGCAGCTTCTAGGTGGGTTCAGAGGGAAAGGTTTTCCCTTCAGCCATCTCCTCCACAGCACTTCCCTCCTGGGGGAGGAGGGGGCATGGACCTCCCAGACCATCCCCCTGCATCAGCTTTGCTTTTGAACCCTCAACCTTCACCCCCTCACCCTCCATCTCTGCTTAAATAAGTGGTTTGGGATAGACGTTTCTGGAACAATGACTGCATTGGGCTCTTTTATCTCATAGTCCACCGTGCTTCCCCAGTTGGATATAACTACTGACAAAAACGGAGCCGTTTTCCTTATATCTGATGGTTTAGGGAGGTTTGTCTGTTTGTTCCTGTGTCTTTTGTCTCTCACTTATGTTGTTTGTTAGCAGTACACAAGTGTGTCCTTTGTTTTAGTTCAGCTTTATTCCCTTGTCCTCATGTGATATTGTTAAAGGCACAAAGTGTCCCAGTTTTTTTAAACACTTCATCATTTATTAATGTCACAGATCATGGGATGAAGAATTGTCAGCATCTTCACTTTTTTTTCCCCCCGCCTTGTATTGACAGGTATAATACTTGTAAAGATTTGTTACTAAACAAATTGTTGATTTGTTACTAAATAGCTTTAAAAGGATCTCTACCTTCCTAGTTGTATTTTTTTTCCCCTCGTTATTTATCATATCTCCTAATAGATTATCTCTCTTCCTGACTCTACTCTTCCTTTTCTCCTGCTTTTGCATTAGTGGTAAGTTTCCCACTACTGCGAATGGACCCCAGGGCCCTTCCCTGCCTTGGAAACTGGGATAAGGGCTTCAAGAAAAGGAGTGAATTAAAACCTTTGGTAACGCCAAAACCGAAAGGGGCTCTGGGACATCAGAGGAATGAGGCCTTCTGTTCCACCTAGTTGAGGGAAGTGGAAGGCTGGAACATGGCCTTTCCTTTCTCTTGTACAGGCCCTGCTGCTCCTGCTCCCTTCGGGAAGGAACATCCCTTTCGGCACATGTGCCCTGCTGATAGCGGCTGCTGCTGCTTCAGACCTGAAGCCTCTGACCAATGTTTCTGTTTTTCTGATGGGTGCTTCCTCCAAACGTGACCTTTGGGATGGGTGTTGTGGGGCTGGGACACCTACCGTCCTCTTTCCGCTCACTCTGGATTGCGCTGTCGTCCCGTCGGGAGCGGCTGACTGCGCTGGGGCTTATAAAGAGCTTGTGCATGCGTGTGCACAGCGCTGCTGCTCCTCCCTTTGTAAAGGTGTAGCTTTATTACTGTGCAAATACAGCCTGCAATTTGTTTCAAGCAGAGCAAGCATTGCTACGACAACTTCTTTATATATATACATATATATATATATGTATATTTAATGCAGACTTTTGAGTGTATTATAGTCTTGCTGTCCAATATAAAGTCATATTTCTGTGAAGAAGTACAAAACCTGCAATTTCTGTTATGCCTCCCAGTCTTCTCAGTGTGCTCTCTTGGAGGTCTAGGAGGAGAAGGCAAGAGCAGGGGAGTGCTAAGTCAGCAATTTGTTTCTTTTGTAAGAAGAAGCAGGTTCTAGCAAAGGCATCAGCAAAACTCTATTTGCATTTTAAGTTTTCTTCTTAAAGCATAAGATTACTGCATGAAAGTTTCACTTCGGGCTCAACCAAAAGAATAGTTACTTGTTTGTTGCATACCTAATATGCAAGAGGATTCTTTATTACAGGTGAAAACATACATTATGTATTTTAATCTCTGGTGGAAACAACCATGAAATCTCTTATCTTACAGCTTTTGTTTAGAAAGGTACACCTATCCAGAGCAGCACTTCATGTGTTTAAGCCCAATAGGCAGTAGCAAGTCCTGCAACTGGCCATGTATGAGCACACACAGACATTCCATAATACCCAGTAGGAACAAGGAAATGATTCATTTCAGATGTCTAAAAGAGTATCAGCACCCAGGCTAGGACCGATTAAGAGCTGTGTATTCCATTACTTTAAGCAAAAATGGTTAATATGATTGGTATAACAATCTCCTCGTTACTGAGAAAATCTGAGATCGTACCACTAAGTGCTTGGGAGAAATATAAATGTGTTGTAAACTGTCTCCCATATATTTCCACTTTTCCTCCTCAACTTTCCTATTTATAATTAACATCCCTCTTTATCTTGTTCATTTTGAATATCTTTGTTCTTTTCAGGCTAAATTATTTAAAACTATCTCTTCCTCTCGTTTAAGATCCCTTTATCTTGCTATCCCCTCTCCTTTATATTAAAATTTCTCCTGTCTAAATGCATAATGAGATGACATATGCTACCATAGAACTTAAAATTTTCAGCACGTTCCCTGAAATAATTTACCAGTGTAGTTATTTGGAAGTGAAGGACGTTGCTCAGATGAGAGATTGAGTGTGGAAAAGAATTAGGCTCCATGTGGCACAAAAAGGAGCCAACTTCCAGCTGTGGGTTACTCTAAACTGCTCCCATGGAGTGTTCATAAGAAGAAATCCAGAAATGCGAATTCATGTCTTGGTCTTTGCTGTTATGAAAATGGGTCACCGTTCACCTGTGATAAACAGTCCTGGGGATTTCAGCAGACTACGTGTGAGCAGCAAAAATTTGGTGTTGCTTAACTGGACTTGCCATGAAGCTTTTATATTAAATTGCAGGGATTGTGATCTCCTTTAGAAGCAAGAAGGCAATGGGAAGCCCCAAGAATTGTTTTTTTTTTTTTTCTCCCTGAAACAAATTGAACAAAAATGAAAATTTGGCCATGGGAAATGTGAGACTCGCCAAGTCCTCATGCTCGTTTTGTGTCTGAGCCACAGCTAAATGCTGCCTAAAGCTGCTCTGTACTGTGCGTGTCATGGTGAGTAGATCACCATATGCCAGATCATTCTGGGGTCAGATTGATTCCCAATGGTTAATTAGGATACATGCAATGCCTGTATGGGAACCTGATGAGGAAAAAGAAGTGTTACTGGGTGACAGAAACTGAATTGTCTGTCCTCTCTGATACTGAACAACCACCTCAATATGGTGACTGATTGCATTACAACAGTAGCGATGTCTTGCAAATGGACCTATGGCCCTCGAAAGTCCTTCTGGTTACACAATGTTTTCTTAGGATTTTCTTCCTTCCTGTTTCGCTCAGGCGGAGTAGGGCTTATGTAGCACTTTCTTATTTAAACACAGTAACAATTTCGTTTGTGTCATCCAAGAGATCTAAGTGCTTATGCTAATATTTGAGGAAATACTTGAAATATCTTTGAGTTTTCTAATACACAGCTAAGGATACTTCCTTGATATCTTAAAAGATCACAGAAGGTAATAAGCACATAAATCCATATGTTTTGTAACTCAGTTTGCAGAAGACTTTTATTCCGAAGTTCAGACCTTTTGGAAGCCAATTTCCAGGCAAAGCATCCCCCAGATGAAAGGGAGCCTTGCAAAATCTGATCTTCTGCTTTAGTGACTAGGGACAAAAGGTAACCTTCTTCTGTGATTTCTGCTGACCATCAGCAAACCTGTTATACCAAACCATCAGCACTTTTTTTCTTAACTCTTCTGAATCTAATACTCAAGATAGCTCATTTTTCTCTGGAGACAAGAGGCAGGCTTGGGACAGTGCACAGAGGAGCCCTCTGGAGACAAAAATTACAAAAATCTTCCAGAGCCTTGAAGAAAAACCAAGGTTTCCAGCTCTTGCCACTTGGCTTTGTTTTGAGCCACTATCTGGGGCAGCCGGACACGGTGCACGCGCTGTGTCCCCGGTAGTCCTGCCCCTGCTGCTCACAGCTACTGCCAGCTACCGCTAGTAGCTCCAACAGTGGGGGTCTGCACTCCGAATTTAGAGATAGGAGTTACTGTGATAACTGTGAATAGTGCTGTTTGGAGGTGAACATGCCAAAGGTGAGAAAAGCAAGAACTGTGAATACTCTAGAGAAACTTGATCTGTTCCTGTTTGCTCCCCCATGCATTGTGGCAGTGTCGTGCTACGTGATCCCAGAGCAGTTTTCCAAAGGACTTCTGTCACCTTCTGTTGACAGGTTGGCTCAGCTCGTGATCCAGTCACTAGTTTACACTCACACCACTCACACTTGCCATACGCTGGTTCAATATCCTCTGTGTGGCTCCATGCCCACATTTACTGCACCACATTTGAAATTTGATTTGCTGTGGTCCGCTTTTTGAAAATGTCTGAATGCTTTACAAATATTAACTAATTCATTTTTTTCCCCCAGATGTTCTGGAACAAAAAGAAATTCTTATTTTACCTGCCAAAGCCAATAAAGAGGAGTAAGGAACATCTGCTCTGCTTGGATGGCAGTTTGAGGGTAAGTAAAAACTCTTCGGCGATCTCAGAAGCTTTAGCTCTCACTGTGTTTGTGTCATAGTTTTTGTCTGCAGCAGGCAGACTAGAAAATCATAATTGTGAAGAATTCACTTGTGAGGAGCGAAGTTAAAAGGACAGGGTTAGTGTCACATAAAAACTAGGACCCCAAAGCAGGGAGAGGCTGAAGACTGATCTGCAAAACTGAACTTAATCGCTTGACGAAGCACTCCCTCCTTCCACCTCTTGCAGCAAACAAGCTGCAGCTCCCACAGCAGCTGATACTGCAGCAGCTTTGCTCTCTATAAAATGTAACTTCTAACTCCTGGGTGCTTGAACTTTTGGCCTCAATAGACTGATATTTTGCTTTTGCTTGGTAAGAGTGATGGTTGTTTCCTGAGTTACGCTGAAGCCATTTGTGCCTTTTCGCCTTGCGGGTACAAAGCGAGGTCTCCATTCCGCGCAGTGTAACAAGGCAGCGGGGCAGAGGGTACGAGGCCTCGTCCCCGTTCAGGGCCTGCAGTTCAGTAAAACAGCCCAGGAAATGCTGGGCAGCAGCCTCTGTGCAAAGGTTAAATAATTTGAATGACAAATCCCCACTACCCCTCAGCACTTCTAACTTTAAATCTTTAGCTGGTTCATCTTATCCTTCCTGAGCAACACAGTGTAATTGAACCCTGTGCTCAGGCTAATTGCTGCTTGTTTGCGAAGAGCTCTGTTGGACATTTAGTTCTTTCCAAAATCTGGAGCACTTGAACAGGCAAGTGCAGTAACATTTTGCAGTTTGGCACTAGTGTATCTAAGAAGAGAAGGGCTGATGTGTATTTCAGTAAACCGTAGTCAAGCACTGCTTTAAAGTTGCTACTGTTGTATATTTTGGATCCCTGTTTGAGGAGACACATTCCTTCCATATTCCAAAAAATCATCTCTGGTGTATACATGTTTACTCAAGTGACCCTCACAGGGCACACAATAATACTGGGCTTCCTTAATTAGGTGAGCTTTAAGCTATAAACATTTATTTACTTGGTAGTAGAGAGCAGAACGTGTGTGGCATGGGTATTCTTTGAAGCCTGAATATACCCACAGAGACTGTGAAGGATAAACTCAACCTAAACATTCAGAAATCACGCAGCAGGCTTGTTGCATGCTTAAATATCTTAGAGCAAGGCACCTGTGGCCATACTGGCGTGAGCAGCTGTGATGATAAAATGTTTTATACTTCATCATTTCCTTGTTAATGTGTTTGAGAGCGAGGGGGTCATGGCCAGCCAGAGTCCGGACTAATGAATCCACCAGGGAAGCCGTGACAAGAAAGGAATAGAAAATCCAGAGTGCAGCATCAGAATCAGATTTTTATGATGCTCTGGTTTAATGCAGATACATTTAACACTGAAACAAACTCTGCAGCTTGCATGCAGGGAATTGTACCGAGTTTGGAAGCAGGCTAGTTCAGCAGGCATGCTTACGCGGTGGAGGATAAAACAGGAAAGATCAAGCTGCCTTTAGGTGTTTCTTCTCCTGTAGACCGGACAGGTGTCTCGGGGTGAGTGCAGGCCACAGTGTGCAGCTCCTCCTTACAGCAATAAAGCACTATATGGAAAAATTCCAGGGCCCTCATGGTAAATCTGTTATTCAGCACTTCCATATACTAATTAACAACATCTCTTAATAACCTGATATGTAACTAACGGCTGTAGGAATAAGAAAAGGACTGGATTTGGACACTCGCTGTTGAGGCATGGCCCAGTTTGGGCTGTTGAAGCCCCTTGCCAGCGCTGCCAAGGGCAGGAGAGCCCTCAAACCTCTGCAACTCGGGGCTGCGAGCCGGGAGAGCCGACCTGGCACCGCGGTGCTGCACCAGCCTCAAGAAGCAGCCCGAAACAAGGCCGTTCATTCACCGATTCGTTTATTCATATAAATATGTGCGTTTCACACACACGCCTTGCAGCAGGCAAGGCAACCGGGGCGGGCGCCCGGCCCCAGAGGCGGCCCCGGCGCCGCCCGCCGCGCGCACCCAACGGCCGCAACGGCCGCCGCGCGCCCGCCCTCGCGCGCGTCAAGGGCCGGGCGTCACCGCGGCGCTGTAATGATCCGAAAAAGCGCGCAGCTCGGCGCGGCGTGGCGCAGCGCCGCGGAGCCCGCCGCCGCCCTCACGGCCGAGGGGCTGCGCCGCCCGTCGCGCTCCTCGGCCCGTCTGGCGGCGTCGCCGGGGCCCGCGAGCGGCCGCCGGTGCCGCCCACGCCCCTCGTCGGGAGCCGGAGATGCCGCACAGGGCGGCGGCAGCGGCTGCTTCTGCCGGCGGGGCGAGGAAGCGCCGCGGCATCTGCGCGTCTCTTAGGAAGTGCGTGGTAGCGATGGCGGCCGTCGGCGAGACTTTTCGTGTCAGCGACAGCGGCCGCTCCTGGCGGCGGGCGCGGCCGCCCCGGCGCGGAGCCGCGCGGCGGCGGCGGGAGCAGCGGCGGGAGCAGCCGCAGCAGGAGGGCGCGCGCCATGGGGCTGCTCGAGCGGCTGCGCAAGGACTGGTTCATCCTGGGTATCGTGCTGGTCATCGCCGCGGCGCGCCTTGAGCCCGCCGTCGGCGTCAAAGGCGGTGAGTGCGCGCGGCGCCGCGCTGCGGGCGGCCGTTGAGCGCGCGCGGTGGCCGTTGCTCCGCGGCGGCGGCGCGGTGGGGCCAGCGGTGCCCGCCGCCCTCTCCCCGGTCCCCGGAGGCTCCGGGCCGGTCGCGTCCCGGCTGGAGGCGGCGGGAGGTGCGGGGGCCTGGGCCAGGGTAACTTTGAGAGTGGCGCTGCGGCGGGGACGCCCCGGGGCAGCGCGGCCGGGCGGGCAGGCTCTCGGTGCTTCCCGCGGTCCGCGCCGCGCCGCGTGGTCACCCGCTGCTTCTGCACGGACTGTTAAGCTGGGTCCCTGTGTGCATCTCTGATCGGCGCTACACAAGTGTCTTGGCTGTGTTCTCCTAGTCTTGGTGGGTTAAGCATAGTGAAAACTGAGTGACTTGCTTCGAATGCGCTCGTCTGAACTAAGCAAGGAGTTCAGGAACTCTCCGAGAGGGGGTAAAGTTGCTGGTGTTCAGTGTGTGGATGTTTTCCGTCTGTGAGCCTCCCAAGAGGCATAGCTTAAAGCACACTGTGTTAAAGGCAGTCTCAGGTGATTTTTTTGTTTTACAATAGCACATCCTTTTTTCTCCTCTTCTTCTTTACCTCCACATAAAAGTTTGGGGAAACAGTAAAAATGGCTATGCAAAATGGAGTCAAAACCACAAAGTAAACAAGTTATGAGAAAGATCCATCATCTACTACTAAATTTCAGGTTTATGATAACAAGCTGTACAACCAGCTGTACTACAACCAGTAGTATTTTAAAATAAGCAGCAGATTCTTAAGAAAAGGTGCTGGCAATATCTGCTGCTTAGTTTTCTGTTTCACTTCAAATATCCCAAACTTTTCAAAGCCAAATGAACTTTCATAGTTGTTTGTTTTTTCTTCATGTTTGATCTGTGAAACTTTAAGAAAAGAAATGTAAAATACTTTAGCAGAGTTCTTTTAGCAATTTTGTGTTACGGGAGGAGAGGAAGACTGGCTGTACCTTTACATGCATAGGTTTTTTTTTTTTTGGCTGAAGTCTGAGAGTAGTCAGTTTTACTCAGAGGAGCCAACTTTATTTTTTCCTCCTTAGGTTCTGGGAGAGGAAAAAAAAAAAAAGAAACGGTTTAAAAATGGTTCTGAACACTTGCTGTGGCAACTAAGGCTCCAGCCGCTTCATGGAGTTCAGAGTAAGCAAATTGCTGCTGTGTGGGGATCATTTCTAACACATGTTGCTCCTGGGCCTCTGTGTTTAGCAGACCTTCGAGACCACTTTAATTTTATAACATCTGCCAGTTTGTCCCTTTTTGTTTTGATTGTCAAACTCATTGTGACCAGCGTAATGGGAGATCTCCTAAACTAAAATGATGTTAGGCCTTTATTTGGCATTGTTCCTGGCACAAGTTGTTTGCAAAAGCATGCAAGCATTGCTTAAAGCTCACAAGCGCATGTTCCCCATGCCAGTATCCCATTCCTGAACCCATGCTACCTCCCTGCTCATTTTTAAAACCAGAAAGAAGGGGGATGAGAGAAGGGAGAAATACCAGCATATGGAAAAAACCTTAAAGTTCATAATCTTCCAGCTGACAAAGTCACACCACAATTTGTAGGGCTTTACTGAATGATCCAGCACCCATACCAGTGGAACAGTGTGCTGCAAATAACAAAGATTTGTGCCATTCTTACCACGTCCAGGTGCAAGTCAAGCCTTATCTTGAGTCTATTTAGTCTGTTTAGTTCATTTGTGAAATTAATTTTCCAAATCAGTCTCTTGCAGGAAAGTTGAAGCAGATCTGTGTGCCTGGCAGCAGTGCCCTGTGCTGCATGAAGATGTGAATACTGTAGTGACTGAGCTCTCCCCCTGTGTAAGAGCTCAGAGAAAACCATATAATAGAAAAGTTGGGTCCTACTAGGTTAGGATCATTATCTTTGACTAACTGGCCTGTAGAATGTCTTACTAATGCGTGGGCTCTCACGCACACATGCATAGAACACTTCTCTATTTTTTTTTCTTTTTCCTCCTGATCATTCAATTAATATGCCATAAAACTGTGCAACTAGCCATGTGTTTTGTTAACTTTGATAACCTGACTTAGTTTTACAGAGTGCTTCATATAGGCTGTATTTATTTATTTTCTGTTTGCATTTGGTTTGTCTCCCTAGTGTGTCTCTTTATTGTGGGATTTAGGGTCTCATCAACAAAGCCCTCTCTGAGAGCAGGATTTTGGTTTACATGACTCTAGATGCAAATTTGAGTAGATTCAGTGTATGATCAAATCTCTCTAATTTAGAGATCGTTGACCTTGGTGCTGTGTGACCATCAATGTATCATTCATCTAGTGGAGAAGAAAGGACCTTCTCTTCTGGAGTGCCAAGTAAAGGCTGGCCTGTTTGCTGCTGCAGTTTTGCCCGTGACAGCTTACTGTCACTAAATCAAATATTACTTAGGAAAATAAAATTGCATTTTAAATTGTTTCACTTGCAGATTTCATATGTTAGTTTGGTCCTAAATACACTGTTAATATTTTCTTCCAATAAAATACTTGTTTGGATGGTTATGAAAAAAATGAGTGTATACTTTTGACATTTGATACTCTCCAAAGATGGAGAGTATTAAGGAAATTTGTCATTTTTGTAAGTGTGTAAGATGTATTTGATTTTTTTAACATCCTTGAAAAAGATATATAAATATATTAAAGGCCTATGCTTGGATATAGCGGAACCCTTGGGGCTGGAAGCGTCTGCCCATGTTCATCTTGCTGCAGCGGTGTGCCTGCAAGGTGCTGTGCTGGGGCTCTCACGAACTGTTCTGCTGCTGTCTTGCTGTGGGGGATTATGCAGAGTTGTATCCCTGAGGAATTGTCTGCAAGGTGCAGTTTGGTTTAAGCAGCCAGACAGGTGTGTGTACTAGTAGAGTGGGGAGAGGTGAGGGAGGTATGTGAATGATGTAGATGCCTGTGAGGAGGGAGCAGCTGCTATTTTCATTTGGGTGTTTGCTTTGAGTTTGACTGGTGGTGTAGGGTTATTCTGAAGAGGGAGGAAAGCTCTGGAAATTTTCCCTTTTCCACATTTGTGGAACTTACCCTTGTAGTTCCCGATGGCCTGTAATCATGTATGGCCAATCTTTATGGCATCATACCTCTCTTTCCACTTATTGGTTTGTTTTAATTTAAAAATAAATAGCACTAATTTCTATAATTTAGTAGCAAATCCTACTCTTCTAAAATAAACTGTAATGATCAGATTTTTTTTCCAGATACTCTTCTAAATACTCTCATTTATTTTGATATAGTATATACGTATCATTATCATTTTAACTGTAGTTCACTTTGTTCTTTGTGTCTGTATTTTTTAGGACCCTTGAAACCAGAAATTACCATAACTTACATTGCTGTTTCAGCTATATTCTTTAACAGTGGACTCTCATTAAAAACGGAGGTATTGTAATTTCTAATTGCTTCAATCTTGTTTTGTTTTACAAGTCTTGTGTTACTTTTGATCAAATTTGAATGTAATTGGAATGTTTAATTGCTAGGCTGCTGTTGTGAGAATGGCTAATAAAAAAAAATCAAAATTTGACTTTTATAGAGTAATCCCTCTTTATTTCAGGAAAAATATCTTGATGAAACAGTGGAGGCGGTGAGGAGAGCGTGAGGGAAGTTCAACCACCCACAGGTGCAATGTGCACCTATTCTGTGCATTGGTTTCCATGATGTGCTGTTGCTCAGATTAGATCCAGGCTAGGAAATTGTGTGAATCCAGGGTGGCACTTCATAGGGACCTAAGTAAAGAAGCTAAATGGAGTATCCATGCATCTGTAAGGCATCAAGAAAAGCTGCGAGAGCACAATGTCTCTCTTTCAAGCATCCTGCCAGCGTGTTCCCTAAGTAAGGCTGTGGGCTTGCCTATCCCAGGTTCATGTTCATGAAGATGTAAGATCTAGTGACTTTAAGTTATCACATTGGGTAGACCCAGGATAGCAGCTAGTAGCAGTGAAAATAGGATTATTCTGTAGATGCAAGGCTGGTACAACTTGGACAAAGTTTTAGCAATCTCTTACAGCTGAGTGGACTTGAAGTTCCTACACTCCAACACATATCACAGACAATTTTTTTTTCTTTCTTTTTGAAGAACAATGATCTGAGAGTAAAAGAAGATGAAGGAGAAAACCCCTTAGTGAAGTATAAAGTGGAGAGGGAGCAGGAAGTGATTACTTTTACTGAGTAGCCTGGATAGAAGGGAAACACTGTATTTCTTTTTTAGTCTAGTTTCATGGTTTCTTTTACTCTATTGCCTGTGCTAACATGTCATTTGCATGTTTCTCAAAACTAATGCCAAAAAAAGCATCATGGTCTTATCTAGTATTGCAGTATATTCTGGGCAAAGTATCAGTGGGCCTTGGACAGTATGTACTGAACTGAAAAGTTAATTTCTGTGCTTGTATCGCGACTGTGATGATAATGCTTCAAATGGAGGCTGTGTTTGAATTGTTGCTAGTCCTTTCTTTCTGTATTTAATTAGGTAGGTAGGCAGGCAATTCTGACACAGGGGCCATTAGATTCTACCTGCATGCAGTGTAAGTGAAGTGAATAATTTTAGTCAGTTCTGTAGCAGCTGTCTAGAGCATTGTGCTCATATGTGGAAGCAGAAAGAATCACATCAATATATGTTTCATTGGAACAGTAACCCGTCCTGATGTTTTCCATAGAGGACCCAAAACATAGCATCTGAGTGGTATTACTAGAGTGGAATTTTCTGCATTCAGTGTTAAAAATCTTTGCATGCAGAAGACAAAATGAAAAACTACTTTCCATTGTAGTAACTTGAATCCTTGAAACTTCAGATTTGTAAAGCTTTTCAGAATTAGAATGAAATCTGTGGTGTAATCAGAATCTTGGCTAGATTCCCAATGCTAATATATCCCCCTGTCTAACCTTTTCCAGTTAAGGTGGTATGGTTGACAGGTTCCTGGCAACTTGTCATGCCCCACTTCAATCTTGTATAACTCTTTTCATGTGTGGTTCTGAAAGGAATGCATATATGTGTGTGTGTAAGTGAAGTCTTTACAGGAGCTGCATGTCCAGCTAACTGCTCTCAGATTGTTTTAGAAATGGCAGTTAGTACTGGTAGTGTGCATCTAGCTCTGTATTTCATCAAGAAACTCTTCTCTGTATCCTCTAGCCCAATGGCAGAAATGGAGGAAAACGGAGTTTGAGCAATTAGTCCTAGTGCTGTTACTTTTAAAAAAGTATAATAAAAACTGTCCTGAAATGTTAGGAGGCCAGATCATGGTATTAAAATGCTTTGGCATATGTCTTAATTTTTACTTTTTTCTTAATATGTCCTTTATTGTTTTGAGAAGCGCAATCTAAAGTTGGTGTTACTTGACATTACATGTATCTTCTTACTGAGTTGCAAAATAAGTTGTTTCTGCTTTTGTCTTAATTAGTTCTGGATAGTCTGCATGTTTACTGTTTTAACTTCAGTAACACTAATTTCATTTGAATTAATATATTCAGGGTGCTTTATGAAAATAACTTGTATAAGATTTAACTGAACATGTATTCCTTGAAGAAAATAATCTGATAAAAAAACAGAAATGGCCAATGCTATTTTAAATTTACACTTCCAACTTCATCTGTTGTGAAAATACACACTCAGAAAATTACTTGTTAACATGTATTTAGAAAGCATTTTACAAAATAAAAGACAGCTTTCAGGGTGATCTAGTTTGTGTACAGCCTTGTCATGTTTTCAAAATTAAGGGTGACAGTGGTGCTGCTATGTCTATAAAAATAGTTTGTGGCCAGGAATTGCAAGAACCTTTGACTTGCACCTTTTCAGTTTTCGATGACTGGTTAGCTTGCCTTTTTTTGATGGGAGTCCTACTGCAGGCCCCAAGAAATTAAACAACATGCTTTAGTTATACATTTAAATGAGGAATCTGGCAAACCACTGAAAACACTGCTGCTCTGTGTATGCATTTGCCAGAGGAGTCCAGCTCTGACTGTCTTAGTGTGAATGGGAGGTAGCAGGGGCTTACAGTGACCAGAGATAAAGTTCCCAAACCTTTCTGAAGAGTCTAAAATACTGAGGAAGACAAGGTAATGTGTCTCCACAGTCGGTGTGGAGAAACTGAGTCATAACTGGCATAATCTCTGAGATTTCTGCTCTTTTTGTGGATTCTAGTGACTGAGGTATTTTGAGGCAAGGTATTTGTAGAGTGCTTTAGAAGATGACAGCTGTTTGCATTAGTGTTTGACCTTGAGTCTAAGCAATAGCTATTTGTGTGTGTGTGTGTGTGTGTAGACTGAACGTAGCCTGCCCGAGAATTTTCTTTAAAAAACAAACAATTCCTTCTCCTTCAAATTTGTTGCATTCGGTAACCAAGGATTGAATGTTATGGTGCTTTTTCATCAAACTGGGTCAAGAGTCAAGATGTTCATTTGAAGCCCTTGTTTTGTGTTACTTTGAGAATGGGGTTTGAATAGATACATCGTTTTCAAGGCTTTTTTTTTTTTTTTTTTCTTCCCGAACTCAAATATTGGGGATAATTTTGGTGAAAGAAATAAACGATAAGGACATGGTACCTAATTGCTTATACTTCCAGATGATCCTTGACCAACTCTCTAGAGTGCTTTTCTTTTGATGAAAGCTGCTGTGGAACAACAAAATTTTATTTATTTTTTTCAGTCTCCAGTTGCCTTTTGCACGTTATTTCTGTGCCTTTTATGCCTTGGCTTGGTATTTGTTTCTTTGGTCTTCTTCAACAGCCTAATTTCTTTCTATACGTGAGCTCTTTCATTTACAATCTGACATTCAGTAATATTTATAAGGTTTCCTATTACAATAAATAATACAATTTACAATTTCCTATTACAATAAATAATTGTATTATTTATTGTAATTATTGTATTATTTATTATTATCTGCTTTGTTACTTTGTTTACTAGCCTTTCATTGAGGAGCAAATTTTCTTTTGTTTTGAAAATGAAACAAAACTCCTAGGTAATGACTCCTTGTAACAAAGATCCCTTTTTGCTCTAACAAAGAATTGCACTTTATGGCTCCCCTTAGACTAAGGAAAGTTTAAATCACATGGACACTGCAAGTTTCCATTTTTCTTGTTATTAGCAGTCAATAAAGTAAACAATCTATCAGTATAGCTAACACAGGCGTTGAGGCAGTGACACAGTTCTAAGCCTGGGCTGTCTGCTGAAAGCTACTGTTGAGAACTATGCTAATATTGAGGAAGTGGACAATTGCTTTGGAGAAAAACTCAGGGAACACACAGAGCCTGTATGTTGTCTGGATGTGCATAGCTATTAAAGATGAGAACGGATGATCCCTAAAGGTGCCTTTTTGACATATGTTTTCTTTGTATTATAAAGATGATCCTAGTTTTAAAGCACAAACGTGATCTTACTTTGGCTGTTATGACTGTAACTTCCTCTCTTCTTTTTCTCTTGCAGGAGCTGACAAGTGCTTTGATGCATGTGAAACTACACCTTTTTGTCCAGATTTTTACGCTTGTGTTCTTCCCAGCAGCAATCTGGCTCTTTCTTCAGCTATTATCAATCACACGTATAAATGAATGGCTTTTAAAAGGGTATGTTTAAACATAATAGACTGAAATATATTTGTAGCCATCTTTTTAAAGGGCTGCTTATCCTGCAGTGTGTGTGTTATGAGTTGTATTGTGAACAGGTTTTGTTGTTTTTGTGCTTCAGTGCTTTGCAATTGAAAACACTGTACACACAAGATGGTGCTTTCAGCAACGTGGTTTGGTTAGTTACATACGTAGGGAGCTTGCAACAGGTCTGCTTTCTATTTCACAACAGGCAGCTGCTGTCCTAGGTCTCAAGGAGGATGAGGGGGAAAGAAAATGTTTGCTTAAGAGGAGCACATGCCTATGAATACATATTATGTATGGCATGTATTGGTATTCTGTTTTGTTTTTAAAACAGTCTGTATTGAGCATCTCTTGCATGTGTCCAGATTGGAGTACAGCATCTGCTTCTAGCTAACTTGTGGAGAGGGGGAAAAAAGAAAGAGAATAAAGCTTTTGCAAGAGAACTTTGAGATGAGTAGAAGCAGGCATTCTGCTAAGTGCAGGGCTGTCCAAATGAGAAGGTGGAATCTGAAATGAACATCATCCAGAGTTAGTACTGTTTTGATTACAAGGATTAGTACATCAAGTAAAGAAAGTAGTGAAACAATGTTCACTTCCATTTGGTGATTCATAGTAAAGGTTATTCTTTATAAAGTAAAATCACTGGATTTATTTCCCCCTTCCCCCTTTCCTTTTTTTTTTTTTTTCTCTCAGCCAAAACATGGGATTTTTAATGGCAAGCTTGAATTCCTCCTAATCCATGACAGTCTCTTCCTGAAGTATGAAGCTCAAGGAATTTTGATGATTTTAATTCCTTACACCACTTCTTATCCCTCTTTTCCTGATGCCTCTTATGCCGCTCTGGTTCTTAATATTAAAGGGGTACTTTTGCAGTTATGTGCGCAGCTATATGTATGTAGTTTCACATGTGTGTATATTTATACATACATACATGTGTGTGACAAATACATGTTATGTGTGACTAAGCATTCTAAAATGGCTTTTTATTTTCTCTTCAGGGAGTGGTGTCTGTGTTTTACTTGTGAGCTAAAAAACTTCTATATGCTTTAAGCAGTCTTGCAAGCATTTGTTCCTTGAGTACTGTTTCTGTTCTGGCCATGTTTTATCTTTATTATTCTAACTCTTTAGTATGTCAGCTTTATTCAAAAAACGGTCCAATAAGACCATTTAATAACTCATATTAAAATAGAAAATGTCCACATTTTCTCACATGTCCGTATGTAGGTACACAAAAATAGAGCAAAAACAAGAGGAACTTCCAGTGCCCCATGCACTCTATCTAATTGGAATTTTATCTGAGTGCCTCACAATTGTAGCTGTTATTCCCTCAAAACACTGAAGTATCCTGATGAGGACAAGAAGTTGTAAAATGAAGTTTAGAAGGCTTTTCTCTTCATCACATGTATTTAGTACAGCTTGGAATAGGAGCTAATTGATAGTCCTTACAAAAGCCTGGAAAAATTAGGCATATGCTCCCAAGGAGATTCAGCTTCCTTTTGGCAGGGCAACTCCCGTGAGGACTGCAGTTCTCTGCTACTGCTCTGCTTACTGTCATAAGGTTGTGCCTAAAGGACACAATCAAGCCCACAGTTAATTTCCTGCCTTGCTTTCAGGATTTAATTCATGGATGATAGATTTTGCCATCCTCTATAACCATCTGTTTTACTGTAAATATTATTTGTGAGGCAAATTCAGATGTTATCAGCTCTTCATATCTTCTCCAGTGCTGTGGGCTTTTTTTCTCCCTCTGCCTGAGATTCTTTTAGAAGATGTTGCCTGTTTTTGTTCTACAGTAATTTTGAAATATATAAAATAGATGAGAAACTGACATTTGGTGTGTCTTTGGCTTTTTTTTGTTAACTGACTAGGTTTTATATTGAAAGGATTTGTTCAGAAAGGAGCATGAAGCAGCTTATATAACGTTTGCATGTGTTCACTTCTGCCTGCTAGCATATGGCAATACAGTGCCATTTGTAAGGCATCTACCACAAGGTGCAGCTTTGGTAGTTACTTATGTGACTGGGACCTGTTATTCTTTAGTTGCCCGTAGTATAACAATGGGTCTGGTATTGCTTATGGCCCTTCAGCAAGTCCTATGATACTGACGGGCGTAGCGCTGCCTCGACAAATGGAACATTTCAGCTTATTGGTTGTTGTCTGCAATAGTCTGTTGTTGTTAGAGGAGTTTGCATGATGCTGGTGTATTGCATGGAGTTGATAATAAAGTAAGAAAAAAAAGTTGGCAGGTTATTGAGATGCATGTGATTTTTATACATGTGATTAAAACCATTTCCATTTAGCATTATATCCTGTTTTCTGTATACTTATATTTTTGCATGAAGCATGGTTAGAACCATATCTTGATGGTGTTTTTTTTTTTTTTTTTAATTCCAAATATATCATTTTACATTTCAGATGGATCTTGTTTATTAAACTTTTCTCTTAGTGTGGAACATTCCTTTTAACTGAGATGAATATACTTGCACACATTTCATACCTCTCCTGATAACTTTGAACTTATCCATCCTTTATTAGTGCAGGTGAGGAATTCCAGAAGCAAACTATTAAGAGACTGTTATAGAAGAGATTTCATGTCACAGCTGATACCAGGGGTGAACATCAGAATCGCCATGTGCTTCCTGGTTTTCACTATTTCTTTTTCCCATATCTTTCATTTTCACAATGTGCTTATGCCACTAAGCACTGAGAGCTCCCTGCTACCAGTGGCTTGTGTGTAAGTTAAAGGTGCTAAGCAATTGCAAGGCGATGCTTGGCACTTCCTGTGATGGCATCCAAAGAATGCACATACTGGAGGCCTTTTTTCTTTTCTACTGTGTCTGTAGCTGATAAAGTGAATAGAATTCAGAATAGAATTATAGGTGCAAAGTAGTTCACGACCAGCACTTGCCCTGAACAGGGATATTGTGTCGAACTCCAGTATGTGAAAACTTGCATAGAGTCCTTGCTTTTTGATGATTTACATTTTTTATTATTATTATTTTTAATTTCCTGTCTTACCGTTCCTTCCAACTGAATGGATTTTTTTCTTTAGAAGGCCTGTTTTGCTTATCCCTAAAGTTCATTGGGACTTGTAGCATGTTCTTGGTTGTTTCCGACTGTGTATTCGACACAATTGTTTTGCAATAATGGCTTTTTGTAGAGTGTATTTGAAAAGAAAAGAAAGGTCACAGTTTTTGTGTTCTCACTTTGCAGCAGCCTTTATTATATCCTTTGATAATTGTGATGGACAAACAGTAGATGAAATGACGGATAATAATTATACGTTTTAAATTTAAAATGCAGGAGAAAACTGTTGATGTTTTGATAAATGGAAGTCAGATGATGTTACCAAGAAGTAAAAACGTGCATAAAAATAAAATATTTGATGTCTCTTAATGTTCATTAAATAAAAAGCTTAATTGTGATTTGTATTTGGCGCAATGGACTTAATATCTCTGTTAATAGTAAATGCAGTTCTACAAGTGGGAAACCAGTCAGAGAGACTGTTTGGGTTTTTAACGGTGATGTGACTGTTCAGAGTGGTGTTTGGTAAGAGATGGCTTAGAAATCCTGCTTCTGGTACTGACCTATAACCACAGCACAGACTGATTAGGTTGTACTGATGATGAAATAATTGTTTTTGCTCAACTATTTAATATTTTAGATTTTCAGGTTGTAGAGTGTTTGCATGATGCAAGGAATGTAACATTTCTTTTTGTTGTTTGCAGCTTGCAGACAGTAGGCTGCATGCCACCTCCTGTGTCTTCTGCAGTAATTTTAACCAAAGCTGTTGGTGGAAATGAGGTGAGTTTTAGTTTTGATCTTAATCCCTCCCTGCTCCCTCCCCCCTCCTGACCTTTTTTAGCACAATTTAAAAATATATTATTTATTTATGAAGAAACTGTGTGGAAAAACATTGACTGGAGCATACCACTATTGTGCTTTGTAAATCAAAAACACTTCAATCCTTTAGAATTAAAGCTTGCGTATTGTGTTGGTGTCCTGCGTTATTGCAGGGCTTTCCCATTCTAGAAGCTACAAATGCCACAAGTGAGACAGTGAACGTGCAAAAAATTAATGCAAATATTATATTGTATCAATTGAAAAAAAAGTCAGAATTGCATTTTTTTGGTGCAAACTCAAGTTTTGTTGCCTTAAGATAGCATGTACTGATGTCATTTCAGAGTATTTATTTTTCAGCAAGATGCCTGATACTTTTAGGAATGATGTTTAGGAAATAAATCCAGGTGTGATAATTAATGATGAGGCTGTTCTCTTTAAAGCTTCCCTATACTTCTGGAGCTGAAAGAAAGGTGAGGAAGAAAGAGGAGAATGCCAGAGAGTGGTTTTAGCTGGGGCTGTTGGGGGAACCATGATGGAGGATTAGAAACAAATCTTAATTCAGCCTATGTGTCATGGGGCGAATCACTTCAACCACATTTTTGTAGATAGGCTTTATTTAGGTGTTTCTCATTTTCTGAGCTCAGACTCTTGGGACTGATTTATGTCAGCTTTGAAAACACATGATAGCACTCAAATAGATTGAAATTGTGCTTTGTACTGACAAAGTGCTGTTTAATTGAGAGACCTGAAGCATCTCGAGACAAGCATCCCTAATTATGGGCAATCCTGATGCACATCACTGGCTCCATTTGTTGTGTGAAAATGGGGATCATAAAATTGCCTGATGGAGTTGCTGTGTACTGAATAAATTAATTAGCATTAGGTAATGATTCAGGTATATAGCAATGAGCAACAGAGAAGTGAGAAGTTTTCTGGTTCTGATTCTACATATAGGCACTGTAAATCATCAAAATGCCACATACTGAACAGCAGGGAAAAAGTGAGATATTGAATGAGTGCTCATTCAGTGTTAGTGTTGTCTGTCCTATCCTTGGAACAAGGAATGGATCCTATGGAAAAATCAGTATAATGGGTTAGCTGAAGAGAATTTCATGGAGTTTTTCTGTGCAGACAAGAGAAGTGCTTCAGTTTGTTGAAAACTAGAGTTTTTTTCTTTAATATTCTTTTAATGTGGTGAGGGTGTGTGCATGTATTATACCTTATTTGAAAACTTGACACTACTACATGACTCTTGTGTAAGTAACTATATTCTTGTCAAGGAAAGCTTTGATTCTTCTGTACAGGATCGGTGTTGATGGACCATAAAAGCACATACCTTGTTAGTGGTTTTCACAGATAGATGCTGGCAGCACAGAGTGGACCAGGGATTAGGTCCTCAACATTGAGAGGTTTTAGGAAGATGTGCAAGAGAGAAACATCCCTTTAAACATCCTTGGTGTGGACAAAGTGCAGTAAACAAACAGATTTTCAGTGCAAACATTTTTTTGAATCTGATACTTCTCTCACACTCAGACTACTGTTAATTGATCTGAAGAACAGCACATGAGATCCCTGATGCTAACGGAGACCCTTTTATTTTCTCACCAAATTTCATCTAAGATGTTGTTGTCTTTCTGTTTCTGACATGAGCAGTACAATGCATTTTTCTTCTGTTTTAAATGAAATAATTTCTGATATATGAAGTTATAAAATAAATGGAAATAAAAGTGGTTGTATGGTGATAGCATTTGTTGATAATTATCCCTTAAACTGCTATTGCTTTATCAAGTGTGTTTTCCTTACCTGAAAAAATTGATTTGTTTGAGGGTGTATCTACACAGCATAATGTAATATGGAGATAAATGAGCCAGCTCAGAAGCAATATGGTGAGAGAACTCCATATGAGCTAATTAGTCTGAGAAGTGTCCTGCTGTTGTAAAGTACAGGCATACTCTGAATAAATGCTCTGAGAGCCTCTTTGGATTTCTTGAAATAGAGCAGATAGTAACCATGGTGGTTGACAATGTTACAGTGTTAGATTGTTTTAGATTTTCTTTATTTATTGGAACTGACTGATTCTCAATTTGGACTGAGGTAATTCTCAAGGAAATATCAAGCAGTTTGGTGTAGTAGAGGAAGTACTCGCCTGGGGCTGCAGACACCTGGATTCTATTTGTAGTTTTGTCATTAACCTGTTGGGTAAAACTGAGTGGGGTGTCATTTCTCTAGGGTTAGCAGTAATGGATAAGAGCAATTTCTCTCTGAAGTGTTTAAAAATCTGTGCTGCAAAGCTTCATGTGTAAGAGGTTTTTGGTTGTTTTGAGGGGGAAAGTGATTAAATATTTGCTTAAAGTACACTCCATCATGAATGGTTGCTGGTATAGCTGGGTATTTTTCTGCATATCAGTTGGAAACTTGGATAACAGATGATAAAAATAATATGCTTTTCTTAGTCTTACAAGGATCCATCTTTTAAATGATAATGTGTCAGAGGGCACAAAATAGAAGATCTACTTTTGTTGACTTGGGAAGGTGTGACCATAAAAGCTAATATTAAATTGTGTTTGCCATTTCAAAAGTTCATGTTCTGGGACTGCAGGTACAAATTCAGGTAAACTGAAAACCTTCATTATTATGTGCTAACTATCTGTATTCTATGGCAAGTATACTATCTACAGGTGTTTTTTTTTTTTTAATTGTTCTAAAGTGTATTTCATAAAAAAAAGTTCATCTAAGCTCAGCTGCCTTGGTGTGCATTAAAGAAGACAATGGCTCAGGAGTTGCTCAAAAGTGCAAATGTAAAATTTTCCAAAGCAGAAAGGTGTCATTTTGACATCACTGGGACACCATCATTGGGATATCACACATTGTTTGATCGCTAGATCTGTGATCTATACTGCTTTTAAATTTCTCATCTTAACAACTGTCAGGCACACCTTCCAAGCTCTTCAGCCAAACTGCTTCAGCCTTTACATTATTCACATGGAAGGATGAGTCTTGGAGAATGCCTGGAAGAGAAGAGGCTGGGGCTATTTTGATGCGGCAGATCTTGATGGTTGGGGCATTACAGGGAAGATAAGCCTCTGTCAGCCCTCTCCTTCCATGCTTAAGGAGAGGCAGCTTTGCCTGTTAGCTTGCCTGGTTTTGGTTACTTGTGACCAGTAACACAATGGTGGGGAGATGCTGATGTTCGATTAAAGAGCCCTCCAAGCCTTTTGGTGTTTAGGAGGTGTAGAGTGATTGGATGGCTTGTTTAAGAGAACTAGAAAAGGATGACTTTAAAGTCATAGGGATTAGTCGAAGGACTAATCAAATTGTGAACCAGTATCTGATTTTTATATTTTTTTTGGAATTCTAGTTGTAATCAAGGAAGGCAAAATCTGATGTTGGCTTTAGAGTGGGAGACCAAAAATTTCTAGAAGCAAAGAAAATAGAATGACTGACTCAGTTTCAGTACAATTGTTCCAGGAGATGTAAGATGGGCTTTCCAGTTCCTGAAGTATCCCCACAAACACCAGTAGCAGCAGTCAAGACAGTCTTTCTATATTACTTCATATATACTTAGCTTATATACTACCAATAGTACCATTTCCACGTTTTGGGAATGTCCAATATGAGGCTTTATGACATACCTACCAGTGGGTGCTGGAGAAATAGCTGGTGGAGACGAATGATGCGTGGATTTATCAGCTGTCTTTCAGTTCTTGTTTCATCCCTCCTTTTCTCCCTAATTTCCTGCATTTCACCTGCGATCTCCTTCTATACGATGCTACTTTCATTAACCCTACAAGTAACTTTCAAAAACAACCTATTCCTTGCTTATATTGCTAATGCATTTAGTCCCTGAAAATCCACCTTCAAGAACAGTGTTGAATTTGATTTCATATGTATAAAGCCTATGTTAAGCAGTTCATATGTACAGTGATAAGAAACTAAGGAGGGATCACCATGAGAAAGCAATCTAATTTTTAATTTGTTGAAGATTCCTCTATTAGTTAGCTTCTGTCATTAGTGACATTCGTGTACTCTTTTGATTCAGAAGAGGATAGTCCCTCTAGTTTCAAAAAATGCAGAATAAATGCAAAAAAAGAGGGAAAAAAAAGTCAGAAAGTCTGACTTCTGTTCTTAATTTTTGTTGAGCCAAGAAGGGTCAAAATGGTAATGTCTCACAATACAAAAAACTGCTCTGTTTGGTGCCCTCTCTACCCCCCAGCAACAGAAAAAAAAACCCTCTTGTAACTTTTCAATGAAACTATAAGCTCCCATATAATTACAAATCTGCTTCTAACTCTCTGCATCTCTGTAAAAATGAGACAAATAAATGTGTCAACATTTGAAGGTGCTGTAAAGGCAAATGTATTCAGAGCTTGGAGATCCTCAGACAGAAATACTGTAGAGATGCCAGATATTACAACAAAGTATTCAGACAGCAAATGTCATACTCTCTTTAAGAATCAAAGTAATGAAGAAAAGAGGTTGAAAATTAGATCTATAAGTCTATTATCAGTTTGGGAGAAAAACATTTTGAGATGACTTCTATGGCAGCTTAATGACATATTTTTCAAAAGTGTAACATAACAGAAAGGAGCTGTGATGGAATTGTACAGATAAATCATGGCAGACAGTTCATGTTATTGAAAAGTACTTTGGCTATTTTGTTCTCTCATACAACAAAACCATTGAATTTTTTTGTTTGGCTAAACTGCAGCTTGTAGTCTTACTCAAGTGATGTTTTGTATTTTGCAACTTACATAGTTATAGGCCTTTTGTAAAACAAATTGTTCTAGGGTTTTGGAATATAGAAATGTAAAAAACGAAGAAAGCTAGAAGAGTATTTCTGAAGCTATCTAACAACAATTCTAGTAGTTTTTTTTGTTGTTGTTGTTTTGTTTTGGTTTAGATTTGTGGCTTTTTTTTTCTTAAGCAGATTTAGAGCAGAACCCAAATACAAATTTGAAAGGGGCACAACCAACCTTTGTAGAAAAGAAGCAAGGGGAAATAGTAACATTTTACAACAAATAACATATAATAGTTTGAAGAGGTATTTTAAAGAGCATTGGAGTTTTTATTGTAAGTAAATGATGGAAAATTCCCCAGTGTTTTTTTTAAACAAAAAAGTGGACACCACTATAAAGTTACAGGAAAGATATTGATTTTTTTCTAAAAATATCAAAACAGTTCTTTGAACTGAGTATGTATGCCCATTAACCTTTTCAAAACAAAATGAATTTTTTTAAAAAAAACCCTGCAAGATCTAGAGGTTTGTGATTCATACTCTGATGTATAGTGTACTGGGAGTGCTTACCTGGAAAGGTAACACATGAATATTACAAAACGAGATTGTTTAAGATCTTCAGATAAGTTATACCTGTTATTGCTTTAACTCTTTTCCCTAATATATTTTTTTCTCTCTAAATAGAAGCTAACACTTGCAGTGATGTTATCCAAAGTTTAACTTTCAAATTACGCTTAAACTGTCCACAGATAATTTTTAGGTTTTGTTTATGAACAACTAAGTAATTTTGCTTTATTGCTTTTAAATTTCACGTTGTAAAAGGGAAAAGCCTGTAGTGATTTTTTTTTTCTTCTCCAAAGTAATAACTTTTGTTTCCCCACGCAGTAAGTACTTCTAGATGAAACTGTAATTAATTTTGCCCTTAGATACTACCCTGAAGTCCCTGGAAAATGTAGGTGTCAGAGGACAAATTCTGAGAAAATGTGTGTACTGTACATGTACAAATATAAAGAAATAACTGTAAGCATAAGCTGTGTCTGTACGTAGGAGCTGCTGTGCTATTAAATTCACTGTCTGTATTCTAGTATTACGGTCTAATTTTTATGTATCCTAAGAGTTTACTTTTCTTTTATCATTACTGAACTTTGAGCAGATTGTTTTTATTGAACTATTTATTGACGCTTAGAGGTTTTTTCTTCCCTGAGTGGTGAGTGCATTTTGTATCCATCAATGCATA
Organism: Tinamus guttatus; assembly: GCF_059628265.1. NCBI lineage: Eukaryota > Metazoa > Chordata > Aves > Tinamiformes > Tinamidae > Tinamus > Tinamus guttatus. The sequence goes on along the minus strand of NW_028288781.1, from coordinate 4,585,527 downwards.
GGAGTATCCCAAATTATTACTTACAATATGAATTTCATCACTATAATGTGTCCCAGTCACATAGCTCCATTAGACATATCTAGAGTTCATCACTGACCTTCTCAAGTCTTATATAACCCAAAGCAATTGTGGAACCTTCTGTGTGTTGTTTTTTTTTTTTTTAATCTCTCTCTCTCTCACTGTGCTCCTTTCATTTGTTGCAAGTGATTCTAATACAGATCCACTATTAAAAAAGCGCAGAAAGGAAGGGAGATTTTTCAAGAGCATTCAACATTGCTCTTCAATCAGTGCAAGCAAATTTGGATTAGTAGTGAGGCTTCTGAAATCCCCTTTTTTGAGCACTTCACCACTAAACTCCTGAATTCAGTTTGTAGAAAGCTTTTGATTCTCAATAACTTTGAAAAGTAGCTCATTTACTACGCAAAGGCATCAGTGCTTGAATTAGACTTGTAGTAAACAATTTATGTTTGTCCCTCGTTGCCAGTATATCTATTCATGGTCCTTTCATATGTGTCATATGGTGTTCAAAGGAAATAGCCTCTCTCCTGTGCTTCTGGGAATCTATTGGGGAGAATTTTTTTAAACTGTCATGAATCGCTAGGTATGTATTTTATCCCTTTTATTCTTCTGCACGTAACCCATAAAATCTAGGTTTCTGTTATCCCTTCCTGCCCATCGCTGTGAGGACCCTATCTCAATCCCTGAGCACAATGGAAGAAAATCTGTCCCACGGAACACACACATGAAGTTTGAGGCTATAGGTAAAGACTGTGTAGAGCACAGAAGTGGAAGAATAGATAATAAATCTATTAAGTGTACAGTGCTATTTGCTGTAGGAGATATAACACTGAAGTTGCAGCCTATGCATGTTTGCCTACCCAGATCTGGGGTGCTCATCGTAGCTCTGCCAAATCTAGTAAGCCACAGAAACCTGTTTAAATTATGCCAGAATGCGAAAGCTGTGGCTGGAAACTACCTGGAGTCTTCGTAGACTAATGTTTCTCTTGGCTGGGTTTGCCTGACTGTCCTAGAACTGACTTTTTAAGAGCATCTTCAGAGGCCTGGTGTCCCTGTTCTGCAGTGCTTGACTAGGGACATTGTGTTCTCATCTGCTGTGAGATACTCACTGACCCTTAAAGCTGTTTGTGACAGAAGGAAGCCAGGACAGGAGAAGTTTGCTCTCATGCTTGACAAAAAATGTAAACCACCTTTTAAACTAAGAGTTTTATAAAACTTTTTAAACTTTTTATTTATTTTTGTTTGCCTTGGTCTGCATGCAGGTTAATTCAGTGTGAAAGTATAGGAGGCAAGAACTTCCTTTATTTCGAGAGGAATGGTGTGTGAAATGTTAGCTATGCAAAATGAGCATTTTTAACAGTCTGAGCAAATGAGGGAAGTTTTTTCATTTAAAATGTTTATAGGAAATGAGGTCTGTTGCCCTGCTAAAAATCAGCTTCTATACCGATTGTGGTTTAAACTTTGTAGCTATTTAAAAAGGAGCTGGTGTGATTTTCTTTCACGAGAGAAGTGTTTTACTTAATTTCCCTTCCTCTGGAGTTATGGCATCATTCTGAACAGTCTTTCAAAGGAGAGCTCATCTTTTAGATGGCAAGGAATGCTGGAAATGATAATTCTGAAGGTGATAGCTTTTTAAAGCTGTGAGACTTGTTTGCCACGGAAGCATCTCATGCAATCTTAATTTCATCAGATGCCTGCCCAATAGTTGTGTTTATAGTGTAGAGTGTAATTTTCTAATGTTTTTCCTTCCACTGAGTAGGGATGTTGGCCGCATCCTGGTGACATGTTGCGTTCTGGTTCTTCATTCCACCACCTTTTGTCTTACAAAGCAAGTGCTAATCTAATATTAGTTTTAATTCAATAATAAGTGCGCAGTTTAATCATTGCCTACATTATGGCTGATGTTAAACCACCAGTACAGTGGAGCAGAAACTCTACAACGTCCTCTCTTGGAAGGAACAATAAAGAACCTTATTTGTTGTCTGTCTCTGTGGCTCCAGACCCTCTTGCATGAAAAGGGATACCCTTGCAAGGTTAATCACGGCTGTTGGTGGCCTCAGCTTTGTGAATAAAATATATATTTATAAAACTACTGAAAGTTAATATACAACAGCACTGATTTGACAGAAATAGCATGAATTCAGTATTTTCATCTAAAACCAACTTGAATAATAATATATAGAACACTGCTAATATTTTGAAGGTTAAAGAGCATCTTTTACATTTGACTGCTTGCAACTCATTACACATAAGTTGGAGAAAATAAAAATGTCTATGGGGAAGACAGTATGCCCTATAGCAATATCTTTAGTAGATTTAGTCAAGGATAGCATTATTGTTCTTGAAGTGTACAGGTTTTAAATACTGGCTTATAAGAAGGCATTACATTGTTTCTCCTTTCTCTCTTAAGTTTGTGATTAGTCTGTTAAATTTAAAACTATTTCACTTGTGAATTCCTGTTGTTTCTACACAAGTATATTTTTAGTTGGCATGAATGAAAGTGTTTGCTGACTGGCTAGTAATACAATGTAAGAAGGAAAGCAAGCAGGCTCATAAATTCAGTATTTCTGAGAGTTTTATTTTCCTTTATTTTAGACATGCAAGATAAATTACTGACTTGCAAAATGTGCTTGTAAAAGGTGAAGCAGCATATTCAGTTAATTTTGCTATTATCTTTAAATCTTTTCCTTTTGCAAAAAAAAAATGTTCACCGCTTTTTGTCATGATTATGAAAGGACATAATGAAGATTTTATCATTCTTTTAAATTGTCTGTTGAATGTTTGTATTCCATGCGTATTAAGAAAAAAGAGCAATACCAAGCATGGCTTGCCTTATATGAACAGGCAAAAAAAAAAAAAAAAACCCTAGATTCCTTTATATAAAAATAAAAAACAGACCCAAACTTGTTTTCAGGTCTTTTTTTAAGGGGAGATAGGGTGCGCGAGAAGCATTGCTAGTTTGATTTTGTTATCCTTGTTTCTGTTAGAGCGTTTGTGGAGAGCAATAGTATTCCCTGATTTAAAATCATTACTTTAGGCTCCAGTTTCTGAAAATATTGACCTTTTTAGGAAATCTGAAAATGGCAAGGTGTTGGTAAACTGTTTCTGTTGAAGAAAAGTCCCATGCCTCCTGAAAATGCTTTGTCAGGCTTAAGGTCCCCGCAGCAGGCTGCGTCCTTGCTCAGCTAGTATTTTTGCAGGTGTTCTCCTGTACATAATGCCTGTTCTGTATAAAATCCACTGCTTCCTCTCACACCTCTAAATTAACAAGGATGAAGGGAAAGCAGCACCATTCAGAGTAGCTGTAGCAGAAGCTAAAGCTCTGTGCTCACGTGGGAAGCCCCTGCAAGAAACTGGTAGCATTTATGAAATTTGGAGGAGCAGGAGAATTGCCGAAGGGACTTGGCACACTCGCCCTGCTGTAGAGGGAGTCCCCTGGAAGCCAAGTGCTGCTCGCGTGCTTGTCTGCATGGTGGCAGAGAGGAACTTTTGGTGTTAAATAGGATGTATGCCAACCTATTCCGTACCTCACCATATGCTTCCCCTCCGCAAGCCAGGCTCCAACCTTTTCTTCCCTGGCATTGCACGTCCCCTTGCACCCAGAGCCTGACCTCTCGGAGCCCACACTGGTGTCTCTGAAGCCTGCCCTGCCGCAGGCCCCTGGCCACCTCCCCAGGGAGCTAAGTGCCGGCTAAGTGCAGCTGCTCTCGGAACAGCACGAGGCAGAAGGCAACCAGGAGGAGCCGTGCTCCTGTTTGGTGAGATTTTATCATTCGTCAGTGCACGCGTAGCACTGGCAGGCCATGGCTATGTGCTTTTTGACCAAGGCAATAAAGCCGTGCTTGAATTTAAGGCAGATATTATTTCTGGAGGAATTTACTTGAAGGTATGGGGGAACAGACCAGTTTCCCTTATGTTATGCTATATACAGTGGTTCTTACTTTCTTTATTTTTAATATTAAAGGGATATTTGCTAAGAAATATATGAGTGAACAAAGAAGTCAGCATCTGTAGAGTGACTATAGCACTAGATAGCAATTTCTAGTAATTATGTGTCACATAAACTATAATAATATATATACTATTCTCCTGGGGATTTTTTTTTAAATTGAGCTGGTACAGGGCAAAAATATGACTCCTGAATTAATTTTACAACTTGCATATATAAATTCCATGAAATTTTGAGGATCTGAGAAACTCCGTTCTAGAAAGAGTATTGCAGCAGAATGCCCTAAATGGCAAGTTCCTAATGTGGATGGCTTTGTTTACCTGAACTTTTGTAGTGCATTGTTATATTTTGTAATGATCTAAATTCAATGAGTTTGTTGGTATTGTTGCAAAATATCTATAGTGCATAGAGGGATATATGCTTTGATACGTAAGTGTGAGTATTTCAGCTCCAACTGCATATCCAAAACCTTTTAAAAGGAGATCTCAATGAGCCCCATGGGGCAAAATAAATTATTACATGTGGTGAACTCTTAAGTCATAGACCAAGGTCATGGCAGTGAGAATGTATTTCAAAAAGGTTTTATCTGTGCTTGGAAAGTAAATGAAATCTCTCATCATTAACTTTAGAATTACAGTTATAAGAGAGTTTTCACTAGGGGTGAAAGATCAAGTTCATGGCGGACATAATGGAGTCTGAAAAGTTCTTCCTCAGACATAATATGAGCGCATGAAACATTCACCGTTTTCATGGTATTGATAGGGAGTTTATAGCTACTAATGCAGACACTGAAGATCAGAATTACATTCACCATCTAGCTTTAGTCTAGCTTTTTAAATGACAAACTTTTTTAAATGATAGACTTTTTTTTGTAGTATTTTGAATATTACAATATTCAATAATAATATTTTAATAATAAATAATATTTTTTGTCTCTTTCTCTCCTTGTCAGAGCACACAGCTTTCAGAAAGCTGATTGATATCTTCTTTAGTTACTGACAATAATTCTTTGTTGGTGTACAAATTTAATTTAGTAAAGCTGAATGGTATTCAGTCCCTGTTGAATTATTCAAAGCACACTTGCATGTAGTGATATAGAGTCCCTGTTTGTTGACAGTCCACATAAACCAGAAGCAACAAATGTTGGAGGGATATGTCAGAAAAGCCTGAAGTGGGCTGAGTGTGAAACAAGTGGTCATGTAGGTATGAAGTGGGCAAATGTTAGCTCTAGGAGTAGAACAAAGGTTTTTAGAGACCCAGACTGTCATCCTGTTAGGGTAAAGGAATATTTATTTGTTGGCTTATTCAACAGCCTTTTGCATTGTTTCCAGACTTTGAGGGCATGCATTTCTCCGATTGAGCAATGGAAATCTCAAAAATACAGAGCCTGAATTCTGTACCTGCATCGTGGAAATGTTTTGTCAAATATCCCACTCAGTAACAGCACTTTTTTTCTTCACTGCGTTTATGCTGCCCAGTCTATTTGCTTGTAAAAGTGCTGAAATTTGCCAATGATGTGCTGTGTCAAAAAGTAGAATATTAAGGTATCATAGGCAAAAATTCTCTTCATATTTGCATTTGCTGTGATGTGGAGGATACTAAATTTACAAGCAAATTTCAGCTGTTTTGATTTTATTCAGAAGTGTCAGTTTAGCCCTGTGTTCATGCCATTAAACTTCTACACATTTTTTTCAGTGTTCTTTTTCTGTTGGTTTTGTTTTAAATCTTTTTATGTAGCTTAAGAAGAGGTGTTTGTTAAAAGGTGTATTTATTCCCTGATTTACAACTCTAGATAGCAGCTACTTAAGGTTTTGTCAAGTGATACTACAGCTCATTTGAAAATACATAAACTAATTTTAAAGATAGAAGGCTTTACAATGGAAACTAGGGAAGTCATCTCAAATAAGAGAGGCTATTATATTTATTTCTACTTAAGCAAATTACTTTGTTTTCAAATTAACATATTTATAGGGATATTTTTCATATTTTCAATGTGTGTGATATCTTAGAAGTTGTGAGAAGAGGAAACAGGCTGGTTTGGTAGGTTACCTAGAATTCAAGAAATGACAACATTAAAATTACCTATAAAATCTCAGCTCTGACCCATGGATATATTTTGTGCTTCTGTTTTTAAATTGCATGATCATATGTCACTTTCAAAATATCCTATAACATTTTGTCTATAATGTTAATGTCGTGTAATCTCAGAAATACTTACTACACTTTCATTATCCAAATGGTCCAAAATATCTATATTGAGACTGTCGATATAGGTTATATTCTCTAAGGTGTGTATATTTTAATAATTTAGTCAATGGCCTTTCTTATACCTTTTCTCTTCAGCCAACCTTGTGTAGTTGGAAGGTATTTCTCTCTGTAAGTGTAGTCACAAACTTCCATGACCTATTAATGCTAGTACATTCCTGTTCTCTTTAGCACCCATGTCAATGATAGCTGCATAGCCTGATTCTCTGCAGTTTGTGGTCTCCGAAAGTCAGAACAATAGATGTTCTTTTTAAGTACCCAGAAAAATGTGCAATATTGTAAACTGCTGTCCTCAAATCTCTTCTGAAAATGAGTCAGTCTGGGGCCTCTCTGCTTCATGCGACCTGCTGTCATGACCCTGTGAATAACAAATGCCCATCTTGCTACTTTTATTTTTCCAAACCTTCCTGATGCTCCCAGCAGATAATGTTCACAGTAATCATCTTCATCTGCAGATAACAACAAAGTATTTACCACGTACTAACTTCATTCCTTTGCATTAGTTGATTCCCAGCATTTTATATTTCCATTTTTTTAAAATCTGGAAGTTATTTCATTGACGTTAGGTCAGTGTTATGGGTAACAATTTTTCTCCTTTTTAGAGGGTGTAAATTCCAAAAAAGTAGCATCTGCATTAATTCAGATTTATATTTATATAAATATGACATCTAAAAATTTAAAGACACTGTATAACCCGGGTACTTTGCGAATCTGAGAGATCTGAGCCCTCTCTGAGCTATGAGCAGGATTTAGAAATGTACTTTTTGCTTTAGACATCGCTGCTGCCTTAGCAGTATAGTTTGCTGACCATCCTGCCAATCCACCTCCACCCCCTCCAACTCCCAAATTTGTTGTTTTTTTCATGATATAAGCCATTTCATGATATAGCCATTATATAAGCCTCCTATCATGTCTGTCCTCCCATTGCGTAAGCGATAACATTGATTTTAATTCCTCTCCCCTTTTAAATGGCCAGCGAATTCCAGTGTGTTATTTGTCTTCCTTCCTTACTAATGCACAACCACACTGAAATCTGCGGCAGTCTCAGGAGTAGGCAGCACTTCAACCTTTTAGGATTATGTTTTACTCAGGCAGTTCACCCTGTATGCAAACTTATTTTACAGTATCTTGTGAAGTAGATATCTAATTTAGAAACACTTCTAGCAGACTATGTGTGTGGTTTCTTTATCAGCTCTTGTGGGGTGTTTCTGTTGGCTTTGTAAGTGGTGGGGGGCGAGAGAAACTTTTCATATCTGTATTTTTTTTCAAGCTAATGGAGATCTGCCATATAAGCAACTTCTGAGGAGATTTCCTGTCTTTCAGGCTTTCAGCTCCTTCTGAATTGTGTGATGCAAGGCAGAGAAGAAATTCATTTTGTCACGTTATCTCCTTCTGTAGAATATATGTAATAGGCTGAGGCTTTATTATTTGCCATCTCCCTTCTTACAAAACTAGGAAGAAATACCTGATTTTTTTTTTTTGTGCTAATTAAAGCACACCAGCTGCTACCAGCAAAAGAACACCTGTGCTGCTAGGGAGGCTACCTGGAAGCTTGGGTTTGATTCTCTTCTCCTTTACCCTAGTAAAATCAGGTGCAATTCTGTTGAAATTAAAGCAATGGACTGGGTAAGAATCACAAATGAATACTGAGTCCGTGTGGTTTACAGTAGCCTAATTCCAGCAACACTAATTGGTCTTAACTGTTTTTTTCTTTTGCAAAAGTATGCTGGTGCTGTAAAGCATGAAGTGGTTATGTAAATAAGCACAATATTGTATTTTTACCCACTGTATTGTAACACATTAATTTCTATATTTTTACAAATATTATTCAAATAAGTGAAATTGAGCCTCTGACATGAAAAAAAGTGAAGGCAGATAACTGAAGCATTCAGTTATCTGAATAACTGAATTCAGCATAACTGAAGGCACTGAATGCTTCTGAAGACAGAGCTTTATATGTATATTTTATTAACTGATGAGATGCTTAATTACAATATGAGAAACTGGACTTTACTGAGTGGAGTAAATGCGCATTTCTTACATATCCATTCAGAAGCCTGTTTCCTTGAGCCCTTTATATGGAGGTAAGAGCATCCAGAGCCTGAGAGAATTTCATCCAAGGTATTTTTGTGGAAGCTTTCTCCTTCATACATGTAGAAACAAAATTTAAAAGAAATGCATGTCATGCATACAGTCAGCAACAAACTACAGAGCTATACTGTTAAATGTTGTGGAGTGAAAATGAGAGAGGATGTAACAGTTGTATATGCAGCCTATCAAACACATTGTGTGTTCCAGAGTGCTGTTTAGAATGCAGTACTGGGGTAGGATTAATGGTTCTGCAGAGAGATCAGTGTTTGAACTTTATGCCATTTAAAATAATGATCATTAACTCTTTTTGACACAGACTGATCAGGTTGTTGGAGGAGCTCCAAATGTTGTCCAAGATTATGTTGTTAATGTCCTAAATGGTGTTTCATCTCTCTGTTCTGTACCCTTCACCACTGTAGTGTCAAATAAATGGAAGATATTAATTTCCAGATTAGAATTATTAACAGTGAATTTTGTATAAAGACCATTTTTATCTGGTGTTTGTTTTTATACTTAGTTTGCCTGTATGTGACTATGTTGATGTTTCTCTCGGGCTATAATACTAATTTTTCTAGCTATTGAGTTTTGTTAATGGGCTGTGGGGAGCTCTTATTTATTGTTAGAAAACCTGCCTCAATAGCTGTGATTTCCTAATAGATAATGCAAGAGAGCATTAGTTACCAGTGTTGGGATACCTAGGGACATAAATCAATATTCAATGTGAACAGGGGAGTATTTACATGCTGAAGCATTTGCTTATTTGCTGTTGGAAACATGGTGATGCCATATGACTTTAGAAATAAGTTATTATATGCGTGTCCAAGCTGTAACTGCAGTATTTTAAGATGCTGATCCCACAAAAAGCAGACTTTCTTTTACACACTACGAGAAATTGTTCTTAGATCGGTACCTATATTTATATCACATGATTTTTTTATTTTATCTCTAATACGTGGAGTTACTGAGTATTTTATTGCTTTATTGACTCTTTTAGTTGTTTTCTGTGTGTTTTGTGAGACAAGCATTGCACATCCATGTATGGGATGCTGCTTGTTCATAATGGGTATGCTTGCTGAGAAAGTAAGGAGAACTTATTGCAGTTGTTTAAGAAAATCTGCATAGCATCTTTTAATGTTTTAGCAGTGTGATCCTTCTGTTGCCCTAGGAACTGTTCTGCAATTTTTGACTATTCATGTGATCTCACTAGAGCTAGTGAAATGTAGGTTCTTTTCTTCCTTGTCTATCTGTTCAAGTGCGTTAAGAAAGTGTTAGGAAACATTTAGGATTACCTTTGCCACTAAGAAAATAGTGGCAGTGGTGACTGAAAGAAAATGGTATCTGTGGTGTGGGAAACAGGAGAGGAAAAAAAAGATAGGAAATTCTATAGCAAAATCATTCCTTGTAAAGTTTATAATGGGATTTTCAAACTACTTCCACCTGTTTCACTTTTTTCTTTTCTTCTTTTTTTTTTTTTTTCTCCCAAGTGTGGGGAGGGGAGTGTCAGGACTTTGTTCTGTTTGGTACAATATGGCAAATACAATATAATATGGCAAATTATTCAGAGATTTCTGAAAGATCTGTTTAGAATATTTAAAATACCCTGAAATGAAAGAAAAATAAAGCATACAGACTTGCCCTTAGAAAATAGTTAGAATCTTATTTTTGTTCATATGCTGGTTGGACGTACGTGACTGAGAGATAATGCTTGTGGTATCAGACTTGTGTATTTTTAAGGTTTTTGTTTCTTGCAGGTGTAGAGCTCTTGGGTCTTTCTCTTTGCAACGTAAGCAGCAAGCGTGCGCTCAATTCAGGCCTGTGCACCTCTTGGTGTGGAAAGGGCTTTCGACAAGTTACCTGCTTAAAAGCCGCAGTTCAGCCCGAAGTGTCGCATCTCATCTGACTTACGGATGTTGGTTTGGGGAGGGCAGGAATCTGGCAGACTAGAGTATGTGACAAAGTCCAGGCGCTGTCTGGTGGTAGAAGCCCCTGGCATTCAAATAAAACCTCCCTTTCTCTTGTTAGCAGCCTGTCTGCCCCGATGGGCTCAGCCCACTGTAAGCTGCCGTGTTCCTAAGCCCCAAGTGGGGAGTCAGGCACTAGGGTGATGTTGCTGCTGTCAGCATTGTGCTTTAGTGGTAACATTGTTGGCAGCCAAAATCTGTGGTTAAGAAGGACGTGTTTGGATGTTGGAGTTATTTTTTCATGGGGTTTTAAAGATATTATTTGGTCATGTGGAGTTTTGACCTTTCAATAGAGACTGCATTAAATGCACTTGTTTCTTGCATTATTTTACATCTCTTTTCTTTTGTCATGCATTCTTTCCTGGATTATTATTCATTAGCTTCTCCAAAGTGATTAACAGTTTTTAAAAATAGGATCACGTGTATCCTGGTTTTCTGCATGAAAGCAGATCTGGAGAGCAGAGAAGCCCCAAGATCCCTATAGAAATTTGAAGACAATTTTGATACTCTAGTCCACTCAAAAATCTGCTGATACTGTAATGTTTTTTCCCTTGCCAGGACCCTCCTTGCCTGGTGTCATTTCTTGGGCTCTCCTGGGATGAGATTAGTCTAAAACAACAAAGTAGCCAGATGTCTGGTTCTGAGAGTGTCCCAGAGGCCGGGGTATGGTAGGCAACAGTAATCGCTTGGGGCTGAAGATCAAAGATACCTGAGAATTACTTATGGGCACATACTATGTGTCATTCCCATTATTAACAGTCTGAGGAAATTTGTATCCCTAATTAACCCTTTTGTTGGTTACATTTTGTTGCAGGTACAGTCCTGTCTAGTATAACTATTTGTTCTTTTTGGTTCTGCTGCAGAAGTAGACGTCAATGAAAATAAATAATTGTGATATACTCATAGTAGCAGAACTGTGTAACCCATCTTCATCCTTCTGATCATAATCACTTAGAAATGTCAGAATTTAGCTTTTTTTTTTTTTTTTTTTTTTTTTGTGGATACGCTATACTTATGGCCAGTGTTATTCCTATTCAGAATTATGTTAATAATAAGAATAGGTAATTTGTCAGGATAGTGGTTTTAGATCATTGCTTCCTTATCTAAAATGAATTCAGATCTAATCCTAGCAGTAGGATTTCTTCACATCACTGCTTTTCCTCTGCATTGATATTTCTAATAAAATGTTGATTCATATTTTTAATGATTAACCTCTGTTTCTATTATATTCCAAGATAACAGACTTGAGATTGTAAGCGCTAGCTTTGAATGCTTGTAATGCTTTTAAATGGGTAGCTCCTGGGGAAGAGAGAGAAATCTGATTGTAACCTATGACGTATTTTATCCTCTGGATGAAAATATCAAGGTTATGGGTAGAAAGTCTGTTTTACTAAATCATAGTATTGACTATCACTGCAGAGCTGAAGATTCAGAACCGTTTTTCTTAGTTTTTGAGTAAAGAAATGTAGTTATAAGGGACATGACTATATGACTTGTTGTCTATGTTATGACTGCCACAATTTTTTTTTAGCATGAAGTGATCTTATTGTGTGCAAATGCTATGTGTGTCTAGGTGGAAGGACGTGAGCTTCTGGTTATGCCAAAAATGCTCAGAATGTATTGCTTATATTATACATATTTAACAATGCTAAGGGACATTTTTAAGCTAGCAGTGAGTGAGGAAAAGATCCCTGGAGTAATTTAAAGGACTAAATTGATTTATTTGTTTCCGTCCTGACAGTCTCTCTTTAAAACATTCAACTCGAGTAGGAAACCCAGAAGACTGACTTGACTGGAAAAAATTTGTGTTCTTAGATTTTTGCTTTTGACACAGGTATGCCTCCCGTCTGCGTCTCCCAATACAGAGCTGCAGCTTGACTCTCCTCACTCCACTTGTGCACCTCCTCATCAGTCCTGCTCCTCTCAAAGCAGCAGTTGTGGGGAGTGGGAGCAGCATTGAAAGAAGTGTGAGGGTAACACATTCTTTTGATGTTGTTTAGCTTTCTAGGCCCTGTGGCTGTCAGCAGGTGTAGCAGATCTTATTAGCACTATGAACTTCATATTAAAAGGATTGTGAGATATTTAACAAGGTTTTTCCAAACTGCAGATCCTGAAAGTCCAAATCAGGGCATGGTGTAGGTATCTGAAATCTTCTAGAGTGATAGCTTTGTAACCCTCTAGGTTATCCTGGTGTTTTATCTGTAACTCTTGCGACATGAAATATACTCAGGGCAGAGAGCTCTTTAACTGCACCCCCCTTCCCAGTTTTGAGGCGTATGTTGCCAACAAGCTCTTGTGACTGTGCTAACAGCAGAGAATGTCCATGCTCTGCAAATTATTTCCTTGTAAAGCATTTTTTAAAGTGTCAGGATTTTCATGATACATAGTTTTGTTACCAGTATTTAGCAGATAACTGTTAAGAGGCAAAATTTCTGTAGCAGTTGCATTCCAATATATTTAAGTTACACAGTTAGCATTATTTTATATGGTCATTCTCTGACAGACTATTGCTGCATGGTTTGCCAGATATTACACTTTAACCATACATTTAAAATAAAATATGAAATTGCTTGTGAATGTTTCCTTCTTTGAATGTGTTAGATAAATGAAAAATAAGACTAGGAAAATTTTTCTTTGCAAGTGAACAAGTAAAGCTGGATTTGTGTGGTCCACAAAACATGATTTTAGTAAGCTTTTATTAGATATCTGTTGCCCATTATATTTTACCGGAGAGTTGCTGAAAATGCATATTTTAATGAAATTAAAAGCTGTACTAGAACAATTTCTAACACAAATATTTGTATGCCTGGGAACTTGTCCTGGATCTTGTTCCTTGATCAGTAGCGATGTCCTGTTTGACGGGCCTTGTGCCATGATCTGTAGAAGAGCTTTGCTGCGGGATGTTCTCGAGTGTTACAAAACCCCCCAAACAGCAGCAGCAAATGCTGGATGGGTTTTTGTTGGAGGAGGCAGCACAGAAATAACAAAGGCTGTTTTTGCTAGTTTGTTTTTCTGCCTCCTTTGCTCATTGAGAAATCCCCAGGATCCGTGGGGCTGCAAGTTCCATCCGCAAAGCAGCACTTTGTGCTTGAAATTTTGTTTCAAGGTCTGGTTCCCGCTGACTGCAGCAGCACCTCCCTTTAAAACACCTCCCCTTTCAGAAGTTGGAAGGCAGCGGCTCGCTGCTCTGCAAGTAGCGCAGAAAGGTGTGTTCAAATCACAAACAAGGGCAGGCATTGGGTACACTGAACAGCTGTGGAAAAAATGGATGCATGCCTTTTGTAGCAAGGAAATTGGGCACAGGGGCTTGGCGGGAGGCGGCGTGCGCGCTCACTGCGCCTGCCACAGGTTGATAGGCAGGTGATGAGGCAGCTTGGGCGAGGGGCTGCGCAGGAGGGCTGCCTAATATGCTGTCTGCCCTCGGGGCCTGGGGGAGCACAGTTGGATTATTATGTTAATGCAGGAGCCTGCTGCCCTCTCCCCGTCCCAGCTGGGTTCCCCGTTGTTAGGAACTGCTTTGCTCTGACAGTGGAGTAATATACTTCATGATTGAAAGGGCAAAGGGGCTCCCAAGAAAAAAGAGCAGGCCTGCGCAGATATGTAAATGAAGGAGAGGGGGCTGGAGGAGGGTTTTCCTAGAGGTGCAGAGAGGAAATTTATTAGGAAATGAGTAATATGAACCTGCTAATTGAGTTGTTATTTACAAGTCCCATTTTTCTGAGTTGTTTCTTTGTGCATTGCCCCTCCTGATGCTGATGTGCACTGCATTTGAAGTGCTTACCAAAGCAGGCACTTATGTTGATTTATTTTATACCAAGGCGCTATAATACACTAGTACCGGTGTACAATGCTGACAGTGGTGTATTTTTCAGAACTTTGATTACTGTTTCATGCTCTGCCACTATGTTGCTACATTACAGCTTACAGTATTGATATGATCCTTCCACGTGTTGTAGATAAGTATATCAGTCTGAATTGTGTTGATACTTCCGTAAGAGGAGGAGATGGCTACATAGATATAGTGGTTATGATGTTAGAGCAGATGAGATTTGAAATTCACTAAGTGGTGACTGTTTTGTGAGGTTGGTGGATCTTGTTATTTTTGATTTCTTGCAGCGTATAAGTGTTTTTTGATTTTTGTTTGTTTTAAGCTGCACATTTGTTTGCATATCCTAGTTCTGTTCTGTGTTCACATGTTCTGCTATTCTGCATTGCTATTAAGAGGATGCTCCCTCTTGGAATCAAGATTGGATCAATTCTATTGTGCAGAATAGTTAGCACCTCTTGCACTTTTTGTCCTGGTAGTCTTGGATGCATGTTTTACAAAATTTTGTGCTGTTTTTATATCACAGAGCATCTTAAAGTATTTTAAAGTAGCAATGAATTCTGTATCTAGATTGCTTCTGCAAACTTAACTTGGCATGACTGGGCTTAGATGGCATGATAAAATACATTTCTTCCACAGCCCATGCCTCTTCCAGTGCCCAGGATGAATTATAGTCACAGGGTATCCATAGCAGTGAATGTGTTGGAACCTTGTACTGGAGACAGCATTACAGATTTCTTTCTTGAATTCTCTTTGGAGTTCTTTGTTTGAAAACCAGAATGATTTGGCCTTGCCTTTGCAATTTATCAGCAAGGGAAAAAATGTTTTCAAAATGCGGGGAAAGAGACCACAGTACAAAAGAGATGTGTTCCAGTTTGGGGAGGGATTTTGTTTTCTTTCGTTTTTTTTTTTTCTCCATCACCAATTTCCTATTTTTCTCTCATATTTGGCATGCATATTGTTTTTTCAGTAACTAGTAACATGGAAGCTGGCCTACAAAACATGTTCAGCTGGCAATTTTCCATTCTTTTTTCACTATCCTGTGTGTATAACTTAGCCTTTGTGAAAATGTTTCCATATTTCTTTCAGGGAAATCTCTATGTAAATAGTTGTTTCAGGTCAGGTTAACCTGGGTCAGTTTTGCAGTTTGGCAAACAAATCATTTTGACATCTATATCATATTTGCTATAACGTAGGTGCTGCATACCCTCATTTCCCTTGATGGCCTAAGCTCCCTGGCTGCACCACCTTGGCGCATCATGAGTTTAGTAACTGTGCTGCAACTTGGGGGACAGCAGAGCAGGGGCAGAGGCCGTTGTCCACGGGGCATCCGAGCAGTTCAGCTGGAAACAATAAAATGCCAAGATGAAATGGTGAAAAAACTACTTCTGGTTAGACTTAATTAGTTAATTTAAATTACAGTAGCATTTGAGCACCATTTAAATTAATGCAGTTGCATGCATAGAGATTTATTTTTTCCCTCTTGGCAGTGGCTCTAGTGCTAGTCTTGTCCTCATAGTATATTTCTTTTCTCTGTCTCCTTTTCCACCCCTGTTACAATACTGTAGCATCCAGAGCTTTGGCTGGACTTGTAAAAGAGTGCATTTCCAATGCTATACGGTATAGCCTAACCTCAGGCCAAGTTTTAAAAAAGATAAAGCAAAATGTGTTTCTTCATGGCAGACATTTGCCGTAGCTAGCATGGAATGAAAATCTCTGAATCTTTTATCTGTGGCACTTGTGACATAAGCTCCAGAGATCAGGACTCCTGGATCTGTGCAGTGGATCAGTCGATCTTTTATTCTGTAAAGCTGCTGCCTGGGCCAGCCTCCCCATACTCTCATGTTGTTCTTCCCAGCCCTTGGCATTCTGCACTAATAGCGCCGCTGCACCCAGCGGTAGGAGTGACAGGGGCTATAATAACAGTGCCATTAGAGCCGTGTTAAGCAGGTTTGGATGACATAATAGTTAAAATGTCTTGTTCTACCTCTAACTGCCCAGAAAGCAAATATGACAGTGGGATATTTATAGAAAAACAGTGGTGCAGGCACAGTCTTACAGTTAATGCAAAGGGCACCTTTTAAAAAGTGGCCTTGTGCTTTCATTTCACTTCAGCAGGGAAGTAATAGTCCTTGGAGTTGTGGGATGTGTTGTTTAACTAGACCTCTAATCATGTTATGGATGATGTGACTCCAGGAGAATCAGGGGACAAGACCTTTAAGTGTTTTTATCACAGCTTAAGATCTCAGAAAATGTGAACTTAAATAAAAGTATGTTTGGGAGGTTGTTATTGCTGTGTATCCTTTGGAGGATACCTTCTACCGTAGGTTTTTTTTTTTTTTTTTTTTTTAGGAAAAAGTTGCTTTCAGTTATGAAATGTTTGACCAGAAGAGAGCATCAGGTTGGTGCAGTTACTTGTAGACAGTTGTTCGGCTCCTTCTCCTTTATTAAATCCTGTTTGCTCAGGTGCGAGAGAGCATCTGGACTGCAAAGGTAGGAAGCCGTGAGTCACTAACAAACATGAGCTATGAATAAAGTTTGTGGGTAGTTTTCCTGTGAAACATTGGCAACTGGCTACATTCCTCCTTTTTTAGCCCTAATTGTGTTGCACAGTCCAGCTAATGTTCTGGTGTCCATTGTGCTGCTAAGGCACTTTACAGCGCTGGGGCAGAGGGGGAAGAAGTTACTACTTCTTTCCTAGGCACCTGTCCTGGTGCCTAGGAAAATTATGGAAATGAGCCCTTTTGGTGGAAAAAATATATGTGTGTATATACAGGAGCACTGTGTGTATGTCTTCTTGGGTGCTTAGAGCCTCCTGGCATGACAGAGCATTATGAAATTTATGGAGGAGGAGATCAGATGCTAGATCCTGAAGTCTGCAGATATTATGTATCAGATCTCATGCATTCAGTATGAGAGTCTGTGTTGTTACAAGTCTGTCAGCTTTAAATCTCTGCTTGTTGAAATGTTTACACTGGCACTGTGTCGTAACCTTAATATTTACTTTTAGAGACTCTAAGTAGAGGAGGGAAAAGAGAAACCGCCTCTCTCTCTTTATGTCAATTCTCAAGAATGCACTGTAGGTGCTCAGGTGGTTGAGCAAGGCAGGAGCCGGCACTGGAAGGCACTTTTTGTCTTACACACAAGTTTCCTTTTGTGTTCTCTGCTGCTGCTGCTGCTGGGAGGACACAGAGCTGGAAGGTAAATTACAGCTTCGGGGCACCCCTGGGCCTGGAGTGCGGCTCTGCAAGGACTGCCTTGCACAAGGACCAAAAAAGTGAGCCGTTTTTCTTAATCAAGTGAGGATATTGGTGACTGTCTCGTCTGACAGCACTTCTAACTGTCAAAAGGAAGCAGACAATGGCTGTTAGGCGAGGAAATCTGTTTGCCGTAGCCTCCTGTGGGGATAGATGTGAGGTTGCAGGAGGTGTGTGTTGCCTATGCTTGTGTTTCTGCACAGGCCCTTGCTAGGCCCTTCCCGCTGGCAGGGCTTGCAGGCATCGCATGGCTTCAGCACGATGGCCTCGTGGGTGCCCTGTGCGGGTGCAGCTTGGGCGCAGGGCAAAGCGGGCTGAAGCTTAGTGCTGAGCGGCAGCTACATGCTGTGTTTTGTGAAATATCTCTCCTGTACAGGAGGAAATCAAGTCTTGTATTTTTTTTTTCATCTAGAAAATGTTAATTCCAACTTGTTACAGTGGGTTTTCCCTCCAGGCTTAGTATATGTGATCTTTGTGATACTGGTTATGAAGGCTTTTGCTTTTATTCCTTTTCCTAACAGAAGTTAGCTGAAGTAAAATGATCCAGCCATATAGGTCAGTGTCATTTTCCAACTTTTACTCAACATGGTTTCGCTGTTATTAGTCTGTAGATCCCATCAAGTATCAATAGAAGTTTGGAGGCTGGTGCATAAACGTTCATGGTTTTCAGCAGGAAGCACTTGGCTAGGTCGCCGGCCGGCGGGGTCCCAGCTCGTATCTGCCCTGCTTGTGCTAGACCCTGTGTGTGGCTGAAGCGATGCAAACTCGCGCTCGGCTGCAGCAAGCTCCTCCAGCACGGAACAAATCTGCAGTGTGCACAGCTTCACACTCACAGCTCAGCCAGCCTTTCAGAGGACGTTGGTCTCTGCATGACATTCCCTTGCTGAAATGTGTGCAAACAGCATATCAGTTGATATGTGTTCATTTTCTGGTGCCTTTTCAGCATCATTTCCATAAAACTGATGGCTATTGAATACTGTTGAAATAAAGGAATGTTTTCATATCATTCAGCATGGCTCTAGAGGCAGATTGGGAATTAGGTGATATCTTTTTCACAATCAGCAAATATGGTGGACGTCAGGGAATGTGATAGTGGATAAAAATGTAATCCCCTCCGTATATATATATTTTTCTTCTGAGAGACAGGAAAAGGTTATTCAAACAGTACCATTTCACTGCAAAATGAGATTAAATCAGTATTTTTAAGAGACTTTTGAAACAGCTCCTTCTTATGAGATTTCTTTCAAAATTAATTTTTTCTTTGGCCTCCCTATCCCACAAAGTACTACTGTTGCAGGGCCGATCACATATATATCACATGGGGGCAGGTGTATTAAAACTCCTGTTGAATTCGATATGAAATGTATATATGTCGCCAGGGGTCCCTATGCTTCCCAAAGATTATCCTGAAGTGTTAAAAAGGTAGGTATTTTGCCTTTGAGGGGGCCTCTGTGCAGTCAGAGGTTTTGTTGAGAAATTAACAATTCCTCTTTTATTTTTGCTATGCTGTAGCAGGATTTTTATATGCATTTTAACAGTTATTTAAGAGTCCCATATGCTTAGAAAGGAATCTGAATATATATGCCTTTTTTAAAGCTGCATCATAACTAGGTTATTCCATCAATAGAGTAGACTGACTGGGAGTTGCAGTTGGAACAATATGTAAAAATACAGCTTGTAAAAGATTTCCTTTATTAACTGTCATCATCCACAGAATATATGTTCAAATAAACGTTGTGTAATAACTAAATTTGAGATTAATAGGCCCCTTAAGAAACAGCAAAGTCATTCAGGATAGTCAGTGAAAAATAGCCCGTAAGACTGTAACATGCACATATTGTCCTGCTTACATGCTCTCTCTGGTGTCATTCCCATTTATCAATGTCGGCAGGCTCTGTTCTCATTAAAACACTCTTGCACAAAAGCAACTTAATTTTCTTAAGAGAAGAGGACACCTGATTCAATTTAATGCTCAAAACCAGGAATTTGAATATATATATATATATATATATATATTTTCCTGTCTGAACTCAGATGAATAGTTATGAACAGCAACACAGATTAAACCTTATTAGGTGTATTTATATTCTGTTTGCAGGAACAGCTCTGTGGCAAATGGCTTTCTACAGAACTGTAACATCTTATTAATGGAAACAGCAGTTAAGACATGAGCTGTACTAGCACTCGCTTGAGATTTTATTTTTAAATAGATCGAAGGAGTCCTTTAAAGGGACTCTGCCAGTTCATTCAAGCTACTTCTGACATCTTTTTTTCCTCCACTTTTTCTGACTTACATTGATTTAATTGGGGTGACAAAAGTCCCTCTTTTGTTTGGTTCCTGCCCTTACCATCACTTCAATCAGTGTTGTGATCAGTGTTGTGCTCTCTTCCCTCCTTCTATCCTTGTCCCTCCTCCCCACTTTTTTTTTTTTCCTATTTATTTCTTCATCAAAAGGAGACATGTGTCTGTTAAATTCTGTGCTAGTAACCTGGACACTATAAAATGTTACACTACCCCATTCTGTTCTCTCACCTCTCCAGAGCAGCCCTGCAGTAGTTCTGCCAGGATCCTTGTCTTTTCCAGATCTTTATATTCTTGTGGGTTTTTCTCTCTGCTTCACTGTGTCGTGCATTTTAAGTGGAATATTTAGCTTTCCTCTTGGTACCTGGGCTGTATCCTGCCACTGCATGTCTGAAAATGGTGATGCTGAAACTGCTGGTAATTACAGCCTTATGTGACGTCCAAGCTGCTTCGCCTGGAGATGTTTGGTTCCCCTGCCTCAGTGGCTGTGGCCTGGCTGGGCCTCGCTGCAGAGGGGTGGCCAAGGCCCCACATGTCCCAAGGTGCGCGGCGAGTTCTGAGACCTGTCCTGGCACCAGGACTGCCCTGGAGCCCCAGGTGACTGTGCTTGGGAGGAGGGTGGCCTGCCCCAGGGCTGCCAAGTGACACTCAAGTGTCAGACCTTTTAGTGCTGAAACAACTATGATGCCAAAAATACATATATATATTTTCCTTTTTCATGTGGTCCAAGCGTAAAGCTATGAGGTAGTGCTGTCTTTCTGTGCCTCTGCAGTAAAAATAACCACTAGTTCCAGCTGAGTTATATAAAGCCATTTCACTTGAATCTTGTCGGTAATGATAAAATGTCATTGGTTTTGTCTTTTTAATTGTTCATATGAACTGTAGTATTACTGGCCTAGCGGGGGGGAAAAAAAATATTAACAAACCTAGAGCATCCCAACTTTCCAAGACCCAGAAGCTGAATGTGTTCTGTACTTAACTGTCAAAACATTAGCTTGCTTGATTTGCTGATGAATCAGATATACCTGAATGCTGCAGGCACCAGGTACTTGCTGCTGCATTGGGATACATGCCTATGGGAAGCGCTTGGCCCTTTGTGCCTCTGTGTGTGTGTCTGTGTGTGTGTGTGTGTGTTTCTCCTATTTAGACAGAACTTTGTAGCTTTGAGGCCTGTCTGTGATCTTTTTTGCTCTTACTGTTTTGCTGTACACATGTTCCAGGCAGATAAGATAGGAGATGAAAAGGAATGGAGCTTTTCAGTAGGCCCAGGTATGGGAAGAGAAGACTTATTGCCAAGTACAAAATCAGGTTTCACTCAGAGATGGGCTGATTCCTTCTCATATGAAAGCTTTCCACCCTGGCCAATCCTCCCAGGAAAAGCAGAGCAGCAAGAGAATTTCCTCAAGCCTAGTGATGTACTGAGTTGACTGAAATTGTAGCCATTTAATACTGAGTAAATTTGTTGTTTGCTGTATGGCTTATTATTTTAAATTCAAGTGGAGTTATACTCTTCTGTACTAGTGCTGTTAGAGGGCTGACAGTATTTTGGTTGTTCTCTCTGAGTTGATATAAACTTGAATAATTGGTCTAAATAGCACAGGCTGCTTATCTCCACTGCTGCTTTAAAAGGGGTCTGACCTTGCGTTTAAGTACATGGTTATGCATTTATCTTGTGAAAGGCTCTTACCATTGATTTTAGAGAGAACAATCCCTGATTTTAAAAGAAAGTGCAACAGACAGTTTGAAAACACATGCAATTCTGAATTCTAGAATTTTATAATGATATCCAAATGTTTTCACATGTTACTGTTTTATTTAAGGTGACTGCAGGTAGACTGATATCCTTTATAGCAAAAGGAGCAAACATGTAAAAAGTTACACAATAGTGGTGACTAATAAGCCTTTCAAATAGAAAAGGAAATGAAGACACTAGTGTCATGCATCAGCACTAATGTTTGTTTGAAGCATTCCTCTAAGGATTGCAAAGTGCTTTTCAAGCAATGAATTAATTTTGACTATGCGTCATGAGGTGTGTGGGCAATATCATCCCCCTTGGTAGTACAGAGTTGGAAGTGCTGCGTGGTTAAAGTCTACAGGGTCACGCTACTGGGTACCTTTAGTTACAAATTGGAACTGTTGATTCAATTTTCTTTGTTTCATGTTCAACGAGAATCACAAGCATAAGGCCCAGGCTTGTGTGTGTGAGAAATTTAGTTCCATTTTGCAAGAAATGAAAAATCTAAAGAAACCTGCAAATATAGTCAGATGTGTAAATGCTCATTCAGTAAGGCAAAATCATCTGGGTAGCTTCATTTTTGGTCTTTTTGTCTTGTAGTGAGCCTAGAGTCATCTAGTGTGGTCAGTTGCTGACTTCTTGCAGAAAGGGAAGAGGAAAAGGCAAGCTAGTATAACCCAACCAGTTGTGAATGATGACTTTTGCACAAGGCCAGCTGACTATTTGAAACAAAAATATGTCTCTGATTGTTGTTTGTTAGAGCTTGAAAATATAAAGCAGAAACCTGCCTCATGGTTCAGGAAGGAAGGAAGTGAAGAAGTTCGTTTATAGATTGATAATGTCAAGGCAAGAAGAGACCACCAGACCCAGCTAGTTCCTCTCTTTACCACCTTGCCAGATAGAGAAGAGAAATTACAGCATGATTTAAGTGGAAGATTTCATGTCTGCTGTTGAACTTCAAATCAGGGCTGATGGCCACTGGTGTGGCTAAAGCTTCAATGCACAGAGTCCTCCCAGTACATCAGTTCTTCCCAACTATTGCTTTGTTCTTGGTGTATTGTTATAATGACAAGCAAAAAGGCTCAGAGCTGTCTAGCAAGTCCTTCCTCTTGCTTCGTTTGACGTAGTCCAGCAGACTCACCTGCACCGTAAGCAGAGCTTGGCCTGGATCCAGCTGGGATAGCACTGGGTGTTTTTGTAAAATGAAGGTAATTTTTGCATGGTAGAGAGGGAGGAAAGGACTCTTTTTGCTCCCTATCCACTTCATGTGGACTTTACCAGCTTCTTTTCCTGAGGAGGGTGAGAGACATGGTTCTTTATGGCAGACAGAAATATAGCTGTCACTCCACACACAAAATCCACATGAGGAGGAGGGGACCATTAAGTTTTCTCCCAGCCTTCTGGTGCAGAAGTGGAGCCCAGATGCTGCTTGCTTTCAGATCCGCACTGTTGATTTACACTATTTTATATAGGAAAGACTGTTCTGCAAGGAAGGAGGTCTAACGTACACTTGAAAGTCTAAATTCCTCCATGGATTCAGAGGCAGAATCTAATACAGGAGGGCTCTGTGCATTGTCCTCAGTTTGAAGTGAACAAATACATGCAGCCTGTGTAAAAGAATGGCACTTGCTCAACAAATTCAAATTAGGTTTGACTAACTTGATTAGTTATGTGTATGTTTTTTGTTGTTTGTTTGATTTTTATATCAGTGATGATAGTATCTGGAAGAGGGGTGTGTTAACAAAAGACACCTTTGAGGGTGTCTCCTGCATTGAAGTTGATCACATGCCATAGGTTTGTGTGCATGACTGTGATGTTTTCTCTTTTGCCACATGCAAGCATTATCTGTACAGCTTCAAATGCAAGTTTAAAAAATCGTGATGTAATTCACACTTGTTGAAGAATTGTTTTAAGTAGTACTCTCTTGGTTTCAGCTGTGATCTCTGGCAAGAGAAGCTGTTTGGACTTGTGCCGCTTTTTCATGTTCAAAAAAGGAATGCTGATGAGAAAGAGGTGTTAAAATATGTTGCTGTAGTTTACAACTGTCAACTATAATGTTTTATTTAGCTGTATCTATTGAGCCGCTCCCTCCGCAACATGGAGTGCCATATGCCATTGTCTGTGCTAGTGAGCAAGTCAGCAAAGGTTTCCAAATCTGCGCTTGTTTTTGTGTTTGGGCCGCTGAGGAGCTGCGGTCCAGTGCCATCTTTTATTGATAGGGCGAGCAGAGGAGGAATCTAATGAAATTATCAAAGCTTTGAATTAATTATGAACTTGAATAAGAAAGCTAGGCTCTCTGGAGCCAAGGATCTCATTACCCATTCACTCTCATTGCATCCTCTTATGGAGCAGAAGGCAGGTTCAGCTACGGCTCCTACCCTGAATTTGGACTTTATTCAAACTTGCTAAACTCACTAGCATCCACTTGTTATTAATCTGTGGCTGAAAATGTCCAAGGTGATTAATTTGACTCTGCTCTAGATCTTCATGTAGATGGTAGATTTTCCTCCCCCCTTTCCTCTTACCTTTGCCTTGTGGCTTTTCATCATCAGACTGGCTGCCAAACAAGAGTTTCTGTTCTTTCTTGGTAATTGGGGGAAGCTTTTCAAGATTCAAGTTGTAACTTTCTGGAAAATAATGAGTTAATGTTAAGAAATAATACTGCTACCTTGTATTTCCTGGATATTTAGGTAAGCATAAAGGCTTTTAAGGTCATTTCCAAAATTGTTTATTTTCTTATTTTAAAAGACTATGAAGTAAAAAGTAATGATTAGACATTTTTGGCCTTGTAATTTTGCTATTTTTTTGTTGTTGTTCATATTTTAAATTTGCTGGTCAAGTTGCAGAAACGTTAGAATTTGTCAATACTTGTTTATTATGAACAATTAAGTTGTTTTGCTTGCCTTATTGATATCTCTTTAAAAAAAAAAAGCTGTTAAAAACCTATGAAAATGCACTGTTTTAGTTCAGTCAGACTGTATTTATTTTAATCAATAGGTCAATATCCAAAAGCAAATTAGAGCAAAATTAGTGCGACCAAGAGTCTTGTGATTCTCGTTCTTGTAGATATTCCTTTTAAGTCCTCTGGCAAGGATTTTTCCTCTCCCCCTTGCTTTTGCCTGCTTCAGCACATTGTTTATGAATTCATAAACTGGAACCTCTCAGTCTTCATAAGTTACAGACCACTGGCAATTTTTTAAGTCGTGGCTAACTTTGACTACCAGTGTCTGTGTATGTGTATATTTGGAGGCTCTAATAGCTTATTGGGCCAAGGAATGACATTTTATTCCTGTACTACAGCTATTTTACCGTTGCTGATATTTATCTTTTCTCTCTTCAGGCAGCTGCTATATTTAATTCAGCCTTTGGAAGTTTTTTGGTAAGTAATGTGATATTTATACTAAGTAAGTGATTTAATAATATTGTCATTTTAAGCATTGCTGTTCTTATATTGCACTTTTAACATAAATGTTATTGGAATTGTGCAGTTAAGCTGGTTAGAATTTTGAATAATCTTTCAGATTACTTCATTGTTTTGTTATGTGTAGATATTACAGTTTCTTTTCTATTTGTTAAATGCTTGAGAAAAACAATGAATATACTGTCTCTAATCATGGTAAATTAATAATGTGTAAACACATCTTAATTTTCTCCTTAATGGGTTAACAGAATCTATTTTTATGCAGATGCTTCAGACATGGGCGTCAATATATTGATTTTTCTAATAAGGCCCATCAAATGCTCATTATTTTCTATCAAGAGGCCATGGATTTTGAAAAGAAAACATGACCCCGCTGATCAGAGAGTAGATGCTAATTTACTCTGTGACATGTCATTTGTTTAGCATATTTCACTGTCAGTGAAGCTGCTGTGTCTCTGAGGAAGGCACTGAAATAGCTAGAAACAGGGAAACAATCAGTGCAGCTAGAACCATAACTGTTTCTCTAAAAAGCTAAAAAGAATATTTGTGAGTGTGGGTATCTGCAGAGATTCAGAAAACGTGTAAGGAGTTCTTAATGTTTATGAAGAAAGGAAGAATTGTATTGATCGGTTGTTTAGAGAGACATTAATGAATATTAAGGACAAATTAGTTTATGTGTATGCAATCTTCTGAGGGTGCTGCTTTGATTTATTTGGCCAGGCAATAAGTGTAGTGGTATTTTTTATCTTAAAGTTGTGCGTATTTAAAAGTATGTTTTTCCAATTCCAATCTTGTGTCACCAGAAAGAGGACTAATCATGCATTCCTCTTGTATGTTTTCAGTCCTTGGACATAAAAGGAATTAATGGCAAAACAGTGTAAATTAGGAAATTGAGGTCAGAACCACAGGCACAAAGTAATTTTATTATTATTTTAATATCTATTATGATAAGCTAGGAGCTCAGAAACGTAAGGATGTAAATATATACTGCCAAGAGAAAGTTGTGTGCTGTTTATATGTTACACATTGTGGGTTTATAAGTTACACACTATGCTGCTGCTTTTTTGAAAATGTACTTTGAAGTATTCCCCCCTCCTTTATTTAGGAGATGTTTATAAGGTCTTGTGGTTATAGATAAGCATTCACTTGTTAAAAATAGCAGTTCCCAAATGCCTTTTCCTGTTTGTCTCCTAGAGTGTCTTCTTCCAAGGATTAAAAAGTACTTTCTCCCTCAAATTAGAGGATTCCAATGTTGAACTAATGTTTAAGCCTTTGTATGGCCTTGAGGTTGCCCCGCGATGCTCTGCAGGAGCTCTAGATTTGCTGCTGTCCCTGCTTTCCTTTGGGGAGGTTTCCCTGAATACCCAGAGGCCCCAGGTCAGCCGTCATTAGGAGAATCGCTTCTGACTTCAAATAAGAGTGCAGGCCCCAGAGCATCTGACGGCGGTGCTGGATTCCAGTAAAGCTTCATATACGTATTTTAATTTCTAGAACCTAACTGCAGCTCTCTGAAGAAATCCCACTTGAAGGAGCTGGGCTTGTTTCCTTGTTCATATAATACTACTGACACAGACTTGAGTTTCGATCTTTGTTCTATCATTGGAAAGTTTAATTGCTCCTAGGTATGTCTTGTTTCACACTTTGACTGTAGATTCCTTTTTTTGAGGTTAAGGGAGAAGGGAAGTCTGGAGGAGTGAGTGTGATCAAATACAGTTTAGAAATTCCTAAGAAAGATTTTTTTTTGAAAAAATAGTAAAGATCGACTAAAATCAAGCCATGATACCAGCATAGTTTGAAGTTACGATTGTATATGGAAAGTATGTATATAAGACATGAAATAAATCACACATTTATTTAAATTTGTTGTTAAAAACTTTTCAAACAAGATGCTAATAGGATGAGAATGCCACTGCATGGCAGTGGTGGTAGGGTATGGGCTGTAACAGGTAGCTAGAAAGTGGTGTAGGGTCAGCCTGGCCTCTGAGTGAGGGGCTCCTGATTGTCACTCTGGACCTTATTAACTAAGTTTTCCTCAAACAGCTGGAAAAACAAAGAAAATATACACCCTTGTTTGGAATCAAACTTTATTCTCCCGTAAAATGTGAAAATAATTGGCTTGTTTCTGAAAAAAATAATGGGAGTTTCTGGGTGGTTGATATTTTTGGTAATCAGTTTATATCGGTGCCAACACTTGAGAGCGTTGCTAAATAGCATTCATATTTTTCTTACTGCTGTCTGGTGTCTTGTCTGTGCCTCAAACCGAGATGTGTTTATATATCTGTATAAAATATATATTTGTATATATGGGTATATATATCCTAGGGATATATCCTAGGGATCATTTGGAAAGATCAGACTAATGGCAAGGCTAGATATTTTTTTTTTCTTTTTTCCTCTTATTTCTCTGATCCTGCAAAGTGTAGCACGTAGGTGGGTTGTTGCACTTGTGTGCAGCCGCAACAAAGCCAAGAGGACAGTAGGTTGTAGTCTGCTTTCAGTCTATGCCCTGTGGGGCTGATGCCTGTGTGTGATAGTGTAAAACAAGCTGATTTAAAAGGGCTGAATGATGTCAATGTCCTGGGCTTCTTTTTTTTTTTTTTTTTTTTTTTTTTTCTCCTTCAAGAGCAGGAAATGGGCTTTCAGAGCTTAAACTGTGAAACAAAAAGTTGTCTGTAAGAAAGGTCTCAGTTTAATGTTAGGCTGATGCTGAGATGAGTTTACTCAGGTGGTAAAAAGTGCATTTTGGTATACAAAATGTGTAACTGCTGAGTGTATATTGATAAGCAGAAATAGCTTCTATTAAGTAATGTTTTCATGAGAAAGGAGGAAAAAAACCTATCAACCAAATACAAAGTAAAATTCCTGTTAAATTTCCCCAAAACATGTATTGCTGTAAATATGAATGCACAACACGGTATTGTACGTATTTATGCTCAGTTTAACTATGTCTCAGGTGTAATTAAAACATAGTGTTTTAAAGAACTAATTGTTACAGAAAACTGGTTTTGTGTAGCTAGACTGGTAATAACTAACGATAGCTGAATTCAATTTACATAAATTTCAGACCAAGAGAATATTTAGAATCATGCCACAGAGGATTGCTCGGAGTGTGAAGCTTAATAGCAATATCTCCTCCCCCTGTTTAAGCAGTTTGGTTTACAGTAATTGAGGAACATAATAAGCGATTGGAGTTTTTCCTCTTAATGGGGCTTTAATAAAATCTTATAGCGTCTTACTAATACCAGGTGGTTGATTATCAGCAAGGTTGCTACTGTAATGCATGCAAATGCGTGCTAAGATCTGCTGAGTTCAAAAACACCGAGGTGGCTGCTTCCACTTGTAGGTGAGGAGCTTTTGCCACTAAAGGCTAACGAAATGGACTGGGGTGTCAAATGTGTCTGCTGAGGTTCTTAGCGCTGTGTGTATTACTGTGCTTCATGAGCTTTCTGCTGTGCTGCAGCAGAGAAATAACACTTGTAGAAGTCTGAAGCACGGAGCTGTAGGTAGGGTAGCTGTAGGTAGGTTGTTTAGCTGGCTGGCTCGGCTCTGTTGGCTTTAAGATCACCGAGGCTTAGCCTGTGTTTGGGGCCATTCTTGCGATGGAGGGAACTAACTTAAGGCTTTATGGTTTGCAGCCAGGCTGCAATCCGTGTGCATGGCGGAGAAGAGAACCCAAACTGGAGGAGAGAGGATGCCTTCACAAAATGCTGTGCTCTGCTGGGCTGGAATCCTTATCGTCTGATTCCCCTCCTGCCTCTCATTAATCTCCTTTCCACTTGAGACAGTGGGCTGGAAGCTCAGGAGAGTATCCAGCTTGTGATGTGAGTGAATGTTGTCTGATTTCTTGGCAGCTTGGGGTTATGAATAATAGGTTTGAAAGGAGTAGTCGTCAGCCTCCCCTTGAACAAAGAGCTGTGACCAAAATCTGGAGGTCTGTGGTGACAAGAAATTAAGAGGAGCAGAGAGGATCCAGAGGACTCTGCTTTAGTAACCGCTTGCTCTCCTGAAAAAGGAGCAAAGGGCAGCCTAAAATGAAAATGTTGACTGAGACTTCTTATGATGCTATTTTGGATTAATTTAGCTTTCTATATTGAAAGGTGGAATAAAGCATATGCCTAGGATACATAAGCCCCATTCCAGGTGCCCATCAGTTCATTAAATCTCCTTTGTCCAAATTAAGTATATATTTATGTATGACTTTGCTGTGTTACCTGGCCAGCTCTTTCTAAGGGAACAGAGCTGGTTCTTATTACTTAAAAGCTCAGTAGCTTAATTTTTGGAGCAGTCACTTTGCTGATCAAACCAAGGATAGTGTTTTTTAAAAAGTAAATCTAGAAGCGTACATAAAAGTGAGCTTCTCACGCATACGCAACGCTTTCTTGGTTAATGAAAATGTATGGAATTCTTATCTACTCTGTTTTAGCAGGCATAATGATTTACACAGCCTGACAGCACTAGTGCAGCAAGTAAATGCATTAGTCACTGTGTCCATTTTTCTTGCAAATTTGTGACACAGATTTAATTATGGGAATGACCAGCAACTTACAAATCTAATTTTGGTAGGCTGAGCCAACTTTTTATTTTAATAACAATGGATTTTTTAGCAATGATTTCATTACTATTTAAAGAAATCCACCAATATGAAAATAACCAATTGGCTGAATTTATTTTCTCTTAATGGATGCTGAATGGTTTCATTTTATTATTTTAGTATTTTTCAAATCTTAGTTATTTCTAGGGTAAGCTTATCTGGATTAATTACTTTTAGAGCAAAGATTGTAAATATTTTTTTCTGAAACCAGGCCAAGGTTTCTGTGCCCCCTTGTTTCCTCTTTACTGTGTCTGTACAGTATGAAAGGGGCAGAACAGTCTTGAGGGATTCCCCTTTTACCTCACTAGCTGTTTACATGAAGATCTTGCCAAGGTAGTTGGTTCACAACAGCTCCTGAGTTACGGATTCAGTATTATTTGAAGAGTAGCTGCTGCTGCTTTTTGATGTGCCACTGGGCTCTTAGAAGTCATCTCCTTCGCCTCGGTGTAGCAGTACCTTTGTGCTGCTGGATGGGGCTCTTGCTTTAATTCTGGCAGTTCCCTCTGCCCTAAGATCTCCCTGTTAATCAGTGCCTTAGGAAGCCACCCCATCCTCAAAGGATGGGCTTTTGCATGAAGGGAAGGGCATATCTCAGCAGGAGTGATTCTTTGGACAAGCTCTTAGGTACAAAGCAGGAATAGTTTGGATTCCTTGGAATTCAGATCATCTTGGGAGCTACTCATTTTGCTTTACTATAGCTCCCTCAAATTTGTGGCCTGTGTTCAGTTCTCTCTTTATCATTAAGCATCCTCATTTTGATGTTTGCTAGTTTCATTTGTAACCTCAGTGCAGGCATGGGCTTCATCAATTGTTTCCATCTGCCACGTAATGCTTTAAAGTGTGTCAGCTTGTATTCTTACAGCATATTGGTGCTTGCACTTTGTAGCATGCCTACTTCAACATTGAAGTTTGAGTTAGCACCTGTTATTTTGGTGCAAGAAGTGCAAAACAGCAGAGCTCACTGTGCTAGAGACCTGTTAACGTAGCCTTGTTCAGAGTGATGACCTGCCTGCTGTCCTGCCTTTCACAGAGCTACCAGAGAGTATCCTCTAGAAGACGACAGAGTCTCAGTGCTTTTTCAGTTTTCCCTTTAGCTTTTGCTACTAAGCAATTGTTTAATTAACCTTCCTTTGTCTTATGGGATTCAGGCAACCAGTTCTGAAAAAAGTATTTCAGGTTAGCAAGAAATGGAGCATTAAATGTATCTCTCTGTGTTCTCTTTGCAGCCTAAAAGTAATTATTATCTTTTTAGGGAGAAATTCATTTGGATCTTCTGTTTTGTTGCTGCTCTATCATATGGTAATTAACAGTAGGCAGGATTTTTTCCTGCACCTACTTTTTTTCTAGTCAGCAACCCCATCCAGTGCTTTTGCTCGGTGTGGTATTTGGTGACCATTTTATGAGGGAGTACATTGAATTTCCCCTTCTCTCATTATTGCTGGTTTCCTGGATAAACAGATTCTTGAGGAAAGAAAAATCCTCAGCTGAAGGTGTACGTACAGTAGCATTTCTTGAGTTAATAATAATAAAATAATTATTATAATAAATAATAATAATAAAAAACAAGCAGCAAAAGTAAAAGTTGCGGGAGAGATTTTAGAGGCAGAATTGGGCATGTTTGTTGCAAATCAGAAGGATAACCTGAGAGTTCAAGATTGCAAGGAAGAATGAGCAAAGAATTTCAGCAGCTAAAACTGAGCATTCAAAGTGCCTAAAATCTTGTGGTCTGGTGTCCTACTGTGAGCACATACTGTGTGGGAAGCAGAGGTGAGTGAGTGTCCTCAGGCTGACTGTGGTACAATCATCTCTCTTGTCAGTGGAATTGAATGCTGGAGCCTACAAAGAAATCTGGATTCCATCTTAAATGATGCGGAATAATAAAATTGTAACAGTTTTCATCCTTAGTAACTAGCTAGAGAACATCTCCAGGAGGAAAATTGTGTTTTTTATTATTATATGAACAAGCAGTTCCTTGGATTGGTGTGTACCTTGGTGCCTGTATACAGTTTTGGCATAAAATTGGTTGGAGTACTTTTATTGTAATTTGTAAAATCCATGACTGGCCTCTTTGCTGTGAAAATACAGCATTTCTGCCAAAGGGGTATGTTTGTTTCAGGGTATTTTTGGTTTTCTTTTCTGTTGGTTACTGGCTAGGAATTGAAAAATCAATTGAGTTAGGGTGGAATTTGTGTGCAGATTGTAGTGTTGGAAAGATCCTATTACTAGTTTGAGTGTTTTCTTATCTACTGTTTTGTAAAGGGATCTTCTTTCTTTTCTCCAAGACAAAGTCAGCAAGAAAAGATAGTAAAATTAACAGGAAGGAATATCAGTAATTTTCTTAGAAATTAAACTGTCCCACTTGTAGTTACATTGCTGAAACTTGTACCCTGGAACCATATCATATCACTTAAAAGCAGCTTTAAAAATTTTCACATTGAAAAGCAGCCCTGGGAGGTTTCTTTGGAGAAATATTTCTGTTTAAGCAGGTGAAAAATTATGCTCCAAAATTTTGAACTGTTTCTTTGTTTAGAGAAAAAAAAAAAGAGAGAGAGACTAAATTCTCACAGTAGTTTTGGTTCTTTACACTAATTAGTGCATGGAGAAGTTGAGAAGGGAGACAGTATGATTTTTTGCTTTTTATTTTTTTTTCTTTCAGTAGTGGGTTATAGCACTAAAAGAACCACTCTAGGGTGATGGTTGTGTACAAACATGTAATCTTTTGTGCTGGTTCAAGGGTAAATGTTCCCCACAGAAAGATTTGGAGATGGGCAAAATATGTAATTTTCCCCCTCCCTTTTAAAAAAATCATCAGGAAGAAATGAAAATATTTTTGGAATCGACTGCTTATGTTCTCCCAAAGTTTTAAATTCTGTTTGAAACAGAGCAATGATCTTTCCCTCCAGCCTTTCATCTCTTGCATGACAAAAGGGTAAATGGAGAGAACTCACCCCTATAATTTGGAGCAGAAATGTTTAAGCATCTGTGTTCTCCTGCTTCAGCAGCACTTTAGACTGGTGATACTGCAGGAACGAACCGTTTCGGCTCATATATGCTTTTGATCTGCAATGCAATTTGGTCTTTTGAGGAGTCGCCAACAGGGATGCCCTGATGCATAATGGAACCTGGAGCCGCTCTTCCTTCTGCCTCCACCAAGATTGGCTTCAGCAACTAGCAAAGGTTAAATCTTAGAAAGCAGTAGGCACATTTCATGACATCCCCCTACAAATGGCAGTACTAATGCTGAATTGTTGTCTGCTTACCTTCTTTTATTGTAAGTTGACTTTCTTGGGGGGAAGAAAAAAAAAAAAGGTTATTAGGTTTCTTTGCTGTTTCTTTGCCTGGATTTGGATGTTTTTATTTCTGCTGTTTGTTTTGAACAGTGTCTCCCCAGACTGTTAGTCCCCAATCTCATTGGATAAAGAGGGACATTTGACAGTCATTACCATGTGACAAATACTGCGTTAGTGGAGATGCTGAAAGTGAGGCCAAAAATTTTATCCAAGCTTTATCCAGAGAAGGAAATGCCTATCATAAAACTTGAACTTGCTTTGGAAATTTGTATTTATTATTTCCGACCTTTTATTTCTGAAGAGCCATGCTTGTGCTGTTGCAGAGAGGCTATTTTCGTTGTTTTTTCCTTAAGGTCTTCACAGTTTCAAGATAATCCACAGTTATTGTCCTTAATGGATCCAGAATATTCATTCTGGAATGAGATGTGAGCAAATTCAATTCCTTTCCACCTCCCTGGGTCCTCTTTCCTGATACTTCATTCTGCTTTCCTCCTTGCCACTCCTCCTCTGCCCCTCCAAAAAAAAAAAAAAAAAAATTATTCTCCTGAAGCCAAAAGCTTAGGCATAAGTACATTTTTCATTTGTTGCATCTGCTTTTTAAAAGGGTTGTAACATATAATTCCTTTTCTAAAATATTTTTCTAAAGGTACATGAATGTCCTACTAAAGGTAATGTGGAATAAAGGAATATGGTTACATCATGTTGCTTCCCTGCTGCTGGGTGTAAAGTCAAACTAGTTGATCTTCTGACTTTATCAATGAAAAATGGATTATGTCATACAAAATAGGGCCATGCTGACAGCACAGTATGTGAGCTCTGGCAGGGCTAAGCATTTGACAGGACTATTTTATTTCTCAGTAAAAATAATGCTTTATTTGTATCTAAGTGTAGTGCCCATGGCATGTCAAATAGAAATAATTTTATACCTTAATATATAATAAAGAAACTTCTTTATACCTTAATAGCTTTATACCCTTGATATACTTTAAGATGGAATTGTTCCTTTATTGATTAACTGTGCCTCATACTGTTTGGGAAGCTCAACAGTGACCATCTTCCCTGGATGTCTTTCTCCTTCGAGGCTCTACCTTGGCAGAGGCCGTGCATCCATGGATGACTGGCAATAGCTTTTGTGCCCAGGATGAGCCCACTGACTGCAGCTGCATGTGGTATCACTCCCACTGCTTGTTCTCCACGTACCCCTTTGCACTGCTGGGTGATGTGGGCGCTGGCACTGGCACCCCCTCGAGCAGTGCAAGTCATTGGAGCTTCTTCCTCCCGGTGCATGTGAGAGGCATGTGCTGGTGGCCTGAAAACCCACACCCTGGTGCACCTCATTGCTTGCCTGTGGGCTCATTTATTTCCCACGGTTTTGCTCCTGTATGGAAAATTGATGTTAACTATTTGAAGGAGAAATATGTTATATAGGATTAGATGAGTAATGTGAAAACCAGAGTTTTTTTAAAAACCCAAACTTTGTAATAAAATGGGATGTCAAATATATGAGCATGTCTTTCAAGAAATGATCAAAAACATGTGAAAAGTTTCATATCCTTTTTAAAGTCAAATAATTATCCCCCATCATATAATTTTTTGTTAGATGGACAGTATGAAGATGAAAGAAGATTTTATAGATAACATTGCACTTCACAGCTGACTGAAGCGTGTGTTAGAAATGCAGATGAAGTGTACTGACTAAAGACTATATAAATTTGAAGTGAAAATGCAAGTGGTCTGCTTGCAGTGCCCTGCACGTGTGAGGTTTCAGATAGTTAAATTATTAATTTTATTATGTGAGATAGTTCAGCAGTTAGAGGAGAGTTGCCTTTTGTATTTAAGGTTTTTTTTCCTTGTAACATCTTTAACTGTACTTGATGAGGGAGTGTGTGTGCAGCTGGTTACGTGCATAGTGTACGCCTATTTGCAGGTTATTTGCAGCATGTGTTTTACAGGAATTTGTGCTCTAAACACAATGGTGCTTAAATAGAATTTCTATAAACCAAGGAGGCTGAATGTCAGTAATGTTGCTGCACAAAGCTACAGACGGTGGGAAATTTTATTGGGGCCAATTCTTTTAAACACTTCAGTGAAAATGGTAAAAGATGTTAATTTACTTCTTCACAGTATGTTGTAGGTTTGGTGTGGACTATTGCTTAGTCTGCTCAGTCAGTTAATAAAATACAAGCATGTTTGTTGCTTTTTTTTTATTTATTTATTTTGACTCCCTCTTCTTAACAATGAGAACATGGGCCTCCCAGTAGAATTGGCCCTGGTGCCTGGCACCCCAAGTATTTTGCCTTTCAATTCCAAAATCTAGCTGATTGGTTTATGTATTCAAGTCAGAGAACTAAAATACGATTTCATCATTAATACCTCGTTTTGTTTAGGCCCCAAAGCAAAGTACTAATGGGGACTTGTCCTCCCCTCGTTCATAAACACCTGTCAAAATCGGATGTGTTACTCTGAAGGCGTTTGGAAAAATAACTTATTAGAGTCCTACTGCCTCAAGTCGTGGCATGTTTATTGCACCAGAAATGCCTGCAAAGCATCATGCTGGTTTCTTTTATTTTTCAGTCTGATCTTTTAACTCTCCAAATTAAAATTGTTATGCTAATTCAGACAGCAGCATAGCTATAGTGCTAACTGAACTTGTGTTAACATCTCAAACCGATGTTGTAATATATGGAACATTATGCCATCTTTTATATAAAGTTTGTTTTATTTGTTGTTGATGTTATTTTCACATTCCTTTAAATCTCTACAGCCTTTCCCAAATAATTATGGTGCTTGCTTGTAAGAATAGAAAAGGCCATAGTTTATCACTGACAGGAAACCACTACAATCTTATGATAAATCTGTTTCATAAATCTGTTCAAGCAGCCTAAAGTAGTGAGTTCTGGATTAGTCTTCTCTGCATATGTTTTGCTGCAGTGGTAGTCACTGTCTCTTCACACAGACTGTCCACATAAGCGGTGTGTATAGTTGGCACGTGCATTTCTTAAAGCCCTGTCAGAGCAGAAACAAGGAGCGCTGAGCAGAAGGGCATCTGAGGAGGCAGAGCAGAGGTTGGCACTAGGGAACCGTGTGGGGCAGGAGGGCTGTGGGCAGCAGTAGGTCTCACTTAGGACATACTAGAGAAGCAGCAGGACAAGCAGTTGGCAGCCTGTGGGGCGGGAGCTCTCAGGCAGAGGTGGCTTTGGGATGGGAGGGAGGAAGAAGGGCAACTTGTGCATTGGGACAGACTGGGGCTACCCGGAGGCATCCCTGTCCATTATTTCTGTTATTACCGGAGGAGGATGCACGTGCCACCGCTGTCCCTTCTGCTCCCTGGGTGCACGGCTGGCGTGTGTCGTCCATCCAGGGCTGTTCAGCCTCCTGCACTTGCTCCTTTCCATCAGAAACACCAGAGCCTGTGCATGAGGGGTCCTTTGAGAGCTCGCGCTAACGGAGTGTGTTGAGGCTGCGACAGGAACAGAGCACTTCAGGGTGCTAACATGCAGTGGGAACTGCTGCAGTGATAGACTTTTGAATTAGATTTTGCAGGCTGATTCTGTTACACGTCTCAATAGGAAAATAATTGTTTTATGGAACTGTGTGATAAAGTTCTTGAGTGGAACTCATAGGGACTTTTTATTGCTAATCAGGCAGTAATCTTGTAAAGCCTTTGGACACTATCCTTCAGTGGTTTGTATATGGATTACTTTAAATCATGGTGAAGAGCTTATCAGCTGAAGAGCTAAGATACTGAGCTATGTCTCATTCCTGTAGTTAAGACTCCTCAAATCTCTTAAGTTTATTGCCTGAATTGTTTTTAAAATGGAGATAGGACAAATATTTTGAGGTGCTTTTCTGGTATTGCAAGTACAGCAGTAGCTCCCACAGTGTTTAAGCTTTGTAGTAGAGCACCAGTCCTTCTGCTACTCAGGATCTGCGACGCACGCTGAATTGTGGGGTCACAAAAGTGAGGGGTTTAAAAGTGCATGGACAGAAAAGATAACGCAAGAATTAGGGCTGGCTTTTAAAAGATAATTTTCTTTTCCTGAAATTGTTCCTCATTGCTTTCGAGTAATTGTATTTCCATCCAGGGACAAGCATATGAACAATGGTTAAGTTAAATTAGAAAGAAGTACTATTATTCCAGCACAGAAGTGTCCATAGCTGGAGTTGCTCTAGATTAGCTGTTGAACAAATGCCTGAATTTAATCTTTATTGCACTAACAAGACAAATATCTCCAAAGATTATATGCTTTCTGTGCTTCCCACTGGCATGTGCAAAAGGGTGTTTTCCACTGAGATCTAGTGTTTGTGCACATAACTGACTGTTCTGTGTGCAGAAGTGTTGGATTTTCACTTATACGT
Organism: Tinamus guttatus; assembly: GCF_059628265.1. NCBI lineage: Eukaryota > Metazoa > Chordata > Aves > Tinamiformes > Tinamidae > Tinamus > Tinamus guttatus. Next base: position 4,548,462 of record NW_028288781.1, on the reverse strand, counting down.
ATAAATATTTGAGTCAAGCAAATAGCTCTATCTACTTAGGCTGTAATCTCGTGCTGTATATGTGTTTACAGCAGCATCCTGCGTAGCCGGCACTGCTCTGCATTGCTGACTCCCCATCCCGCTTCCTGATGTGCTCTCGTAAACACCCCTGTGCGTGAATAAATGATAAGAATGGGGAGAGAAGAAACCTTTTCAGTATAATTCTCATGACAGTATCTTTTTAGAAGCTGGGATTTTTATTAGAAACACTCCGAGATTTTATTGTGTAAATTACAGGAAAAACATTTCTGAAGTCCTTACGAAAGAACCATTCTTTTCTCCTGCATCATGATAAATGTAGCAATTGTGTGTGTATACTAGAGTAGATCATATTGAACATCCCCTGAGCTCCGTTTGCAGACAAGTCCTATCTCCACCGTGACAAAATTCCCATAAGAGTTTAAATTATTAATGCCCTGGAATCTGCGGGGTTCAGCAGATATGTTCAGTGTTATTGATGGCAAACTTTATCCCTTTTATTTCTAAGACATATAATGAAATAGGGAGTCCCTTGAATAACTGCATTTCGTGTTTAGGCTAATTTTGTAGAGGCCAGTGGGCTTTCCCTTAATGTGTGTAAATACAATTTTTCTCTTTTATAGCAGCCTGCATGGTTGATGGCAATGAGACTGATTTGGCACTAATTTATGAATCCTTCCAGCATTCTCTGTATGCTGCACCCTATGAGGGCAAGATGCTCTAATTACACTTACTCTATATAATGAGAGCTTTTAATGACAATTACTGATTGTAGTTACGGATGTTTAGGGACCTTTTTTTCTTGCTTAAGAAGATGTATTGACTTTCGCAAGAGAAGACTTTATCGTCACTTTAGGCAATCTCTCTCCTCCCCCATTCCCCCCAGTCTTTGCAACTGATGGGCTGATTGGGAAACTGCTAAATTGTAGCCACAGAGAATTATTGTTCAGTTAATTTAAGGTTTAGAGCCATCATTTTTCTCTGTTTTTTATTTCTGAAATCAAATCTGCTCATCCACACATTCTCTTTCATAACAATTTAATATTTAGAGTAATGTTATACAAGTTGCATTTGTTTTATATAACAAGATAAAACCCCACTTCACACTAAATATGTTACTGTCATGTTAAGCAAAATGTTTGCAAAAGCTTCATTTTTCTTTTAATGTACTGATATAAATGATATTTTAATATGAGACTGCCAATTTTAAACAGGATTAGATTTAATCTTTGTTCTAATTTTTCAATTAGATTAATTATAGGGGGAAACCCCGAGTCTCCTTCCAGTCCAGATTGCAAAATGCCTTACATAGGTCCTGCTCATCTTTTTTTTTTTTTTTGTTTTCTTCTTTGATAAATCCATAAGCGTACTTCTTATTGACTGTTATCTTTAAATATAAATACACATTTGAACAGCTTCCAGTTTAGCTGTCACTTGAGGAAGTGAGCTGTGAGTACTTGAAAGATCAGCTTGACCCTTTGAGGAAGGGATGGCTGAAAAAATGGTTTTCCTTTCACTTATTAATTGAGGGAGAGAATTAAAGTTTTGCGGGCTGGAAGTCCTGCACTGATGGAGAGAGTGTAGCCACTTTGCAGTTCCAGGGAAGCAAAAGGAGAAATTGCGAACTCCGCATCCTTCACGGCGCTGTTTGTGGTGTTCATTCCCACACGTGCCCAGCAGCTTGGCATCCCTTCTGCTGCACTAACCTACCTAGCAGTGGGGCTGGGCCATTGGCTGGAAGACAGACCTGGTCTAGGTTTTAGAGTAATCTTTTTTCAGGGTTATTGCAATGTTCTGATGTTTTATTGTTTTTTAAATCCTGACTGTGTCTATGGCCTGGCTCTTCATACAGCCAGCTCAGGTGAGGGGGTGGTATTTGGTAGGTGGGAGCAGGAATTCGAGGTCAGAGGAGGGAGAACAGTGGCAACTTCTGAAACTCATTTCCTGTTGAAGATAATTCTTGGGGAATCGCAACATCGGAAAACTCTTGTGTGTAATGCTTTATCTGTATGGCACACAGGCCTCAAAGCTTTAAATCAGATCTCAGTATTTTACTATTTATGTATCCTTCCCAGGGATCTTTGGATCTTCCTGAAAGCTCTTTCTTATAAGGATGTAGACTAGTAATCTGAAAACAAGTCTGAAAGGGTTGGGTATGTAAAGTAGACAGAGTTTTACTCCATAACTAGAGAGAGACAGCTCTGAATAAATGACAACTTGAGTTAATAAAAACACCTACTTGAGGTGATATCTTGGATGTCTCATGTCCTCTCTAATGTGCTGTTGAGCCTTTCACCTGTAGCTGTGGTGCAATTAACGGTTGTTTCTGGGTAATGAAGATAAGGTAGCCTTTTCTGGAAACAAGTTGGTGAGTGGGTTTGAGGTTACATCCTTTTCACAAGCTTATCAGTATAACTGCAGGCTGTCTGGGTCAGAGGATGATGGTTTGCATGGAACCTGCCACAGTGAGATCTTCCTGTGAGGCCCCACAGAAGAATTAGAGTGGTGCAACTTTTATTTCCTACAGCTTGGAACAAGGGTGCACATGCATTGGCTAGGCGAAGGCTGTTCCACGTAATGCTTCACAAAAAGTTTCTGCAGTAAGTCTAGCTAGAACCACTTTACTGTGAGATCATTAGGAGTGCATCAATTTCAGAAGGTTATTGAATAAATAAATAATAAACTCAACTTTTTAAAAGAAATGTCATGATTTGAGAGCTAGCCTTCCCTGGGGGCAGGGAAATTGGTTCCAAAATGCTTCCCAAGCAGCATTTGGGAGCTCTATGTGTTTCAGTGATGACATCCCTGCTGTTCACAGTTCATTGCTGATGCCTGGCAAGACTGAAGAACACTAACCTTCCTACTTGCTTTTTCAAAGCAGTAGAGCAAGCAAATGTGCTTCAAATGCTGCTCGTGTGGAATTGTACTACCTACTTCAAATAAGGGATAGTTTGTCCTAAATGCATTTACCAGTACACTTCTATTTACCTATTTTTGAGGGGTCTTTTCGGTGGAGGGAGACATGGGCTGCAGATGCTCACGAGGACAAATAATCCTATCGAGGCAGTGTCATTGTGTTTTTTACAGCCAAGTCTGCTCAGTGCTCTGAAAAGGAAAGTGGGAAGCCCAGCAAAATGGGTTTGTTCTTCTTGATCTGAGGTGCAATTCCATAATGACTTCTCTGGTGACAAAGAGTTTCAGAGGTGACAACTCTGCCTTCCCCTCCCCATTCATTGCATAGGAGTGCCAAGGCATTCGTTTCTTGGGCCTTGTTTTAAAACAACTCAGTGAAATTATGAGATTAAAAACAAAAATCTGTTTTTTTATTTCTCACATGGATCATGTATGCAATCCATGAATGAAATGTCTCATGAACATGCCTAAAGAAGAGGAATTGTAAACTGTGGACAGGAAAGGAGCTGAGGAGGAGAATGTTTTAGTCACCCTTCATAGAGGAGTCTCTGAAGTGGAGCTGTGTCCTTTTTTAACTTGAAAGATAGTGAATTTTTGCCCATTTAAAATAAATGGAAAAAAAAGCTGTTCTTAAGTAGAAGTGATGTAGGGATTTTTTTTTTCTTTGAAAACAGGTTAGAATGAGAAGTTATTTATTAATTTGCTGGCCAAATTTTTCATAATGTATTTTGAAGTTTACCTTGTCAAGTATTGAAGAGCTCCAAGATGTAGCTGGGGAAAAGTTAAACAAACAAACATCATCAAAAAAAAAAAAAAAGAACCCATTTCATACTACGGTCTAATTTGAGATCTAAGTGTGCTTAGGAAAGTGATGATACTGTATGCCCATAAACTCTTACCTAGTCATTTGGATAGGGTCTTTCTCACAGCTATGCTTTGTGCTCCCTGGGTCGGATGGCATAGCATGTGTGCTGTATTCCTGCTTTGTGTAACTGAGATGAACTTCATCCCAGCTGGTTTCTCTGGCTGCTTTTTCTTGAGTGGAACATCTGTAGCCTTAAGATGAAATCACTTTTTGTGAAGAATTTAGACATTGAAGAGTACCAAGTAGGGATATAAATGGGATATAAATACAAATAACACTCTCTGTGTTGTCAGTGTTGCTTTTTTATTTCCTTCTTCTTTCAAGTTCCTCCTGTTGCAACTTTGAATACCTGTGAGATGGGGAGATGCCCTCTGTGACACATTTTAATAGGGAAGTTAAGGCTTAGTAATGCTGAAATGCTTCTATGGAGCATATCTGTTACAGAAAAGGATTCAGAAAAGAAAATAGAGTGCATAAATCAGAGCCTGAACTCTTGACTTTTTTTTTCTCCTTCAGAGAGATGAGGAGAGAGGTGCCTCAGCAGAGTGTGGGCAGTGCTGCTCTGGCGGGCATCTCGTACTGTTCATTATGTGCCACTTGTTGAGGCAGAGCAGGGGAATCTTCAAGCCTTCCTAATTTGCAGACAGATCTTCCTGTCCCCTCTAAAGATGAATGAAGAAATGCTCTTTGCTGTACCTCGCATTAATACAAACTGTGACATAGCACACAAACACGATCTGTTGTTTCCCTTGTAATAACCAGACCTTACCAATACCAGCTTTTTGCTTCCTAGCGCACAAGCAGTTGGTGCAAAAATATTGTTGAGTCCAAAACAAAACCCTCATCTATTTTAATACCTCTTGACTTTTAGTCCCAAAGTAGAGGATTAATATATGTATTGTAAGCCAGGTTATAAACTCTTTGGGGAGAAACCACCAGCCAAGTTAGGATACCTAAAGATCTATGCACATTGGGTAGCTACGCATTTAGCACTGCTGTAAAACAAGACATGCATGGAACTCAGTTCTAGTGCTGAGGGTCCCTCTGTCAATTTGTAGACAAGCACTTGTATCCTCAGTCCTTTATTTATTTATTTATTTATTTTACACTTTTTTCCTTCTCTGTTGATATATGAAAGTTGCACACAGATGAAATAAGAAATTGATTAGCTGGCAGGCAATATTGAAAAATCAGTGAAACCAGCTACTTTGGCCTTGTGACAAGTAAACCGAGCAAAAAGGAGAGGTGATCGCCAGTCTGTCCCAGTCAGAGTAGTCTAATGGTTTGTCTGTAAGCCATAAAAAATATTTTGTCTATTCTAAACATATTTTAAAATAATCTCTTGATGCTTTTGGTGCAAAAAGCAGAATGTATTTTTCACTGTATGATTAACTAAATTGAGCTCATGCCATTTCTTTTTAACCTTTCCCAATAATAAATCCTTCCTGCCACTTGATTATACAGGTAATAGTTAAAATAAGAAGAAAAGGGTGTTTTAAAATGGTGGAAGAGAAAAGCATTTAGGAAAATCTATTAATCCATTCTTTTAATTAAAATTCAATTGCTTTTGTTCCCTCCATATGGAATTAAGGCAACATTTTAGAGAATACAGTATTTGAATATACCATTTCACTGAGGAAGGACAAAGTCATTTTGCCAGGGCAAAGGGCAGGCTCATCAATTTGTATTCACTCAGAGTGACATATATTGCTTAAAGAAGATTTGATCAAACGTTTTTAATGTACTTTGTTGAAGAAGTTGAAAGAAGTGCTGCTATAATTGTCTGCACTATATTGACATAAGAAGGACAGATGGCTACTAGAGAACTTTTTGCATTTTTCCCTTCAAAAGACTGCAAGTGTATGATCAGTGAAATCCTGCTTTTTGGTGGGATTGCATTGATGTCAGTAGGGCAAGCGCACATCCATCCAGCAGCAGAATTTTTCCCAATCTAGCTGCTCTAGCGTAAAACTAATTGATGCAATAATTCAAGTATTGGGGTTTGGGGTTTGCATGGTGCTTTTTTTTTTTTTTTTTTAGAAAAAAAATGAAAAGTTGTTAGTGTCCTTAATTTTGAACTTGAGCATTTCCCAAGATGGGGATAAACAAATGAAATATTCGGTTGGCTCTATTTTATGTATATTGTTGACCATAGATGATCACATAGCTCCAGTAACATAACACACTTTTTACTATGTCATTTCACAATGTCTTTTATGAAAACAATGGCAGTGCATATTTTTGTGTTATCTTTGCCATTGACTGTCAGGTTAGCTCTTCAGGCAGACTGAGCAATAGTATGGCATCTTATGTTTATATTAATAAAATTCATTTTCCTAAATTTTCTACTCTTCCTTATATCAGTGAATACCTTTGCATTTACTGTGAGTTTGTCCTGGTCATCTGAAATTCTGCAACATTCTGTTATCCCTGGAAATCTTTCCCTGTTGAATAGCTTATTATTCCACTGGATATCAGATTTTGTTCAACCCGTCTTCCTTTTCCAGAGGAATAAATATCGCATTGGAAGAAAAATTGATACGTTTTTCTAGCAGATCTCTAGTAGTGAAGTGCATAATTTGGCAAGAGCTCGGGGCTATTCTCCAAGCTGCTGGACATCTTACATCCCTCAGCCACCAGCAGTACATCTTAATTCATTACAAAATAGTGAAAGAGTAGCCTGGAAGTGTTCAGCCAGAAAGAGAGCAGCATCCGTTCCAGTCTGGGCTGTCTGTCTAAGCAGCAGATCCCGTAGTGCAGCAGCGGGTCTGCAGAAAGCACCCGATTACTGACAGAAGTGGCGTGTCTCAGATAATATTTGCTGTGACCAAGTGGTCCTGAAAGTTGTACCTGCTCCACTGAGGCTTATACAGCACATGTATTTATTCCTAGATTCTTTGCAGGAGTTATTCAGGGGGTAACTTAAATAAAAAGGGGGTTTTGTGCCACTTTGATCTTTTAGCTTGTTTTCTTAAATCACCATTCCTTCGTAGCTCTTGTCTCCTAATTGATAGAGCTTTCTGTTGGATGCGTTAGCCTTCAAGGGCTTGCTTAGATTAATTACTGTGTACTTCTTAATTATCTTTTTAATTTCTAAACCTCCCTTAGTTTATCCAAGATAAAATGTTTGCAGATATACTCTTGTGATTGCTTGATTGTATTATGAGTCAGAGTAGAAACAAAGAATATATTCTTCTGATGAAAATGAATTTATACCTGGATCATTGAAAGTGTATTGTGGCAAGTGTAAGAGTAGCTGTACTGTCTCTCACCGAAGGTATCTGGGCAAGTGTGCTTTCCCAAATGGCGGCCAGAAGCAGGTACGTAAAGAACGCTATAAAGATAGGGAATATATATGTGGCACTTTTCCCTAACATCCTCGCATTCTGCAATTCTTTAAAATATTTCCCAAGATAATTATAGCTTCTGTGTGTTTAGTGAACTTCAACATTTTTTTTTTCTGCTATGAATTTGTCCTGTGTTATTTTCAACCCCTGTACAAGCACCAGCTGTAAGGAAGCAACAACTTTAAGCGAGGCCTGAAGTGGGTGTTCTTCCAGTAGGCTTGAGGAGGAGGTCCTGCCATTTCTCTGTATGTTGACTGTGCTTACTAGCTCTTACTTTGGGGATTTTATTGGAATAGTATGTTGTGTTCTCAGTGGTGCATACATCGAATGAAAACCAGACAGTCCTTTGAATGTCAGTCTTCCAAAATTGAAAATAATACCTGGAGGCTTATGGTGTTGCTTTAGCACCCAGGCTGAGAGAGGCATAGGGAAGAGCCACTTTTCTTTGCCTCTCGGCCAGGCCCGTCCCTCAGTGATGAGATTGGTCGCTTCAAAAGACTTGCCCAAGGTCTGGGCTGGGAAATGATGAGCAGTGTGGAGCTGTTCTGGCAAACCCTTGTACGTACCATCTCTCCTTGCCCTGCTCTTCTTTATGTTTTGGTTTAGACCATTTATTTGGAAAAGCAAGCTTGGATCTAGTTTTAGGTATTATTAAAAAAAAAAACAAAGAAACCTATAATTATCATACTTTCTAATATTTGATAGAAAGGGAATGAGCAAAACAGAGCAACTTAGAAACCCCAAATTGAAGTGTCCTATACCTCATACCATACTTGCTAGCTCTAACTAACTTAGGTTAGTTATTGTAAAAAGATACACCTTTCAGTTCAGTGCTTGTAAATTGCTTGTATACTCGCAAGTTAGTACTTTATGAAAGTACTGGTGGCATGATCTTGAACTTGGCCATGTTAGCAACGAACTTTGAATTACATGTTTGGGAGAACAGGACTGGGAACCAAGGCATGAGTTTCTTGGAGGTGGAATGGAAAAAAAAATAAAGTAGCAGAGAGCATTTGTAGATGCTTTGATACTGATTACAGGCTGCTGTCTTTAATCTCCCTGATGGAAGGTGATTTAGATCTCCCTGTCATAGTCATCTGCAGAACTCAGGGTGACTAAACTGATGTGCTCATTTGTCTCGAGTTGCTGTTCTCCTCTGGTCAGAGTGTGTAATCACTCTGGTACATCTTGTGCAGTAGTCCTTGCAAGAGGCAGAGGAGCTTCACTTGCAGTCTGGTTACTATTTCTTGTGTGTGTATGCAGTGTGTAACTATATGTATACTTATATATTATATACTTAATTATATACTTAGAGTATAGTACTTAATTATTAGCATAGTTACTTAATTACTTTCATCATTTCATTGGTTATTGCCCTCTGCATTTGTAAGTGGTTTATCATCAGGTCAACTTTGAAAGAGAAATATTTGCAGCAGCCCTTCATAGCCAGGGCTAATGAGCTGCCTTTAATCCAAATATCTAAACTGGCCTAGGTGTTTCTAAAACAGAGATACCTGACTTAATAAGATGAGCACTTTACTGCTCGTTTTATTTTGCTTTGAATATATCTCTTTTGGTAATTTCAGCTATATATTTTGATTTTGCATAGAAAGCTTCTGTGCAAAGCAGAGTATCTTTCAATAATCAAAAGCATGTAATTTCAACTAGACTTTCAATTAAAAGTTACAAGATACCTTGCATACCCTTGCAGAAATGCCTGTGTGTACACCTTGACAGTTTTATCTCATAAGCTTGTAAAAAAAAGCAACCCGTCTACTTTTTATTTTCTTCTCAGTATTGATAGAAGAGGGAAATGCAGATGTAATAAAGAATAACTAAACAGGCCTTAGAATCTCACTGCACAACTAACATCAAAGTGAGATGGGCTGCCACCTGTTAGCAGGGTATGAAAGGTTAGCAAGCCAGCATTGTTCTCTGCTAAATTACTTTGCTCTTTTAAAACAAAGTAAATTAACCAGGTGACAAGGTGTTATTACAACAGCTAGATCCTCTTTTAATTACATTACTCCTGACAGGTTCTGCTTACAGTTGTTGGAATGGAAATGCCTTGCAATTTCATGCTCATTTAGACTTTCCTAGACAATATAAGCCAGCTGAGATTATAGATTTCTTTCATCTAACAATGACTGAAAAATAAACTGTGTTTATTGTTGCTGATCCTTTTAGTGAATGCTCAGTATTCACTTATGTAGTTATGCTGATAAGATTTTGAGCATCAAGGTCACAAAACAGACAGAGGAGCTGCTTAAATAATTGTGTGATCTGTAGGGGAGAAAAAGGAGGATGACTTTTAGAAAATACCTCATGTCAACATAAACTTTTATCTAAGCAGTCTAAACAAATACAAATCTTTTTATCGATGTGTTTCACTTGCAGTGTCATTGTATAAGGGCAATTTTCATGTTAGAGCTTGAAAGCCTGAATGGGTGTAAATAGGGATTAATTACCTTAATTACATTTGTTTAAAAGATATTTAGAGATGAAATAATCATATATGCATGTAGGAATTTAGATGCAGTGCAGCTAGTCCCTGTGCAACGAACTCCCAGTGCGCAGACAGGGTGAGAGCTGGGCCGCTGCGTAGCCCAAGCATCGTGGTCGCGCTGAGGCTTTGAAGGGCCACAACTCTGAGCAGCCGGAGGCCGTTTTCTGGCAAGTGAGCAGGACTAAAATCTCAAGTTTTTGTTGGCTCCCACACACATGGAGACACTCAGAGCTGAGAGGGATTTGGCTCTGTCCCCTTTACCTCCCTGGGAGCTGCTGCAGCGAAGGCCCGTGACAGCCCAGAACCAGACGCGCAGTGCGCGCAGGTCACACGTAGGTGGAAGTGAGCTCAGTGTGAGAAGCACCCGCTTTCCTTGCTGTGTGCGTTCCTCCGAATGGGGACCGATTTGGCTAGCCATACATTCACCTTCTGCCTTAGAATGAAAGGCATGGGTGCTGTGCTGAAGGTCTGCTGCTTTCTGCCTCTCTTCATGTGCTTTGTCCACATGGGCAATTCTGATGAAAATGGGAGCTGCAGAAGCCGAAGAGCAGCAGCGTCTCCTATATAGCATGTCCAGAGAAGCTGATAAACTAAATAAATATAGGCATATTTTTATTACTACATTTGACAGTAGTTTGACTTCAGGCAGACTAAGAAAACACAACTTCCGTTTGCAAATTTGAATTATTTAATATATGACAAGGGGATGCAAGGTAAAAATTCTCCGTTAATATTGTTATTCAAGATCTCCTAAGGTAATGAAAAGAGAAAGTTGAACTGCTTGTGTTTGTTGTGTTTGCAAAGCCTACTGTTGTTTTCCTTTTTCCTTTCTTTTTTTTCTCTTTTGCTTTTTCCTTCATGCTGTATGATTTTAAGGTAGCACCATGGCAGGCTGAATCCTGATTTGACCTTATGTGCTTTGCTGTTCAGCTCAGTGGTTTCCCTGTAGAAATAAAAGCTGACACTGCCTTGCCTGAATTTTCCTCAATCAATATGAGAGTGGCACAATACAAATTATACAGTGGGAGAGTAGTATTAAGTAAAAGCTTATCAATTGATACAGATGGATAGAGAAATAAGGTTCTATCTAAGCGCTGTCTGACTATTCTTTAGGAATGAAATGTGACACCATGGAATGAGCTGTGTGTCTTGTTACTGTTTTACATCAAAACATAATTTTTGGTTGTGTTCATCAGTGTAGAATATTTATAAAAGTTTGGTAAGTACGTGAATGTTATTGGACATCAAAAATGTGGTCGTATGAAAATATCTGTGCATATATTTCTTTAACTTTTAGAACAAACCCTTGGAGGTTGTGCGTTGTGAGTGCAAGCCTATAGAGGCAAAACTGTTAATTTGGCTGACTAGAAACATTAACTACACTATATCAAATAACTGCCAGAAACAATTCCCCACCATTCTCTGTGACTTCATTTTAATTGATTTTTTTTAAAAACTTCTTGCTTCTGAGATTTTGTTTACTGTGACACAATGTTTATTAAATGTGTAAAAAGCAAATTTTGTAAATTGTTTCAGAGAGTGTTTTTTTTATCTTTCATAAATTGGTGGATCCTTTAACATTTTCCATTTACCTTTGTTTTCTAGCCTTGCGCTCTGCCTCATTTGTTTCGTTATTGAATTTGGTGAATAAATACAGATCAGCTGCTGGTTTGATCAGCTGTGTATCCTGCTTTTCCTAAACATTGTTCATATACACCCCGAGGACAGCATTACGTAGACAGTTAAGCAGTGGTTGTGCATTAGTGGTATCATTTTATCTATTTACAGATGGCAGTGAATTTGACAATAAAAAATTGTAAAACTGATCTTTGAAAGAGACCTATGTGTTACAGTAGGAATAAATGATACAGTCCAAAATTGCTCTGACTTTGCTGCCTTCCTCTGGTTTGTGTTTAGGCCTAATGCCAAACAGAAGATACATACTACCTTTCTGAGGATTTTTTTCCCTAGTCAATGTCTTTATGAATATTTTTTCTATTCTTGTTCTCCTTTGTTGTTGTAAGATACCATAGGCTCAATTGTAGTAGTGTGTTGTCTTTCTTATATGGCTGTGAAGACTCATAAAGGAATGTGGAATTTACATAAAAAAGCTAAATAATGATTTTTTTCCCAAAGGGAAAAAAAAAAAAGCTGATATAGTTCATATAAGTGTAATACTACTGTGAATGCTGTCTCCAAATGATTTGATGAAATCAGGATAGTAAAGGAAGTCTCCTCAGGATCTACACTACACTTCATTTGGTATATGAGTATATTTGATTGCAGATTTCTGCTCATAATAGAGATATTTTTTTTCCTAGTTTGAAATAATTATTTTTGATTACCCAAATCTGTTCACTGAAAGTTTACTGTGAACAAAGCACATTCTATAGGGTCTTGTACATACCTAGTTAGGCCTCCCCTGTCAGTGAATACTTAATTTTTGGTAGAGCTGGTAATACTAGTTTCAGCACTCCATGACTCAAATCTCATGCTGTTCTAAGTCTCTCAGAATCAGTAGGTTTACACCAGTATGAAGCTGATACCCCACAACAATGAATCACATGTTTTTGTCACTTTTGTCCCTACCTGTATATGAGCAGTTCCCACTGACTTCAGTGAGATCCCTGGAGGAGAATTCCAGGGCTGAATTTGGCTTTTCAAGGCTTGATCTGATTTTTGAAGAACTTGAAGAAATGAATGAAACAAATAATTCTGTTATATTCTGTTAAATATTTCTCTTATATATTCTGTGGTTTTCCTTTTTCTTTCTTCTTTTTTTTTTTTTTTGGCAGGGGCTCTAAATCTCTTCATTGTTGGCTTGGGGACAATAATACTGCTCTGGGGATAGTAAGGTTCTTTGCTGTCCAGACCTCAGGATTGCTCCCTGATACACTGAGACTGAATCTTTTTTACAGGCCTTTACAGTGTGTGAGATAATGAATATTAGTTCCAGAATGCAATTGTCATTTTAAGTATGCATTAACATGCTCTGTATGCTTTGCAAAGACAGTGTGGTTAGAACTTTTTAAATTGATTTCCATGGGAATTTTACCCCTAAACCCCTTTACTATTTTTCTAAAACCTTCCAGATACTTCTCCGTGTCTTTCGTCAACTAAAGCAGCTTCAAAAATCCAATCAATGGGATTTATGCCTCTAAGTCACTTGATACTTGACAATCAAAGCAGATTCTGATGATAATGATGATGAGTATAATTTCATTTAATTTTGAAGATCTTTGATCTGTGGTTGGTGTTTCCAGTTGGTCCCTGGTGACTGCTTCCAATGGCTGTTGCATTTTTTCTGTTGGTTCTATAGTGTAAGGTGGGTGCTAGAGCATGAGACCATCCTTTGGTAAATGCCTTGATCAAACAAGTGCTTGTTCTTTCTCTCACCACTGTATGTGGAAAGTAAATACAGAGGTGCTCTTCTCAGCTGAGGTTGGCAGCAGCTGTGGGCAGCTGCAGAGGAAGGTCATTTAATGACATGTTCTTAGGTAGCTACAGTCTCTGCTAGCTCTTAAAAACACAGAGATTTCGTAGACTTTCGTGACTTTAAATTCAGACACCTCACTTATGCCTAAGTAGCATCATAGGCATTTGAACAGTTATGTCTTTGACCCATCTACTAACAGGTGGATAGAAGCTGTATAATTACTTTGTGATTGGTATCATCCATATGTTGTGGGAAGAAACATTTGTACTTTTGAACTTCAATGCCTGTGTGGACTTCCTTTACAATCAGTAGAGCTCATGATGATATTTAAGGGTGCGTAATTAGGTGCTTACCTACTTTTTCTCATTAAATACAAAGTCAGGGCTCTTAGCTTATATATTTTATATGCCATGTATATGATATATCTATATGTATGTATGTTATATGCCATAATGGTAAGGGGTACAAATATCCTTTCTCTACCGTAAAACAAACTGATAATAATTTGTCTTGCATGTAGATCAATGGTTTTGTGGAAATGTGCTCGAATTGAATCATATCACCACTTTAGTTTGAGCAGCTTTTCAGATTTTCCTGTATTCTTAAATTCTCTGCGTAGTTATGTTTTTTTTTTTTGTTATTGTTGAAAATTACCTGCTTCATGTCATTTGATTAGCAAAAATACAAGCCATGGTAACTACAATAAACATGTTTGTAAAACTAATGGTAAAACCTCTATCGAATGGATTTTGTGTCGTTAGCTGTCAGGGCTGCAGAAGATGAGTAGTTAACCAAGTAGTGTGTAACATTATCATTGACGGAACATTTCTTACCATTAAGCCTTCAAACTCTTACTCAGCTGTCAACACATGGGCACTTTCTGGAGCCAAATTCTCTCATGCTGTGCACTGCCTGCAGCTCGCCTGAAGCTCAACTTTGACTAAAAGTGTTGATTTCACTTCTTTTAGCCTTGTTCTCATTTAGCGTTAAAACCTGCTTAGAGCCTGCCTTTTATTCTGTAAAGTACACATGCATGTGTCATCCCTCACACACTTCTGATGTGAAGTTAAGGCGCTCAAAAGACATGCTAGTAATCTTAATGAATAATTGATTAGAAAGGAGTCTGGCAGTGTTAATTGTGAGGTGCAGCTGAGTGAATGCCAAAACAAAAGCTCCTCTAAATGTTTCCGAAAACCTTGTAAAGTCTTTAGCATTGAGCAACAGGGTCAGTGCACTGAAGTGGAATTTAAAGGAGGTTCTTGAATGTAATGGGTTTTGACTTGCCTTTGTCATGTGCCTCACTGCATCATTGATTGAGCACTCATTTGTTAAATCAGCTGTATTTTTTGCCATTTGTCAGAGCATAGACACTTACTGCAGTCTTTTTTTTTTCCTTTAGCTGAGAGTTTCTTGTCTTAATAAATCACAGGTGTAAATTAGCTTTTATCTAAGTTGATCAATTTTCAAGCACAGAGGGAGATGTGAGGATGCTCACAAGAAAACTTTTTTCTTAACTATTAGAAGAAAAAGGAAAGATCAGGGGTATGTTTTAGCTGGCACATTGTTAATTCATGTCTTTAAATTCAGCTCCCAGCAAAATGCTCCAAAATGATTTTGTTCAAAAGCTCTAAGTGGTGTGTATTGGAAGAGTAGTTCAAGGTAAGCAGTGTTCAGTGCTTCAAGAAGTGAGCACAGGACACGGGAGGGTTAAGGAACGCGCAGCGTAGCGTGCGCGCGCGACTCCGGGAGCTGCTCTCTGGTGAGTGGAGAGGCTAATTACCTGGCGCGCGGGGTGCTGCAGGTGCCGCGCATACCTGATTAGCGCTCTGACAGCAGGGCAGGAGAAAGAAGACTTGGGAGTGTGCCAAAAATATTCCTTTATGCAAGCAGGTGCCGCTACCCGTGGAAGAGAATAGTCGCTTACTCAGAATGATTATTGCTGCTAGTGGCAAGTATTCTACAGATGGGCCATCAGCTTCTGAGATGTAGAGGGGCAGTATTTAATACTGTAATTACATGGCAAATCTGGAAATGTTTGTCTTGATGCCTTGTGCTTGCTGGATAAATGGGCAAGTAAGATTTATTTGACAGTTGTGCACACAACTCGGGGACTGAGAGACCAGTCAGTAGTTGCAGGAGGTTAGAGACAAACTGATATTAGGAGTGTTTTTTGTGACCACGGGTATTAGGAGTTTCTTGATTTCGTCAACAGCTGTGTTTTTCAAGAGTTCCTTGAAAATGTATGTGGAGCAAAAAGTGTAAAGCATCTATATCTATGCATAAGGGACACTTGGAAGTTGGCCTTTTTGAACAATTATACTTTTAATCAGCCTTTTTAGAAAAAGACTGCTTTTGAGGACAGAAGAATGATGAACAGAAAGACGAGAGCCCGGCAAAGGCTATGGAAAACCAGTCACGCTGATACAGGAATTAAAGGTTATCGATAGCATGGATCTTGCCACAGTAGTGGACTAGATGTCATGAGAATTGCAGAGTGTGCAGGCAGAGTCTGTAGTGCTGAAGCCCCTCTCGCTAAAGGAACCTTTCCTGGTTTTGCAGGAACTGGGAGTGCTCAGCGCCTTCAGGCTTGGGACCATAATAAGCAGCAATCTACAGTTACTGCGAAGTTGCAAGGGACTAGAATGACAGTCTCTTTTTTGTGGAGAATCATGATAAGGAATTTAATTGCAGCTCTGACCCAATGAATATGTTTTGTTGTTGTTGTCAAGTAAACTGTGGTGATGCTTGCGGCAGTTGCTAAAGCTGTCCCCGACACAGTGAAGTCCCTTGCTCTTAGACAGACTCTACAAGTAGCTTGTAACTTAAGCAGCTGTTTTCACTTTTGATACTGCCAGGCACGCAGGGACAGTTTCCTCTCTTCTCTCTCTGGCTCCCTAGGCTCTATCAAAAGTGCGAATTTGAAACCAAACAAAATAAAGCTTCAGCCCACATCTTTACTGAGCCTTTACATGTACGATTTCCTGTTTTGAGTTCTTTTAAACTTCAGCTATCAGAAAGAATAAAATAGTGCATCACCTAGTAAAGTACTGAAGTGATCATCCAAGCAATTTTCTTCTCCCTGAAGCCAGACAGCCAAAGCTTTTTATTACTGCCTGACTGAACTTCCTCTCTCTGGCTGGCTAGGTTGTTAGGCCACCGAGTTGTGATGTAGCTTTTGATTGTAGGCAAAACGGGGAGGAAAAAAAAAAGTTTAAATACAATATTTACATGAAAAAAGAAAAAGAAAAAACTGTTACATATGATACATCAAAAACAACTGAGCAGTTTTACAGCACTTAATTTTTGTGGAATGCTCCAGTAAGCATCTGACAAACTTGGTGCTCTCAGGGAGCATTTGCTTGTTGGGAATCCCAAAGCGTTTTAGTTTACCTTCTCAATAAAACAATGTAGCTAAAAACTTTGGAAATCTTTGGATGCCTTATTTACACTTACAGCATCAATTTTGAGAACCACCACCCAAGCAGTTGTCACTTTTAACCTACTGGGTGGCTATTTATACAGGACGTGGGATGCTCTCCCTTGTGTTTGATCCAGAAATGAGACTGGTGATGGCAGCGCGGCAGTGTTGCCTTTTAGTAGAGCCTTGATTTACTCACTGCACAATGTTAAACAAACATGCATTACAAACCTTCATATGGTATTGCCTGTAATTGCTTTATATTATGAAAAAGAGCAGTTGTGTCTTAAAGTAAAAAATCAAAGCAGGATAATTTTTTTTTTTTTTTGGCTCAGCCTCCTTTGTAAGAGCATGCTGCAAAACTTCAGAAAAGAAGTAGGAATGGGAGCCCATTTCACACTGAAATTACGCTTAGAACTTAGAAACCATCTAGGGTGCCCAGATGTCCTTGAGGACAGAGAAGTCTGAGGACCCTTGTCCTGCAAAGGGGAAGGTAGAGCTCTTTGATGGCATCTTTCTATTGCTCCCTTATTTGAGCTTTTCAAGGAGGAGCAGGAGACACCTCTGGAGTTCTCAGTGCTGGCTGGTGTTTAAGCTCTTGGGAGCTTAAATCAGAAAGCTCCTCTGGGGGCTGGGAGGGAAGTGTTTTCTGTTTATTCGCGGTTTACTCCCTGCTGCCTGGTAGTCTCTCCTGGACTTTGTTTTGTTTGCAAAAACAAATTTCCTCCACTGGAACTGTTCTATTGTGTTGCTGAATCAAAGATCCCTGTTACAGGACAGACGATTTCAGTGCCAAACCAGTGTCTACATCGGGCCAGGGAAAGGCAGGCTCCTTCCAGTGACCAGCTTTCGTTGCACGACAAGCAGCGCAACCCATACAGGAAAGCAAAGTGCAAAGCCAAGCTTTTGTTTTGTGTCACCCCCCACCTCCAACCTCTTAAAATTGTTTTTGTTGCTACAGTCATTTCCTTAGGCTGCCTCTGTCTGGGATTTGAACTTTCTGAGCCTCTTGGCATTACCCTGCCCAGGGAAGCCCGGCCAGGGAGCCGGGCTCAGGGGCTCTCTGCAGTGTGCCCGGCCCTCTGACCTTGCTGCTCCGGCCGAGTTGAGGGGAGGACTCGTACTCTGGGCATTTCCTGGGACCTGTCTGCTCACAGTCCGGGTAGCCCTAGCTCTTTTGATGTGGCAGAGCTGTAGATTCAATGAGTTTCATGTGCGCTTCAAGGCGGTTGTCAGGTTCTTTGGGAGATGGAGTGAGCGATTCAGGGTGCTGTGCTGGGGGGAAGGCTTCTGTAAGCAGCACCTTGGCTGAGCAGGGCGGCTGAAGCTTAAGAGTGGCTGCATTTCACAAATACTTCGCTCGTGCTGTCTTGAGAGTGAGATTTGCACCCGTACATAGAGAATAATATTTCAAAAATGCACATCTTGGAAGCAGATGGCTTAAAAAAATACAATTGTTTTGAAAGCAAGAAACCGGGTTGTTCCACATCATACTACAAATTAAGAATATTTTAACAATGTTTTAAGAAGATATTTTAGTAATATTCTTGTTTGAGAGCATTAAGATGTGTTATTGAGAGCATTAAAATGTGTTTTAAGCAGATTGTCTATTCTGTGGGAGTATCCAAAACAACACTGTAATTTCTTCTTCTCTGGCCTGCTTGGACAGTACTGGGAGCCTAGCAGGGTGACCGAGTGCTTGAGAAACCACAAAAACACCTCATGGAGAGAAAGGAACCAGTTTGTACTGCTTGTAGATAACTGGTGAAATGAGTAATAATCGGTCTAATGAGGCTGCAATACATTTAGAGTTAGAGTTGAAAACCAACTTTTCTGCTATAAAACAATCGTGTAACTTTAAACAAAATAAAGTTTATTTTGTAGCAAAATTATTTTTGCCTGTGCCTAGCCAAATTTAACAGTCACATTTCTGTTTTGGGTTTTAGTGTGCTATAATGTGTGCTAATTTTTGAGTTGGCTGTTTTATTATCCTGCACAAATAAATAAATATATTACTCTTTCCTTATTCACAGTCCTTAATAACTTATTCAGCTCAACAATGCCACATGTGTACAATTCGCATTAAATATGGTTATGACAGGATAACACGAGGTCAAAGCACAGGCTAGATTATTTAAGTCGTAGATGCATTGCTGCTTTCTGAAGATTTTCCTCAGTTGTTTTTGAATCAGTGGCTTCACTTTGGTGCTTTCTTCTAGAAGAGTTGGCATGGCAGTGCTCAACCGAGCTGTCTTCTCTTGGTGCCCAGTTGGAAGCATGTGCTTATCTAGTTTTGTTTATTATACAAATGATCTAGGTCTGGGCTTTGCTGTTCTTAAGGCACCTTTCCAAAGCAGTGGCCGTTTACCCATCTAATGCAGGAGTTATTACTGAAGTCAGTGTTTTGTAAACAGAGTGCAAGGCTTAGGCTGGAATTTACTCAGATGCAGAAAGCAAAGAGGGTTGGCTTTTCTGTGGTTTTCTTGTGTCGTGCAGCTGTTTCGTGCTCTGCCTGCCGCCTCCCTGGAGGGTGGCCGGGGGTGCCAGCTGCTCCCCGCTGCTCTGCGCAGGGAGACAGTCACTCTCCTCACACCCGGGCAGGGGCTGGGGAAGTGGATTTGAAAACACATAAAAGAAATAGTATCTTAAAAATAGATACTTAAAGTGTCCAGCTCATTTCATTCATTATGATCTGCATGGTTTCTTTTTCAGGAGCAGTTTTATTTGAGACTGAACTTTCTATGTTTCTGGGAAAGTCAAACCATGCTTGCCTGCCTCCTCTATGCAAACCATGGTATCTGAGTCCTCTTCAGGGCTGTGTGTTCATTATCTTAGGAGCAGAAATAGAAACAGCCTCCTCTCCCTGTGCTCAAAACCAACATTACTGGTGAATTCCCAGGCTTCCTAGAACAGTGGTTGCGTTGCAAGCAAGTAATTTTCTGTGCCCTACTGCAGAGGAGACCATCAATTAGTATAAAAAATGTTAATCGTATTTGTTTTGTCTGCCCCATGTTTGCAAAAGAAGATGCAATCGAAAGGCAAACGTGTGTTTTTGTTCCTTTTTAAACCCCCTGACAAGCCCATGACACAGGCTACTGCTGTAGCTGTACATTGCTATTCATTATTGATGACTTGGGGCCAGGCAGGCAGTGCAGTGCTGAAGCAATATAGATTACCATATACTGGGGGCTGGGTTGGGGGCGTTGTGTGTGCGTGTGTGTGCATGTCTGTATGTGTGTGTGTGTGTGTGCGCGTGTATGCGTTTGGTTTAAGGCCTTTGAAATGCCCAGTTCTGAAAGGAAATCCTACCTGGGCATGTCTTCTGTGGAAAGAAAATGGAGCGAGCTTTCTGATACACTCTAATCAAATGATTCGGAGCATTTGAGATATATATATATATGGGTTGGCTTGCTCACAAACTGGTTATTGTTAGCTTAACTTTCCAGCAGACTTGGAAATGATCCAGAAAGGTGCTGAGCCTCGCTTAGCCCAGGGGATTTGGAGAGCATTTCTCACCTCACAGAGTGTAGTTAACACCTTCACTGGTGAGAGATTTTCCTGAGAAAACCAATGTAAACTGTCTCCTCTATTTATAGCAGCAGTTATAGAGCAGTGACTCTGTTGGTGTGATTTTGGGGATGGTGTCTTATTTCTTCACTACACAAGCCAGACCCCCAATTTGGGTGAATGTGTGATTAATTATGTAAGCACTTCAGTGACTGAGCTGGAGTGAGATGTCTGCCTAGCAAGTAACCAGGAGACCTTGGCAGTGCTAAGAAAGCATTTTACTAATGCTGATTAGTAAAGGAGGTTTTTATTGACACAACACTTCTTCCCATTATGTGATCCTGATTTATTTCCATATGTTAGAGAGGGCTTGCACAGTTTTGAACATACACTGTGATTCTGGGCTTTAAGAAAAAAAATTGCAAAAAGGATGTTGTTTAAACATACATAGGGTGTTTTAATATGCTAGCAGAATAAAATTTGCTTTTGTTCACATGTTGATGGTCTATTTATAGAGAAACTATTCTGCTTCACAGTTATTCAGTTACAAATAAATAAACAGTTCGGTGTTTGCTTATTTCTGCAGCTTTTATCATAACTTTTCTTTGGGTTTTCTGTATTTTTTTTCCTTTGTGTTTCTGTTTTGTTTCACACAACTGATTATCACAACAGGAAAAGTTAATTTGCAGGTGAGCTAATTCAAAGTTTATCTTCTTAAGATAATTTTTAGTTGCTCATGGAAGAATATACTGAGTGTTAGTGAGTCTTTCTGTCCACCTGAGAAAGGAGAGAGGAGACTTGTAAGGACCTGTCTCTGTATCTGATTTCTGACTTTGGGCATCATTTTTGCTCTCTGTTTTACATGGAGAAGGCTTGACAGTAAAAGTGATACAGGCTGTGTAACCTTCTTTCTCTTGTTTTGGGAGGCAGAGGTGAGAAACCATTCTGGTGGAAGGAGAGCATTTCTCCAAAACGGAGTATCAGCCAAAATATAGAGTTTCTTTAGTATATCCCTTCTATTTCTGCTTCATCTTCAGTGCTACTTAGTTAGTACTCTTTGATACGTGTTTCAAAATCTGGACTCACCGATATGGCTAATATAACGATGCAAAAACTTCTCTTTTAGAAAGAAGTTCTTTTCCCTGGAAGGTCCCACAGCTCCACCTAGTGTGACGTCCTTGCATGTTATTTGGGATGACAGAGGCGCCGAGGCTGGTGTATTTTGCTAATAATTAAAATTAGGATTTTCTAGTTACTCCAGATAGATCTAAATAAAGGAGAAACACAGATCAGTTATAACTTGCTTCTGCATGAAAGCAGATTTAAAAAACAAATGTAAAATTAACTGTTCTCCTAAGATGTGTAAATATTTCTCCTTTTCTCTTTTCTTTATATAAAACAATGGTGAAAATACAATGTGTTTTTTGATAGGACTACATGTAACGCATATCTTTAGAGGTTTCTGGTATCCTTATTATCATTATTTACTGAGAAAGAACTGTGCTTGCAGCTCCAGACACCCTCATCCTACAATCTGTGCTGCTTTCCCACTCAGTCCTGCTCAGGTCATGCTATAAGTTGTGGGAACCTGCCAGCAGAGGAGAAATTACAGGATTGTGGCAAAATAGATTTTACAAAGAGAAGGAGAACCCACTCAAAAATGCCTAGATGTGGATAGCTGAGATCCTTTTTGCTTTCTCTGGGATGCTTTCTCTGTGCATAAACACAGCTCCTACTCTGCCAGGCAGCATTACAGTGACCTCCTCTCTGCTGACTCCACACAGGAAACGAATTTGAATAGGCCCAGGCACAGGTTTGATGAGCTCGAATTAGGAAAAATCAGTGTGCACTTGAGGAAGTCTCAAGATTTGCAGTGGACTGGGAGACAGAGGAGAAGAAATCAGTGCTGAAGCCAGGAATGATGGTCAGACAGAAAGCCTGAAAGGAGAGGGAGGCAGCTGGGGCTGCAGCTGGGCAGCGTCGCTGCACACACCAAGGATGTGACATCTCTCGTGAACGCGATTGGGTCCTGAGGCTTTGGGTTGCTTCATGGAAGCACTTGTCCAACTCGCGGTCAGACTGTCTTCTATTTCACTCATTGCTGTTCGAGGATCTTCAAACTCAGAAGTAGATTTTGTAATTACTTTAAAACTTCAGGCCCAGTCACTAGTTTGTTCTGAAATTACTGATGCTTAAGGAAGAGAATTTCTAGTGTGGGGAAGATGCCCTCTGCTGGGAAGCCAAGCAAATCAAGTTTACATGAAGTTTTACTTTCCTGAAATTCTCATGCTCTTGGGTTAACTCTTACCACAGCTCTGAAATTCCACCCCTCAAACTTAATGAAGAAAGCTTTTTTCCTCTTTTGGTTTCATTTTTTAAAACTCAGACTGTGACAAGCCTAGCAGTGTTACTACCAGTAGTTTAGAATGCTTTATTTCTTGCGTTCCTAAATTTTATTGAGTTGAGAAACCCAAAGTCTGCTGCTTTTTTTGAAGCCTTTATGATTCCACCTTGATTTCATATTGTCATAAAATATATAGGGAAAACAACTGCAGGTAGCGATTTACTAAATGGTAGATACCCTTTTGTTGTCTACTGTTCTCTGGTGCTGGTCTGCTTCTTAGCTTCATCCATCATTTAAAATTTCCCTTCTCGTAACAGAGGGCACCTGTCACAGCAGAACGCAGGTATGTGCTGTCTGTGATGGTGCACCAAGTGTTACGCATAGTCATGTATGCACGTGAGATGCTTAATCTGGCTTGTTTTGTCCCCTCTAAGAAAGCCTTAGCCATTTCAACATAATGTTTCTGATTTTACAGATTTGTTATTAAAAGCTCAAATTTGGCCTGTTTGGAGGACTTGCAGCTCTTGCTGTGGTACTTATTTGTGATTATATTTGAATCGGGGTTATGTAAAATTGTATTTTTCAATACGATTAAATTCAGTATTGTAGTACAGTGCCTTAGTGCTTTGCAGCATGAATTTAATAATATGTGAATTTAAATTACACTCTTTTCATTATCTATTCAGGTCGTTCAAATCAATAGTTTGATATAAAACAATGCAATAAGGAACTAAATAAAATACTTTATTCTGAAGTCCTATAGTTGGATAAGCCTTCTCAGGTTCAACAAAGTCTGAGCTGACAAAGAGGAATGTGCGATACTGAAAATAACAAAACGAGAAAGCAAATAAAGCAAAGTAGTTATCTAGTATCAGGAGCATGTGCATGGAAGAACAACATAGGGATCTTGAAGTTGTGTCATGGGGCAAAGACTGAAATAAAGAAGACGTCAGAAAGAGCAGTGCTAACTTAATCTGAAACTGCAACTGATAAAACTTACATTTATGTCATTTCCATGGACATGCAGTATGAAAGTGGGGCAAAATCCATATGTTAGTGCAGAAAGTAAGAGAGGGAGTTAAGCATCTTAAAATCTGTCCTTCCCAGCGTTGTCTTTAAGTAGGAACAACAGACAGCATACCTTTTATAGCCATGCCTACACAAATACTAAAAGCTGTGAGAACTCAGAAACAGTTTTTTTTTTTTTTTTTTTTTTTTTTTCCTGAATAGGTTTCTGCAGTAACTTGGTCCACATTCTGATACATTGAAATATTTTCCAAAGAATTGGTTGTGGTTTGTTGTTTGGTCTTTGTTGTTGGTGGTGGTTTTTTTTTTCCTTACTCAAACAGTCGATGACTCTTGTAATAAAAGCATTTTGAGAAATGCTGGTATAAACAGATGAAGATTGAATTTCAGTTCCCATTCAAGTTTGCCCTCTAATGAAATTATCAGGGATTTTTAGCTATTTTCCTCACATGTTAGCCTATCAGTGCTAATGGAAGTACTGACCAGATAATTCTGTAAGTAACCTTTTTTTTTTTGGTTAAACTTTTGCTCCTTTTGTGTCCTGCTCCAATGAAGTGTCAAACACATCCTTAGCTCTATGCATGGGAGCAGATAACTGATTTGAGAAAATGTGCGTTGGTTCATTGCCTTGATTACAGAAACTTTTTCTTTCAAATCCTGCTTCTTGAGACAAATCAGAGGCTACTTTGGTTAAGAGTTTTTCTGCTGGTGATTGCCACATATGTGTTGTTCCGATGACCTGTAAGAATGAAGAAAAATTGCTCGAGAAATATATGGATAAAGGAAACCAAGGAAAGTTCACATGTATTTCATGCCTCATTACAGTAATCCTTACTCCTCTCCTGCCATGTGTCCCTCTGGATCTGTGCCCACCCTGTTCTAACTATTTGCATAATTTCTTTCTTAATGATTTTCCATCATAGATTCAAATCCATTATGTTACTTTCTTTTGCTAACCAATTTGGCAGCCAATTGCAGGTATTGATTCTGCATATTCTCTTGGACAAGAAAACAGCTTTTAATATCCACTCTAAAGTAATGCTGTGTTGTGTGAAACATGTAGAAAACTTATTAACATCTTACAAAGAAAATAAGAGTTAAATGAATCTGAGTATATTATTCCTGTTAAAATGCATGTGTACATACACATACATATGTGCATTTAAACTTTTAAGATATGTTTCGTGATCCTTACTGAAAAAAGGTGTTTTCAGGTATCTAACATGACTATGCAGACTCCTATTTTGTATCAGTGTTTCAGGTCAGACCGGGATCTTTTTCTTTCCTTTCCACTAAAATCATTGAAATATATTCAGTCAGTCTTTCACATCAGAGGTGTAAATGGATTTCTTGAAAGTTTTTCTGCTGGTAGCAAAAGGCAGCCACTTTACAACTTTGACTCCATTGTGGGCAGCAGTCAGAAAGCTTAACACTCCTCCCGAACTTTGGAGATGCTAAAACTGTGCAGTGACCTTGCATTCTCAAGGGCAGATGCTCAGCTTCTGCTAGAAGTGCTAATCTACAATCTCTTTATCTCCATACACTGTGTATTTAGCAGCATTTGCCTGGAAAGCCAGGCAGGGAAAAGAGTAGTCAAATTCAGGTAGCCTTTCCCCTGATGGTGTTACTATCCAGTGGACTTCATTTTTATTTTCATTTTTAGTTTCCTTTGTGCTTTTCAGCGACTGTATTGTTAGTGGTCTGACTAACAGGTAGCCATGTTACATGTGTTAGAATATGCTGTGTTATGATCTGCTAGCACCTCAATTGGACAGTATAGAATAACTGTTAACTCTCTGGTTTTGGTTATTCTGAGTGAAATAGTTTTTTTTTTTTTTTTTTTTTTACTTCATTTTACTTCAGAAACCTAAATTGTTGTCTGTAACTTGTCAGATGTTTTTAGACTGAAATTGCTCCATAGATTACTTTCAGTAGGTATGAATTGAGATGTTTCACATAGTGCTTATGAGCATACGGAGGAGCTCATTTCTAACAGCAGCAGAAAAAAAAATCTGTTGAAGTAAGACACTGTTTGCAGGGAAAGGCAATACCTTTTATTAGACAGATATACTGCAGTCATATAAAACCCTTCAGATCTGGAACAGAAACCCGAAAAGAAGGGCTTTTGCACACAAACACATCAGTGTTTCTGTATAATATGTACATTTTATATAACATATGTAGGATTTTATGTGCCCAAAGTCTTTTCCAACTATATCAGTTGATCTGATAACAGCTATTCCATCCCCTAATAAATCTTTCCTTGCTAACACTCATGAACCATTACAGCTACCACAGCACTGAAAACCTCTTGGTTTTAATGTAGTGTCTGTGGTTTTTCAATTTGGCACTCCTTATCAAAATAAAGCATTAACATCAAATTACT
Source organism: Tinamus guttatus (assembly GCF_059628265.1). Lineage (NCBI taxonomy): Eukaryota > Metazoa > Chordata > Aves > Tinamiformes > Tinamidae > Tinamus > Tinamus guttatus. Next base: position 4,522,696 of record NW_028288781.1, on the reverse strand, counting down.
CTGATTCAGCAACAGCATCTATTTTTTTAATATAATCGCATCTATTCTGTCAGGTAATTGTTTCGCTTCCCGGGGAATTGCATGCGTGTTGCAAATGGGAAAATTCAGCCCTGTAAATCCTTTCTGTGGAGGGACAATAGGAAACTGGTTCTTAATTATTAAGATCACCAGATTTAATTGAAAAACTTTCTAGAAAATTACTGAATGGATGTTTTGAAAGCCAGACTCTCAAAAAGCACAGTCAGAAATCTGTGATCTGCAGGGATATTCCCTTTTCCTGTCTGCTTACAGAATTATGAAGAAATGTTGTCACAGAGGTAACGTTTTGCTTCATAGCATTATAGGCTTTGAACTAGTAGTGACTGTTGCTCACACCATTGTGTTGATATCCCTAAGCTTCCAAAGCAAATACATAGGAAGTCAAGGGACTCGTCCTCAAGTCGACTGATCCATTAGCAAAGTAAAAGGAAAAGTTGGACTATTTTTGTCTTTTCTCCTACGCCCTTTTTTATGCTTTACACATAAAACACATTTTTTTTTTTACACGTTTACACTTTTGTTTTTTTTACAGTTGTATGAAAATGCTATTGAAACATGTAAGAAATCAGTAATGCTGCTGAAATCAGCGAGTTCTTCCAGATGCAAAGGAAAGCTAGCTGTGTTCAGCAGCTGGGAGGATCTTGTCTTCCTGCTGTTCTCAGCTCTCTTAAAATACAGGTTAGAGTAAGTAAATCACCTCCTGGCCCTTGAATGTTCCTGTTTGTTCCTACCCAGAAAGGGTTGCAGTAGTACCTTGTTACAGGTAATATCGCATATTGCTCTGAGTACCTTGCTCTGAGTAATATCACATAAAAGCTGGCATTTGCTCATTCCAGTGAAGCATCTGTGTGCATCCATTTTATACAGACTTACTGTCAATTCTCCCTTTTAAACGTTGTAGATGATGCTGTCCTTAAGTGTCGATTCAGCAATTAGTGCCTCTTCCCTTCCTGAACTTCTTTTTCTTCCTCCTCCACAGCTGATATCCTTGAATACCTATATTTCTTCATAAACATTCCTACGTTTTGGTCTAGGCTTCCCCCTCTACAGGGAATGATTCCCTGAAGCAATCCTTAATGTTTCTACCTTCTTCTCTTTCCAGTCTTTATGATCTATTTAAGATGTGACATTCGCAAAAAGATAAATGATTATGGATAGCTAGGCTGTGGGCCAGTCAGATATGGCATATATTATTTATTTCAAAATATGTTTTAAAATTCCACAGAACCTTCTGGTTGTGCAGGTTAACTGTTACCTCCTCATTTCTGCGGGTCTGCTCGTGTTTGGCACGTTTACTTGTTGCCTTTTAAGAGCGCTCTGAGGAGGAGCCCTCTGTGCCGTGTGGGCTCTCTGTACCAGTGATCTTGGTCAGCACATAAAGCAAATACAAAGATGCTCATAGAAGATTTTTCTTAATATTAGCTTCCATGGAATGGAGGAGAGCTGTGCTACTCAAGATTAAATGTAAAGCAAGGTACAATTGCTTTTTTGTTTGATTATTTTTCACTTGAACTCCAATCCAAAAGGAAGTGTTGTTTTAGATGGATGTAAACAAGTTTTGGGAGTCTTGTCTTTGGGAATTTTTTGAATAGCTGAAAGAAGAATTATTCCTGAGAAATCTTTGCCTAAAGAATAATCTTGGGTTAGAGAAGTTCTAGGTGAGCTTTGTGAATTAGTATGCATTAAATGTGAGAATACTTTTATTGAGCAATAATAAAATATTGAAGTCTGATGGAAGGATGATGGGGAATTACTGTTTGCAACTATGAAACTGATGCATGTCATGTTAACTCCCAGCCCAAACAATTCATTTTAAGATTTACCCTCATGAAACTTAAAATCCTATATTTTTTTCCAATCATCAGCTTTAAACCTGTTCCTTGTCAGTGAACAAAACAAATCTTTTTGCTTATGTCTGCCTGGGGGATGTGGAAAGCTGAGGTGGTCCTGTGTGATTAAATTAGATGAAAGACTTGCATTCTACCACTGAGACACAAAGTCTAATCGAGTGAAATGAGTTTTGAGATCTCAACTCTTTTCCTTGGGGAGTATCAGCTTACATTACACAGTCACAACACCTAATTCATCACAGTTGATGTGGATTTTGCACAGTAGAGAACTGGGACTGGACAACATGGGCCTTGATCACCAATCTCCTCCTAGGGAGAGGCGACTTGATAGATGTAGCACAATGAGGGGAGAGTTTAGATATGTATATATTTTCAAATTTCAATCTATATTTCTGTGTATCATATGTTTTAAAAGAATCTTAGGCCTAAAATGGGGAAAGCTAGAGGTTTTAAAAAATGTAATGAGTATTGTTTATAAAATGATGCTTGTATCAGTGAAGAACCTGCATAGTGAAGAGCAAAGCTGAATTTCTCCTTTTTGTCACTTAATTTCCACAATGCTGAATGAGCTTTGTGTGTTTCAATGCAATTGAGTATAAGGAAGTAAAGAGTGCTCTGCTCCCCTGATTAACAGACAACTATTTTTGTTTCTTCCAGGGCATCGTTATAACTCCACTGCTGCTTCTACTTTTTGTAAGTATTTTGTTGTGAAAATGTCTGTTCTTTTACTGAGTAATATTGTACCATTAGATGTTATATTTAAGACAGCATTGGATGATTTCACATATACATGAAAAAAACTACCTTCCAGAGGGCTGTAAAGTTGTTTGTCAGTGAATGCAAACACTAGCTCTGTGTTTTGCTGAGAAGACTGAAACCTGTTGTTCCTGCAGCATCACAAAACCGTGTGCTGTAGACTGGGGCAAATAGAAGTGCTTGCCGTGCAGGTGATTGCGGATTAGGAGGTCTCTTGCACAGCACACATATGCAAGAGTCAGACAAGATCATAGCAAACAAAAATGGGTGACAGCCGGTTGCAGGGAGCCCTGTTCAGGTGAACAAAGCCTCATGCTTGGCCAGCTGAGCCTGTGGGTATTTTTGTGGTAGAGGTTTGTGAAATCTTGAAAGGAGGAAGATAAATGACTGAGGCGCCTGTGCACCACTAATAAGATGTTCGTTCGTTCTTGTTAGATCAAGGCTTTCTCAGTTATTAGTTTTCCATCAGGGCCTTGATTCCTTACGGACCATGGGTGAAGACACAGTTTCCAATTTAGGTTTTGAGGTGGTAGTGTGTATTACTCGGTGAACGATGAGGCGACCTTACCCAGCAGGTAATGCTCCTCCAGTGTGTCCCATGTCAGTTAGCAAGGGATGGTGCTTTTGGAGAATTCTGGCAAATATCGTGTAAGTTACTGGGGGCCGCTGCTTTGTGTAGAGCAGGGAAATAGCTGAGACACTTCTGGGCTTCAGGAGAAGCAGTATATATATACACTCTGTATGTGTGTGTGTATGTAAAATATAGACTTAACAATGTGTACTGTTTCGAGATATGTAGTACTGCGAGAGTGAGTATAACAATGTAATTTACTGTTTCAATCAGTAAGACTGCCTGGGAAGATTTTTATTTTATTGCATTTTTCTTTTATTCTAACAAATTATACTTTAGCTCATACAACTGTATTAATGCAAAAACTGCATTGACCATATCATATATATCAATAAATACCAACAGAGCTTTCCTCATACTTGGGACCATAGGTTCTCTATAGATTTAAAAAGATATGTGTTCTAAGAAAAATGGCTCTCATGTTTTTCTTACTCTTACCAACATAAGGTCATTTTTTTCTAAAGGTTCAGTTTACCCATGGCAGATCCTTGGGAGAGCAAGCTAACCGTTTCAAGTGGTGCTGCCTAGTTACCATGGGACGGGCAACACTCGTGACTTCCTGTTTCGTGTTTCGGTACCATTCGTTAGTTGGTTTTCCAGCCTCAATTTACTGCTTAATTAATATAGAGTGGGATTTTCTGATTTCAGTATTAAAAAAAAAAAAAAAAAGTCCCATTTACCACAACAGTACCTGAGTTGGGCTTCTGAATTCTTTAAAGTCAATGCCTTTAGTAAATATTTTTTTCATGAATTCGGTACACACTAGCATTAACTCTTCCACACAGAGTGCTACCGTGCGTTAGTGTTGCTGTTGGTGAGGCTCTATGTTTATAGTGCATTATACACTCTTAGTGTTGCCAGAATATAATAAATTGTTGTCCGCTAGCTTGTTCTTAGGTTTTGTTTGTTTGATTTTAATATCTGGGGCAGTGCTCATGGTTTAAATGTTGCCACATATGCACCAGTCAGTATAATGTTCTGAACCGCCTTTGCTGTTTGTAAATGTCTGGTAAAGTAAATAAGAGTTGCCTAAACAAAGGTGATAAAGACATGTTGAAATGTATAATAAATTATACATTTAATACAAATAATTTTTTATGTTAAATGAATGGTGTTAAATGTAAATTGTCAATTACATTTCTGAAAAGTGTTTTTAACAGAAGTACTGTGAAACGTCTGGTATAAAGCTTACCTAGAAAAAAAAAATTAGTCTTAGAGGTAATGATTGACTTAACAAAACCTTAGATATTGTACAATTAATTACTGTATCCTTGTGTGAACACTAAGCTAGACTTTAAAGAATAGCAGCATTTGCTGTAGAAATCTGATTAACATTTCACCCACATAGAAACTATTGAATCCTGGCACTAATCTGCAAGATCATCATCCTTGTGTTAACCCTTATTATTAACAGTCAATATGTTGTATTCCCAGCAATGGTGCTACACATGGGCCATGTTCCATAAGCTATATATATAATTGATTAGGATTCATGTATATGATAAGCAGAAGTGCAACAACACAAAGTCCTGCAAGGTTTGCCAGCTGCAAGTTAGCAGGGTGTCCTGCTGCTTGTGTTTCTTTACAATCATCAACAATGTTTCTTTAATGATAATAGTCTGGGAACCACAGCATTCAGAGAAGGATGTTATCTTCTTGTCAAGTCAGATACCTTGCTGAAACCAATGATAACAGATTAATCGTGAAGATTTTAAAAGCAGAGAATTAATTTCTTTTTGTTTGTTTGTTTGTTTTTTGTTTCCAAAAACATTTTGAGGAAAAAAAAATCAAATAACTAGAAACTGCAGTGTAGAAGGAATTTTGTTTTTGGAAATGTCTATATTGATATTGACAAATTGTGTTTATAAATAGTCTAAGGAATGTTTGAGGAATTTAGTCATTTGGGTATGAAACAGTGTTGTGCATCTTCAGTTATCTTATGACTTGTTCTCTATGTTCAGTTTCCTTTTACAATATTAATAACAATTTCCCCATTATTAATAACCTTCCATCTAGAAAAGTTTTCAAAACTTTTTAAATCTTTTTGAAAAGATTTCTGCACATACTATTTTGCTTTTCCTCTCAAACCCTCTGTAAATGAGTGTTGATCAGTATTACCCATGTAAATGAGTGTTGATACCAGTCAACTGAGGAATGAACATTTAATATGCAAATATTTTAATAGCTGGAAAGCCTTGTAAGTTGATAAGGAAGTTGCAGCTAATGGATTTGCCTGCTGTGTGACAGAAGGCTGACTACCGAGATCATGGCTGTGCGGGGAGGGAGCAGCATCGTGCATTAGTTGTTAACAGATCAGCTCCTTCCCGTCAAAGTTTTAGAGTGCATCATCATTTCTATCTGCTTATTTACCCACCATTTCTTTTCTCTTTATTCATTAGGAAGAAAAAAAAATGTGGTGAATCTGATCCAAGCCCATTACACTGGCAAGAACTTTTCAATCACTGTTGTGAAATTTGGTTTAAATATTGTCAAATTAGCCTTTTATGGCTTTGTCATATAAAATTACATACAAATTATACTTGGAGAATGATAGATGTCCCCACTTCCTGAAACACATGAAAATTATTGTAAATTTGCCTAGGCAAAAGACTCCATGTAGTGTTTCTGTGGAGGACCTTTTCTGCTTGATTTTGCTCCTGATTTTTTTTTCTTTTTACAACTCTCCAATGTTAGGGGAATCTTCTAAAGCTGTATCTTCTACTCAGCAGAGGCAAAATGTGTCTTTTCACAGGATGCATACAGCTGGGATTCTGCGCATTCATGATTCTTCCCTGGCAGGAACAGGTCCTATCTTCCAGGCCATGCAATGCATGTCAAAACTGAATGCGCTTCCAGTGTACAAGGAGTTTTGTTTCTCCCTGCTCCCCTTCATCCATGCTGAAAACTTGTTTCTGTGATGAGTAAAAACCTTCTAATCTCCTGCTGATCAGTATTACCCATTTGTGTTTTGTTTTGGCCAGTGTTATCATACAGCTAGATGTCTTCTAGCTAGCATGTCTTCTCTGGGGTTTATCTCCCTGACTCATACACAGTCCTTCGCTTTTCCAAGACATCCTTTCGCTAGGTTAAATAATTCATGCATTCCTAATTGTTCCTCATAAACCAAACCATTAATTCTCAGGTGTTTTTTGCACCTGTCCCAGGTTTAATTCTTTTCCTGACTCAGTCAGAATTATGGACAGTAGCATGGTGTTGTCAAGAGTCCTGAATAACTAAGGGTTCTTAGTTTAGTCAGCAGGTTGAGTCCAAGGGCTTGATTGCAGCAATCAGTCCAGCAGCTATGGACTAATCTTTAGTGCTTAGCACAACTTAAAGACTGGTGACCGTAGTTTTCTCTGCCTTTGAAGGTCAGCTTTGGAAGTGAGAATAAAGGACTAAGGACTATAAATAACCTTTCAGACTTATCAGTGTCTATTAAGGCATCTCCCCATGAAAAAGTAGTGTCTATTAAGGCATTTCCCCATGAAAAAGTAACAATACAAAAAACTATACTACTATCTCTCTTTTACCACCTAGTCTCTCATCTTTTGTGCTTTTTCTTTCCCTCCTTTATTTCCTTGTTTTCTCACCAGAAGCTCCATCCTCAGGGATGTGCTTCCCCTTCCCTTCCCTTTCCTCTCCTGATGTCAGCACTCCTTAGAGACCAGCAGTCCCAGGAGCAGTTACTTTTTCCCCTGGTAGTTGGTTAATAAAGAGTTTACCTTGCTGTGTTCTTACTGAAACATCTTCAGATGTTCTTCATAGAAATCTAGACAGAGAAAGACGGCAAGACTCTTTATTAGACCTACTCTTTTTTATGTTTTTGCTTATCTTTTGTTTTCTTATTGTAAAAGAGGACTGATTTGTACTTTCTACCAGAGGTAGAAAGCGAAAAGTGAAAAAGAAAGGCTTAGATTGGAGTTCTCACATATGAGACCAGCCAGTGACCCTTCCGCTCCGTTCTGTGCTCTCCCCACAGGCCCGCTTCCTTTTCTCTGCTGAGGCCTGGCTCTGTGTAGCAAGAGGCAAGGCTGAAGTTGGCTAATAATGTATTAGGGTGCAAAGACACAGTCTGAGGAAACATGTTAATTTAAGGAAATGCTGGAAGAGCAGGGCCCCGAAGGACAGCTGCCTCTGAAGTGGACTCAATATAGGCAGCACATGTGGCACTGGGTTATAATTTGGTGTGACTGGTAGGAGGCATGTTTATTCTGAATCAGTGGCAGTTGCAGAAATGGGAATATCCTTGGGGAAGAAACCCCTGCTTTGATACCTACCCCGTCAGTCAGAATGATGTGAATGGAGCATCTGGCTAGTGGAGGTGGTCTAGGCAAGGAAGTGGAATTGTCTTATTTTTATGCAAGGAAGATATATTTTCTACCACGAGTTAAATAGTTAACTAGTTAAATGCAACCTATCAATTAAGGATAAGCCAGTGTTTCTACCACAAACTTATAAACAAACCCACTAAATAGTTTGTCTGCTGTTTTCAAAATGGGCAGTCTCTTGTGAAGAGAGGTCTAGAATTATAGTAGCAAGCTGCAGGTCAAGTATGAAAGTGCTGCATGGTGACTGCAGGATGATTGAGCTGGAAAGATTTGCTTGGAATTCACTTTCTGTATAGCCATATCCAGGAAGCACTGCAGAAGATGCAGTTCTTGTTCATGTGAGTTGTCTGACAGAAAGAACTGGGATTATTTAGGTGAAAGGTGTCTATTCTTCTCCATAAGAAAGAGTTTTCATAGTCTTTATTTGAATTTAGTGTTATAAGCCTGCTGCTGTCCAGGATAGCACACACTTAAAGAAAACTTTTCTGTGAAAAAATATCTAAAATAAACATAAATTAGTACTTTTTCAAGGTTTTTTTCTTTTCTTTTTCCTGCAGACCAGAATTAGCCAAAGAACTCACTTGCTGTGGACTTTGAGTTTAAAAAAAACCCCACCACCACCACCAACAAAAAAATCTCAACCATAATCATTTCTTTGAATTGACATTTTGGTCTGCTGTGTTCATGTTTGTTTTATTTAAAATGTAGTCAGGTAGAGACATTTATCCAGAGTGTCTGTGTCCGTCTTTTGTGGGCCAGAGGACAGTGATGTGAGCCTGAACGGGGAGGCGAGGGAGGGAGTGAAGTTCACAGGCAGTGAAGTTGGCAACGTGGTGAATCTTACTCCGATGTGGAAGATTGTTACTTTGAGTAAAATACCTCTCCCAGGAAAATTTATTTGTTATGTGAATGGGTTTGTTAGCATCTCATCATCTGTAGTTTAGTTTCTATTTTGTGTTTAAAAAGGAACAGTTTTATAGTCTGTGTTTATGAGTCCCTAGCAGCTTGAAGATACTACATTTGAAGTAATGCTTTTAAAAAGTTGGCAAGGCTATTGTTGTTTGAAAAGCTGTAAAAGTGATATCTTGTTTTGTTTTGTTTTGTTTTTAAATTTTCTTTGGATAAAGGTTGTAGTCATACAAGGTAAAATACTTAGTATGTGAAATTTCTGTTCTTTTTGTACTCCGAATTTATGAAGATTCTTTTTTTGTTTTTATGCCAACCCTATTTTATGGCCATATGTTGATTTGCTAGGCAGAATTACAAGATGTGACTAGATTGTATGATCACCTTGTCTATAATGCCCGCAGGTAGCTTTGAAAGGAAGATAGATGTCAGAAGTATAATGCAGTGTGAGTGTAATTTATGAGCATGAAGTATGAGAGAATGTTTTAAGAGATCAGTATCACTTAATTAGATGAAGCTAAAAAAAATCTGAATTCTGTCATCATTTTGTGGATTTTTAAAATGAAATGCAAGATAAAACCATGCGGATTTGTGAAATCCTCATTGATAGGCCATTTTACTCCTGATAAGAAACAGTTGTCTGCAGGATGGTTTCTCCTCAGAAGCTCTGACAATGCTATTTCAGTTTTCATACTATACATTCTTTAATGTATTTTCAAATACTGTTAAAAAGATGTTAAATGAAAATTCTGACTGGCTATAAAGTAAGTTCAGTCAGAGTATAAAGAAATGTGCATATTGTCCTACACATTCTGAAGTAATTAGAAATTGGAAAAATCCCACTGACTTCATTTGGTTCACCTTTTCTTCATGCATCTTTTAAGAAAATACTTTTAGCATTTAAAATCATAAATATATTTGTAAGAGATTTCCTATTCAAAGACAAAGCCTGTTGCTATTTAATTTTCAGAGTTCAAGAACTGTTAAAAGATGTCTTTTTTAATGTTTTTGAAATAATGTCTTGATTATTGGTTTTATCTGTTTTTTAAATAGTCTGAAAATAAGTATAACAGTTTTTCTGTTTGTTTGTTTCTCTGTATAAATGGAAAGGTTAGTTGATCAAACTGCATGTATGGAAAGATTCCCTGTCTTTTTTAGACTACGATACTGCCAATGCTTGTATGATTTACTTTGCATATGTGTGTAGCAGGGTTTCAATTAAATGAATATTGATGTGCCTGTTACCTTAGGTGATAGAATAATCAAGCAGAGATTGCTTTACTTTCATTATTATGGAATACCAAATGCATTATTGGAACCTGAATGTGTGCACACACCTGCATCTTTTTACACTTAAAGCAAATGCTATATTAATATGTGATATACATGCATGAAATTTGCGGATTCTAAGAAGCTGACTATTAATAGTTTATTTTTGTTTTGTAGCTTGGATCATCCTCCTCTGTGCCTTTTACATCTATATTCTCGCAGCTGTTTATGACTGTTGTAGTCCCTCTTATTATTGGACAGGTATGTCTTTTAAATATACATCCTTATTTAAAAAATAAGATAAAGAGAGCTCTCGTAAAGACAGACTGGCAACATGGTAAACCACTACATAGGAAAGAGCCTCAGGATAGTGGAGTCTAATATCAGAGAAAAGATGCTGCAATGCTCCCTAGAGTCACATTGATCTTTGTTGAGATTGAGCATCTGTCCCTCACTACCGCAAACATACGCTACTGCATATCGAGGAGGGAGTTTGTGAACATAAAGTGGGAAAAATGGCAGCCCAGGCTGTGAGAAATTCCAGCCCCATACAAATGAGCTTTGAGAATACTATATAGTTCTTTTGTCACATGCCCTTTGCCTGGATGATGAAGGAAGTTCTCCCTGTGTAGTGTCTACTACTAATTACAGGAATAAAAAAAATCCTACATTAAAAAAAATCCATTAAGACTAAACGGAAATTTAGATATCACAAAACTAAGGTTGCTCAGGCCATTTTGCATGTACTTTACAATAAGAGTTGTAATTGCACACTCCCTGACTACTTTTCCACAGGACTTCTCTATCGTTTGTTTCACTGGATTGGAGGTTACTCGTGGAATGAGCAGCTGTTCAATATTTCATTTTATTCTCATTGTTCATGTTGAAACACAAGACCTTATTTTTCATGGCACATGATTGAAATCTTGCACAGAATGCACAGAAACTAATTGCAGTGTAAATTTCCCTATGATGCTGATCTCTGTGATATCTGGTTTTTTTTTTGTTTTTTTAACAAATATTGCTATTTATTATGGGTTTTTTTCCACTTCATGTTTGGGACATTGTTTTACTAAGATCAAAATTTGAGAAATGCCCACTGTTCTTGGACACCAAAAGCAGAAACACCTGAAGTCTAAGTTTTACATTCTTGTAAGTATTCCTTTTCTCAGACATTCAAAATCCATCTTCCAGGGAGCCTGTGGGACTTCTTAAAGCTCTCTCCTTTTGCCAATTTGATCACAGCTTGTTGGCCAGTTAGCAGACAAAAGGAGATGGTACCATCTGAGAAAGCTGCATGTAACTGTCTTGCATAGCATCAATTAGGAACTTCTTGGCAGAAACGTGAGTTGAATCCTTTTTTTTCAGGATGGTATTCAGGCATCTGAACCATGCAGTGCCCTTTCCCAGGACTTGCTCACTGCTCATCTTTCAACTTCAGCTGCAAACAAAAGTCCTGTGGAAAATAATATATCCTTTTACTTGGACAACACCTTTTCTAATTTCTGAGATTTAATTTTGCTCCCATTTTATGTAGAGATTTTTAAACATTGTATTACACTTTTAAACTTTTAAAAGAACAGAGAGTAAGAAAAAAACCATAAAATACTTACACATGAAGTTGGTGTTGATCTCTCAATCCCTCTCACTCACGCACACACACACACATGCACACGCACACACACACACACACCCACCCCACCCAGCAGTGGCATAGCAGAATTAAGGCAGATTTCTGCTTTTTTGACCAACTGAGCAGCTGGGAACAATAGGTGAAGGTTATTGCCCCTGTGAAACCAGGGGCAATTATCGCTGGGATTTGTAGCTCATTGCTGAACAGTACCGGTGCTGACCCTAGAATCTGCAGTTTAATTCTGGGTTCATCTGGAACTTGCTGAATTTTCCCAGTCTAAAGCAAGAATGGAATGGAATTTGGAATTTGGAATGGAAAACGTGATTAAAATGTAGACAAATGAAAGTGGAGCCTATAATGGAATGTGTAGGTCAATATGAAGAATATCTGTGATTGTCTGTGCTGTGCTGTTGTAAATTAGTTTTATGTCAAATTATAGTGGTCAATTTCAAAGTTGGCGTGTACTGCAACTTACTGAATTCCTAGTGAAGTTATTTTCTTATATGATCATGATCAAAAAGACCATTAAGGTCTAATAGGAAGATGAATGTGATAAGCATGACAGTAGCCGCCAGCATCAGTACCTACATGACCTGGGTATAACCATGTCATATGAAAAAGGGACATACTAATTGCTGTGCCTCTGAAGTGTACTGGATTGTTCACATGTCTGAATGTCTAAGAACCCCTTAATGATGAGGAGTGTGACGATATGCTGATGAACATTCCTGTGTACTTCACTCTTGTCAAAATTAAGTCTCTGTGAAACATATTACATGCAAAATTGATTGAAAGGTCCAAAACCTGGAAGTTGTTCCTTTAGTAGGGAATTTCTAGGAAATAAATAAGAGAAGAGCAGATCTAGGCAGAATGAGGTAACCTACCATTCCAGACAGAGTATCAGCAGACTGTACTGCAATCTAATGAGAGTCTCAAGGTGATGGTAGGCTGCTGGACAGAACCACTACAAAATTTCAAGAGTAGTTTCATCTATGTGTGTAATGGCATCTTACTTTGGAAAGATATATTGCAAGAAATTGCTACCTGAGATGACTGGTGGTGGGGCGTTTTTGACAGCACCATGTGTAAGGTTAAGTAATCTAAATTGTGCAGTAAGCATATGAAGTAAGTGCTGAGTGATTGGAAGTTCCAAACCAGGATCGTGATGAGACCTAACAGAGAACAGATGTGATTTAGGAGTCAAAGACTCATTTCAAAGACTGAAAAGAAGAAAAAAAGAAAAAGAAAAAAAACCCACACAGAATCCTAAAGCTTGTGTAACTTGATCACTAATTTGGGACTTATTTAAGAGTTTGTTTTTAGTAAATGTAATTCAACTACAAACCGAAGGCTTACTCCCCTTTCAAAATGTTTGAAGCAGTATCTGGAAATGAAACACCAACAGAAATAATCCACATTCCTCGAAGCATAAAATTTTGTTTCTAAGCTACTGCACTTGAGATCTATTCAGAAGATATGGAAGAAAGGAAATGCTAAGGATAGCTACAGTTCAAAATACTGAGGGTATTCAACATTGTCTTGGTTAGGTAGAACTGCACAAAAATAGACCCACCTGTTTTAAATTCAGATAAGAATCAAAGCTATTTTTGAAGGTGAGTATCCAAGACTAACCGGCGGTAATCAGGAGAAAACGATATGCAAGAGAAGTACTGACACCAAGTGGTTTAGTCATATGTCTGATTTCCCTTCATCCAGACGTGTTTTAAATTAAATGCGAAGTTTTGCATCTCATTTGTAGACCACTATTCGCTCACTATTGAACTGTTGCACAACATGCTGTGTAGCAATGTAATAATACTTGGTAAATCAGAAGTGCACACTCTGGGATTCCAGATGCATTAAGAGATAATGGCCCACAATTCATGAATGACAGCTTCAGCAATTACCTCTAATTTATCATTTCACGCCCACAGTGTCAATTCCTTACCATGCGCAGTCATACTGTTCAGCTGAAAAGTCAGTACAAGAATGCCTGCTAGGGCGACCTAGTAGCAAAGGGCTCTATCTGGAAAAAAAGCAGGCATGGGACCTGCCTGCTTGGAGGATTGTTTCTCTTCAACCATCCTGACTCAATGGTGATCAACAGAGGCTTTAAGCTTCATCCACATGAGTGTAAAGCAGAGGAGATTGCTTAAAGGAAGCCTTCTCCGAGGGGGATATGTTCCTTTAAAAAAAATCTCGCCTCTGGAAAAATCTGTACTGCCTAAATGCTCCTTTTCTGGGCAGGCTGTAAAGCTGGCTGTTTGCACAACCCTGGGGAAGTGAGTGAAGGAGCTGAGAAGTTGCTTTGAGATCTGTTTGGGGTGGTTTGTTCGTTTTATGGCAAAACGCATAAAGATTTTTGGTTATGTGGCTAATTTGTCAGAATTTTAAATGATGGGTAGGAGAAAGAAGTGACAGTAGTGTAATTGATGCTTATTTCCTACTGTTTTTTCAACAGTCTTTTGTGCGGTACCAAGCTGCCACTGACTGGAATGGCAGATAATGCTGCTGATAATGAATTGCGTAAGGGGCTGCAGGTAGAGCCTCTGCTCGGGTGCTGGCTGTCATTTGTCAGTTATAGAAAGAGCTGCTAAAGGAGCCGTTTTGAGGAAAGGAGGATATTATGTGATCAGAGAGCCGTGGAAGTTTGCAGATAGCTGTCACTGACTGGTGATCTTTGATAAGGAGAATTATTCTGTTCTTGTTCAGAGATATTTAGGTTGTCTTCAGTGGCCTGCATCCTCTGTATCTATTTGATTGGTCAAATCAATGCTGATAGCATAATATTGCATTTGTATTTATAGAGTAAAAAGTATTTTTACTCTGTATTGTATTTATAGAGTAAAAAACCTCTGATGAGATTTTGAGAGGAGAAGTGAGCTACTATGTTCTGTAAAGGTCTCATGTTCTGTAAGCCTTGAGGATCTGTAGTGTTCAAGAACTTATTTGTGCACCACTGGTATACCTATTAAGGGAATTTGAGAATAGCCTTGTTACATAGATAAACATGGTAGTAGACATTTTGTGATATTACTTTAGTAGGTCATTAGATATTACTTTTGATATTTCTGTGGAGCTTGGAAGTCCTGATTGTTTTTCTGTGTAGTACAGAGTTCTGCTAAGTCTGATGGAAGGGATGGGAAATGCTACTCCTCAGCTATCACAAGTATGCTAAAATATTTTTACTTTGTTTATGTGTTGATAATACTTTTTGCTGGCTAAAATTAAGATTTCAAGAAATATCTAAGCATTTTCTTCATGCCCAATTCTGAGAGCTTGGTTTAAGATTGTTGTTTCTTTGTTTATTTTTTTCTTCTGAAAATGACAAGTAGCAGAAGCAGCGAAAAACACTGCAATATTTCCTTTCTCCTTTTTGCAGACTTTCTCCTTTCTCTACACCTAAGTGCTTATGACAGACTTTTATTTTATGTTTTATATTAAAGAGCGATTTATGATTAAATGTTAATGAAATAGAATTTTCACTGTGCTTTCATTATATTCTACTAGTTTGAACATTTTTCAAAGCAGCACACCAAAACCCACTGTTTTCTATGAATAAATAATAAAAAGCTTGTCTGTACATTATCATTCATGCATTCTCTAGTTGCCCCACTGGTAATTTGTCTGCCAGCATAAAGTGGGCACTTCATATTAAACAGACCTTAACTAAAGCTAAAATTAATGTTATGATTCGAGTAGTTCTTCCAAATCTATTAAATGAAGCCAGTTGTATAGTAATCCTCATAGAATCAAAAGAGATCGCAGTATCTTACAAGTGAAGGATTTTAGCGTTTTCTGCGTGCTTGCCCGGACTGTTCCGGATGAGCCCTGCCAGCCTTTCGGAAGCATGCTCATAGACACAGCTTTAAAAGGGTGCTATGTTGCACTACAAATTGTCACTGAAACTGAAGCTGAACAACTCAGCAATTAATTTACTTCTAATGAATAAGAAAGGAATTAAAAGGGAGAGGTATATTGCAGCTTTTAGATAGCAGAGGGTACGATTCACTTAAGCGTAGTGTTCACTTAAGTTACAGCGGTTTGAGTGGAGGGGGAAACAGTAGTCAAATTGTTATAAAAAGGGAATGATTTCAGATGCTTTCAGTCTTGTAACTTAAATCGCTATGGAAGTAGCCCTACTTTTCCTTAAATCTCCAGGGGTGCTGCAGGCGGCAGCAGTGGTGCTCGAGGAGATCAGCACTTTTGCAAGGTTGTTGCAGAAAACTGAGATGACAGATTAGCAGTGTTCAGACCACAGTTCACTCCCTTCTGGCACTTCACTCAAGCAGGGAGCAGAAACTAGTCTCCACAGAAATACAAAAAGTGAAGAAAATATATGCACCACCTGTACAGACTCCCTTTGTGTTTTTGCTCTGTTACACCTGTTTTTAGTGCTGCTAAGCAACAGCTGTAGATTAGCCCCAAACACGAAAATTAATTTCTAAAATAGCTCTGTTTTGTAAAGTTTGATTGCAAAGGCGTATTTGTGCCAGGAGCTCCCTCTGAGGAGTAAATTGACGGTCATAATGCAGTAAAATAGCTTTTAGGGGAATTCGGTAAGCTGAGGAATGAAAACAAGCATGTGGTAAATATTTTCCTATTGCAAAGTAAAAATATTTTTATACTTTTTTCTGATTCCACCTTCAGAAAAGCAATATTAAATCAGGTTGTACACTTCCTTAAAGATTGGGGTGTGGATTCGATATCTGTTGATCTCTCAACACCTATATGGAAAGGTGGATGGATCAATACAAAGATTTGGCTTTGTGACAAGCTTCATTGAAATGGTTTTTCTAATATTCTGTGGCATCTTTCTTCTTCATTTCCTATCACTGTATAGGAAGGAGTACTGTGAGGTTGTTAAACTGTTTCACCCAAAGATAACTTTTCATAAGAAAACTTTGCCTTGCAGAGTTCATTATAAAGTTACATTATAAGTGGTGGTAATAGCAGCAGTAGTTTTGAATGAGCTAAGAATCCTACCTTAAAAGATGAAGTAATTTAAGTAACTGCTGCATTTAGGGCTATTAATGATCCAGCTCTGTTTCAGCTTGTTTCCTTATGTTTCAACACAAGGAAAATGTGATGTGTTTCTTAGTAGAAATATAAAAGTTCAGGTGTTTTGTCCAGGTGATTTGAAGAACATACCAGTACAAAATAGTAAACTAAAAAACATAATTAAAACATTTTAAAATTATTTAAAACATTAAATCAGTCCGCAAGAATTGATGGTCTTAGGAGAGATCTTTGTGTGATGATATAAATAATTGCAGGAGAGTCTTTTGTGTGTATAGAGAGACAGAAAAAGGGACTTTCTTTAGTCTTTCAGTTCATGGTTTTTAGATGTCTTAAACATTGAAGACCTAATACTTTTTGAAAGATGTGCTGTATTACAAATGTCAGAAAATTTAGGGGGAAGAAAAAGCACCTTTTCCTAGCAAGTTCAATTAATACCAAGCAGTAATGAACTACATTAAGTTTATTTCATTTGTTACCTTGTATACAGGTAAAGCACTTAAGCAAGCAGGTGGAAATAATGCAGCTGTATTTTGCTGACAGGTGTCTCTAGTTGTGACAGTTAGGAAAGTATAATAAGAGAATTGTTATTTATGATATATGTTCTGCTGTTTTCGTACATGATCTTAACCACATATGAGTGTTATTTAACTGCTTCTCAGGAATAGCAGCTGCCATTATATAAGGAGATACTTATGTGAATCAAGTGAATCCTTAGTGTAGGCCATAATGTGAAGAAATAATTTTGTTGGCTTCTGTGTTTGCAGACAAATGAAGCTCTGTTTTTTTTTTTTTTTTTTTTTCGGGTCCCAATTTACCTACATGAATCTTTATTTAATCATTTCAGTCCACATTACTCGTGGCTCTTTTCAGCCTCTCTTGAATTTCCGGTCAGAGTGCCATTATTACAGAGCAAAAGGCTTTGCTGGCTGCTGCCTCTGGCCCGTTTGTGCCTTGTCTTTATTGTATCTGCAGGAATTACCATTATTTCGCAACAAATCCTCACTAGTTTTTTTAAAGTCTTAGTTAACACTGAAATGGTTATAAATTGGGTTAAGGATTAAGAGGCTTTCAAAGCATCCTTGTCCTGAAACAACTCTGCAGGGCATGAATAAGTAACAAATGGATTGTTTTTCAGTCAAAATGAATCAGCTGACATGAGTTTGCCTGTGAAAAGTGTAGGTCAACTTTCACAGACACCTGTAGGGGCTTGGGTTATATTTCTCTCCTGTTAAATTACATAAGAATTTAATTACTTCAAATCAATGATTATGGGCTGGATCAACATGCTCTAAAATTACAGATCATCTTGAACATTAAGAGAAACCAGGAATGTATCAGCTTCTGTGTTAGGGAGAGTGTATTTATCTAGATTTTTATAGTATATTTTTCTTAGCATGATGCTAGGCTTATGACATAATTTCCTGAAGCCGCAGTTTAATTCTTCAGGATCTGACTATGCCATATTTTAATATAAAATGCATTAAGAAGCCTCACTGGTGTTTGCTGATTTACATTAATTTCTAGACTAGTCCAGGTCAGGAAGTTAGACGTGGATATATAAAGAAAACATCTACTGATAGAAGGTTGGGAAGAAATACTACTTCAAATTAAATTTTTGAATGTTTTCCCTTTTTCTTATATATCTGCACATGTTAAATATGCATATGGAGTTAATATTGTCAAATATGTTATAATTATACTTTGGTACAGACACCAAGTTGTAGTTTTCATAATGAATACCATGGGCATAAATGGTACTCTGATATAATAGTTAACCGTAACTTTCCAGTATCTCTGGTACTTTTCAGTGTTGGCCTGGTTCACATTTGTCTGATTGAAGGCCCATAAATGCGTGCAGTTTTTCTTATCATAATGTGATTTTAATTTAGCAGATAATAGATTTTTTTTTTTAATCTTCCTTGGAAAACACTCACTTTAGAGGCCGAAGACTTTTCTTTTCACTTGTAAGCATTAGCAGGAGTCGCAGACGTGCTCAGATTAGGCGAATCCGTTCCTCCGTTGGCTGCGTCCCCGCTCCGCGCGCTGCCCTGCTCTGCCCTGCCCGCCGCACGCAGGTCGCCCGTCCGTGGGCAGCAGCGCTGCGCTCTGCTCCTGCCCGGCCTTCCAGGAGGTGCCTGAAGGGGCTCCGCTCAATGCGCCTTACGAAGTAGCCTGTACTACGGAGCTGTGTTTGCTCTTCAGCATTTGGCAAGTATGAAACCTGAAAGTCGAGTGAGTGTTTTCACAGGAGTGTTGAGTACCTCTGTTCATGGTTTCCTGTAAATCTGTTATTTTTTGCCATCAGGAGACTTGAGGTAAGCGGGGGTCTTCAGCCTACCTAGCTTTTTGTGAACTCAGTGTGCAAATGCTTTAGTACGTACCCCACTATGTGGTGGTTAAAGTCTGTTTTCTGCAGTTACTCAGCGGCTTACAGGACTTCCCTATTGAGAGATTTGCAGACAGGCTGGGAAGGCAGTGAGGAAACCTGACAGCCATGAGGTCAGTCCACTAGCTTTAGTGTGTGAAAAGGTCCTGTGGTAGCACTGGTGATGATGGTTTGATATTAATCTTGAATACCTCTAAAATGTTCTGTATTATTCAACTGGTAGTGGTGGTGTTTTTTACTAGTGCTGCTATGGGAAGGAAATGAGACACCCCTAGAAACCTCTGATAGAAGCCTCTCAGCACCTTGTGCTAGTATTTCTGAAAGAGTTTGGTAACAGAGAGTGTTGGGAGATTTCCGCAGAAATTAGACAAGATAATGTGATTGTTGAAAAATTAACACAAGTCACAACTGTATGATAAAAGCTGTAAAAAGTTTTTTCAAACCATATAAAGTAAAGAGAAAAAAATAAAAGCAGCTCCCCATGCAGGACTTGGATAGATGTATGTCTCTGTTGGGAATACTTAGTCCTGTACTATTTGCCATAATTTAGAAGTTGAAGTTGCTTTAACATTGATGGTTGCTTCTAAAAAAAAATCTGGAAAAACAGCTTCAGATTCAATTTCCTGAAAGTGCAAAAGTTACACTAAGTACAGGAGGTTTGCTTGTTTTCTTGTGTTAATTCTGGTATTCTAAAAGCGTGCAAATGGCATTTGTCTTTGGATTTACAAAAACTCGAGATATTCAGAGTTTGAATTATTTAAACTCCCACAACACATGCACTTTTGCTTTTCAAGCTTGAGTTATAATTTAATTAAAAACTTCTGGTGCATTGCTAGCTATTAAATATTAAAATGTTCCATGGATCACTTTCGATTATCTACCGTCATGAAATTCCTGAAGATGTCAGATTTTTAAGATTCCCAAAGTTGCACTTGGAATTGTCTGTTGATGCAAAGGGGACTGTGATAATTACATACATCCATTAGTATCAGCAGAGGAGATAAACTTTGGGGAGGCTTAATGGGCATGTCTCAGTGACAGCTAGCAAAGAACATTTGGCATGATTAAGGATGGATTTGAATGTACTTGAAAATATACTCTCATTATGGACGCCCAGTGGAAGTTGCACTACAAATGTTAAATTCCCCAGAAGAAGAGTTGTGTGGCAGGGAAGCTTTGAAATCCTCTGTGGCCGTCATCCAAATTACTCTCTTCTCTTTGTGTCTTTCCGCTGTCAGGTTCATTTTGTGATGCCCAACTTGGCTCCCTGCATCTTTGAAGAGGCAACCTGTTGATTTCTGTGTTTCAGATTGTCCGAAGATACATCAAGGACTGGCTCGAGAGGAAGAAGCCTCCATTTGGTGCTATCAGCAGCTGCGTGCTCCTGATGATCATCTACACAACCTTCTGTGACACTTTTGCCAATCCAAATATTGACCTTGATAAATTTAGCTTGATTATCATAGTGTTTATAAGTAAGTTCAGTCTTAATACTATCTCTTTTATCAGTTAGATGTGTGTATGTAAAGAGCATTGTGTAGGGGAGAGAGCAGAGGAAAGGGAAACCGGCTTAAGTCTAGAGCTTGCACTTTTAACATGTCTAGTAAGCCAAATGGATTACCTGGCATCCTAGGGGCTGTGTGCTTTTGGGGAGTTGTGTAGAGTGATGAACCCTGCCACTAGGTGTGCCTGGGATTGCTCAATGGTGCTTTCTTTCTAAAGGGGCCCGGTGCTGTTTTTCAGGCATTTATGAGCATGCTGCTGTGGCATCTTCACTACTGAACAGCCAAGATGTTGCATTCCAAACAGAAAGGAAAGATTTGGGTTTGAGCTGCTACTCAGAGATATTGTTATAACTTTCAAATAGCTCTTTCTTACTCTATTACAAACCTAGAAACCAGTGGGGAATTTGAAGGTGTTGATATATTTCTGTGGATGAAGGCACTCATTGGAGAGTTTGTTTTAGAAGCACTCTTAGTCATTCAGCCTTAAATAACACACACATGAGAACAGACTGCTGGTATCTTTGCCATCAGTTAAAATACACTTGCAGATCATTACCTCCGAGGGAAAAGCAGTGGTGTTCAGGCACTGTCTTCTCTCCTGGTAAGAAATTCCTGTCTTGCTTCAGACTGTGCAGAGAAAGAAGTTTCAGTCTGCTTGGGGGAGAGGTAACTAAATTATACAAGAGTATAAATCGCATCCTGTAATCTCCCAAACTATTAGATTTCAGGAAATCATTACATCAGCTTCCGAAACTATGTGCATGTGCACATTTGTGTCCAATAAAAATAAGTATCATACACAGATCCAACTTCCACCAGAGTCAGTAAGAAATTCGCCCCTGCCTTAGTGGGTAGTATTCTGTCTTACTTATTGTCATTGTGAAAGTTTTTTGACTATGAAATGATGAATGCGTGAAAATACTACACAGAGTTGTAAATGGTACTGCATAGCGTATGGTGAAGCTCATTTTATTCAGAAGACAAAGAACAGCAAGGCCATCTAAGGAACTTTTTCAAAATGGAGAAAATACTTGTTTGCATAGGCACCTGAAGAGGGTCCACATCCCTGACACAGTTACGTCAGTGCCAAGTTGTAGGGGAGAAAGAAGGATGTGGAAATCTCAATCTCTGACTTACGATGCAGAGAAATCAAGAATGGAGTAATTTTATGTCACTACAGTGACCACTACTTGGAGAAAACAGGCCAAGTTGTCTTCTAAACAAACCAACAAAAAGACACATATTCTTGGACATTAGACAGTTGTCATTGGACAGCTGTAGAGGAGTTGCTCCCATATTTTTCCCTTCTTTTACTTCTCTCTAAGGCAGCTCTGCATTTGTGCCATGTGTAATTATATTGCACTTGCAATACAATACACTGAAAATCATTATATATACATTTTTATTTTAAATGTGTGTAGCTGGAGTTTCTTTTTAAGAATATTACCATAAGCTTTGAAACTGATAGGAACATATTGTATGTTTGTTTTTTGTCTAAAATATTTTATAGAACTAAAAAGAGAGTTCTGAAGATGAATGTGTGTGTTATGGTCCAGAAAAGCTTTTCTTCCATTGGATATGTTGGCTGGCTGTGTTTTCTGTTACACCAGGAGGTGAAATTAGCACAAGGAGTTTGAGATGAAACTGCATTTATTATTCTGTGGATTAATATTTTCATGTAATTCTTATGTTAGTATTCTAGACACAGCAAAATAAGCACAGTGGATAATTGATATCAACACATGCTTATTGCTCTACAGAATTATACTTATTAAGAAAGGATTTTTTTTTCTCTTTGTGCATATTAAATTAATTTACTTAGCTGCAAAAAATTGTAAGTCACTAAGAATGTTTTACTTCCGTAGCTCATGAAGGAAGTATTAATTGCATGCTGAGGTGACATTTATGCATCTTTGGAAAAGCATATAAGAGAACAGAAAATGTCACTGGCAATAGTTAATAACTATACCTTGGTGCCTGGTTAAAAACTGCAGTCACATCCAAAGTATTGGCTTGGTGAGCATTACCCTGCGGGGCACATCAGCCTCAGCGCATGCACAGATTGGGCAAGGAAAGGGGAAAGGAGCCACACCAGGTTCTGCCTCTTTCCCTGGTCTCGTTGCCCGTCCCTCCACCAGCACCGTGCGGACACCGCGTGTCCCAGAAGCCCTGCAGGTATCACATGAGCTGGCAGAGGGGAGAGCTGCCCTCAGGCTCCACAAAAACATCCACACATAAAGTTCATTGAGCTTGAACAGCTGCTGTGTCTGATGTACACAGGAATTAGCCTTTGTCTCTGAGGGAATTAAATGTATATGATTACCTTCTGTTAATAGTAATTATTCATCAGGAGAGGAGTATACCCCACATGTGAGAATATTTATTGTAATCATGCCTACACATTGTGCTTTCATTCTGTTAAGTAAAAATGGGCTAAACTGAAATATCTAGCAGCTAGAACATGTCCAAGAGATCTTATGTCATCAACCTAATAAGCAAAATGAGAGAAATGGGCAGGCAGCACCTAGCAGTCAACTGCTCTGCTTTTAGTGGGTCAAGGAATACTTGATTCAGAGGAGTTACCTGAGGAAAATCCTGCGTAGCAGTGGTAGTAGATCTGGCTTTCTTGGGAATATAATTGTTAATAATTGTGCTTTCAGACTTAATTGTCCAAATTACCACCATCTAAAGTCTTCGTGGTTTTCTGTCATTGGATTTCTCTGAATTGTCTTGGTTCAGCTTAACATCAGCAGTTTAGGCTTCTCACCTTTAGTATGGGTGCAAAATACATGCATATTGCACACATAGAGATGTCAGTGATCTTTTCTTTTGTGATATAAGTTTAATTTTAATTTGTTTCTCTTCTCTTGTCAGTATTTTCTGTTCAACTGAGCTTCATGTTCTTGACTTTCCTCTTCTCTACAAGGTAATTGAATGTACTGAAACAGAGTGTTTGAATGTTTGTTATATGTGGTATTTTTGTTTTGCGTGATTCAATTTATACAGATGCATAAGGGCAGGTTTCTGGATAGGGGTGACCTCATTTTAATGTTCTTTTTATCTTTACTGCATTTTTTTTCTGTTAGCATTCATAGGCTAACAGAGCAGGACCTGGATTCTGTCCCTTCTTGTATGTTAATTACAGCGTTGTTAAATCTCAATCAATCACTGCTATAACTCATCCTCTGAAAAAAATGGATTTGCACAGATGTCACTGAAGGTATAATTTGCCCTGCAGACATACAGGTGACATATGAGAGAGAGAACTCAGTTTGACTTTTTACATCTCAAGATACATTTGCTGGCCTTCAGTCGTCTTTGTATGCGTCAAGTGTGTTACATTTATGGAGTTTCTTAAAGGATAGTTGTCCTGAACAAATGTTTGGTAAAGGTGTTGTTTCCTTTTAAAATATAGACCAGGAAGAACTATTGGCCATTCATGCCTCAAAAGGTAGGCCAGTGAGAATGACTTACTGTTGCGTAATCACTTTTCTACCTTTGGCCTTGGCATTAGCCAAAGGCAGAGTGAGTCGCTCGCGCAAGTATCTGCCATCGTGCTCCAGCTCAGGCTTGCTGGAGGATTTCCCGTAGCAGCACTCTTCCCTTAGCCTGGGAAGTGCTAGAATACACAGCAGACTCCAGATGTATATTTAATATAAATTACCCAATGCCTGTAAAGAATTATTACAAAGGATTTGTCCCAATCACAGAACCCCAAATGCCCCAAGTAATAGCCAGTTCAAACAGTAAAATCAATATTTTAGAAAGTTATTCCTAATTTTGACCACGGTCATCCATTGGGCAGTAATGTGCTACTCTATGTAATTTTCTACCCTTCCCTTTTCACCCACAACATGTAAGCCTCAGAAATAGTTTCTTGGTCAAGCAGATACAGAAAACTGCATATTCTAAGTACTTCTCGTAGTGTAGACTGAATATATTACGTCAATGAAGCATTTTTGTTAATATTAAGCAGTAGGAAAAGAAATTACAGGACATTCTCTCTCTCTCTCTCTTTTTTTTTTTTTTTTTCACAGTGGCAAACTGGCCACTGGCATGTTGTTGAATGTTTGCAAAAGTAACTCCGGCTGGAATAAAGTTGTCCTACATACAGCATGCTCAGAATAGTTCCTTTTCATGAAGGAGTGTATTCATTAGAGAGTTTGCCACAACCAAGAAACAATTCTGCTTAAAAAAAAAAAATCAAACACTACTGTTCATTTGCGGGTAGAATTATTTCTGGCACTAGAATTGATCAAAGGGATGTAAAGTTGCATATGGATCCTCAAAGTAATACATTTGATTGAAGATGTTTTAGGAAGGCTTTTGCTAACAGAGGTTATTAAAACTCTCTCTTTTTAGGAATAATTCTGGTTTCACAGCAGCAGACACAGTGGCTATCATCTTCTGCTCCACACACAAATCCCTCACCCTGGGTAAGTTAAGAGAGGAGAGCAAGATATTAATGTTTTCACATAGGGGAATTAAATTAAAGGGGAGACAACATGGTCTTTTCAGCTGAGACTGCAATGATTATATGGTAAGACCATCTCACTTAGGGGTTTTTTTTTTTTATGTTTTTGTTCCGTTGCTTCACCCAGTACTAATAATATTTGCCATTTGTTCCTGAGAACAATTTAAGGTATATATGCATAGTCCCACAGTAAAGATATTATATCTCAAAACCAGTTTGAAAAAGAGAAAATCAAAACATATAGTCTCTTCAGAAATCACAAAGAAGCAGTGCTGTCTTCTGCTTAGTATGAGCAAAATGTGCATGTTTGTTATAAGAAGCCTGCAGTTTCTTGTTTTGTTTCTTTTTTGGCAGTGTTTTATTTATTAGAATTCATTTATCAAAACATTATTGAGATATTTGTCGCTTAAAATCCCTTAGTGATAATAAGATGTTCTGATGGAAATTCACAGAATAGCACTAAATCAGAGTCCCGTTTAGAGTCACCTGATAGTGCTTCATCCCTGTTGCGTTCTGTCAGTGTAAGGATTCCAACTTGAACATTTTCTTACTGTTTTTCGTGTTATGAAAACATGTGTCTGGTAAAGCATATAGGACAATATTAGCCTTTTCAAAGCTCTGTGGTTGTACCTGTCAAAGATTAACACAGCTGGTGCTAATAACAAAGAAGGTAAGAACTCAGCTTGAAATAGGGGCAGAATGACTCAGGGAGTACTTAGAAAGGTGTGATGTTTTCAAGTCAGCTTAATCTGGTAAAACTCATCTCACGGTTCTATGCTACAGCCAGTCCCGTGCTGCCAAATTATTAGCAAGTACCTCGAAAATCTGTGGGAAGGAGGGTAGTTCCTGGAAGACAAGAAAAGGGCGAACCACGGCTTCCTTTTTTCAAAAGGCTATCAAGGAGAGAAATTACAAACCAATGAGTTTAACTTTGCTTGCCAGAAAACTACTGAAATAAATAATTTAAAAGTGCAGGAGAAAATAAATGGGTGACAGTCCCATAGATTTGTCAAATGTGTATCAAGTCAGTCTAGTTTCCTGTCACACAAGGTTATGAGGTCCTGAGGGTTGGGGAGAAGTAGCAAAAGTTGTATGGCTTGACAGTACTATATTTTTTGATGCTGCTGTATGACGTTTGGACAGTTCAAAAATGATGTGAACCAACTGGAAGGGGATCAGAAGAAAGTGACATGGATGACTATAGATCTCAAAAACGTGATCCATGGGAAAGAAATAAAGAATTGGGATTAGTGAGAGAACTCTGAGCTCAGATACAGTAGTGATTTTAAAATGCATAAAAGGTTGATGCAAAGTAGAAATTACCTTTTTCACAATGGATTTTATAAAGGAAAGGACTTTTACTGCAACAAGGAGGATTTAAACTATCAATCAGGAAAACCTGTCTTATGTGAAGACAGTTGAGCTTTCGAATATGTTGCCTACTGATGTCTTGGAATCTCATCATTGTAGACAAGTCTCAGTCAGGAGTTAGACAGCTCAACTTGGCCCTGCCTTGGAGGAGAAAGTGCTTTCCAGTCATGTGTGCTATGAAACCAAGGCCTCAAAAAATAAAGGAACTTGTATCAGGAGGACAGTTATATTTGTGTTTATAGAAAGTGACCCCCCACCTAAGTCATAGCATGCTACCATACCTGCCATTTTACTGATGTGCATATAAACCTAGGACACAACTGGGATGCTACAGAGCAGGAGCTGGTTATATTTTACAATATCCTTCCCTCCTAATGAAAATAGTTTTATACACGTTCTGTGAAAGACTTTTATCATGACACTCAGAAAAGAACTATGTTTACTTTAATATTTAAGTCTTGAAGGGGCTTGCTTTCACCTGGTGAAAAGTGAGGGCTTTTGGTCTCTTTCATCTGCTCTGCCAAAGCGTCCTCCCATAGCTCATCTTGACCTGAGTTCTACACACACAGCTGAATCAGTGCACTTCTATTCTGCTAGCACACGCTCTTTTTTATAACTTGCTTTCTCATTGATAAGAGCCCAGTTCCATGTCCATAGCTTGCTTGGCTTTTCTGCAGGATTTTTCCCAAGTTGCTGCTGTTGTTAGCACAGTCTCGTTAATCGGATCTGTGTTGTATTTTGTAAAATTCTTTCCCCAAGTGCACTGACAATAATACATTACCCACCTTGACTTCAGGTATTTCTACAGCTTCTCTCTGGCTGTGCATGCTTTTACTCTGCTAATACGGGTCTCTCTCCAACATTTAAGTGTGCAAACTAAAATGAAAGAGGTTGATGATAGAGTGCAATATTGCAGCACTGTTTCTTGTCTACAGACTTTCCTTTTGTCACCTTCAGGTCAGACTGCTTTACCTTCATCCTTCAAGAGCTGGTGCCTCTTGGAAGGCAATTTGCCTCCCAGAAGGCAGGTTACCAGACATCTGTCACTCTTGCACTTTTTCTCTTTTGCACTACCTTTCCTTAATTCCCAGTGCCTGCGTTCAGATTCCTGAGAGGATGGGCCTGCTTCCCTTGCTGTTTTCCCTCTCTGGGGTTAAGCTTCATCAAAGCGTTTTTGAGGCTTCCAGACTACTGCTTTGTGTGGGTGGCCAGCAGCAGCACGCCCTGAATTCGTATCACCCTTGATGGGAAATGCTCTTTGTGGCAGTCCCTGGGAACACGTCTTTGGCAAGCCTGAGGGCCCAGCCACTCTTGTGTGTGCTACATAAGCATGCCCACTGTTTTGAGCTGGTTGGTTTTGAGGTCATCAGTATTTTTCTCTGCTTGGTACTTAAAATTACTGGGTCCATATAGGATAGAACTGCATAAATATACACTGCTATCTAAATGTGTAGCTGAATGCAGCATACTAGGAAGAGGGGAGAGCTGGTTTTATAAAACTGTTTGCCTTTGAATTGATAGTATAAATGGGAATTGGAATTATTAATCAGAGCAACTAGCACATGTTCTTTCACTGGAGGTGGAAGCAGAGTAGATATAATTTGTTTTTAAGGAGCAGCTATTTCTAAATGACAGTTGAATGTATGTGCAGCATAGTCTTGTCTGCCCTGATCTCAGTGGAAATAAGAAGAGACACAGGTATTTTGCCCCTTACCGTTTTTGTTGTTCTGTCACATTTCTCCTTGTTCAGAGGTGTTTACTGTAATCCATGCAAGGAGAAAGCTGCTGTTCTCCCACAGCGCAGAGAGTTTTTGCTCTCTCTGTCACTACAATGCCCAAAAGCACAAACCGTGCAGGCCTTGGTTTCGTACCCGTTGTAGAGATCCACTTTGTTTGTCTCCAAGATTGCCATGGTAGTACATAAATGACCCCCCAGTGCTTCTTCCTGCACTGTGGAATTGATTTCTCTTGACTTGGCAAGTGAAGCTCCGATAGGTACGTCTGGTCCATTCCCTGCGGGACGCAGAGTGGCACGGACAAAAGTGGGAGAAGCGCTGACAGCTTTAAAGCTTTAGAAGTGGTAATAGGAGAGGCATGAGAAGACTTTTATAAGTCACTTTCTCCCACACCATGTTATGAAGCCAACTAATTCCCATGCAGTGCATGCTCATGAGGCCAACTGCCACTTCTACTGTTGAATCCATGAATAAGTGCTTGCTCTGCACGGAGATGAGTGCTGTTCCCATATGCTGGGTTTTATTTTGTAGACAGAACAGTTGACACACTTTTTGTCTCACAGATCAGAGTGCAGGGCATGTTGGTGTAAAGACAAATTATGCAGGGTAGGTACCTTTGTGTTTCTCATTTAGAATTTTAAGTTAGTATTTTTGAATAGTGATGGGTGCTTTGGCAGTTTTTAAATACATTTCATATGTAGAAAAATAATGTTTGTTTATATTTCATTTAGCAAGTGGAACAAGATGTAAACTTAAAAGTAGTGAGGATAAATGTAGTATGCACAATGCCCCCGGCATATTCACCCACACTTTGTTCTTTTTCTCTCCTTCTCCTTGTTCACATATATGCACAGTACATGTGAGCGCACACATATGCAGACATTTGATGCATGGCTTTTATTAGTGCATTTGCCATTGATTGATTAGTACTTAGTATTAGTACTTCTTCTATTGATTGATTGCAGATGAAGTGACTATTTGACCTTTAATTATGAGCCTTGCTATTGAAAATGACATTGAGCTATGGCTTCACATAATCCATCTGGAAAGCCCGACATGATGCCATTCCCTGGAGTTCATTCAGTGAGAAAAGAAGAGGCCTCAAGGAAGTGCAAAGCTATCAGTGTGGTTCATCTAAAAAAAATACTGCAGAGTTGTTGCTTGCACTTACACAAAAGTTGGGGCCAAGCATGCAACGCTGTTTTATTTTTTGTAGATTGAATTGCTATCTAGAAGTTACAACTGAAATTTAAAATGCAGCATTGTCAAAAAGTAATTTTACTGCAGATCTTTGTATTTATTATGTAAAAATATTTTACCAGCAGAAAATGGATTATTGCGACCTATTTTGGCTACCATAAGTGCAAATATCAGCACTGTGAGTATAATGGACGGCAGTTTTTGTAATTTTTTTTTTAGAAAAAAAAAACTTATGAAATTAGTATATTGTTTGTGATGCACAGTGCATTTTTCTTCATTTGGATTTAAGAATATAGTAGTTCTTCTATCATCCAATTCTTAAAGAAAAGCAATCAAAGCTTCTAGTGTGCAAAATACTTTCAGAAAAGGATTATTTTTGCAAATAAAAGCAAAGTCAAAGCTCTAACTTTCCTTTAAAATATGTGTATTAATTTCAGTCAGCATTTTTTTTAATTAATCTTCTTATTGCATGAATGCAGCAGGTATAGCTTATACCTGAACAATTCTTAAAAGCCTGGTGTAATGCACAAGTGGATTCACAGACAACTCTTATTTTCTGCAGGCAGATCATTTAGGCCACAGATTTATCAGCTCTTTCTTTCTTTCTTTCTTTCCCTGAGATCTCCAGCTGCATATTGCTTCTCATGCTCACAAAAACATCCAACTTGCTCATAAATACCTGGAGTTCTATCATGTTTTCTACAGAAATCTCTTTACAAGTGTTTTGGGGGTAGATAATATTTTTGTACAGGCTAAACCATGATCATTGAGTATTAGCTATGTTTTTGCATCATCTGGTTTATTGAGTACCTGAGCTCTATGAATACTGTACTAATGAAGAGTAGACTCTTACTGTCTGGTGATAGTCACCTCTCTCCTTTAGACAGAAAAATGCCGAAGTGTGCTAACTTGTGTTAAAATTAAATCTCCCTGATTTTTAAAAGATGACATTTCTTGATAATTTTGTAAGAGGCAGTAAAATTGGTGCTGAGTTACTCACCATAAGTGAATATTCAGGCCAAACCCTGTCAAACCTGTGGTATTCTTGAAATGTGCTGGCTTTGCCTGCTCTCCAGCAGAGGATTGCCTTTAAGGCAGTGATTCATCAGGGTGCTTACCATGGCTAGCTCTGAGCATGTGAATGGTTACACTAGAGATCTGGAAAGTTATCCTGGTTAACTGCTCCCCCAAAGTTTTCAAGAGTACGTTTTTTCAAGGCTGTCTTTTCAACTTCCAAATTTTCCTGTAATTGATGAGCAAGAGACATTACCGCTGGCCTCATGTCACCCCTTCTAATGTTATTAGTGTTTGAAATCTTATGTTTTCTTACATGTTCAAGACTCAGTCTCATTTCTTACCTGAGTATCTGGTAGAGTGATGCAAGCGAAAATTATCTGGCTACTACTTTGCCTTGAGTTGGTGAGGATGACCTTTCCGAAGATGGGAAGCTGGTGGGAAGAATATGCTTGGAAGAAGGAGTTCCCAGGGAAGACTTTGCTTGGGCTAGTGTGTACCCCTGACTTGTGCCGAAGAGTTAGAAGTACCCTGTTGATGCCGTTCCTGCTTCTGAATTCCAGGGATGTTAGTGCCTGCTGGTCCCTCCCGAGTTGTTACTGTGGCCCACCTCTCTGCTCTTGCCTACAAGTGCAGGGGATATTTCCTTGCGTTCTGAATGGCATGTAGAGGAGAAACTGTTCTGAATAGGGGCTGATAAATGGCATATGCCTCCTTTGGCTGTAGTACTTGATTCTTTAGGGCAAAATGAAAGATTTTTCTCTTTAGTCTTTGCCCAGCAGTTGCTTTCAAGAACATGCAAGTGGTTGGCTGGGTTTCTTCTGGCACTAGGATTTTCATTTTCTCTATCTATTTTCTCTATCTCTATGAATCTCTAACGGATTCCTACTACATGAGATGGAAAGGGGAGACCAGGAGCACCTGGATCCACGGCTTGGTAGCCTAACTAGAGAGCAGGTAGATTGCTGCTCCTAGCTCATCTATTTTTTTAGAACCAGCTAATTCTGGTTCTTACCAAGCAAGATTAACAAACAGGTTGCTATCATGTCCTTAGCTTGTCAGCTTTCTCACTGGGCTCCCAAGGAAGCCTGAGAGATTTGGTTGTTTTCATCATGGCTGCCAGTTCAGAATAACAGCAAAATCAGATTTAGTATCATTTTTTTTTGTGATTGGAAATAGTGCAAATGTTTCCTACTTGCACAGTCTACCTGGCCCACCCCCGCTGAGATGCCATGTTGCATGTGCACAGCATTTCTGTAATACTAAACTCACCGCTTCCTTGATGGGAACGCTGCATGAGGAGTCAAGCTGAGCGGGCTGTGGTTGCTGGGATAGGCTGTGCTGGAGCTGCTCTTTTTTTCTTTTTTCTTTTTTTTTTCTTTTTTCTTTTTTTTTTCCTTTTTTCTTTTTTCTTTCCTTTTTTCTTTCCTTTTTTCTTTTTTCTTTTTCCTTTTTTTTCTTTTTTCTTTTTCTTTTTTTTCCTTTTTTCCTTCTTTTCTTTTTTCCTTCCTTTTCTTTTTTCCTTCCTTTTCTTTTTTCCTTCCTTTTCTTTTTTCCTTCCTTTTCTTTTTTCCTTCCTTTTCTTTTTTCCTTCCTTTTCTTTTTTCCTTCTTTTCTTTTTTCCTTCTTTTCTTTTCCTCTACTTTCCTTGCTATACTTCCAGGAAGGTGATACACGTAAAAGTAGGAAATACTGAGTCAAATGAGTTCTACCTTTCTAGCTGCTTTCGTTCACAGAGTACCTGAATCCCTGATGGTTTTTCTATCACACGATTCACATTATAGCATGTCTACTATATTGCAGTTTACTGAGTGGTGACCTCTCTGTGATCCCAGAAGGGGAAATACTAGCGGAAAATGGGGAATCTCCTTTCCTTTCTGACCTGAAACATATGTTTCTTTGATTAGACTTTGAATGTGGCAAGAAATTCTGTAGCAGCTCCCAGGGCTTCCTTTTCATCTGTATACTCTGCCAGTAGTAGGTTTTTTATTAATATTTAGAAAGTTTGCCTCCAGCAGTACTAAAATGTGCATCAGAGGACAACAGTTGTTTACTGTGTTTGAACTGAAGAATCTCACCCAGGAGATCTCATTCACTTGAAGTTTACATCTCTCAATCTTGACTTGCAGAAAGAGATCGATGAATAACAATTGTCATTTCAGAGTTGCACCTCTCCAATTATTTATTTGGTTGTGTGTCTTCCCAGATGTACACATAATTGGATCAGACATTAAAAACCAGATTGCAGGTTTTTAATGACAGCAAGGTCATACCTCCTTACAATAAAAAAAATAAACACACATATCCAGCTGCAAAATGATAATGACACAAAAGCCTTCTCCACCCTCCCTCCCTACCAAAAACAGTTAAAGTTAATTTATCTACTTTAAGAAACTACATTATACTCAGCAGACAGCTGACAGGTTACCCTGGGGAAGATCCACATTTGGACATGACTCTTTTTTTTTTTTTTTTTTTTTTTTTTTTTTACCTCAAGCTGGCAGAGGCTACAAGTGTCACCCATACTAAAGCTGTCGAGTATTGAAGATGATGTTGAGTCTCCCTGAGAGATTTGCTTCTACATGTGCTGCGCTCAGTGCACCTTTTGGCAGCCAGTCTGAGCTGTCGACTCCAGACACTTAAAAAAAAAAAAAAAAAAAAGTGGGAGTAAAGATTTTATAAAGCAGTATCACCACCAGAAATTAACAACTGAGTGATCTTATTGCAGGCCAGGCTTGGAATCTGGAATAGGTGTCATCACCCAGTGCATGCACATAATCTAGAATCCTAGAGTTTTAGGATGGGAAGTTGTAGCCCTCTAATTCTAGATGAAATGATGCTGTTATTTCAAAATGTCTCCTTATATGGCTGGAACAGTGAAGCTTTTCTGGCTTTGCAACTTCTTTCTTCAGCACAAAAAATCCAGGTGGCAAAGAATTAAGGAAAAAAATTACGTTAGTATTCCTGAAAGAAAAAATCTTTTTTTTTTTCCTTATGAAAAGAAGTAATTGTTTTCTTGTTTCACCGTTTATAATAAATTTCTTATTTCACAGTTTCCTTTGCTTCAAGTCTTAAAGAGAAAAAAAAAGGCTTTTAGTTAAAAAATATGAGTGAACAGTTTGGAACATAATCTTTTCCTTCTTGAGTTTACAAATATAGTAAGGGCAATTATCAAATACATCTATAACTACTTTTCTAATGGTAGATAGAATCAAAATCCACATATTCAAAACTTCTATGCTGAGAGCGCTCTTAGCCTCAGTTATGTGAGGAAAGGGTAGTAATATAGTAATAAACTCTGTTTCATGTTTTTAGGACATCAGTCTCCTTCACAGATTTCCATTTAGTTTGTGAGTCTAACATATTAAACCTTCAAAAGTATTGGCTAAAAGAATTATAGAGGAAGGAGGAAGTGTTTAGATTTCATTGCATTTGTTTGCACAAGCTTAGATATTGCTGGTGAGTTACAAGGAAGAAGTTATCCTAGGCCTGCAGTGTCTTAGCTCTGTAAAGAGTGACTTGATATCCAAGCAATAAAGAAAGCTCTGAAGTGCTGCGATAGGCTTACTGCATTCCAGTGCCTGCACTGTGGTCCCAAATAACGGATAAATCACATTTTAAAAATGTCTCATGGTGGTTCAATTCATTCTCGAATATCCTGTTATCTAATTATTACTATGGTGTTGTCAGACAGCTGAGGTGTTGTGGAGTTGAAGGCACTAGTGTTGGTTTGTTGGTGTTAAATGTTTCATTGTTAGCAGCTGGTGAGATGGTGTGTGTTGCTCATTAAACATCACTTCCAATCTGAATGCACCTCCTGAAAATTCAGAAATAGATCAAACTATATGTTCTTTCTCTTTCTCCCATCTTTTTCGTTTTTATTTACTTAAAATTTTGATGGTATCAAGATGTGCTGTTTCCTAGTAACTGTGCTTACATTGCACAGTTACAGCTGATGTCTGTGCAGTTTCTCATTTCAGTACCTGAAGAACTAAAAAAGAATAGAAGAATTAGGAAAAAGTGTGCAAAGCATATTAGATTTTCTCCTGTTTGAATTTTTGTTAAAGTTAGGACAGAAGAAATACCTTATTCTTTGTTTCTTCTCCTCCTCTTACTTTATTATTAGACCAGGCCAGTCTTTTAAAACTTAGTGTGGGTCTCAGGCAGCTAGTATCTCAGATGGCGAAATTCATGCAGCCTAGTGTAACTGTTTGGCCAATGCGATATAATCACATCCCTCACTGATTTAGGACCAAGTCCCTCCAGTAATTCTAGTGCCTCAAAGGAAGAAAGTCATTTAGTGTAGGGCAAGGAACTGTTGAATATTCCAGTAAATTATTGTCCTTTCTCAGTGAGTGAGATGAAGGTGAAAATGTTGAAGATCAGGATCTATGTAGTAACTGACCAGGATTGTCCTCCATTCAGCAATTTTACCCTGCATCCTTTCCAGGCTTCTTTAATCTCTCACCATTCCCTTTTAAAATCTCCTCCTTAGATGTTTCTATTTTTACCACTTCATTAGCTTGTTTTTTCTTTCCCTCACACTTAAAATTGAGCTGAAATGTGAAAATATACTGAGAAAATAGTCTTATTATTAATGAAAATATTTTAAGCACAAATCTTCATGCTGACTTCCTTGTGGGCAAGCGGGAAGGGGAATGTAGTCTCAACTGCTGCATGTTCTAAACAGAGCAGATCCTTTCGAATCAGACAAGTGTCTGACTTTTCTGACACTGTCTTTGCCAGAGTAAGTACAGAAAAATCCTGCTCTGGGAGCTTAGGCACAAGGTTTAATGCAGTATATACCCACATTGACAGGCCTCTTCTCAGTTTTTAAAAAAATGCTATTTGACCTACTAATGTTCTTTTCACATCAACCCCCGAGATGAACCTTCGGAAAGACATAGTAGCATGGAGAGGGTCAGAGAAGCAGCCGCATGACAGCAGCTTCCTCTTACATATTGCACTTGGAGATGGTGACAATTGAGATTTCTGAAAGATATAGATGAGTAGAAAAGAGCAGTGAAAATCCACTGGCTAAGGTGTTTCTTTTAAGTATTTGCACTGCCCGTATATGACAGTTGCTTTTCATTCTAATTTCCTGAATGACTTTTAGTTCCATAGCCCTAGTGTTGACCTCTCTGTTTTATACCAATTCTCTTTTTCTAAGAAGAAATGCTAGAGCATCTTGTGATTTGAAATGTGTTTCAGTAATGTAAGCAATAAAATTTTAAGATAAATTGTTTGTTATGCAGACATTTAAGGGGGAAAAGCCTATGCCATAAAGCACGTAAGTAGAGCATCTAGCAGTAATTCTGCTTTGGGTGAGGGAGATAATAGCCTAGGTTTTGATGGTAATAAAAATGTTCTGTTAAGTTCTCTGAAACCATCGCAATGTGATAGAAAATAGGAAATGATGAAACACTGCTTTGAGGGAAGCTTACAAATTCAGAGAGCATAAAATAAACATATTAAAGCAGAAAAAAAAATGAGTTCCAATACTTATTGTTTTATCACTTCCATCGTGGGTATAGGATAAAAGAAAACCCTTACTAGCTTGTTAGAAGAAGAAAGCTCTTACTTGAAGTTCTTACTTGGCAGATGTCAGTTGAAAGCTCTGCTAAGGAATATGCTGCAGTGTCAAACTCTGTTGGGTAATTTTAGACAAATGTGTCATGTGTGACATGGAAATATGGCATGCTGTACATTAGTGATTTCCCAAGTGTTTGGATCAGGTAGTAATGTGCTGAGAAAGTGCTCTTTATCTCTCCACACTGTGTACTTGTATAGCAGTGGGGAAAAGCTTTTGGTAGAAATTACTTTAGTCAGAAAAAGAATCCATTTACAATATGTGCCTTCTAACATCCTTCAGACAATGCATTGTATTAAAGAGGCATTTTTTGATTAATGTTTTATAAACATTTTTCAGCATGACAGCTTAAAGTCCCTGTAAAATTGTAAATGCGTGCATAGTGCTCACTTCCATAAAGTCAAATGCCATCTCATAAAGTCTAGTTGGATTCTGTCAGCCACAGTGACACAGAATTGGTACCTCAGAGCATTAAAATTAATTTGTTTCATTTATATTACTGCAGTGATAGTTAGATGAAAAGAGTCCTATATTTAAATTCTCTTAAAAATACCTTCAAATCTTTTAGGATTTTTTATTATTATTGTTTTACTGTTAACTAAATGTAGTGAAGTGCAGCATAATATTTTCAGGGGTCTTTTAGAAAGATGACGACCAAATGTCAAAGTGGCAAAGGGAAGCAGGGGATGTAGGAAGTTGTACTGAGTGCAAAGCTGCAAGAAGGATGAACAGCTTTCACTTGAGCGGGTTCCTAGGCAAGCAGCGGCCTTAGATCTGGGCTAACCGGCAGCCTTGGAGCCAAACTGCTGCGCTCTGGAGCAAGGGAGAGCGAATAGGGCTTTCTTGTAGCAGTCCTCGGGAGCAGTCCTCGTGCTCCTCCTTGCTATTGCTGCAATTCTTGGAGGAAAGAGAAGCAGCTTTTGCTCTTGCTGGCTTTTCAGGTGTGCCAGCTTCTTATGTGAAAGGAGGAAAATGATAATATACTCCTGGTCCCGGCCTACCCCACTTTTCTTCATTACTGTACCTCTGCTGGGAGTTCAGTTGTTTTGGTGGAAGTCCTCACCATTTACCCTACTGCAAGTGAGAGCAGAACTGAAGGTCTTGGGGAGCCAAAACAACCAAGCTAGGAGCATGGGGGCAGAGAAGATGAGCAAAAAGAGAGAGAAAATACAAATGGTGAGAAAGGGCAAGAGAGCCTGTGAATGCAAGAGCTAAAGTGCAATGAGGGAACATGGGTGAGCATTGCTAGGAGGCGCGCGAGGGAGAAACTAGAGGCAAACAGGAGAAACTCAGGGTGAAAAAGCTGGGAATATCAATGATCTTGTTTGTAAGGGATATTTGTGGAATGATCTGAGTCTTCTCTCCCTTCTGCTGCTCCTCCTTTAAGTGTGGTGAGATGCAGTTTTCTCACCCACCTGTTTCCTCATCCATTGCGGGGAATGGAGCGGAGCCCCAGCTGGCACCCAGCTTGGTCAGTCCCGCTCCCAGCAACAGGGCTCTGCAAAGCAGTTGGGCAGCTCCACACCTTGTTGCACCCCTGCTCTGAGTGAAGCTGCCCAGGCCGGCAGCATGTGGCAGCGACATCGGTTTGGGTAAAAGGTGAGGGCATTTGGTAGCGGAGCAGAACCGAGCAGCTGGAAAACTATAACTTGAATGGCTGCCTGTCAAATGAGTCCTTGGGCCATGACAGCGGCCCTAAAACTTAGCAAAATACGTACATATATTATACACACACACACACACACACACACACACATATATATATAAAACTGATAGCGCCAGTGTTCGTCTTTCAGTGTCAATCAGGATGAAGACTATGAAGTCAGTGCAATTACCCTCTAGTGCAGTTGAGCCAGATTAAGTGACTCTGTGAAATCAAAACATACTTTTTATTTTTTATTTATACACACGAATGCAGAATATCACCTTAATGCTCCAGCTTGCAAAGGCAGGGAAAAAAGAAGGAGCAACTGTATACTTTGAGTAAGCTTAACAGAATTGTAACTAAGCTAATGATTTGGTTTGGTTTATAATATATGTGATTTGATGTGATTAAAAATTGTGCTTGACTAATACAGCCCTATCATGTTCCGTTAGCGCTGGAAGCAATGGGCCAGATGAGCCAGAAAGTAGTGGACAGCCCAAAATAAAGATCCTGGTCATTTTTGCTTAGTCCTTTCTGGCTATCAGAAAGTTTTACACCTATCTCACTATTTTTTTAAATAGTTTTGTTATAGCAGCACCAGTTCATGTCACTGATATTTCAATCAGTGTTTCTGTTACAGCTTCTATTAACACTGGATCTTTACCTCATCTTGAAAATATGTTTCAGGTCAAGACTTAGATCAGCCCTTTGGCTATTCTTTTGGCTGGGTTTCACTTTTCCCCCCTCCCGTCCCCTTTTCTCCCCCCCCCCGCCTCTTTTTCTACCCTTTTTTTTTATATATATATCTTTTACAAACGCTTGCACTTCAATAGAGGAAAGAAAATCTGTTACAATAGACTTTTCATAATTAAGAATTTGCATGAGTCTCAGTTATCTCTGTTAAAATCCTTTGGTTCTTTCATATTGGACATTTGGAAAGCATTAACAATCATACTGATACTTGAAATTACTATGTATTACTGTGGAAAAGTTTAGAGAATATTTTTAAAAATAAATAAAATTCCAATGCTGTTTTGTGTTTAGCTTTGTGTTACCATTACTGACATGGAGTATTTGAGGAGGCTGCGGTGCGTGAATCTGTCATGAAATATTTTCCAAGAGTGTTGCATATTAACTGCAATTACAGAAATTGCAGTGTGGAAAGCACATAAAAAGGGGAAAAGACTTCTTACAAGTTTTTTTTTTCCATTAAACTAATGCTAACCTTCAAAAAGCATTACTACTACTTTTTACCAGTTAGTTTTCCTAGTAAATAATAGGAACTGTAATTGCACATTAGTGGCTCAGAAAAACCAGTTGTCGTCATATGTATTTAAATAAACTGCGAATTAAGAACCTCTTTCTACACGGTGATCTAATTATATTGTCATACTAATTATAGTATTTTGTATTTATATTTGACAACTTTAATTTTCTTTTCATAGTTTACTGAAATAGCTTTCCTCTAGAGAAAATTTACCTTTTAGTCTAGATTTTTCTTTTTTTTCCTTCCTGTCCAGAGCATGTATATTAATTTAAAGATGGTCTCGGTCACTTTCAGTCTATTCTGTTCATGTCTGTGCCATTAGTTTTCTGTATGTCTTGGGTTAGTCACTTTTGTATTCTCTGATTCTCTGTACAAGTCCTGTTCAGTTTACTAAAGAGTTTTTGGACCTACAGATGAAACTGCCAAAATACCAGGTACTTAAGAGCCTATACACAGCATGTTCATAAGTTGAGAATCTAGATTATTTTTGTGCAGGTAGAGAATAAAAAAGGTTCCCCTGGCCTGAAGTTCAGACTAGGAAACAAGTAATAAGACCATTATCTGTTTACCAAAACAGTGCAATGGACATTTGAAATAAATTACACTCTTTAATGTAATGGAAATGCCCATTTAATTTTTATCCAAATACTGTCTATTCCTGTGCTTCAGAAATTCGTGTTAATAAGAAGTAGCTTTATTGTTTTGGTGGTAGGTCCATGATGGCTTTTTTAGAGATAATTATTTAATAATACTGAAATTAAGTCTGCAAATCTTTATTTGATTTAGCCTTTCCCTGGAAATATCCACATAAATAAAGGCTACTGTAATGGGGACTAGATTGTTAGTGCTTTAATGTGATGAAGCTAATTAAATTAATTAAAAGAAATTGTGCTGTGGAAACACCATGAAGAACTCAACAAGCCTAGATGTGTGTCAGGGATAATGGTGC